>NC_086445.1:915509158-916709158 GCF_028390025.1 Pseudophryne corroboree | reverse complement strand
GCATGATGACTGCTGTGATATTTCATCTTCCTCGCAAAGGACTGTTGGACAGTCAATTGCTTACTGGAAGTAGTACAAGTGGTCTTCCGACTTCCCCTCTGGGATGACGATCGACTCCCAGCAGCAACAGCAGCAGCGCCAGCAGCAGTAGGCGTTACACTCAAGGATGCATCGGAGGAATCCCAGGCAGGAGAGGACTCGTCAGACTTGCCAGTGACATGGCCTGCAGGACTATTGGCTTTCCTGGGTAAGGAGGAAATTGACACTGAGGGAGTTGGTGGTGTGGTTTGCAGGACCTTGGTTACAAGAGGAAGGGATTTAGTGGTCAGTGGACTGCTTCCGCTGTCATCCAAAGTTTTTGAACTTGTCACTGACTTATGAATGCGCTGCAGGTGATGTATAAGGGAGGATGTTCCGAGGTGGTTAACGTCCTTACCCCTACTTATTACAGCTTGACAAAGGCAACACACGGCTTGACACCTGTTGTCCGCATTTGTGTTAAAATAATTCCACACCGAAGAGGTGATTTTTTTTTTTTTTTTGTAATTTGACCAGGCATGTCAATGGCCATATTCGTCCCATGGACAACAGGTCTCCCCGCGCGCCTGACTTAAACAAACCACCTCACCATCAGAATCCTCCTTGTCAATTTCCTACTCGGCGCCAGCAACACCCATATACTCATCCTGGTGTACTTCAACAGGGACATCTTCAATTTGACTATCAGGAACTGGACTGCGGGTGCTCCTTCCAGCACTTGCAAGGGGCGTGCAAATGGTGGAAGGCGCCACCTCTTCCCGTCCAGTGTTGGGAAGGTCAGGCATCGCAGCCGACATAATTGGGGATTTGTGATTTAGAAGAACGCACAGTTCTTTGCTGTGCTTTTGCCAGCTTAAGTCTTATCATTTTTCTAGCGAGAGGATGAGTGCTTCCATCCTCATGTTAATCTGAACCACTAGCCATGAACATAAGCCAGGGCCTCAGCCGTTCCTTGCCACTCCGTGTCGTAAATGGCATATTGGCAAGTTTACGCTTCTCCTCAGACGCTTTTAATTTTGATTTTTGGGTCATTTTACTGAACTTTTGTTTTTTGGATTTTACATGCTCTCTACTATGACATTGGGCATCGGCCTTGGCAGACGACGTTGATGGCATTTCATCGTCTCGGCCATGACTAGTGGCAGCAGCTTCAGCACGAGGTGGAAGTGGATCTTGATCTTTCCCTATTTTACCCTCCACATTTTTGTTCTCCATTTTTTAATGTGTAGAATTATATGCCAGTATCAATAGCAATGGCCTACTACTATATATACTGCGCACAACTGAAATGCACCACAGGTATGGATGGATAGTATACTTGACGACACAGAGGTAGGTAGAGCAGTGGCCTACTGTACCGTACTGCTATATATTATATACTGGTGGTCAGCAAAATTATGCACTGTCCTCCTACTCCTACTATATACTACAGTGCAGCACAGATATGGAGCGTTTTTCAGGCAGAGAACGTATAGTACTGGTGGTCACTGGTCAGCAAAACTCTGCACTGTACTCCTATATAATACTGCTGGTCCCCAGTCCCCACAATAAAGCAGTGTGAGCACAGATATATGCAGCACACTGAGCACAGATATGGAGTGTTTTTCAGGCAGAGAACGTATAATACTGGTGGTCACTGGTCAGCAAAACTCTGCACTGTTCTCCTCCTATATAATACTGCTGGTCCCCAGTCCCCACAATAAAGCAGTGTGAGCACAGATATATGCAGCACACTGAGCACAGATATGGAGCGTTTTTCAGGCAGACAACGTATAATACTGGTGGTCACTGGTCAGCAAAACTCTGCACTGTACTCCTCCTATAATACTGCTGGTCCCCAGAATAAAGATATGCAGCCCCCTGAAACAAAGTGAGAGGACGCCAGCCACGTCCTCTCACTATCATTTCCAATGCACGAGTGAAAAATGGCGGCGACGCGCGGCTCCTTATATAGAATCCGAATCTCGCGAGAATCCGACAGCGGGATGATGGCGCTTGGGTTAACCGAGCCATACGGGAGAATCCGAGTATGCCTCGGACCCGTGTAAAATGGGTGAAGTTCGGGGGGGTTTGGATTCCGAGGAACCGAACCCGCTCATCTCTAATATATATATACATATATATATATACATATATATATATATATATATATATATATATATATATATATATATATATATATTAGTAAAATAATCAGGTGCGCTCAGTCAGAATGAAACAGTCTTAAGCCTATGTAGCTTAAAATCACTTCTCTAGTCAAAAGAGAGTGAAATGCACCAGTGTCCTTTTTTCAATAGAACCGCAGCTCCCCCGCCGTCATAAATAACCCGGAATTCCACGGGAAGGCAGATATCTAAAAAGAAAGACAGGGGGGGCGCTCCATAGTGCAGAATCAATTTTTAATTATAAAAGCACACTAGCACTGCAGTTTAAAACACAGCGATATATGCCCGTACCAGAACAAACTCCGCTGTGGGCTTAATACCACATGATATATAACACAAATGCCCCCGGCAATTTCTCCAAACCTCCGGCAGATCTCCTGAGACAGGACCTCAGCCCCGTACCGCTGGATACAGCCGCCGCACGTCGGGACACCGTCACCCGTCGATAACCACCGAGGCAGGAGGGGGCACGACCACACACGTCAGCAAGCCACGCCCCTACGCGTTTCGTCACAGACTTCGTCAGAGGGCTGGCTTGCTGAACGTCAGACATTACCTTTTAAAACAGTTCTCACCAATCAGCTACTTCCAATAATTAAAATACACACAGTGCACACACCATAGACCGTCCATGTCTGGAAACAAGTGTCTTTCATTAAGTTAAATTATACAATTAACTGGCTAGTTGTTTAAACAAATATTTTTAATATACTGCAGTTAAATCGAGTGAGACCCAGATTAAAGAAGTGCTATCCTTCATATTGCAGTTTAGTCAATCCTTTAAGGATAAACATTAATTTAATTATATGAGTGGTACTTGTGAATAATAAGATGATTAATCAGCAATTAAGACTGACATTCGCCAGTCTAGTGTGGGAGCACTTTACAAGAAATTTCACAAAAACAAAATAAGCCACTTCTATTACAATGTTTCATTTGGTCCTAAACATATTAGGATGAGATATTTAACAGCGTTAAATCAACACTTTATATAACCCTTATTTACTTTATAAAGGGCCACAAGTGTAAGAGATGTAAAGAGCAGCAGGTATAAGGGACATATTAAATGGCATTTCTATACATAGTAACTTCCTATAAAGGATTACACACGAGTACCACGCTGAACACTCTGCTCAGCTAGTATTCATAAGTTAATATTTAATTAAGATTAACTGATCACAATATTTTCTAAATTGTTATAAAAGTTACCAAAGTCAGAAGCGGTATTGGTATAGGGAAACACTCAGACTACAGGGTTCATCACCAATAAACTCATATTCACCGTTCCTCAATAAATGGCGTCAGTTCATAATTTTCATTTAACCCCTTTGGTATCAAAGTACTTAGT
This sequence comes from Pseudophryne corroboree, assembly GCF_028390025.1. Taxonomy (NCBI): domain Eukaryota; kingdom Metazoa; phylum Chordata; class Amphibia; order Anura; family Myobatrachidae; genus Pseudophryne; species Pseudophryne corroboree. The sequence continues at coordinate 916,705,606 of NC_086445.1, read as the reverse complement.
GTTATTATCCAAAAGGTTTCCCTTTTAATCAGTTTCTTGTCACGACTACCTCCTCTTTGGTCTTGCATCACTTGTTCAATTCCCTTAAATTTCAATCCCTTTGGGTCACTATTGTGATGTTTGTGGAAATGTCTCGGCACACTATGGTTCATTACCCCATTTTTAATATTCCGCAAATGCTCGAGGACCCTAATCTTTAAAGGTCTTTTAGTTTTCCCTATATATTTAAGCCCACATGGGCACATAAGCATGTAGATAATATAGCATGAATTACAATTAATAAAGGAGTTAATCAGGTGGTGTTCATTTGATATACAGGTTGAGTATCATTTATCCAAAATGCTTGGGACCAGAGGTATTTTGGATATCATATTTTTCCGTATTTTGGAATAATTGCATACCATAATGAGATATCATGGTGATGGGACCTAAATCTAAGCACAGAATGCATTTGTTACATATACACCTTGTACACACAGCCTGAAAGTAATTTTAGCCAATATTTTTTTATAACTTTGTGCATTAAACAAAGTGTGTCTACATTCACACAATTCATTTATGTTTCATATACACCTTATATACACAGCCTGAAGGTCATTTAATACAATATTATTAATAACTTTGTGTATTAAACAAAGTTTGTGTACATTGAGCCATCAAAAAACAAAGGTTTCACTATCTCACTCTCACTCAAAAAACTCCGTATTTCGGAATATTCCGTATTTCGGAATATTTGGATATGGGATACTCAACCTGTATTACCTTCAAAGTATTTTGCACCTTTTAATCCCTGTGGGCATATTTTACATGATCCGCATGGATAAAACCCTTTTATATTGCCAAGTATTATCTTATTACTTGGTATGCGATCATCTGATACCGAGGGGTCTAAGATTAACAAAAAATCCCACTATGGGTCAAGAAAATCCCCAATTTTTGAAAGAATGGTTCAGGATTTTAGATGAATGCTCAATGGAGCTAATGAGGTTACTAGTCTTTGAAAAGAAAAAAATTCTAAAAGAGGTAGATAAAGATTTAGAACAGCTGGATGTTAAATTGCAGGGTATAAAGGACACAGAGGTATTTATTAAAAATAAAAAAATCATAGACACTAAAGTCAAAAATATTGAAGAGAAGGTAATGGATACAAAAGTAAAAAAATTTCAGAGGGATAAGGAAGATTACCTTAAAAATCAGGTGCGAACATGGCATCAGGAAAGAAGTATAAATAGGAATAAAAAAGTTAATGTTATACAAAGAGAACAATATTCCCAAAGGGCTAGATATGATTCCAGAAGGGAACAACCTAGACGCTGGCAAAATAGTCGCCCCCAGCAATGGGAGGGTAGAGAGAGGGATAGACAGTGGCGGGAACGGAAAAATTCAAACTATGGGAACCAATGGGAATACCCCAAACGTACTGGTAAATATGCTGCCATTGAGAGACCAAGAGGTTTTGTACATAGGAATAGGTTTGAGAGACTTAATTCGTATGGAACTAATGATAGAGAGGTTTTTTTAGAACAAGGAAACCAATGGAAAGACAGGTTGGGACACCAGATATTAAAGGAGTTGCCAGGTTCCCCAGGAGGAGTGAAAAGAAGATGGGCAGAAAAAGAGGTAGAAGAGCTACCAAGAAGAGAGGCAAAGGTGAGAAACCTGTAGCTGAAAATATGGATGAGGGTATTTTTAACATCTCAAGCACTGCCCTGACACCTGTTGAGAAGGTAGTTTTGAAAAAAGGTCTGAATTATGCCCCCTCTTGCGGTCCGAATAAATTTAATTTGTATATAGATTTAGACCTTTACATGAGAAATTTGACGTTAAAACGCCACTTTCTGAGAAAATCAGATGCACCTATTAGAAACTGGGAAAATAAGAATTTGAGCACAGGCTCATTGTCTGGTTTAAAATCAAAATCTACGTATTACCCTGTTGAATCAAAGGGTCCTTATATAGAATTATTCTCTAAAATAGTGAAGAATGATATAGACAAAATCCCTTCCTCTCTGAAAAATAAAAACCTAACAAAAAAGGAATTTGAAGCTCTGAAAGGACTGGCTGATAATAAAAATTTAATCATTAAAAATGCTGACAAAGGGGGGGGGGTAGTGGTTATGGATAGAGAGTACTACGAAAAAGAGGCCTATAATCTTTTACTAGATAAAGTCTCCTATTCTAAACTTGAAAAAGATCCTACAAATGTGTTCCTAGAAGAACTTGAAGTATTGCTGACTGAAGGTCTAAAGAATGGCAGTATTAATTTAGAGGAATATAATTATCTGCTTAATAAGAATCCAAGAGTGGCAACCTTTTACCATATTCCTAAGATTCATAAAAATCTGTCCCATCCCCCAGGTCGCCCCATCATTAGTGGAATTGGTTCACTGACGTCTAGACTCTCTGAATATATAGAAATATTTCTGAAAAAATATGTGGTAAAACTAGAATCTTATGTTCAGGACTCCACTCAAGTTTTGCAACTAGTCAGAGGTATAGAGTGGCAAAAAAAGTTCTTGTGGTGCACAATTGATGTACAATCTCTGTATACAGCTATCCCCCATAAAAAGGGAGTAGAAGCTGTAAGACAAACCTTGATCAATGATCCCGAAATGACTGAACATATGATTAATTTTCTGTGTAAGTGTTTGGAATTTGTGTTGAAACATAATTACTTTACCTTCTTAGATGAGTGGTTTATACAGCTGTGCAGGACTGCGATGGGCAGTATTTGTGCCCCAAGTCTAGCTAACCTTTATATGGGTCAGTGGGAAAGTGAAATATTGATTGGAGATATGAAAGAACATCTTGTTATTTTTAAGAGATATATTGATGATATCCTAATTATTTGGGATAGTAATGAAGTTGAATTTGAGAATTTTATGAGTTAAATCAACATAAATGAATTTAATCTCAAATTCACACATACTATAGGTGGGGAGCGAATAGAATTCCTTGACTTGGTACTTGATTCAACACAATCAGTTTATACTGGAGTAGTGGAAACATCCACACACTTTAAAAAGGTTGACAGCAATAGCTATTTGCAGTTTGATAGCTGTCACCTGGGTAGATGGAAAGAAAATATACCTCTTTCACAATTTACACGATTGAGAAGGAACTGCTCTAGAATAGAAAAATATGAAGAACAGTCAACCATTTACACTAATAGATTCCGTGACAGGGGTTATCCCACCAGCTTAGTAGAAAGAGCAAAATGCACAGCTAGAAGTAAGGAGAGGGAAGAATTGCTTCAATATAAGAAAAAAAAGAAATGGGGGGAGGATGATTCAAAACTAGTATGCCCCTTTAGTACGCAATTTAATGATGCGAATAAGACAGTAGAGAAGATCTTACGGAAAAATTGGCATATATTACAAATGGATCCGATACTAGGTAAAAATCTTCCCACTAAGCCCACCATTGTCTATAGGAGAGCTAAGACAATAAAAAGTATGATTTCAAAGAGCTGTCTACAAAAGGTATCAGATGATCGCATACCAAGTAATAAGATAATACTTGGCAATATAAAAGGGTTTTATCCATGCGGATCATGTAAAATATGCCCACAGGGATTAAAAGGCGCAAAATACTTTGAAGGTAATATATCAAATGAACAACACCTGATTAACTCCTTTATTAATTGTAATTCATGCTATATTATCTACATGCTTATGTGCCCATGTGGGCTTAAATATATAGGGAAAACTAAAAGACCTTTAAAGATTAGGGTCCTCGAGCATTTGCGGAATATTAAAAATGGGGTAATGAACCATAGTGTGCCGAGACATTTCCACAAACATCACAATAGTGACCCAAAGGGATTGAAATTTAAGGGAATTGAACAAGTGATGCAAGACCAAAGAGGAGGTAGTCGTGACAAGAAACTGATTAAAAGGGAAACCTTTTGGATAATAACACTAAGTACTTTGATACCAAAGGGGTTAAATGAAAATTATGAACTGACGCCATTTATTGAGGAACGGTGAATATGAGTTTATTGGTGATGAACCCTGTAGTCTGAGTGTTTCCCTATACCAATACCGCTTCTGACTTTGGTAACTTTTATAACAATTTAGAAAATATTGTGATCAGTTAATCTTAATTAAATATTAACTTATGAATACTAGCTGAGCAGAGTGTTCAGCGTGGTACTCGTGTGTAATCCTTTATAGGAAGTTACTATGTATAGAAATGCCATTTAATATGTCCCTTATACCTGCTGCTCTTTACATCTCTTACACTTGTGGCCCTTTATAAAGTAAATAAGGGTTATATAAAGTGTTGATTTAACGCTGTTAAATATCTCATCTTAATATGTTTAGGACCAAATGAAACATTGTAATAGAAGTGGCTTATTTTGTTTTTGTGAAATTTCTTGTAAAGTGCTCCCACACTAGACTGGCGAATGTCAGTCTTAATTGCTGATTAATCATCTTATTATTCACAAGTACCGCTCATATAATTAAATGTTTATCCTTAAAGGATTGACTAAACTGCAATATGAAGGATAGCACTTCTTTAATCTGGGTCTCACTCGATTTAACTGCAGTATATTAAAAATATTTGTTTAAACAACTAGCCAGTTAATTGTATAATTTAACTTAATGAAAGACACTTGTTTCCAGGCATGGACGGTCTATGGTGTGTGCACTGTGTGTATTTTAATTATTGGAAGTAGCTGATTGGTGAGAACTGTTTTAAAAGGTAATGTCTGACGTTCAGCAAGCCAGCCCTCTGACGAAGTCTGTGACGAAACGCGTAGGGGCGTGGCTTGCTGACGTGTGTGGTCGTGCCCCCTCCTGCCTCGGTGGTTATCGACGGGTGACGGTGTCCCGACCGGCGGCTGTATCCAGCGGTACGGGGCTGAGATCCTGTCTCAGGAGATCTGCCGGAGGTTTGGAGAAATTGCCGGGGGCATTTGTGTTATATATCATGTGGTATTAAGCCCACAGCGGAGTTTGTTCTGGTACGGGCATATATCGCTGTGTTTTAAACTGCAGTGCTAGTGTGCTTTTATAATTAAAAATTGATTCTGCACTATGGAGCGCCCCCCCTGTCTTTCTTTTTAGATATATATATATATATATATATATATATATATATATATATATATATATATATATATATATATATATATATATATATATATATATATATATATATATATATAATATAATTTTTTTTTTTTTTTTTTTTAAAGTAAGAAAAATGATTTGTCCCCATGCTACATTTTTTTTTTGAATTGTTAAGGATATATTGCATACCAATTTTGAAGAATCTGAGATGATATTTATGTGGCCCACCATGACCCTGAAGATTAAAGATTTCTATTCATTTCTATTTCTCATACGTCCTAGAGGATGCTGGTGACTCCAAAAGGACCATGGGGTATAGACGGGATCCGCACTTTAAGACTTTAAATGGGTGTGAACTGGCTCCTCCCTCTATGCCCCTCCTCCAGACCTCAGTTAGATTCTGTGCCTAGAGAGACTGGACATACACCAGGGGAGCTCTCCTGAGTTTCTCTGAAAAATACTTTATTTAGGTTTATTATTTTCAGGGAGCACTGCTGGCAACAGGCTCCCTGCTTCGTGGGACTGAGGGGAGAGAAGCAGACCTACTTCTGTGAGTTAAAGGCTCTGCTTCTTAGGCTACTGGACACCATTAGCTCCAGAGGGTCTGATCACTTGGTATAGCCTAGCTGCTTGTTCCCGGAGCCGCGCCGTCGTCCCACTCAGAGTCAGAAGAAAGAAGCCGGGTGAGTAACTGAAGTACAGAAGACTTCACTACAGACGGCAGAATACTTCAGTCTTGGAGGTACCGCGCTGCGCGCCATTGCTCCCACACATAAGCGGCACTACATGGGTGCAGGGCGGGCGCCCTGGGCAGCAATAATACCTCAAATTCAGCTTGGCAAAAGTAATATACAGTGCATAAGCACTGTATACAGACCCCCGCCAGTATAAAAAAATAGCGGGACATGAGCGCGCCATGAAGGGGGCGGGGCTTGGTCCTCTCGGCTCTAATCAGCGCCATTTTCTCTCCACAGTGAGGTGCAGAGACGCTGGTCCTGGCCTCCTACACTTCTGTCACACGTAACAGGGTGCTAAACGGGGGGGCACAGCAAATTTGGTGTTTATTATTATTTATAAAAAGCGCTGACAGGTCTGGAGCATTATATATATATATATATATATATATATATATATATATATATATATATATATATATATATATATATATATATATATATATATATATATATATATATATATATATATATATATACATACATATATATATATACTTTCATACCGGGATAGGCGCTGGGTGTGAGCTGGCAAACTCCCTCTGTGTTTCTCTAATAGGCCTTATTGTGGGTCTGTCCCCTATAGCCCAGTGTGATAGTGGTGTCAGTACAAGTGTGTCGACATGTCTGAGGCTGAAGGCTCTTCCCAGGAGGAGGCTGGAGTGGGGACAGAACAGTGTGGGGGAGTGACTCTGTCGGCACCGCCGACTTCTGATTGGGTAAATATGTTGAGTGCCTTGAATGCAAATGTGGCTTTATTAAATAAGAGATTGGATAAATCTGAGGCTCGGAACCAAACATGGAGACAATCCATGGAAGATGCTTTATCCCAAACGCAGACTCCCTCAGGGTCACAGAAATGGCCGTTTACCCAAATAGCAGACACAGATACCGACACGGATTCGGATTCCAGTGTCGACTATGGTGATGCCAGGTTGAATCCTAAACTGGCTAAGAGCATTCAGTACATGATTGTGGCAATAAAAGAAGTGTTACATATCACGGAAGACCCTGCTGTTCCTGAGACAAGGGTCTGTATGTTTAAAGGAAAGAAACCTGTGGTAACGTTTCCTCCCTCTCATGAACTGAACACTCTTTTTGAAAAGGCTTAGGAAAATCCTGACAAAAAGTTGCTGATTTCCAAGAGAATTATTATGGCATACCCGTTCCCCTCTGAGGATAGGAATAAGTGGGAGTCAACCCCCAATGTGGACAAGGCTCTAGCACGGCTGTCCAAGAAGGTGGCGCTTCCGTCCCCTGACTCGGCGGCCCTAAAGGTTCCTGCGGATCGTAAGCAGGAAACTACTTTGAAATCTATGCCACTACGGGTACGCTGCTCAGACCTCCCGTGGCATCGGCATGGGTGAGTAGTGCAATTGAAAAGTGGGCAGATAACTTATCATCTGACTTGGACACCCTGGATAGGGATAGCGTACTTTTGACACTGGGTCATGTCAGGGACGCTGCAGTCTAAGGGAGGCTGCGAGAGATATTGGCCTCTTGGGATCAAGGGCCAATGCCATGGCAATCTCGGCTAGGAGAGCATTATGGACTCATCAATGGAATGGTGATGCTGACTCTAAGAGGGCTATGGAGGCTCTACCGTATAAAGGTGGTGTTTTGTTTGGTGAGGGCCTCGCGGACCTGGTATCTACAGCTACCGCGGGTAAGTCATCTTTTCTAACGTATGTCCCTGCACAACAAAAGAAAACGCTTCTTTATCAGATGCAGTCCTTTCGGTCTAATAAATTCAAAAAAGGACGAGGGTCTTCCTTCCTTGCTGCTAGAGGTGTAGGGGAAGGGGAAAAAAGTCGCTGGCTGTGGCAAGCTCCCAAGAGCAGAAGTCCTCCCCGGCCGCTGCCAAATCCACCGCATGACGCTGGGGCTCCACTGCTGGAGTCCGCACCGGTGGGGGCACGTCTTCAACTCTTCAGTCAGGTCTGGGCTCGTTCGGCCCTAGATCCTTGGGTGCTAGAAATAGTGGTCCAAGGGTACAAACTGGAGTTTCAAGACGTTCCCCCTCACAGATTTTTCAAATCGGCCATACCAGCTTCTCTTCCGGAAAGGGAAGTAGTATGCGCTGCGATACAAAAGCTGTGTCTGCAGCAAGTTATTGTCACGGTCCTCCCCACCCCCACCCTGTCACAACGGGGAGAAGGTTTTCATTCAAACCTGTTCGTGGTCCCGAAGGCGGATGGCTCGGTCAGACCGATTCTGAACCTAAAATCCCTCAATTTCTTTCTAAAAAAAAATTCAAATTCAAAATGGAATCTCTCCGAGCAGTGATCTCCAGTCTGGAAGGGGGGGATTTTATGGCGTCAGTAGACCTAAAAGATGTCTACTTACATGTCCCAATATATCCTCCACATCAAGCTTACCTGAGGTTTGCTGTTCAGGATTGTCATTACCAGTTTCAGACGTTGCCGTTTTGTCTTTCCACGGCTCCGAGGATTTTCACCAAAGTAATGGCGGAAATTATGGTGCTCCTGCGCAAGCAGGGTGTCACAATTATCCCGTACTTGGACGATCTCCTGATAAAGGTGAGATCAAGGAGCAGTTACTAAGAAACGTTGCGCTCTCCCTGACAGTCCTGCAACAACATGGTTGGCTCCTAAATTTGCCGAAGTCCTAGTTGGTTCCGACAACACGGCTGTCATTCTTGGGCATGATCCTAGACACGGAACTGCAGAGTGTTTCTCCCAGTAGAAAAAGCTCTGGAAATGCAGAACATGGTCAAAGAGATTCTGAAACCGGCAAGAGTGTCGATTCATCAATGCACTCGGGTTCTGGGGAAGATGGTGGCAGCATACGAAGCCATTCCGTTTGGCAGATTCCATGCCAGGGTGTTTCAGTGGGACCTGTTGGACAAGTGGTCCGGGTCTCACCTGCACATGCCCTGGAAAATAAGCCTATCCTCCAGGACCAGAGTATCTCTCATGTGGTGGCTCCAAAGTTCTCACCTCCTGGAGGGACGCAGGTTCGGGATCCAGGACTGGGTCCTGGTGACTACGGATGCAAGTCTCCGAGGCTGGGGAGCAGTCACACAGGGAAAATTTCCAGGGAAAATGGTCAAGCCAGGAAGCTTGTCTGCACATAAACATTCTGGAATTAAGAGCCATCTACAACGGCCTTCTACAAGCGGAACATCATCTTCGCGGTTTGCCCGTCCTGATTCAGTCGGACAACATTACAGCAGTGGCGTACATAAACCGCCAGGGTGGAACAAAGAGCAGAGCGGCGATGGCGGAGGCCACAAAAGTTCTCCGCTGGGCGGAAAAACAGGAAAGCGCTCTGTCAGCGGTCTTCATTCCGGGCGTGGACAACTGGGAAGCAGACTTCCTCAGCAGACACGATCTCCATCCAGGAGAGTGGGGTCTGCATCAAGAGGTCTTTGCAGAAGTGACAAGTCATTGGGGAATTCCTCAAATAGACATGATGGCGTCTCGCCTCAACAAGAAGTTTCAGAGATATTGTTCCGGGTCGTGGGACCCTCAAGCCAGTGCAGTGGACGCCCTGGTGACACCGTGGGTGTTTCAGTTGGTATATGTGTTCCCTCCACTTCCACTTATTCCAAAGGTGATAAGGATCATAAGTAGAACAAGGGTTCAGGCGATACTCATTGTTCCAGATTGGCCACGGAGGGCCTGGTATCCGGATCTTCAGGAATTACTCATAGGAGATCACTGGCCTCTTCCTCTAAGAGAGGACCTATTACAGCAAGGGCCGTCCGTGTTCCAAGACTTACCGCGGTTGCTTTTGACGGCGTGGCGGTTGAACGCCAAATCCTAGCTCAGAATGGTATTCCCGGTGAAGTCATCCCCATTCTACTTAAAGCTAGAAAGGAAGTAACGGCGAAGCATTATCACCGTATTTGGAGAAAATGTGTCTTGGTGTGAATCCAAGAAGGCTCCTACGGAAGAATTTCATCTGGGTCGTTTTCTCCATTTTTTTGCAAGCAGGTGTGGATGCGGGCCTAAAGTTGGGCTCCATTAAAGTTCAGATTTCAGCCTTATCGATTTTCTTTCAAAAAGAATTGTCCACCCTTCCAGAGGTTCAGACTTTTGTGAAGGGAGTGCTACACATCCAACCTCCATTTGTGCCCCCGGTGGCACCATGGGACCTTAACGTGGTGTTGCAGTTTCTTATGTCACACTGGTTTGAACCTTTACGAAAGGTTGAGTTAAAATTTCTCACTTGGAAAGTGGTCATGCTTTTGGCCTTGGCGTCCGCAAGGCGGGTGTCGGAATTAGCGGCTTTGTCTCACAAGAGCCCCTATTTGATCTTCTTCCATGAGGATGGAGCGGAATTGAGAACTCGTCAACAATTTCGGCCAAAGGTGGTTTCTTCGTTTCACATGAACCAACCTATTGTGGTGCCTGTGGCTACTGAAGCCTTGGCTGATTCAAAGTCTCTCGATGTAGTCAGAGCTTTGAAAGTTTATGTAGCCAGAACGGCTCGTATTAGGAAAACAGTGGCTCTGTTTATCCTGTATGCTTCCAACAAAATTGGGGCTCCTGCTTCTAAGCAGACTATTGCACACTGGATCTGTGATACGATTAGGCATGCTCATTCTACGGCTGGATTGCCGTTACCGGATTCGGTGAAGGCCCATTCTACTAGGAAGGTGGGCTCATCCTGGACGGCTGCCCGAGGAGTCTCGGCTTTTCAACTTTGCCGAGCAGCTACTTGGTCTGGTTCAAACACTTTTGCTAAGTTCTACAAGTTTGATACCCTGGCTGATGAGGACCTCATGTTTGCTCAATCGGTGCTGCAGAGGCGTCCGCACTCTCCCGCCCGGTTTGGAGCTTTGGTATAAACCCCATGGTCCTTTTGGAGTCCCCAGCATCCTGTAGGACGTATGAGAAAATAGGATTTTAATACTTACCGGTAAATCCTTTTCTCTTAGTCCGTAGAGGATGCTGTGCGGACTTTAGCTGCAGTACTTGTTAGTAGTTATTGCTTATGTTACACGAAGGTTGTGTTTCGGTTAAGATCAGCCTGTTGCTGATTTTGGTTCATGCCGTTAACTGGTGTTTAGTTAAAAGCCATGTTGTACGGTGTGTTGTGGTGTGAGCTGGTGTGTACCTCACCCTTGGTTTAACAAAAATAATTTTCCTCGAAATGTCCGTCTCCCTGGGCACAGTTCCTATAACGGAGGTCTGGAGGAGGGGCATCGAGGGAGGAGCCAGTTCACACCCATTTAAAGTCTTAAAGTGCCCATGTCTCCTGCGGATCCCGTCTATACCCCATGGTCCTTTTGGAGTCCCCAGCATCCTCTACGGACTAAGAGAGAAGGATTTACCGGTAGGTATTAAAATCCTATTTTTTCTATTTATTTTATTTCTATTTATTTCTATAAATTTCTATTTATTTTATCTGAAAAATAAATAATTTGTTTAATGATTTGGATGGGAACAGCCACAATAGGCCCATGAGGCTTCATGCTGTTCCCTTTCTTTATGTTCTTTAATCAATGTAAGACACGCATTCATGGCACACATACAAAAGTTTGTTTCGTTTTGCTAAAGATAGTTGTTTTGTATAATACAATACAGTACAATACAATACAGACAATTTTTGGGTGTGGAGATGGACCACCTAAGTCAAAACGTACATAAAAAAAAATTTGCACAGTTTCTATGCTAAAAAGGTACATTTCAAGAATAGGGACGGCAAGCATTCCGAATGTCGGGGCGTTTGATGCACCCTAATAAATATATATATATATATATATATATATATATATATATATATATATATATATATATATATATTTTATACGTGTGTGTGTGTGTGTATATATGTATATATATATATATATATAATTTTTTATTTTATGAGGACGTAGTTATGTGACCAATACCTCCCCCTACATCCCGCCCCATTAGAATGCTGACTAGCAGGGACTATTCCCACTCGTAGGTGTCCACGCCACCTATAGAGGAGCCCGCAAGAGGCTTGTTGCGCTCGCCCGTGTCTATAAATGTTGAAACAGATGTTTTAAAGTAAGTGGCTGTATTTGCATTAACTTTCAAAAACAGAACTGCGTAACGTTCAATTCCTATTTCTCTAACGTCCTAAGTGGATGCTGGGACTCCGTAAGGACCAGGGGGATAGCGGCTCCGCAGGAGACTGGGCACAAAAGTAAAAGCTTGAACTAGCTGGTGTGCACTGGCTCCTCCCCCTATGACCCTCCTCCAAGCCTCAGTTAGATTTTTGTGCCCGAACGAGAAGGGTGCATGCTAGGTGGCTCTCCTGAGCTGCTTAGAGTAAAAGTTTATTTTAGGTTTTTTATTTTCAGTGAGTCCTGCTGGCACGAGAGAGGGGGGGCACTATTGGCAGCTAAATTATAAACAGCAGCTATAAAAGGGAGTAACACTTTTATATAAGGTTATCTATATATATATATATATATATATATATATATATATATATATATATATATATATATATATATATATATATATATATATATATATATATAGCGCTCTGGTGTGTGCTGGCAAACTCTCCCTCTGTCTCCCCAAAGGGCTAGTGGGGTCCTGTCCTCTTTCAGAGCATTCCCTGTGTGTGTGCTGGGTGTCGGTACGATTGTGTCGACATGTATGAGGAGGAAAATGATGTGGAAGCAGAGCAATTGCCTGTGTTAGTGATGTCACCCCCTAGGGAGTCGACACCTGACTGGATGGTTGTATTTAAAGAACTACGTGACAATGTCAGCACTTTACAAAAAACTGTTGACGACATGAGACAGCCGACAAATCAATTAGTGCCTGTCCAGGCGTCTCAGACACCGTCAGGGGCGATAAAACGCCCGTTACCTCAGTGGGTCGACCCAGACACGGATACTGAGTCCAGTGTCGACGGTGAGGAGACAAACGTAATGTCCAGTAGGGCCACACGTTACATGATCACGGCAATGAAGGAGGCATTGAACATTTCTGACACTACAAGTACCACAAAGAAGGGTATTATGTGGGGGAGTGAAAAAACTACCAGTAGCTTTTCCTGAGTCAGATGAATTAAATGAGGTGTGTGATAAAGCGTGGGTTTCCCCCGATAAAGTGCTAATTTCTAATAAATTATTGGCACTATACCCTTTCCCGCCAGAGGTTAGGGCGCGTTGGGAAACACCCCCTAGAGTAGATAAAGCGCTCACACGTTTATCTAAACAAATAGCGTTACCGTCTCCTGATACGGCCGCCCTCAAAGAACCAGCGGATAGAAGGCTGGAAAATATCCTCAAGGGTATATACACACATACTGGTGTTATACTGCGACCAGCAATCGCCTCAGCCTGGATGTGCAGTGCTGGAGTGGCGTGGTCGGATTCCCTGACTGAAAATATTGATACCCTGGATAGGGACAGTATATTACTAACTATAGAGCATTTGAAGGATGCATTACTATATATGCGTGATGCACAGAGGGATATTTGCACCCTGGCATCAAGAGTGAGTGCTATGTCCATTTCTGCCAGAAGAGCGTTATGGACGCGACAGTGGTCAGGGGATGCGGATTCCAAACGACACATGGAAGTATTGCCGTATAAAGGGGAGGAGTTATTTGGGGCCGGTCTATCGGACCTGGTGGCCACGGCAACGGCCGGAAAGTCCACCTTTTTACCCCAGGTCACCTCTCAGCAGAAAAAGACACCGTCTTTTCAAACTCAGTCCTTTCGTTCCCATAAGTACAAGCGGGCAAAAGGCCACTCATTTCTGCCCCGGGGCAGAGGAAGAGGAAAAAGACTGCACCAGGCAGCCTCTTCCCAGGAGCAGAAGCCCTCCTCTGCTTCTGCCAAGTCTTCAGCATGACGCTGGGGCTTTACAAGCGGACTCGGACACGGTGGGGGCCCGTCTCAAAAATTTCAACGCGCAGTGGGCTCACTCGCAAGTGGACCCCTGGATTCTGCAGGTAGTATCACAGGGGTACAAACTGGAATTCGAGACGTCTCCCCCTCGCCGGTTCCTGAAGTCTGCTCTACCAAAGTCTCCCTCCGACAGGGAGGCAGTTTTGGAAGCCATTCACAAGCTGTATTCCCAGCAGGTGATAATCAAGGTACCTCTCCTACAACAGGGAAAGGGGTATTATTCCACGCTGTTGTGGTACCGAAGCCGGACGGCTCGGTGAGACCAATTTTAAATCTAAAATCCTTGAACACTTACATAAAGAGGTTCAAATTCAAGATGGAGTCACTCAGAGCAGTGATAGCAAACCTGGAAGAAGGGGACTATATGGTGTCTCTGGACATCAAAGATGCTTATCTCCACGTCCCAATCTACCCTTCTCACCAAGGGTACCTCAGGTTTGTAGTACAAAACTGTCATTATCAGTTTCAGACGCTGCCGTTTGGGTTGTCCACGGCACCTCGGGTCTTTACCAAGGTAATGGCCGAAATGATGATTCTTCTTCGAAGAAAAGGCGTTTTAATTATCCCTTACTTGGACGATCTCCTGATAAGGGCAAGGTCCAGGGAACAGTTAGAAGTCGGAGTAGCACTATCTCAGTTAGTGTTACGTCAGCACGGGTGGATTCTAAATATTCCAAAATCGCAGCTGATTCCAACGACACGTCTCCTGTTCCTAGGAATGATTCTGGACACAGTCCAGAAAAAGGTGTTTCTCCCAGAGGAGAAGGCCAGGGAGTTATCCGAGCTAGTCAGGAATCTCCTAAAACCAGGCCAGGTGTCAGTGCATCAGTGCACGAGGGTCCTGGGAAAAATGGTGGCTTCTTACGAAGCGATTCCATTCGGAAGATTCCATGCAAGAACGTTTCAGTGGGATCTTCTGGACAAATGGTCCGGATCGCATCTTCAGATGCATCAGCGGATAACCCTGTCGCCAAGGACAAGGGTGTCTCTTCTGTGGTGGCTGCAGAGTGCTCATCTACTAGAGGGCCGCAGATTCGGCATTCAGGATTGGATCCTGGTGACCACAGATGCCAGCCTGAGAGGCTGGGGAGCAGTCACACAGGGACAAAATTTCCAGGGCTTGTGGTCAAGCATGGAAACATCTCTTCATATAAACATTCTGGAACTAAGGGCCATTTACAATGCCCTAAGTCGAGCAAAACCCCTGCTTCAGGGTCAGGCGGTATTGATCCAATCGGACAACATCACGTCAGTCGCCCACGTAAACAGACAGGGCGGCACGAGAAGCAGGAGGGCGATGGCAGAAGCTGCAAGGATTCTTCGCTGGGCGGAGAATCATGTGATGGCACTGTCAGCAGTGTTCATTCCGGGAGTGGACAACTGGGAAGCGGACTTCCTCAGCAGACACGACCTTCACCCGGGGGAGTGGGGACTTCATCCAGAAGTCTTCCAAGAGATGGTAAACCGTTGGGAAAAACCAAAGGTGGACATGATGGCGTCCCGTCTCAACAAAAAACTAGACAGATATTGCGCCAGGTCAAGGGACCCTCAGGCAATAGCGGTGGACGCTCTGGTAACACCATGGGTGTACCAGTTAGTGTATGTGTTCCCTCCTCTGCCTCTCATACCAAAAGTACTGAGAATCATAAAAAGGAGAGGAGTAAGAACTATACTCGTGGTTCCGGATTGGCCAAGAAGGACTTGGTACCCGGAACTTCAAGAGATGCTCACGGAGGACCCGTGGCCTCTACCTCTAAGAAAGGACCTGCTCCAGCAGGGACCTTGTCTGTTCCAAGACTTACCGCGGCTGCGTTTGACGGCATGGCGGTTGAACGCCGGATCCTGAAGGAAAAAGGCATTCCAGAAGAAGTCATCCCTACCCTGATAAAGGCCAGGAAGGATGTAACCGCAAAACATTATCACCGCATTTGGCGAAAATATGTTGCGTGGTGTGAGGCCAAAGAGGCCCCTACAGAGGAATTTCAACTGGGTCGCTTCCTACATTTCCTGCAAACAGGACTGTCTATGGGCCTAAAATTAGGGTCCATTAAGGTTCAAATTTCGGCCCTGTCAATTTTCTTCCAAAAAGAACTGGCTTCAGTGCCTGAAGTCCAGACGTTTGTCAAAGGGGTACTGCATATACAGCCTCCTTTTGTGCCCCCGGTGGCACCTTGGGATCTCAATGTGGTTTTGGGGTTCCTAAAATCACATTGGTTTGAACCACTCACCACTGTGGAATTAAAATATCTCACATGGAAGGTGGTAATGCTGTTAGCCCTGGCTTCAGCCAGGCGTGTCTCAGAATTGGCGGCTTTATCTTCTAAAAGCCCTTACCTGATTTTTCACACGGATAGGGCAGAATTGAGGACTCGTCCTCAATTTCTCCCAAAGGTGGTTTCAGCGTTTCACGTGAACCAGCCTATTGTGGTGCCTGCGGCTACTAGGGACTTGGAGGACTCCAAGTTACTGGACGTAGTCAGGGCCCTGAAAATATATATTTCCAGGACGGCTGGAGTCAGGAAATCTGACTCGCTGTTTATCCTGTATGCACCCAACAAGCTGGGTGCTTCTGCTTCTAAGCAGACGATTGCTCGTTGGATTTGTAGTACAATTCAGCTTGCACATTCTGTGGCAGGCCTGCCACAGCCAAAATCTGTAAAAGCCCATTCCACAAGGAAGGTGGGCTCATCTTGGGCGGCTGCCCGAGGGGTCTCGGCTTTACAACTTTGCCGAGCAGCTACTTGGTCAGGGGCAAACACGTTTGCTAAATTCTACAAATTTGATACCCTGGCTGAGGAGGACCTGGAGTTCTCTCATTCGGTGCTGCAGAGTCATCCGCACTCTCCCGCCCGTTTGGGAGCTTTGGTATAATCCCCATGGTCCTTACGGAGTTCCCAGCATCCACTAGGACGTCAGAGAAAATAAGAATTTACTTACCGATAATTCTATTTCTCATAGTCCGTAGTGGATGCTGGGCGCCCATCCCAAGTGCGGATTGTCTGCAATGCTTGTATATAGTTATTGTTACAAAATTCGGGTTATTGTTGTGAGCCATTTTTTCAGAGGCTCCTTCGTTTATCATACTGTTAACTGGGTTCAGATCACAGGTTGTACGGTGTGATTGGTGTGGCTGGTATGAGTCTTACCCGGGATTCAATATCCTTCCTTATTATGTACGCTCGTCCGGGCACAGTATCCTAACTGAGGCTTGGAGGAGGGTCATAGGGGGAGGAGCCAGTGCACACCAGCTAGTTCAAGCTTTTACTTTTGTGCCCAGTCTCCTGCGGAGCCGCTATCCCCCTGGTCCTTACGGAGTCCCAGCATCCACTACGGACTATGAGAAATAGAATTATCGGTAAGTAAATTCTTATTTTTTTGCTGTTTAAGAGGATCGTTTGTGTATTAAGGAAAAGTCTAGAGAAGTAGCTTTAACATAAAAGCTATGATCGTACTTGACAAATAACCTAAAACGTGTAATAAGTGCACGGTTTAGTTGTAAGTTCCTACAATAGTTTTAGTTTAAAGTAGTGTGACACACAGTAAGCTTGTGCATTGTGTATAGAATCTTTATTATGTTAGTGTGTTCATGAGATACAGCTGTCTAGGCATCTGCTACTAGTTATTGTTACCTTGCTATGATGCTCATTTTATTGATTGTTTAGTTAACTCTGCCTAATGTAAAGTACTGTATCATGGTGACTTTGCTTGTGTTTTCAGGCCAGACACCTTGAAGAGAGGGCCGAATGCGCAACCGCGTGACGACCATGTGACAAAACGCTCCCGGACCTCCTCCAAAAGTTCATTTAATAATATTCAAAGGCGTGGATTTCCCAACATGCATTCACATAATGTCATCACAAGCTCCTACAGTTCCCTCATATACCCCTTGCAGGTATTGTTTTGTTGGCCTTATGTGAGAGAAATTAAGCTATTTTTAGCGCCTGTTTTCCCTAGGTCATGAGTTTGCAACCTGCGGCTCTCCAGCTGCTGTGGAACTACACATCTCGGCATGCCCTACCTCAGTTTTATCATGCCTTAAAAGCAAACTGTGGCATGGCATGCTGGGATGTGTAGTTCCACATCCATCTGAGAGCCACAGGTTGCAGACCCATGCCCTAGGTGGGTCACGCAAATGCAACAGGCTTCATTGACGTGTCATTAAGATTAAATTTTCTCTAACGTCCTAGTGGATGCTGGGGACTCCGTAAGGACCATGGGGAATAGACAGGCTCCGCAGGAGACAGGGCACTTCAAGAAAGAATTAGGACTACTGGTTTGCACTGGCTCCTCCCTCTATGCCCCTCCTCCAGACCTCAGTTAGAACCTGTGCCCGGACGGAGCTGGGTGCATTTTAGTGAGCTCTCCTGAGCTTGCTAATAAGAAAGTATTTTAGTTAGGTTTTTTTATTTTCAGAGAGCTTCTGCTGGCAACAGGCTCTCTGCTACGTGGGACTGAGGGGAGAGAAGCAAACCTACTAACTGCGGCTAGGTTGCACTTCTTAGGCTACTGGACACCATTAGCTCCAGAAGGATCGAACACACGAACTTAACCTTGGTCGTCCGTTCCCGGAGCCGCGCCGCCGTCCCCCTCGCAGAGCCAGAAGACAGAAGCCGGCGGGTGAAGCAAGAAGACGTCAAAATCGGCGGCAGAAGACTCCTGTCTTCATATGAGGTAGCGCACAGCACTGCAGCTGTGCGCCATTGCTCCCACACTAAACCCACACACTCCGCCCACTGTAGGGTGCAGGGCGCAGGGGGGGGGCGCCCTGGGCAGCAATTGAGTACCTCCTGGCAAAATAGGGCATATATACAGCTGGGCACTGTAATATGCATGAGCCCTTGCCATTATTTTTACACACAATCGCGGGACAGAAGCCCGCCGCTGAGGGGGCGGGGCTTCTTCCTCAGCACTCGCCAGCGCCATTTTCTCTCCACAGCTCCGCTGAGAGGAAGCTCCCCAGGCTCTCCCCTGCAGAAACACAATAGAAGAGAGTGAAAGAGAGGTGGGGCACATAAATTGGGCGTAAAAACAATATATACAGCAGCTACTGGGTTAACACTACGTTACTGTGTGATTCCTGGGTCATATAGCGCTGGGGTGTGTGCTGGCATACTCTCTCTCTGTCTCTCCAAGGGTCCTTGTGGGGGAACTGTCTTCAAATAGAGCATCCCCTGTGTGTGTGGTGTGTCGGTACGTGTGTGTCGACATGTCTGAGAAAAGGCTCCCCTAAGGAGGAGATGGAGCAAATATGTGTGAGAGGGTGTCTCCGTCGACAACGCCGACACCTGTTTGGATATGTGTAAGTTCTAGGGTGAATTTATTGCACAAAAGATTAGAGAACAGACAGGAAATCTAACCATGTCTGTCCCTATGTCGCAGAGACCTTCAGAGTCTCACAATGCTCACTATCCAAGATAATAAACACTGATATCGACACGGAGTTTGACTCCAGTGTCGACTACGATAATGCAAAGTTGCAGCTAAAATGGCAGAAAAGTATTCAATATATGATTATTGTAATAAAAGATGATTTGCATATCACTGATGACTCATTTGTCCCTGACACAAGGGTACACGTTTAAGGGGAAGAAAGCTGAGGTAAATTTCCCTCCTCTCATGAGGAAAAAGAGCGGGAATCTCCAGACAAGAGACTGCAGCTTCCCACAAAGAATTCTCAGGCAGTATCCTTTCCCCACTAGGACCAGGATGTGATGGGAATCTTCCCCTAGGGTGTCACGTTTGCCCAGAAGGTATCCCTAGCTATTCTCAGGGATCCTGCAGATAGCGTGCACATTCTGGTACACTACTCAGACCGGCGATTGTGTCGGCATGGGTTTATAGCGCTGGGGCGGCGTGGACAGGTACCTTATCAGCAGAAATTGAGACCCTAGTATGGATGTATATATGTGTGTATGTATGTATGTATGTATATGTATGTATATGTGTGTGTGTGTATATATATATATATATATATATATATATATATATATATATATATATATTTTATATATATATATATATTTTATATATATATATATATATATATATTTTATATATATATATATATTTTATATATATATATATATATATATATTTTATATATATATATATATTTTATATATATATATATATATATATATTTTATATATATATATTTTATATATATATATATTTTATATATATATATTTTATATATATAAAATATATATAAAATATATATATATATATAAATATATATATATATATATAATATATATATATATATATATATATATATATATATATATTTTATATATATATATATATATATATATATTTTATATATATATATATATATTTATATATATATATTTTATATATATATATATATTTTATATATATATATATATATATTTTATATATATATATATTTTATATATATATATATATATATTTTATATATTTTATATATATATATATATATATATATATATATATATATATATATATATATATATATATATATAAAGATGCTGTCTTAAGAGATATGTATAATCAAACATGCCCAAAGAGACATGAGTATACTGGGTCCTAGAGTCAAAGCTATGTCGATTTCTGCTTGACGTGTCCTGTAGAATATGCAATGGACAGGTGATGCCAACTTAAGTGGCATATGGAAGGCTGAGGATTGTGTGGAGAAGGGTTCTCGGACCTGGTCTCCACGACTATAGCTGGTAATTCGGATATTTTGCCTTATATTCCTGCACAGCCTAGGAAAGCACGTCATTATCAAATGCAGCTTTTCGAACAAAGAAACAAGAAAGTCCGAGGTGCATCCTTTCTTGCCAGAGGAAAGAAGCTGCACAACACAGCTAGTTCCCAGGAACAGAAGTCCTCCCCGGCCTCTATGAAAATCCACCGCATGTCGCTGGGGCTCCACAGACGGAGCTAGGCCCAGTGGGGGCACGCTTTCGTAAGTTCTGCAACAAGTGGGTTCACTCCCTGTTAGATCCCTGGGCAGTAGATATTGTGTCTCAGGGATACAAGCTGGACTTTGAGAAGATGCCCCCTCACTGACGGCCCTGCCGGCTTCCCCCCACGAGAGTGAAACAGGGTTAACTGCAATTCATAAATTGTATCTTCAACAGGTGGTGGTCAAGGTTCCCCTCCTTAGACAAGGAGGGGGTTATTATTTGACCATGTGGCAGTCCCGAAACCAGACGGTTCGGTCAGACCCTTATTGAATTTAAAATCCCTGAACATATACCTGAAAAGGTTCAAGTTCAAGATGGAATCGTTAAGAGCGGTTGTTACAAGCCTGAAAGGGGGAGATTTTATCGTGACTCGGGACATAAAGGAGGCATACCTTCATGTCCCCATTTATCCACCTCATCAGGCGTACCTCAGAATTGCGGTATAGGATTGTCATTACCAATTTCAGACGTTGCCGTTTGGTCTCTCCACGGCCCCGAGAATATTCACCAAGGTAATGGCGGAAATGTTGGTGCTCCTGCGGAAGCAAGGTGTCACTATTATCCCGTACTTGGACGATCTCCTCATAAAAGCGAGATCAAGAAAGCAGTGGCTGAACAGCGTATCACTTTCTCTGGAAGTGTAACGGCAACACGGCTGGATTCTATATATTCCAAAGTCGCAGTTGGTTCCTACAGCTCATCTGCCTCTCCTAGGCATGATCCTAGACACAGACCAGAAAAGTGTTTATCTCCCGATAGAGAGCTCTGGAGCTCGTGACACTGGTCAGGAATCTATTAAAACCAAAACAGGTGTCAGTGCATCACTGCACTCGAGTCCTGGGAAGGATGGTGGCATCATACGAGGCCATTCCTTTCGGCAAGTTCCATGAGAGGACCTTCTAATGGGAGTAACTGGACAAAGTGGTCTGGATCACATCTTTAGATGCATCGGTTAATCACCCTATCCCCCGGGGCCAGGGTGTCTCTCCTGTGGTGGCTGCAGAGTACTCACCTTCTCGAGGGCCGCAGGTTCGGCATTCAGGACTGGGTCCTGGTGACCACGGATGCAAGCCTCCGAGGGTGGGGGGCAGTCACTCAGGGAAGAAGTTTCCAAGGGCTGTGGTCAAGGCAGGAGACTTGCCTTCACATCAATATCCTGGAACTAAGGGCCATATACAACGCCCTAAGTCAAGCAGAGACCCTGCTTCGCAACCAATCGGTGCTGATTCAATCCGACAACATCACCGCAGTGGCTCATGTAAACCGCCAAGGCGGCACAAGGAGCAGGGTGGCGATGGCGGAAGCCACCAGAATTCTTCGATGGATGGAGACTCGCGTACGAGCACTGTCAGCAGTGTTCATTCCGGGAGTGGACAACTGGGAAGCAGACTTCCTCAGCAGGCACGACCTCTATCCGGGAGAGGGGGGACTTCATCAAGAAGTCTTCGCGCAGATTGTAGGTCGGTGGGAACTGCCACAGGTGGTCATGATGGCATCCCGCCTCAACAAAAAGCTACAGAGGTATTGCGCCAGGTCAAGAGACTCTCAGGCGATAGCTGTAGACGCACTGGTGACACCGTGGATGTTCCAGTCGGTTTATGTGTTTCCTCCTCTTCCTCTCTTACCCAAGTGCTGAGAATCATAAGGAAAAGAGGAGTGAGAACAATACTCATTGTTCCGGATTGGCCAAGAAGGACTTGGTATCCAGAGCTGCAAGAAATGCTCACAGAGGACCCTGGCCTCCGCCCCTAGGGCAGGATCTGTTGCAGCAGGGACCTTGTCTGTTCCAAGACTTACCGCAGCTGCGTTTGACGGCATGGCGGTTGAACGCCGGATCCTAGTAGAAAAAAGGGATTCCAGATGAGGTTATTCCTACGCTGATAAAGGCTAGGAAGGACGTGACGGCTAAACATTATCACCGTATACGGCGAAAATATGTTGCTTGGTGTGAGGCCAGGAATGCCTCCACAGAGGAATTCCAGCTGGGCCGTTTCCTTCACTTCCTACAGTCAGGAGTGACTTTGGGCCTAAAATTTAGGTCCATTAAGGTCCAGATTTGGGCCCTATCCATTTTCTTTCATAAAAAACTAGCTTCTCTACCTGAAGTTCAGACGTTTGTAAAGGGAGTGCTGCATATTCAGCCCCCTTTTGTGCCACCAGTGGCACCTTGGGATCTTAACGTGGTGTTGAGTTTCCTGAAATCTCACTGGTTTGAGCCACTTAAGACCGTGGAGTTAAAATATCTCACGTGGAAAGTGGTCATGCTATTGGCCTTAGCTTCAGTTAGGCGTGTGTCAGAATTGGCGGCTTTGTCACAAAAAAGCCCCTATCTGGTTTTCCATATGGACAGGGCAGAATTACGGACTCGTCCGCACTTTCTGCCAAAAGTGGTGTCATCTTTTCATTTGAACCAACCTATTGTGGTGCCTGCGGCTACTCGTGACTTGGAGGACTCCAAGTTACTAGAGGTAGTCAGGGCTTTGAAGGTTTATGTAGCCAGAACGGCTGGAGTCAGGAAAACTGAGTCGTCGTTTATCCTGTATGCATCCAACAAGCTGGGTGCTCCTGCTTCAAAGCAAACTATTGCTCGCTGGATCTGTAACACGATTCCAGCAGGCTCATTTTGCGGCTGGATTGCCGCCTCCAAAATCAGTAAAAGCCCATTCCACAAGGAAGGTGGGCTCTTCTTGGGCGGCTGCCCGAGGGGTCTCGGCATTACAGCTTTATCGAGCAGCTACTTGGTCGGGTTCAAACACTTATGCAAAATTCTACAAGTTTGATACCCTGGCTGAGGAGGACCTTGTGTTTGCTCATTCGGTGCTGCAGAGTCATCCGCCCTCTCCCGCCCGTTTGGGAGCTTTAGTATAATCCCCATGGTCCTTACGGAGTCCCCAGCATCCACTAGGACGTTAGAGAAAATAAGATTTTACTTACCGGTAAATCTATTTCTCGTAGTCCGTAGTGGATGCTGGGCGCCCGTCCCAAGTGCGGACTTCTTCTGCAATGCTTGTATATAGTTATTGCTTACATAAGGGTTATGTTATGGTTGCATCAGGTTGGTCTGATGCTCTGTTGTTGTTCATACTGTTAACTGGGTAAGTTTATCACGAGTTATACAGTGTGGCTGGTATGAGTCTTACCCTGGATTCCAAAATCCTTTCCTTGTAATGTCGGCTCTTCCGGGCACCGTGTCCTTAACTGAGGTCTGGAGGAGGGGCATAGAGGGAGGAGCCAGTGCACACCAGTAGTCCTAATTCTTTCTTAGAGTGCCCATGTCTTCTGCAGAGCCCGTCTATTCCCCATGGTCCTTACGGAGTCCCCAGCATCCACTACAGACTACGAGAAATAGATTTACCGGTAAGTAAAATCTTATTACATGCTAACTTAAATTTATTTATTTTTTTACCATTTTTTTTTTTTTTTTTTTTCAATAGAAGAGGAAAAGTAGTACTCGTAACACCCCGGCTGTTTCAAGCTCCTCCTCATCTCGAAGCCAGACACCAGATGTGTCTGCCAAAAAAGCCAGGTAACTCATAGAAACGGTTGCTTTATGTTGCCTAAGACGCATCCGTCTTTTTGTAAACTTTACGCCTTAATGTGAGCAGATTAGAAAGGGTCTTTCATAAAGAGCAACCTGTTGTGTTACTTGGTTGGGTAAACCTATTGCATTTTACATTGATACTTAAACAGTCTTGAAATAGCTGTTCTCCTCTTAGGAAGTAACAAGTGCATTAAAGTAAATAAGAATTCATAGGTGCAGTAACTTTTGCAGCTCACTAAAGTGTTGTAGAAAATACCAAAAAATTTAATTTCTGTGAACAGGTAAGTAATAATGGTGTTCCGTGGCTCATTGTAGCTGTCGGTTGTACAGTTAAATGTAACTCATTACTTTTTCATGAAGTTTTTAAGATTTTTCTGTTCTCCTTCAGAGAAGCTATGGGGAGTCCTTGTTTAATGTGATTAGAGCAGGATGTTGTGGAATCTAGAACTGCTTATTTATTCCTCCAGATGGGAAGCCTACCCACCGCTCCACTGGTGCTAATGAGGGATTGTATCAGTCTAACTGAATCCTGGGTTATATTAAATAGCTGCCACAAATAAGAGCTTAGTTTATTCTGCACAGGAGTTTATCCAATATCAATATTGCATTGGTTACAAACTATATCTAAAATAACCTTTTTACACTATAGAGATATCTGGTTGTTGGTGTTCCACATAACCAGGGACTGCAGTTCACCATTAGTAGATGGCATCTAGTGTTCGTTGTATGTACAATAGTTTCTGTGGCACCGAGGTGGAACTGCCTTGTTCTACAGCATAGAAGTGTTCTTAGAGCAGGGGAGAGTGCTTCCAGATAAACTGGGAATAGGTATGTGTAATCTGTCACACAGAGATTTAAAAGTGTTGCATATCAAATTAATCGGCACAGTCTCCTGGTACATCCTAGCCGCAGCGTGTTGCAACAAAGACGCTTCTGTGACAGAAAGGAAACGCAAAAAAGATGTTAGCAGGGTCTTAAACAACCTGGCATACCAAGAGGGGCTGTTTGGCGTGACTGTAGTAATGAGGTATGAGGACACACCTGTACCTTGGACACTGGAGAAGAGTACAATGCCAAATAGACCCAAGTGAATTTTTGTGACTATAGCTAAATGTATGCACGTTTAATGCAATATTTGTTCTTAATAAAAGTATTGCATTTTTATATACATCGGGGTTATTGTTCTAAATAGGACCAATTTTGCATAATGAAGCATGGTCCATATATGTCCTGCAAAGTGTGTTTTGGAGTAGCTACCTCTTGCAAAAATTGAGGTTAACTTGTCTGAAAATGCAAGTTCCTGGCAGGCAAGAAGCCCTCCTGCTCTCTTTGTGTTGCTGAACATGCTGGGAAGCCGCCGGCACCGGTGATTTTGTGGAAAAATAGATTTGTTGCAAGGAGACATTGACCAGGGGGAAGCTGTACATTCAGCAGTTTGCCTTTGCATCCCTTCAGGAGTGAGGAAGGTGATCCGGGTCTTAAGGCCTTGCAGAGACATTCCTAGACCAATTTCAGCGATGTTGTGAGACTACAAGTCTTCATCTGTTTTGGCCTGTCTACTGTTTTGCTAAAATAGGTCTTTTGAGGCCCAAGCTGCTGTGTATATGGAGGGGAGTATGGATGCAACCTTACAGTTCATGCACGTTTTGATAGCTGCAGCATAAAGAATGTAGTGGTAGTTTTCCAGGGTAGTTGTGCAAAATGAGCATCTAATGTGGCAGGAGACTTCAATTAACTGTATACTTACTGGAGAGGGGATGTAGTTATTTGACTACCGGCGGTCAGGTGACCGGTGGCAACACCGCCCCCTGAGAATCCCAACAGTCTGCATGCCGACTAGCAGGGACTATTCCCGCTCGTGGGTGTCCCCGACACCAATAGAGTGGGATTAGAACGTGTGGTGAGCGCAGGTCGCCACTGAGCCTGCAGCGTGGCGATCCCAGCAAGCCTGCAAGGGGCTTGTTGCGCTTTCCCCCACCCCCCACCAGCATTCCGCTGCCGGGATACTGGCGGAGGTATGCTGACCATCGGCCTCCTGACCAACCCCTGGAGAGTGTATAGAGACTGAATATCTTACATAAGGAACTTGCATACGCCAAGCTTCATAAAGCTAACATCCGAATGGATGGAAATCTTTCACCTGCTGAAACAAGGGCTTATTAGGAACCAGACATCCATAAGGAGTACCTGGTGCAATACCCACACTAAAACCTTGTCATGCCTTCTGGAATTCTAGAAGAATCCTCCTTTAACAGAATTTGTTCTCAAGTCAATCTTCTGCCTCCTTGGAATAGAAACATAGAATTTGACGGCAGATAAGAACCACTTGGCCCATCTAGTCTGCCCCTTTTACTTTTTATCCTTTAGGTAATCTCAACCCTTTTTGAACCTTAATTCTTTGTAAGGATATTCATATGCCTATCCCAAGCATGTTTAAATTGCTCTACAGTCTTCGCCTCTACCACCTCTGATGGGAGGCTATTCCACTTATCCACTACCCTTTCTGTGAAGTAATTTTTCCTTAAATTTCCCCTGATTCTGCCTCCCTCCAGTTTCAGTGTATGTCCTCGAGTTCTAATACTTCTCTTCCTTTGAAGAATGTTTCCCTCCTGAACTTTGTTAAAACCTTTGGTATATTTGAAAGTTTCTATCATGTCTCCCCTTTCCCTTCTCTCCTCCATACTATACATGTTAAGATCTTTTAGCCTTTCCGGGGTAAGTTTTGTGCTGTAGGCCATGCACCAGTCCTAGTATACCCCACTACTCCTGAATTTGCTTGGTTACTGCATCCAATTAGTGCCAGAATTATCTCTTGCAATGACCTATTCAACCAAGGAGCCATCCTATTACACAAAGAGCTGTAGTCTAGCTTGGTTGAGGTGGCTTCCATCCATGAGTGTTCTTTACCTGCATCAGACAGGATCTGAACCTTGCTCCCCTGTCTGATATGTAGTCAGTTGAGCGATGTCTGCTATGGACTTGATCAAAATCTCAGCCCAAGCGAGTCCTGTCAATAGTGACAGGTCCCGCTGGCTTGTGCATATGAGGTGTCTATATAGAACGGTTTCGAAGGCAGCCTGGGATGACTAGGCAAATTTAAAGAGTGAGACTTGGCTCTTGAAGTGCTTTTATCTGACAGGCAAAGTGACATGACAACTGTAGAATTCATTCTAGAAGAAAGTGAACACTCCTACAATCCATAATCCTTTTCTAGAGGTGTATAGCATGGCTGGAGAACCTATAATTGTCAGCTCTGGTGGGATTCTCAAAGGGAATTCTGACCTTCCAAAGAAGAGTTGCTCAGACTGTCTAGTGATGGATTGCTGGACAGTACTTCACCAGCTTCTATAATACTGAGGTACTGCACTGCTGAAAGGCACAGACCGTAGCTGTACCTGACAGTTTAGATGATGCATGGGAACACTAGTCTTCCTGCAGTAGTAGTGACTTGCTCTGCAGACTAGCTCACATATTAAGCAGGGGGTTGTGACTGACTGGTGTGGATATTGTCGAACAGAATTGTGTCGACAACATATGGTCAACAGGTTGTCATGTAAATGTTAGACACTTGAAAATGGGTTCAGTTGCCGACTGTCAGTATACCGACAATGGCATTCCAGCCACCCATATACTGGCAGGGGGGTGAGCGCAAAGAGTCCCCTTGGCGTCTCGCTGCGCTCTCCACAGGTTCTGTTCCCACTCTGAGTGTCGTGACTACCCATAAGTGGCAATAGTCACGTTGCACCGGCATTGCCAGCTGTCGGGATTCTGGCGTCTCTATTCTGAATGCCGGGATCCCAACAGTCGGCATATTAAACATATACCTTGAAAAGGTCAACCTGTGTTTTGGGTGTCTACATTTAACCACATGCCCCAATTAATATATCGCGTGGCTCAATGCATTCGGCACAGGTTACTATTCCCAATCGTAGTGCACGTGGATGATAAATGATGAAGAAAAACTGGTGTTGCCGTTTTGAATATGTCGACCATATGGGATCGACCTATCTTCTGGAACCTGTAGCTGAAGAGGAACTGCAGCAGTATCTCCTCACCCCTGCTTTATGACTGGAACTGTAAATACCACTGAACATCCCCAGTGGTGGTGTGGTTTTTTGTTTTTTTGTAAAGTTTACAAATAATGTAAAGCGAAATTTTACATAAGGGAAAGAAAATATCTGCTTTGTCTTAAAATTTCTGAAAGGGGTATAGACTAGCGGTGTGGGTGTTACAATTTCTGCCGTGCAAACGTAAAGTGCCCACACTCAGACTGAACCTCTATTCTGCAGGTTTTTCAGTGCCCCCTCCAATTGGATGAAGAAATTAACTTTGTAGCATTTGTAGACTGTATCTTGGTGATATTACTGAAGGAAACGTTTAGCTTGGAAAGTGTTTTTTTTTTTTTTTTTCTGTCTATATCGGTGTTTAATGAGAACCTCACCTGGAGCATCTGGTTGTGTGTATGTATGTATGTGTATATATGTGTGTGTGTGTATGTATGTATGTATGTATGTATGTGTATATATATATATATATATGTGTGTGTGTATGTGTGTGTGTATATATATATATATATATATATATATATATATATGTGTGTGTGTATGTGTATATATATATATATATATATATATATATATATACACACACACATGTGTATGTATATATATTAATATGTATGTGTATATATTTATTATGCTTTACAGAATACTTTTATTAATGTACAGATCTTGCATTTCTGTCTTAGAGATGAATCGCATGAAATAAGTCCATCATCCCCAGTGGGCTTGAGCAACCGAGAACAGTCTGGACAACGTAAGTGAGCATTTTAATATTCATGCAGCAATCTTTCATGACTACAATATAAAGATTTCTGTAGACTTGGGTTGCGCACCCATGGTGTGTAAATTTTTAAAGGGTTGGGTTTTTCATGCACAGAAGTGCCTTTTTTTTCTTCTGCAGTTATCACCCCATTACACATGACCTAATATGCAGCAGTGACAGACTCCTTAGTGGCATGAGCTCTTGTCCATTCTTCAGAGTAATTTCTTTCATCCATGGGGGACTCTGGAAAATGATGGGCATAGCTGGAGCTGGAGGGGTTACAATTAGTGATGAGCGGATTCGGTTTTACTCTGTTTTACTCTGTTCTCAAAACGGCATCTTATTGGCTCACGGATGTCACGTGTTTTGGATAGCCAATAAGATGCCGTTTTGAGAACCGAGTAAAATCGAATCCGCTCATCACTAGTTACAATATTATAATATAATTATTATAGACAAGTGGACGAACTGGAGCTCTCCTGATACAGTAGTGATTGTGCCTACCGCAGTAAAACTAGTATGTAGCGGCACTCCTTTAAAATCATGGTTCAACTATATTAGAACAAGTACAATACACTGCATATCCATTCAGAGCCCGGGGGGGAGGGGGGGGTGGCGACTACCTAATCAAACTGTGGTGACTACCTAATCAAACTGTGGTTCAGGACCAGAGCATTCACCACAGAGCTGGTAAATACACTCAAGGTGGCTTGTACTTGTATACCAATTAAAACAGTCCAGATCACAGAAGCCAAGCATTTTATTATCTGACTTTTCAGTCTAAGCTGTGCTAGTAGTGATATATATGTCTGCCGCAACAGTATGATAGATAGATATAGATAGATATAGATAGATATAGATAGATATAGATAGATAGATAGATAGATAGATAGATATAGATATATATATATATATATATATATATATATATATATATATATATATATAATATTTTCTCTTACATCCTAGAGGATGCTGGGGACTCCGTAAGGACCATGGGGATAGACGGGCTCCGCAGGAGACATGGGCACTTTAAGAAAGACTTTAGGTATGTGGGTGTGCACTGGTTCCTCCCTCTATGCCCCTCCTCCAGACCTCAGTTTACTACTGTGCCCAGAGGAGACTGGGTGCATTACGGGGAGCTCTCCTGAGTTTCCTGAAAGAAAGTATTTTGTTAGGGTTTTTTTTTTTCAGGGAGCCTGCTGGCAACAGACTCGCTGCATCGTGGGACTGAGGAGAGAGAAGCAGACCTACTTCTGTGAGTTTCAAGGCTCTGCTTCTTAGGCTACTGGACACCATTAGCTCCAGAGGGAGTCGGAACACAGGTCTCACCCTGGAGTTCGTCCCGGAGCCGTGCCGCCGTCCTCCTCACTGAGCCGGAAGATAGAAGCCGGGTGAGTATGAGAAGAAAGAAGACGTCAGAGGCGGCAGAAGACTTCAGATCTTCACTGAGGTAACGCACAGCAGTTAAGCTGTGCGCCATTGCTCCCACACAGCACACACAAACGGCAGTCACTGTAAGGGTGCAGGGCGCAGGGGGGGCGCCCTGGGCAGCAATATAACCTCAATTTCTGGCAAAAGATGATATATACAGCTAGGCACTGTATATATAAAGAGCCCCCGCCAGTTTTTTATATATTTTAGCGGGACAGAAGCACGCCGCTGAGGGGGTGGGGCTTCTTCCTCAGCACTCACCAGCGCCATTTTCTCCACAGCACAGCGCTGAGAGGAAGCTCCCCGGACTCTTCCCCTGCTTATCCACAGTGAAAGAGGGTTTTAAAGAGGGGGGGGGATACATAATTTGGCGCAAAAATAAAGATCACAGCGCTATCTGGGTAAACATATTGTGTTTTTTTTTCCTGGGTCATATAGCGCTGGGTGTGTGCTGGCATACTCTCTCTGTCTCTCCAAAGGGCCTTGTGGGGGAACTGTCTTCAGATGAGAGGATTCCCTGAGTGTGTGGTGTGTCGGTACGTGTGTGTCGGCATGTCTGAGGTAAAAGGCTCTCATAGGGAGGAGGTGGAGTTAATGACTGTGGTGTCTTCGTCGGCAACACAGACACCTGACTGGTTGGATATGTGGAATGTTTTAGTGCTAATGTAAATTTATTGCACTGAGTCTAGGGAATGTACAGGCGTCAAACCCTGCCTTTCCCCTATGTCACAGGGACCTCCGGGGTCTCAAAAGTGCCAACTATCCAGAATAGTAGACACTGACGCCGACACGGATTCTGACTCCAGTGTCGACTACGATGATGCAAAGTTACAGCCAGAATTGGCAATTAGTATTCAATATATGATTATTGTAATAAAAGATGTTTTGCATATCACAGAGAAACCCCCTGTCCCTGACACGAGGGTACACATGTATAGGGTAAAGAAACCTGAGGTAACCTTTCCCCCATCTCATGAACGAGTTATTGAAAAGGCTTGGGAATCTCCAGACAAGAAACTGCAGATTCCCAAAAGGATTCTTAGGGTGTATCCTTTCCCGCTAAGGACAGGATACGGTGAGAATCTTCCCCAAGGGGGGGAAAAAAGCGTGGACACGCTTATCCAAAAGAGTAAAGCTGCCATCCCAAGATATGGCTACCCTCAGGGATCCTGCTGATCGCACACAGCAGGCTACCTTAAAGTCATTTACACACATTCTAGTACCTTACTCAGACCGGCAATAGTGTCGACTGGAGTTTGTAGCGCTGTAGCGACTGAAATGGATACCCTGGATAAGGGTACCATTTTATTGACCCGGGGTCATATTAACGATGCTGTCTTATATATGAGAGATGCTCAAAGAGACATTGGCCTACTGGGTTCTAGAATCAACGCTATGTCGATTTCTGCTAGACGAGTCCTATGGACCCGGCAATGGACATGTGATGCCGACTCAAAGAGGCATATGGAGGTTTTACCTTACAAGGGTGAGGAACTGTTTGGGGAAGGTCTCTCGGACCTGGTCTCCACAGCTACAGCTGGTAAATCAAAATTTTTTTGCCCTATATTCCCTCACAGCCTAAGAAAGCACCACATTACCAGATGCAGTCCTTTCGGTCACACAGAAACAAGAAAGTACGAGGTGCGTCCTTTCTTGCCAGAGGTAAGGGCAGAGGAAAGAAGCTGCACAACACAGCTAGTTCCCAGGAACAGAAGTCCTCCCCAGCCTCTACAAAATCCACCGCATGACGCTGGGGCTATGCTAAGGAAGTCCGCCCCAGTGGGGGCACGTCTTCGAATTTTCAGCCACATCTGGGTTCACTCACAGGTGGATCCCTGGGCAATAGAAATTGTTTCTCAGGGTTACAAGCTGGAATTCGAAGAGGTGCCTCCTCGCCGGTTTTTCAAATCTGCCCCGCTGACTTCTTCCCCAGAAAGGGAGATAATGGTAAATGCAATTCACAAATTGTATCTTCAACAGGTGGTGGTCAAGGTTCCCCTACTTCAACAAGGGAGGGGATATTACTCAACCCTGTTTGTAGTCCTGAAACCGGACGGTTCGGTCAGACCCATTTTAAATTTAAAATACTTGAACCTATACTTGAAAAGGTTCAAGTTCAAGATGGA
The DNA here is from genome assembly GCF_028390025.1 of Pseudophryne corroboree. Taxonomy (NCBI): domain Eukaryota; kingdom Metazoa; phylum Chordata; class Amphibia; order Anura; family Myobatrachidae; genus Pseudophryne; species Pseudophryne corroboree. Next base: position 916,673,046 of record NC_086445.1, on the reverse strand, counting down.
ATTGCTCAGGGCGGTCATCGCCAGCCTGGAAGGGGGGGATTTTATGGTATCTCTGGACATAAAGGATGCGTACCTTCATGTTCCCATGTATCCACCTCATCAGGCGTACCTGAGATTTGCGGTACATGATTGTCATTACCAATTTCAGACGAAGCCGTTTGGGTTTTCCACGGCCCCGAGAATTTTCACCAAGGTAATGGCGGAAATGATGGTGCTCCTGCGCAAGCAGGGTATCACAATTATCCCGTACTTGGACGATCTCCTCATAAAAGCGAGATCAAGAGAGCAGTTGCTGAACAGCGTCTCACTTTCACTGAAGGTGTTACAGCAACACGGCTGGATTCTCAATATCCCGAAGTCGCAGTTGGTTCCTACGACTCGTCTGACCTTCTTGGGCATGATTCTGGATACAGACCAGAAAAGGGTTTATCTTCCGATAGAAAAAGCTCAGGAACTCATGACTCTGGTCAGGAACCTATTGAAGCCAAAACAGGTGTCAGTGCATCACTGCACTCGAGTCCTGGGAAAGATGGTGGCATCATACGAAGCCATTCCCTTCGGCAGGTTCCATGCGAGGACTTTCCAATAGGACCTACTGGACAAGTGGTCCGGGTCACATCTACAAATTCATCAGTTGATCACCCTGTCCCCCAGAGCCAGGGTATCTCTCCTGTGGTGGCTGCAGAGTGCTCACCTTCTAGAAGGCCGCAGGTTCGGCATTCAGGACTGGATCCTGGTGACCACGGACGCGAGCCTCCGAGGTTGGGGAGCAGTCACACGGGGAAGAAACTTCCAAGGTTTTTGGTCGAGTCAAGAGACTTGTCTTCACATCAACATCCTGAAACTGAGGGCCATATACAACACCCTACGTCAAGCGGAGACCTTACTTCGCGACCAACCAGTTCTGATCTTGTCAGACAACATTGCCGCAGTGGCTCATGTAAACCGCCAAGGCGGCACAAGGAGCAGAGTGGCAATGGCGGAAGACGCCAGGATTCTTCGCTGGGCGGAAAGTCATGTAAGCGCACTGTCAGCAGTGTTCATTCCGGGAGTGGACAACTGGGAAGCAGACTTCCTCAGCAGACACGACCTACATCCAGGAGAGTGGAGGCTTCATCAGGAAGTCTTCGCACAGATTGCAAGTCAGTGGGGACTGCCCCAGATAGACATGATGGCGTCCCGCCTCAACAAAAAGCTACAGAGGTATTACGCCAGATCAAAAGACCCACAGGCGGTAGTTGTAGACGCCCTAGTGACACCGTGGGTGTTCCAGTCGGTCTATGTGTTCCTCCTCTTCCTCTCATACCCAAGGTGTTGAGAATAATAAGAAAAAGAGGAGTGAGAACAATTCTCATTGTTCCAGATTGGCCACGAAGGACCTGGTATCCGGATCTGCTGGAAATGCTCACAGAAGATCCGTGGCCTCTTCCTCTACGACAGGACCTGTTGCAACAGGGGCCCTGTCTGTTCCAAGACTTACCGCGGCTGCGTTTGACGGCATGGCGGTTGAACGCAGGATCCTAGCGTGAAAAAGGCATTCCGGATGAGGTCATTCCTACGCTGATAAAGGCTAGGAAGGACGTGACTTCTAAACATTATCACCGTATATGGCGAAAATATGTTTCTTGGTGTGAGGCCAGGAAGGCTCCTACAGAAGAATTCCATCTGGGCCGTTTCCTTCACTTCCTACAGACTGGAGTGAATTTGGGCCTAAAATTAGGCTCCATTAAGGTTCAGATTTCGGCCTTATCCATTTTCTTTCAAAAAGAATTGACTTCTCTCCCAGAAGTACAGACTTTTTTATGAAGGGAGTGCTGCATATTCAGCCTCCTTTTGTACCTCCGGTTGCGCCTTGGGACCTTAACGTGGTGTTGAGTTTCCTTAAGTCGCACTGGTTTGAACCACTTCAAACGGTGGAGTTAAAATATCTCACTTGGAAGGTGGTCATGTTATTAGCCTTGGCTTCTGCTAGGCGAGTGTCGGAATTGGCGGCTTTGTCTCATAAAAGCCCCTATCTGGTTTTCCATATGGATAGAGCGGAATTGCGGACCCGTACTCAATTCTTGCCTAAGGTGGTGTCATCTATTCATATGAACCAACCTATTGTGGTGCCTGTGATTCCGAGTCCCTTGATGTAGTCAGGGCTTTGAAAATTTACGTGGCCAGAACGGCTAGTGTCAGAAAAACAGAAGCACTGTTTGTCCTATATGCAGCCAACAGGGTTGGCGCACCTGCTTCAAAGCAGACTATTGCTCGCTGGATCTGTAACACGATTCAGCAGGCGCATTCTACGGCTGGATTGCCATTACCGAAATCGGTTAAGGCCCATTCCACTAGGAAGGTGGGCTCGTCTTGGGCGGCTGCCCGAGGGGTCTCGGTACTACAACTATGCCGAGCTGCTACTTGGTCGGGTTCAAACACCTTTGCATAGTTCTATAAGTTTGATACCCTGGCTGAGGAGGACCTCCTGTTTGCTCAATCGGTGCTGCAGAGTCATCCACACTCTCCCGCCCCTTTGGGAGCTTTGGTATAATACCCATGGTCCTTACGGAGTCCCCAGCATCCTCTAGGACGTAAGAGAAAATAAGATTTCTCTATCGTCCTAAGTGGATGCTGGGGTTCCTGAAAGGACCATGGGGAATAGCGGCTCCGCAGGAGACAGGGCACAAAAGTAAAGCTTTTACAGGTCAGGTGGTGTGTACTGGCTCCTCCCCCTATGACCCTCCTCCAGACTCCAGTTAGATTTTTGTGCCCGGCCGAGAAGGGTGCAATTCTAGGTGGCTCTCATAAAGAGCTGCTTAGAGAGTTTAGCTTAGGTTTTTTATTTTACAGTGATTCCTGCTGGCAACAGGATCACTGCAACGAGGGACAGAGGGGAGAAGAAGTGAACTCACCTGCGTGCAGGATGGATTGGCTTCTTGGCTACTGGACATGAAGCTCCAGAGGGACGATCACAGGTACAGCCTGGATGGTCACCGGAGCCACGCCGCCGGCCCCCTCACAGATGCTGAAGCAAGAAGAGGTCCAGAATCGGCGGCTGAAGACTCCTGCAGTCTTCTTAAGGTAGCGCACAGCACTGCAGCTGTGCGCCATTTTCCTCTCAGCACACTTCACACGGCAGTCACTGAGGGTGCAGGGCGCTGGGGGGGGGGCGCCCTGGGAGGCAAATGAAAACCTTTAAAAAGGCTAAAAATACCTCACATATAGCCCCAGAGGCTATATGGAGATATTTACCCCTGCCTAAATGTACTAAATAGCGGGAGACGAGCCCGCCGAAAAAGGGGCGGGGCCTATCTCCTCAGCACACGGCGCCATTTTCTGTCACAGCTCCGCTGGTCAGGAAGGCTCCCAGGTCTCTCCCCTGCACTGCACTACAGAAACAGGGTATAACAGAGAGGGGGGGCAAAATAAATGGCAATATATTAATATAAAAGCAGCTATAAGGGAGCACTTAATCATAAGGCTATCCCTGTCATATATAGCGCTTTTTGGTGTGTGCTGGCAGACTCTCCCTCTGTCTCCCCAAAGGGCTAGTGGGTCCTGTCTTCGTATAGAGCATTCCCTGTGTGTCTGCTGTGTGTCGGTACGTGTGTGTCGACATGTATGAGGACGTTATTGGTGTGGAGGCGGAGCAATTGCCAAATATGAGGATGTCACCTCCTAGGGGGTCGACACCAGAATGGATGCCTTTATTTGTGGAATTACGGGATAGCGTCAACTCGCTTAAGCAGTCGTTTGCCGACATGAGGCGGCCGGACACTCAATTAGTGCCTGTCCAGGCGCCTCGAACACCGTCAGGGGCTGTAAAACGCCCCTTGCCTCAGTCGGTCGACACAGACCCAGACACAGGCACTGATTCCGGTGGTGAAGGTGACGAATCAACCGTATTTTCCAGTAGGGCCACACGTTATATGATTTTGGCAATAAAGGAGATGTTACATTTAGCTGATACTACAGGTACCACTAAACAGGGTATTATGTGGGGTGTGAAAAAACTACCAGTAGTTTTTACCGAATCAGAAGAATTAAATGACGTGTGTGATGAAGCGTGGGGTGCCCCGATAAAAAACTGCTAATTTCAAAGAAGTTATTGGCTTTATACCCTTTCCCGCCAGAGGTTAGGGAGCGCTGGGAAACACCTCCTAGGGTGGACAAAGCGCTAACACGCTTATCAAAACAAGTGGCGTTACCCTCTCCTGAGACGGCCGCACTTAAAGATCCATCAGATAGGAGGATGGAAAATATCCAAAAAGGTATATACACACATGCAGGTGTTATACTACGACCAGCTATTGCGACTGCCTGGATGTGCAGTGCTGGGGTAGTTTGGTCAGAGTCCCTGATCGAAAATATTGATACCCTGGACAGGGACAATATTTTACTGTCGTTAGAACAAATAAAGGATGCATTTCTTTATATGCGTGATGCACAGAGAGATATCTGCACACTGGCATCACGGGTAAGTGCTATGTCCATTTCGGCCAGAAGAGCTTTATGGACACGACAGTGGACAGGCGATGCGTAGAGGAGTTATTTGGGGTCGGTCTATCGGATTTGGTGGCCACGGCTACGGCCGGGAAATCCACCTTTCTACCTCAAGTCACTCCCCAACAGAAAAAGGCACCGACCTTTCAACCGCAGCCCTTTCGTTCCTTTAAAAATAAGAGAGCAAAGGGCTATTCATATCTGCCACGAGGCAGAGGACGAGGGAAGAGACAGCAACAGGCAGCTCCTTCCCAGGAACAGAAGCCCTCCCCGGCTTCTACAAAAGCCTCAGCATGACGCTGGGGCTTCGCAAGCGGACTCGGGGGCGGTAGGCGGTCGTCTCAAGAATTACAGCGCGCAGTGGGCTCACTCGCAGGTAAATCCCTGGATCCTGCAGATAATATCTCAGGGGTACAGGTTGAAATTAGAGACAGAGCCACCTCGCCGTTTCCTGAAGTCTGCTTTACCAACGTCCCCCTCAGAAAGGGAGACGGTTTTGGAAGCCATTCACAAGCTGTATTCTCAGCAGGTGATAGTCAAGGTACCTCTTCTACAACAAGGGAAGGGGTATTATTCCACTCTTTTTGTGGTACCGAAGCCGGATGGCTCGGTAAGGCCTATTCTAAATCTGAAGTCCTTGAACCTGTACATAAAGAAGTTCAAGTTCAAGATGGAGTCACTCAGAGCAGTGATAGCGAACCTGGAAGAAGGGGACTTTATGGTATCCTTGGACATCAAGGATGCGTATCTCCACGTTCCAATTACCCCTCACACCAGGGGTACCTCAGGTTCGTTGTACAAAACTGTCACTATCAGTTTCAGACGCTGCCGTTTGGTTTGTCCACGGCACCTCGGGTCTTTACAAAGGTAATGGCCGAGATAATATTTCTTCTTCGAAGAAAAGGCGTATTAATTATCCCATACTTGGACGATCTCCTAATAAGGGCAAGGTCCAGAGAACAGCTAGAGATGGGTTTAGCACTATCTCAAGAGGTGCTAAAGCAGCACGGATGGATTCTGAATATTCCAAAATCCCAATTAATGCCGACAACTCGTCTGCTGTTCCTGGGGATGATTCTGGACACAGTTCAGAAAAAGGTTTTTCTTCCCGAAGAAAAAGCCAAGGAGTTATCTGACCTGGTCAGGAACCTCCTAAAACCAGGAAAGGTGTCTGTACATCAATGCACAAGAGTCCTGGGAAAAAATGGTAGCTTCTTACGAAGCAATCCCTTTCGGCAGATTCCATGCAAAGGGATCTGTTGGACAAATGGTCAGGGTCGCATCTTCAGATGCACCTGCGGATAACCCTGTCGCCGAGGACAAGGGTATCCCTTCTGTGGTGGTTGCAGGAGGCTCATCTATTGGAGGGCCGCAGATTCGGCATGCAGGATTGGATCCTGGTGACCACGGATGCCAGCCTGAGAGGCTGGGGGAGCAGTCACACAGGGAAGAAATTTCCAGGGAGTGTGGTCGAGCCTGAAAAAGTCTCTTCACATAAGCATTCTGGAACTAAGAGCAATCTACAATGCTCTAAGCCAGGCGGAACCTCTGCTTCAAGGAAGACCGGTGTTGATCCAGTCGGACAACATCACGGCAGTCGCCCATGTAAACGGACAGGGCGGCACAAGAAGCAGGAGGGCAATGGCAGAAGCTGCCAGGATCCTTCGCTGGGCGGAGGATCACGTGATAGCACTGTCAGCAGTATTCATCCCGGGCGTGGACAACTGGGAAGCAGACTTCCTCAGCAGACACGACCTTCACCCGGGAGAGTGGGGACTTCATCCAGAAGTTTTCCACATGCTATTAAACCGTTGGGTAAAACCAATGGTGGACATGATGGCGTCTCGCCTCAACAAAACACTGGACAGGTATTGCGCCAGGTCAAGAGATCCGCAGGCAATAGCTGTGGACGCGCTGGTAACACCTTGGGTGTACCAGTCGGTATATGTGTTTCCTCCTCTGCCTCTCATACCAAAGGTATTGAGGATTATACGGCAAAGAGGAGTAAGACTAGTGGCTCCGGATTGGCCAAGAAGGACTTGGTACCCGGAACTTCAAGAGATGGTCACGGACGATCCGTGGCCTCTACTTCTGAGAAGGGACCTGCTTCAGCAGGGTCCTTGTCTTTTTCAAGACTTACCGCGGCTGCGTTTGACGGCATGGCGTTTGAATGCCAGATCCTAAAAGGAAAAGGCATTCCAGAAGAAGTCATTCCTACCTTGATAAAGGCAAGGAAGGAAGTCACCGCGAAGCATTATCGCCGTATTTGGCGAAAATAGGTTGCGTGGTGCGAGCAGCGGAGTGCTCCGATGGAGGAATTTCAACTGGGTCGTTTTCCTACATTTCCTGCAATCAGGATTGTCTATGGGTCTCAAATTGGGATCTATTAAGGTTCAAATTTCGGCCCTATCAATATTCTTCCAAAAAGAATTGGCCTCAGTCCCTGAGGTCCAGATTTTTATCAAAGGAGTACTGCATATACAGCCTCCTGTGGTGCCTAAGGTGGCACCGTGGGATCTAAATGTAGTTTTAGATTTCCTCAAATCCAATTGGTTTGAACCACTAAAGAATGTGGATTTGAAATATCTCACATGGAAAGTGACTGTTACTGGCCCTGGCTTCGGCCGGGAGAGTATCTGAACTGGCGGCTTTGTTTTATAAAAGCCCTTATTTAATTTTCCATTCGACATAGGGCAGAGCTGCGGACGCGTCCGCATTTTCTCCCTAAGGTGGTATCAGCGTTTCACCTGAACCAGCCTATTGTAGTGCCTGCGGCTACAGACGACTTGAAGGACTCCAAGTTGTTGGACGTTGTCAGAGCCTTAAAAATATACATTTAAAGGACGGCTGGAGTCAGAAAATCTGACTCGCTGTTTATACTGTATGCACCCAACAAGTTGGGTGCACCTGCTTCTAAGCAGTCGATTGCTCGTTGGATTTGTAACAAAATTCAACTTGTACATTCTGTGGCAGGCCTGCCACAGCCTAAATCTGTTAAGGCCCATTCCGCAAGGAAGGTGGGCTCATCTTGGGCGGCTGCCCGAGGGGTCTCGGCATTACAACTCTGCCGAGCAGCTACGTGGTCAGGGGAGAACACGTTTGTAAATTTTTACAAATTTGATACCCTGGCAAAGGAGGACCTGGAGTTCTCTCATTCGGTGCTGCAGAGTCATCCGCACTCTCCCGCCCGTTTGGGAGCTTTGGTATAATCCCCATGGTCCTTTCAGGAACCCCAGCATCCACTTAGGACGATAGAGAAAATAAGAATTTACTTACCGATAATTCTATTTCTCGGAGTCCGTAGTGGATGCTGGGCGCCCATCCCAAGTGCGGATTATCTGCAATACTTGTACATAGTTATTGTTAACTAATTCGGGTTATTGTTTAGGAAGCCATCTTTCAGAGGCTCCTCTGTTATCATACTGTTAACTGGGTTTAGATCACAAGTTGTACGGTGTGATTGGTGTGGCTGGTATGAGTCTTACCCGGGATTCAAAATCCTCCCTTATTGTGTACGCTCGTCCGGGCACAGTACCTAACTGGAGTCTGGAGGAGGGTCATAGGGGGAGGAGCCAGTACACACCACCTGACCTGTAAAAGCTTTACTTTTGTGCCCTGTCTCCTGCGGAGCCGCTATTCCCCATGGTCCTTTCAGGAACCCCAGCATCCACTACGGACTCCGAGAAATAGAATTATCGGTAAGTAAATTCTTATTTTTAAACCTACCAGTAAATCTTTTTTTCGTAGTCCGTAGAGGATGCTGGGCGCCCGTCCCAAGTGCGGACTACTTCTGCAAGACTTGTATATAGTTTTGCTTACATAAGGGTTATGTTATAGTTTCATCGGTCTTGGACTGATGCTACGTTGTTTTCATACTGTTAACTGGTTAGTATATCACAAGTTATACGGTGTGGCTGGTATGAATCTTGCCCTTGGATTAATAAAAATCCTTTCCTCGTACTGTCCGTCTCCTCTGGGCACAGTTTCTCTAACTGAGGTCTGGAGGAGGGGCATAGAGGGAGGAGCCAGTGCACACCCATACCTAAAGTCTTTCTTAAAGTGCCCATGTCTCCTGCGGAGCCCGTCTATCCCCATGGTCCTTACGGAGTCCCCAGCATCCTCTACGGACTACGAGAAAAAGATTTACCGGTAGGTTTAAAATCTTATTTTTAGATTTTAATGTGATGAAGATAAATGTTTAATTATATAAAATTAATTAGAATTAAATTACAATTTTTGGGGGAAATTCATATCGGCGTATCAAGCGCTGTTCTTCTATTTGTATATGTGGACCCCATGATCACACTGTGTTAAGCTGGAAGTGAGTTTGGCTTGAACTGAATAGTGCTCTGTGCAAAGCTGAATGCAGCAGGTGTGAAGAATTAGGCTAAATGCAGCAGAGCTAATTGAGTCAGGCTGGAATGATCAATGCTTTGCAGGAGAATGGAAACAGTGGATGTTCAGGAGTCGGGCTGGAACTGACAAGAACTCTGTGTCACAGGAGTAGTCTGAAACCAGATGATCTTAATTGTAGAAGGTATGCACTCAGGAGCTGGTGATATGCTGAGGAAAGCAAGCAGTGAGCACGGACAACCTGCTGCAATCACTGGATGCACACATCTGTTAGAGACTGCAAGTGTAAACACTGGAAAAGCTCACTAATACTACTTTCACATTGCAATGCCGGGTACCACCTTGGAATTGGAGACTGGTCCTTCCCGAGTGGAACTCTGCATTGGACCCTACACACCGCCATCCCGACACGGCAATATGCTGGGTCGTGTTGCTGTCCGGGGACGGAGGTGACACTAGGAGAGGACATCCCCGCACCGCCTCTCCCTATGCAGTGAACAGCCCGGCAACCTGTTCACACTGCACCTGACCCAGTATTTAACCCGGGAATAACCCTACTTTATTCCCAGGTTTAATTACCGGGTCAGGCGACCGGGAAATTCGTCCATGGCCCCTTTCACACCACACAGCGACCTGTGTCAACCTGGTAATATACCAGGTCAATACCGGGTTATTTTTGCATTGTGAAAGGGGTATAAGACACACGTACTAGCTGAGGTCTTTAGTTCCACAACTTCAGAAGCAGATTCAGGTGACAGGAATGCTGTATAGACCGCTAAGTCACAGAGGTCTGGAGCCAGGATACGTAGCTCTAGTAAGCAAAATTGTTCAAGGCAATTTGCAGCGGACCTTATGTCTCGCCTTACTGCGCTGTGACTGGTGGATAGAATTACCTGACCCAGTCAGAGCTCTAGTTGATGGATAAGTCATCAGATGATCCCTGTCAACATTGCGGCACCCAGTGTCCAGGAAGGTGGGAAAACAATGGGGTACACTGAGAACCGCAACAGATCCAGGGAGATGGACAGCCAGCTTGAACACCTGACCTCTTCTGAGTAGCACACCAGCGCGCAGGTAAGATGCTCTGTACAAGATAGATTCCTGACTCTCATCCTTCAGTAGCATTTCCTGACCGTTCAGGTCTTCCAGATGCATGGTTGGCTCATCAGTTGGTGCAAATTCAGCTTGTCCCCATATCAAAGGATGCTTCACCTGGGGTATCTGCTGGATACCTGGTCCCAGTGTGGTTTTTCTCCCCACGGACACAATTTTGGCCTTACAGAAGATAGTAGTACAATACCACCTGCATGGAAGTGCTGGGCAAGTTCTTGTCATTGTAGAATATTCTCAGTTTTACTCCAAGCCTCTCCAGATTGTAATCCTTTCTAGATGGGGTCTAACCTTGTCCAGTGGTGTCAACTTGTTTCACTGTCCCAGTAAGTGCACCGCTCTCTGCTATGGTATCTTTGGTCCTCCCGCTTGGACAAAGGAGGTGATTTCTCAGGTCAAGCTTATTTCTTCTCTGTATGTGGTCTGGTCATCTTTTGTTGACAAGACCAATGGTTTCCACCATTTGGTTTTACTTTGTGCTTTATGGCATTCAGAAGAGGGGCTGGCCTGCTACCAAGCAGACACTGGCATACTGGCATAGGCCTTTCTATAATGGGTGCAATGTGTGTGGTGCACAAAGGCCCCTGAGTCCAGGAGGGGCCCACACCACACACTACCCATTTTTAATACTTGCCTACCTTTCCGGAGTCCAGCGTCGGGTGCTGCAGTAGCGTCGAAAATGGCTGCCGCACATGTGTAGTAGTGATTTTGGTCTCCGGAACATGGCGGGCGCCATGTTTCCTGAGACCTGTGCATGCACACTAGTCTCCGGCACAATGCCGGAGTCTACTGCGACGTACAGAGGGTGGTGGGGGGGGGGCATCTGGGGGTGCACATGGGCCCCCTCTGTTAAAATGCCCCCTGCATACTGGACGGAAATCTGTCATCCAATAGGCAAATGCTTTGGCCAACCAATTATGGACATTATGAGGTTCCTCACAAGCAGACACGGGGGTGCTTCCTGGGTGGCCCAGCAGAGCAACTGTGCAAAGTGGCTACGCGGTCCTCCACACATAATATGAAATTCTACTGTTTTTACGTTTCCTCCAGAGATTCTAACTTTGGGTGAAGGGTACTGCACACACAGCACAGGAGTGGTCATGCTTAGGGACATCTTCCAGTGGACCCCGTGGATGAAAGAGCGTATTGGATTTTGGTTTTTCTCTATCGTCCTAAGTGGATGCTGGGGTTCCTGAAAGGACCATGGGGAATAGCGGCTCCGCAGGAGACAGGGCACAAAAGTAAAGCTTTTACAGGTCAGGTGGTGTGTACTGGCTCCTCCCCCCATGACCCTCCTCCAGACTCCAGTTAGATTTTTGTGCCCGGCCGAGAAGGGTGCAATTCTAGGTGGCTCTCATAAAGAGCTGCTTAGAGAGTTTAGCTTAGGTTTTTTATTTTACAGTGATTCCTGCTGGCAACAGGATCACTGCAACGAGGGACAGAGGGGAGAAGAAGTGAACTCACCTGCGTGCAGGATGGATTGGCTTCTTGGCTACTGGACATGAAGCTCCAGAGGGACGATCACAGGTACAGCCTGGATGGTCACCGGAGCCACGCCGCCGGCCCCCTCACAGATGCTGAAGCAAGAAGAGGTCCAGAATCGGCGGCTGAAGACTCCTGCAGTCTTCTTAAGGTAGCGCACAGCACTGCAGCTGTGCGCCATTTTCCTCTCAGCACACTTCACACGGCAGTCACTGAGGGTGCAGGGCGCTGGGAGGGGGGCGCCCTGGGAGGCAAATGAAAACCTTTAAAAAGGCTAAAAATACCTCACATATAGCCCCAGAGGCTATATGGAGATATTTACCCCTGCCTAAATGTACTAAATAGCGGGAGACGAGCCAGCCGAAAAAGGGGCGGGGCCTATCTCCTCAGCACACGGCGCCATTTTCTGTCACAGCTCCGCTGGTCAGGAAGGCTCCCAGGTCTCTCCCCTGCACTGCACTACAGAAACAGGGTATAACAGAGAGGGGGGGCAAAATAAATGGCAATATATATTAATATAAAAGCAGCTATAAGGGAGCACTTAATCATAAGGCTATCCCTGTCATATATAGCGCTTTTTGGTGTGTGCTGGCAGACTCTCCCTCTGTCTCCCCAAAGGGCTAGTGGGTCCTGTCTTCGTATAGAGCATTCCCTGTGTGTCTGCTGTGTGTCGGTACGTGTGTGTCGACATGTATGAGGACGTTATTGGTGTGGAGGCGGAGCAATTGCCAAATATGAGGATGTCACCTCCTAGGGGGTCGACACCAGAATGGATGCCTTTATTTGTGGAATTACGGGATAGCGTCAACTCGCTTAAGCAGTCGTTTGCCGACATGAGGCGGCCGGACACTCAATTAGTGCCTGTCCAGGCGCCTCAAACACCGTCAGGGGCTGTAAAACGCCCCTTGCCTCAGTCGGTCGACACAGACCCAGACACAGGCACTGATTCCGGTGGTGAAGGTGACGAATCAACCGTATTTTCCAGTAGGGCCACACGTTATATGATTTTGGCAATAAAGGAGATGTTACATTTAGCTGATACTACAGGTACCACTAAACAGGGTATTATGTGGGGTGTGAAAAAACTACCAGTAGTTTTTACCGAATCAGAAGAATTAAATGACGTGTGTGATGAAGCGTGGGGTGCCCCGATAAAAAACTGCTAATTTCAAAGAAGTTATTGGCTTTATACCCTTTCCCGCCAGAGGTTAGGGAGCGCTGGGAAACACCTCCTAGGGTGGACAAAGCGCTAACACGCTTATCAAAACAAGTGGCGTTACCCTCTCCTGAGACGGCCGCACTTAAAGATCCATCAGATAGGAGGATGGAAAATATCCAAAAAGGTATATACACACATGCAGGTGTTATACTACGACCAGCTATTGCGACTGCCTGGATGTGCAGTGCTGGGGTAGTTTGGTCAGAGTCCCTGATTGAAAATATTGATACCCTGGACAGGGACAATATTTTACTGTCGTTAGAACAAATAAAGGATGCATTTCTTTATATGCGTGATGCACAGGGAGATATCTGCACACTGGCATCACGGGTAAGTGCTATGTCCATTTCGGCCAGAAGAGCTTTATGGACACGACAGTGGACAGGCGATGCGTAGAGGAGTTATTTGGGGTCGGTCTATCGGATTTGGTGGCCACGGCTACGGCCGGGAAATCCACCTTTCTACCTCAAGTCACTCCCCAACAGAAAAAGGCACCGACCTTTCAACCGCAGCCCTTTCGTTCCTTTAAAAATAAGAGAGCAAAGGGCTATTCATATCTGCCACGAGGCAGAGGACGAGGGAAGAGACAGCAACAGGCAGCTCCTTCCCAGGAACAGAAGCCCTCCCCGGCTTCTACAAAAGCCTCAGCATGACGCTGGGGCTTCGCAAGCGGACTCGGGGGCGGTAGGCGGTCGTCTCAAGAATTACAGCGCGCAGTGGGCTCACTCGCAGGTAAATCCCTGGATCCTGCAGATAATATCTCAGGGGTACAGGTTGAAATTAGAGACAGAGCCACCTCGCCGTTTCCTGAAGTCTGCTTTACCAACGTCCCCCTCAGAAAGGGAGACGGTTTTGGAAGCCATTCACAAGCTGTATTCTCAGCAGGTGATAGTCAAGGTACCTCTTCTACAACAAGGGAAGGGGTATTATTCCACTCTTTTTGTGGTACCGAAGCCGGATGGCTCGGTAAGGCCTATTCTAAATCTGAAGTCCTTGAACCTGTACATAAAGAAGTTCAAGTTCAAGATGGAGTCACTCAGAGCAGTGATAGCGAACCTGGAAGAAGGGGACTTTATGGTATCCTTGGACATCAAGGATGCGTATCTCCACGTTCCAATTACCCCTCACACCAGGGGTACCTCAGGTTCGTTGTACAAAACTGTCACTATCGGTTTCAGACGCTGCCGTTTGGTTTGTCCACGGCACCTCGGGGCTTTACAAAGGTAATGGCCGAGATAATATTTCTTCTTCGAAGAAAAGGCGTATTAATTATCCCATACTTGGACGATCTCCTAATAAGGGCAAGGTCCAGAGAACAGCTAGAGATGGGTTTAGCACTATCTCAAGAGGTGCTAAAGCAGCACGGATGGATTCTGAATATTCCAAAATCCCAATTAATGCCGACAACTCGTCTGCTGTTCCTGGGGATGATTCTGGACACAGTTCAGAAAAAGGTTTTTCTTCCCGAAGAAAAAGCCAAGGAGTTATCTGACCTGGTCAGGAACCTCCTAAAACCAGGAAAGGTGTCTGTACATCAATGCACAAGAGTCCTGGGAAAAAATGGTAGCTTCTTACGAAGCAATCCCTTTCGGCAGATTCCATGCAAAGGGATCTGTTGGACAAATGGTCAGGGTCGCATCTTCAGATGCACCTGCGGATAACCCTGTCGCCGAGGACAAGGGTATCCCTTCTGTGGTGGTTGCAGGAGGCTCATCTATTGGAGGGCCGCAGATTCGGCATGCAGGATTGGATCCTGGTGTCCACGGATGCCAGCCTGAGAGGCTGGGGAGCAGTCACACAGGGAAGAAATTTCCAGGGAGTGTGGTCGAGCCTGAAAAAGTCTCTTCACATAAGCATTCTGGAACTAAGAGCAATCTACAATGCTCTAAGCCAGGCGGAACCTCTGCTTCAAGGAAGACCGGTGTTGATCCAGTCGGACAACATCACGGCAGTCGCCCATGTAAACAGACAGGGCGGCACAAGAAGCAGGAGGGCAATGGCAGAAGCTGCCAGGATCCTTCGCTGGGCGGAGAATCACGTGATAGCACTGTCAGCAGTATTCATCCCGGGCGTGGACAACTGGGAAGCAGACTTCCTCAGCAGACACGACCTTCACCCGGGAGAGTGGGGACTTCATCCAGAAGTTTTCCACATGCTATTAAACCGTTGGGTAAAACCAATGGTGGACATGATGGCGTCTCGCCTCAACAAAACACTGGACAGATATTGCGCCAGGTCAAGAGATCCGCAGGCAATAGCTGTGGACGCGCTGGTAACACCTTGGGTGTACCAGTCGGTATATGTGTTTCCTCCTCTGCCTCTCATACCAAAGGTATTGAGGATTATACGGCAAAGAGGAGTAAGACTAGTGGCTCCGGATTGGCCAAGAAGGACTTGGTACCCGGAACTTCAAGAGATGGTCACGGACGATCCGTGGCCTCTACTTCTGAGAAGGGACCTGCTTCAGCAGGGTCCTTGTCTTTTTCAAGACTTACCGCGGCTGCGTTTGACGGCATGGCGTTTGAATGCCAGATCCTAAAAGGAAAAGGCATTCCGGAAGAAGTCATTCCTACCTTGATAAAGGCAAGGAAGGAAGTCACCGCGAAGCATTATCGCCGTATTTGGCGAAAATATGTTGCGTGGTGCGAGCAGCGGAGTGCTCCGATGGAGGAATTTCAACTGGGTCGTTTTCCTACATTTCCTGCAATCAGGATTGTCTATGGGTCTCAAATTGGGATCTATTAAGGTTCAAATTTCGGCCATATCAATATTCTTCCAAAAAGAATTGGCCTCAGTCCCTGAGGTCCAGATTTTTATCAAAGGAGTACTGCATATACAGCCTCCTGTGGTGCCTAAGGTGGCACCGTGGGATCTAAATGTAGTTTTAGATTTCCTCAAATCCAATTGGTTTGAACCACTAAAGAATGTGGATTTGAAATATCTCACATGGAAAGTGACTATGTTACTGGCCCTGGCTTCGGCCGGGAGAGTATCTGAACTGGCGGCTTTGTTTTATAAAAGCCCTTATTTAATTTTCCATTCGACATAGGGCAGAGCGGCGGACGCGTCCGCATTTTCTCCCTAAGGTGGTATCAGCGTTTCACCTGAACCAGCCTATTGTAGTGCCTGCGGCTACAGACGACTTGAAGGACTCCAAGTTGTTGGACGTTGTCAGAGCCTTAAAAATATACATTTAAAGGACGGCTGGAGTCAGAAAATCTGACTCGCTGTTTATACTGTATGCACCCAACAAGTTGGGTGCACCTGCTTCTAAGCAGTCGATTGCTCGTTGGATTTGTAACAAAATTCAACTTGTACATTCTGTGGCAGGCCTGCCACAGCCTAAATCTGTTAAGGCCCATTCCGCAAGGAAGGTGGGCTCATCTTGGGCGCCTGCCCGAGGGGTCTCGGCATTACAACTCTGCCGAGCAGCTACGTGGTCAGGGGAGAACACGTTTGTAAATTTTTACAAATTTGATACCCTGGCAAAGGAGGACCTGGAGTTCTCTCATTCGGTGCTGCAGAGTCATCCGCACTCTCCCGCCCGTTTGGGAGCTTTGGTATAATCCCCATGGTCCTTTCAGGAACCCCAGCATCCACTTAGGACGATAGAGAAAATAAGAATTTACTTACCGATAATTCTATTTCTCGGAGTCCGTAGTGGATGCTGGGCGCCCATCCCAAGTGCGGATTATCTGCAATACTTGTACATAGTTATTGTTAACTAATTCGGGTTATTGTTTAGGAAGCCATCTTTCAGAGGCTCCTCTGTTATCATACTGTTAACTGGGTTTAGATCACAAGTTGTACGGTGTGATTGGTGTGGCTGGTATGAGTCTTACCCGGGATTCAAAATCCTCCCTTATTGTGTACGCTCGTCCGGGCACAGTACCTAACTGGAGTCTGGAGGAGGGTCATGGGGGGAGGAGCCAGTACACACCACCTGACCTGTAAAAGCTTTACTTTTGTGCCCTGTCTCCTGCGGAGCCGCTATTCCCCATGGTCCTTTCAGGAACCCCAGCATCCACTACGGACTCCGAGAAATAGAATTATCGGTAAGTAAATTCTTATTTTCTCTGATAAATCCTTCTGATTCCACGGGTTGTTTTTCCTGGTTGTGGTGGTCAAGGCACATGAATTTCTCCTTGTGTGCATGGCCTTTTTCTTCCTCCTACTCCACCTGTCCTTGAGCTTTGTTAGTGTTAATAGATGGCTACTGGGGATGGGGTATAGGTGAGGAGCCTGTGCTGCATTGAAGGTTAACCTTTTGGTGCCCAGGCTCTTCCAGCTTCACCTATATCCATCGTTTCTCCGGCAGGGTCCACAGGTTATCCCTCATTGGGATATGAGGTAGCGACAGTGGATTGGCACCAAACGATCAAAGCTTTCGGCCTGCCAGCATGCAACGGGCCCGTCCCTATATCCCCGCCTCCTGGCTCAGGCAAATCAGTTTTTTGTTTGGTGCGGCAGGAGCCGGACTATGGTCAATAGTGCTGCTGGTTTTTAGCAGCCATAAGCATTTCTCATACATCCTAGAGGATGCTGGGGACACCATAAGAACCATGGGGTATGGATGGAATCCGCAGGAGACAGTCACTTTAAGACTTTGAAAGGGTGTGAACTGGCTCCTCCCTCTATGCCCCGCCTCCAGACTCCAGTTTTAGAATTGTGCCCAGGCAGACTGGATGCACTTTGAGGAGCTCTACTGAGTTTCTCTGAAAAGACTTTGTTGCCAGCAGCCTCCCTGAAAATAAAAAACCTAACAGTCTCCCTGCATCGTGGGACTTAGGGGAGAGAAGTCAGACCTACTTCCAGTGAGTTTAAAGGCTCTGCTTCATGGCTACAGGACACCATTAGCTCCTGAGGGTTTGGAACACTAGGTACGCCTAGGGGTTCATTCCCAGAGCCCGCCGTCACCCCCCTTACAGAGCCAGAAGACAGGTGAATAGAAGAAGATAGAAGACTTCAGTGACTGCTTCTGAGGTACCGCGCGCCATGCTCCCACACACAGCGGCACTACAGGGGGCGGGCGCCCTGGGCAGCATAAAACGCCTCATATGAGACTGGCAAAGTGTGATATGAGTGCCTAGGCACTAAATCCTTACCCCCGCCAGTGTTATTTTAAAAAATAGCGGGGCTGAAGCGCGCCATTAAGGGGGCGGGGCTTAGCCCTCACAGCTCTCATTAGCGCCATTTTCTCTTCACAGAGCTGCAGAGAAGCTGGTCCTTCCTCACCACTGCTGTACAAGTAACAGGGTCCAAAAAGGGGGGGGCACAGTTAATTTGGTGCAAAAATACGTTATTATAAACGCGCTGCAGGTCTGAGGCATTCTATTGAAGTTTCAGAACCGGGATAAGCGCTGGGTTGTGAGCTGACAAACTCCCTCTGTGTTTCTCTGACAGGCTTTACTGTGGGTCTGTCCCCTATTTGCCCAGTGTGTCTGTGGGTGTCGGTACACGTGTGTCGGCATGTCTGCGGCGGAGTGCTCTTCCCAGGAGGAGACTGTGTTAGAGACAAACTGCTGTGGGAGTGACCCTGTCGGCACCGCCGACGCCTGATTGGATAAATGTGTTTAATGCTTTGAATGCTAATGTGGCTCTTATTAATAAGAGATTAGATAAATCTGAGTCTCAGAACCAGGCATGGAAGAAGTCTGTGGAGGATGTATTATCACAGGTCCAGACTTCCTCGGGGTCACATAAACGTTCGTTTGCTCAGTTGGCAGACACAGATACCGACACGGACACTGACTCCAGTGTTGACAATAGTGATACCAGATTAGACCCAAAATTGGCAAAGAACATTCAGTACATGATTGTGGCAATAAAAGACGTGTTGCATATCACTGAGGACCCTACTGTTCCTGATAATAGGGTCTGTATGTATAAGGGAAAGAAACCTACGGTAACGTTTGCTCCCTCTCATGAACTGAATACCCTTTTTGAAAAAAATGTGGGAAAATCCTGAAGAAAAGTTTTGATTCCCAAAAGATTTCAGTTGGCGTATCCGTTCCCCTCTGGGGATAGAGAAAAGTGGGAGACACCCCTCATTGTGGACAAGGCTCTATCACGATTGTCTAAAAAAGTGGCTTTACCGCCACCGGACACGGCAGCCCTCAAGGATCCTGCGGATCGTAGACAGGAAAATGCGTTAAAATCCATTTACGTCACCACAGGTACACTACTCAGACCAACCATTTATCTGCGTGGGTGAGTAGTGCTATCGAAAAGTGGGCAGATAACTTGTCGTCATCTGATATAGATACCCTAGATAGGGATAGCGTCCTTTTGACACTGGGTTATATCAGAGACGCTGCGGCCTACCTAAAGGAAGCTGCAAGAGATATTGGCCTTTTGGGGTCAAAAGCCAATGCCATGGCGGTTTCAGCTAGGAGGGCATTGTGGATTCATCAATAGAATGCTGATGCTGACTCTAAGAAAGCTATGAAGTCTCTCCCATATAAAGGTGGTGTTTTGTTTGGTGACGGTCTCGCTGATTTGGTATCTACGGCTACCGCGGGTAAGTGTCATTTTTGCCTTATGTTCCTCCACAACAAAAGAAAGCTCACCACTTACAGATGCAGTCCTTTCGGCCAAATAAATACAAAAGAGGCCGAGGTTACTCCTTCCTTGCTAATAGAGGAAAAGGTAAAAGATCTCTGGCCGTGGCAGGATCCCAGGAGCAGAAGTCCTTCCCTGCTTCTGCCAAATCCACCGCATGACGCTGGGGCTCCTCTGCGGGAGTCCGCACCGGTGGGGGCACGTCTCAAGCTCTTCAGTCAATTCTGGGCTCATTCGGCCCTGGACCCATGGGTTTTAGAAATAGTGTCCCAGGGGTACAAACTGGAGTTTCAAGATGTTCCCCCTCGACAATTTTTCAAATCGGTCTTACCAGCTTCTCTTCCGAACAGGGAGGTAGTATGCGATGCAATACAAAAGTTGTGTCTAAATCAAGTCATTATCAGGGTTCCCCCGTCACAACAGGGAGAAGGCTTTTATTCGAACCTGTTTGTGGTCCCGAAGCCGGACGGCTCGGTCAGATCAATTCTGAACCTAAAATCCCTCAATCTTTACCTAAGAAAATTCAGATTCAAGATGGAATCTCTCCGAGCAGTGATCTCCAGTCTGGAGGAAGGGGATTTCATGGTGTCGGTCGACATAAAGGATGCCTACTTACATGTTCCCATATATCCTCCGCATCAGGCTTACCTGAGGTTTGCTATTCAGGATTGTCATTACCAATTTCAGACGTTGCCATTTGGGCTGTCCACAGCTCCGAGGATTTTCACCAAGGTAATGGCGGAAATGATGGTTCTCCTTCGCAAGCAAGGAGTCACAATTATCCCGTACTTGGACGATCTCCTGATAAAGGCGAGATCCAAAGACAAGCTGGTGCAGGACATTGCGCTTTCCCTGACTGTTCTGCAACAACATGGTTGGCTCCTAAACTTGCTGAAGTCGCAGTTGAATCCGACGAAACGGCTGTCGTTTTTGGGAATGATTCTGGACACTGAATTTCCAGAGCCTTCTCTTCTGGAAGAGAAACTCTGTAATTAGAAGTTTGGTCAAACAAATTCTGAGACCACCGAGCGTATCAATCCATCAATGCACTCGATTGCTGGGGAAGATGGTGGCAGCCTACGAGGCCATTCAATTTGGCAGATTCCATGCCAGAGTGTTTCAGTGGGACCTATTGGACAAGTGGTCCGGATCCCACCTGCACATGCACCGGAAAATAATCCTGTCCTCCAAGACCAGAATCTCACTCCTGTGGTGGCTGAACAGCTCTCGCCACCTAGAGGGACGCAGGTTTGGGATCCAGGACTGGATCCTAGTAACCACGGATGCGAGTGTCCGAGGCTGGGGAGCAGTCACACAGGGAAACTTTCCAGGGAAAATGGTCAAGCCTGGAAGTTTGTCTACACATAAATGTTCTGCAAGCGGAACATCATCTTCGCAACCTGCCCGTCCTAATCCAGTCGGACAATATACTAGCAGTAGCGCACGTAAACCGCCAGGGTGGAACAAAGAGCAGAGCGGCAATGACAGAGGCCACAAAAGTGCTCCGCTGGGCGGAAAGACATGCAAGCGCTCTGTCAGCAATCTTCATTCCAGGAGTGGACAACTGGGAAGCAGACTTCCTCAGCAGACACGATCTCCATCCAGGGGAGTGGGGTCTTCATCAAGAGGTCTTCACAGAAGTGACAAGTCTTTGGGGAATTTCTCAAATAGACATGATGACGTCTCGCCTCAACAAGAAACTTCAGAGGTATTGTTCCAGGCCGAGGGACCCTCAAGCAATAGCAGTGGATGCGCTGGTTACACCATGGGTGTTTTCAGTCTGTGTATGTCTTCCCTCCGCTTCCACTCATTCCAAAAGTGCTAAAGATCATAAGAAGAGGGGGGGGGCGTGGCCTGACCTGCATCCTGTGTAGACGTGCCCTGTATTACCTCCAGCCGGCCCAGCACCCAAAGTGCATATTTCTCTGACTTCCCCCTCTGATTTTCCCCCCTGGCGAGTATCCACCGCGCCCAGGACCCGGGGAGGCTGGAGAGGTGCCCCCTGGCACTACTTAACAGTTGAGGCCTCCGCTTCGTCCCGAAGCCGGGACCTCGAGTTTGGGGCCTACCCGGGCGCGCGCTCCGGGACCGGAACGCGGCTGCGCCGGGACCCCCGGCGGCTCCCCCATACCTTCAAGCCGGCTCACTCAGGGCCCCTCTCCTGCCCCAGACCATCGGGGACGGCGGCGAGGATCAAGCTCCCGTTCCCTGCCCTCCGGAGCCGCGGCTGCGGCCTCCTCGTGACCGCATCCACTCCGGCGGCGGCCATCTTGCTACACCCGGCCCGCCGGTCGTCTGCACACTCCTGCCCCCACGAGCCAGTACTGCATCCCCTGGGACCTCCTGCAACATAAATACTCCCTCAGTGGGGAGAACGAGGGGTCTGCTGCCGCTTTTGAAGCCCCCGGGAGTTGAGGCCTACACCAGCACCGGGATCCGGGGCCTAAATTAGCTGCACACACCAGCCTGCTGAGCCCTGCCAGTGTGGAGGCCTGTTGGAGCCACTTATCTCCCCCTGCAGCTGTGGATGGCCTGGCTCCCTCTCTGTGCTCCCTCCTCATACTCCTCGACCCTGCATAATACCGTGGGAACATCCCAGGAGGGGTGAGTGTTTGCCCAGGAGGGCACTGCCTGCCCGACACCTAAGACGCTGTGCTACCAGCTGCTGTCTGGGTACCTGGCTCCCCCTCTCCCTTGCTCGCTGGAGACCTGCCCTTCGGCACTGCTGGAGGGTGATGACTGGATGCCGGGCCTCTGGTGATGCCGTTCTTCTGATGTAGTCCAGAACGTTTACACACCACCACCTTTGAACTCTCTGCTTATCTAACCTTCACCATATATTCTCCGGGATCCATCGTTTCAGAATGCCGCCGAAAAAGGTTAAAGCGGTGCTCCCTCCTAGAGTATCTTTGCCGTCTCAGAAAGCAGCTTCTGCCCCCTCTACTGCACGGAAGTCCCCAATAGCCACCTCTGCGACAGACCCTCCCTGCAGACCTGCTTCTGTTCCGGGGTTCGACCCGGAATCTGACGCCCCTTTCACGGTCAAAACTCTGTATCAGGCTCTATCAGCGTTTAAAACAGAGCTGACTCAAGATCTCACAGCGGCTGTCCGAGAGGTCAAGACAGAACTGCATGCTATAGGGGAACGCACAGACCATCTGGAACGGAAAGTCGAGGAATTGGTCTCGTCCCACAACGACCTCATAGCGGCTCATGATCAACAGCAGAATGACCTGGAGGCGTTCAAACTCAAGATGGCGGATATCGAGGACAGATCTCGGCGCAATAATATCAAGATCCGAGGCATTCCCGACTCCGTGCAAAACTCCGAGCTGGAAGATTACGCCACCGCGTTATTTAGGAAGCTCTTGCCCAGGGCTGACCTCAGGGAGCTGCTTATAGACAGGATCCACAGACTACCTAAACCACGCTCTGTTCCCCCCTCGCTTCCGCGAGATACGCTTATGAGAGTGCACTTCTTCATGACGAAAAAGAACGCATCCTAAAGGCGGCAAGGGACTCGGATTCTGATGCGCTTGGGGGATTACAACTCTTTCCGGATTTCTCGGCTTTGACTTTGGCTAAAAGACGTTCGTTTATCCCTGTTACCCTGGCGCTTCGTGACCAAGAGATCAATTACAGATGGGGTTTTCCGGTGAAGCTCATCATCTTCTATGACAATAAATCCTACACGGTTGCCTCATTGGAAGCTGGAGTCAAGCTGCTATCGGAGTGGGATATTTCTGTCACGCTGCCGCCTGGATCCAAGAAACAGTCAACCCTTCAATCGGAGTGGATCGTCGCCTGAAGTCGTCACTGTAAACTTGGACTTTGAATGTGGACGTTATGCTGTTCTGTTCTAACAGGTCTTAGCCTTTCGTCTAGACGCGGCCACGTGAGTCACCCTGTTAGTAGTTGTAATGCTGGAGTCCCGGCTCCGTGCCCATGG
This sequence comes from Pseudophryne corroboree, assembly GCF_028390025.1. Classification (NCBI taxonomy): domain Eukaryota; kingdom Metazoa; phylum Chordata; class Amphibia; order Anura; family Myobatrachidae; genus Pseudophryne; species Pseudophryne corroboree. Next base: position 916,649,887 of record NC_086445.1, on the reverse strand, counting down.
TTTAGTTCATTAGTGCATGCGTATATATTCTCTGTTGTCTTTACATGGTTGGTAGGCATATTTGTATCTGTACATGTCTCTTTTTTTTTTTTTTTTTCCCTCTCATCTAGGTTCATAGGTGGTGGTGGCGGCGTTAGGCCACATGTTCCCCCTCGTTAATGTACTACTGCATTTTTTTTATTTCCTTGCAGTAGTTACACCGACACGATGTACTGGGTCGTTTTGGTTTGTTCTTACCCTTTCTTCCCTCGTTATTCCCTCCCCCCCCTCCCCCCCTCCTCTCACGACACTCTTAACTGTATGAGACAAAATAATTTCTTATATGTATACCAAAATATCTCACCACTCATGGCGTGCTTTGGATCGCCTCGATGATCCAGGTTCTGTCCATGAACGTTAAGGGGTTAAACTCCCCTAATAAGCGAAGGTTAGCATTGGACTATTTTGCAAGGCACAAGACAGATGTTATTGCGCTGCAGGAGACGTACTTTTCGTCCTTAGCGCCCCCTACGTTTAAAGACCACAGGTTCCCTATCTGTTATTTTGCAAACGGCCCCTTTAAGAGGAATGGTGTAGCTATATTGTTTAAAAACTGTTTCCTTCACTTTACACTCCCAAGTTGCCGATAAAAATGGCCGTTATCTTATCTTGAGTGGCCTTTTAAATGACAAACCTGTTACCTTGGTTTCAGCTTATGCCCCTAACTCAAACCAAGTGGCCTTTTTACGTAAACTGTTTGGTTATCCAGAGGAACCGTACAGGCTCGCTCCTTCTCATGGGGGACTTCAATCTGGTCCTTGACCCTAGATTGGACAGGTCTCCCCGGCCTTCCCCTTCTCCATTAGCCTCCTCTAACGCCCCATGCTTAGCCTTCCGTAATCTCCTGGCTGAATTTGACCTCTACGATATTTGGCGAGTGCAAAATCCAACGGGCCGTGAGTATACATACTATTCTCCCGTTCACAACTCCTATTTCCGCATTGATTTTCTGTTTTCTGATAAATGGACCCTCCAATTTACCAGATCCGCGGATATCCTTCCAATAACCTGGTCAGACCATGCCCCGCTGTTTCTTAAATGGGATCTTAATAGTCAACATGCCCCGCCCCGACCTTGGAGACTCCCTCACTTACTGGCCAACCCCGTATCTAAAAAAATTATAGTAGACAGCATCATGTCCTACTTGGAATTTAATTCTCCTTCGGACACGTCCACTCTGAACTTCTGGTGCTCACTGAAGGTTGTTGCTAGAGGCGCGGCGATACAGGCAGGAGCCCACCTTAAGAAACTACATCAACAACGCTTGAATGATTTGGAGCGTAAATTAAAGGAACTGGAGGTGAAAAACCAAGCTCGACCTTCGAGATCTCTCCAGAAAGAGTTAGCTGATATTAGGTCCCAGCTTCAGACATTGCTTATGGTGCGTACCCAGGCCTCATTAAACAGGATGCGGCAGAAATTTTACCTGGCAGGGAATAGACCGGGAAAACTGCTTGCTCGTAAGCTTAGAGCGCAACAAGCTAGGAATAGAATTAAGCTTATTATGTCCCCAACAGGCACCAAAATATCTAACCCTTTGGAGATATCAAATCAGTTTGCTGACTTCTATTCCCAACTTTATAATCTCGCGACTGACCCTTCTACCCCGCAGCCCACTCTTCCCTCTATCAACTCCTTCCTCGCTGATTTGAAACTTCCTTCCATTACCGACGACCAATTAGAAGTGCTGAATGTCCCCTGGTCCACCGCAGACACGTTAAGGGCGATTAAATCCCTCCTTAAAGGTAAAGCGCCAGGCCCAGATGGCTTTATAAATGATTTTTATGTTTCACTCCAGGACCTCCTGGCTCCATCCCTGGTAACAGTTTATAATGAAATCACTTTTCAGGGCACGCTCCCAACGGAGATGCTGGAGGCTCGCATTGTCACGATCCCTAAACCAGGTAAGGACTTGACTTCTTGCCAGAACTACCGCCCCATTGCGCTGTTAAACGGAGACATTAAAATATATGCTAAATTAATAGCTTACCGACTGAACGCCCTCCTCCCCTCCTTGATACACCCCGATCAGGTCGGATTTATCCCTGGTCGGCAAGCGTCTGATAATACCCGTAGAGTATTCAACCTCGTAGACTCCATAACCCGTGAACAGGGCCTCCTCCTGTTGTCCTTAGATGCGGAGAAGGCTTTCGACCGCATAAACTGGACCTACATACGGGAAGTATTATTGAAATTTGGCTTCCGCGACCGTATCCTGTCATCCATACTAGCCCTGTATAGCTCGCCCTCGGCCCGGGTCTTTAGTAATGGTTTCCTCTCTTCCCCCTTCCCAATTTACAATGGCACGCGTCAGGGCTGCCCCCTCTCCCCTCTCATTTTTGTCCTGGCGATTGAGCCTTTGGCAGTTAAGATTCGTGCAGACCCACAATTTCCAGGACTCCAACTCTGCACCGTCCCCCATAAACTGTTTATTTGCAGATGATGTTCTTTTATTTGTAACTGACCCCTGCACCTCACTCCCTCATTTACACAATATTTTAGATAGGTACTCTGCAGCGTCCTACTATAAATTAAACACAACTAAAACTGACGCCCTGCCTATAAATCTCTCCCACTGCGTGGCCCCTTTGCGTACTAAATACCCTTACAATTGGCAAACAACCTCGATAAAGTATTTGGGTATCCACATCCCCCCGTCCTCCTCTTCTGTATTTGACGTTAACCTCCCCCCTTTACTGACTGCGCTACAACTGTCCACCAAATCGTGGCTCAATTATGAGATATCATGGCTGGGACGCCTGGCCGCCTTTAAAATGTCGTTGCTTCCCAAACTAATGTTTCTGTTTCGTACAATTCCCTTTGTCTTCCCCAAGAAATATTTAGACAAGGCTACCACTATCCTCACCAAATATGTCTGGGCTTTGCGACCGCCTAAATTGTCCCGCGCCAGGATGTCATTACCTAGGAGAGTTGGTGGCCTCGACATGCCTAACCTTTCTCTATACCAAGAAGCTTGCCTCCTGGCTCAGATTAAAGCTATTACTAGTGATACACACTCGGAGTGGACGTGTCTAGAGGGACTAACCTGCCCCAGGTTCCCCTTGAAGGACCTCTTTTGGCTACCTAAATCTATGCGACCCTCGGATCTACGCCTTCTCCCCTCAACCCGAGCCACTCTACAGGTCTGGGATAAACTGACTATCGGCTCATCTTCTCCCCTCCATACATTGCCTCGAATTTCCCTACGCACAGTAACCGCCCTAATCTTAATTTGTCAGGTTGGCGTTCTAGGGGGATCAGCCTACTGGGAGACCTGTTCAACGGGCCCGTGCTTAGCTCCTTCTCTACCATCCAAGAACGCTTTGCTTTACCTGAATCTGAGAGGCTCAGATACTATCAAATACAACATTGGTGGAACAGTCTACACCTTACCCCCTCCCCACTGCACCCTACTATGTCTCAGGCCCTGGGTCGTCTTTCTGGGGACGCCTCGGCAGGTGAGATCTCCTTTTGGTACAAGACACTACTAGCATTAGTTCCCGTTCTTAAAACTAGAGCCCAAATCAGGTGGGAGGTAGATATTGGCTGTACCCTTACTGAACCCCAATGGCAACACATTTTTATGTCATCCTTTACTATGTCCAAATGCCTAAATCATTCCGAGATGCACGTCAAGCTATTGCATAGGTTATATCTCACACCCGATAGGTTGCACACGATTTGGCCTGCATGCTCGAAGTTTTGCTGGCGTCTCTGCGGTGAGGTGGGCCATCTTTTTCATATTTTTGGACCTGCCCCTCTATTAAGCTGTACTGGGTCGAGGTGCTTGGGCTAATTAATAAAGTACTTGGACTCACCCTGTCCCCCACCCCCCTCATCGCTTTACTGAATGTCTGCCTGCGCTCCGTGGGTGCTAATTTACAATACGTTTTAGGTCACATTTGCCTTGCAGCCCTTGCGGCCTTGGCTCAGAATTGGAAACAATCTATACCCCCCCCCCCCCTTAATGAAAGTCATACATAAAATTCAGAAGCAATTCTTGATGGAGACCGAGTATATGCCTTGCTCCCTTTCTGCCAAGTCCCCTCTAATGCGTTGGAAGCCTTGGCTGCTTTTTACCACGGAGGGTGAGGGAGCCAACTTAGTACGGCGATCTTCCTCCCCGGACATTCACCCCCACACCCCTCCCCTAGATGGAGACACCTCCTCTCACTGAGCCTGGGACCGCTCAGTGCTCTTGGTTGCAATTTGCATTATTGTGGATTCAATGTTTCTTTTTCTTTTTTCTCCATTCTGTACGCCCCACTGCATTACGTCCATTGTACTCCTGATACACGTCTGATCGATTTTGAAAAGTATGTATAAGTATACAAATTGTCTCTCCTATGTATTTACTGCCCCCCCTTCCCCCCCTCCCTTTTTCTTCTTTCTGTACCCCTGTTTTGCATAACAAAAAATCTGAATAAAAATCATTGATGTTAAAATGGAAAAAAAAAAAAGATCATAAGAAGGACAAAGGTTCAGGTGATCCTCATTGTTCCGGACTGGCCAAGGAGGGCTTGGTATCCAGATCTTCAGGAATTACTCATAGGAGATCCCTGGCCTCTTCCTCTATGAGAGGATCTGTTACAGCAGGGGCCGTGCGTATATCACGACTTACTGCGGCTACGTTTGGCGGTTGAACGCCGGATCCTAGCCCGAAAGGGTATTCCTGGTGAAGTAATTCCCACTCTTCAGGCTAGAAAAGGAGTAACGGCGAAACATTATCGCCATATTTGGCGAAAATGTGTCTTGGTGTGAATCCAAGAAGGCTCCTACTGAAGAATTTCAGCTAGGGTGTTTTCTCCATTTTCTGCAAGCAGGTGTGGATGCGGGCCTAAAGTTAGGCTCGATTTAAAGTACAAATTTCGGCCTTGTCTGTTTTCTTTCAAAAACAATTGGCCTCCCTTCCAGAAGTTCAGACTTCCGTGTTTTGCACATCCAACCTCCATTTGTGCCCCCAGTGGCACCATGGGATCTTAACGTGGTGTTGCATTTCCTTCAATCACATTGGTTTGAACCTTTACAGAAGGTAGAGTTGAAATTTCTCACTTGGAAAGTGGTCATGCTATTGGCCTTAGCATCCGCGAGGCGGGTGTCCTGAGTTAGCGGCTTTTTCTCACGAGTCCTTATTTCATCTTCCATGAAGATAGAGCAGAGTTGAGGACTCATCAAAAATTTCTGCCAAAGGTGTTTTCATCGTTCCACATGAACCAACCTATTGTGGTACCGGTGGCTACTGACGCCTTCGCTGGGTCAAAATCTCACGGTTGTCAGGGCTTTAAAGATTTGTCACCAGAACGGCTCAACTTAGGAAAACGGAAGCTCTGTTTGTCCTGTATGCGGCAAACAAGATTGGGACTCCTGCTTCCAAGCATACTATTGTGCGCTGGATCTGTAATATGATTCAGCATGCTCATTATACGGCTGGATTGCCGTTACCGAAATCGGTGAAGGCCCACTCTACCAGAACGGTGGGCTCATCCTGGGCGGCTGCCCGGGGTGTCTCGGCATTGCAACTCTGCCGAGCAACTACTTGGTCGGGTTCAAACACTTTTGCGAAATTTTACAAGTTTGATACCCTGGCTGATGAGGACCTCATGTTTGGTCAATCGGTGCTGCAGAGTCATCCGCACTCTCCCGCCCGTTCTAGAGCTTTGGTATAAACTTCATGGTTCTTCTGGGGTCCCCGGCATCCTCTAGGACGTATGAGAAAATAGGATTTTAATACCTACCGGTAAATTCTTTTCTCTTAGTCCGTAGAGGATGCTGGGCGCCCGTCCCAGTGCGGACTCTATCTGCAGTTATTAGTTATGTTTACACACAGGTTGTGTTATGGTATAGTCAGCCTGTTGTTGACATTGTTCATGCCGTTGACTGGAGTTCTGTTAAATACCATGTTGTACGGCATGTTAGAGGTGTGAGCTGGTATGTATCTCACCTTAGTTTAACAATAAATCCTTTTCCTCGACATGTCCTTCTCCCTGGGCACAGTTCCTATAACTGGAGTCTGGAGGAGGGGCATAGAGGGAGGAGCCAGTTCACACCCTTTCAAAGTCTTAGTGTGCCCATGTCTCCTGCGGATCCCGTCTATACCCCATGGTTCTTATGGTGTCCCCAGCATACTCTACCGACTAAGAAAAGGATTTATCGGTAGGTATTAAAATCCTATTTTTATTTTTATGGTCTTACTATGTTTTTTTGAGCGATCCTTTTCCTTTCATCTTAAACGTACCTTGGAGAGAGTCGATCCAACAACTCCCCGCCGGGTCGCAACAACGCTTACCCACGTGTACAGTGCTGTTTTGGCGGGCGTCTGTGTAGATTGTACTAGCAAGTCCAGCAGACGTTATCAGGCTGTAAGAGGGGAGAAGGTAAGGCATCGGTTCCACTTAGTAGGGGAAATGCGAGACACAGCTGCACGGTTTCGGGATGGAGGCTACCAAACAGTCACTGACTTGGCTGCCACCTCTGGTGCACCAGCGCTAGACCTCAGGGATCATAGGCTCCAGGGTTAGTATGAGGCCATGAACCCTAGCAGTGGGGAGTAAGACGCTCCCTTGGTCGCCCATTCCTCCGGTTCATGACCAGTTTCCTCCGAGTTTCCCGTCATAAACTGAGTTCCCGCTTCTGTCTGAGACGCTGTGTATCTTAAAAGGACCCAGTTGCAGCATAGGCGGCTGTGTGGCTGGTGCGTCAGTGTTCATTTGGGTGTCTGTGTTCACTGTAGGTTCACGGGGCGATTGTGTACACTAATAGCGTCTGGATCCACTTAGCATTCACTAACATATTGATCGATCCTGGAAGCGTGGTGAAGTCTCCCTATATCCCACTCTCCTGAGCCGGGTGATACAGCACTAAGTCTCGATCTACAGTGCATCTGGAAAGTATTCACAGCGCTTCACTTTTTCCACATTTTGTTATGTTACAGCCTTATTCCAAACTGGAATAAATTAATTTATTCTTTCAAAATTCTACACACAATACCCCATAATGACATGAAAAATGTTTGTGATTTTTGCAGATTTATTAAAAATAAAAAAATAAGAAATTTACATGTACATAAGTATTCACAGCCTTTGCCACGAAGCTCATAATTGAGCTCGGGTGCATCCTGTTTCCACTGATCATCCTTGATGTTCCTACAGCTTAATTGGAGTCCACCTGTGGTAAATTCAGTTGATTGGACATGGTTTGTAAAGGCACCCACCTGTCTATATGAGGTCCCACACTTGACAGTACATGTCTGAGCACAAACCAAGCATGAAGTCAAAGGAATTGTCTGTAGACCTCTGAGACGGGATTGTCTTGAGGCACACATCTGGGGGAAGGGTACAGAAAAATATCTGCTGCTTTGAAGGTCCCAATGAGCACAGTGGCCTCCATCATCCGTAAATGGAAGAAGTTCGGAACCGCCAGGACTCTTCCTAGAGCTGGCCAGCCGTCTAAACTGAGCGATCGGGGGCAAAGCGCTCTGGTCAGGGAGGTGACCAAGAACCCGATGGTCACTCTATCAGAGCTTCAGCATTCCTCTGTGAAGAGAGGAGAACCTTCCAGAAGGACAACCATCTCTGCAGCAATCCACCAATCAGGCCTGTATGGTAGAGTGGCCAGACGGATGCCACTCCTTAGTAAAAAGCACATGGTAGCCCGCCTGGAGTATGCCAAAATGCACCTGAAGGCTCTCAAACTATGAGCAACAAAATTCTCTGGTCTAATGCCACAAAGATTAAACTCTTTGGCGTGAGTGCCAGGCGTCATGTTTGGGGGAAACCAGGCACCGCTCATCACCAGGCTAATACCATCCCTACAGTGAAGCATGGTGGTGGCAGCTTCATGCTGTGGGGATGTTTTTCAGCGGTAGGAACTGGGATACTAGTCAGGAGAGAGGAGAAGATGAATTCAGCAATGTGCAGAGACATTCTGGATGGAAACCTGCTCCAGAGCGCTCTTGACCTCAGATTGGGGCGATGGTTCATCTTTCAGCAGGACAACAAACCTAAGCACACAAAGATATCAAAGGATGGGCTTCAGTACAACTCTGTGAATGTCCTTGAGTGGCCCAGTCAGAGCCCAGACTTGAATCTGATTGAACATCTGTGGAGTGATCTGAAAATGACTGTGCACCAAGCTTCCCAACCAACCTGATAGAGCTTGACAGTCGCTGCAAAGAGGAATGGGGTGCCAAGCTTGTGGCATTATATTCAAAAAAAACTTGAGGCTGTAATTGCTGCCAAAGGTGTATCAACAAAGTATTGAGCAAAGGCTGTGAATACTTATGTACATGTGATTTCTTAGTTTTATTTTTAATAAAGGTTCAAAAATCTCACACACTTTTTTTTCACGTTGTCATTATGGGGGTATTGTGTGTAGAATTTTGAGGGCAAAAAATGAATTCTATTTTGGAATAAGGCTGTAACATAACAAAATGTGGAAAAAGTGAAGCACTGTGAATACTTTCAGGATGCACTGTACCTTTTTGAGTACGAATAGTTGGGTAAGTGCCTGATGCATATGATTCTGTAAACTATTACTGCTGTTTCTTTCGCTGTGCAACTGTATAAGTTTAAACTCCTATATAAGGTAATGCTGTAATATGTTTCTCCTACATACTTGAAATGTATCTGTAGTTGATTATGTGCTCATATTGCTTATTATACTAATGTATAACCTGTGACTGACTGCTAACGGGATTGCGGACTTTACTAATAATTCTGTCAGTCTTCTGTGTATTCCGATCTTCAATGCTGGTGCAAAACGGGGAAGGATCGGATTGTATGTCACTTCAACAAAATTTAAAGTGATTGCAGTCACAAATTGTGTCGTCACACTCGACAGGTGTGTGATTTATCATGTCTAAGAGAGGTAAGGGTGAGTAGGATACACTCTCTCCACAGCAGCACCAACACTCATTTAATGTTTGTCTTGCAAAGCTTCGTTAACCTCTCAGGATCTGGTTCAAATTGTTTTAGCTTTCACCAAAGCCTCTTAAATAATTTGAGGCAGGCACAGGTTCAAGTTGAACCCCCATGGGCTACTTTTGCACAGACATCCAGTATAGCTGAGCGGATAATGCCAGCTCCTATACCAGGGATAGGTTACCCTATTAACCCTTACATGCAACATTCTACCTGGGGGTTATCACATCCAGTACAGGAATTGGCAGCCTCTCAACAAAAACAGGCTGAAAGCCCGGTGGTAAGTAAATCTCATAGACATGAAACAACATCTTTACAATCTACACATTTTTCAGATGAGGACTCATCGCACTCCCAGTCTGCATACAGAGACGAGGAGGAAGGCCTCAGCTCAGTGGACATTCCTGAGCTAATTAGGGCTATGATAGCCATTCTATCCTTAGAAGAGGCAGCAGGGCCTTTGTTAAAATCTAAGGCACCTGTGTTTTAAACGTCCCAAAAGAGTTAGGACTGAGTTTCCTGGGTCAGATCAGCTGATGGAAATTATGCATGAGGCCTGGGTTACGCCCAGTAAGAAGTTTAGGATTCCAAAGAAATGAAATTCCCGTTATCCTCTTCCGGCTGGGGTCTGTTTAAAAAGGGATGTGGCTCCCAAAGTAGATACGCATGTCGTTCGATTGGTGCGAAAATCTACATTACCTCTGCCTTCAACATCATTAAATGATGACAGGGATAGGAAAATAGATTGTTTTCTAAAAGCCATTTTCTCTTTGTCTGGGGCAATCCTAAGACCAGCCATGGCTTCAGCCTGGATGGCAAAAGCAGTGGCAGCCTGGTCTGATGTATTGGAGGATGATCTTTTAATGGCATCTAAAGAACAGAAGTCCCATATTGCACATATCAAACAGGCAGCTATTTTTATAGAAACAGCAGCTTTGAATATGGGCACAATTGCCTCTCAGGCATCAGCCTTAGCAGTAGCAGCTCACAGAGCAGTTTCGCTATGTACATGGAAAGCTGACTCAGAATCTAATAAGGTTCTGGAGTTTTTGCCTTTTACTGGAGATATTCTTTTTGGTGAAGAATTAAACAGTATTTTGGAGTCTGAAGCAGATTCCAAGAAAGTGACTTTTCCTTCCACACACATATCCAAGCCTAGATTTCCAGCTTTTCGGACTCCAGGAAAAGCAAAATGAAAGGGTTATGGCAAACAGTCTCAATCTGACAAGTCTGGAAACACTTAAAAGCATTGGGCTACAAATCAGAAGATAAGTCATCAGCCTGATGGTGCGTGCCTCCACCTGGGGGACCCCAGGGTGGGAGGCCGACTTCAGTTTGCACAGATCTGGCAGCAGTCTACCACAGATGCCTGGGTGCAAGAAGCTGTATCTCACGGTTATGCGTTTGCTTTCAAGAAACACCCTCCTCAAAGGTTTTCTTCTACCAGCTCATCTTCAGTGGAAACAAAGGCCAGGGCTTTGCAAGAGGCAGTTCAGAAATTGCTTCAGTCAGGAGTGATAATTCCAGTTCCTCCTGCGCAACGAGAACAGGTTTTTATTCCAACCTTGTTTTACATACATAAACGGTAAAAGGCTAAAAAAGGAGAATATAGGTCCATTAAGAGATGAATTTGGAGAATTGATAAATGATTACGAAATCAAAGCGGAAATACTGAACAATATTTTTTCATCAGTATTCACCAGAGAAGAACTGTTGGTGGGAGTAGAGCATAACATTTGTGACCGTAAAGATCTATGGTTAGAAACTTGTTTTAAGTGAAGAAGTAATCTGAGAGAGACTAAGCAAAATTAAGGTTAATAAATCACCCGGTCCCTATGGACTTCACTCGAGGGTTCTTATGGAGCTTAGTTCACAACTACCACGACCCTTATACTTGATTTTCAATAGTTCAATTAGATCAGGCATGGTACCGAAGGATTGGCGTATAGCTGAAGTAGTGCCATTATTTAAAAAGGGATCCAAAAATCTTCCGGGTAACTACACACCAGTTAGTTTGACGTCTAGAGTGGGGAAAATATTGGAAGGAATTCTAATGGACAGCATACAGGAGTATCTACAGACCACTAGGATTATTAGCAAGTACCAGTATGGGTTTGTGAGGGATAGGTCATGTCAGACTAACTTAATTAGCTTCTCTGAAGAAGTGAGCAATACTCTTGATCAGGGAAAAGCAGTGGATGTAGTCTTCCTAGATTTTGCAAAAGCATTTGATACAGTGCCTCACAGGAGACTGATCATCAAATTAAAGGAGCTTGGTCTAGGAAAAACTATTTGCACATGGATAAGCAACTGGTTGGATAGCAGGGTACAGCGAGTAGTGGTCAACGGGAAGTTCTCAACCTGGTCCCCAGTAGTCAGTGGTATACCACAAGGGTCCATACTCGGTCCACTACTGTTCAACATATTTATCAATGACCTAGAAATAGGCCTGGAAAGCACAGTGTCAATCTTTGCAGATTATATTAAACTGTGTAAGGTAAGTAACTCGGAATTGGATGTGGAGTCCTTACAGAATGATCTATCTGAACTTGAACTCTGGGCGTCTAAATGGAAAATGAGGTTCAATACAGACAAATGCAAGGTTATGCATTTCGGGACTAAAAACAAACTTGCAGCCTACATACTAAATGGGCAACAACTAGGTAAAACCGATTTGGGAAAGGATTTGGGGTTACTCATTGATAATAGGCTTAATAACCATACACAATGTCAAAGCGCAGTAAAGAAGGCAAGTAAGGTGCTAGCGTGCATAAAACGGGGAATTGAATCAAGGGACTCGGATGTAATAATGCCGCTGTATAAAGCATTGGTACGTCCGCACCTGGAATATGGTGTTCCGTTTTGGGCACCACTGTATAAAAAAGATATTGGTGAACTCGAAAGGGTTCAAAGGCGAGCTACTAAATTGATTAAAGGCCTATAGGGACTGGATTATGAGGAAAGGCTTAATAGGTTGAATATGTATACACTAGAAAAGAGGCGTCTAGGAGGGGGATATTATTAATATCTTCAAATATGTAAAGGGGCTTTACAAAGAGTTATCAGAGGAATTATTTATTAAAGGAACACCGTTTAGGACACGTGGGCACTTGCTGCGGCTGGAGGAGAGAAAGTTCCGAACGCGACGGAGGAAAGAGTTCTTCACTGTTAGGGCAATTAGGATGTGGAATTTCCTGCCAGGGAAGGTGGTAATGGCGGACTTTGTAAATGGATTTAAAAAGGGAATGGATACATTTCTGAATGAAAATGATATCCACGGTTATAATATTTAAAATATCAAAATGGTTAATCCGGGTGTTATGAGTTATAGTAGTTAACTAGTTATAAAATATACTCAGCGGGTATGTAGATTCATCGCAACTTAATACAGGTTGAACACGATGGGCAAATTGTCTCTTTTCAACCTCAATTACTATGTTTACTAGGTTTCCAGTCCAAAAACCAAATGGGTCGTTCCGGCCCATACTCAATCTCAAAGTGGTGTACCTCGTTTTCATATGGAGACTTTACGTTCCATTATTTTGGCCATGGATTTTATGGTATCCCTAGATATCCAGGATGCTTACATACATGTTCCTATAGCACTGTCCCATCAGCGCCATCTCAGGTTTGCTATCCTCCATCATTTTCAGGCTCTACTATTTATACTGGCCACAGCTCCCAAAGTATTCACCAAAATTATGGTGGTAATGGCATCTTATCTCCATCAGCAGGAGATAAGTCGTCGAGGTATGGAAAAATCCTCACAGACTCAGAAATTGCTTCAGTGTCCTCTGCAACAGACAATAGCATGTTTACAGAGACACGGTTGGCTCAGAAATTGGGCAAAGTCGTCCCTGGTTCCGTCACAACGGATGACTCATTTGGGGGCTGTGCTGGATTCAGGTCTTCATAGAGTAATTCTACCTCTGAACAAAATATCCAAAATTCAGTCAAGGATCCAGGAGCTGCTACACAGTCAAAAGGAATCCATTCACGCTGTAATGCGTGTGATGGGGTTGATGGTGTCGACATGGTGGAGAATGCTCCGTTCCATTTGAGACCTCTGCAGCGTCTAATGCTTTCCAAGTGGAATGGTTTTCATCAGACCATAAAACCGCAGACTATGGTCCTTTCTCTGGAAGTAAGGAGGTCATTAGCCTGGTGGCTACAGGCATCCCATCTGGACAAAGGGAGACCCTTTTTGGTTATCAGTTTGGGAAATTCTGACAACTGATGTCAGTCTTCAGGGCTGGGGAGCAGTGTCGGTAAGGAGTTGCTTCCAGGGGCAGTGGACCAAGGAAGAAAGTTGTATGCTAATAAATATATTGGAACTTCGGGCCATATGTATGGCACTTATTCAGGCAAAGGACATCCTTCAGTGTAAACCAGTAATGCAACAGCAGTAACGTACCTCAACAGTCATGGAGGAACTTGCAGCCAGAATGCAATGAAGGAGGTAAGTCGCACATTAAAGTGAACTTAATCATCCAGCCTTGTCCGCAGTGTTCATTCCGGGAGTCCTAAACTGGGAAGCGGTTTTTCTCAGTCGACTCGCCATTCTTGCAAACGAATGGGCTTTACACCCGAGGTCTTCCAAATTCTGGTAGACAAATGGGGGTTACCGGAGATGGATCTCATGGCGTCACGTCAGAACAACAAAGTTCCCGCATACGGGTCAAGAACAAAGGATCGCAAAGCGATCTATGTGGATGCCCTGTCAGTGAAATTGGACTTGCGTCTGGCCTAGGTGTTTCCACCAATTGCCCTGTTACCCAGGGTGATGGAAAAGCAAAACAAGGAAGGGGCGCCGTAATACTAATCGCTCCGGCTTGGCTCCGAAGACATTGGTACACAGATCTGCAGAGGATGTCGATAGATGCTCCATTCCTACTCCCTCAGCGTCCAGATCTACAGTCTCCGGGTTCCTTTGCTATCACAAGAAACTGGATCGACGGTCTTTGACAGCGTGACTCTTGAGACTCCATCCTGAAAGCAAGAGGATTCTCACAACAGGTAATTCAAACAATGCTCAGAGCGAGGAAACCTTCCTCAGTTCGCATTTGTCACCGAATATGGCAAGCCTATATTCAATGGTGCGGTGACTGGAAATTTGATCCTAGGTCTTTCAGAGTTTCCAGAGTCTTAGCATTCCTTCAGGCAGGAATGGACAAAGGTCTAAGGGTGGCTTCCTTGAGAGTGCAAGTGCCAGCATTGACTGTGTGGTTCCAAAAGAAACTTGCTAAGGGTGTGTGCACTTTTTTTTTTCCAGGGCATGCTGCACATTCAACCTCCCTTTTGTTCCTCCTACAGTGCTTTGGGACCTAAGTTTAGTCCTAAAGGCCCTTTCAAGTTGCCCCATTTGAACCACTTGAGAGTGGATCTTAAATGGTTGACTGCTAAAGTTCTCTTTCTACTGGCTATTGCTTCAGCTAGAAGAGTTTCATATTTAGGGGCTTTATGTCGCCCTCCTTTTCTGAATATTTATATTTTAATCCAGATAGAGCGGTTCTCAGAACCAAATCTGGGTATCTTCCTAAGGTGGTGTCTAAATTCCACCTTAACAAAGAAATTGTAGTCTCGGCCTTCCAGGGGCTGGACCTTTCTGCGGGAGATGCTTCGTTGGACGTAGTCCGTGCCTTAAGGATCAACATGGATCATACCAGTGCCATTAGAAAAACACACACTCTTCGTTCTCTACAGCTTTCACGAGAGAGGATGGCCTGCTGATAAGCAGACACTGGCGAGGTGGCTTCGAATGATGATTTCAGAAGTATATTCTCAAGCTGATCTCCCTGTTCCCTCTAATGTCTCTGCTCACTCTACTCGTAAGGTAGGTCCATCGTGGGCAGCACAACATAGTGCTTCAGCAGAACAGATATGTAAGGCAGCCACATGGTCTTCCATTAACACATTCATTAGACATTATGCCTTTGATACCTTTTGCCTTTCAGGACGCTGAATTTGTGTGAAGGATTCTCCTGTCCAATCAGGAGCGTCCCCAACAGTAAATTGCTTTGGGACTTCCCATTGTTATCCCGTGGACCTTGCCGGAGAAATATTCGTTATGGTAGACTTACCGTTGATAACAGTATTTCTCCTAAGTCCACAGGGTTCCCACCCTGACGCACCTGATTTGAGGATCCTTTCACTCACTAACCTCTTCCTTTTTGTACGGAAGGGTGTGCATGTGTGTTCTTCTCGCCTGATTAGGGCTCTACATGATGCTCCTGCCTTGAACTTTTGGAAAAACTGATTTGCCCGAGCCAGGAGTCGGGGATATAGAGACGGGCCCGTTGCATGCTGAGAGGCCGAAAACTTTGATCGTTTGGTGCCAGTCCGCTGTCGCTACCTCATATCCCAGTGTTATCCTGTGGACTTAGGAGAAGTAGCGTTACCAACGGTAAGTCTACCATAACGATTATTTTCCAGTTTCCCCCATGGAATTGCAGAAGAGGATTGATCCGGTAACAAAATACTTTACACTCATCACACTACTATGGAGTGAGAGGGGCTATGCTTTTATGTACTACAGTGTGATTAAAATATATGATTTAGAGCTTTAAAATTGTATTGGATAAGACTCATTTTTGCGCACAATAGGATTTGGGGTATAAAACCCTACCTCTACTGACTGGGTGTTGTAGAAAATTACAGCTACAGGTCCTACTGCCAGGCTTGATCCAACAGTTCCTTCTAAATTATCCAAGCTGGTGTTCCTTACTCTGTTCACATTACATTCCCAGTCATGGAGCTTCATTATGAGCTTTGCGTGATTCTGAGGTCTCCTCTACCTATAGCGGAGGGCCAAATTTGCCTATTGCTGATTGGCATTTCCTTTTAGCAGCACCTCTGCAATTCCCTAGAACCCAGCTCCTCCATGCTGTTGCACCAAAGCTTTGACTCCTTGGTAGGGAGTACTCTGCTGTGGCATTAGGAGTATGCTTTGACCCTTATGTTCCACTCCACCCACTACTCAGGTGGTGATCCCATCCTGGGTGTCCCAGAGTAAAGTTTCCCTTGATGGTCTCAGTTGGTCAGTGTTGTACTTAATGGCAAACACATGTGTCCACTTGCGTCTAGTCTCTCTGTTAGTTAAACCGGCATGTCTCTGTAGCGCACAAGCTTTTCATGTGCAAATAGGACGCACAACCATCTCAAGCATGATTAAAATGATATGCGGCATGAATATTCTGTGTGATCGAGGCTGTATCTGCATGCAGAATGCTTTGTTAGTGTTTTCCTAGAAAACACTGTAACGTACCATTTTGTGAACGGATACAGCCGCGGTCGCACAGAGAATATAGGTATGCTGTGTATAATTTTCGTGAGCAGAGTCTGCTTGTGTGTCCTATTTGCGTACCGATGTGAATAAGATGCAAAGAGACTCCCAACGCTAACCAAGTCTAACGGATCCTGTCAGCTCATGCACCCCAGGCAACTCGCGCTGTGTGGCGTATTGAGGCAAAATGTATGAGGACACATCTGTATTTTGATATCACTAGACTGAAGATGCTGACTGTGTACAATAGAAGTTGGCTAATTTCCCTTCAGTATTTTGGAGTCGTCATAAACTAGAAGTTTTGGAATACTCTGTTCAAATATCTATCCGTATGGCTCAAATAGTTTTACTCCGCATTTAATTGCATGAAAAAGGCCTGTGTTGGCTTATATGCATTTATATTGTGTAGTAAGTTATCAGTGTGTGTGTTTTGTCTTAGTAAATGAAGCCGATTCTTCAAAATCCCCTGCTGTAAACTCGTCATTCAAGAATTGGAGTGAAGGGACTCGTAGGAGAAAAGTGTTGTTGACCTGCCCACCAGAACGTGTTGATCGCATCCCACCGGTAGATATACTTACTACTACTGCTACTACTACTACTACATTATTATTATTATTATTATTATTATTATTATTATTATTATTATGTAAATTTGTCTTCTCTTATAGCCTGCTCTACCACTGGGTAGAAGCATTTCATCAAAGGAGTATGATGATGCGAAAAAAGAATCCTTAGAGAGGTTGTACAAGGCACTGGAAGATAAAACTGGTAAGTGTTGCATGTACGTTTTTACATGTTACAGGTATTTTCTCTTATGACGTTAATTATATTCACCAAAGGTGTATCTAGCGGTCTTGTATTGTCCTTCCTCACTATAGTACAGAGGCGCTTCTCCTGGCGTGTGGGCACTTTTTTGAGTGTATCAAAAGCTCAAGCTTCTTCCCCTCTATCTCATAGTATGGTGGGTGCTTTATTAATTTTTAGAATGGTCGCAAGGGGAGACTGAGGAGGAAGGAGAGGTCTCCAAGAACGATGAAAGATTTGAACAATTTTTCTCTTATCCATGTGAGCGACATCAGGAATATTTCAAAGCTGGTCCCAAAGGAGGATTCACTCAGAACTCGCTTTGCATGGCACCTTGCATCCGACAGTGGTGTAAGCGTTTTTTATAGATCTTTTAGTGAATGTACCAAAAACCAGATGGCCACCTGACATAGATGCTCAGCACAGAGAGAGTTCTCAGCTGATGAGGAAGCATTCCTTGATCTGGTGGAATGTGTCCCAGTCGATGAATTACTGAAGTAATCCAACTGGCAATAGTGCTGGGATGCTGGCCTACCTATAGTATAATAGTCATTCAGACCTAAATCCTCAATGTCCTGGCAAAGTCTACACCAAAAAAGCCAATTTGCTCAGACACTTATGCTGCTCTAAGGCCAGTATTGCAATAGATTTAACTTGCAGTACCCTTGTGCTGAAAGTATGGTTTAGTCCATAGGACAATAAAAGTATATCTGCCCATGAAGAGCACTGATCACCATGAAGCCCCATGTCCTACCTGCCTAGTGCCCAAGACTAGGAGGTGCACAGTAAGATTAAAAGTGTAGAACCTCAAAGCACCAGTGTGTTGTCAACTGATAAAGGCCACTTGGATTCTAGTTATGAAAGTTAAGTCTATCTATAGATTCCTAACATCTCGTTTACCTATCAATCCACCCAAATGTTCCACTCAGCCTAGCACAAAGTCATGGTCATGTATGGTCAATGGGTCTCCCACACTATCTGGGAGATATTTAACATTTCCAACATGGGGGGTAATTCCAAGTTGATCGCAGCAGGACATTTTTTAGCAGTTGGGCAAACCCATGTGCACTGCAGGTGGGGCAGATATAACATTTGCAGAGAGTTAGATTTGGGTGGGTTATTTTGTTTCTGTGCAGGGTAAATACTGGCTGCTTTATTTTTACACTGCAATTTGCAATTGCAGATTGAGCTCACCACACCCAAATCTAACTCTCTCTGCAAATGTTATATCTGCCTCCCCTGCAGTGCACGTGGTTTTGCCAAATTGCTAACAAAATTCCTGCTGCGATCAACTTGGAATTACCCCCCATGTTGGAAATGTTAAATATCTCCCAGATAGTGTGGATTGTCAAAAATAGGAAAATATGGCTCCCATTACCTTCTTGACCAAAATGCTTGGTCTCCTATACTTGTAGCAGAATGCAACATCTTGCTTTATTGTTCTTGACATGATCCATGAGAAGCCTATATAACCTTCTAGTAGTCCCATATCTCTATTGTTGGCACATTGGCCTTTCCAGATTTTTATAATCTGAAGCACATTCCGGTCTTTGTGAAAAGTTTGAAAAGGAGAAATTAATGACAGAACCAAGAGAAGTGACATTCCAAGTAAGGAACTTCAGCTGCTCTGACGCTAAATACTGAATAGTCTTCTCGTGAGAAGCATTATAGCCACTGTAGCTGTGCATATTATGGACCTTTGATACCCATGAGAGGTTGGTTTATAAAACACACCTGCTTTCTGTGAGATTTCTTTAGTAATAATCAGTGGAATATGTAATCCTGTTGCCAAACAAGTTAAAACACATTGGATTGCCATGGCACACTTCACTCTTATCCCCGCTTTATACATCTACCCCAATCAGCTTTTGAAGTAACCATTTATCAAGTGCAGTCTATAACTTTATACGTAGCAGCTGACTTGGTTAGAAAAATGACTTAACTGCCAGATTATGGGAATATAGAGGGAAGGAAGACATTTTTAAATGTTTTTATGAAAAGTTCAGAAGTATTGAGCATTGTAGCGGTTTTCTGTAAGACATTTGTCACTTGTTTCTCTAGATCCTGTCCCGGTCAGCTCTGGATCATCCACAAATGCAACCTCTACAGTGCCACCCAGTCTCTTCAGTTTACCTCCCACGACATCAGGGTCCTTTGTGTTACCGACCTCCACTGCGAATAGTAACTCATTATTACAGAGTCTTGCTGAAATGCAGAACAAGGACTCTTCACAAGGTGAGAACCATTACATGTGGATATCAACATTTTGTGAAATACTATGGCTTGAATATAGGGTTATGGTGGAAATAAAAGCCAGTGCTAGTATATACTAAAAATAACATGGACCTAGAACACTCAATATATTTGCTGGTATCAGTATAGGCTCTTGATCTAAATGTTCAGTGGTATCAACTCATTCTGGCATATTCCGCTAGGTCAGTGGTTCCAAAACTCTGTCCTTAAAGACCAGTAACATTTCCGTTTTCCAAATCGCCTGTGGATTTTTAAAATGTGACCGTTGATACACAGTGCACCTGCCCTGTTACCTGGATAACATGAACTGTTAGTGGTCCATTGAGGGGTCTATTTGCTACACCGTGGAGAGAGATGAAGTGGACAGAGATAAAGTACTAAGGGGTCTATTTATTAATCCTTGGATGGAGATAAAGTACCAGCCAATCAGCTCCTGTAATTTCTCTAGCATCCATAAGGGATATTATAGAGACTAAGTACAATGGGGTATAGATGGGGTCCAAAGGAGCCGGTGCACTTTAAATTTCTTCACTGGGTGTGCTGGCTCCTCCCCTCTATGCCCCTTCCACAGGCAGTGTAGAAAAAAGTGCCATCAGGAGAGGAAGCACATCTCTGCAGCTCCAGAGAGTTTTCTTCAGATTCTTTTCTATCTTTATTATTTTCGGTATGATGTTTGGGCAACAGTGGATTCTCAATTTCCAGAAGTCCCACCTGGAGCCAACTCAGCGCTCCTGTTCCTGGGGATGTT
Organism: Pseudophryne corroboree; assembly: GCF_028390025.1. NCBI lineage: Eukaryota > Metazoa > Chordata > Amphibia > Anura > Myobatrachidae > Pseudophryne > Pseudophryne corroboree. The sequence goes on along the minus strand of NC_086445.1, from coordinate 916,629,843 downwards.
ACTGTATACTGTGGCCCAGAAGGTGTTCCTCCCAGAGGACACCGCGAGAACACTTCAGGAGATGGTCCGCATGGTTCTCCGACTTGCTTGAGTATCCATCCATCTTTACATAAGATTATTGGGGAAGATAGTGGCCTCATATGAGGCGATCCAATATGGGAGGTTCCATGCCAGAACATTTCAGTTGGATCTCCTGAGCAAGTGGTCGGGATCACCTCTTCAGATTGCAGCGGATGATACGGCTGTCACCTCAGGCCAGGATTTTCCTCCTGTGGTGGCTGCAGTCTTCCAATCTCCTGGAAGACCAGAGTTTCTGGTATCGGGATTGGATCAGAGTCTGAGAGAATGGGAGCTGTCACCCAAGGGGCTCAGTTTCAGGGCAGGTGGTCAGCCCACGAAGCCCTCCTTCCGATCATCATTCTGGAACTTCGGGCAATCTTACAGTGCTCTGCTTCAGGCCTCTCCTCTACTCTGTGATCACGCGCTCCAGGTACAGTCGGACAGCGCCACAGCAGTGGCGTACACCAATCGACAAGGAGGGACAAAAAGCAGGGCCTGCATGCGAGAGGTGTCAAAGATACTCCTGGGTGGAAAGAAATGCAAGAGCACTGTCCGCAATCTTCATTTCGGGAGTGGACAACTGGGAAGCGGACTTCCTGAATCGTCACGATCTCCACCCGGGAGAGTGGGGGCTTCACCATCTGGTGTTTCAGCAAATCGACCGGTGGGGCTGCCCACAAATAGACATGATGGCTTCTCGACTTGACAAGAAGCTTCACTGGTATTGTGCACTAACCAGGGACCTTCAGGCGAGGGCAGTAGATGTCCGTCCGAAGACCCTTGGCCTCTACCACTAAGAAGAGATCTTCAAGGACCATTCGTCTACCCGGACTTGCGGCGACTTCGTTTGACGGCATGGCGGTTGAGCGGATCATCCTAGCTCACACAGGCCTTTCCAAAAAGGTCATTGCTACCATGGTGCAGGCCAGGAAGCCTGTGACGTCAAAACACTATAATCATATCTGGAGAAGGTAGGTCTTTCAGTGTGAGGAACGTACGTATCCGCCTGCGGAGTTCCACTTGGGACGTTTCCTCGGTTTCCTGCAAGCTGGTGTGGACAAGGGCTTACGTCTGGGTTCCATTAACGTCCAGATTTCTGCCCCCTCCATCTTCCACACGAAATTGACAGTGTTGCCAGAAATTCAGACTTTCTTGCAAGGGGTACTACACATACAACCACCTTTTGTGCCGCCCACGGCACCCTGGGATTTGAATGTAGTGTTGGATTTTTTACGGTCCCCCTGGTTTGAACCTCTGATGACTGTAGAAGACCAGTACCTCACATGGAAGATGGTGATGTTACTGGCCCTGGCTTCTGCTAGGCGTGTCTCAGGGGCCTTATCGTGTAAAAGTCCCTACTTGGTCTTTTACGAGGACAGAGCGGAGCTCAGGACTAGGCATCAGTTCCTGCTGAAGGTCGTCTGTGCGTTCCCCTTGAATCAACCTATTGTGGTTCTAGCACTTCTGCTCCTCCGGAGCCATTGGATACGGTGCGAGCCTTGAAGATCTATGTCAAAAGAACGGCTCGTTCATGCTATATGATGCATAGATAAAGGGTTGCCCTGCTTCAAAGCAGTCTATTGCTCGTTGGCTTACTATCCAACAGGCCTATGTGTTGGATGCCTTACCTGTTCCACAGTCTCTGAAGGCCCACTCTACAAGATTGGTGGGGTCTTCCTGGGCGGCTGCCCGTGGAGTCTCGGCCTTGCAATTATGCCGAGCTGCTACTTGGTCGGGGAAGAATACCTTTGAAGTTCTACAGGTTTGATACCCTGGCCAAAGAGGATACCCAGTTTGGGCAGGCGGTGCTGCAGCAGTCTCCGCACGTTCCCGCCCGTTCTGGAAGCTTTGGGACGTTCCTATCCTACGAAGTCTCCCCAGTATCCTTTATGGATGCTATAGAAAATAGGATTTAATTACCTACCGGTAAATCCTTTTCTCGTAGTCCATAATGGATATTCGGCGCCCCCATCCATGCTTTGACTTTTCTGCAGGTTGTCTTTTCTATGGTTACCTGTTCAGCTGTTGCTTTTTGGTTTCCAGCCGTTGCTGGTGGTTTTATGTTCGTGGTTTGCTGGTGTATAAATCTCACCAATCATTGTTATGTTCCTTCTCTCATGTATGTCCTTTCTCCTTCAGGCACTGTTTTACCTATAACTGCCTGTGGGAGGGGGCATAGAGGGGAAGAGCCAGCACACCCAGTGAAGAAATTTTAAAGTGCACCGGCTACTTACTGGACCCCGTCTATACCCATCGTACTAAGTCTCCCCAATATCCCTTATGGACTACGAGAAAAGGATTTACCGGTAGGTAATTAAAATCCTATTTTTTTCAAAACCAGTCTGTGACATGGCAATTAGGAGCTGATTGGCTGGTACTTTATCCCCATTCACTTTATCTCCATCCAAGGCTTAGTAAAAATAGACCCCTAAATCAGCTCCTATCATTTTTCAAACCCAGCCTGTAACCATGGTGGTTAGGAGCTGATTGGTACTTTATCGCTCTCCAAGCTGCCATGTTACAGACTGGGTTTGAAAAATGATAGGAGCCGATTTAGTACTTTATCTCTCTCCAAGACGTAGTTTGGGAAACAATACGTTAGACGGGCCGCTTCTGTGGGAGTGTGAACTTTGTGTAGAGCATGTTTGTTAGCTTTTCCGTTAAATGAACAGAACATCACTGTCCATACTCTGTGCTGTGCAGTCTAGAAGAATTCTTCCCCTGCTTCTGCTTTTGTGCCCCCAGTCCTTGCACCTACAAACATGGGGGCACTGTTGCTTGAAATAGATGTCCCCTTTTCAAGCTGTGTGCCCCATAATATGTGCTGTCTTAGTGTGAACATTAGACAATAGGCCCCTACACTGCAAAAAAGGAAGGCAGTCCAGGGATGACCACCACCACCTCCTCCATCGTCCTCCATTCTGGCCTTTATTAACTGTGAAGCACCCACATTTCAAAGAAGCATAGGGGTATATGCAATTGCGGTCGAATTCCCGAAATTGTCGAATTTCGGGTCATTTTCGCCCCCCAAAAAAATTTGCCTATGCAATTCAGTGCTTTCCGACCAAAAAACGGACTTTCAAAATTCGACTTTTTGAAATTCGAATTTTTGCAAATTCGACTTTTCTGCAATGATACAAGTGCTGCAATTCGACCAAAGCATATTCAATTCAAGTTTGGAAATTCGACAGCAGTGCTTTTAGACAGCAAATTCGTCATTTTCAATCCGCCACACTTTGGAGGGTGAAAACAATAAAAAATATTTTAAACATGTTTTTTTGGGGTTTTTTTTTTTTTTTAGGAACAGCATATCTATTTATATTAGAAGGGATTAGGTACTTTTTTTTTTTTTTTTGAGGCACAAATTTATATTTTTTTAAAATATTTTTATTTTTTTTATTTTATTGCTGGAACGGTAAAATCCTAAAAAAAAAAATGGCGTGGGGGTCCCCCCTCCAAAGCATAACCAGCCTCGGGCTCTTCGAGCTGGTCCTGGTTCTAAAAATGCGGGGGGAAAATTGACAGGGGATCCCCCGTATTTTTAAAACCAGCACCGGGCTCTGCGCCTGGTGCCAAAAATACGGGGGACAAAAAGAGTAGGGGTCCCCCGTATTTTTAACACCAGCATCGGGCTCCACTAGCTGGACAGATAATGCCACAGCCGGGGGTCACTTTTATGCCGTGCCCTGCGGCCGTGGCATTAAATATCCAACTAGTCACCCCTGGCCGGGGTACCCTGGGGGAGTGGGGACCCCTTCAATCAAGGGGTCCCCCCCCCCAGCCACCCAAGGGCCAGGGGTGAAGCCCGAGGCTGTCCCCCCCCCATCCAATGGGCTGCGGATGGGGGGGCTGATAGCCTTTTGTGATCATGAAAAGATATTGTTTTTTCCAGCAGTACTACAAGTCCCAGCAAGCCTCCCCCGCAAGCTGGTACTTGGAGAACCACAAGTACCAGCATGCGGGAGAAAAACGGGCCCGCTGGTACCTGTAGTACTACTGGGAAAAAAATACCCAAATAAAAACAGGACACACACACCGTGACAGTAAAACTTTATTACACACTGCCGACACACACATACTTACCTATGTTCACACGCCGACATCGGTCCTCTTCTCCAAGTAGAATCCACGGATACCTGAAAAGAAAAGTTCAATATACTCACCTCAGCCATGGTCCAGAGATACATCCACGTACTTGGCAAAATAACAAATCGCAAATACCCGACCACCGGACTGAAAGGGGTCCCATGCTGACACATGAGACCCCTTTCCACGAATGAGACCTGTCAGTGACAGCTGTCACAGAAAGGTCTCTAAAGCCAATCAGGAAGCGCAACTTCGTTGCGCTCACCTGATTGGCTGTGCGATGTCTGTGCTGTGACAGCGCATCGCAAAGCCGCTCCATTATATTCAATGGTGGGAACTTAGCGGCTAGCGGTGAGGTCACCCGCCGGTCAGCGGCTGACCGCGGGTAACCCCCCCGCTAGCCGCTAAGTTCCCACCATTGAAACTAATGGAGCGGCTTTGCGATGCGCTGTCACAGCACAGACAGCGCACACCCAATCAGGTGAGCGCCACGGAAGTAGCGCTTCCTGATTGGCTGAAGGGACTTCAGTGACAGGAGTCACGTGATGTCCCGGCATTCGGGAGAAAGGGGTCTGATGTGTCAGCATGGGACCCCTTTCAGTCCGCTATGGAGCGGGTGTTCGGTTTGTTTTTTTAACAAGTTCGTGGATTATCTCTGGACGTGGATGTACCTCTGGACGCTGGAAGGTGAGTATAATTTTTTTCACAGGTACCCTCGGATCGTCGGAGACCGTGGCAGTCGGCGTGTCAACATAGGTAAGTATGTGTGTGTCGGTAGTGTGTAATAAAGTTTTACTATCACGGTGTGTGTGTCCTGTTGTTTTTATTTGGGTATTTCTCTAACGTCCTAAGTGGATGCTGGGGACTCCGTCAGGACCATGGGGTTTAGCGGCTCCGCAGGAGACAGGGCACAATAATAAAAGCTTTAGGATCAGGTGGTGTGCACTGGCTCCTCCCCCTATGACCCTCCTCCAAGCCTCAGTTAGATTTTTGTGCCCGGCCGAGAAGGGTGCAATCTAGGTGGCTCTCCTGAGCTGCTTAGAATAAAAGTTTAAGTTAGGTTTTTTATTTTCAGTGAGTCCTGCTGGCAACAGGCTCACTGCTACGAGGGACTTAGGGGAGAGAAGTAAACTCACCTGCGTGCAGGATGGATTTGCTTCTTAGGCTACTGGACACCATTAGCTCCAGAGGGAGTCGGAACACAGGTCTCACCCTGGGGTTCGTCCCGGAGCCGTGCCGCTGACCCCCCTTGCAGATGCCGAAGTTGAAGAGGTCCAGAGGTCCAGAAACAGGCGGCAGAAGACTTTCAGTCTTCATAAGGTAGCGCACAGCACTGCAGCTGTGCGCCATTGTTGTCAGCACACTTCATACCAGCGGTCACTGAGGGTGCAGGGCGCTGGGGGGGGCGCCCTGGGCAGCAATGTATTATACCTTTTTTATGGCTAAAATACATCACATATAGCCCTTGAGGCTATATGGATGTATTTAACCCCTGCCAGATCTCACAAACTCCGGGAGAAGAGCCCGCCGTTTTAGGGGGCGGGGCCTATTCTCCTCAGCACACGGCGCCATTTTCCTGCTCAGCTCTGCTGTGAGGAAGGCTCCCAGGCTCTCCCCTGCACTGCACTACAGAAACAGGGTTAAAACAGAGAGGGGGGGGCACTTATTTGGCGATATGATTACATATGTGAAAATGCTATAAGGGAAAACACTTGTATAAGGGGTTGTCCCTGTATAATTATAGCGTTTTTGGTGTGTGCTGGCAAACTCTCCCTCTGTCTCCCCAAAGGGCTAGTGGGGTCCTGTCCTCTATCAGAGCATTCCCTGTGTGTGTGCTGTGTGTCGACATGTAGGAGGACGATGTTGGTGAGGAGGCGGAGCAAATTGCCTGTATTGGTGATGTCACTCTCTAGGGAGTCGACACCGGAATGGATGGCTTATTTAGGAATTACGTGATAATGTCAACACGATACAAGGTCGGTTGACGACATGAGACGGCCGGCAAACAAATTAGTACCTGTCCAGGCGTCTCAGACACCGTCAGGGGCTTGTAAAAACGCCCATTTACCTCAGTTGGTCGACACAGACACGGACACTGACTTCAGTGTCGACGGTGAAGAAACAAACGTATTTTCCTTTAGGGCCACACGTTACATGTTAAGGGCAATGAAGGAGGTGTTACATATTTCTGATACTACAAGTACCACAAATAAGGGTATTATGTAGGGTGGGAATAATCTACTTGTAGTTTTTCCTGAATCAGATAAATTAAAGTGTGTGATGATACGTGGGTTTCCTCCGATAGAAAATTATTGGAGGTATACCCTTTCCCGCCAGAAGTGAGGGCGAGTTGGGAAACACACCTTAGGGTGGATAAGGCGCTCACACGCTTATAAAAACAAGTGGCGTTACCGTCTCCAGATACGGCCGCCCTCAAAGAGCCAGCTGATAGGAAGCTGAAAAATATCCTAAAAAGTATATACACACATACTGGTGTTATACTACGACCAGCAATCGCCTCAGCCTGGATGTGCAGCGCTGGGGGGGCTTGGTCGGATTTCCTGACTGAAAATATTGATACCCTTGACAGGAACAATATTTTATTGACTATAGAGCATTTTAAGGATGCATTTCTATATATGCGAGATGCGCAGAGGGATATTTGCATTCTGGCATCAAGAGTAGATGTGATGTCCATATCTGCCAGACGATGTTTATAGACATGACAGTGGTCAGGTGATGCAGATTCCAGACCGCACATGGAAGTATTGCCGTATAAAGGGGCGGTCCATCGGACCTGGTGGCCATGGCAACAGCTGGAAAATCCACTTTTGTTACCCCAAGTCACATCTCAGCTGAAAAGGACACAGTCTTTTCAGTCTCAGTCCTTTCGTACCCATAAAGGCAGGCGGGCAAAAGGCCAGTCATATCTGCCCAGGGTTAGAGGAAAGGGAAGAAGACTGCAGCAGGCAGCCCATTCCCAGGAACAGAAGTCCTCCACAGCTTCTGCCAAGTCCGGAGCATGACGCTGGGGCCATACAAGCGGACTCAGGTGCGGTGGGGGGTCATCTCAAGAGTTTCAGCACGCAGTGGGCTCACTCGCAAGTGGACTCCTGGATCCTACACGTAGTATCCCAGGTGTACATTGGAAATTCGAGACGTCTTCCCCTCACAAGTTCCTGAAGTCTGCTTTACCAACGTCTCCCTCCGACAGGGAGGCAGTATTGGAAAAAAATTCACAGGCTGTATTCCCAGCAGGTGATAATCAAAGTACCCCTCCTACAACAAGGGAAGGGGTATTATTCCACACTATATTGTGGTACTGAAGCCAAACGGCTCGGTGAGATCTAAAAGATTTGAACAATTACATACAAGGGTTCAAATCAAGATGGAGTCACTCAGAGCAGTGATAGCGAACCAGGACGATATGGTGTCACTGGATATCAGGGACGCTTACCTACATGTCCAAATTTTGCCCTTCTCACCAAGGGTATCTCAGGTTCGTGGTACAGAACTGTCACTATCAGTTCAGACGCTGCCGTTTGGATTGTCCACGGCACCCCGGGTCTTTACCATGGTAATGGCCGAAATGATGATTCTTCCTAAAAGAAATATGGACGCTTTCCTGATAAGGGCAAGGTCCAGAGAACAGTTGGCGGTCGGAGTAGCACTATCTCAAGTAGTTCTACGACCGCACGAGTGGATTCTAAATATTCCAAAATCGCAGCTTTTTCCGACGACACGTCTAATGTTCCTAGGAATGATTCTGGACACAGTCCAGAAAAGGATGTTTTCTCCCGGAGAAGAAGGCCAGGGAGTTATCCGAGCTAGTCAGGAACCTCCTAAAACCAGGAAAAGTATCAGTGCATCATTGCACAAGGGTCCTGTGAAAAATGGTGGTTTCTTACAAAGCGATCCCATTCGGTAAATTTCACGCAAGAACCTTTCAGTGGAATCTGCTGGGAAAATGGTCCGGATCGCATCTTCAGATGCATCAGCGGATAACCCTGTCTCCAAGGACAAGGGTGTTTTCTTCTGCGGTGGCTGCAGAGTGCTCATCTATGAAAGGGCCGCAGATTCGACATTCAGGACTGGGTCCTGGTGACCACGGATGCCAGCCTGAGTGGCTGGGGAGCAGTCACACAAGGAAAAAATTTCCAGGGAGTGTGATCAAGTCTGGAGACTTCTCTCCACATAAATATACTGGAGCTAAGGGCAATTTACAAGGCTCTAAGCTTAGCAAGACCTCTGCTTCAAGGTCAGCCGGTATTGATCCAGTGGGACAACATCACGGCAGTCGCCCACGTAAACAGACAGGGCGGCACATGAAGCAGGAGGGAAATGGCAGAAACTGCAAGGATTCTTCGCTGGGCGAAAAATCATGTGATAACACTCTCAGCAGTGTTAATTCCGGGAGTGGAAAACTGGGAAGCAGACTTCCTCAGCAGGCATAACCTCCACCCGGGAGAGTGGGGACTTCAGCGGGAAGTCTTCCACATGATTGTAAACCGTTGGGAAAAACCAAAGGTGGACATGATGGCGTCCCGCCTGAACAAAAAACTAGACAAATATTGCGCCAGGTCAAGGGACCCTCAGGCAATAGCGGTGGACGCTCTGGTAACACTGTGGGTGTACCAGTCAGGGTATGTGTTCCCTCCTATGCATCTCATACCAAAAGTACTGAGAATCATAAGAAGGAGATGAGTAAGAACGATACTCGTGGTTCCGGATGGGTCAAGAAGGACTTGGTACCCGGAACTTCAAGAGGTGCTCACGGAAGAACCGTGGCCTCTACCTTTAAGAAAGGACCTGCTCCAGCAGGGGCCTTGTCTGTTCCAAGACTTACCGCGGCTGCGTTTGACGGCATGGCAGTTGAACGCCGGATCCTGAAAGGGCATTCCAGATGAAGTCATCCCTACCCTGGTCGAAGCCAGGAAGGATGTAACCGCAAAACATTTCACCGCATTTGGTGAAAGAAGAAGCCAAGAAGGTCCCTACAGAGGAATTCCAACTGGGTCGTTCCTACATTTCCTGAAAACAGGACTGTCTATGGGCCTAAAATTAGGGTCCATTAAGGTTCAAATTTCGACCCTGTCGAATTTCTTCCAGAAAGAACTGGCTTCAGTGCCTGAAGTTCAGACGTTTGTAAAAGGGGTACTGCATATACAGCCTCCTTTTGTGCCCCCAGTGGCACCTTGGGATCTCAATGTTGTTTTGAGTTTCCTAAAGTCACATTGGTTTGATCCACTCACCACTGTGGAATTAAAATATTTCACATGGAAGGTGAAGATTCTATTAGCCCTGGCTTCAGCCAGGCGTGTGTCAGAATGGGCGGCTTTATCATATAAAAGACCTTACTTAATTTTTCATTCTGACAGGGCAGAATTGAGGACTCGTCCTCAAATTTCTCCTTAAGGTGTTTTCTGTTTTTCACATGAACCAACCTATTGTGGTACCTGCGGCTACTAGGGACTTGGAGGACTCCAAGTTACTTGACGTTGTCAGGGCCCTGAAAATATATGTTTCCAGGACGACTGGAGTCAGAAAATCTGACTCGCTGTTTAGCATGTATGCACCCAACAAGATGGGTGTTCCTGCTTCTAAGCAGACGATTGCTCGCTGGATTTGTAGTACAATTCAGCTTGCACATTCTGTGGCAGGCTTGCCACAGCCAAAATCAGTAAAAGCCCATTCCACAAGGAAGTGGGCTCATCTTGGGCGGCTGCCCGAGGGGTCTCGGCTTTACAACTTTGCCGAGCTGCTACTTGGTCAGGGGCACACCCTGACTGAGGAGGACCTGGAGTTCTCTCATTCGGTGCTGCAGAGTCATCCGCACTCTCCCGCCCGTTTGGGAGCTTTGGTATAATCCCCATGGTCCTGACGGAGTCCCCAGCATCCACTTAGGACGTTAGAGAAAATAAGAATTTACTTACCGATAATTCTATTTCTCGTAGTCCGTAGTGGATGCTGGGCGCCCATCCCAAGTGCGGATTGTCTGCAATACTTGTACATAGTTATTGTTACAAAAATCGGGTTATTCTTGTTGTGAGCCATCTTTTCAGAGGCTCCTTCGTTGTTATCATACTGTTAACTGGGTTCAGATCACAGGTTGTACGGTGTGATTGGTGTGGCTGGTATGAGTCTTACCCGGGATTCAATATCCTTCCTTATTATGCACGCTCGTCCGGGCACAGTATCCTAACTGAGGCTTGGAGGAGGGTCATAGGGGGAGGAGCCAGTGCACACCACCTGATCCTAAAGCTTTTATTATTGTGCCCTGTCTCCTGCGGAGCCGCTAAACCCCATGGTCCTGACGGAGTCCCCAGCATCCACTACGGACTACGAGAAATAGAATTATCGGTAAGTAAATTCTTATTTTTTTTCCCAGTAGTACTACAGGTACCAGCGGGACCGTTTTTCTCCCGCATGCTGGTACTTGTGGTTCTCCAAGTACCAGCTTGCGGGGGAGGCTTGCTGGGACTTGTAGTACTACTGGAAAAAACAATATCTTTTTATTATCACAAAAGGCTATCAGCCCCCCCATCCGCAGCCCATTGGATGGGGGGGGACAGCCTCGGGCTTCACCCCTGGCCCTTGGGTGGCTGGGGGGGGGACCCCTTGATTGTAGGGGTCCCCACTCCCCCAGGGTACCCCGGCCAGGGTTGACTAGTTGGGTAGTTAATGCCACGGCCGCAGGGCACGGCATAAAAGTGACCCCTGGCTGTGGCATTATCTGTCCAGCTAGTGGAGCCCGATGCTGGTGTTAAAAATACGGGGGACCCCTACTCTTTTTGTCCCCCGTATTTTTGGCACCAGCACCAGGCGCAGAGCCCGGTGCTGGTTTTAAAAATACGGGGGATCCCTGCCCAATTTTTCCCCGCATTTTTAGAACCAGGACCAGCTCGAAGAACCAGAGGCTGGTTATGCTTTGGAGGGGGGACCCCACGCCATTTTTTTTTCCGGGTTTTTCCCGTTTTTTAAAATCGCGGCAAAATCCGCCAAATCGGACGATTTTCGCCCGCGGTTCTGGCGAATCCGTTTTTCATTGAATATGGTGAATTCCGGCAGCCACCTTCCGGAATTCACCTGTCGAATTAAGTCGAATTAAAAAACGGCGAAAAATTGCCGCGATTCGCCGTGAATTGCATATACCCCATAATCTTTTTTTTTAAATTATATAGTCCCTTTTTGTAGTTATTGTCTGGCGTGTGATCACTGGACACCTTACATTTTTCCTTGTATTGGAGGGGACCCAGCTTTTGGAAGTGTTTTTTTAAAAAAGAAATGGGACACTTACATTTAGTTCCTTTTATAATGTAATGACCTTCCCCTTTTTTTTTTTTTTTTTTTTTGTGTGTTGCTTATGCTGCCCATACACTTGAGATATAAGGTACAATCCTTCGATTTCGACCATCTGTGGGAGAAATCGAAGGACTTTATGCACATTTAAGGTACAATGAGACACCGCTCGACTGTCCCGTCTCATGATAGTGTATGCTGCACATAATATTTCTTGCATCACAGTGCGATCGCATGTTTGTTTGTTTTTAAAACACATGCAATATACACCCGCCGGGAGCGGTCAGAGGCCGCTCCCACTCGGCGGTGACGTGCCCATCATGTGATTACCATGTGTTGTATCGCATGCTAATCACTTTGGCAATTGCTGGTGTGATGCCCCGCGATGTCGTGTTGCAGGGCATCACACAAGTGTATGGTTCAGCAAAGGTGTAATGTAGCTTTAGGGTTGTATTTTGAATGCTTGTCATTTAACTGTCACTTAAGTGTATCTTACATCTTAATCCATAAACTGCAGCAACGTTTGGAATGTTGGTTTATATCACAATTTGGCTATTTTGTAAGGTTCTCCATGTCTGTCAGAATGTGCCTAATAAAGTTGTTCTGTCTTTTCAGTACCTACACAAAATGTGGTTCCAGAGACTCTGCATCTCAATGTGGTCCCAACACTTACTGCACATTCTCTCAATGAGCCCTGTAAAACAAATTCCATGCAGCCACCTTCCAAACCGGCGCCTACAGCCACCGCAACGCTTGGCAGCACAATATTTCAGCCAGTGACTGTTACCCAGCCCAAGTCGGAGTCCCCAAAGACTACTCTTGCTAATACGTTGCAGAATGATGTGCAGTCTACTTTTAAGCAAATATTTCCCAGCAATGAAGGCTCCAGCCCACCCATTGTTTCATCAAATTTGTCTACAACCTCCGTTCCTGCAACAAATATAAACCAGTTTAAACCAATATCTGGTGATCAGAATAGCCAGCAAGGGCAGCCTGCAAATACTTTTAAGCCTATATTTGGGGATTCTACAGCCCAGCAACCGGTTTCATCTGCTGTCCCTTTCACATTCAATTTGAATTCTGCAGCCACAGCACCTACCACATCATTCTCTGGGTTTAGTGCTACAGTGATGAAGACCACACACAGTACAGACAGCAGTACCAAATTGTCCCAGACTTTACCCACCTCCAACAGCAGCACCACTAGCTTCAGTTTATTGTTCCCATCTGCAGCAACCTCCAATAGTGTAACTGCTTCTGGAAATCCATTCATAGGAAGCAGCACAATTACAGATTCCCAATCCAAATCTACATACGAGTCTGGGCAAAAGCTACAAGAGACACAGAATCTACCAGTGTTTAGCAATGCACAAACTGTACCCACATCAACTTCACATCCCCAACAATCAACAATGGTTAGCTCTGCAGCGAACTTTCTATGTAAACTTGGCACAGAGCCACCCCCCTACCCCGCTAATACTGGTGCACCTACTTTCAACAGCAGCCCAGGGAGTGGTGTGCAAGCAGACAAACCTACCACAAATCCTCTTGCTGGATTTGGAGCATCTGGAGGTCCATCTGCCTTTGGTACAGGCGCTCAATCTACTTCTTGGAGCAGCTCTTTGCCAACCGTTTGGACAAACACTCAATCTGCGTTTGGAACAAATACTAATTTTAGTTTTGGGCCTACTCTTGCTGGCTCAAATGGAACAACATTTAGTAACCAGAACACCAACCAAACAAACAGTACCCCCTCAAACTTATTTGGTGTTGCCAAGCCCTTCACGTTTATGAAACCCCCCACTAATACTGTAACATTTGACACCAACACTGCACCTGCCGCAGACATGAGTTCTTTGTTTCCTTCTGTGGCTCAGAATAGAACTGATACTCCAATGGGCTTTGGGACCCCTGTACCAACGGAGAACAACCCCCCGTATGGTAAGTATGTTTGGCTTTTGAATGGGTTTCTAACCTTACAGCAATTTTACATGTTTAATTACTTTAAACCGTTTTCGCTTTGATATCCAGCTTTTGAAAGATGCTCCTGTACATTCTCACACTGAGGCTTTCCATAGAAATAGTTTTAATAAGACTTTTTTATTTTTTTTATTTATTTAACTATTCCTGGCCCTTGCAGGAAAGTTCTGTTTCTAGCAATGGATACCATGTAAATAGTAATTTCTCTAAGCAAGTGTAACCTCCTGTGGGGTCAGGGGGGCTTGTATTTCATATCCATTCAAGCACATGCAGTCTGTTGAATGACCTATATCATTTAATGGCATTACACTTCAAGACCCCAATTGGATGGGAGAAAAAAATATCAGGATGAACATATTGACTAATCTAGCCAAACAGAAAATTTCAGGAGGCGGAGGGGGTCTATTTAGTAAACAAATAAAGACTTTTCACCAGCATGTTAATGGAGGAAGCCCTTAATTGAATCTTTCCCTATTTAGAATAAAGAAGATGTGGTCAAATTACTGACTTCTCCGTCTTTTATATAATAACTGTGCTGCAGTCCCCATAGGTTTCAATAGGGGCTATGCACAAACTATTATATAAAATTTGAGAAATTATGCTTCAGTGTCCTCTCAGGATGGCATTCTGTGCATTCTCATGTTAGATAAGAGGGGTGAGAACGGTCTTTCTGCTTTATCCATACAACATTGTGCCTGCTGGCATGTGCACATGCGTCTTTGCTGCTGAAATGTTGATAGGTCTTTGCTGTTCTGGTGCATGGCAAATATAAATATGGAGATAAAGGTAATTCAGAAAGTGGCAACGAGTTTTACTTCTTTATTTTTTGTAAAATTGAGGTTAAGTCCCTGATAAGCAGGTAAGATTGGGATAGGTCACATGATATTTTTGGCTGCAGTGCTTTAATAAGCAGCATGCTCAAGTATTAAAGATGGGATGGTATTTAAAACTGAAATTTTAATAAATGCCCTATGACATGTCTGTAAAGGTTGTAAACATGAATGGGTAGAGGATTAAATAAAAAAGTTTCTACATGAATGGCCATGCTTAATGTTGGGCTGCATATTTAGTACTAGGCTGACACACTGTAGACTTGGTCTCGGTGGACCAGAGCAGGGAAGATGGAATTGTCACCTAGCAAAGATCTTCAGTCAATTTTAAACTTTTATTCAGCAGTGAAATTGTTCAAATTTTTCCAGGAATTTTAATATGTCTTGGCTATGTATCAATGCAGTGTGGTGGTAAGGGCAGACTAGGTCTCCTAGTGTATTGTTCAAGACAGCAGTGTGCATTGGGGTCAGGATTTTGAAGCCCTTATTTTATACTATTGGGCTTTTTTCTTTTCTTTTTAATTCATCTCCATTGGGGGGACAGTCATAGGGTATATGGTGGTTAGCTGAGCCATGCATGAAACAGTTTAATTCTTCTCTGAGCAGGCCACCAGTATTTTTGTTTGGTGCCCAAGAGCAGGTTCTTTTTTTGGGGGGAGGGGTGGGGGGTCATCTTCCTGCCCTGGCAGCGGTGTACATCCCTGGAGTACAGAATTGGGAGGTGGACTTTTTCACTTGGACGTCTTTCAACTCTGTTCGCTGCTGGGGAATGTCGGACATCTATGTGATGTCTCATCACAATAACCACCTTTCCAGTTATTGCTCATGCACCAATGATTTGGGAGCTCTACTGATGGGTTGATGGACCTTGCCACTTGTATACATCTTCCCTCCGTTCTCTCTGATACTGTGGGTTCTCAACAAATTGAAGCTGGAAGGCGGCTCTGCGATCTTCGTGGCTCCGGACTGGCCACGCAGAGCTTGGTATGTGGATCTACTGGGTCTCGCCATAGACACTACACTGCCTTTTCCTCCCAGACCAGATATTCTCTCTCAAGACAGAGAAATATGTAAATGCGCAACCAACAGCAGCAGGTATGAGGAAGGTCAGATCCTCAAATGTATACTAGAGTATAAAAAATGTGTATATCTGCGC
Organism: Pseudophryne corroboree; assembly: GCF_028390025.1. Taxonomy (NCBI): domain Eukaryota; kingdom Metazoa; phylum Chordata; class Amphibia; order Anura; family Myobatrachidae; genus Pseudophryne; species Pseudophryne corroboree. The sequence goes on along the minus strand of NC_086445.1, from coordinate 916,614,432 downwards.
TGGCTAACCAATTAATACAAAGATGGTTTGCTTCGTGTATAAAATTTTGAACAATTTATTATCATATATATAAAACAATTAAAAAAAGGAATATATCCCTAATACCACTAGTTGGTAATAAAAATTCATTCGTCTTATCTGGATAGACTGACTGTGCAATTTATCACTTTCCTGTGTGACCAAAGTCAAATCCTTAGGGCTGAAACACACTACCCGGCTTTTGCCGGCCGGGAAAAAGCCGGACGGCTTTTTCCCGTGCCGGCATTGTAGTTAACAGTGTGAGGGCTAGGGTCCCTTCACACTGCACGGCCCCGGCCCGGCTGCCGGGTTGCAGCCGGGTCTCACCACTGGAAGGTGCGGCCGCCGGGCCGTCCTTGGAGCCAGTAAACCATGTGTGTGAAGGGGAGCTTTCACACACAATGGTTTTTTCTGAAGCCGTGTCTGATGCTGCGCATGCGCACAGCATCACACACGGCTCAAAGCCGTCCTGTGTGAGTGACTCTGCCGGTTTCTCCCGGATGGCATAAAGCCGGACAAAGTTTGTCCGGCTTTTTGCCATCCGGGAGAAACCGGCCAGTGTGTTACAGCCCTTAGGGCTAGGACAGTCTCCCAAGATGCATGCACTGTATTTTGTAAATAATTACCGGATCCACAAAATGATGGGCATCGGCATTAGGACAAGTCCATTTAAAGCTGCAGGTGTTGGCCAAACCGGTTGAATATGATTTATCCAGTAATGGGAGAAAAAGTAAAATTTTTGCCAGGGGATGACAGAAGTCCTGTAGGTCGGTTTGGAAAGTGGGGTCCAGATAAATGTAGGAAGAGCTCTACGCATTTCACTCGCACAAATACAATCCAGCTTCCTCAGGAGCATAAATCCTATAAGCACTGGGTACTCTATTTATACCCTCCTTAATGATTCAATAAACATCACCTGTTTAGTCACAAAATAACTCGAAGCAAACCATCCATAAAATTTTTATAAAAACCTTATAATCAAGATGATGATAATCATATCTATTCATACAATAAATGTCAACTGAAAAAGAGTATTAAATCCTTATTTATTGAGAAGAAACGTTTGACAATATAACTACAACCTACTGATCATGTGATGTGTCACATCACATGATCGGCTATTCTGGCAGTCCCATTGGTCGAGTAAACAACTCACGGTCATGTGGTTCTAATCACATGACCGGATGTCGTAAATCCCCCTCGTCTGGGGTACACTGATGTTCTTTGTGGGTCTGTAAAGTGTGGGTCTATCCCGTTGGTCTAAATGGTTGACACGTGACCAAGTGCGCGTTTACGTCACAACGGACGTCATTCTCTCGGTCACATGACCGCGCCGTCCGTGTATCACATGACCGCGCCGTCCGTGTGTCACTAAATCCTCGGCAAACGTCAGAGGCCGGAAACACTTAGCAAATGACCAAATAAGGATGTTGCTCACACTTTAGACCTTCCCCACCATAACTGTTTGATGGTTGCTATGGAAACCCGTATACAAAGGGTGATAAACACATATCCAATTGGTATAGTGATATTTAATAATCCAATTAGGTATACCCTTATACTATTTGGATATATTGATAACCGAGAAAATACACATAGGTAATAGATAATTCTTAACACACTCACATTTCAATATGCATTTCATATCCATAAAGTGCTGTAAAGTTCAAATCTCCATATGCAGTACAATGTAATCCTTTATGTATCATCTCTCCTAGTCCCACTGATCAATTATAAATATGTTTTATAATTATAAAAGAAAAAAAGAACATGAGGAAAAATCCCTATATATTACATCTATTATGCTATATGTGGCATCGTAATCACCATATATATATCGAGACAATAATGATACCAATTTTTGGGCCTCACCCTTTCCTGTAATCAACAAAAAAGTATTTAAAGGTAACCGTGTGCAGAAACCTGTCTGCTGTGTGTATATATATATATATGTAAATATTCCCCCTCAATATAGGCCATATTCCTACTATCCCAGCACCTTAGCAGTTGGTGTAACCCACATGTAATCTGCCCTTGGCCACCTAAATGACAGAGTTCAATTCTATAGCTTCATTCAGTCCATCTGGATGCAAATAATTAAGTTTGAGCATCCAGAAGACTTCCCTACGACATAACTGATTGAACCTATCTCCCCCCTGTCTGTTGGGGCGATGTGTTCAAGACAGTTAATGGACAGACAAGCGGGATTGCTTCAGTGTTTGTCCAGGTAATGTCGTGATACACAGGGTTTGATAGAAATATTTTGATTGGTGTTTTGGTTCACTGCTTGAATCCTAGATCCTTTTGCCTGTCACGGGTCCTGTGCTTCCTACAAGCAGACCTGGATTTGGACCTATGCCTTTCCTCATTGATGGTACATGTTTCTGCCCTTTCTGTCCTCTTTCAGCTGCATATTGTGCTGTGTCAGATGTTTAGACCTTTCTATAGGGTGTCCTTTGCGCACAGTCTCTGATTGTCTCTCCGGTGGCTCCTTGCCAAGATCTCTGGGCTGTTCTCCGTACCCATTTGGGCTACATCTCTAAAGGTTGTCTACAGATTTCCCATCGGTCAGGAGATTGTCCCCTCCTTCCAGGTTCCAGAGTCTTCCCCTGAGGAAGCCTTTTTTTGGACATAGTAAGAGCCCTTCGAATCTATGTTAACAGGGACATCTGTGAGACTCCCTCCCTTTTTCTTTCTTTTTTGTTCTATAGGACTTCAACAAACTGGGCTGCCCAGCTTCTACAAGAACAAACATTGGCCAGATGGATATCAGCAGATAGTCATGTGTTTTTTTGAATACTGCTACGTAAATAGGCATTGATTTGTCCTAATAGCTTGTCAGACACGTATAGGAGTGGACACTGCAACTAAAACTCTCCTTCCATTTTAAGTTTGATGGATCTGCAGTAGTTATGCGATCTCCTGTCTAAGCTTCTCTTCCATTAATGGGGGACACGGATATAGGCGACACTGAAGTCTGGGAACCAAAGTGTTAATGTTTGAACCAGTACAAGCTCTTCTCCTATAACCCACCCCATGCCTGCTACAGTGGCTGGAGCACTGGTTACAGAATACGCTGCACAGGCCAGTCCCAAGAACACACATTGGGAATCTGACCGGAGCAAAGGGGCTGTGGTAGACCACCAGGGACATATTCTGCGACAGGTACACCATTGAAATGGTGGCAAGTTGCCAGATTCTCTTCTCCCCCATCTTTTGGCATGCTCCCTTCCTATCTTACTCACCAAAGGCACATTTTTTCCTACTATGGATGCCGGCCAGCCATTTTCCCTTGCTGCATACTGCCTGCCAGGTTCTCTGAGAGCTCCTGCCTCCTCTTTACCTCAGTCATGTGTTTGGTTATAGAATATCATCCATACCTTGCCATTCATGTGTTACTGTAGTAGGAAGCAAATTTATTAGGTGCATTCTGACTATTCTTGTGTAATTAGTTGGAAACCAATACTTTATTTTTAATTTTTTTTTATATAGGTTAGTTAAGGTTTTTACTATACATATAACTGGGTTGGGTATGGGTGACCGGTGTTTGGGATCCTGACGGTCACCATACTGATGCTGGTTTCATACTAGATATATGGCCCTGCTTTCAGTGTCAATTTGGTTATATTTTCAAGTACGAAGTTTAACGCCTGTTTGTTTTTTCATTTTATTTGTCTAACAGATTAATGGTTCCACGGGTATTGCGTGCCATCTCATCTTTTCACATTTACATAATTATTTTCCATACCATTGCTTGTATTGCATTGGGCGATCTATATATTAGATTGTTGCTTAAATACCAAGCTTGTTGCAGTACTTTCCGAATAACCATATTTGGGGTGTGGGGGTGTGTGATTTTTATTTATTTATTATTCTTTAAATAGGAATTGGCTCTTGACTTTGAATTCTTATTTCTCATACGTCCTAGAGGATGCTGGGGTCACCAATAGAACCATGGGGTATAGACGGGATCCGCAGGAGACATGGGCACTTTAAGACTTTCAAAGGGTGTGAACTGGCTCCTCCCTCTATGCCCCTCCTCCAGACTCCAGTTTTAGAATTATGCCCAGTGAGACTGGACGTACTACAAGGGAGCTCTACTGAGTTTCTCTGAAAAAGACTTTTATGTTAAGTTTTTTATTTTCAGGGAGGCTGCTGGAAACAGTCTCCCTGCTTCGTGAGACTTAGGGGAGAGAAGTATGACCAACTTCTAGTGAGTTCAATGTCTCTGCTTCTGGCTGACAGGACACCATTAGCTCCTGAGGGTGCTGATCGCTGGGTACGCCTAGATGGCTCACTCCCACAGCCTGCCGTCACCCCCTTACAGAGCCAGAAGTCAGAAGACAGGTGAGTAGCAGAAGAAAAGAAGACTTCTTAAGTGACGGCATTCTGAGGTACCGCGCAGCGAACGGAATGCTGCGCGCCATGCTCCCACACACACAGCACTGAAGGGCGTGTGTGTGTGTGTGTGGGGGGGGGGGGGGAGGGCGCGGCGCCCTGGGCAGAAAAAAATCCTCAATTTCCACTGGCAAGAGGGGACATTAGTCTAACCCCCGCCAGTATAATTATTAAAATAAGCGGGACAGAAGCGTGCCATTAAGGGGGCGGAGCTTCTTCCTCACAGCTCACTCTCAGCTCGGCGCCATTTCCTCTCCACAGGACTGCAGAGACGCTGGTCCTTCCTCACACTGCTGACAAGTATCAGGGTGCAAAACGGGGGGGGGGGGGGGCACAGTATAATTTGGTGCGATATATTTGATATTTAAAGCACTACAGGTCTGGGGCATTTGTTAGTGTTTTCATACCCGTTAATTTGGCGCTGGGTTGTGAGCTGGCAAATCCCCTCTGTGTCTCTCTGACAGACTTTACTGTGGGTCTGTCCCCTATATGCCCTGTGTGTCTCTGGGTGTATGGTACACGTGTGTCGACATGTCTGAGGCTGAGTGCTCTTCCCAGGAGGAGGCTGTATTGGGGACACAAACGGCTGTGGGGGTGACCCTGTCGGCACCGCCGACTCCTGATTGGGTAAATGTTTTGAATGCTTTTGAATGCTAATGTGACTCTTATTAGTAAGAGATTAGATAAGTCTGAGTCTCAGACCCAGGCATGGAAGAAATCTGTGGAGGATGTGTTATTACAAGTACAGGACCCCTCGCGGTCACAAAAACGTACTTTTGCCCAGTTGGCAGACACTGGTACCGACACGGACACTGATTCCAGTGTCGACTATAGTGATTCCAGATTAGATCCAAAACTGCCAAAGAGCATTCAGTACATGATTGTGGCGGTTGAAGATGTATTACATATCACTGAGGACCCTGCTGTTCCTGATAAAAGGTTCTGTATGTATAAGGAAAAGAAACCTGAGAACGTTTCCTCCCTCTCATGAATTGAACACTCTATTTGAAAAAGTCTGGGAAAGCCCTGACAGAAAGTTTCAGATTCCCAAAAGGATTCCGGTGGCTTATCCGTTTCCCTCTGAGGATAGGGAAAAGTGGGAGTCACCCCCAATTGTAGACAAGGCCCTATCACGTTTGTCTAAAAAGGTGGCTCTCCTGTCGCCTGACACGGCGGCCCTTAAGGACCCTGCGGATCGTAAGCAAGAAACTACGTTAAAATCCATTTATGCGACCACAGGTACGCTACTCAGACCTGTCATTGCATCTGCGTGGGTGAGTAGTGCTATCGAAAAGTGGGCAGATAACTTGTCGTCTGAAATAGATACCCTAGATAGGGATAGCATCCTCTTGACGCTGGGTTATATCAAGGACGCTGCAGCGTACCTAAAGGAAACTGCGAGAGATATTGGCCTTTTGGGATCAAAAGCCAATGCCATGGCAGTCTCAGCTAGGCGAGCATTGTGGATTCACCAATGGAATGCTGATGCTGACTCCAAGAAAAATATGGAATCTCTACCATATAAAGGTGGTGCCTTGTTTGGTGACTGCCTCGCTGATTTGGTATCTACGGCTACCGCGGGTAAGTCATCCTTTTTGCCTTATGTTCCTCCACAACAAAAAACACACCACTATCAAATGCAGTCCTTTCGGCCCAATAAATACAGAAAAGGGCGAGGTTCTTCCTTCCTTGCTACTAGAGGAAGAGGTAAAAGATCACCAGCCTTGTCGGGTTCCCAGGAGCAGAAGTCCTCCCCGGCTTCTGCCAATTCCACCGCATGACGCTGGGGCTCCTCTGCGGGAGTCCGCACCGGTGGGGGCATGTCTCAAACTCTTCAGTCAGTTCTGGTTTTGTTTGGACCTGGACCCATGGGTTTTACAGATAGTATCCCAAGAGTACAAACTGGAGTTTCAAGACGTTCCCCCTCGCTGATTTTTCAAATCGGCCTTACCAGCTTCTCTTCCGGATAGGGAGATAGTATGCGACGAAATACAAAAGTTGTGTCAAAATCAGGTCATTGTCATGGTTCCCCCGTCACAACAGGGAGAAGGCTTTTATTCAAGCCTGTTCGTAGTACCGAAGCCGGACGGCTCGGTCAGACCAATCCTAAACCTGAAATCCCTCAATTTCTACCTAAAAAATTCAATTTCAAGATGGAGTCTCTCCGAGCAGTGATCTCCAGTCTGGAGGAAGGGGATTTTATGGTGTCGGTGGACATAAAGGATGCCTACTTACATGTTCCCATTTATCCTCCGCATCAGGCTTACCTGAGGTTTGCAATTCAGAATTGTCATTACCAATTTCAGACGTTGCCGTTTGGTCTGTCCACGGCTCCAAGGATTTTCACCAAAGTGATGGCGGAAATGATGGTTCTCCTACGCAAGCAAGGAGTCACGATTATCCCGTACTTGGACGATCTCCTGATAAAGGCGAGATCCAGGGACCAGTTGGTGCAAAACATTGCACTCTCCCTGACAGTTCTTCAACAACAGCAGCCTACGAGGCCATTCAGTTTGGCAGATTCCATGCCAAAGTGTTTCAGTGGGACCTGTTGGACAAGTGGTCCGGATCCCACCTGCACATGCACCGAAGGATAATCCTGTCTTCCAAGACCAAAATCTCACTCCTGTGGTGGCTGCACAGCTCTCACCTCCTAGAGGGGCGCAGGTTCGGGATCCAGGACTGGATTCTAGTAACCACGAATGCAAGTCTCCGAGGCTGAGGAGCAGTCACACAGGGGGAAAACGTCCAAGGAAGATGGTCAAGCTAGGAAACTTGTCTCCACATAAACGTTGTGGAGTTAAGGGCCATTTACAACGGCCTTCTACAAGCGGAACATCATCTTCGCAATCTGCTCATACTGATCCAGTCGGACAATGTAACAGCAGTAGCGTACATAAACCGCCAGGGCGGAACAAAAAGCAGAGCAGCAATGGCAGAAGCCACAAAGGTTCTCCATTGGGCGGAAAAGCATACAAGCGCTCTGTCAGCGCTCTGTTCATTGCAGGAGTGGACAACTGGGAAGCAGACTTCGTCAGCAGACACGATCCCCATCCGGGAGCGTGGGGCCTCCATCAAGAGGTCTTCACAGAAGCGACAAGTCATTGGGGAATTCCTCAAATAGACATGATGGCATCTCGTCTCAACGAGAAGCTTCAGAGATATTGTTCCAGGTCGAGGGACCCTCAAGCAATAGCAGTGGATGCACTGGTGACACCATGGGTGTTTTCAGTCGGTGTATGTATTCCCTCCACTTCCTCTCGTTCCAAAGGTTCTAAAGATCATAAGAAGAATAAAGATTCAAGCGATCCTCATTGTCCCAGACTGGCCAAGGAGGGCTTGGTGTCCAGATCTTCAGGAATTACTCATAGGAGATCCCTGGCCTCTTCCTCTACGCGAGGACCTGTTACAGCAGGGGCCGTGCGTGTATCAAGACTTACCGTGGATGCGTTTGACGGCACAGCGATTGAACGCCAAATCCTAGCCCGAAAGGGTATTCCCAGTGAAGTCATTCCCACGTTACCACCGTATTTGGAGAAAATATGTTTCTTTGTGTGAATCCAAGAAGGCTCCTACGGAGGAATTTTAGCTAGGACGTTTTCTCCATTTTCTACAAACAGGTGTGGATGCGGGCCTAAAGTTGGGCTCAATTAAGGTACAGATTTCAGCCTTATCGTTTTTTGTTTTTTTTCCAAAAACAATTGGCCTCCCTTCCAGAAGTTCAGACTTTCGTAAAAGATATGTTGCACATCCAACCTCCATTTGTGCCCCCAGTGGCACCATGGGATCTTAATGTGGTGTTGCAGTTCCTTCAATTACATTGGTTTGAACCTTTACAGAAGGTGGGGTTAAAATTCCTCACTTGGAAAGTGGTCATTCTGTTGGCCTTGGCATCCGCAAGGCGGGTGTTTGAGTTAGCGGCCTTGTCTCACAAGAGCCCTTATTTGATCTTCCATGAAGATAGAGCAGAGTTGAGGACTCGTCGGCAATTTCTAACGAAGGTAGTTTCATCTTTCCACATGAACCAACCTATTGTGGTGCCAGTGGCTACTGACGCCTTAATTGAGTCAAAGTCTCTGGATGTGGTCAGAGCTTTGAAAATTTATGTTGCCAGAACGTCTCAGGTTAGGAAAACGGAGGCTGTTTGTCCTGTATGCTCCCAACAAGATTGGGTGTCTTGCTTCCAAGCAGACTATTGCACGCTGGAACTGTAATACGATTCAGCATGCTCATTCCACGGCTGGATTGCCTTTACTGAAATCGGTGAAGGCCCATTCTACTAGAAAGGTGGGCTCGCCCAGGGCGGCTGCCCGGGGGGGTCTCGGCATTGCAACTTTACCGAGCAGCTACTTGGTCGGGTTCAAACACTTTTTTGCAAAGTTTTACAAGTATGATACCCTGGCCGATGATGACCTCAAGTTTGGTCAATCGGTGCTGCAGAGTCATCTGCACTCTCCTGCCCGTTCTAGAGCTTTGGTATAACCCCATAGTTCTAATGGTGACCCCAGCATCCTCTAGGACGTATGAGAAAATAGGATTTTAATACCTACCGGTAAATCCTTTTCTCTTAGTCCGTAGAGGATGCTGGGCGCCCGTCCCAGTGCGTACTGTATCTGCAGTTATTAGTTGTGGTTACACACATGTTGTGTTACGTTTATAGTCGGCCTGTTGCTGAAATTTTTCATGCCGTTGGCGTGTGTTCTGTTGAATGCCACGTTGTGCGGCATGCTTGAGGTGTGAGCTGGTATGAATCTCACCTTAGTTTAACAATAAATCCTTTCCTCGAAATGTCCGTCTCCCTGGGCACAGTTCCTAGAACTGGAGTCTGGAGGAGGGGCATAGAGGGAGGAGCCAGTTCACACCCTTTGAAAGACTTAAAGTGCCCATGTCTCCTGCAGATCCTGTCTATACCCCATGGTTCTAATGGTGACCCCAGCATCCTCTACGGACTAAGAGAAAATGATTTACCGGTAAGTATTAAAATCCTATTTGCCGTCTGCGGGGCACGGTCCGGACAACGGAGGTGTGTTCAGACCTTTGGGGGGGGGGGGGGGGCACTGTAGCTGCGTGATGTCACACGCAGCCGCTGTGACCCGGGACGCGGCGAGTGGCGGCCTGCCAGTTTTCATTAGCTGCGCTGGCAGGGAGCTACTCATCGGGTACAAAAGCATTGCCGCTGTGTGATGCTTTTGCACCTGTGCGGGGGGATAGGGACAGAAATGAGGGGCGGACTAGCCCTGTGCTGGGCGTCCCCCCGCATGTATGAGAAACTGATTTGTAGATGTGATAAATTTAGCACATCTACGATCAGGTCTGAATTATTCCCTCCCCAGTCCATTAATATCTAACATCAGTGCTGCACTTAATTAACACTTGGGTTTGGTTTAACATATGGACAATGGCCCTCATTCCGAGTTGATCGCTAGCTGCCGTTGTTCGCAGCGCAGCGATCAGGCTAAAAATCGGCACTTCTGCGTATGCGGCTCAATGTGCACGCGCGACGTACTTTCACAAAAGCTGATGCAGTTTCACACAAGGTCTAGCGACTCTTTTCAGTCGCACTGCTGGCCGCAGAGTGATTGACAGGAAGTGGGTGTTTCTGGGAGGTAACTGACCATTTTCGGGGAGCGTGACAGATAAAAAGGCAGGACTGGCTGGGGAAACGTAGGCGTGGCTGGCCGAACGCAGGGCGTGTTTGTGACTTCAAAACAGGAACTAAATAGTCTGAAGTAATCGCAAGCTAGGAGTAGGTCTGGAGCAACTCTGAAACTACACAATTTTTTTTTGTAGCAGCGCTGCGATCCTTTCGTTCGCACTTCTGCTAAGATACACTCCCAGAGGGTGGCGGCTTTGCGTTTGCACGGCTGCTAAAAGCAGCTAGCGAGCGATCAACTCTGAATGACCACCAATGTGTTCATTTGCATGATTTGTGTTCTATTGTGTTTGTCATTTAAAAGCCAGTGTAATAAAGTGTACACTGGCAAATGGCACATGATTCTTTTGTGGATGAACTGCAAAGCCACTAGCTGCAATCCACAATCTCCTACTCTGCAGAACACAAAATACAGGTTAATATTTAACACTAAAGATGGTCTATAGTATAGGTTATAGTAAACCTATTTAACTAATAGAAATAGGATAAGTGCTCAGGAAAAAGTTAAACATGCAATAATACACAAACATAATAGAACCAGTACTGCACACATTCACCCACCTCATATTAAGGCTCCTGTCTTTTCTTCCTGGTAGCTACTCTCTGGTCCAGTGCACTGATTGAGGATTCAAAACCATACACACAGCAAACTTGTTAGAAGATGCTGCTACCACTGGGCATGTGCAGCAACTGATGTGGCAGCAGCTCCAGTAATTGTATTATACCATTGCTATTGTTGTCATAATTTGAGCCACTTGCCAAGAGGAGGGGAGGCTTCTGGGCAACCGGCACCCCATTCATAAAAACTAGGCATGAAACATAGAAACATGGGTTACAGAAAGGAAACCCATCTTCATAATACAGCATAGAGAAAGGGGGCTTTTTTTGTTGTATGTTTTGGTTTTTTTTTTTAAATCATACTGGAAGTCTGACCTTGTGGCATTGAAGATCCGCTACCTGAGTGACTTTCTGAACAAACAAACGTTCACTGTATTAAAATTTTAAATACATCTGTGTAGTAGGAACCATTGCTGAAATGTATGAAGTGCTAGAGAGTGCATGGTCCTACTTTCTAATCTGTGTTCTGTTCTGGTCTTCAGTGTTGGCTACTCCATCGTTTGGTCAGAGCCCTTCCACAGGACCCAGTGCTATTGTAACATCTACCCCAGCTGCCTTTGCCAGTCCTGTGTCCTCATTTAGTAAGTATCACTACCTGTCAATGAAGAGTCCCAACTTGGACAAGCTACTTAAATGTCCCTCCCCTATTAGATATTTGCTCCTAATGGACAGGGAATTTTTCCTGCCTTATCAATCACCACTGATATGCAGAGAAGTGACTGCTACAGGCCATAACACAAAGGGGAATTGCACATGAAGCTGCTGACTGAGCCTGTACTGCAAGTGAAACCTCTTGCTGCCGCCTTTACTACCATCACTGTGCAGTCCACCTTGCTGTTGCCAATCCAGTTGAGCTTGAGAGTAGGACGTGTGGGAGAAGGTGCTCACTATCTCTTGGAGATTTCATTTGTGCTGCTAGCATTCACAATTCGATCCAAGGATATAGCTACTGATACAGTACTTCTGTATTGTCCACTTTCTCTAACGTCCTAAGTGGATGCTGGGGACTCCGTAAGGACCATGGGGAATAGCGGCTCCGCAGGAGACTGGGCACATCTAAAGAAAGCTTTAGGACTAACTGGTGTGCACTGGCTCCTCCCCCTATGACCCTCCTCCAAGCCTCAGTTAGATTTCTGTGCCCGACGAGAAGGGTGCACACTAGGGGCTCTCCTGAGCTTCTTAGTGAAAGTTTTAGTTTAGGTTTGTTATTTTCAGTGAGACCTGCTGGCAACAGGCTCACTGTATCGAGGGACTAAGGGGAGAAGAAGCGAACTCACCTGCGTGCAGAGTGGATTGGGCTTCTTGGCTACTGGACATTAGCTCCAGAGGGACGATCACAGGCCCAGCCTGGATGGGTCCCGGAGCCGCGCCGCCGGCCCCCTTACAGAGCCAGAAGAGCGAAGAGGTCCGGAAAAATCGGCGGCAGAAGACGTTCCTGTCTTCAATAAGGTAGCGCACAGCACTGCAGCTGTGCGCCATTGCTCTCAGCACACTTCATACTCCGGTCACTGAGGGTGCAGGGCGCTGGGGGGGGCGCCCTGAGACGCAATAAAACATGATAAAAATACCTTACATGGCAAAAAATACATCACATATAGCTCCTGGGCTATATGGATGCATTTAACCCCTGCCAGAATATACAGAAAAACGGGAGATAGGCTCCGCCCCCCTTTCGGCGGCCTTATCTCCTCAGCACACTGGCGCCATTTTCCCTCACAGCTCAGTTGGAGGGAAGCTCCCTGGCTCTTCCCTGCAGTCACTACACTACAGAAAGGGTTAAAAAAAGAGAGGGGGGCACTAATTAGGCGCAGTATTAAAACATACAGCAGCTATAAGGGGAAAAACACTTATATAAGGTTATCCCTGTATGTGTGTATGTATATATATATATATATATATATATATATATATATATATATATATATATATATATATATATATATAGCGCTCTGGTGTGTGCTGGCATACTCTCCCTCTGTCTCCCCAAAGGGCTAGTGGGGTCCTGTCCTCCATCAGAGCATTCCCTGTGTGTGTGCTGTGTGTCGGTACGTTTGTGTCGACATGTATGAGGAGAAAAATGATGTGGAGACGGAGCAGAGTGTCTGTAACAGTGATGTCACCACCTAGGGGGTCGACACCTGAGTGGATGTACTGTTGAAAATTACGTGACAGTGTCAGCTCTGTATAAAAAAACAGTGGTTGACATGAGACAGCCGGCTACTCAGCTTGTGCCTGTCAGACGTCTCATAGGCCGTCAGGGGCTCTAAAGCGCCCGTTACCTCAGATGGCAGATACAGACGCCGACACGGATACTGACTCCTGTGTCGACGGTGAAGAGACAACCGTGATTTCCAGTAGGGCCACACGTTACATGATTGAGACAATGGAAAATGTTTTATACATTTCTGATAATACGAGTACCACCAAAAAGGGGTATTATGTTCGGTGAGGGAAAAACTACCTGTAGTTTTCCTGAATCTGAGAAATTAAATGAGGTGTGTGATGATGCGTGGATTTCCCCCCGATAACAATTGATAATTTCTTAAAAAGTATTGGCTGTATACCCTTTCCCGCCAGAGGTTAGGGTGCGTTGGGAAACACCCCCTAGGGGGGATAAGGCGCTCACACGCTTGTAAGAACAAGGGCTCTACCCTCTCATGAGATGGCCGCCCTTAAGGATCCTGCTGATAGAAAGCAGGAGGGTATCCAAAAATGTATTCACACACATACTGGTGTTATACTGTGACCAGCAATCGCCTCAGCCTGGAGGTGCAGTGCTGGGTTGGCATGGTCGGATTCCCTGACTGGAAATATTGATATCCTAGATAAGGATAGTATATTATTGCCTATAGAGCATTTAAAAGATGCATTTCTATATATGCATGATGCACAGCGGAATATTTGCCGACTGGCATCAAGTATAAGTGCGTTGTCCAATTCTACCAGTAAAATGGTCAGGTGATGCGGATTCCAAACGGCATTTGGAAGTATTGCCTTTGAAAGGGGACATTTGGGGTCGGTCTTTTAGACCTGGTGGCCACGGCAACAACTGGGAAATCCACGTTTGTACCCCAGGTCGCCTCTCAAAATAAGATGCCGTATTATCAGGCGCAGTCCTTTGTTGGCAAGCGGACAAAAGGTTCCTCTTTTCTGCTCGTGACAGAGGGAGAGGAAAAAGGCCGAAGAGATTACCCAGTTCCCAGGAACAGAAATCCTTTCCCGCCTCTGCAAAGCTCTCAGTATGACGCTAGGGCCTTACAAGCTCAGGCACGGTGGGGGCCCGTTCTCAATGAATTTCAGTGCGCAGTGGGCTCACTCGCAAGTAGACCCCTGGATCCTTCAGGTAATATCTCAAGGGTACATATTGAAATTCGAGACGTCTCCCCCTCGCCGTTTCCAAAAGTCGGCTTTACCGACGTCTCCCTCTGACAGGGAGGCAGTTTTGGAAGCCATTCACAAGCTGTATTCCCAGCAGGTGATAATCAAGGTACCCCTCCTGCAACAGGGAACGGGGTATTATTCCACACTATTGTGGTACCGAAGCCAGACGGCTCGGTGAGACCGATTCTAAATCTAAAATCTTTGAACACTTACATACAGAGGTTCAAATTCAAGATTGAGTCACTCAGAGCAGTGATTGCGAACCTGGAAGAAGGGGACTACATGATGTCTCGGGACATCAAGGATGCTTACCTTCATGTCAAAATTTACCCTTCTCACCAAGGGTACCTCAGGTTATGGTACAGAACTGTCACTATCAGTTCAGACGCTGCCGTAGGGATGGTCCACGGCACCCCGGGTCTTTACCAAGGTAATGGCCGAAATGATATCCCTTCGAAGGAAGGGAATTTTAGTTATCCCTTACTGGGACGATTCCCTGATAAGGGTAAGATCCAGGGAACAGTTGGAAGTCGGTGTAGCACTATCTCAGGTAGTGTTGCGGCAGCACGATTGGATTCTCAATATTCCAAAATCGCAGCTGGTTCCGACGACTTGTCTTCTGTTTCCTAGGGATGTTCCTGGACACAGTCCAGAAAAAAGGTGTTTCTCCCGGAAGAGAAAGCCAGGGAGTTATCCGAGCTAGTCAGGAACCTCCTAAAACCGAACCAAGTCTCAGTGCATCAAGGCACAAGGGTTCTGGGTAAAAATGGTGGCTTCCTACGAAGCAATCCCATTCGTTAGATTCCACGCAAGAACTTTCCAGTGGAACCTACTCGACAAATGGTCCGGGTCGCATTTTCGGATGCATCAGCGGATAACCCTGTCACCAAGGACAAGGGTATCCATCATGTGGTGGTTGCAGAGTGCTCATCTTCTAGAGGGCCGCAGATTCGGCATTCAGGACTGAGTCCTGGTGACCACGGATGCCAGCCTGCGAGGCTGGGGAGCAGTCACACAGGGAAGGAATATCCAGGGCTTAGGGTCAAGCCTGGATACATCACTTCACATAAATATCCTGAAGCTAAGGGCCATTTACAATGCTCTAAGCTTAGCAAGACCTCTGCTTCAAGGTCAGCCGGTGTTGATCCAGTCGGACAACATCATGGCAGTCACCCACGTAAACAGACAGGGTGGCACAAGAAGCAGGAGGGCAATGGCAGAAGCTGCAGGGATTCTTCGCTGGGCGGAAAATCATGTGATCGCACTGTCAGCAGTATTCATTCCGGGAGTGGACAACTGGGAAGCAGACTTCCTCAGCACGACCTCCACCCGGGAGAGTGGGGACTTCACCCAGAAGTCGTCCACATGATTAAAAAACTCGACAGGTATTGCGCCAGGTCAAGAGACCCTCAGGCAATAGTTGTAGACGCTCTGGTAACACCGTGGGTGTACCAGTCAGTGTATGTGTTCCCTCCTCTGCCTCTCATACCCAAGGTACTGAGATTGATAAGATGGAGAGGAAAAAGCACTATATTCGTGGCTCCGGATTGGCCAAGAAGGACTTGGTAACCGGAACTTCAAGAGATGCTCACGGAGGATCCGTGGCCTCTACCTCTAAGAAGGGACCTGCTCCAGCAAGGACCCTGTCTGTTCCAAGACTTACCGCGGCTGCGTTTGACGGCATGGCGGTTGAACGCCGGATCCTGAAGGAAAAAAGGCATTCCGGATGAAGTCATCCCTATCCTGATCAAAGCCAGGAAGGATGTAACCGCAAAAACATTATCACCGCAATTGGCGTAAATATGTTGCGTGGTGCGAGGCCAGTAAGGCCCGACGGAGGAAATTCAACTGGGTCGATTCCTACATTTCCTGCAAACAGGAGTGTCTATGGGCCTGAAATTGGGGTCCATTAAGGTTAAAATTTCGGCCCTGTCAATTTTCTTCCAAAAAGAACTAGCTTCAGTCCCTGAAGTTCAGACGTTTGTAAAAGGGGTACTGCATATACAGCCTCCTTTTGTGCCTCCAGTGGCACTTTGGGATCTCAATGTAGTTTGGGTTCCAAAAGTCACATTGGTTTGAACCACTTAAATCTGTGGAGTTAAAATATCTCACATGGAAAGTGGTCATGCTGTTGGCCCTGGCCTGGGCCAGGCGCGTGTCAGAATTGGCGGCTTTATCCTGAAAAAGCCCTTATCTGATGTTCCATTCGGACAGAGCGGAATTGAGGACTCGTCCTCCGTTTCTCCCCAAGGTGGTTTCAGCGTCTCACCTGAACCAACCTATTGGTGGTGCCTGCGGCTACTAGGGACTTGGAGGCCTCCAAGTTGCTAGACGTTGTCAGTGCCCTGAAAATATGTTTCCAGGACGGCTGGAGTCAGGAAATCTGACTCGCTGTTTATCCTATGTGCACCCAACAAGCTGGGTGCTCCTGCTTCTAAGCAGACTATTGCTCGTTGGATTTGTAGTACAATTCAGCTTACACATTCTGTGGCAGGCCTGCCACAGCCAAAAATCTGTAAATGCCCACTCCACAAGGAAGGTGGGCTCATCTGGGACGGCTGCCCGAGGGGTCTCGGCTTTACAACTTTGCCGAGCAGCTACTTGGTCAGGAGCAAATACGTTTGTAAAATTCTACAAAATTGATATCCTGGCTGAGGAGGACCTGGAGTTCTCTCATTTGGTGCTGCAGAGTCATCCCCACTCTCCCGCCCGTTTGGGAGCTTTGGTATAATCCCCATGGTCCTTACGGAGTCCCCAGCATCCACTTAGGACGTTAGAGAAAATAAGAATTTACTTACCGATAATTCTATTTCTCATAGTCCGTATTGGATGCTGGGCGCCCATCCCAAGTGCGGATTGTCTGCAATACTTGTACATAGTTATTGTTACAAAAATCGGGTTATTGTTGTGAGCCATCTTTCAGAGGCTCCTCTGTTATCTTGCTGTTAACTGGGTTCAGATCACAGGTTATACGGTGTGATTGGTGTGGCTGGTATGAGTCTTACCCGGGATTCAAAATCCTTCCTTATTGTGTACGCTCGTCCGGGCACAGTATCCTAACTGAGGCTTGGAGGAGGGTCATAGGGGGAGGAGCCAGTGCACACCAGTTAGTCCTAAAGCTTTCTTTAGATGTGCCCAGTCTCCTGCAGAGCCGCTATTCCCCATGGTCCTTACGGAGTCCCCAGCATCCACTACAGACTATGAGAAATAGAATTATCGGTAAGTAAATTCTTATTTTCTCTTACGTCCTAGAGGATGCTGGGGACCATATTAGTACCATGGGGTATAGACGGGTCCACCAGGAGCCATTGGCACTTTAAGAGTTTAATAGTGTGGGCTGGCTCCTCCCTCTATGCCAGTGACGTGCGGTGGGGTGAGGCAGGGTCTTTCCTGTCATACTTATGTTTAAACCAGAGTTTTGACTGCATAAAATATATGAAAAATACTGATAATTTGTTTGAAATATCTTCTTTGCATTATTCTAATAATTTTTATAGCCCAAACTCTGGAGTAAAAAGTCTATGGCAGGTGAAGCAGTGCCTCACCTGTGTATCCTTTCCACACATCTCTAATCAAAACTCACCAGATTTCCAGGAGTTTATACTGCTGCACCTGTGTATAAAGCCCACATGTACCCTTTGGCTAATATATTGCATGTAAATCTGGCTCTCGGGTTAGCCAGTGCCTCCTGAGCCATTTAGCTCACCGCACGTCCCTGCTCTATGCCCCTCCTACCAGACTCAGTTTAGAAAATGTGCCTGGAGGAGCTGGTCACCGCTAGGGGAGTCTCTACAGAGTTCTGTTGGTAAAGAGTATTTTTTTCTTCCTTTTCAGGTTTTTTTATTTTACAGGGAGGCTGTTGGAGACAGCCTCCCTGCAGCGTGGGACTGGTGGGGGGGAGCAGTGTCCGCCCCGCGGAGTCTTGAGCCACTGCTCCCGCTGACTGGACGCTGGCTCCAGAGGGGTCTGATCGCGCCCCGCTGCAGGGGAACGCTCGCCCCGGCAGCCAGCCGCCGCCCCCTCAGGAGCTGAAGAGTGGCGAGTGAGTCACTGTCCCCCCTTGCAAGCGGGAGGGGGGGGGGACAGTGTGAAGAGGGTGGCTACAGGGTCAGAAGCGCGGTCTTACCTGCACTCCTGGAAAGCTCAGCGGTACCTTGGTGCGGCGCTAGGAGGGAGCGCCCTGGGCCAGCTCCGGACCCTACACTGGTCGTTTCAGGCATGTCGGGGTTTGCGGATCCAGGTCAGCACAATCCTCCGGGCCAGTATAATCCTCATGTGAGTGGGTAGACAGTGACATTGAAGGGGGCGGAGCTTCTCCTCAGAGCAGAGCCAGCAGCATTCAGCGCCATTTTTCCTGCCTACAGTCACGGTTCACTGGATCCAGGTCCCTCCAGAGCTTTCTCCAGCAGTCTGTATAGTACCAGGTGGCTGTAGAAGGGAGGGGAGGCTGCTTAAAGGCTGTGTCACCTATTTCGGGACACAGTCAGCCCGGGGAAGGGACTCCCTTTACCTGAAAAGCGCTGTGTGTGGGTTGGCTCCAATCTCTGTGTCTCTCTGCCATTCTTGGGGGGGAAACTGTCTACATAATACCTTGTGTGTTTGTGGGGTGTTTGAGTGTGTGGGACAAAATGTCTAGGGACACGTTCATATGCTGCAGAGGATTTGTCTTCCCAGGAAGACTCCATTCCATGTAATCAGGATTGCACTGTTTTAGCGCAGATCCCTGCTATAGAGCCAGAATGGTTGGTCTCTCTGAGGGGGACTATTTCTCAGATATCTGATAGAGTTGCTAGGACTGAGCATGCCACTCAGGTCCTCCAGTCTTCTATGGTGGTATGGTCTGATTCTGCCTCCTCGGGGTCCCCTGCGGTACATTCTCATAAATGTGCACTTGCAATTTTGCAGGATGACACGGACACCGACTCTGATGCTGCAGACGGTGATGGGGATGTGTTGAGGGGGACGGCATCACTTGCCAAGGGGGTGCAGTTGATGATTAAGGCTGTTAGGGATGTTTTAAACATTTTGGACACAGCTCCGGAACTGGTGGAGGAGGCCTTCTTTACGGATAAGAAGACCCCCCTCACCTTCCCGGCATCCAAAGAATTGAATGCTATCTTTGAAAAGGCCTGGGAAACTCCGGAAAAGAAATTCCAGATTCCCAAGAGGGTCTTGGTGGCTTTTCCCTTCCCAGAGGAAGATAGGAAGAGATGGGAGTCCCGGCCGATAGTCGACGCCTCTGTATCCAGGCTGTCCAAGGAGGTGGTATTACTGGTCCTGGGATCTACCGCGTTAAAGGACCCGGCAGATCGCAAGGTGGATGGTATGCTAAAATCCATTTACACGGCTTCAGGGGCTATATTGCGGCCTACTATAGCCTGTGCTTGGATTGCTAAAGCTATTGCCAGGTGGTCAATCACTCTGCAGGAGTAATCAACTACGCTGGACAAAGGTGACGTTGATTTATTTTTACGTAATATTCAGGATTCTGCAGGGTTCCTGGTGGATTCCATTAAGGACCTGGGTTCCATGGCTGGGGGGATCTCCTCCATGTCCGTCTCGGCTCACAGAGGTCTCTGGCTGCGCAACTGGTCTGCGGATGCGGAATTCAGGAAGTGTGTGGAGGGCCTACCATACAAGGGTCAGGCTCTCTTTGGGGAGGCGCTGGATGCGTGGATTGCCTCGGCTACCGCGGGTAAGTCTCTCTTTTTCTCCCCTCAGCTGCACCGGCTACGAAGAAGCCTTTTACACCAGCCACGTCACAGTCCTTTCGGGCCGCGAGGTCTAGAAAGAACAAGTCTTCGAACACCTTCTTCAGAGGTGGTCATGCCAAGGGAAAGAAACCTGCTCCCGCAGGCTCCCAAGCCCAGAAGCCCGCTTCTGATACCCCTAAGTCCTCCGCATGACGGTGGACAGCTAGATCTGGAAGAAGGTCAGGTGGTGGCAAGACTCCGGCAGTTCATCCATGTCTGGGTGTCGTCTGGCCTGGACCCCTGTGTACTGGATATAATGTCCAGGGGGTACACACTGGAGTTTCAGGATCCCCCACCTCACCGTTTCTTCAAGTCAGGCTTGCCAGCTCTGCTGGCGGACAGAACAATTCTTCTGGAGGCCATCAGAAAATTGATGGTGTCAGAGGTCATTGTTCCAGTTCCACCTCAGCAGTGGAACAAGGGTTATTATTCGAAACTTTTTGTGGTACCAAAACCGGATGGTTCGGCACAGCCTATTCTAAACTTAAAGTCCTTGAACCCTTATCTCAGGAAGTTCAAATTCAAGATGGAATCTCTGAGAGCTGTCGTCTCAGGACTCACGGAGGGGGAGTTCCTGGTGTCACTGGACATCAAGGATGCTTAACTCCACATTCCCATTTGGTCGCCGCATCAGGCATATCTCCAGTTTGCACTGTTGGACAATCGCTATCGGATCCAGGCGCTGCCGTTTGGCCTCTCCACAGCACCAAGGATCTTCACCAAGGTAATGGCGGAGATGATGGTTCTCCTCCGCAAGCAAAGGGTGAACATAATTCCATATCTGGACGATCTCCTGATCAAGGCGTCGTTCAGGGAGAGGTTTTTTGCGATCCATCGCGCTCACGACACAGCTGCTCAGGAAGCACGGTTGGATCCTGAACCTTCCAAAGTCTCATCTGGAGCCGACCAGGAGGATGTCTTTCCTGGGAATTATCCTCAACATGGAAGTGCAGAGGGTTTTTCTCCCGGTGGAGAAGGCATTGGCGATTCAAGCAAGGGTCTGGGATGTCTTAAAACCTACCCGGGTATCGGTTCATCAATGCATCCATCTTCTGGGGAAGATGGTTGCCGCCTACGAGGCTCTGCAGTATGGCAGGTTTCATGCTCAACCTTTTCAGCTGGACCTATTGGACCAGTGGTCGGGCTCTCACCTACACATGCACAAGAGGATACGCCTGTCTCCGAAAGCCAGGATTTCACTCCTCTGGTGGCTACAACTTCCGCACCTTATGGAAGGTCGAAGGTTCGAAATTCAAGACTGGATCCTTTTAACCAAAGATGCAAGTCTAAGAGGTTGGGGAGCAGTCACTCTGGGGGAAACCTTTCAGGGAAGGTGGTCGAATCAAGAATCCCTTCTCCCAATAAACATCCTGGAGCTAAGGGCCGTGTACAACGCCCTTCTGCAAGCAGCACACCTTCTACAGGATCGGCCTGTTCAGGTGCAGTCGGACAACGTGACCACGATGGCCTACATAAACCGACAAGGCGGAACGAAGAGCAGGGCTGCCATGTCAGGTGTCAAGAATCCTCCTCTGGGCAGAAAGACACGCGGTGGTGATGTCGGCAATCTTTATTCCGGGAGTAGACAACTGGGAAGCAGACTTCCTCAGCCGCCACGATCTCCAACCGGGAGAGTGGGGCCTCCACCCGGAGGTGTTCGAGGAGGTAACCGGTTGGTGGGGGGTTCCTCACATAGACATGATGGCCTCCTGCCTCAACAAGAAGCTGGGGAGGTACTGTTCCAGGTCAAGAGACCCACAGGCGGTGGTGGTGGACACACTGGTAACACCGTGGGTGTTCAAGTCAGTGTATGTGTTCCCTCCACTTCCTCTGATACCAAAGGTTCTTCAGCTGGTGAGAAGAACAAAGGTTCTGGCAATCCTCATTGCTCCGGACT
The DNA here is from genome assembly GCF_028390025.1 of Pseudophryne corroboree. NCBI lineage: Eukaryota > Metazoa > Chordata > Amphibia > Anura > Myobatrachidae > Pseudophryne > Pseudophryne corroboree. The sequence goes on along the minus strand of NC_086445.1, from coordinate 916,592,714 downwards.
GGCCAAGGAGGGCTTGGTACGCGGATCTGCTGGATCTTCTGTTGGAGGATCCAAGGCCCTTACCCCTTCGGGAGGATCTGCTACTGCAGGGGCCGTTCGCTTATCAAGACTTACCACAGCTACGTTTGACGGCATGGCGGTTGAACGCCAGATCTTAGCTCGGAAAGGTATCCCGAGTGAGGTTATTCCTACCCTGATTCAGGCTAGAAAGGGGGTAACGTCTAAACATTACCATCGTATTTGGGAAAAATATGTTTCTTGGTGTGAATCCAAGAAATTTCCTGCGGTGGAATTTCAACTTGGACGTTTGCTCCTTTTCCTGCAAGCAGGTGTGGATATGGGCCTGAGATTGGGCTCCATCAAGGTCCAAATCTCTGCTTTGTCCATCTTCCAAAAACAATTGGCTGTCCTCCCTGAGGTTCAGACCTTTTTAAAAAGGGGTTCTGCACATCCAGCCTCCCTTTGTGGCGTCGACGGCTCCCTGGGATCTGGACTTGGTGTTGCAGTTCCTGCAAGCTGCTTGGTTTGAGCCTCTGCTGGAGGCTGACATCAAGTTTCTCACGTGGAAGGTGGTCACTTTGTTGGCCTTAGCTTCTGCTCGACGTGTGTGGGGGAATTGGGGGCTTTATCGTGGAAGAGTCCCTATCTGATCTTCCATGAAGATAGGGCGGAACTTATGACTCGTCCACAGTTCCTGCCTAAGGTTGTATCTGCTTTCCATATCAACCAGCCTATTGGGGTGCCAGTGGCTAATGACTCCTCAATTGTTCAAAGGCCTTGGATGTTGTGAGGGCTTTGAAGATTTATGTGAAGAGGACAGCTAGTCATCGAAAGACTGACTCCTTGTTTGGCCTCTATGATCCCAAGAAAATTGGGTGTCCTGCTTCTAAGCAGTCGATTTCACGCTGGATCAGGTTCACCATCCAGCATGCATATTCTGCGGCAGGATTGCCGTGTCCAAAATCTGTAAAGGCCCATAAAGGCCGTAAAGTGTTCTCTTCCTGGGCGGCTGCCCGGGGTGTCTCGGCTGTACAACTTTGCTGAGCTGCTACTTGGTCTGGGTCGAACACGTTTGCCAAGTTTTACAAGTTCGATACTTTGGCCTCTGATGACCTCAAGTTTGGTCAAGCAGTGTTGCAGGAGCCTCCGCGCTCTCCCTCCCGTACTGGGAGCTTTGGTACATCCCCATGGTACGAATATGGACCCCAGCATCCTCTAGGACGTAAGAGAAAATAGGATTTTAATTACCTGAACGGTAAATCCTTTTCTCGTAGTCCGTAGAGGATGCTGGGCGCCCGCCCAGCGCTTCGTTTTCCAGCATTGATTTTTATAGATCAGTACTGTCTGGTTCCTAGGTAAGTTCTGCGTTATTTACTGTTTCAGCTGTTGCTGAGTTGTTCCGGTATGTTGGCCGGATTTGCCTGTTGTGTGAGCTGGTATGAATCTTGCCACTATCTGTAATTCCTTCTCTCGAAATAGGTAGTCTCCGCGGGGACAGTTCGTAGACTGAGTCTGGTAGGAGGGGCATAGAGGGAGGAGCCAGCCCACACTATTAAACTCTTAAAGTGCCAATGGCTCCTGGTGGACCCATCTATACCCCATGGTACTAATATGGACCCCAGCATCCTCTACCGACTACAAGAAAAGGTTTTACCGTTCAGGTAATTTAAAATCCTATTTCTCTGACGTCCTAAGTGGATGCTGGGGACTCCGTCAGGACCATGGGGATTAGCGGCTCCGCAGGAGACGGGGCACAAAACTAAAGCTTTAGGATCAGGTGGTGTGTACTGGCTCCTCCCCCTATGACCCTCCTCCAAGCCCCAGTTAGGTTTTTGTGCCCGTCCGAGCAGGGTGCAATCTAGGTGGCTCTCTTAAGGAGCTGCTTAGAAAAAGTTTTTAGGTTTATTATTTTCAGTGAGTCCTGCTGGCAACAGGCTCACTGCATCGAGGGACTTAGGGGAGAGAAGTTCAACTCACCTGCGTGCAGGATGGATTGGCTTCTTAGGCTACTGGACACCATTAGCTCCAGAGGGAGTCGGAACACAGGTCTCACCCTGGGGTTCGTCCCGGAGCCGCGCCGCCGACCCCCCTTGCAGATGCTGAAGATTGAAGGTCCAGAAACCGGCGGCAGAAGGCTCTTCAGTCTTCTTGAAGGTAGCGCACAGCACTGCAGCTGTGCGCCATTGTTTGTCACACACTTCTCACCAACGGTCACGGAGGGTGCAGGGCGCTGCTGGGGGCGCCCTGGGCAGCAATGTAAATACCTTTTATGGCTAAAAAATACATCACATATAGCCCTTGAGGCTATATGGATGTATTTAACCCCTGCCAGATATTACAAACTACGGGAGAAAAGGCAGCCGGAATAGGGGGCGGGGCTTATTCTCCTCAGCACACAGCGCCATTTTCCTGCTCAGCTCCGCTGTGAGGAAGGCTCCCAGGACTCTCCCCTGCACTGCACTACAGAAACAGGGTAAAACAGAGAGGGGGGGCACTTTTTATGGCGATATTTTATATATTTAAGCTGCTATAAGGATACAACACTTATATAAGGTTGTTCCCATATATATTATAGCGCTTGGGTGTGTGCTGGCAAACTCTCCCTCTGTCTCCCCAAAGGGCTAGTGGGGTCCTGTCTTCGATAAGAGCATTCCCTGTGTGTCTGCTGTGTGTCGGTACGTGTGTGTCGACATGTATGAGGACGATGTTGGTGTGGAGGCAGAGCAATTGCCGGTAATGGTGATGTCACCCCCCAGGGAGTCGACACCGGAATGGATGGCTTTGTTTATGGAATTACGTGATAATGTCAGCACATTACAAAAATCAGTTGACGACATGAGACGGCCGGAAAACCAGTTGGTACCTGCCCAGGCGTCTCAGACACCGTCAGGGGCTGTAAAACGCCCTCTACCTCAGTCGGTCGACACAGACCCAGACACGGACACTGAATCTAGTGTCGACGGTGAAGAAACAAACGTATTTTCAAGTAGAGCCACACGTTATATGATCACGGCAATGAAGGAGGCTTTGCATATCTCTGATACTGCAAGTACCACAAAAAGGGGTATTATGTGGGGGGTGAAAAACCTACCTGTAGTTTTTCCTGAATCGGAGGAATTGAATGATGTATGTGATGAAGCGTGGGTTAACCCAGATAGAAAAGTGCTAATTTCAAAAAAGTTATTGGCATTATACCCTTTCCCGCCAGAGGTTAGGGCGCGCTGGGAAACACCCCCTAGGGTGGATAAGGCGCTCACACGCTTATCAAAACAAGTGGCGTTACCGTCTCCTGATACGGCCGCCCTCAAGGATCCAGCTGATAGGAGGCTGGAAACTACCCTAAAGAGTATATACACACATACTGGTGTTATACTGCGACCAGCCATCGCCTCAGCCTGGATGTGCAGTGCTGGGGTGGTCTGGTCGGATTCCCTGACTGAAAATATTGATACCCTGGATAGGGACAGTATTTTATTGACTATAGAGCAATTAAAGGATGCTTTTCTTTATATGCGAGATGCTCAGAGGGATATTTGCACTCTGGCATCGAGAGTAAGTGCGATGTCCATATCTGCCAGAAGAAGTTTATGGACGCGACAGTGGTCAGGTGATGCGGATTCCAAACGACATATGGAAGTATTGCCGTATAAAGGGGAAGAATTATTTGGCGTAGGTCTATCGGATCTGGTGGCCACGGCAACTGCCGGAAAATCCACCTTTTTACCTCAGACCCCCTCCCAACAGAAAAAGACACCGTCTTTTCAGCCGCAGTCCTTTCGGTCCTATAAGAACAAGAGGGCAAAAGGACAGTCATATCTGCCCCGGGGCAGAGGAAGGGGTAAGAGAGGGCAGCAAGCAGCCCCTGCCCAGGAACAGAAGCCCTCTCAGGGTTCTGCAAAGCCCTCAGCATGACGCTGGGGCTGTACAAGCGGACTCAGGAGCGGTGGGGGGTCGACTCAGGAATTTCAGCGCACAGTGGGCTTGCTCACAGGTGGACCCTTGGATCCTGCAGGTAGTATCTCAGGGTTACAGGTTGGAATTCGAGAAGTCTCCCCCTCGCCGGTTCCTAAAGTCTGCTTTGCCAACGTCTCCCTCAGACAGGGCGACGGTATTGGAAGCCATTCACAAGCTGTTTTCTCAGCAGGTGATAGTCAAGGTACCCCTCCTACAACAGGGAAAGGGGTATTACTCCACGCTATTTGTGGTACCGAAGCCGGACGGCTCGGTAAGACCTATTCTAAATCTGAAATCTTTGAACCTGTACATACAAAAATTCAAGTTCAAGATGGAATCACTCAGAGCAGTGATAGCGAATCTGGAATAAGGGGACTTTATAGTGCCCCTGGACATAAAGGATGCTTACCTGCATGTCCCAATTTGCCCTTCACATCAAGGGTACCTCAGGTTCGTAGTGCAAAACTGTCATTATCAGTTTCAGACGCTGCCGTTTGGATTGTCCACGGCACCTCGGGTCTTTACCAAGGTAATGGCCGAAATGATGATTCTTCTGCGAAGAAGAGGCGTATTAATTATCCCTTACTTGGACGATCTCCTGATAAGGGCAAGGTCCAGAGAACAGCTGGAGGACGGAGTAGCACTAACCCAAGTAGTGCTGCAACAACACGGGTGGATTCTGAATTTTCTAAAATTTCAGTTGACCCCGACAACACGTCTGCTGTTCCTGGGAATGATTCTGGACACGGTTCAGAAAAAGGTGTTTCTTCCGGAGGAGAAAGCCAAGGAGTTATCCGAACTTGTCAGGAACCTCCTAAAACCAGGAAAAGTGTCTGTGCATCAATGCACAAGAGTCCTGGGAAAGATGGTGGCTTCTTACGAAGCAATTCCATTCGGCAGATTCCACGCACGAACTTTTCAGTGGGATCTGCTGGACAAATGGTCCGGATCGCATCTGCAGATGCATCAGCGGATAACCTTATCGCCACGGACAAGGGTGTCTCTTCTGTGGTGGTTGCAGAGTGCTCATCTGTTAGAGGGCCGCAGATTCGGCATACAGGACTGGGTCCTGGTGACCACGGATGCCAGTCTGAGAGGCTGGGGAGCGGTCACACAGGGAAGAAACTTCCAGGGAGTATGGTCAAGCCTGGAGATGTCTCTTCATATAAATATACTGGAGCTAAGAGCAATTTACAATGCTCTAAGCCTGGCAAAACCCCTGCTTCAGGGTCAGCCGGTGTTGATCCAGTCGGACAACATCACGGCAGTCGCCCACGTAAACAGACAGGGCGGCACAAGAAGCAGGAGAGCAATGGCAGAAGCTGCAAGGATCCTTCGCTGGGCGGAAGATCATGTGATAGCACTGTCAGCAGTGTTCATTCCGGGAGTAGACAACTGGGAAGCAGACTTCCTCAGCAGACACGATCTACACCCGGGAGAGTGGGGACTTCATCCAGAAGTCTTCCACATGATTGTGAACCGTTGGGAAAAACCAAAGGTGGATATGATGGCGTCTCGCCTCAACAAAAAACTGGACAGGTATTGCGCCAGGTCAAGAGACCCTCAGGCAATAGCTGTGGACGCTCTGGTAACACCGTGGGTGTACCAGTCAGTGTGTGTGTTTCCTCCTCTGCCTCTCATACCCAAAGTACTGAGAATTATACGGCAAAGGGGAGTAAGAACGATACTCGTGGCTCCGGATTGGCCAAGAAGAACTGGGTACCCGGAACTTCAGGAGATGCTCACGGAAAATCCGTGGCCTCTACCTCTAAGACGGGACCTGATTCAGCAGGGACCGTGTCTATTCCAAGACTTACCGCGGCTGCGTTTGACGGCATGGCGGTTGAACGCCGAATTCTAAAGGAAAAAGGCATTCCAGAAGAGGTCATTCCTACACTGGTTAAAGCCAGGAAGGAGGTGACTGCACAACATTATCACCGCATTTGGAGAAAATATGTTGCGTGGTGTGAGGCCAGGAAGGCCCCCACGGAGGAATTTCAACTGGGTCGATTCCTACATTTCCTGCAAACAGGATTGTCTATGGGCCTCAAATTGGGGTCCATTAAGGTTCAAATTTCGGCCCTGTCGATTTTCTTCCAGAAAGAATTGGCTTCAGTTCCTGAAGTCCAGACTTTTGTAAAAGGAGTACTACATATACAGCCCCCGGTTGTGCCCCCAGTGGCTCCGTGGGACCTGAATGTAGTTTTGGATTTTCTCAAATCCCATTGGTTTGAGCCACTCAAATCGGTGGATTTGAAATATCTTACATGGAAAGTAACCATGCTACTGGCCCTGGCTTCAGCCAGGAGAGTATCAGAATTGGCGGCTTTATCGTATAAGAGCCCATATCTGATTTTCCATTCGGACAGGGCAGAACTGCGGACGCGTCCTCAGTTTCTGCCTAAGGTGGTGTCAGCGTTTCACCTGAACCAGCCTATTGTGGTGCCTGCGGCTACTAGCGATTTGGAAGATTCCAAGTTGCTGGACGTTGTCAGGGCATTGAAAATATACATTTCAAGGACGGCTGGAGTCAGAAAATCTGACTCGCTGTTTATACTGTATGCACCCAACAAGCTCGGTGCTCCTGCTTCTAAGCAGACGATTGCTCGTTGGATTTGTAGCACAATTCAACTTGCACATTACACAGCCTAAATCTGTCAAGGCCCATTCCACAAGGAAGGTGGGCTCATCCTGGGCGGCTGCCCGAGGGGTCTCGGCATTACAACTCTGCCGAGCAGCTACGTGGTCGGGGGAGAACACGTTTGTAAAATTCTACAAATTTGATACCCTGGCTAAAGAGGACCTGGAGTTCTCTCATTCGGTGCTGCAGAGTCATCCGCACTCTCCCGCCCGTTTGGGAGCTTTGGTATAATCCCCATGGTCCTGACGGAGTCCCCAGCATCCACTTAGGACGTCAGAGAAAATAAGATTTTACTTACCGATAAATCTATTTCTCGTAGTCCGTAGTGGATGCTGGGCGCCCATCCCAAGTGCGGATTGTCTGCAATAATTGTACATAGTTATTGTTACAAAAAAATCGGGTTGTTATTTGTTGTGAGCCGTCTGTTCAGAGGCTCCTACGTTTGTCATACTGTTAACTGGGTTTAGATCACAAGTTATACGGTGTGATTGGTGTGGCTGGTATGAGTCTTACCCGGGATTCAATATCCTTCCTTATTGTGTACGCTCGTCCGGGCACAGTATCCTAACTGAGGCTTGGAGGAGGGTCATAGGGGGAGGAGCCAGTACACACCACCTGATCCTAAAGCTTTAGTTTTGTGCCCTGTCTCCTGCGGAGCCGCTAATCCCCATGGTCCTGACTGAGTCCCCAGCATCCACTACGGACTACGAGAAATAGATTTATCGGTAAGTAAAATCTTATTTTTTAACCACTTGCCTGGCCTGGTCGCATCAGATGCGACCATGCCTGCAAGTGCTTTATCTGACCTGATCGCACAGGATACGACCAGTCAGATAAACTGTGTTCGCAGCGGCAGGGAAGGGAAACTTCCCTCCGCTGCTGCCTCCCTGCACACTCCTCTACTGATTGCCGTGCTGCCGATCACTGCTGATCGGTCAGCACGGCAGGATGCCCCCCTCCAGTGGCTGCAGCCACTGGGGAGTGTAAAGTAACCATCCCAAACTACCCTCAATATCATTTTGGATAGAGTTAAATTCATGTTCTTCACCTAATTCACTCATAAAAAAGCCCAACAATTTCAGATCGCTTTTTGGCTAAATAAATCGTCAGTTAAGTGGTTAAAGAGCGATCATACATATTGCGGTGCTCGCAAGTAGTAAATCCCCTCCGCACAACCCAAAGCAAAGCTTTGATTTTCTTTTACTGCTAATTTTTTTAGTATGTATACGACCGTATTAAAGTGCATTGTCTTTTCTCTTCAAGGCCAAGCAGCTCCTGGCTTCTCTATCGGTCTGACATCATCTAGACATTCAGCCACACGGCAGCGAACAACGAGACGTCAGCACCCAAGAAAGAAATAGTTTTTTGTTTTTTATAATTGTTCTTTTTCTTGGATTTAAATGTACATGGAATGAGGCCAAAATATGGTGACTGGGAAAACCAGACTTCTGTTTCTTGGGCTCTTTAAAATACTCTGTACGACTGGTTGTACTTTTGGTTTTTGTTTATTATTGGTCAGTCTATTTGCAGTGCCTTTCGGTTTGCCTGCCTCCTTAGTGTCTTTTAATGTTCCTTTTGGTAACTGTGACACTCCAGCTTACTGAAGATCCATGAATGAGTTCAGAGTTGGGAAGTGCCTAGAAAATGAAGACTGCTGTAGTGTTAGGTCTCTGAAGATCATAATGGATGTTTGCCCCCCCCCCCCCAAAAAAAAAAAAAAAATCTCTGCATACTGTCACAATGGACTAGAAAATCTTTGAACAGCCTCGCTGACTTGCCGACTGGTGCACTATCAACTTTTTGTTTTAATTCAAACAGGTTGCCTAACAAGGTGATATCAGGTTTTCCACCTGAAGATTGCTCACGGTCGATGGCTTGCAGTAAACTGAAGATGTACTAGAGGGCTTTTATTTAATCTAACATGGTGATGTGATTCAGTAGTTCTGAAAGCTGTTGTATATTTGATAATCCGAAAAATGTAGGCTGTAAAGTATTAGGACTGGGACTGAACAGTCCTTTTATCACCCCTTTCGTGCAGACTGTAAGTTAATGATCAGGTAAGGTCTTAAATTATGACTGGCTCTGTGTCAGGTTTTTTTCTGTGTTGTGAAACAAAATACTTGTTAGCTACCTCTAAGGGGAAGAGTGGGAATGACATGTTGCAATGAGACTGGTGTGTGTCTGGTAGAGTATTGCTCCCCTTTTTTGATGCTTGGGATGTATGAATTTTCATCAAGTGAATGCACTTGCCACATGTGTTTTTTTTTTTTTTCAGTATTTTTTTGTTTTTATATATATTGATTTTAAAGTTGAAGCAAATATAACGAAATTAGAATAAATTGTACATAGAAAATAAAACCTTTTACCAGCAGAACAATGTGTGGTCTCATTTCTATTAAACAAAAAAAAAAAATATTGAACCGCAAATGGAGAGTTACGTAATATGCACATCAAGAATAAAGCAAAATGCATCATCACAGTACTAGATGAAGATATTTCCTGACAGGTCAAAAGTATGAATTGCTGTCTTATTTATTTTTGTATTTGTAAAAAAAAAAAAAGAGGGGAGGGGTAGTAGACGATACAACTACACAAAGAGAAATGTAGAGAAAAGTATGAAGGGACCACATTGTCATATCTCACCCTAACAACTCAAAACGGATAGCTGACAACAAAAAATAAATACATTTGGGATCCTGCCAGTCAATGCAGATGCCAGTCAAAATGCAGATGCCGGAATTCTGACAGTATTCATAATGCCGACACCGGCGTCTCTAATAGGGTCACAAACCTGGCGCCAGAATTCTGACCCCCAGGATCCCAAACAAGCGTCAGCCGACAAGGCTGCGGCCAGGGGAAGGGGGGGATATGTTGCCAGCAAGGAGGGTTAGGGGGCCATTGGCGAAATGTAAGTACAGGTTGAGTATCCCTTATCCAAAATGCTTGGGACCAGAGGTATTTTGGATATCGGATTTTTCCGTATTTTGGAATAATTGCATACCATAATGAGATCATGGTGATGGGACCTAAATCTAAGCACAGAATGCATTTATGTTTCATATACACCTTATACATACAGCCTGAAGGTCATTTAATACAATATTTTTTATAATTTTGTGTATTAAACAAAGTTTGTGTACATTGAGCCATCAAAAAACAAAGGTTTCACTATTTCACTCTCACACAATAAATTTCGTATTTCGGAATATTTGGATATGGGATACTCAACCTGTATACTTACCTCTCCCTGTTAGGATTCTGCACGTTGGGATGCAGTAGTCCTGTATCATGACCACAGGCATCCCAAACGCCGGCATTTTGATCCCAACCCTTCAATTCAAGAGCTTTTTAGAGGGAGAATCAGGTTATGAAATCAGTTTTAGGAGGAACCACTGAGTATGTTTGAAGACCTTCCATATATTTGTCTGCATTTGAGAAGGTTAACGTCCTAGAGGATGCTGGGGTCCACTACAGTACCATGGGGTATGGACTGTTCCGCAGGAGCCATGGGCACTTTAAGACTTTTCAAGGGTGTGAACTGGCTCCTCCCTCTATGTCCCTCCTTCAGATCTCAGTTTTAGAAATGTGCCCAGGCAGACTGGATGCACTCCAGAGGAGCTCTACTGAGTTTCTCTGAAAAGACTTCTGTTTAGGTTTTAATTTTCAGGGAGAACTGCTGGCAACAGTCTCCCTGCTTCGTGGGACTGAGGGGGCAGAAGTAGGAACCAACTTCCTAAAGAGTTTCATGGCTCTGCTTCTGGCTGACAGGACACCATTAGCTCCTGAAGGGAACTGAATGCTAGCCATGCCTAGATGCTCACTCCCACAGCACGCCGTCACCCCCCTCACAGAGCCAGAAGACAGATCTTCAATCGAGAAAGTGACGGCTAAAGGTACCGCGCGGCTGGCGGGAGCGCAGCGCGCCATGTTGCCCACACATACACAGGCACTGTGTCTGTGGTGTGGTTGTGCACGTGTGTGACATGTCTGTGGCAGGAAACTCTGTGGAGACATGTTAGGGACACAGAGGTGTAATATGACAGCAAGCTATAAAGGTTGTGTTAGAAGTTACTAAGCCCCCTCTTTTACCACAAGGAGAGGGTTTACTTTAGTAAAGAAGTAATGTAATTTTCCCTCCACCTCAGGAGTTGAACAGTCTCTTGGAGGGAGTCTGATGTAACCTGAAAAGAAATTTCAGATTCCCAAAAGGAATTCAGGCAGCTTATCTTTTTCCAAAAGGTGGGCGTCACCCCGCATTTTAGACAGGGCCCTGTCATAAAAGAGATAAGGTGTTTCTCTTTCATCCACTAGGGGACACTGGAGCGTTCCTTAGACATTAGGGGTGTGAAGCTTGCAACCGGAGGTGTGGCACAATCTAAAAAAATAAAAATAAGCATTGTCTGCACAGCCAGCCCCTCCCCCTTCACGCCCCTCATGCCTCAGTTTTGAAAATTGTGCTGGAGGAGTAGCACGTGGGAGCACATAGCTCCTGACTAAAGATTTTCAGTGACTGCGTCAACCTAATAAAAGGGGGACAAAGTCTAGATATATTTGAGAGACAAAGATCCCTTTTGAAGGGAACGGCATCTCTCAGCAGGAGATCCTCATTTGGTTAGCACAGTGAGTACTGGTTGATATGAGGGCCCTAGTATTAGAGTAGGCAGTCAGTATATTTTTCACTAATCCTGTCAGTTTCCCTGACTGAGCAGCCAGCGCTAAGCGCGTCAGAGCGCGCACGCTGGCCGGGTGAGGTGCCGCCGTCTATAGCCCGCTGAAGGTCTTCCATCGCGGCTGGGGAGAGGGACACATCATTAGGCTTCTCCGCTGACGGGCGCCGCACTGGGACAGGGTGAGAGCGATCACGGTGCGTGTGCGCCGGAGACGGAGGGCAGAGAAGGAGCGCGGCAATAGTGTCACAGCCGCGGGGGACAGAATAAGGAATGACTAATGGCTGTTCTGAGCGTCCCTCCTTCTCCAGTATTAGAATCAGTGAATATCTACATAGCAGATTTAATGAAGTGACTAATTTTTTAGTGGTGGCCATCTTTAATTACCAGATAGGCGCCAAGCTGAGGGGCAGGGATCAGCCCTCCCCCTCTTATCAATTATCCAGTAGGAATTCCGCAGGGAGTTTTAGTTGTAGTTGGGGCTCCCTCTGCTGGAGATTTGTAAATTGTATTTCTCTGACGTCCTAGTGGATGCTGGGAACTCCGTAAGGACCATGGGGAATAGCGGGCTCCGAAGGAGGCTGGGCACTCTAGAAAGATCTTAGACTACCTGGTGTGCACTGGCTCCTCCCACTATGACCCTCCTCCAAGCCTCGGTTAGATTTCGTGCCCGGCCGAGGTTGGATGCACACTAGGGGCTCTCCTGAGCTCTTAGAAAGTAATAGTCTTAGATTTTTTTATTTTCAGTGAGACCTGCTGGCAACAGGCTCACTGCAGCGAGGGACTAAGGGGAGAAGAAGCGAACTCGCCTGCTTGCAGCCGGATTGGGCTTCTTAGGCTACTGGACACCATTAGCTCCAGAGGGATCGACCGCAGGCCCAGCCTTGATGTTCGGTCCCGGAGCCGCGCCGCCGTCCCCCTTACAGAGCCAGAAGCAAGAAGATGGTCCGGAAAATCGGCGGCATGAAGACTGTCTTCACCAAGGTAGCGCACAGCACTGCAGCTGTGCGCCATTGCTCCTCTCACACACTTCACACTCCGGTCACTGAGGGTGCAGGGCGCTGGGGGGGGGCGCCCTGAGGCAGCAATAAAAACACCTTGGCTGGCTAAAATACCTCAATATATAGCCCCAGGGGCTATATATGAGGTAAATACCCCTGCCAGAATTCCATAAAAAGCGGGAGAATAGGCTGCGAAAAAGGGGCGGGGCCTATCTCCTCAGCACACTGGCGCCATTTTTCCCTCACAGCTCCGCTGGAAGGAAGCTCCCTGGCTCTTCCCTGCAATCTACAGTACCAGTAAGAGGGAAAAGAGAGGGGGGGGCATTAAATTTGGCAGTATATATATATTTTATTGAAAAGCAGCTATTAGGGACATAACTCAGTTAGTCCCTGTATATATATAGCGCTCTGGTGTGTGCTGGCATACTCTTACTCTGTCCCCCCAAAGGGCTTTTTGTGGGTCCTGTCCTCTGTTTGAGCATTCCCTGTGTGTGTGGAGTGTCGGTACGGCTGTGTCGACATGTTTGAGGAGGATAATGATGTGGAGGGGGAGCAGATGCCTTTAGCAGGGATGTCACCCCCTGGGGGGCAGACACCTGAGTGGATGAGTTTATGGCAGGAAATGAGCGCACGTATAGACTCCTTACATAAAAAATTTGACGACATGCCGACTGTGGGACAGCCGAGTCTTCAGCTCGTGCCTGTCCAGGTGTCTCAAAAGTCATCAGGGGCTCTGAAACGCCCGCTATCTCAGATGGCACAAGTAGATGTCGACACGGATACTGACACCAGTGTCGACGATGAGTCAAATTTAATGCCCGTTTAGGCCATTCACTGCATGATTGAGGCAATGAAAGAGGTGTTAAATATTTCTGATTTACATCCAGGTATTACAAAAAAGGGTATTATGTTTGGGGAGAAAAAACTACCTGTAGTTTTTCCCCCGTCGGATGAATTAAATGAAGTGTGTGAAGAAGCGTGGGCTTCCCCTGATAAGAAATTGGTAATTCCTAAGAAGATACTAATGGCGCTCCCTTTCCCGCCAGAGGATAGGTTACGTTGGGAAACACCTCCTAGGGTGGATAAAGCGCTCACACGTTTGTCTAAAAAGGTGGCACTACCGTCCCAGGATACGGCCGCCCTTAAGGAACCTGCTGATAGAAAGCAGGAGGCGATCCTGAAGTCTGTATATACACGCTCAGGCATTATACTTAGACCAGCTATTGCGTCAGCATGGATGTGCAGTGCTGCCGCTGCGTGGTCAGATAAACTGTCAGAAAATATTGACACATTAGACAGAGACACGATTCTGCTAACAATTGACCATATCAAAGACTCAGTCTTATACATGAGAGATGCACAGAGGGAAATCTGCCGGCTGGCATCTAAAGTAAGTGCATTATCCATCTCTGCTAGGAGATGCTTATGGACTCGCCAGTGGACTGGAGATGCAGATTCCAAAAGGCACATGGAAGTTTTGCCTTATAAAGGGGAGGAATTATTTGGGGATGGTCTCTCCGACCTAGTTTCCACAGCAACGTCTGGGAAGTCAGCATTTTTACCCCATGTCCCCTCACAGCCTAAGAAGGCGCCATTTTATCAGGTTCAGTCCTTTCGGACCCAGAAAAACAAGCGGGGAAAAGGAGGGTCTTTTCTGTTTAGAGGCAGAGGTAGGGGAAAAAGGCTGCAGCAAACAGCAGGTTCCCAGGAACAAAAGTCCTCCCCCGCTTCCTCTTCCAAGTCCGCCGCATGACGGTGGGGCTCCACAGGCGGAGCCAGGTACGGTGGGGGCCCGCCTCATGAATTTCAGCGATCAGTGGGCTCGCTCACAGGTGGATCCCTGGATCCTTCAAATAGTATCTCAGGGATACAAGCTGGAATTCGAGGCGGCTCCACCCCACCGGTTCCTAAAATCTGCCTTGCCGATTGCTCCCTCAGACAGGGAGGCGGTGCTAGCAGCGATTCACAAGCTGTATTCCCAGCAGGTGATAATCAGGGTACCCCTACTTCAACAAGGCCGGGGTTACTATTCCACACTATTTGTGGTGCCGAAACCGGACGGTTCGGTGAGACCCATTTTAAATTTGAAATCCTTGAACACATACATAAAAAAATTCAAGTTCAAGATGGAATCGCTCAGGGCGGTTATTGCAAGCCTGGACGAGGGGGATTACATAGTATCCCTGGACATCAAGGATGCTTATCTGCATGTCCCCATTTACCATCCTCACCAGGAGTACCTCAGATTTGTGGTACAGGATTGCCATTACCAATTCCAGACGCTGCCGTTCGGACTCTCCACGGCACCGAGGGTATTTACCAAGGTTATGGCGGAAATGATGATACTCCTTCGAAAAAAGGGAGTTTTAATTATTCCATACTTGGACGATCTCCTAATAAAGGCACGATCCAAGGAACAGTTGTTAGTGGGAGTAGCACTATCTCAGGAAGTGCTGCGCCAGCACGGCTGGATTCTGAATATCCCAAAGTCACAGCTGGTCCCCACGACACGTCTAATGTTCCTGGGAATGATTCTGGACACAGTCCAGAAAAAAGTGTTTCTCCCGGTGGAGAAAGCCAGGTAGTTGTCTTCTCTAGTCAGAGACCTCCTAAAACCAAAACAGGTATCGGTGCATCACTGCACGCGGGTCCTGGGAAAGATGGTAGCTTCTTACGAAGCAATTCCATTCGGCAGGTTCCATGCCAGAATTTTTCAGTGGGACCTGTTGGACAAGTGGTCCGGATCGCATCTTCAGATGCATCGCTTGATAACCCTGTCCCCAAGAACCAGGGTGTCTCTTCTGTGGTGGCTGCAGAGTGCTCATCTTCTGGAGGGCCGCAGATTCGGCATACAGGACTGGGTCCTGGTGACCACGGATGCCAGCCTACGAGGCTGGGGGGCAGTCACAAAGGGAAGAAACTTCCAAGGACTATGGTCAAGTCAGGAGACTGCCCTTCACATAAATATTCTGGAACTAAGGGCCATTTACAATGCCCTAAGTCAAGCAAAATCCCTGCTCCTACACCAGCCGGTGCTGATCCAGTCAGACAACATCACGGCAGTCGCCCATGTGAATCGACAGGGCGGCACAAGAAGCAGGATGGCAATGGCAGAAGCCACAAGAATTCTCCGATGGGCGGAGAATCATGTACTAGCACTGTCAGCAGTGTTCATCCCGGGAGTGGACAACTGGGAAGCAGAATTTCTCAGCAGGCACGACCTCCACCCGGGAGAGTGGGGACTTCATCCAGAAGTCTTCCAAATGATTGTAAATCAATGGGGTCGTCCACAGGTGGACATGATGGCGTCCCGCCTAAACAAAAAACTAGAGAGGTATTGCGCCAGGTCAAGAGACCTTCAGGCGATAGCTGTGGACGCTCTAGTGACACCGTGGGTGTACCGGTCAGTTTATGTGTTCCCTCCTCTACCTCTCATACCAAAGGTATTGAGAATAATAAGAAAGCGGGGAGTAAACACAATTGTCGTGGTTCCGGATTGGCCAAGAAGTGCGTGGTACCCGGAACTTCAAGAGATGATCTCAGAGGACCCGTGGTCTCTGCCGCTCAGACAAGACCTGCTACAGCAGGGGCCCTGTCTGTTCCAAGACTTGCCGCGGCTGCGTTTGACGGCATGGCGGTTGAACGCCGGATCCTGAAGGAAAAGGGCATTCCGGAGGAAGTCATTCCTACGCTTATTAAAGCCAGGAAAGAGGTCACAGCAACTCATTATCACCGCATATGGCGGAAGTATGTTGCATGGTGTGAGGCCGAAAAGGCCCCAACGGAGGAATTTCAACTAGGTCGATTTCTGCATTTCCTGCAAGCAGGAGTAAATATGGGCCTAAAACTGGGCTCCATTAAGGTACAGATCTCAGCTCTGTCGATTTTCTTTCAAAAAGAACTAGCTTCAGTACCTGAAGTTCAGACATTTGTTAAAGGAGTGCTGCATATTCAGCCCCCGTTTGTGCCCCCTGTGGCACCTTGGGATCTCAACGTGGTGTTGAGTTTCTTAAAATCACATTGGTTTGAACCACTAAAAACCGTGGATCTGAAATATCTCACGTGGAAGGTGGTTATGTTATTGGCCTTGGCTTCTGCCAGGCGAGTATCAGAATTGGCGGCTTTGTCCTGTAAAAGCCCTTATCTGATTTTCCATATGGATAGGGCAGAATTGAGGACTCGTCCCCAGTTTCTCCCAAAGGTGGTGTCAGCGTTTCACCTGAACCAGCCTATTGTGGTGCCTGCGGCTACTAGGGACTTGGAGGACTCCAAGTTGCTAGACGTTGTCAGGGCACTGAAAATATATGTTTCCAGAACGGCTACAGTCAGAAAATCTGACTCGCTGTTTATCCTATATGCACCCAACAAGCTGGGTGCTCCTGCTTCTAAGCAGACTATTGCTCGTTGGATTTGTAATACAATTCAGCTTGCACATTCTGTGGCAGGCCTGCCACAGCCAAAATCTGTCAATGCCCATTCCACAAGGAAGATGGGCTCATCTTGGGCGGCTGCCCGAGGGGTCTCGGCTTTACAACTTTGCCGAGCTGCTACTTGGTCAGGGGCAAACACATTTGCAAAATTCTATAAATTTGATACCCTGGCTGAGGAGGACCTGGAGTTCTCTCATTCGGTGTTGCAGAGTCATCCGCACTCTCCCACCCGTTTGGGAGCTTTGGTATAATCCCCATGGTCCTTACGGAGTTCCCAGCATCCACTAGGACGTCAGAGAAAATAAGAATTTACTCACCGGTAATTCTATTTCTCGTAGTCCGTAGTGGATGCTGGGCGCCCATCCCAAGTGCGGTTTATCTGCAATACTTGTACATAGTTACTGTTAACTAAATCGGGTTATTGTTGAGCCATCTGTTGAGAGGCTCTGTTGTTTCATACTGTTAACTGGGTTTCATATCACGAGTTGTACGGTGTGATTGGTGTGGCTGGTATGAGTCTTACCCGGGATTCAAAATCCTTCCTTATTGTGTACGCTCGTCCGGGCACAGTATTCTAACTGAGGCTTGGAGGAGGGTCATAGTGGGAGGAGCCAGTGCACACCAGGTAGTCTAAGATCTTTCTAGAGTGCCCAGCCTCCTTCGGAGCCCGCTATTCCCCATGGTCCTTACGGAGTTCCCAGCATCCACTACGGACTACGAGAAATAGAATTACCGGTGAGTAAATTCTTATTTTTATATATAGAGAGAGAGGAATGAGGATATCCTGAAGAATGAGGATCTCCTGAAGAATAATACTTTACTTCTGCTTAAAGATCCTGAAGAAAATACTGAGAAACCCGGGACGACCCTATATCGCTGATGCTTGACAGTTGGGTCTGTGAGGTTTGCAAACCGGCTGGTGTTGAAAAAACATTTTTTTTTTCTTAGTTTTGTCTTCCCTTTCTACGTAAGGAAGGAAGAAGTTTTTACAGCCGGTTCCATCCCCTTCACTCCCGTCGCTTACTACAGGCTTTCTCTTCCTGGTGTAAAGGGTGAAAGCACTGTATAATTGTCAAGTAAGAGGGTAATCATGTCTAAAGCACCAACCAAGACCTCTAAGACCTATTATGTTTTTAAGAAGTGTAACAAGACGAGCACGCGGGTTGGCAGCTCCGGGGTGTGCGACTCTTGCTTAGACAAGGACGCCCCACCTGGGAGCAGTGCTCCGTCTAGGTCATTGGAGGATACTCTTGCAGACAGAAAATCCGAAGAAATGGCGGAATCACGCAAGCAACAATCGGAGTGGGCTGCGGGATTTTCAAAGACGATGGAAGAGTTCCTCATCAAATTAACGCCGCCCGCACAAGCAGAAACGAATGTGCGCAAGGCAGTTAAAAGACCCCTTCCTGTTACAGTATCAGAGGAGGAGGAGGGTCTTATTATGGATACGGAGGAAGGGTGAGTTGATTGAATCTAACCTGGACGCCGATTCTGCGGAAGAGGATTCGGCGATCTCAGGTCTTGATTCGTTAATTGCGGCAGTGAAAGAGATCCTGAACTTTAAGGGAGTAGAGGTTAAGGAGCCTGAGGATTTCGACTTATTCGAATCCCAAAGACCACGTTCAGCAGTTTTTCCCCATTCCTAAATCTCTCCAAGTTCAAATGGAGGAGGCTTGGAAACAACCTGATAAACGTTTTCAATTTCCGAAACGGTTTCAGGTAACGTACCCTTTACCTAAGGGTGTAATGGATAAATGGGAGACTCCGCCGGTAGTGGATGCCTCCCTAGGAAGGTTATCCAAAAAGACAATCTTACCAATACGTAATGTAACAACTTTAAAGGACGCTTCAGACCGTAAGGTTGACACGGCCTTAAAGTCGATTTTTGTAGCAGCAGGTGCGGCACAGACCTACGTTCATCTGTGCTTGGGTTAACAAGGCCATGGGAGCATGGGCCAGCCGTATTATACAGGCTATTGAGGAGGATTATAGCCTGGAAGAGATTACTCAACTGGCGGAACACATTCGAGAATCGGCTTCATACTTGTGTCAGGCCTCAAAGGATGCTAGCAGGATTGCATCTCTGCATCGGCCATATCGGCAAGGCGGATTTTATGGCTCAGAGAATGGCAAGGAGACTCTGACACCAAGAAGGCGGTGGAAGCCATTCCCTTTGGGGGTGAAATGCTTTTCGGTCCAGAATTGGACAAGGGGATTGCACAGGCTACGGCAGGGAAGTCCACATTCCTACCTACTCCTTATACGAGAACCACTCCACAGGTTAAGAGAGGTTATTTGGGTCCAATGTTTAATTCTTTCAGATCTCAGTCCTTACGAGCCCGATGTCTAAGTCAAAAAGATTACATAAAAAGAACATACAAACTACACACACATAAGTCGCTATACTTGCAAATACACGCAGCGAGCACAGCAATATATAGTAACACGCATTTACACGGACATGCCACAGAGATGGATTCGACACTTATTTCATACAGTACATAATTATAATATCAAGCGCCAGACATCATGATGATTTAAAATTATATAATGAAGTAATGTCATGTATGTGTATTATTTGAACGAAACCAGATACACCTGTCATATTTGGTATTTAAGCAACCAGATTAATGTGTAGATTCATTTGATA
This sequence comes from Pseudophryne corroboree, assembly GCF_028390025.1. Classification (NCBI taxonomy): domain Eukaryota; kingdom Metazoa; phylum Chordata; class Amphibia; order Anura; family Myobatrachidae; genus Pseudophryne; species Pseudophryne corroboree. Next base: position 916,573,371 of record NC_086445.1, on the reverse strand, counting down.
CTTGTTATAAAGTTGTAGGACATTGCAACAAATAATTATGATTAAATGTATAAAAGCTAAAATCACATTTGTTAGAACAATAGATATTCCAAACAGGTAGTGGACAGGAAGCTCAGGCCAGCCCCTTTGGATGTCCCCAAGGCTGAACCTGTTTAGCATATACAAAGAGACTAGTGACTCATCATGAATAAGTTCCCTCCCTCAAACTAGATAACACATTGCTGATCACACAGGAAGTCGCTGTTTGGTACCAGAGGATGAAGGAGTTGCTGGCAGACCAGTTCCTGCATTTATTTACAGAGAGAGAGCGTGCTATGGAAAGACGAATTTATATAACTTAAGGATAATGGTATTGTATGCTGGCCTGTAACTGTATGTTTTAACTGCTTACTGTGTGAGTGTAACCATGTAACTATAGGTATACTGTACTTTGTAATATATTGAATCCATATCCTTTTAATAACAAATATATACATCAATGAGCTTTGGAACTCAGATAATGTGTGGGTGTATTGTTTTCTCTTATGGGATGCAGTGTTTTGCGATGTACAGCGCACTTTTATCGTATATGGTAATAAGATGCGCCTGGCATCTGCAGTATATATTAGAGTGGGCATTTTAAATATTTGTGAGAAAGCATTTTGGCATTCACACCGAGGAAGAGGTTTCTGTGCGTCGGCACGTGGGGGCAAAGGTAGAGGCCGCTCACAGGCAACGACCAGAAAACAGGATAAACATACTGACAAGACAGTGGCATGACTGTCTCCCAGCTCACCTGGGGTCCCCCCTGGTGGGTGCACGGCTGGAGGGTTTACAGGACACATGGGCCAACACCTCTCCAGAAGTTTGGATAAACAACATAATCTCACGGGTACAAAATGGATTTTCAAGAAACCTCAGTCCGTTTTTTACAACAGGTTTGCCTCGGTGCCCTCAGAAGGCAAAAGCATTACTGACGGCAATTCAAAAATTGCTGCGGTCAGAGGTCATTATTCCAGTCCCCGCCTCTCAGAGAGGAACGGGGTTCTATTCCAGTCTTTTTGTCGTGCCAAAGCCAGACGGAACGGTCAGGCCGATACTCATTTTAAAAGTTTTAAATCTGTTTCTAAGGGTTTACAAGTTAAAAATGGAATCAATCCAGTCGGTCATTGCAGGTTTGGAACAAGGAGAGTTCATGGTGTCCATGGACATAAAGGATGCTTACCTGCATATCCCTATTTGGTCCCCCCACCAAGCTTACCTACGGTTTGCACTGGTGACGGATCATTACCAATTCAGAGCTTTACCATTCGGCCTATCTTCAGCCCCAAGGATCTTCACGAAGATCATGGTGGCAGGATTAAGGCTACTGGGGGTCACAATAATACCTTATCTAGACGATCTCCTAATCAAGGCCTCCTCTCAAGAGAAGCTGATAAAGGATGCTCAGACATCTCACCGATTTCTCATTCAACACGGATGGATAGTGAACTTCCAGAAATCCAATCTTATTCCAAATCAACGGATTCAGTTCCTAGGCCTCATATTGGACACTGTGAAATTGAGAATTTTTCTGCCAGAATCCAAGATTCAGGACATACAGAAGTTGGTGGCTCAGGTACTAAGGACACAGACGGTTTCTCTGCACCTTTGTGTGCAACTTCTCGGGAAGATGGTAGCGTCGTTCGAAGCTCTCCAGTATGGCAGATTTCATTCCCGACCATTCCAGATGAATCTCATTGCTCAAGGAGCAGGTTCGCACTGGCTGCTTCATCGGAGATTCCGCCTTCAACCGCAGGTACGAGTCTCCCTGATATGGTGGTCGTTACACAAGAATTTCGCAACAGGGAAGAGATTTGGGATTGGAGGATCCTGACAACGGACGCCAGTCTCAGAGGTTGGGGTGCCGTCCTGGAGGGCCATCAATTTCAGGGAAGGTGGACGTTACAGGAGAGCAGATTACCCATAAACATTCTCGAACTAAGAGCAGTTTACAATGCACTTCTCTTAGCCGAAGACCTGGTCATAGGTCAGTACGTACAGATACAGTTGGACAATGTCGCAATGACGGTTTACATAAACCGTCAGGGGGGAACAAAGAGCAAGATGGTGTTAAAGGAAGCAACAAGGATCTTGTTGTGGGCGGAAAGGCGAAACATCATCCTCTCGGCAGTATTCATTCCAGGTGTGGAGAACTGGGAATCAGATTATCTCAGTCGCCAGGACATGCATCCGGGAGAGTGGTGCCTGCATCCAATGATCTTCATCATGGTGGTGAGGAGATGGGGTCTACCTCAGGTCGACCTGATGGCTTCGCGGCAGAACCACCAGCTGCCCAGGTATGTGTCCAGGACAAGGGATCCAGCAGCAGAAGGAGTGGACGCATTAACACTTCCTTGGTGCTACGAAAACGTTTACATCTTTACACCCTTCCCACTCATACCAAGGGTTCTGAAGAGGTTGAAACGAGAACGAGTGTGGGCGATTCTAATCGCACCAGATTGGCCACGCAGGAGTTGGTACTCGGACCTACAAGGGTTGTTGTCGGACGACCCTTGGCGGTTACCTCAAAGAGAGGACCTGCTGTCTCAGGGACCGTTCCTACACCCAGACCTGAACAGGCTGCGTTTAACGGCGTGGCTTTTGAAACCCGGATCTTAAGGAACAGAGGGATACCTAGAACGGCCATTCCTACGATGATTGCGGCTAGGAAGCCGGTCACAGCTGGGCACTACTACAGAATTTGGAAGAAATACATAGACTGGTGTCAGAAACGTGGATGGAATTCGATGACCTTCCACTTATCCAGAATTTTACTTTTCCTTCAGGCCGGCCTAGACTTAGTTCTGCGGCTGGGATCTCTGAAGGTTCAGGAGTCAGCTCTTTCTGTCCTTTTTCAACAACGGTTGGCATCCTTGCCAGAGGTTCAGACCTTTTTACAGGGAGTTCTGAGGATACAACCCCCTTTTCGTCCTCCCACCATGGGATTTAAATTTGGTGTTAAATTTTTTGAAATCACCACTCTTTGAGCCGTTACCAAGAACAGACCTGAAATATCTCTCTTGGAAGGTAACGTTATTGCTAGCTTTGGCTTCGGCTAGGCGGGTCTCGGAGTTAGGAGCCTTATCGTGTAAGAGTCCTTTTTTGATTTTTCATGAGGAATGGGCAGAACTCCGTACAAGAGCGGATTTTCTTCCTAAGGTTGTTTCGGGATTTCATGTAAACCAACCAATTGTGGTCCCATCTTTCCAGGGTCTCACAGATGGGGACGTGTCCTTGGATGTAGTCCGAGCTTTGCGGGTGTACGTACAAGTTACGTCGTATTTCAGGAAGTTGGACCATTTGTTCGTCCTTTATGATGGACCAAAGAAGGGTTGGTCGGCTTCTAAGCAGCCTCTGTCTCGATGGATTAGACTTGCCATTCGGCAAGCTTAAATTTCATCTGGTAAACAGCTTCCAGTACAGACGGGTGCTCATACCACCCGATCGGTGGGTGCCTCCTGGGCGGCTGCCAGAGGTGTTCCTCAGCCCACACGTTCGCAAAATTTTACAAGTTTGATACCTTTGCGTCTGAGGATTCTAAGGGGGTAATTCCAAGTTGATCGCAGTAGGAATTTTGTTAGCAGTTGGGCAAAACCATGTGCGCTGCAGGGGGGGGGCAGATATAACATTTGCAGAGAGAGTTAGATTTGGGTGGGTTATTTTGTTTCTGTGCAGGGTAAATACTGGCTGCTTTATTTTTACACTGCAATTTAGTTTTCAGTTTGAACACACCCCACCCAAATCTAACTCTCTCTGCACATTTATATCTGCCCCTCCTGCAGTGCACATGGTTTTGCCCAACTGTTAAAAAATTTCCTGCTGCGATCAACTTGGAATTACCCCCTAAGTTCGGACGTTTGGTTTTGCAGGCCACAGACAGCACTCCCTCCCTGGGAGATAACTTTGGGACGTCCCCTAATGTCTAAGGAACGCTCCAGTGTCCCCTAGTGGATGAAAGAGAAAATAGGATTTTGGTACTTACCGATAAATCCATTTCTCTGAATCCTCTAGGGGACACTGGACGCCCACCTCGGTGCTGTCGATCGTGCTGTGTTCATTGGGGGTAATTCCAAGTTGATCGCAGCAGGATTTTTGATAGCAATTGGGCAAAACCATGTGCACTGCAGGGGAGGCAGATATAACATGTGCAGAAAGAGTTAGATTTGGGTGGGTTATTTTATTTCTGTGCAGGGTAAATACTGGCTGCTTTATTTTTACACTGCAAATTAGATTGCAGATTGAACACACCCCACCCAAATCTAACTCTCTCTGCACATGTTATATCTGCCTCCCCTGCAGTGCACATGGTTTTGCCCAATTGCTAACAAAAATCCTGCTGCGATCAACTTGGAATTACCCCCATAGTTTCTTGTTCATATAGTTCGTTCAAACGGTGTTAGTTTTTCAGTTGAAGAAGGTTCTTGGATGCTGTTTGATATGTAGTACAGTTCGGCTCCTCGCCAGGTGCTCTAGTATCATGTCCTAATCTCAGTCAAATTTTCAAAACTGAGGCATGAGGGGCGTGAAGGGGGAGGGACCGGCTGTGCAGACAATGCTAATTTTTTTTAGATTGTGCCACACCTCCGGTTGCAAGCTTCACACCCCTAATGTCTAAGGAACGCTCCAGTGTCCCCTAGAGGATTCAGAATAATGGATTTATCGGCAAGTACCAAAATCCTCTTTTCTCCCTGCGCCTGGAATGGCTTCACTTAAGTAGCCGACAGACCGCAAGTGAGTGAGGCCTATCATTGTCTGTGCGTGGGTGAGTAGTGCTATTGAAAAGTGGTCAGAAAACTAGTCATTAGACATTGACACAATAGATGGAGACGAGATACTCCTAACGTTAGGTCATATCAAAGACGCTTCTGCGTACGTACTAGAAATCATGAAATATATTGGTCTCTTGGGATCAAGAACCGCTACCATGGCAGTATCGGCTCGGAGGGTGTTGTGGATTCGCCAGTGGAATGCTGATGCAGATTCCAAAAGAAATATGGAGGCTCTCCCGTATAAGGGGAGGCCTTGTTTGGTGATGGGCTGCATGAGTTACCTGCGGTAGCCACCGAGACTAAGTCGACATTCTTGCCTTATGATTCTGCACCGGCGAAAAAGACGCATCACTCTCACATGCAGTTCTTTCGGCCCAACAAATACAAAAAGGCCAAAGGTTCCACCTTTTTTGCAGCTAGGGGAAGGGGAAAAGGAAAGAAATCCGCAGCGTCTCCCGGATCGCAGGAGCAGAAGTCCACCCCTGCTTCTGCCAAAGCTGCAGCATGATGCTGGGGCTCCCTTGCTGGAGTCCGTTCAGCTGGGAGCACGTCTGGAACTTTTCAGTCAAATCTAGATTCAATCTGGTCTGGACCCATGGGTACAAACTAGAGTTTCAACGTGTCCCCGTCCCCCCATGCCGATTTTTCAATTCGACCTTGCCAGCTTCTCTTCCAGAAAGAGTGGCAGTAACAATGGCAATTCAAAACTTATGTCAGGATCAGGTCATTGTCCTGGTGCCCTTGTGACAGCAAGCAGAAGGTTTTTATTCAAGCCTCTTCGTAGTTCCGAAGCCGGATGGCTCGGTCAGACCGATTTTTAAACCTGAAAAATCTGAATCTCTAAATGAAAAGATTCAAGTTCAAGATGGAATCCCTGAGGGTAGTGATTTCCAGTCTGGAGGATGGGGACTTCATGGTGTCAGTAGACATAAAGGATGCTTACTTGCATGTTCCCATTTATCCTCACCAAGCTTATCTGAGATTCGCAGTACAGGATAGCCATTACCAGTTCCAGACGTTGCCGTTTGGACTCTCCACGGCACCGAGGGTGTTCACTAAGGTGATGGCGGAGATGATGGTCCTCCGTCAAAAAGAAGTCAATATATTGCCTTATCTGGACGATCTCCTGATAAAAGCGAGATCCAGGGAACAGTTGGTGCAGAACATCGCACTCTCCCTGTCAATACTCCAACAACACGGTTGGATCATGAATTTTCCAAAGTCGCAGTTGGAACCAACGACAAGATTGTCCTTTTTAGGGATGATTCTCGACACAGAAGTATGGAGAGTATTTCTTCCAGTGGAAAAGGCTCTGGAAATCCAGAAAATGGTCAAACAAATATTGAAACCAACAAGCGTGTCGATCCATCAATGCATTCGGTTACAGAAAAGAAAAAATCCACAAGTAAAGGCGCTCAGTGTTGTCTGTCACCAAATTGACAAAATATAAAATATACTTAATGTCCAAATAAGGATCAAATCAGTCCCACAGTTGAGAAAGTCCTTTCTTAAAATCCTTTGTTTGCGCTCCGACCGTGAATGCCTCTGTTCCCAGTAGTCCCTCAAGAAGATATGAAATAAAAACAATACAAGATCATGGTGTAGTACGTCTCAAGCTGCTTTCACACAGTGGCAGATAGAAATGCTAGAGAACCAATGCGCGTACCCCACTCACAATATGTAAGGTGACTATCCTCATGTAAAGGTATCTTTAGTTATGGTGCAGATGTGACAATTCTTGTCAAATTATGCGTACCATACTCACTTCTCCAAAGGCGGTACTCCTCACATCACGGTTTCTTTAGATGTTCCATGCCGGATCCCTCCTCATTCAAATAAAGGAATATATACTGATAAAAAGGTTTTATTTAAAACATATATAGGCAATGACCATATGTAAGTCACAACTGATATCGATGCTGTTAACAGGTATAGCCGTCGGCCGAAAACAGCAAATTCCCTGTCTGGTGTTAAGACATCAATTACAGAGGGGAAAACAAAAATGGATAAGCCTAAAAACACTCCTGTCACGATCCGGGTATCTGGACGCCATTACTTACCCTTCAGATGCCTCCTGAGGCTGGCTCAGCGTTCCAGGACCGGATCCCATCCGTTACACTGATGTCCACATTCCTGCCTCCTCTCCTGTCACTCTGAGACGCGGTCACCGCGGCGCCATGTAACATCTGGAATGGCGTTCCCCGCGGTCTCCACCGCTGTCCCTGAGTTCCTGCATGCAGAGTGTCAGAGTGGCGATTACGTCAGCCGCGGCCTCCGCTGTGCCCGCGTGGTTTAGATGTGCAATCATCAGTCTGGCGTCTCCTGTGGCCGGCGCCGCCATTGCTGTTTCAATTCTCACATGGATTACAAACCAAACTTCCCTCCAAGTGTCTGCATGGGCGCAGCCATCTTGGATTTTGTCATCTGATCATTTCCACCAATCTGCTGTCTGTATTGTTAATCTGCATAATTGCCTAGCCAACCCCTTCCTTGCTGCAGGTATAAATATGCTGTGCCTGAGCAAGGAAGGCGTCAGTGCTTTGGTTGACTAACCTAGTTCCAGTTTGTCTCTCTCCTGTGGTTGTCTTCCAGGTTCCAGCTCCTGTCTCCAGACTTCTGCTATAGAGACCCGCACCAGCATTCCATCTGCGGTGTAGCCTGACTCTCCGATCCATTCTGGACTCACCTGTTTCCAGCTACAACAATCACCTGCTTCCAGCCCAGCTTCCAGCAGTGTACAGCTTCTCTTAAAGGGCCGGTGTCCTTTCTGCAGTTTACCACTCTCCACCGGTATTATTATTTCACCGCTCTCAAACAATCACCTGCTTCCAGCCTAGCTTCCAGCAGTGTACAGCTTCTCTTAAAGGGCCGGTGTCCTTTTCTGCAGTTTACCACTCTCCACCGGTATTATTATTTCACCGCTCTCAAACTCCAAACTTCATTATTATTTCATCGCTCTCAAGTTCGTTTATTATTTAACTGGTTCCAGCCAGTATCCACTCCGTACCAACAACAGTCTGGTTCCAGCCAGTATCCACAGCAGCCGTTTTACCTTCAGCCGCCCAGCCTTTCCTGGAACATCAGCTGGTACGATCCTGGGTTCTCTCCATTGCTACAGTCAGGCCTGGTAAGGACTTTCCAACTAGAAGATTATAAGAACTGTCTCACACTACCAGTGCCTGTGGCCCTTGCCACCCTGTAGTACCCAGGAATTGTATTTATCCTCTGTTGACTTTTATGTTTCCTTTTACTGCTGCTGTGTTACGGAGTTTGTCATAATAAACATCATTGACTTTTATCCTGGTTGTCGTGGTCACGCCTTCGGGCAGTTATTCTACATGTTACTTACATGTCTAGGGGTCTGATACAACCTCCCAGATTCCGTTACATCTCAGCCCCTACAACTGAGGCTGCCTCCCGTCAGCTCAGGCCCTCAGTTGTGACAACTCCTCCTCGTTCGGTTGTTGGGGAAAATGGTAGTGGCCTACGAAGCCATACAGTTTGGCCGATTTCATGCCAGAGTATTCCAGTGGGGCCTGTTGGACAAGTGGTCCGGATCCCACCTACACATGCACCGGAAAATAATCCTGTCCCCCAAAGCCAGGATTTCGCTCCTGTGGTGGCTACACAGTTCTCACCTACTAGAGGGATGCAGGTTTGGGATTCACGACTGGGTCCTAATAACCACGGATGCAAGTCTCCGAGGCTGAGGAGCTGTCACACAGGGGGAAAGCTTCCAAGCAAAATAGTCAAGTCAGAACGCCTGCCTTCACATAAACGTTCTGGAATTGAGAGCCATTTACAACGACCTTCTACAAGCGGTACATCTTCTTCAAGATCATCCCATGCAGATCCAGTCGGACAATGTAACAGCAGTCGCGTACATAAACAGGCAAGGCGGAACGAAAAGCAGAGCGGCAATGGCAGAGGTGACAATTCTCCTCTGGGCAGAAAAACATGTAAGAGCTCTGTCAGCAATTTTCATTCCGGGAGTGGACAACTGGGAAGTAGACTTCCTCAGCAGACATGATCTCCATCCAGGAGAGTGGGGCCTCCACCAAGAAGTCTTCCCAGAGGTGACAAGTCTTTGGGGAGTTCCTCCAGTAGACATGATGGCATCTCGTCTAAACAAGAAGCTTCAGAGATATTGTTCCAGGTCGAGAGACCCTCAAGCAATAGCAGTGGATGCACTGGTGACCCAGTGGGTGTTTCGGTCCGTATATATTTTCCCTCAACTTCCACTGATTCCAAAAGTCCTCAAAATAATAAGAACACAAAAATTCGAGCAATCTTCATTGCCCCAGACTGGCCAAGGAGGGCTTGGTATCCAGATCTTCAGGAGTTGCTCGTTGAAGATCCTCGGCCTCTTCCTCCTCGAGAGGACCTACTACAGCAGGGGCCGTGTGTGTATCAAGACTTACCGCGGCTACGTTTGACGGCATGGCTGTTGAGCGTCTAATCCTAGCCTGAAAGGGTATTCCCAAGGAAGTCATCCCCTTTTATTCAGGCCAGGAAAGGAGTAACGTCTAAACATTCCACCATATTTGGAGAAAATATGTGTCTTGGTGTGAATCCAAGAAGGCTCCTACGGAAGAGTTTGAGTTGGGACGTTTTTCTCCATTTTCTGCATGCTGGTGTGGATGCGGGCCTTAGATTGGGGTCATTCAAGGTCCTGATTTCGGCCTTATCAGTTTTCTTTAAAAAACAATTGGCCTCTTTTCCAGAAGTTCGTGAAAGAGGGTTCTGCACATCCAGCCTCCATTTGTGCCTCCAGTGGCACCATGGGACCTTAATGTGGTGTTGCAGTTCCTTCAATCAGTTTGGTTTGAACCTCTGCAGGAGATAGAATTAAAGTTTCTCACTTGGAAAGTAGTGATGCTTTTGGCCTTGGCATCCGCAAGGCGGGTGTGTGAGTTGGGGGCCTTGTCTCACAAGAGCCCTTACCTGATCTTCCATGAAGATAGGGCAGGGTTTAAAACTCGTCAACAATTTCTTCCAAAGGTGGTTTCGTCCTTCCACATAAACCAAGTGTAGCTACTGACACTTTCACTGAGTCACAGTCTCTAGATGTGGTTAGAGCTTTGAAGATTTATGTCGCAAGAACAGCTCGGTTACAGAAAACAGAGGCTCTGTTTGTCCTGTATGCTCCCAACAAGATTTGGTGTCCTGTTTCTAAGCAGACTATTGCGCCCTGGATCAAAGGGACAATTCAGCATGCTCATTCAACGGCAGGCTTGCCGGTACCGAAGTCGGTGAAGGCCCATTCTACTAAGAAAGTGGGCTCATCCTGGGCGGCTGCCCGGGGCGTCTCGGCTTTACAACTTTGCCGAGCAGCTACTTGGTCAGGGTCAAACACATTTTGCTAAATTTTATAAGTTTGAGGACCTCAAGTTTGGTCAATCGGTGCTGCAGGGTCATCCGCACTCTCCCGCCCGTACTGGAGCTTTGGTATAACCCCATGGTACTAAAGTGGACCCCAGCATCCTCTAGGATGTATGAGAAAATAGGATTTTAATACCTACCGGTAAATCCTTTTCTCCTAGTCCGTAGAGGATGCTGGGCACCTGACCCAGTGCGTACTTTACCTGCAGTTTGTTCTTTATAGTTACACAAGTTGTGTTTCATTTGTTTTCAGCATGTTGCTGTAAATGGTTCATGCCTGTCGGCGTGTTATGTTGAATGCCATGTTGTGCGGCATGGTTGAGGCGTGAGCTGGTATGAATCTCACCATTAGTATAAAAGTAAATCCTTTCCTCGAAATGTCCGTCTCCCTGGGCACAGTTCCTATAACTGAGGTCTGGAGGAGGGACATAGAGGGAGGAGCCAGTTCACACCCTTGAAAAGTCTTAAAGTGCCCATGGCTCCTGCGGAACCATCTATACCCCATGGTACTGAAGTGGACCCTAGCATCCTCTACGGACTAGGAGAAAAGGATTTACCGGTAGGTTTTAAAATCCTATTTTTCTAGACAAAGCCGAAATTCCATTTTATGTGTTTTATAAGTGGCCATACGCCTTTCAGGAAATATATCTAAGACTGCAATCATTGATTCAGTTAAGAGACGGGAAGAGCGTAAAATCCAGTGTTTCAGAATTAAATGCTTGGCCACTGTGACCATACAGTGCATCCAGAAAGTATTCACAGCGCCATTTCACAGAGCTGCGCTGATCCTGGGACTGCTGGGCACTGTCTCCTCTGTAAAGCCGCCTGTCTCATCAGCGCTGTGAATTTACAGGACACTTAAGTATTATACATGTCGTTTAGACAGCGTTAGTTAAGAACAAGTGCACTACTATATGAATATTTAGTACAAGTTATTCTGTGATATACATCCAGTGTTTACTGTGCATTGTTATATCTGTGTATACATACATATCTTTGTAGTATTACTAGTCCAGTGCAATCTTTTTGTTATATGTAATAATTTCGGTAAATGTACCTGTGACTGTGTGTGCCTATAGCTGTTGTGTGGATTCTATTCTGTGTATCAAACACATATTGCTATCACTATATTCTGTTGTACCCTGGGGAACTAAGTGTGTCAGGGTCTCATATACATTATAGTGTTCCACAGGATATACTGTTTTGTATTTTTCACTGTGTTTTAGTCACTTCACACCACTTGAATCCTCTGTTTGTGCTCTGCAATTGCAGTCACATATGTTAGAGGTTTTTTGTCAGGTATTGTTTGGCTATATTGTACTGATACGCCCTAAGGCTACATTCCCAATAATGTCTGCTGCACAGAGCGGGGAATCTGCAGACGCTCCTGCATCATGCAGTGCTGGCACCACAGATTTACCTGAAGAAATGATTGCTGCTAAGGGTCCAGGTACTGGGTGTTCTGCACCCCCTAGTCAGCCCGCAGCACCCATGGCAGATCCACCTTCGGCTGCATTTTCAAATATGCTGACTACGCTTGTAACAAGACTTACGGCCTCTGTGGGACCTCCTGTGCCATTACAGCCACATATTGTCCCTGTAGTTAATCTACCATGAGTGATACTCTGTCAACCCAGTTACAGCAATTAAATCAGTTCTTGGTTAAACAAAAACCTAACCCTCGCCCTAGTGGGATCAAAGGGTCATCTAAGCGGGCCATTTCTTCCTCACAATCCACTAATATTTCGGATGATTCTTCCGATTTAGATGGGGAATATACTGATCAATCAGATGCTGATACTGCTGCTTATGATGAAGATTCTACAACACAGATGTTCCTGACTTAGTAGAGGATATCGAGCTGATTCTTCAGATTGATAATGAGATTGACCCTCCTGATATGTCTAAGAAACCTGATAAGTTCAAACGTCATAAGGTTACTAAATTAGTCTTACCACACTGACCATTTAATTGACATATGTCAGGAATCCTGGTCTTCTCCAGGAAAGAACTTTTCCCTGTCTAAAAAGATGCTAGCTCGTTATCCTATCTCTGCGGAGTTGAGTAAAAAGTGGGAAACTCCGCCACCAGTGACTCACATGTAGCCCGTCTTGTGGTGTCATCACCGTCACCTCTTTGAAGGAACTGATGGATAAGCGTGTGGAGGGTTGCTTGAAGTCTATTTACACTCTTACAGGTGCTGTACATAGACCTACTATGGCAGCCTCTTGGGCTGCAAAAGGCATTGAAGCATGGGTTCAAGCAATTGAGGAAGAGCTACCTCTGAATTTTTTTTGACGCTGCCAGACCATATCTGACCTATATTACCACAGCCTCCCACTATATTCAGGAGGCGGCCTCTGATGCAGGCATTATGGCAGCCAAGGCATTTGTCTGTCCTGGCTCGCCGGATATTGTGGTTGCGGCCCTGGTCAGTGGACCTGGACTTTAAGAAGACCTTGGAGGTACTCCCTTTTAAGGGAGATATACTATTTGGAGATGATCTGAACAAAATTGTGACCGACTTGGCATTGGCCAAGACTGTGTTTCTTCCAAGTACTAATCCTTCGGTTCCGAAGGCTAAGAGTACTACTTTTCGTTCCTTTCGAAATCCAGGTAAAGCAAAGGGTCAGGCGTACCCGAGACAGGCTCGCGCTTCCAAGTCCTCTAGGCCCAAATCTAAACGTTCTTGGGCCACCCGTCAATCTGCTTACAAACTGGACAAGCCTGCTGCATGATGGGGCGGGCCTCCCCCTGGGGGACCCCAGGGTGGGAGGCAGACTTCTGTGGTTCGCCCAGGTATGGTTAAAGACCACTTCGGATGCCTGGGTGCAGGAAGTGGTCTCTCACGGATACGCAATCTCTTTCAAGAGACGTCCACTAGCCAGTTTTGCATAACGGTTATCTCTTCGGATCCGTTAAAAGCACAAACTACATTTGGTTGTCCAATCCCTCCTGGATACAGGAGTGTTAGTGCCGGTGCCTCAGTCTCAGAGAGGCAGGGGATACTATTTGACGCTGTTTCTAGTTCTGAAGCCGAATGGATCCTCCCGACCTATACTCAACCTCAAATCTTTGAAGAAATTTGTGAGGGTGACCAAATTCTGTACGGAAACTCTGCGCTCTATTGTACTGGCTATGGAACCCAAGGACTATATGGTATCCCTGGATATACAGGATGCTTACCTACATATACCTATTGCCATGTCGCATCAGCAATATCTGTTTGCTATTGGCAACCTTCATTATCAGTTCCAAGCCTTGCCTTTCGGACTGACCACGGCTCCTCTGACCTTCACCAAGGTCATGGCGGTCATGACTGCCCTTCGCCACCATCAGAGTATCGGGAGCCTGAACGACTTGTTTTTCCTGGCGAACTCCCCAGAGGTTCTCCTCCATCATCATCTGGAACAGACGGTTCAATTCCTGCAAGCCCACGGGTGGCTCATCAACTGGAAGAAATCCTCACTGGTCCCTGCTCGGAGCATGGTACACTTGGGGGCATTACTGGACACATGCAACCAACGTTTGTTCTGGTCTGGTTCTGTCCTGAAGGTCCTGAATCTTCAGGACAGAATTGGATACTTCCTCTCTCGCCAAAGAGTGTCGATACACTCGGCGATGCAAGTACTAGGCCTCATGGTGTCGTCTTTCGACATGGTAGAGTACGCTCCATTTCATTCCCGCCCTCTGCAGAGGTTAATCCTTTCTAAGTGGGACGGCCTGCCTCACCGGATCAGGTCTCAAATGATCTCCTTGTCTCCGGAGGTTCGTCTGTCACTGGGTTGGTGGCTACAGGACCAACAACTGAGTAAGGGTCGTTCCTTCTGGATCTGCCACTGGGTCCTCTTAACGACGGATGCCATTCTGCGGGGTTGCGGGCGCTGTGTTGGAGCAACACTCTCTCCAGGGTCGGTGAACCAGGGAGGAATCTCTCCTCCCGATAAACATTCTGGAATTGTGGGCAGTGTTCAATGCGTTGACTCTGGCCTGCCTTTTGTACAGAACAGGCCGGTTCAAATACAATCGGACAGCGCCACCATGGTGGAGCATATAAATCATCAAGGCGGCACTCAAAGCCGCATGGCAATGATGGAAGTGTCAAAAATTCTTCCATGGGTGGAACGCCATCTGTCAGCAATATCGGCAGTGTTCATTCCAGGGTTCTTCAACTGAGAAGCAAACTTCCTCAGTCATCAGGACGTACATGCCGGGGAGTGGAGTCTTCTTCCGGAGGTCTTCCAAGTGGGGACAAGTGGGGTCTACCAGATGTAGACCTGATGGCGTCGCAACACAATCACAAGGTTCCGGTCTTTGGAGCAAAGACAATGGATCCTCAAGCAGCGTTTGTGGATGCACTGGCAATTCCATGGAGCTTTCGGCTGCCATATATGTTCCCTCCAGTGTCACTCCTGCCCAGGTTACTACGGATGTTCAAGCAAGGAGGAGGAATACTGCTTCTAGTCGCTCCAGCGTGGCCCAGACGGCAATGGTTCTCAGACCTGCATGGTCTCTCGATGGAGCGTCCTCTTCTACTCCCTCAACGCCCAGACCTCGTTTAGGGCCCTTGTGTTTACCAGGACTTTGCAAGACTGGCTTTGGTGGCCTGGCTCTTGAAGCTTCACTCCTGACGGCCAAAGGATTTTCTGAGGCGGTTATTCAAACTATGTTGAAGGCCCACAAACCGGCTTCTCCACAGATTTATTATATTTATTATAAGGTTCTATGCCTTTGATACTTCCGCCTCCCAAGATGCTTCCTTTAGATGCCGGGTTCTTGTGCTCGCTACAGTGCGTTCCCTCCCATGAGGAACTGCTTTAGGACATCCCCGATGTTCCCTGTGGGAATACAGTGTAACCCGCTGCAGAAAAGGAGATTTATGGTAAGACTTACCATTGTTAAATCTCATTTTGCGACGTACACTGGTTTCCACAGGGCACCCAGCCTGACGCACTTAGCTTCTTTGGGTTTGTATGGCATTAGCCACTAGTTCCTTCCTTCTCCTGTCGTGAGAATCTGGGAATGTGACTAACATCTACCATCTCCCTTATCTGCTACTGCATTGGATTGGTTATCAAAACTGAGCTCTAGTGCCTGGAGGTGGGGCTATAGAGGAGGCGGTGCAGTGCATCCTGGGAACAGTCAAAGCTTTAGCCTGTTGGTGCCTCGGATCAAGATCCAACTCTGCACCCCAATGTTATTCCTTGTGGTGACCAGTGTTCCTTGCAGAAAGAGATTTAACAATGGTAAGTCTTACCATAAATCTCCTTTTTCCCCTCAAAATTCTACACAAAATAGTCCATAATGACAACGTTTTTTCGAGATTTTTGCATATGTATTAAAAATAAACGAAGAAATCAAGTATTCACAGCCTTTGCCATGAAGCTAAAAAATGAGCTCAGGTGCATCCTGTTTCCACTGACCATCCTTGATGTCCCTACAGCTTAATTGCAGTCCATCTTTGGGAAATTCAGTTGATTAGACATGATCTGGAAAGGCACACAACTGTCTATATAAGGTCCCACACTTCACCGTGCATGTCTGAGCATGAAGTCAAAGGAATTGTCTGTAGACCTCTGAGACAGGATTGTCTTGAGGAACAAATCTGGGGAAAGGTACAGAAAAATATCTGCTGCTTTGAAGGTCCCAATAAGCACAGTGGCCTCCATCATCCATAAATGGAAGAAGTTCGGAACCATCAGGACTCTTCCTGGAGCTGGCCGGCCATCTAAACTGAGCGATCAGGGGAGAAGGGCCCTAGTCAGGGTGGTGACCTAGAACCCGATGGTCACTCTGTCAGAGCTATAGCATTCCTCTGTGGAGAGAGGAGAGCCTTCCAGAAGGACAACCATCTCTGCAGCAATCCACCAATCAGGCCTGTATGGTAGAGTGGCCAGACGGATGCCACTCCTTAGTAAAAAAAAAGCACATGGCAGCCCGCCTGGAGTTTGCCAAAATGCACCTGAAGGATTCTCAGACCCCGAGAAACCAAATTCTCTAGTGTGATAAGACAAAGATTGAACTCTGGCGTGAAGAACAGGCATCATGTTTGGAGGAAACCAGGAACCACTCATTACCAGGCCAATACCATCCCTAGTGAAGCATGGTGGTGGCAGCATCATGCTGTGGGGATATTTTTCAATAGGAGGAACTGAGAGACTAGTCAAGATAGAGGGAAAGATGAATGCAGCAATATACAGAGACATCCTGGATGAAAACCTGCTCCAAAGAGCTTTTGACCTCAGACTGGGGCGATGGTTCATCTTTCAACAGGACAACGACCCTAAACACACAGCCAAGATATCAAAAGAGTGGCTTGTCGAGTGGCCCAGCCAGAGCCCAGACTTGAAGCCGATTGAACATGAATCCAATTCAAACTTTTCATACTTCTACACTTACAAAGCATTCACCCACCCCTCTCCCACTTAAATCTCTGACCTTATCTCCCTTTACTCTCCCACCCGTCCTCTTCGCTCTGCTAATGCACGTAGACTCTCCTGTCTTCTGATTACTTCCTCCCACTTCTATCTTCAAGATTTTTCACGTGCTGCACCCTTGCTCTGGAATTCTCCACCTCTCTACAGAACTTCAAATGGGCTCTTAAGACCCACTTCTTTACCAAACCCAGCCAAATCTCATTCTAACCATCTGTTCCACGCTTGGTCTACCCCATCTGTGTCACCCCTGTCTGTCTGCACCTCCCCTTTAGAATGTAAGCTCTCACGAGTAAGGCCCTCTTCCCTCATGTGCTTATCCTTTTCTTACTTAATTAATCCTCAACAGCCCAAAGCCTGCCGTTTTCGGACACCTTGATGCTTATCTCCGTGTCGTCTACTGATGTATTTATGCTTAATTACCCTGTACTTGTCCTATGTTGTCTTCAACTGTAAGTTACTGTTTCTGTAATTGGGCGCTGCGAAACCCTTGTGGTGCCATATAAATAAAGGATAATAATAATAACAACATCTCTGGAGAGATCTGAAAATGGCTGAGCACCGACTCTTCCCATCCAACCAGATGAAGCTTGAAAGGTGCTGCAAAGAGGAATGGGCGAAACTGCCAAAAGATAGCTGCGCCAAGCTTGTGGCATCATATTAAAAAATACTTGAGGCTGTAATTGCTGCCAAAGGTGCATCAGCAAAGTATTGAGCAAAGGCTGTGAATACTTATGTACATGTGATTTCTTAGTTTTTTATTTTTAAGAAATTAGCAAAAATCTCCAAAAACCTTTTTTCACGTCATTATGGGATATTGTGTGTAGAATTTTGAGGGGGAAAAAAAATATTTATTCCATTTTGGAATAAGGCTGTAACATAACAAAATGGGGCAGATTGAAGCTGCCATCTTCTGGCTGCATTGGGTGTTGTCAGAGAGCTGATTTCTGTGCACAGGCTATGGAAGGATGATCAGAATCAGCCTTCCATAATAGCTGGATTTACCCGCATTGTTCATATACTCATACTGCTCATTTACTTGAATTTATAAATTTGGTTTCTAAAAGATAGGTCGGAATTGTTGTTATAATATGAAACAAATAGGTATTGTAACTTGCACAAGGCTAAGCAGAGCTGATATTTTATTGGTTGCTATCCATAGTAAACGGACTCTACAGTCTACACAGTGAAGTTTTATACACACACTTGATTTATTTATACAGGTCAGAACTTCTTCAGCTGTATGAACATAATATATATTTCTCTGACGTCCTAGTGGATGCTGGGAACTCCGTAAGGACCATGGGGAATAGCGGCTCCGCAGGAGACTGGGCACAACTAAAGAAAGCTTTAGGACTACCTGGTGTGCACTGGCTCCTCCTACTATGACCCTCCTCCAGACCTCAGTTAGAATCTTGTGCCCGGCCGAGCTGGATGCACACTAGGGGCTCTCCTGAGCTCCTAGAAAAGAAAGTATATTTTAGGTTTTTTATTTTACAGTGAGACCTGCTGGCAACAGGCTCACTGCAACGAGGGACTAAGGGGAGAAGAAGCGAACCTACCTGCTTGCAGCTAGCTTGGGCTTCTTAGGCTACTGGACACCATTAGCTCCAGGGGGATCGACCGCAGGACCCGTCCTTGGTGTTTGTTCCCGGAGCCGTGCCGCCGTCTCCCTTACAGAGCCAGAAGCAAGAAGATGGTCCGGAAAATCGGCGGCAGAAGACTTCAGTCTTCACCAAGGTAGCGCACAGCACTGCAGCTGTGCGCCATTGCTCCTCATGTACACCTCACACTCCGGTCACTGATGGGTGCAGGGCGCTGGGGGGGGGGGGGGGCGCCCTGAGCAGCAATATTAAGACCTTGGCTGGCAAAATAATCACAATATATAGTCCCAGAGGCTATATATGTGAAAAATACCCCTGCCAGAATCCATAAAAAAGCGTGAGAAAAGTCCGCCAAAAAAGGGGCGGGGCTATCTCCCTCAGCACACTGGTGCCATTTTCTCTTCACAGTGCAGCTGGAAGACAGCTCCCCAGGCTCTCCCCTGTAGTTTTCAGGCTCAAAGGGTTAAAAAGAGAGGGGGGGCACTAAATTTAGGCGCAATATTGTGTATACAAGCAGCTATTCGGGAAAATTCACTCAGTTATAGTGTTAATCCCTACATTATATAGCGCTCTGGTGTGTGCTGGCATACTCTCTCTCTGTCTCCCCAAAGGGCTTTGTGGGGTCCTGTCCTCAGTCAGAGCATTCCCTGTGTGTGTGCGGTGTGTCGGTACGGCTGTGTCGACATGTTTGATGAGGAGGTTTATATGGAGGCGGAGCAGAGGCCGATAAATGGGATGTCGCCCCCTGTGGGGTCGACACCAGAGTGGATGGATAGGTGGAAGGTATTAACCGACAATGTCAACTCCTTACATAAAAGGCTGGATGACGTAACAGCTGTGGGACAGCCGGCTTTTCAGCCCGCGCCTGCCCAGGCGTCTCAAAGGCCATCAGGGGCTCAAAAAACGCCCGTTACCTCAGATGGCATAACACAGATGTCGACACAGAGTCTGACTCCAGTGTCGACGAGGTTGAGACATATACACAATCCACTAGGAACATCCGTTGCATGATCTCGGCAATAAAAAATGTGTTACACATTTCTGACATTAACCCAAGTACCACATAAAAGGGGTTTTATGTTTGGGTAGAAAAAGCAGCCGGTGTTTTATTCCCCCATCAGATGAGTGAATGAAGTGTGTGAAGAAGCGTGGGTTCCCAAGATAAGAAACTGGTAATTTCTAAAAAATTACTGCTGGCGTACCCTTTCCCGCCAGAGGATAGGTCACGTTGGGAGATATCCCCTAGGGTGGATAAGGCGCTCACACATTTGTCATAAAAGGTGGCACTGCCGTCTTAGGATACGGCCACTTTGAAGGAGCCTGCTGATAAAAAGCAGGAGGCTATCCTGAAGTCTGTATATACACACTCAGGTATTATACTGAGACCTGCAATTGCCTCAGCATGAATAGTGCTGCTGCAGCAGGGTCTGATACCCTGTCAGATAATATTAATACCCTAGACAGGGAGAATATTTTGCTAACATAGAGCATATTAAAGACGTAGTCTTATATATGAGGGATGCACAGAGGGATATTTGCCGGCTGGCGTCCAAAATTAATGAAAGGTCCATTCTGGTGATGCTGACTTTAAAAGGCACATGGAGATTCTGCCTTATAAGGGTGAGGAATTGTTTGGGGATGGTCCCTGGGACCTCGTATCCACAGCAACAGCTGGGAAGAAATTTTTTTACCTCAGGTTTCCTCACAGCCTAAGAAAGCACTGTATTATCAGGTACAGTCCTTTCGGCTTCAGAAAAGCAAGGGGGCCAAAGGCGCTTCCTTTCTGCACAAGGGAAGAAGGAAAAAGCTGCACAGACAGCCAGTTCCCAGGATCAAAAATCTTCCCCCGCTTCCTCTGAGTCCACAGCATGACGCTGGGGCTCCACAGGTGGAGACAGGTGCGGTGGGGGCGCGTCTCGGGAACTTCAGGGACCAGTGGGCTTGCCCACAGGTGGATCCCTGGGTTCTGCAAGTAGTATCACAGGGATACAAGCTGGAGTTTGAGGCGACTCCCCCTCGCCGTTACCTCAAATCAGCCTTGCCTGCTGCCCTCGGAGAAAGGGGAGGTAGTACTGGCGGCAATTCACAAGCTGTACTTCCAGCAGGTGAAATCAAGGTACCCCTCCTTCAACAATGCCGGGGTTACTATTCCAAAAATGTTGTGGTACCGAAACCAGACGGTTCGGTGAGACCCATTCTAAAATTGAAATCCTTGAACACTTATATACGAAGGTTCAAGTTCAAAATGGAATCGCTCAGGGCGATTATTGCAAGCCTGGAGAATTTCAGGGTATCACTGGACATCAAGGATGCTTACCTGCATGTCCCTATTTATCCTCCTCACCAGGAGTACCTCAAAATTGTGGTACAGGATTGTCATTACCAATTCCTGCCGTTGGTCTGTCCCCGGCACCGAGGGTATTTACCAAGGTAATGGCCGAAAGAATGATCCCGTACTTGGACAATCTCCTTATAAAGGCGAGGTCCAGGGAGCAGTTGTTTGTCAGAGTAGCACTATCTCGGGAAGTGCTACAACAGCACGGCTGGATTCTGAATATTCCAAAGTCGCAGCTGGTTCCTACGACGCATCTACTGTTCCTGGGTATGGTTCTGGACACAGACCAGAAAAAAGTGTTTCTCCCGGAGGAGAAAGCCAAGGAGCTGTCATCTCTAGTCAGAGGCCTCCTGAAACCAAAACAGGTGTCGGTGCATCACTGCACGCGAGTCCTGGGAAAAATGGTAGCTTCCTACGAAGCAATTCCATTCGGCAGGTTCCATGCAAGAACTTTTCAGTGGGACCTGTTGGACAAGTGGTCCGGATCGCATCTTCAGATGCATCGGCTGATAACCCTGTCTCCAAGGACCAGGGTATCTCTGCTGTGTGGCTGCAAAGTGCTCATCTTCAAGAGGGCCGCAGATTCGCCATACAGGACTGGGTTCTGGTGACCACGGATGCCAGCCTTCGAGGCTGGGGGGCAGTCACACAGGGAAGAAACTTCCAGGGACTATGGTCAAATCAGGAGATTTCCCTACACATAAATATTCTGGAACTAAGGGCCATTTACAATGCCCTAAGTCAGGCAAGACCCCTGCTTCAAAACCAGCCGGTACTGATCCAATCGGACAACATCACGGCAGTCGCCCATGTAAACCGACAGGGCGGCACAAGAAGCAGGATGGCGTGGCAGAAGCCACAAGGATTCTCCGATGGGCGGAAAATCACGTGTTAGCACTGTCAGCAGTGTTCATTCCGGGAGTGGACAACTGGGAAGCAGACTTCCTCAGCAGACACGACCTACGCCCGGCAGAGTGGGGACTTCATACAGAAGTCTTCCAACTGATTGTAAACCGTTGGGAAAGGCCACAGGTGGACATGATGGCGTCCCGCCTAAACAAAAAGCTAGAAAGATATTGCGCCAGGTCGAGAGACCCTCAGGCAATAGCTGTGGACGCTCTAGTGACACCGTGGGTGTACCAGTCGGTTTATGTGTTCCTTCCTCTTCCTCTCATACCCAAGGTACTGAGGATAATAAGGAAAAGAGGAGTAAGTACTATACTCATTGTTCCGGATTGGCCAAGAAGAACTTCAAGAAATAATCTCAGAGGACCCATGGCCTCTACCGCTCAGACAGGACCTGCTGCAGCAGGGTCCGTGTCTGTTCCAAGACTTACCGCGGCTGCGTTGACGGCATGGCGGTTGAACGCCGGGTCCTGAAGGAAAAGGACATTCCGGAGGAAGTCATTCCTACGCTAATTAAAGCTAGGAAAGAAGTAACCGCAAACCATTATCACCGCATTTGGCGAAAATATGTTGCGTGGTGTGAGGCCAGGAAGGCCCCAACAGAGGAATTTCTGCTGGATCGATTTCTGCACTTCCTACAGTCAGGAGTGACTATGGGCCTAAAAATTGGGTTCCATTAAGGTCCAGATTTCGGTTCTGTCGATTTTCTTCCAGAAAGAACTGGCTTCACTGCCTGAAGTTCAGACATTTGTAAAGGGAGTGCTGCATATTCAGCCCCTTTTGTGCCTCCAGTGGCACATTGGGATTTTCTAAAATCACACTGGTTTGAACCACTTAAAACCGTAGATTTAAAATATCTCACGTGGAAGGTGGTCATGCTATTGGCCTTGGCTTCGGCCAGGCGTGTGTCAGAATTGGCGGCTTTGTCGTGTAAAAGCCTTATCTGTTTTTCCATATGGATAGGGGAGAATTGAGGACTCGTCCCCAGTTTCTCCCTAAGGTGGTATCAGCTTTTCACTTGAACCAACCTATTGTGGTGCCTGCGGCTACTAGGGACTTGGAGGATTCCAAGTTACTTGACGTAGTCAGGGCCTTGAAAATTTATGTTTCCAAGTTGTTGGACGTGGTCCGGGCATTGAAAATATATATTTCAAGAACGGCGGGAGTCAGAAAGTCTGACTCACTGCTTATATTGTATGCACCCAACAAGATGGGTGCTCCTGCTTCTAAGCAGACTATTGCTCGCTGGATTTGTAGCACAATTCAGCTTGCGCATTCTGCGGCTGAACTGCCGCATCCTAAATCTGTAAAAGCCCATTCCACAAGGAAGGGGGCTCTTCTTGGGCGGCTGCCCGAGGGGTCTCGGCTTTACAACTTTGCCGAGCTGCTACTTGGTTAGGGTCAAACACGTTTGCAAAATTCTACAAAATTGATACCCTGGCTGAGGAGGACCTTGAGTTCTCTCATTCGGTGCTGCAGAGTCATCTGCACTCTCCCGCCCGTTTGGAAGCTTTGGTATAATCCCCATGGTCCTTACGGAGTTCCCAGCATCCACTAGGACGTCAGAGAAAATAAGATTTTACTCACCGGTAAATCTATTTCTCGTAGTCCGTAGTGGATGCTGGGCGCCCATCCCAAGTGCGGATTGTCTGCAATACTTGTATATAGTTATTGCCTAACTAAAGGGTTATTGTTGAGCTATCTGTTGAGAGGCTCAGTTATATATTCATACTGTTAACTGGGTATAGTATCACGAGTTATACAGTGTGATTGGTGTGGCTGGTATGAGTCTTACCCGGGATTCAAAATCCTTCCTTATTGTGTCAGCTCTTCCGGACACAGTATCCTAACTGAGGTCTGGAGGAGGGTCATAGTAGGAGGAGCCAGTGCACACCAGGTAGTCCTAAAGCTTTCTTTAGTTGTGCCCAGTCTCCTGCGGAGCCGCTATTCCCCATGGTCCTTACGGAGTTCCCAGCATCCACTACGGACTACGAGAAATAGATTTACCGGTGAGTAAAATCTTATTTATAATATCTGTGACATGGTATTATGTAATCCCTGTAGTGTGCTCCGATCCACAATCGTGTGCAGTGAGCTTTATAGTACTTCTGTACTGATTGGGGTTCCAGGACATAAATGGGTAAATCATTTCTGATTTGCTGGTATACAATATTTATATAAATAAAACTACCTGCATCAAGCTGTGATTTAGGCCAGAATGAGAAATGTTGGACATAAAGGGCCCTTCTGACAATGTCATTGATTAAAACGTATGCTGAATATTATAGTGTTGCTACTACTTTCCTATACTGGCATGTTTTTATATCATTTATATATAATGTACATTGATTCCCTGCCTTGGAACTGTCGAAGTCAAAAATATTACATACACACCACATACAAACTCCAAACAGATGGGTATCTGTGCGTGCGCATACACGCAGCGCGCACAGCGATATATGGTAGTATACGCATTCACACAGAGAAGCCACAAAGATATATTCAACGCATATCTCATACAACACATAAATTAAACATGTCAAGCACCAGACATTGTAATGTATTTATATAAGAGAGTTCTAACATCATATATACATACTGTGTATATATATATATATATATATAATAAGAATTTACTTACCGATAATTCTATTTCTCGTAGTCCGTAGTGGATGCTGGGGACTCCGTCAGGACCATGGGGAATAGCGGCTCCGCAGGAGACAGGGCACAAAAATAAAGCTTTAGGATTAGGTGGTGTGTACTGGCTCCTCCCCCTATGACCCTCCTCCAAGCCTCAGTTAGGATACTGTGCCCGGACGAGCGTACACAATAAGGAAGGATATTGAACCCCGGGTAAGACTCATACCAGCCACACCAATCACACCGTATAACTTGTGATCTGAACCCAGTTAACAGTATGACAAACGTAGGAGCCTCTGAACAGACGGCTCACAACAAATAACAACCCGATTTTTTTGTAACAATAACTATGTACAAGTATTGCAGACAATCCGCACTTGGGATGGGCGCCCAGCATCCACTACGGACTACGAGAAATAGAATTATCGGTAAGTAAATTCTTATTTTCTCTAACGTCCTAAGTGGTGGGGACTCCGTCAGGACCATGGGGATTATACCAAAGCTCCCAAACGGGCGGGAGAGTGCGGATGACTCTGCAGCACCGAATGAGAGAACTCAAGGTCCTCCTCAGCCAGGGTATCAAATTTGTAGAATTTTGCAAACGTGTTTGCCCCTGACCAAGTAGCAGCTCGGCAGAGTTGTAATGCTGAGACTCCCCGGGCAGCCGCCCCGGATGAGCCCACTTTCCTTGTGGAATGGGCCTTGACAGATTTAGGTTTTGGCAAGCCTGCCACAGAATGTGCAAGTTGAATTGTGCTACAAATCCAACGAGCAATCGTCTGCTTAGAAGCAGGGGCACCCATCTTGTTGGGTGCATACAATATAAGCAGTGAGTCAGACTTTCTGACTCCCGCCGTTCTTGAAATATATATTTTCAATGCCCGGACCACGTCCAACGACTTGGAATCCTCCAACTCGTTAGTAGCCGCAGGCACCACAATAGGCTGGTTCAGGTGAAACGCTGACACCACCTTAGGCAGAAAATGAGGACGCGTCTGCAGTTCTGCCCTGTCCGTATGGAAAATCAGATATGGGCTCTTATATGATAAAGCCGCCAATTCTGATACTCTCCTGGCTGAAGCCAGGGCCAGTAGCATGGTTACTTTCCATGTAAGATACTTCAGCTCCACCGATTTGATCGGCTCAAACCAATGGGATTTGAGAAAATCCAAGACTACATTAAGATCCCACGGTGCCACTGGGGGCACAACCGGGGGCTGTATATGTAGTACTCCTTTTACAAAAGTCTGGACTTCAGGAACTGAAGCCAATTCTTTCTGGAAGAAAATCGACAGGGCCGAAATTTGAACCTTAATGGACCCCAATTTGAGGCCCATAGACAATCCTGTTTGCAGGAAATGTAGGAATCGACCCAGTTGAAATTCCTCCGTGGGGGCCTTCCTGGCCTCACACCACGCAACATATTTTCTCCAAATGCGGTGATAATGTTGTGCAGTCACCTCCTTCCTGGCTTTTACCAGTGTAGGAATGACCTCTTCCGGAATGCCTTTTTCCTTTAGAATTCGGCGTTCAACCGCCATGCCGTCAAACGCAGCCGCGGTAAGTCTTGGAATAGACACGGTCCCTGCTGAAGCAGGTCCCGTCTTAGAGGTAGAGGCCACGGATCCTCCGTGAGCATCTCTTGAAGTTCCGGGTACCAAGTTCTTCTTGGCCAATCCGGAGCCACTAGTATCGTTCTTACTCCCTTTTGCCGTATAATTCTCAGTACTTTTGGTATGAGAGGCAGAGGAGGGAACACATACACTGACTGGAACACCCACGGTGTTACCAGAGCGTCCACAGCTATTGCCTGAGGATCTCTTGACCTGGCGCAATACCTGTCCAGTTTTTTGTTGAGGCGGGACGCCATCATATCCACCATTGGTTTTTCCCAACGGTTCACAATCATGTGGAAGACTTCTGGATGAAGTCCCCACTCTCCCGGGTGTAGATCGTGTCTGCTGAGGAAGTCTGCTTCCCAGTTGTCCACTCCCGGAATGAATACTGCTGACAGTGCTATCACATGATCTTCCGCCCAGCGAAGAATCCTTACAGCTTCTGCCATTGCTGTCCTGCTTCTTGTGCCGCCCTGTCTGTTTACGTGGGCGACTGCCGTGATGTTGTCCGACTGGATCAACACCGGCTGACCCTGAAGCAGGGGTTTTGCCAGACTTAGAGCATTGTAAATCGCTCTTAGCTCCAGTCTATTTATGTGAAGAGACATCTCCAGGCTTGACCATACTCCCTGGAAGTTTCTTCCTTGTGTGACCGCTCCCCAGCCTCTCAGACTGGCATCCGTGGTCACCAGGACCCAGTCCTGTATGCCGAATCTGCGGCCCTCTAACAGATGAGCACTCTGCAACCACCACAGAAGAGACACCCTTGTCCGTGGCGATAAGGTTATCCGCTGATGCATCTGCAGATGCGATCCGGACCATTTGTCCAGCAGATCCCACTGAAAAGTTCGTGCGTGGAATCTGCCGAATGGAATTGCTTCGTAAGAAGCCACCATCTTTCCCAGGACTCTTGTGCATTGATGCACAGACACTGTCCCTGGTTTTAGGAGGTTCCTGACAAGTTCGGATAACTCCCTGGCTTTCTCCTCCGGAAGAAACACCTTTTTCTGAACCGTGTCCAGAATCATTCCCAGGAACAGCAGACGTGTTGTCGGGGTCAACTGAGATTTTGGAAAATTCAGAATCCACCCGTGTTGTTGCAGCACTACTTGGGTTAGTGCTACTCCGTCCTCCAGCTGTTCTCTGGACCTTGCCCTTATCAGGAGATCGTCCAAGTAAGGGATAATTAATACGCCTCTTCTTCGCAGAAGAATCATCATTTCGGCCATTACCTTGGTAAAGACCCGAGGTGCCGTGGACAATCCAAACGGCAGCGTCTGAAACTGATAATGACAGTTTTGCACCACGAACCTGAGGTACCCTTGATGTGAAGGGCAAATTGGGACATGCAGGTAAGCATCCTTTATGTCCAGGGACACCATAAAGTCCCCTTCTTCCAGATTCGCTATCACTGCTCTGAGTGACTCCATCTTGAACTTGAATTTTTGTATGTACAGGTTCAAAGATTTCAGATTTAGAATAGGTCTTACCGAGCCGTCCGGCTTCGGTACCACAAATAGCGTGGAGTAATACCCCTTTCCCTGTTGTAGGAGGGGTACCTTGACTATCACCTGCTGAGAAAGCAGCTTGTGAATGGCTTCCAATACCGTCGCCCTGTCTGAGGGAGACGTTGGCAAAACAGACTTTAGGAACCGGCGAGGGGGAGACTTCTCGAATTCCAACCTGTAACCCTGAGATACTACCTGCAGAATCCAGGGGTCCACCTGTGAGCAAGCCCACTGTGCGCTGAAATTCTTGAGTCGACCCCCCACCGTTCCTGAGTCCGCTTGTAAGGCCCCAGCGTCATGCTGAGGGCTTTGCAGAACCCTGGGAGGGCTTCTGTTCCTGGGCAGGGGCTGCTTGCTGCCCTCTCTTACCCCTTCCTCTGCCCCGAGGCAGATATGACTGTCCTTTTGTCCGCTTGTTCTTATAGGAACGAAAGGACTGCGGCTGAAAAGACGGTGTCTTTTTCTGTTGGGAGGGGACCTGAGGTAAAAAAGTGGATTTTCCGGCAGTTGCCGTGGCCACCAGATCCGATAGACCGACGCCAAATAATTCCTCCCCTTTATACGGCAATACTTCCATATGTCTTTTGGAATCCGCATCACCTGACCACTGTCGCGTCCATAAACTCCTTCTGGCAGATATGGACATCGCATTTACTCTCGATGCCAGAGTGCAAATATCTCTCTGCGCATCTCGCATATAAAGGAAAGCATCCTTTAATTGCTCTATAGTCAATAAAATACTGTCCCTATCCAGGGTATCAATATTTTCAGTCAGGGAATCCAACCAGACGACCCCAGCACTGCACATCCAGGCTGAGGCGATGGCTGGTCGCAGTATAACACCAGTATGTGTGTATATACTTTTTAGGGTAGTTTCCAGTCTCCTATCCGCTGGATCCTTGAGGGCGGCCGTATCAGGAGACGGTAACGCCACTTGTTTTGATAAGCGTGTGAGTGCCTTATCCACCCTAGGGGGTGTTTCCCAGCGCGCCCTAACCTCTGGCGGGAAAGGGTATAATGCTAATAACTTTTTTGAAATTAGCATTTTTCTATCTGGGTTAACCCACGCTTCATCACATACATCATTTAATTCCTCTGATTCAGGAAAAACTACAGGTAGTTTTTTCACCCCCCACATAATACCCCTTTTTGTGGTACTTGCAGTATCAGAGATATGCAAAGCCTCCTTCATTGCCGTGATCATATAACGTGTGGCCCTACTTGAAAATACGTTTGTTTCATCACCGTCGACACTAGATTCAGTGTCTGTGTCTGGGTCTGTGTCGACCGACTGAGGTAAAGGGCGCTTTACAGCCCCTGACGGTGTCTGAGACGCCTGGGCAGGTACTAACTGGTTTGCCGGCCGTCTCATGTCGTCAACTGATTTTTGTAATGTGCTGACATTATCACGTAATTCCATAAACAAAGCCATCCATTCCGGTGTCGACTCCCTGGGGGGTGACATCACCATTATCGGCAATTGCTCTGCCTCCACGCCAACATCGTCCTCATACATGTCGACACACACGTACCAACACACAGCAGACACACAGGGAATGCTCTTATCGAAGACAGGACCCCACTAGCCCTTTGGGGAGACAGAGGGAGAGTTTGCCAGCACACACCCAAGCGCTATAATATATATGGGAACAATCTTATATAAGTGTTGTTCCTTATAGCAGCTTAAATATATCCAATATATCGCCAAAAAATGCCCCCCCTCTCTGTTTTACCCTGTTTCTGTAGTGCAGTGCAGGGGAGAGTCCTGGGAGCCTTCCTCACAGCGGAGCTGAGCAGGAAAATGGCGCTGTGTGCTGAGGAGAATAAGCCCCGCCCCCTATTTCGGCGGGCTTTCCTCCCGTAGATTTAGATAACTGGCATGGGTTAAATACATACATATAGCCTTAATGGCTATATGTGATGTATTCTTTTGCCATAAGGTATTAAAATATTGCTGCCCAGGGCGCCCCCAGCAGCGCCCTGCACCCTCCGTGACCGCTTGGTGTGAAGTGTGTGACAACAATGGCGCACAGCTGCAGTGCTGTGCGCTACCTTCATGAAGACTGAAGAGCCTTCTGCCGCCTGTTTCCGGACCTTCAATCTTCAGCATCTGTAAGGGGGGTCGGCGGCGCGGCTCCGGGACGAACCCCAGGGTGAGACCTGTGTTCCGACTCCCTCTGGAGCTAATGGTGTCCAGTAGCCTAAGAATCCAATCCATCCTGCACGCAGGTGAGTTGAAATTCTCTCCCCTAAGTCCCTCGATGCAGTGAGCCTGTTGCCAGCAGGACTCACTGAAAATAAAAAACCTAAAAAACTTTTTCTAAGCAGCTCTTTAAGAGAGCCACCTAGATTGCACCCTGCTCGGACGGGCACAAAAACCTAACTGAGACTTGGAGGAGGGTCATAGGGGGAGGAGCCAGTACACACCACCTAATCCTAAAGCTTTATTTTTGTGCCCTGTCTCCTGCGGAGCCGCTATTCCCCATGGTCCTGACGGAGTCCCCAGCATCCACTTAGGACGTTAGAGAAATATATATATATATACTGTGTGTGTGTGTGTATATATATATATATATATATAATCGTTGTAATGCCCGGCACTCCTGGTCCTTCCTAGGTCAATAGCCTGGGTGCCCTCCGTAATGTGGTCAAATCATAGCAAGGAAAACAACGGCGTCACTCCAGGTCTTGAGCAAAATTCAATGTTTAAATCAGAAATCACAGTGTCATATCCAACGTTTTGGGGCCCGTAGCCCCTTTGTTAAGGAGTGATCACTCCTTGACAAAGGGGCTACGGGCCCCAAAACGTTGGATATGACACACTGGTTTCTGATTTAAACATTGAATTTTGCACAAGACCTGGAGTGACGCCGTTGTTTTCCTTGCTATACTGTATATATATATATATATATATATATATATATATATGTATTATTGGAATGGAACAAGATAAACATATGCTTAGGGTTTTTTTCAATAACTGTCGGAAGCTGCCGTCTTGTCGGAAAGACGGTAGCCTCCGACAGTTTTAGGTCAGAAGGGGTTCCGACCTAATCATTACAGCCCCATTTATTCCGACAAGTCGGGAAACCCGACTTGTCGGAATGCACGTTGATCGGCGGCTTCAGGCGCCGATCAGCGTGCATTGTCGGAAGCGGGGGCCAAACCCGACAGGTTTTAGCCCCGTTTCCGACAATCTCAATCCGACTTTAAATAAAAAAGTCAGATTGAGATAATTGAGCAGAGAGCAGGAGATGGGGGAGCAGCGGGGAGAGCAGGAACCCAGCGGCAGCGTCCACCCGGTGGACACTGCCGTGAGCCTCCGCTGCTGCAGCCCACTGCTCCCCCAGTCTCATCCTTTCCTTCCCATCCGTGGCTGCCATCACCTCCTCTCGGCGGGCTGTCATCACCTCCCGGCGCCGCAGACAGCTCCCTCCCCCAGGTGCCGCTGACCGCAGCAGCAGGCCAAGACAACGGGAGCGGACAAATCCGACAGTCGGATTTGGCCGCTCTTTTGAATAGGGGTTGTCGGGTCCATTCCGATAACTGCATGTCAGAATGGACCCGACTCTTATTGAATATACCTCAAAGTGTCAAAATGATCAGGAGAATGTGTGTTAATTTGATAGCTATGAGTAGATTGTAGCACATTGCAACGATTAGTTATGACCAAATGTATGAATACAAAGGATTTCCTGAAGACACATGTGCCAGCAACCTGAGACAAAAGCCCTCAAACTGTCCAATAACACATCATGAATTTGAGATCTCCCTCCCCTGAACCAATAACAAAAGACTCAGTCCCAGACATGTACTTCCCCCAATACACAGTATACAGGTATTTCCCCTCACCCAGGAAGCTGTTTTCGTTGCTGTTGGTGCAGATTCAAAGATGGAGAGGACTGTGCATTGAGCAAATAGGGTGAAGTACTGTATGCTGGCTATATCTAATCCTTATGTAACTACAACTGCTTCTTGTGTAATTGTAACTCCGTAATTATCTATCTATATATACTGTCTGTGACGAAACGTGTTGGGAATTGTTGCTGACCTCTGACTCAGATAAGAACTTTATTTTAATTGTCTTGCACTTTATATCTTTTTATATCTTTTTAGAATAATGTGTATATACCTTTTTATCCCATTTAAAAAAAAGTTTTGTAAATTTGTAATAAATGCTTTAAATATTTAATTATTTGTCTTGTAATTGTTTTTAGACGCCATTAGTCGCTACCCCCATTCCTCTATATATATATATATATATATATATATATATATATATATATATATATATATATTAGAAACATAGAATTTGACGGCAGATAAGAACCACTTGGCCCATCTAGTCTGCCCCTTTTTTTTATCCTTTAGGCAATCTCAACCCTTTTTGAACCATAATTTGTAAGGATATTCATATGCCTATCCCAAGCATGTTTAAATTGCTCTAGTCTTAGCCTCTACCACCTCTGATGGGTAGCTATTCCACTTATCCACTACCCTTTCTGTGAAGTAATTTTTCCTTAAATTTCCCCTGAACCTCCACCCCTCGTCTCAGTGTATGTCCTCGAGTTCTAATACTTCTCTTCCTTTGAAGAATGTTTCCTTCCTGAACTTTAAGACCCTTGATATATTTGAAAGTTTCTATCATGTCCCCCCTTTCCCTTCTCTCCTCCAAACTATACATGTTAAGATCTTTTAGCCTTTCCGGGTAAGTTTTGTGATGTAGGCCATGCACCATTTTAGTTGCCCTTCTTTGTACACTCTCTAATGTATTTATATCCTTCTGGAGATATGGTCTCCAGAACTGGACACAGTATTCCAGATGGGGCCGCACCAATGACCTATACAGTGGCATTATCACCTCTTTTTTCCTGCTACTGATTCCTCTCCCTATGCAACCAAGCATCTGACTTGCCTTTCTCATTGCTTTGTTGCCTTCAAGTCACTTGAAATAGTGACTCCTAAATCCCTTTCCTCCTCAGTAGTTTCCATTATAGTACCCTTGATACTATATTTAGCCTTTGGGTTTTTGAGACCCAAGTGTATGATTTAGCATTTTTTTTTAGCATTAAACTGTAGTTGCCACGTTCTTGACCATTTCTCAAGCCTACCTAGGTCATCAATCATTTGTTTTACCCCTCCCGGTGTGTCTACCCTGTTGCATATCTTTGTATCATCTACTAAAAGGCATACCTTCCCTTCAATACCATCTGCAATGTCACAAACAAAGATATTAAAGAGTACTGGACCAAGTACAGATCCCTGGGGTACTCCACTGGTGTGCCCTATCCTGCAACCAGGTTCTTATCCATTTAACTGTTTTATAATCCACCCCCACACTTTCAAGTTTATTTAGCAGTCTGCAAAGTGGGACAGTGTCAAATGCCTTACTAAAGTCTAAAGTCTAGATATGCTACATCTACAGCTTCCCCTTGATCTATTATTTTTGTTATAGAGTAAAAAAAGTCAATAAGATTAGTTTGGCATGATCTCCCACCAGTAAATCCATACTATTTTGGATCCTGTAAGTTGTTTGATTTAAGATATTCCACAACTCTTTCTAGTAATAGTTTTTGCATTAATTTCCCTACTACTGATGTAAGGCTTACTGGTCTGTAGTTACTTGCTTCTTCCTTGCTTCCACTTTTGTGCAGTGGAACTATATTTGCTCTTTTCCAGTCCTCTGGAATAGCACCTGTATTTAGTGACTGGTTAAATAATTCTGTAAAAGGTGTAACCAGCACATCTTTTAGCTCTTTGAGTATCCTTGGGTGTATCCCATCTGGTCCCATTGATTTATCCACTTTTAGTTTTGAAAGATTTGCTAGGACCCTCTCCTCTGTAAATGTACTTTCATCCGCCTTATTTTTATGAATGTCCTTGCAACTTAACTGTAGCCCCATTCTTTCTTCTGTAGTAAATACTGAGCAAAAAAAATTATATAGGTGATCTGCTATTGCCTTGTCTCCCTCCACCAAATGCTCATGCTCTGTCTTAAGTCTTATTATTCCCCCTTTTGATTTTCTCCTTTCACTTATATACTTAAAAAAAAGTTTTGCCCCCTTTATCAACTGACTGGACCATTTTCTCCTCAGCTTCTGCCTTTGCACGTCTGATCACTTTCTTAGCATCCTTCCGTCTGTCGAGATACACCTCTTTGTCGTTATTATTTTTAGTCTGTTTGTATTTTTAAAAAGCCATCTTTTTTGTTTTCACACTAGTTGATACTTCTTTTGTGAACCACACTGGCTTCCTTTTCCTGGTACTTTTCCTAACCCTTTTGATACAAAGGTCTGTTGCACTTAGTATTGCACTTTTCAGTTTTTCCCACCTCTCCTGCACTCCTTCCAAGTTCCTCCAGTCCACCAATGAATCACTTAAACATCTCCCCATTTTTGCAAAGTCAGCATTTCTAAAATCCAACACTTTTGTTTTTGTGTGACAGGAGTTGGAGCCTGTCTTTATACTAAACCATACTGCTGATCACTGGATCCCAGGTGCTCACCCACATATATGTCAGATATCCTATCACCATTTGTAAGAATTAAATCTAATATTGAGTCTTTGCGAGTGGGCTCCCTCACCAATTGCTCGAGAGATGCTCCCTGTAAGGAATGTAGAAATTTGCCACTTGTAGCTGAACTTGCAAAAGACCCCTCCCAATTTACATCAGGTAAATTAAAGTCTCCCATGATTATGACTTCTCCCTTTTAAGCCATTTTAGTGATGTCCAACAATAGGTTCCTGTCCAAACCCTGGCCTGGTGGTCTATAGATCAATGCAAATAATGTCCTACCTGGTTTCTATGGTGACCCATAGGGCCTCAGTTTTGTCTTCAATATTTTGTATTAAAGTAGCATTTATGCTTTTTTCACATACATTGCTACCCCTCCTCCTATTCTTCCTATTCTATCCTTCCTAAATAAATTGTATCCTGGTATAGCTATGTCCTAGGCATGATTCTCATTGCACCATGACTCTGTAATTGCCACAAAATCCAGGTTATCCCTTGTCATTATCGCAATTAGCTCTGGAATTTTGTCTCCTAAGCTCCTAACATTTGCACACATAGCTTTAAGAATTTTGTCTCTGCATTTGTTATTAGTAGCCATGTCCAGACCGTACAAAATACAAGTTTAAAGTTGAAATTACCTGTTTGGGGATGTTGCTCAGTGTTTGGTATTTTTTTTTTTACTAATCAGGAATTGCACTGTGTCCTTTACACCATGACTACACCTCACTAAGGGGGTAATTCAGAGTTGATCGCAGAGCAAATTTGTTAGCAGTTGGGCAAAACCATGTGCACTGCGGGTGTGGCAGACACAACACATAAAGAGAGAGTTAGATTTAGGTGGGTTATTTTATAACTGAATGGTATACTGTACATATGTTATATTGTATGCATACCCTTTTGATATAAAATATATACATCTCTGAGCGTTGGACCTCAGCCTACAATGTGTGCGAGTGCTTGTTTCCTCTAAAGGGATGTAGTGTTTGCGACGTACAGCGCACTTTTATTGTATATATAATATTTATTAGAATTAATTAGAAATTTACAGTTGGTGGCTCGCAGCCACGATATAACGTACTTAATGATGCGCGGTACAGACACGCTGTGGTCTACCAGCTAAGGATGGACGCATCTAGATGCTGCTGAACCACATGCGTTGTGTTTTTGTGTTATCAGTAAGTTGCTGATATGAATCAAGGGACAATATATCTTTGTTGCGTGAGTGTGACAAAAAAACACAATATTAGAAATGGTACAGCGTATTTTTATTGTTGCTAAAACGAGGTTCAATAAGTCATATTGTGTTTGATTCAGATTGGATTGTTTATCTGTTAAGTAAATTTAAAGAGCATTTAAAAGTTGGTGCATAGGTATGATATAGCTGTGTTAGCATGCTGAGGCCTATTCACATATTGCTAACGTAGGCATGAAGTAGCAAAGCTTTGTTCATGCTGAAAAAGCATGTGGAAGCGTTGTTACCATGCAGTGGGAATTGTCTATTAGGGCAACTTCCGGTGCTTGTATAAATTGAGATTTATTTGTGACAAAAGAGCTAGCCACATGGTATTCTGGCTGCATGGTGTGATCACCATTTTGTCCATGCACATGGCTTGGGAAGGGGGAGGAGCAGTGACTATTTTATGTACGTAAGGTCACTCTCTATCCACTTAGCTAACAGCTGACTAAACAAATATATGTACAAATTCATCACCATTTAAAAGCTACCAAGGAATTAACTAACCCATGCAATAGTCAAATACAAATAGTGTTTCAATTGGGCCTAGTGAGAGTAATAGTAATAGTGAGATCAATACTTGGCTTAATGTAAGAATTACACACAGATTAAGTTGTTTTTTCTCCAGGATTTGTTAACCCTCTGCTTGCTCAATTGTTAATGAACCTGTTCATCCACATTCCGTATGTGTGTATAAAAAAATATATGCTGTGTGAGGGGTTTCATAGAAGTGTAATAAATAATGTGTGTATATGGGTTTGGTTCATCAAATCGACAGTATCTAGGTCGACAATGTTTTGGTCGACCTCTATAGGTCGACAGTCACTAGGTCGACATGGATGGAAGGTCAACAGGATTTCTAGGTCGACATGTGCTAGGTCGACAGGTCTAAAGGTCGACATGAGGATTTTTTTTTGGTGTCGTTTTCTTCGTAGTGTGACCGGGATCCCAAATTAGTGAACCGCGTCCCCTCGCATGGCTCGCCATGCTTCGGGCATGGTGCCTTAGCTCCGCTACCGCTTCGCTCGGCACAGATTACCGTTCCAATCGTAGTCCACGTGGATCGTTAAGTATGAAAAAATTCAAAAAAAATAAGAATTTACTCACCGGTAATTCTATTTCTCGTAGTCCGTAGTGGATGATGGGAACTCCGTAAGGACCATGGGGAATAGACGGGCTCCGCAGGAGACTGGGCACTCTAAAGAAAAGATTAGGTACTATCTGGTGTGCACTGGCTCCTCCCTCCATGCCCCTCCTCCAGACCCCAGTTAGGGAAACTGTGCCCGGAAGAGCTGACATTACAAGGAAAGGAAATTTTGAATCCAGGGTAAGACTCATACCAGCCACACCGTACAACTTGTGATAACCTTACCCAGTTAACAGTATGAACAACAACTGAGCTTCACTCAACGGATGGCTCATAACAATAACCCTTAGTTAAGCAATAACTATATACACGTATTGCATAAAGTCCGCACTTGGGACGGGCGCCCAGCATCCACTACGGACTACGAGAAATAGAATTACCGGTGAGTAAATTCTTATTTTCTCTGACGTCCTAGTGGATGCTGGGAACTCCGTAAGGACCATGGGGATTATACCAAAGCTCCCAAACGGGTGGGAGAGTGCGGATGACTCTGCAGCACCGAATGAGCAAACACAAGGTCCTCCTCAGCCATGGTATCAAACTTGTAGAACTTTGCAAATGTTTTTGAACCCGACCAAGTAGCCGCTCGGCAAAGCTGTAAAGCCGAGACCCCTCGGGCAGCCGCCCAAGAAGAGCCCACCTTCCTTGTGGAATGGGCTTTTACTGATTTTGGATGCGGCAATCCAGCCGCAGAATGAACCTGCTGAATCGTGCTACAGATCCAGCGAGCAATAGTTTGCTTTGAAGCAGGAGCACCCAGCTTGTTGGGTGCATGCAAGATAAACAGCGAGTCAGTCTTCCTGACTCCAGCCGTTCTGGAAACATATATTTTCAAAGCCCTGACTACGTCCAGCAACTTGGAGTCCTCCAAGTCCCGAGTAGCCGCAGGCACCACAATAGGTTGGTTCAAATGAAACGATGACACCACCTTTGGGAGAAATTGGGGACGAGTCCTCAATTCTGCCCTGTCCATATGGAAGATCAGATATGGGCTTTTACATGACAAAGCCGCCAATTCCGACACACGCCTAGCCGATGCTAAGGCCAACAGCATGACCACTTTCCACGTGAGATACTTTAGTTCCACGGTCTTAAGTGGCTCAAACCAGTGGGATTTCAGGAAATCCAACACAACGTTAAGATCCCAGGGTGCCACTGGTGGCACAAAAGGGGGCGGAATATGCAGCACTCCCTTAACAAATGTCTGAACCTCAGGCAGTGAAGCCAGTTCTTTTTGAAAGAAAATGGATAGGGCCGAAATCTGGACTTTTATGGACCCCAATTTTAGGCCCATAGTCACCCCTGACTGTAGGAAGCGCAGGAAACGACCCAGTTGGAATTCCTCTGTAGGGGCCTTCCTGGCCTCACACCAAGCAACATATTTCCGCCATATACGGTGATAATGCTTTGCTGTCACGTCTTTCCTAGCCTTTATCAGCGTAGGAATAACTTCATCCGGAATGCCTTTTTCCGCTAGGATCCGGCGTTCAACCGCCATGCCATCAAACGCAGCCGCGGTAAGTCTTGCAACAGACAGGGCCCTTGTTGCAGCAGGTCCTGTCTGAGAGGCAGAGGCCATGGGTCCTCTGTGCGCATTTCTTGCAGTTCCGGGTACCAAGTCCTTCTAGGCCAGTCCGGAACAATAAGTATTGTTCTTATTCCTCTCTTTCTTACTATTCTCAGTACCTTGGGTATGAGAGGAAGAGGAGGAAACGCATATACCGACTGGTACACCCACTGTGTCACTAGGGCGTCCACAGCTATCGCCTGAGGGTCCCTTAACCTGGCGCAATATCTTTTTAGCTTTTTGTTGAGGCGGGACGCCATCATGTCCACCTGTGGCAGTTCCCATCGGTTTGCAATCAGTTGGAAGACTTCTTGATGAAGTCCCCACTCTCCCGGGTGGAGGTCGTGTCTGCTGAGGAAGTCTGCTTCCCAGTTGTCCACTCCCGGAATGAACACTGCTGACAGTGCTTGCACGTGATTCTCCGCCCATCGAAGAATCTTTGTGGCTTCCGCCATTGCCATCCTGCTTCTTGTGCCGCCCTGGCGGTTTACATGGGCGACTGCCGTGATGTTGTCTGACTGAATCAGCACTGGCCGGTTTTGAAGCAGGGGCTCTGCTTGACTCAGGGCGTTGTAAACGGCCCTTAATTCCAGTATATTTATGTGAAGAGAAGTCTCCAGACTTGACCACAGCCCTTGGAAGTTTCTTCCCTGAGTGACTGCCCCCCATCCTCGGAGGCTTGCATCCGTGGTCACCAGGACCCAGTCCTGTATGCCGAACCTGTGGCCCTCGAAGGTGAGCACTCTGCAGCCACCACAGAAGAGACACCCTGGCCCTTGGGGACAGGGTGATCAGCCGATGCATCTGAAGATGCGATCCGGACCACTTGTCCAACAGATCCCACTGAAAGATCCTCGCATGGAACCTGCCGAAGGGAATGGCTTCGTATGAAGCCACGATCTTTCCCAGGACTCGCGTGCAGTGATGCACCGATACCTGTTTTGGTTTCAGGAGGTCCCTGACCAGAGATGCTAATTCCTGGGCCTTCTCCACCGGGAGAAACACCTTCTTCTGGTCTGTGTCCAGAATCATGCCCAGGAAAAGCAGACGCGTCGTAGGAATCAGCTGCGACTTTGGAACATTCAGAATCCAGCCGTGCTGTTGCAACACTTCCTGAGAGAGTGCTACGCTGATCAACAACTGCTCCCTGGACCTCGCCTTTATGAGGAGATCGTCCAAGTACGGGATAATTATAACTCCCTTCTGCCGAAGGAGTATCATCTTTTCGGCCATTACCTTGGTAAATATTCTCGGTGCCGTGGACAGGCCAAACGGCAACGTCTGGAATTGGTAATGACAGTCCTGTACCACAAATCTGAGATACTCCTGATGAGGTGGGTAAATGGGGACATGCAAGTAAGCATCTTTGATGTCCAGCGACACCATAAAATCCCCCTCTTCCAGGCTTGCAATAACCGCTCTGAGCAATTCCATTTTTAACTTGAATTTCTTTATATAAGTGTTCAAGGATTTTAAATTCAGAATGGGTCTCACCGAACCGTCCGGTTTCGGTACCACAAACATTGTGGAATAGTAACCCCTTCCCTGTTGAAGGAGAGGGACCCTGACAATCACTTGCTGGAGGTACAGCTTGTGAATTGCCGCCAGCACTATCTCCCTTTCCATGGGAAAAGCTGGCAAGGCTGATTTGAGGTAACGGCGGGGGGGAGTCGCTTCGAATTCCAGCTTGTATCCCTGAGATACAATTGTATAGCCCAGAGATCCACCTGTGAGCGAACCCACTGGCTGCTGAAGTTTCGGAGACGCGCCCCCACTGCACCTGGCTCCGCCTGTGGAGCCCCAACGTCATGCGGTGGACTTAGTGGAAGCAGGGGAGGACTTTTGTTCCTGGGAACTGGCTGCATGGTGCAGCTTCTTACCTCTACCCCTGCCTCTGGCAAGAAAGGATGCGCCCCTGACCCTCTTGCCTTTTTGGGAACGAAAGGACTGCATTTGATAATACGGTGCTTTCTTAGGCTGTGAGGAAACCTGAGGCAAGAAAGTCGACTTTCCAGCTGTCGCCGTAGACACGAGGTCCGACAGACCGTCCCCAAACAATTCCTCACCCTTATAAGGCAAAACCTCCATGTGTTTTTTAGAATCAGCATCTCCTGTCCATTGCCGAGTCCATAAGACCCTCCTGGCAGAAATGGACATATCATTAATTCTAGAGCCCAGCAGGCAAATGTCCCTCTGAGCATCCCGCATATATAAGACGACGTCTTTGATATGGCCCAGGGTTAGCAAAACAGTATCTCTGTCGAGGGAATCTATGTCGTCTAACAGAGTATCTGTCCACGCTGCTACAGCACTACACATCCAGGCTGAAGCAATAGCAGGTCTCAGTAGAGTACCAGAGTGTGTATACACTGACTTCAGGATAGCTTCCTGCTTTCTATCCGCAGGCTCCTTTAGGGCGGCCGTGTCCTGAGACAACAGGGCCACCTTTTTAGATAAGCGTGTCAGCGCCTTGTCCACCCTAGGGGATGTTTCCCAACGTAAACCTGTCCGTTGGCGGGAAAGGGTACGCCATCAGTAAGCTCTTAGAAATCACTAATTTCTTATCAGGGGAACTCCACGCTTCTTCACATAATTCATTTAATTCATCAGATGGGGGAAAAGTCACTGGCTGCTTTTTCTCCCCAAACATATAAACCCTCTTGGTATTAACCGGGTTACTCTCATAAATGTGTAATACATCTTTCATTGCAATAATCATGTATCGGATGGCCTTGGTCATTTTAGACTGTAAATGTGCCTCATCATCGTCGACACTGGAGTCGGACTCCGTGTCGGCATCTGTGTCAACCATCTGAGATAGAGGGCGTTTATGTGCCCCTGACAGTTTCTGAGTCGCCTGGGCAGGCGCGGGCTGAGTCCCCGGCTGTCCCAAGGCTGCAGCGTCATCAAACCTTTTATGTAAGGAGTTTACATTGTCATTTAAGACCTTCCACATATCCATCCAATCAGGTGTCGGCCCAGACGGGGGCGATACCACACTTATCTGCCCTTGCTCCGCCTCCACGTAACCTTCCTCATCAAACATGTCAACACAGCCGTACCGACACACCGCACACACAGGGAATGCTCAGACTGAGGACAGGACCCCACAAAGTCCTTTGGGGAGACAGAGAGAGAGTATGCCAGCACACACCACAGCGCTATATAACACAGGGATTTACACTGCTAATAAGTGATTTACCCAATAGCTGCTTTTTTTGTATTGTTTGCGCCTAAATTTATGTGCCCCCCCTCTCTTTTTAACCCGTCTTGTACCTGGATACTGCAGGGGAGAGCCTGGGGAGCTGCTTCCAGCGGAGCTGTGAAGAGAAAATGGCGCTGGTGTGCTGAGGAAGAAGGCCCCGCCCCCTCAGTGGCGGGCTTCTGTCCCGCTTTCCATGTAAAAAAATGGTGGGGTTTTTTACATATATACAGTGCTAGACTGTATATATGTATGTATTTATGCCAAAGGTACTTAAATTGCAGCCCAGGGCGCCCCCCTCCCCCCCCCAGCGCCCTGCACCCTACAGTGACCGGAGTGTGTAAGTGTGCTGGGAGCAATGGCGCACAGCTGCGGTGCTGTGCGCTACCTTAATGAAGACCGGAGTCTTCAGCCGCCGATTTCGTCGTCTTCAAGCTTTTGTTCTTCTGGCTCTGCAAGGGGGACGACGGCGCGGCTCCGGGAACGGACGATCGAGGACAGGTGCCTGTGTTCGAACCCTCTGGAGCTAATGGTGTCCAGTAGCCTAAGAAGCACAAACTAGCTGCAAGCAGGTAGGTTTGCTTCTCTCCCCTTAGTCCCACGTAGCAGTGAGTCTGTTGCCAGCAGAAGCTCTCTGAAAATAAAAAACCTAATAAATACTTTCTTTACTAGTAAGCTCAGGAGAGCCCACTAGGAGCACCCAGCTCTGGTCGGGCACAGATTCTAACTGGGGTCTGGAGGAGGGGCATGGGGGGAGGAGCCAGTGCACACCAGATAGTACCTAATCTTTTCTTTAGAGTGCCCAGTCTCCTGCGGAGCCCGTCTATTCCCCATGGTCCTTACGGAGTTCCCAGCATCCACTAGGACGTCAGAGAAAGAAAAAAATGTGAAAAACTCATGTCGACCTTTAGACCTGTCGACCTAGCACATGTCGACCTAGAAACCCTGTCGACCTTCCATCCATGTCGACCTAGTGACTGTTGACCTATAGTGGTCGACCTAAACATTGTCGACCTAGATACTGTCGATCTTCAGACCGGATCCCGTGTATATATATATATATATGTTATATTATAATATTTAATAATATAACACATATATATATATAGATATATATATAGATTCCCAAAATGAAGACAGCGGCACTCGAGGATTTAAATGTATGAAAAAGTGTAATCAAAGCATACAGGTAGCCAACGGTTCGGGGCTCACATGCCCCTTTGTCAAGGTGTGTTACACACCTTGACAAAGGGGCATGTGAGCACCGAAACATTGGCTACCTGTATGCTTTGATTACACTTTTTCATACATTTAAATCCTCGAGTGCCGCTGTCTTCATTTCGGGAATCTGCAAGTTTGTCTCAGAAGGCACCGGCCAAGCCAAAAGAGCAAGCCAGGAGAGTGCCGGTCCATTTTAATATATATATATATATATATATTTATTTATATCCGTGTATGTTCTGCAAGATAGCTAGTGATATATTGACCAAAGGCTTGGTGTTACGCTCCGGCTGTGGAGCGCAGCTTGTGAATTCGACTCCCGTGATAATAGGGCGTATAGATAACAAGTATCGATAAGCTGTTTGATTGGACCGCACGTCTGTGTGCGTGATATGCGGCGCAACGTGATACCATTTGTGTAATTCCGCGCAATTGCGTCATCATACGTGCTGTGTTAGCATACACAGACGTGATTTTTGTAAGGTAAAGGAATTTTTCGTTGACTCTCAGGAAATCTTACTGGTGGACATTCATTGGAAAGGGTGATCGATAAGTTGTTTCTCATCCAACAAAATCCCAGTGGATAGAAACCCAAAAGTAGCAGGCCTGTAACCTCCACTGAAAAAGGTGGGGTATTAATTTATTGCGCTTAATACTTCAATACTTCCAGTGCTGAGGGGTCTGGTAGTGACCTAGTCTGGGTATGCGGGGGTCACTAATAGAGTGGACCGTGGTACTGGCCAGCGGAGGCAGGAGCGGGTGAAAAGCGCTCGAAGGAACTTTTCACCGTCGCATCGTATGGGCCATTTGGTGTGTTGTGAAAAAAGCCCACAATGGGAGCCAAGTGGGCATGCAAGAGGCGTTCAGGGGCTAGGGTTCAGGCTGAGGAGCAGAGACCAAGAGGGTGCGCTCGGTATATTAGGTGTAAGAAGTATGGAGGCTTTTTGTAATGATTGAGTACATATGAATGGTGGAATATAATTTCCAGTGATTGGTGGTTTTGATCCTGAGGTATTGCAGGTAGTATGTTTAACCAAAGTCATATAAGACAAGAACGAAAACATAATAACTGTTTGAACTCGTAGCAACAATAAATAAGTAAAAAGAGAAAGCAAGTACACCGCCATATGTGGATGTGGAAGCAGTTACGGCCAGCATACAAACTATAGAAAATAATAAAAATATGAAAAATATGAATGTAACCTATATATGTACTAATGAATGTCAAAGTTTTAATTAGGAGGAGAAGGTGACCTGACTGGTTTCAGACATTTCTCATGCACTCAGAGGAGTAGTATCTAACCGGTAAAAGAGGAGCTGTAGCCTGCAGAGGAAGTGGCTGAGACCAGTGGAACTGTTAAGTATGGAGTCATTCAAGTACACATATAGCCAAAAATAAAATAAAAAAATCAAGAAAGTAATGTCATAAATAGAGATGTGCACTTGAAATTTTTCGGGTTTTGGGTTCGGTTCCGCGGCCGTGTTTTGGGTTCGACCGCGTTTTGGCAAAACCTCACCGAATTTTTTTTGTCGGATTCGGGTGTGTTTTGGATTCGGGTGTTTTTTTCAAAAAACACTAAAAAACAGCTTAAATCATAGAATTTGGGGGTCATTTTGATCCCAAAGTATTATTAACCTCAAAAACCATAATTTCCACTCATTTTCAGTCTATTCTGAACACCTCACACCTCACAATATTATTTTTAGTCCTAAAATTTGCACCGAGGTCGCTGGATGACTAAGCTAAGCGACCCTAGTGGCCGACACAAACACCTGGCTCATCTAGGAGTGGCACTGCAGTGTCACGCAGGATGGCCCTTCCAAAAAACACTCCCCAAACAGCACATGACGCAAAGAAAAAAAGAGGCGCAATGAAGTAGCTGTGTGAGTAAGCTAAGCGACCCTAGTGGCCGACACAAACACCTGGCCCATCTAGGAGTGGCACTGCAGTGTCACGCAGGATGGCCCTTCCAAAAAACACTCCCCAAACAGCACATGACGCAAAGAAAAAAAGAGGCGCAATGAGGTAGCTGTGTGAGTAAGCTAAGCGACCCTAGTGGCCGACACAAACACCTGGCCCATCTAGGAGTGGCACTGCAGTGTCACGCAGGATGGCCCTTCCAAAAAACACTCCCCAAACAGCACATGA
Source organism: Pseudophryne corroboree (assembly GCF_028390025.1). Taxonomy (NCBI): domain Eukaryota; kingdom Metazoa; phylum Chordata; class Amphibia; order Anura; family Myobatrachidae; genus Pseudophryne; species Pseudophryne corroboree. The sequence continues at coordinate 916,529,122 of NC_086445.1, read as the reverse complement.
CGCAAAGAAAAAAAGAGGCGCAATGAGGTAGCTGTGTGAGTAAGCTAAGCGACCCTAGTGGCCGACACAAACACCTGGCCCATCTAGGAGTGGCACTGCAGTGTCACGCAGGATGGCCCTTCCAAAAAACACTCCCCAAACAGCACATGACGCAAAGAAAAAAAGAGGCGCAATGAGGTAGCTGTGTGAGTAAGCTAAGCGACCCTAGTGGCCGACACAAACACCTGGCCCATCTAGGAGTGGCACTGCAGTGTCACGCAGGATGGCCCTTCCAAAAAACACTCCCCAAACAGCACATGACGCAAAGAAAAAAAGAGGCGCAATGAGGTAGCTGTGTTGAGTAAGCTAAGCGACCCTAGTGGCCGACACAAACACCTGGCCCATCTAGGAGTGGCACTGCAGTGTCACGCAGGATGGCCCTTCCAAAAAACACTCCCCAAACAGCACATGACGCAAAGAAAAAAAGAGGCGCAATGAGGTAGCTGTGTGAGTAAGATAAGCGACCCTAGTGGCCGACACAAACACCTGGCCCATCTAGGAGTGGCACTGCAGTGTCACGCAGGATGGCCCTTCAAAAAAATACTCCCCAAACAGCACATGACGCAAAGAAAAATGAAAGAAAAAAGAGGTGCAAGATGGAATTGTCCTTGGGCCCTCCCACCCACCCTTATGTTGTATAAACAGGACATGCACACTTTAACCAACCCATCATTTCAGTGACAGGGTCTGCCACACGACTGTGACTGAAATGACGGGTTGGTTTGGACCCCCACCAAAAAAGAAGCAATTAATCTCTCCTTGCACAAACTGGCTCTAGAGGCAAGATGTCCAGCTCATCATCATCCTCCGATATATCACCGTGTACATCCCCCTCCTCACAGATTATCAATTCGTCCCCACTGGAATCCACCATCTCAGCTCCCTGTGTACTTTGTGGAGGCAATTGCTGCTGGTCAATGTCTCCACGGAGGAATTGATTATAATTCATTTTAATGAACATCATCTTCTCCACATTTTCTGGAAGTAACCTCGTATGCCGATTGCTGACAAGGTGAGCGGCGGCACTAAACACTCTTTCGGAGTACACACTTGTGGGAGGGCAACTTAGGTAGAATAAAGCCAGTTTGTGCAAGGGCCTCCAAATTGCCTCTTTTTCCTGCCAGTATAAGTACGGACTGTCTGACGTGCCTACTTGGATGAGGTCACTCATATAATCCTCCACCATTCTTTCAATGGGGAGAGAATCATATGCAGTGACAGTAGACGACATGTCCGTAATCGTTGTCAGGTCCTTCAGTCCGGACCAGATGTCAGCATCAGCAGTCGCTCCAGACTGCCCTGCATCACCGCCAGCGGGTGGGCTCGGAATTCTGAGCCTTTTCCTCGCACCCCCAGTTGCGGGAGAATGTGAAGGAGGAGATGTTGACAGGTCGCGTTCCGCTTGACTTGACAATTTTCTCACCAGCAGGTCTTTGAACCCCAGCAGACTTGTGTGTGCCGGAAAGAGAGATCCAAGGTAGGTTTTAAATCTAGGATCGAGCACGGTGGCCAAAATGTAGTGCTCTGATTTCAACAGATTGACCACCCGTGAATCCTTGTTAAGCGAATTAAGGGCTCCATCCACAAGTCCCACATGCCTAGCGGAATCGCTCTGTGTTAGCTCCTCCTTCAATGTCTCCAGCTTCTTCTGCAAAAGCCTGATGAGGGGAATGACCTGACTCAGGCTGGCAGTGTCTGAACTGACTTCACGTGTGGCAAGTTCAAAAGGTTGCAGAACCTTGCACAACGTTGAAATCATTCTCCACTGCGCTAGAGACAGGTGCATTCCACCTCCTATATCGTGCTCAATTGTATAGGCTTGAATGGCCTTTTGCTGCTCCTCCAACCTCTGAAGCATATATAGGGTTGAATTCCACCTCGTTACCACTTCTTGCTTCAGATGATGGCAGGGCAGGTTCAGGCGTTTTTGGTGGTGCTCCAGTCTTCTGTACGTGGTGCCTGTACGCCGAAAGTGTCCCGCAATTCTTCTGGCCACCGACAGCATCTCTTGCACGCCCCTCTCGTTTTTTAAATAATTCTGCACCACCAAATTCAAGGTATGTGCAAAACATGGGACGTGCTGGAATTTGCCCATATTTAATGCACACACAATATTGCTGGCGTTCCGATGCCACAAATCCACAGGAGAGTCCAATTGGGGTAAGCCATTCCGCGATGATCTTCCTCAGTTGCCGTAAGAGGTTTTCAGCTGTGTGCGTTTTCTGGAAACCGGTGATACAAAGCGTAGCCTGCCTAGGAAAGAGTTGGCGTTTGCGAGATGCTGCTACTGGTGCCGCCGCTGCTGTTCTTGCGGCGGGAGTCCATACATCTACCCAGTGGGCTGTCACAGTCATATAGTCCTGACCCTGCCCTGCTCCACTTGTCCACATGTCCGTGGTTAAGTGGACATTGGGTACAACTGCATTTTTTAGGACACTGGTGAGTCTTTTTCTGACGTCCGTGTACATTCTCGGTATCGCCTGCCTAGAGAAGTGGAACCTAGATGGTATTTGGTAACGGGGGCACACTACCTCAAGAAATTGTCTAGTTCCCTGTGAACTAACGGCGGATACTGGACGCACGTCTAACACCAACATAGTTGTCAAGGCCTCAGTTATCCGCTTTGCAACAGGATGACTGCTGTGATATTTCATCTTCCTCGCAAAGGACTGTTGGACAGTCAATTGCTTGGTGGAAGTAGTAAAAGTGGTCTTACGACTTCCCCTCTGGGATGACCATCGACTCCCAGCAGCAACAACAGCAGCGCCAGCAGCAGTAGGCGTTACACGCAAGGATGCATCGGAGGAATCCCAGGCAGGAGAGGACTCGTCAGAATTGCCAGTGACATGGCCTGCAGGACTATTGGCATTCCTGGGGAAGGAGGAAATTGACACTGAGGGAGTTGGTGGGGTGGTTTGCGTGAGCTTGGTTACAAGAGGAAGGGATTTACTGGTCAGTGGACTGCTTCCGCTGTCGCCCAAAGTTTTTGAACTTGTCACTGACTTATTATGAATGCGCTGCAGGTGACGTATAAGGGAGGATGTTCCGAGGTGGTTAACGTCCTTACCCCTACTTATTACAGCTTGACAAAGGCAACACACGGCTTGACAAATGTTGTCCGCATTTCTGGTGAAATACTTCCACACCGAAGAGCTGATTTTTTTGGTATTTTCACCAGGCATGTCAATGGCCATATTCCTCCCACGGACAACAGGTGTCTCCCCGGGTGCCTGACTTAAACAAACCACCTCACCATCAGAATCCTCCTTGTCAATTTCCTCCCCAGCGCCAGCAACACCCATATCCTCCTCATCCTGGTGTACTTCAACACTGACATCTTCAATCTGACTATCAGGAACTGGACTGCGGGTGCTCCTTCCAGCACTTGCAGGGGGCGTGTATCACTGACCTGGTTTGGGAGTGTTGTGGACTCGGGGCTTCTTCCGATGACCGGGAAGAGGAACCGCCACTGGGTCGTAGTAGAGATGGCCGGATGTAGGTCTTCCTCATGCAGGACTAAGACGGCAGGCGGGAGGCCCAGAGGAATTCTTGTAGGTCTCCTGTAAGACAAGACTTGTAGAAATAATGAAGGCTGGGGTACTGAGATATTGGAGACACTGTGGTATTGGAGGCACTGAGGTACTGGGAGTACAGGGAGTGCTGGGAGGCCCTTGGAGGCACGGAGGTGCTTGGAGGCACGGAGGTGCTTGGAGGCACGGAGGTGTTTGGAGACACCGAGGTGTTTGGAGGGACGAGGTGCTTGGAGGCACGAGGTGCTTGGAGACACGGAGGTGCTTGGAGGCACGGAGGTGCTTGGAGGCACGGAGGTGCTTGGAGGCACGAGGTGCTTGGAGACACGGAGGTAACTGGAGGCACGGAGGTGCTTTGAGGCGCGGAGGTGCTTGGAGGCACGAGGTACTTGGAGGCACGAGGTGCTTGGAGGCACGGAGGTGCTTGGAGGCACGGAGGTGCTTGGAGGCACGGAGGTACTTGGAGACACGGAGGTAACTGGAGGCACGGAGGTGCTTGGAGGCACGAGGTGCTTGGAGACACGGAGGTGCTTGGAGGCACGGAGGTGCTTGGAGGCACGGAGGTGCTTGGAGACACGGAGGTGCTTGGAGGCACGGAGGTGCTTGGAGGCACGGAGGTGCTTGGAGGCACGGAGGTGTTTGGAGACACCGAGGTGTTTGGAGGGACGAGGTGCTTGGAGGCACAGGATGCTTGTAGGCACAGGATGCTTGGAAGTACAGGTTGCTTGTAGGCACAGGATGCTTGGAAGCACAGGATGCTTGCAGGGACGAGGGAGCTCTGGATCATGGCTTCCACAGGAGAAACGAAGATACTCAGGCATCGGATCTCTGCCTGGTATCTGATTTTAAATTCCCCGCCCTAGCCTGATTGGCGGAGCAGGCAGGTGACGTCAGACCTGCTCCGCCTCCTTGCCCTCGCTTGTGATGGCGGCGTCCTTGCTTCCGGGAAGCCGCCGGAGAGCAGCGCCGACCCGCCGCTGAAGCCGGAGACTGACAGGGGAAGAGAGGCGCCGGGCAGACCAGGCCACCCGCAGGGACAAGCGCGGTCGCCGCTGCCCGAGGTTCGTGACAGTACCCCCCTCCTCCAGGAGTGGCCCCTGGACACTTCCCGGGCTTAGTCGGATGTCTGGAGTGGAAGATCCGAATCAGACGAGGAGCCGTTACTTCAGTAGCCCCAATCCAACTTCTCTCCTCAGGTCCATAACCCTTCCAGTCCACCAAGTACTGTAATTTTTTATGAAGATAACGAGAGTCCAGAATAGCTTTGATTTCAAACTCCGCTCCAGCTTCTGCCACTACGGACGTTGGCCTTGGGAGTGCTGAGTGGAACCGATTCAGTATGAGGGGACGGAGTAGAGAAACATGGAAGGCGTTAGGTATGCGAAGATGGGCAGGCAAACCCAGTTTACAGACCACAGGATTTAAGACTTGTAGCACAGGGTAAGGACCGATGAACCTTGGAGCGAATTTCATGGTGGGCACCTTCAACCGGAGATTCCGTGTGGACAGCCATACCCTGTCCCCAACTTTATATTGAGGTGCGGCTTGCCGTTTCTTATCTGCAAAGAACTTGTACCGAACAGAAACCTGCTTAAGATTAGCATGAACCTTTCTCCAAATTTGTCCAAAGTGTCGTAGAGTGGACGCTACAGCAGGAACCTCTATTATCGGAAGGCTTGGAAATTCCGGAACACGGGGATGGAACCCGTAGTTGACGAAAAATGGTGATTCCCCAGTGGAAGAATGAAACAAATGGTTATGGGCAAACTCCGCCCAAGGCAACAACTCCACCCAGTTGTCCTGTGAAGGAGAGAGATACAACCGAAGAAAAGTCTCTAGATCTTGATTGACTCGTTCCGTTTGTCCATTTGTTTGGGGGTGATAAGCCGACGAAAACTTAAGTTTAATGTGTAGAGTTGAACAAAGGGCTTTCCAAAACCTGGCGGTGAACTGTACTCCACGGTCAGAAACAATCTCTTGTGGCAACCCATGCAGACGAAAATGTTCTCGGATAAACAATAGAGCCAGTTTCGGTGCTGTCGGGAGACCAGTCAAGGGCACAAAGTGTGCCATCTTCGAAAAACGGTCAACGATAACCCAAACGGTGTTGCAACCCTTGGAACAGGGCAAGTCAGTGATGAAGTCCATGGAAATGTGAGTCCAGGGTCTCACAGGGATAGGCAGAGGACGAAGTAACCCTGCAGGAGGCAGACGAGGAGATTTATGTTGTGTACATTGGGGACACGAATTAACGCAATCTTGTACATCCTTCCTCATGGTGTTCCACCAGTAAGACCTTTGCAGAAACTTGTACATCTTCTGAGCGCCGGGATGACCGGAAAACTTGGAGTTATGGACCCACAGTAGTATTCCTGGGCGGAATCTAGCTGGCACGGACATTCTTCCAGGAGGAGGAGCTGGAGTAGTTAAAGCAGCAGAGACAGAAACTGGATTCAGAATTAAACCCCGCTCCGGAGGTTCATCCTCGTCTGTGGGAACCTGTGAACGGGAAAGCGCATCTGCTTTAATATTGAGAGTCCCGGTACGGTACTTGATAATGAACGAGAATCGGGAAAAGAAAAGTGCCCATCTCGCCTGGCGAGGATTCAAACATTGTGCGGATTTGATGTACAGTAAATTCTTGTGATCCGTGTAGATGGTAAACACATGTTTAGCCCCTTCTAGAAGATATCTCCATTCTTCCAAGGCAGATTTGATTGCCAAGAGTTCCTGGTCTCCAATAGAGTAATTTCGTTCGGCTGGAGAGAATTTACGAGAGTGGAAGCCACACGGATGTAATTTCTTATCAGAGGAATGCTGGGAGAGGACAGCCCCCACCCCGACTGAAGATGCATCAACTTCTAAGAAGAAGGGTTCCTCGAAATTTGGTTGTTGGAGAACTGGAGCCGTCATGAAAGCTAACTTTAAGCGAGAAAAAGCTACAATGGCTTCCGGAGGCCACAAACTAGGATTAGAACCCTTTCTCGTCAGGGCAGTAATGGGTGCAACAATGGTGGAGAAACCTTTAATGAATTTCCTGTAGTAGTTCGCAAAGCCCAGGAACCTTTGTATTGCTTTCAGGGAAAGAGGCTGAGTCCAATCACGAATGGCCGACAACTTTTCCGGATCCATGCGAAGCTCCGTCCCCGAGATGACATAACCGAGGAACGGAATAGATGTTACTTCAAAGGTACATTTGGAAAGCTTGGCGTAGAGATGATTCTCTTGTAAACGGTGTAGCACCTCTTTGACTTGAGTCCTGTGTTCGACAAGATTTTTGGAAAAAATCAGTATGTCGTCCAGATATACCACAACGCTCTGATACAGCATATCACGAAAGATTTCGTTGACGAATCCCTGGAAAACCGCGGGAGCATTACTAAGACCAAACGGCATCACCAAGTATTCGTAATGCCCATCTCGGGTATTAAAGGCAGTCTTCCATTCATCCCCCTCTCGGATGCGTATAAGATTATAAGCTCCTCTCAAGTCGAGTTTTGAAAAAATGCGGGCACCACGAACCCTATCAAATAACTCTGTGATTAGTGGCAAGGGGTATTTATTCTTAATAGTAATGTCGTTTAGGCCGCGGTAGTCGATGCATGGTCTCAACCCCCCGTCCTTTTTCTTCACGAAAAAGAAGCCTGCACCAGCAGGGGAGGAAGAGGGGCGAATGAATCCCTTGAGCATATTGGACTTAATATACTCCGACATGGCTTGAGTCTCGGGAAGAGACAGAGGATATGTGCGACCACGAGGTGGCGTCTTCCCTGGGACAAGGTCAATAGGGCAGTCCCAAGGCCTGTGAGGTGGTAACAGGTCAGCAGCTTGTTCCGAAAATACGTCCTTGTACCCTTGATATGCCTCCGGAATGTGCTCTTCATCCGTTTTGGAGGTAACACGGAGCGGACAAACAGGAGTAAGACAATTAGTGTGACAAAAGGAACTCCAGGACAGAATTTGTGACGACTTCCAGTCGATGTGGGGGTTATGACTTTTCAGCCAAGGCATTCCAAGAACCAGATCATGGGGCATTTCTGGGATTACCAAGAGTTCCAAATCTTCCTGATGTAGAGCCCCGACCCGCAGCTTAACTGGCCCCGTGCGCCACATTATGAGACCTTTGGAAATTCTAGTCCCGTTGATAGCCGTCAGTGAAATTGGCCGCTCGATAGGCCGTAACTTTAAACCCAAACTTTGGGCACAGAAGGAAGAAACGAAGTTCCCTGCAGCTCCGGAATCCAAAAGGGCTTCACAAGACCTGGAGACTGAATTGGAGACTAGAGTTACTGGAAGCAAGCAGTCCGAAGTTGGAGAAGCTTTTGTCGTAACTCCCAGCTTGACTCCTCCGGAACAAGCTAGGTCTGCCCGTTTCCCGGACGGACTTTACAAGATTTAAGAAAATGATCTGCGGCTCCACAGTAAAGGCAGAGTTTACCCTCACGACGACGCTGTCGTTCTTCCGGAGACAGTCGGGAGCGGTTAATTTGCATGGGCTCATCTGAGCTAGGTGAGGCCACCGGCCTAGGAGTAGGATTCCGGAACCTGGAACGATCCGAACGGTTACGTTCTCTTCCACGCTCCTGCATCCGAAGATCCACCTTGACGCAAAGGGAAATCAAATCTTCTAATGGATCCGGCAGATCTCTAGTAACCAGCTCGTCTTTCAGCCGGTCGGAAAGACCGTTCCAGAAGGCAGCTCTCAGGGCATCATTATTCCAGCGTAGTTCGGAAGCAATGGTCTGGAAATGAACCACGTACTGGCCCACGGAACGGGCGCCCTGCCGAACACGGAGCAAATCGGAAGAAGCAGTGGTCATTCTGCCGGGCTCGTCGAAAATCCTTCGAAAGGACGAGATGAAGTTGGTGTAGTTGGAAACCATGGGATCAGATCGTTCCCATAATGGAGACACCCAATCCAAAGCAGAACCTTCCAACAGAGAAATAATATATGCTACCTTGGACCGGTCTGTAGGAAAGTTGTGTGCAAGTAGCTCGAAATGTACCTCGCACTGGTTCAAGAAACCACGACAATTTTTGGGATTCCCATTATAGCGGGACGGAGTAGGCAACTGAAGGCGTGGAGTGACACCGGCCGATGGTTGAACATTGCTGGCAACGGCAACTGGTGCGACTGCTGGAACAGGGGCCGGAATTACTGAGGCCAGAGACGCCTGAATCTGATCCAGACGCCCGGACAACTGCTGGAGGTACTGCATCACCTGACCTTGTGCTGCTTCCTGACTTTGCACTCGAGAAGCCAGGTTCTGGATGGCACTAGAGTCCGTGTTCCGATCCCCCGAGTCCATGAGGCCTGAGTATACTATCACTGACCTGGTTTGGGAGTGTTGTGGACTCGGGGCTTCTTCCGATGACCGGGAAGAGGAACCGCCACTGGGTCGTAGTAGAGATGGCCGGATGTAGGTCTTCCTCATGCAGGACTAAGACGGCAGGCGGGAGGCCCAGAGGAATTCTTGTAGGTCTCCTGTAAGACAAGACTTGTAGAAATAATGAAGGCTGGGGTACTGAGATATTGGAGACACTGTGGTATTGGAGGCACTGAGGTACTGGGAGTACAGGGAGTGCTGGGAGGCCCTTGGAGGCACGGAGGTGCTTGGAGGCACGGAGGTGCTTGGAGGCACGGAGGTGTTTGGAGACACCGAGGTGTTTGGAGGGACGAGGTGCTTGGAGGCACGAGGTGCTTGGAGACACGGAGGTGCTTGGAGGCACGGAGGTGCTTGGAGGCACGGAGGTGCTTGGAGGCACGAGGTGCTTGGAGACACGGAGGTAACTGGAGGCACGGAGGTGCTTTGAGGCGCGGAGGTGCTTGGAGGCACGAGGTGCTTGGAGGCACGGAGGTGCTTGGAGGCACGGAGGTGCTTGGAGGCACGGAGGTGCTTGGAGGCACGAGGTGCTTGGAGACACGGAGGTAACTGGAGGCACGGAGGTGCTTGGAGGCACGAGGTGCTTGGAGACACGGAGGTGCTTGGAGGCACGGAGGTGCTTGGAGGCACGGAGGTGCTTGGAGGCACGAGGTGCTTGGAGACACGGAGGTGCTTGGAGGCACGGAGGTGCTTGGAGGCACGGAGGTGTTTGGAGACACCGAGGTGTTTGGAGGGACGAGGTGCTTGGAGGCACAGGATGCTTGTAGGCACAGGATGCTTGGAAGTACAGGTTGCTTGTAGGCACAGGATGCTTGGAAGCACAGGATGCTTGCAGGGACGAGGGAGCTCTGGATCATGGCTTCCACAGGAGAAACGAAGATACTCAGGCATCGGATCTCTGCCTGGTATCTGATTTTAAATTCCCCGCCCTAGCCTGATTGGCGGAGCAGGCAGGTGACGTCAGACCTGCTCCGCCTCCTTGCCCTCGCTTGTGATGGCGGCGTCCTTGCTTCCGGGAAGCCGCCGGAGAGCAGCGCCGACCCGCCGCTGAAGCCGGAGACTGACAGGGGAAGAGAGGCGCCGGGCAGACCAGGCCACCCGCAGGGACAAGCGCGGTCGCCGCTGCCCGAGGTTCGTGACAGCGTGCAAATGGTGGAAGGCGCATGCTCTTCACGTCCAGTGTTGGGAAGGTCAGGCATCGCAACCGACACAATTGGACTCTCCTTGTGGATTTGGGATTTCAAAGAACGCACAGTTCTTTGCTGTGCTTTTGCCAGCTTGAGTCTTTTCATTTTTCTAGCGAGAGGCTGAGTGCTTCCATCCTCATGTGAAGCTGAACCACTAGCCATGAACATAGGCCAGGGCCTCAGCCGTTCCTTGCCACTCCGTGTGGTAAATGGCATATTGGCAAGTTTACGCTTCTCCTCCGACAATTTTATTTTAGATTTTTGAGTCCTTTTTTTACTGATATTTGGTGTTTTGGATTTTACATGCTCTGTACTATGACATTGGGCATCGGCCTTGGCAGACGACGTTGATGGCATTTCATCGTCTCGGCCATGACTAGTGGCAGCAGCTTCAGCACGAGGTGGAAGTCGATCTTGATCTTTCCCTATTTTTGGAACCTCAACATTTTTGTTCTCCATATTTTAATAGGCACAACTAAAAGGCACCTCAGGTAAACAATGGAGATGGATGGATACTAGTATACTTATGGATGACGAGCGACTGCCGACACAGAGGTAGCTACAGCCGTGGACTACCGTACTGTGTCTGCTGCTAATATAGACTGGATGATAATGAGATAAAATTAAAATATATATATATATCACACTAGTACTGCAGCCGGACAGGTATATATTATGTAATGACGGACCTGCTGGACACTGTCTGTCAGACTCAGCACTGCAGACTCCTAAAGTAAGCTACTAGTATCAAGAAGATAGAAAAAAAAAAAAAACACGGGTAGGTGGTATACAATTATGGATGGACGAGCGACTGCCGACACAGAGGTAGCTACAGCCGTGGACTACCGTACTGTGTCTGCTGCTAATATATAGACTGGATGATAATGAGATAAAATTAAAATATACATATATATCACACTAGTACTGCAGCCGGACAGGTATATATTATGTAATGACGGACCTGCTGGACACTGTCTGTCAGCACTGCAGACTCCTAAAGTAAGCTACTAGTATCAAGAAGATAGAAAAAAAAAAAAACACGGGTAGGTGGTATACAATTATGGATGGACGAGCGACTGCCGACACAGAGGTAGCTACAGCCGTGGACTACCGTACTGTGTCTGCTGCTAATATAGACTGGATGATAATGAGATAAAATTAAAAAATATATATATATATCACACTAGTACTGCAGCCGGACAGGTATATATTATGTAATGACGGACCTGCTGGACACTGTCTGTCAGCACTGCAGACTCCTAAAGTAAGCTACTAGTATCAAGAAGATAGAAAAAAAAAAACCACGGGTAGGTGGTATACAATTATGGATGGACGAGCGACTGCCGACACAGAGGTAGCTACAGCCGTGGACTACCGTACTGTGTCTGCTGCTAATATAGACTGGATGATAATGAGATAAAATTAAAATATATATATATATATCACACTAGTACTGCAGCCGGACAGGTATATATTATGTAATGACGGACCTGCTGGACACTGTCTGTCAGCACTGCAGACTCCTAAAGTAAGCTACTAGTATCAAGAAGATAGAAAAAAAAAAACCACGGGTAGGTGGTATACAATTATGGATGGACGAGCGACTGCCGACACAGAGGTAGCTACAGCCGTGGACTACCATACTGTGTCTGCTGCTAATATATAGACTGGATGATAATGAGATAAAATGAAAATATATATATATCACACTAGTACTGCAGCCGGACAGGTATATATTATGTAATGACGGACCTGCTGGACACTGTCTGTCAGACTCAGCACTGCAGACTCCTAAAGTAAGCTACTAGTATCAAGAAGATAGAAAAAAAAAAAACACGGGTAGGTGGTATACAATTATGGATGGACGAGCGACTGCCGACACAGAGGTAGCTACAGCCGTGGACTACAGTACTGTGTCTGCTGCTAATATAGACTGGATGATAATGAGATAAAATTAAAATATATATATATCACACTAGTACTGCAGCCGGACAGGTATATATTATGTAATGACGGACCTGCTGGACACTGTCTGCAGAATGCGTTTATAAAAACACCACACGACGAGTGTTTAACTTTTTCAGGCAGACAATCACAATATACTGGTGGTCAGCAGACAATCACAATACTGGTGGTCAGTGGTCACTGGTCAGTCACACTGGCAGTGGCACTCTGGCAGCAAAAGTGTGCACTGCACTGTACTTAAAATATGTACTCCTGCTATAACTGCTCCCCAGTCTCCCCCACAATTAAGCTGTGTGAGCAGTGAGCACTCAGCACAGTCAGATAATGATATACAGTATTACATATGATGCAGCACACTGGGCTGAGCACAGATATGGTATGTGACTGTGTCACACTGTGTATCATTTTTTTTCAGGCAGAGAACGGATTAATTAAACTGGTGGTCACTGGTCACACTATCAGCAGCAAGTAGAACTCCTCCTAATAATATGCTCCCCAAAATTTGTGTCTCTCTCTAGTACTCTAGTCTAAACGGAGAGGATGCCAGCCACGTCCTCTCCCTATCAATCTCAATGCACGTGTGAAAATGGCGGCGACGCGCGGCTCCTTATATAGAATCCGAGTCTCGCGATAGAATACGAGCCTCGCGAGAATCCGACAGCGGGATGATGACGTTCGGGCGCGCTCGGGTTAACCGAGCAAGGCGGGAAGATCCGAGTCGCTCGGCCCCGTGTAAAAAAACCTGAAGTTCGGGCGGGTTCGGATTCCGAGGAACCGAACCCGCTCATTTCTAGTCATAAATGGAGAATATCCTGTCCGCACATTAGTATTTCCCAGTAGGAAAGTGGACAGAGATAGGGTAACCCCCGGGTATTTCTTTTTAACTACCACATAAGAAGTATCAATTTCTAGGAATGCCCTTGTCTAGATAAGCTCGGGAATGTTTGTTGGACCATGTACAGACCCTTAATACGGGATGAGGAGGATTGAATGAATTCTTTGCATGACCTAGAAGCTTGTTTTTTTTTTTGCAGTACTAGAAAATTCTCTGTCAGGATAAGATCACTGGTAAACACTAATTCGCCAAATGGGAGGAACGAGAGAAGTGCAACATTACCCTTTGACAAAACCTGCTGAAGTTACGAATGGGCCTCTATGATGCTAAACTCTTTTTCTCCTAGCAGCAGTGGCCCCTGACTAACTTAATCGACAGAGATTTTGTTATGTAAATTGAAATGTGAAATACATATATTGCACTTCCGCTCAGGAAGTACAAGGTATGTTAGATACTCCTCAAAGACTAATGTTGCATTCCACTGTTTAACATTCATGTCCATCACAGGTAGAGGAAATTATCTCACAGATACCAGGTTCCCTATGAATTTAGGATGGACAGGACACTGAATTGATGGCTGAGGTAGTCCCAATAGTGATACAGCAAGCACAAGATTTAAGGGGGTTAGACTAAGTAGTTAATAAATTCCCCGTAGTGCCCAATCCCGTTGTCATTTTAATAAAATCCTCTCCACCTCTACAAACTTATCTGTCACCAACCTCTATTCTGTTTTTCTTCACAGTTTCCTCTTCATCTTTGCGTTCAAAAAGGGGGTACAATACATGGACCCGATTCTCCCAAGGTTTCAAGTGACAGCCTGAATATTTTCTCCCAAGCCCTACATGACTATTTACAGTCCTTTCAGCCTGAGAATGGGTCGGTGCTGATACAATATGTTGATGACTTGTTCTTGTGCGCTGATTCATTTGAGTCGTCCCTGGCAGATACGAAGCAGTTTCTTTTTCGTCTCTTCCAAACGGGACACCAGGTCTCAACGGATAAACCGCAGTTGTGTAGGACAAGGGTCAAATACCTAGGACGTAGTACTGGTACATGATTTGACAGTTCATACACTACATGCCATATTGGTCCTTCAGAGTTCTGCCCGAACCCGGTATGTCTCATCAGCACGATGGCACCAGTATATTACTGCAGTTTGCCTTGCCATGCACAATGGGTGGAGGATGAGAATACTGGTGAAGGGAAATTTTGTATAGACACTGATATGCATGATGGTATGGAATATCTGAATCGGATATTACCTTACTAAGAGACCAGACATAAAAGACACCCCGTTGGTGAACGCAGACCTGATATTTTTTTTCTTTTTCCCTCTAGAGATGTTTTTTTCTTTTTCTCTTACGTCCTAGAGGATGCTGGGGACTCCGTAAGGACCATGGGGTATAGAGGGCTCCACAGGAGACATGGGCACTTTAAGACTTTAAATGGGCGTGAACTGGCTCCTCCCTCTATGCCCCTCCTCCAGACTCGTTAGATCCTGTGCCCAGAGGAGACTGGTCACACACTAGGGGAGCTCTACTGAGTTTCTCTAGAAAATAGACTTTGTTAGGTTTTTTATTTTCAGGGAGCACTGCTGGCAACAGGCTCCCTGCTTCGTGGGACTGAGGGGAGAGAAGCAGACCCACTTTCCTAGACTGATGGGCTCTGCTTCTTAGGCTACTGGACACCATTACCTCCAGAGGGTCTGAACATTGGTGTCGTCTAGCTGTTCGTTCCCGGAGCCGCGCCGCCGTCCTCCTCACAGAGCCGGAAGATAGAAGCTGGGTGAGTATAGGAAGCAAGAAGACTTCAGAGGCAGCAGAAGACGTTAGATCTTCGTGAGGTACCGCGCAGCGGTCGCGCTGCGCGCCATTGCTCCCACACACACACACAAGGCACTACAAGGGTGCAGGGCGCAGGGGGGGCGCCCTGGGCAGCAAAATTTACCTCAGATACTAGACTGGCATAGTATATACACTGCATAGGCAGGGTATACAACCCCCCGCCAGTATAAATAATAGCGGGACCAAAGCCCGCCATCAAGGGGGCGGGGCTTCTTCCCTCAGCTCTAACCAGCGCCATTTTCTCCACAGCTTCCTGCAGAGACGCTGCTCCCGAATTGTATTGTTAATATTTCAGACTCTGGCGGCGCTGGGTGTGAGCTGGCAAACTCCCCCTCTGTCTCTCCAAAGGACCTCATTGTGGGTCTGTCCCCTATAATTCAGTGTGTTTGGGGGTGTCAGTACATGTGTGTCGACATGTCTGAGGTGGAAGGCTCTTCGAGGGAGGAAGCGGAGCAGAATGTGGTTATGACTCCGTCGGCACCGCCGACTGCTGATTGGGTAGGCATGTGGAATGTTTTGAATGCAAGTGTGGCTTTATTACATAAAAGGTTGGACAAATCTGTGTCTCAGAACCAAGCATGGAGTCAATCCATGGATATTACTGTGTCACAGAACCCATCAGGGTCCCAGAAACGTCCTTTTACCCAGATAGCAGACACTGATACCGACACGGATTCCGACTCCAGTGTCGACTATGATGATGCGAGGTTACACCCAAGGGTGGCCAAGAGTATTCAGTACATGATTATAGCAATAAAAGATGTATTACATATCACAGAGGACCCCTCTGTCCCTGACACAAGGGTCTGTATGTTTAAGAAGAAACGTGAGGTAACGTTTCCCCCATCTCATGAACTGAACGCTCTATTTGAAAAGGCTTGGGAAACTCCAGACAAGAGGCTGCAGATTCCCAAGATAATTATTATGGCGTATCCTTTCCCCTCACAGGACAGGTTACGGTGGGAATCATCACCCTCGGTGGATAAAGCCTTGACGCGGTTATCCAAAAAAGTGTCCCTACCGTCCCCGGACATGGCGACCCTAAAGGATCCTGCGGACCGCAAGCAGGAAACCACTTTAAAATCAATTTTATGCGACTACGGGAGCCCTCCTCAGAACGGCAGTTGCGTCGGCATGGGTGAGTAGTGCAATTGCAGGTTGGGCAGATAACTTGTCATCTGACATGGACACCCTCGACAGGTATACTGTTCTGTTAACTTTGGGTCACATCAAGGACGCAGCGTTATACCTAAGGGAGGCTGCGAGAGATATTGGCCTCTTGGGATCAAGGGCCATTGCCATGGCAATTTCAGCTAGGAGGTCGCTGTGGACCCGTCAATGGACTGGTGATGCTGACTCCAAGAGACTTATGGAGGCTTTGCCTTACAAAGGTGAAGTTTTGTTTGGGTATGGCCTTGCGGACCTGGTTTTCACAGCTACTGCGGGTAAGTCTTCTTTTTTGCCTTTTGTTCCCCCACAGCAAAAGAAAATGCCTCAATACCAGATGCAGTCCTTTCGGTCTCATAAATTCAGAAAGGGGCGTGGATCATCTTTCCTCGCCAGAGGTAGAGGAAGAGGGAAAAGAACACCAGCTACGGCTAGTTCCCAGGAGCAAAAGTCCTCTCCGGCTTCTGCCAAATCCACCGCATGACGCTGGGGCTCCCCTGCGGGAGTCCGCACCGGTGGGGGCACGTCTTCGGCTCTTCAGCCAGGTCTGGGTTCAGTTGGACCTGAATCCTTGGGTGCTAGGAAATGTGACCCAAGGGTAAAAACTGAAGTTCGAAGACGTGCCTCCACACCGATTTTTCAAATCGACCTTACCAGCTTCTCTCCCAGAGAGAACAATAGTTTCAGCGGCAATACAAAAGCTGTGTCAACAGCAAGTGATTATCATGGTTCCCCGATTACAACAGGGAAAGGGGTTTTATTCAACTCTATTCGTGGTCCCAAAACCAGACGGCTCGGTCAGACCGATTCTGAACCTAAAATCCCTACACCTGTATTTGAAGAGAATCAAATTCAAGAAGGAATCTCTCCGAGCAGTGATCTCCAGTCTGGACGGGGGGGGGGGGGGGGGGGGGGGGATTTTATGGTGTCGCTAGACATAAAGGATGCATACCTTCGTGTCCCCATATACCCTCCTCATCAGGCGTTCCTGAGATTCGCTGTGCAGGAGTGTCATTACCAATTTCAGACGTTGCCGTTTGGGCTTTCCACGGCCCTGAGGATTTTCACCAAGGTAATGGCAGAAATGATGGTGCTCCTGCGCAAGCAGGGTGTCACAATTATCCCGTACTTGGACGATCTCCTGATAAAAGCGCGATCAAGAGAACAATTACTGAAAAACGTGGATCTCTCTCTGAGGGTGCTACAACAACATGGCTGGCTTCTAAATTTGCCAAAGTCGCAGTTGGTTCCGACAACTCAGCTGTCGTTTTTGGGCATGATTCTGGATACGGAAAGACATAGGATTTTTTTTCCAGTGGGAAAAGCACAGGAAATCCAGAACATGGTCAAGGATCTGCTGAAACCAAAAAGAGTGTCGATTCATCAATGCACTCGAGTGTTGGGAAAGATGGTGGCGGCCTACGAGGCCATTCCGTTTGGCAGGTTCCATGCAAGAGCTTTTCAGTGGGACCTACTGAACAAGTGGTCAGGGTCCCATCTCCAAATGCATCAGATAATAAGCCTGTCCCCCAGGGCCAGGATCTCTCTCCTATGGTGGCTTCAGAGTGCTCACCTTCTAGAGGGTCGCAGATTTGGAATTCAGGATTGGGTTCTCGTGACCACGGACGCGAGCCTCCGAGGATGGGGAGGCTTGTCTGCACATAAATGTGCTGGAATTAAGGGCCATATACAACGGCCTGAGACAGGCTGAGCATCTTCTTCGCAAACTACCCGTTCTGATCCAGTGAGACGACATCACAGCGCATGCTAACCGACAGGTTGCAGAGCTGCAATGGTGGAAGCCACCAGGATTCTTCGCTGGGCGGAGAATCATGTGAGCGCGCTGTCAGCAGTATTCATTCCAGGAGTGGACAACTGGGAAGCAGACTTCCTCAGCAGGCACGATCTCCATCCAGGAGAGTGGGGACTTCATCAAGAGGTCTTTGCAGAAGTGACAAGTTGCTGGGGACTCCCTCAAATAGACATTATGGCATCACGCCTCAACAAGAAGCTTCGGACATATTGTTCCAGGTCAAGGGACCCTCGGACGATAGCAGTGGACGAGCTAGTAACACCATGGGTGTATCAGGCGGTCTATGTGTTCCCTCCACTTCCACTCATCTCAAAAATATTGAGAATCATAAGAAGAACAAAGGTTCAGACGATACTCATTGTTCCAGATTGGCCTCGAAGGGCGTGGTATCCAGATCTTCAGGAAATGCTCACAGAAGATCCTTGGCCTCTTCCTCTCAGAGAGGACCTGTTACAACAGGGGCCGTGTGTGTTCCAGGTCTTACCGCGATTACGTTTGACGGCATGGCGGTTGAACACCAGATCCTAGCTAGGAAAGGTATTCCAGGGGAAGTCATCCCTACTCTACTTAAAGCTAGGAAGGAGGTAATGGTGAAGCACTATCACCATATCTGGAGGAAGTATGTGTCTTGGTGTGAATCCAAGAATGCTCCTACGGAGGATATCCAGCTGGGTCGTTTTCTCCATTTTCTACAGACAGGAGTGGATATGGGCCTAAAGTTAGGCTCCATTAAGGTGCAGATTTCGGCCTTATCAATATTTTTTCAGAAGGAATTGGCCTCTCTTCCAGAAGTGCAGACTTTTGTGAAGGGAGTACTGCACATCCAACCTCCTTTTGTGTCCCCAGTGGGACCTTAGCGTGGTGTTACAGTTCCTTAAATCACATTGGTTTGAACCTTTTCAGACTGTTGACTTGAAATTTCTCACTTGGAAAGTGGTCATGTTATTGGCCTTGGCATCTGCAAGGCGGGTGTCCGAATTGGCAGCCTTGTCTCACAAGAGCCCCTATTTGATTTTCCATGTAGATAGAGCGGAATTGAGAACTCGTCCTCAATTTCTACCCAAGGTGGTTTCGTCGTTTCACATGAACCAACCTATTGTGGTGCCTGTGGCTACGGATGTCTTGGAGGATTCCAAGACCCTTGATGTGGTCAGGGCTTTAAAAATCTATGTAGCCAGAACGGCTCGTATTAGGAAAACAGAGGCACTGTTTGTCCTATATGCGGCCAACAAGATAGGCGCGCCTGCTTCCAAGCAGACTATTGCACTCTGGATCTGTAACACGATTCAGCAGGCTCATTCTACGGCTGGATTGCCGTTACCAAAATCGGTTAAGGCCCATTCCACTAGGAAGGTGGGTTCTTCTTGGGCGGCTGCCCGTGGTGTCTCGGCGTTACAGCTTTGCCAAGCAGCTACTTGGTCGGGTTCCAACACTTTTGCAAAATTCTATAAGTTTGATACCCTGGCTGATGAGGACCGCGTGTTTGCTCAATCGGTGCTGCAGAGTCATCCGCACTCTCCCGCCCGGTCTGGAGCTTTGGTATAAACCCCATGGTCCTTAAGGTGTCCCCAGCATCCTCTAGGACGTTAGAGAAAATAAGATTTTAACCCTACCGGTAAATCTTTTTCTCCTAGTCCGTAGAGGATGCTGGGCGCCCGTCCCAGTGCGGACTGAAATCGGCAATAATTGTATATTGTTATTGGTAAGGTTACACAAAGGTTGTGTTACAGTTGAAATCAGGCTGTTGCTGATTTTTGTTGTTCATACTGGTAACTGGTTTACTTATATACCATGTTGTACGGTGTGTTTGTGGTGTGAGCTGGTATGTGTCTCACCCTTAATTAACAAAATCCTTTTCCTCGTAATGTCCATCTCCTCTGGGCACAGTTCCTATAACTGGAGTCTGGAGGAGGGGCATAGAGGGAGGAGCCAGTTCACGCCCATTTAAAGTCTTAAAGTGCCCATGTCTCCTGCGGAGCCCGTCTATACCCCATGGTCCTTTACGGAGTCCCCAGCATCCTCTACGGACTAGGAGAAAAAGATTTACCGGTAGTTTTAAAATCTTATTTTTTTGGAGTGATGCTCATGGTACTCTACAATTAAATTGAGATGCAAATTTGTGTTCCCTACAGGAAAAAAAGGTCTGGAAGGCGAAGGGGTATGGTCAGGAGTCCTCGGGCCGCTGGAGAGATGGACAAGGTAACCAGGACGTATCTCCCAGGCCTAGCTGAGGCGGCACATGGTCTGACTCACCTAGGGTAAGGAAGGTATGTGCAAATTAGTAAGAGCTTACTGGTGTGTACCAGGGTTCTCTTCTCAGGCAAGCAGGAAAGCAATGACATATCTTACTTGTATAAGGAAGAACATTTGGTAAGGTAGCACTGACAGAGCCATCCCATACTCCTCCTGCAGACTGACTTTTTCAGGTAATACAAATCGACTTCGTACAGTTAACACCCTGTAAGAATTTGAAATATGTATTGGTGTACACTGATGTTTTCTCAAACTGGGTAGAGGCATTTAGGAGCAAAGTGAGACACTGCCACTAGTGTTATGTAGCATCGGAACCACTCCCAGACCCCCACTTAACGAATCGCCCTCTTTGAAATTTTTGTTTTGTTTTTTGGAAGACAACCTCATGTCATGATTGATCTGCACCATGATCAGAAATACACCAATGAGGTGACAGTACAGTACCTTATCGAGATGAGCCAGCATTTGAGAACTTAACAAAAGAACTTGAAACTGTTAAATCCTGATATGCCAACTACTAACTGTCTTGATTGTGAACCAAGAGACTGTGTGATTGTTCTTATGCTCAGGTTGCCTAATAGACAGGTGGAAAGGACCGTACCAAGTTTTGTTGACAACACGATCCCAGTGAAAGTAGCCGAGAGAGAGACTTGGGTCCATGAATTCCCATGGCAGGAAAGTCGTTAGTCCGGAAGGAACTCGTAAAGGGAGTTAGATCGCAGAAGTATCACCCGAGAGTCTGTTCCGTGAAGACTGAGAGGCGGCACTGTTGAACACTACCTGAGCGTACTAAAGGATTACAGAAAGATCTGTCGTAGTAATGGATTTGATATAAGCAAGATTTGTTTTGTTCTATCTTTTTTTTTTTTTTTTTCCCGTTGACAAACATTTTTTTTTCAGGACATTCTATTTTTGTGAGGTTTCATGAGGAGTCGAGTGTGGGACTGGAACTGGTTCTGGAGAAAGGAGTGATGTCTTTATAGGATCCCGGATCAGCCTATGACTTTGTTAAAGCCAGAGAAAATCAAAGGTCTAGTAGTTACAGAGTGCAAAGGTAACGTGATAGGCTATTGTCTGAGGAACACTGTATTTTATAGTTATTGTGACCCCATAATTGAAGATGAGTGCATCCAGAGATGTCAGTCTAGCAATAAGGCAGAATTTGACAGACATCCCTTGAGTGATTACCACTCACTAGTGGGTAAGGTCTTAAACCAAATGGAATGTTGGATGTGCTCAGAGGTACCTCTAAGACAAAATAATGCAGGATTAGTGCCATATTCTTTAGAGTTAGCTGAGGTACTTGAATTACACGGAGGGGAAGGGGGAACAGGTGGACAAGGAATATAATATAACTAGACTCCCTAGTCTTAAAATCCACCAGTACCATAGATAAATCCCTGGTATGTTTAAATCTCACCAATTACAGGAAATCAGGAAATTGAGAGGTAATCAGGAACAATAAGACAATGGCTAGTCACACATAGCAGATAAAGAATTAATATATGTGGAAGAGAAGTGTATGAGTGGCTCTCCCCGAACTCCGAAGGTTTATGTTATCTAGGAAGGGACACTACCTGAAATAATAACCCTTGTTCAATGAATAAACAGACCTAGCATACGTTCCAGAACTGGAAACAATGTTCAGGGAGTGATAGGAATAAATAAGAAATAAGAAACAATGAAAATGTTATGTCTCTTTCACGATTTGCTTGTGTTTTCTCCCTCTACCCAGCAAAACCTCTATCAAATCCGAACATCAGTGTACAAGGACGTAGGTGCATGTATGTGTGCAGCGTTCGTTCAAATCAGACATCATAGGCCATAGCACTGTCCCAGCATACTCTATAGGTTGAATGTCGTCCCACACCCAACTAGTGGTCCCGTGACCGCCGAGTGCATATAGAGGATGTCCCGTCCTCCTCCCGATCTTCTCCAAATACAGTCAATGTCTGATTTGCGAAATGAATACATACGTGTGTCTAGGTCACCGGTTATGTATTTGAAATAATTTTTTTTTGTAATTATGTTTAGTGTGTCAGTAATGACAGTTATTGTCTACTGACAAAGGGTGGGCTGTCGAAGTAAAAAATATTACATACACACCACATACAAACTCCAAACAGATCTCCAAACAGATGGGTCTCTGTGCGTGCGCATACACGCAGCGTGCACAGCGATATATGGTAGCATAAGCATTCACACAGACGAGCAACAAAGATATATTCAACGCATATTTCATACAACACATAAATTAACATGTCAAGCACCAGACATTATAATGTATTTATATGAATTATAACATCATATATATATGTATTATTGGAACAGAACAAGATAAACATATCATGTTTAGTGGCAAAATTATCAGGATAATGTGTGTGTTAATTTGAAAGCTATGAGTAGATTGTAGCACATTACAATGATTAGTTATGACCAAATGTATGAATACAAAGGATTTCCTGAAGACACATGTGCCAGCAACCTGAGACAAAAGGCCTCAAACTGACCAATAACACATCATGAATGAGAGATCTCCCTCCCCTGGACCAATAAGAGAAGACTCAGTCCCAGACATGTACTTCCCCCAATACACAGTATATAGGTATTTCCCCTCATCCAGGAAGCTGTTTTCGTTGCTGTTGGTGCAGATTTAAAGATGGAGAGGACTGTGCATTGAGCAAATAGGGTGAAGTACTGTATGCTGGCTGTATCTAATCTTTATGTAACTACAACTGCTTCTTGTGTAATTGTAACTCTGTAACTATAGATATATGTGAGTGTATATACATATATATATATTTTATAACTGAATGGTATACTGTACATATGTTATATTGTATGCATACCCTTTTAATATCAAATATATACATCTCTGAGCGTTGGACCTCAGCCTACGTGTGCGAGTGCTTGTTTTCGCTTAAGGGATGTAGTGTTTGCGAAGTACAGCGCACTTTTATCGTATATTGTAATAAGATGCGCCTTGCGTCTGCAGCATATATTAACGCTGGCATTTTAAATATTTATCAGAAATAATAAGAAATTTACAGAACAGATATATAATATCCTTTATATTATTATACAGCACTTCGTGATTTTTCAGTGATAGTTATACTATATCAATTATGCAGTTAAACATCCAGTGAATCTCAATACGTCACTGTTATGCACTTGTTGTTTATAGTGTTCATGTATTGCAGAGTTCTGGCTGCCCGGGGTTTGGTTGCCGTGGAATCACCGTTGCCATGACCACTGAGAAAGCTGAGCATGCTCCGTCCGCCTGATGTCTGGTTGCTGGGAGATCCCGGTTGCTGCTCGCACCGTACTTGCCTGTGTCATGACTTTGCACACAGCAGCTTGGACGGAAGTTGTTCCCACCCCCGGATCCCACCGTAATTCCCGCTCACGGTCCTTCTCTTTTATAAAGGTATGTTTTATTTCACTGTATTCGCTTTGTATCACCTTGACAAAGGGGCGCTATAGCCCCAAAACGGGATTGTTGTGACGAATTAAAAAAACTTTTTGCATGCCAGCAACTGTAATCGCCTCTGAGTGCCGCTGCCTGTTGGACGTGCTTCATATATGTGCCCTCCTCGGCAGTGGCTCTCCCGAAGAGTCGCACAGTAGCCACTCACAGTTGCCCCACCACGCTGCACCACAGGGAAGAAGCTCTAAATAAACTACAGCTCCCAGCAGCGCTTGTTGCCGGGAGGTCCTGGTAGCAAGGGCTGCTGGAAGCTGTTATTTATTTAGAGCAGGGATGGGAATCTTCGGCCCTTCAGCTGTTGTTGAAATATACATCCCAGCATGCCCTGCAACAGTTAGTGGCTGCTGTGCGAGTCTTCCGGAGAGCCACTGCTGAGGGCGGCACACTAGGTAAAGCCTTTGCTAGGTGATTCTCCCCCCTGGCCTCGGCCGGTGCTCCTGGCGAGTGCCATCCTGGCCAAGGGGTAGACACGCCTCTGCTCCCAGCAATGCAGTTTTAAAATATAGAGGTTATAGAAGTCACCTAAGAGTGTGGCTCTCTGATTGGACTCCATCTACTACTGGTGGGAGAGAGAAAATTATGGAAGTGTGCAGTTATTACTGTACAACACAGGGATTTTGTTTTCCATTTGCTCTTTTTGGAAGGTTAATTGTTAGAGTTTTTGAGCATGAGATATGGTATCCTGTAGCCTTATCAGAAGTGGCTGGGCATGTTGTGACTAGGAATTGTATCCGAATAGCCACATGTTGGTTAAGGCTATTGCAACACAATGTATATCGTCTTTGCAGAGGAGGTGTTGTGGTTTAAACCAGTGGAGTTGCGTACAAAGGGCCTCATTCAGGTTGGATCGCAGTGCGTGATCCAACCACAAAAAATACAAAAAGATACCTCCAAGAAGAAGCCGGGGACTCGCGTTTCTGCATGGACCCGCGGCACGTCCTGACCCTGCGCGGTGACCCACGGAGTTCGCGGAGGCGCACGGGGAACTCGGGACCACCCGGCAGACCTCACACCAGTGCCGCAGTTGTAGACTGCGACCCCTGCGATCCTCTGGACGCCGGTGCTGAGACCCGGGAGATCGCTGTAACGGACGCCGCTCAGCGGCCCTGCAGTAGGAAGCGCGGCGCTCGGACACCTCACACAGCCTGTGCACCCAAACGGGTCTCAGTGTGCCCTCAGAAAATAAGATTTTACTCACCGGTAAATCTATTTCTCGTAGTCCGTAGTGGATGCTGGGAACTCCGTAAGGACCATGGGGAATAGACGGGCTCCGCAGGAGACTGGGCACTCTAAAAGAAAGATTAGGTACTATCTGGTGTGCACTGGCTCCTCCCACCATGACCCTCCTCCAGACCTCAGTCAGGATACTGTGCCCGGAAGAGCTGACACAATAAGGAAGGATTTTGAATCCCGGGTAAGACTCATACCAGCCACACCAATCACACCGTATAACTCGTGATACTACACCCAGTTAACAGTATGAAATATAACTGAGCCTCTCAACAGATGGCTCAACAATAACCCTTAGTTAGGCAATAACTACATACAAGTATTGCAGACAATCCGCACTTGGGATGGGCGCCCAGCATCCACTACGGA
This sequence comes from Pseudophryne corroboree, assembly GCF_028390025.1. Lineage (NCBI taxonomy): Eukaryota > Metazoa > Chordata > Amphibia > Anura > Myobatrachidae > Pseudophryne > Pseudophryne corroboree. Next base: position 916,504,019 of record NC_086445.1, on the reverse strand, counting down.
CTACGAGAAATAGATTTACCGGTGAATAAAATCTTATTTTCTCTGACGTCCTAGTGGATGCTGGGAACTCCGTAAGGACCATGGGGATTATACCAAAGCTCCCAAACGGGCGGGAGAGTGCGGATGACTCTGCAGCACCGAATGAGAGAACTCAAGGTCCTCCTCAGCCAGGGTATCAATTTTGTAGAATTTAGCAAACGTGTTTGCCCCTGACCAAGTTGCAGCTCGGCAAAATTGTAAAGCCGAGACCCCTCGGGCAGCCGCCCAAGATGAGCCCACTTTCCTCGTGGAATGGGCTTTTACTGATTTAGGATGCGGCAATCCAGCCGCAGAATGCTCCAGCTGAATTGTGCTACAAATTCAGCGAGCAATAGTCTGCTTAGAAGCAGGAGCACCTATTTTGTTGGGTGCCTACAGGATAAAAAGCGAGTCAGTTTTCCTGACTCCAGCCGTCCTGGAAATATAAATTTTTAAGGCCCTGACTACGTCCAGTAACTTGGAATCTTCCAAGTCCCTAGTAGCCGCAGGCACTACAATAGGTTGGTTCAAGTGAAAAGCTGATACCACCTTAGGGAGAAAATGGGGACGAGTCCTCAATTCTGCCCTATCCATATGGAAAATCAGATAAGGGCTTTTACATGACAAAGCCGCCAATTCTGACACACGCCTGGCCGAAGCCAAGGCCAATAACATGACCACTTTCCACGTGAGATATTTCAAATCCACAGTTTTAAGTGGCTCAAACCAATGTGATTTTAAGAAACTCAACACCACGTTGAGATCCCAAGGTGCCACAGGAGGCACAAAAGGGGGCTGAATATGTAGCACTCCCTTTACAAATGTCTGAACTCCAGGCAGTGAAGCCAGTTCTTTCTGGAAGAAAATCGACAGAGCCGAAATCTGGACCTTAATGGAACCCAATTTTAGGCCCATAGTCACCCCTGACTGTAGGAAGTGCAGAAAACGACCCAGCTGAAATTCCTCTGTTGGGGCCTTCCTGGCCTCACACCACGCAACATATTTTCGCCAAATACGGTGATAATGGTTTGCGGTTACTTCTTTCCTGGCTTTTATCAGCGTAGGAATGACTTCTTCCGGAATGCCCTTTTCCTTTAGGATCCGGAATTCAACCGCCATGCCGTCAAACGCAGCCACGGTAAGTCTTGGAACAGACAGGGCCCCTGCTGTAGCAGATCCTGTCTGAGCGGTAGAGGCCATGGGTCCTCTGATATCATTTCTTGAAGTTCTGGGTACCAAGCTCTTCTTGGCCCATCCGGAACCACGAGTATCGTTCTTACTCCTCGTTCTCTTATTATTCTCAGTACCTTTGGTATGAGAGGCAGAGGAGGGAATACATAAACCGACTGGTACACCCACGGTGTCACTAGAGCGTCCACAGCTATTGCCTGAGGGTCCCTTGACCTGGCGCAATATCTAGTTTTTTGTTTAGGCGGGACGCCATCATGTCCACCTGTGGCCTTTCCCAACGGTTGGAAGACTTCTGGATGAAGTCCCCACTCTCCCGGGTGTAGGTCGTGTCTGCTGAGGAAGTCTGCTTCCCAGTTGTCCACTCCCGGAATGAACACTGCTGACAGTGCTAAGACGTGATTTTCCGCCCATCGGAGAATCCTTGTGGCTTCTGCCATCGCCATCCTGCTTCTTGTACCGCCCTGTCGGTTTACATGGGCAACTGCCGTGATGTTGTCTGATTGGATCAGTACCGGCTGGTTTTGAAGCAGAGGCCTTGTCAGACTTAGGGCATTGTAAATGGCCCTCAGTTCCAGAATATTTATGTGTAGGGACGACTCCTGACTTGACCAAAGTCCTTGGAAATTTCTTCCCTGTGTGACTGCCCCCCAGCCTCGAAGGCTGGCATCCGCGGTTACCAGGACCCAGTCCTGTATGCCGAATCTGCGGCCCTCTTGAAGATGAGCACTCTGCAGCCACCACAGTAGAGATACCCTGGTCCTTGGAGACAGGGTTATCAGCCGATGCATCTGAAGATGCGATCCCGACCACTTGTCCAAGAGGTCCCACTGAAAGGTTCTTGCATGGAACCTGCCGAATAGAATTTTGGTTCGTAAGAAGCTACCATTTTTCCCAGGACTTGTGTGCAGTGATGCACCGATACCTGTTTTGGTTTCAGGTCTCTGACTAAAGATGACAGCTCCTTGGCTTTCTCCTGCGGGAGAAACACTTTTTTCTGTTCTGTGTCCAGAACCATCCCCAGGAACAGTAGGCGTGTGGTAGGAACCAGCTGTGACTTTGGAATGTATAGAATCCATCCGTGCTGTTGTAGCACTTCCCGAGACAGTGCTATTCCGACCAACAACTGCTCCTTGGACCTCGCCTTTATAAGGAGATCGTCCAAGTACGGGATAATTAAAACTCCCTTTTTTCGAAGGAGTATCATCATTTCTGCCATTACCTTGGTAAAGACCCTCGGTGCCGTGGACAGTCCAAACGGCAGTGTTTGGAATTGGTAATGGCAATCCTGTACCACAAATCTGAGGTACTCCTGGTGAGGATGGTAAATGGGGACATGTAGGTAAGCATCCTTGATGTCCAGGGATACCATGTAATCCCCTCTCCTCCAGGCTTGCAATAACCGCCCTGAGCGATTCCATCTTGAACTTGAATTTTTTATGTATGTGTTCAAGGATTTCAAATTTAAAATGGGTCTCACCGAACCGTCCGGTTTCGGTACCACAAACAGTGTGGAATAGTAACCCCGTCCTTGTTGAAGTAGGGGCACCTTGACTATCACCTGCTGGGAATATAGCTTGTGAATTGCCTCTAGCACAGCCTCCCTGCCTGAGGGAGTTGTCGGCAAGGCAGATTTGAGGAAACGGCGGGGGGGAGACGCCTCGAATTCCAGCTTGTACCCCTGAGATACCACTTGAAGGATCCAGGGATCCACCTGTGAGCGAGCCCACTGATCGCTGAAATTTTTGAGGCGGCCCCCCACCGTACCTGGCTACGCCTGTGGAGCCCCCGCGTCATGCGGTGGACTCAGAGGAAGCGGGGGAAGAATTTTGATTCTGGGAACTGGCTGACTGGTGCAGCTATTTCCCTCTTCCCTCGCCTTTGACCCGCTTGCTTTTCTAAAGCCGAAAGGACTGTACCTGATAATACAGTGCTTTCTTAGGCTGTGAGGAAACCTGAGGTAAAAATTTTTCTTCCCAGCTGTTGCTGTGGATACGAGGTCCCAGAGACCATCCCCAAACAATTCCTCACCCTTATAAGGCTCTATGTGCCTTTTAAAGTCAGCATCACCTGTCCAGTGTCGGGTCTCTAATACCCTCCTGACAGAATGGACATTGCATTAATTCTGGATGCCAGCCGGCAAAATATCCCTCTGTGCATCCCTCATATATAAGACGACGTCTTATGTTCGCAAAATAGTATCCCTGTTTGACAGGGTTACAGACCACGCTGCAGCAGCACTATCTGCAGGTCTCAGTCTAGTACCTGAGTGTGTAAATACAGACTTCAGGATAGCCTCCTGCTTTTTATCAGCAGGTACCTTCAAAGTGGCCGTATCCTAAGACAGCAGTGCCACCTTTTTTGACAAACGTGTGAGCGCCTTATCCACCCTAGGGGATATCTCCCAGCGTAACTTATCCTCTTGCGGGAAAGGGTACGCCATCAGTAACTTTTTAGAAATTACCAGTTTCTTATCGGGAGAACCCACGCTTTTTCACACTTCATTCACTCATTTGATGGGGGAACAAAACACTGCCTGCTTTTTCTCCCCAAACATAAAACCCTTTTTTAGTGGTACTTGGGTTAATGTCAGAAATGTGTAACACATTTTTTATTGCCGGGATCATGTAACGGATGTTCCTAGTGGATTGTGTATATGTCTCAACCTCGTCGACACTGGAGTCAGACTCCGTGTCGACATCTGTGTCTGCCATCTGAGGGAGCGGGCGTTTTTGAGCCCCTGATGGCCTTTGAGACGCCTGGGCAGGCGCGGGCTGAGAAGCCGGCTGTCCCATAGCTGTTACGTCATCCAGCCTTTTATGTAAGGAGTTGACACTGTCGGTTTATACCTTCCACCTATCCATCCACTCTGGTGTCGGCCCCACAGGGGGCGACATCACATTTATCGGCATCTGCTCTGCCATCACATAAGCCTCCTGATCAAACGTGTCGACACACCGCACACACACACAGGGAATGCTCTGACTGAGGACAGGACCTCACACAGCCCTTTGGGGAGACAGAGAGAGAGTATGCCAGCACACACCAGAACGCTATATAATTTTGGGATTAACACTATATTGAGTGAATTTTTCCCAATAGCTGCTTGTATATACAATATTGCGCCTAAATTTTGTGCCCCCCTCTCTTTTTAACACTTTGAGCCTGAAAACTACAGGGGAGAGCCTGGGGAGCTGTCTTCCAGCTGCACTGTGAAGAGAAAATGGCGCCAGTGTGCTGAGGGAGAAGCCCCGCCCCTTTTTCAACTGACTTTCTCCCGCTTTTTCTGGAATACTGGCAGGGGTAATTTTACATCTATATAGCCTCTAGGACTATATATGATGTAGATTTGCCAGCCAAGGTGTCATATATTGCCCTCAGGGCGCCCCCCCTAGCGCCCTGCACCCTCAGTGACCGGAGTGTGAAGTGTGCATGAGGAGCAATGGCGCACAGCTGCAGTGTTGTGCGCTACCTTGGTGAAGACCGACGTCTTCTGCCGCCGATTTTCCGGACCTCTTCTTGCTTCTGGCTCTGTAAGGGGGACGGCGGCGCGGCTCCGGGAACGAACACCAAGGCCAGTTCCATGCGGTCGATCCCTCTGGAGCTAATGGTGTCCAGTAGCCTAAGAAGCCCAAGCTAGCTGCAAGCAGGTAGGTTCGCTTCTTCTCCCCTTAGTCCCTCGATGCAGTGAGCCTGTTGCCAGCAGGTCTCACTGTAAAATAAAAAACCTAAAATAAACTTACTTTCTAGGAGCTCAGGAGAGCCCCTAGTGTGCATCCAGCTCGGCCGGGCACAGAAATCTAACTGAGGTCTGGAGGAGGGTCATGGTGGGAGGAGCCAGTGCACACCAGATAGTACCTAATCTTTCTTTTAGAGTGCCCAGTCTCCTGCGGAGCCCGTCTATTCCCCATGGTACTTACGGAGTTCCCAGCATCCACTAGGACGTCGGAGAAATAACCATAACTGAAGTTCGGCCTTCCCGCCTCTAGCCGCCGTCCGCTGCAGCCAGCCGAAGCATTTGCGAGCGGGTGAGAGGTGAAAGTGCCCGCCGTTCCATTCAGCTGTGTGGGCGCCTGGAGCATCCTCTGACCGGCCGCCCTGCCCGTCCTGAAGTGTCTGCCTCCGCCGGCCCGTGGACCGCTCCCTGGACCCCTGCTGCTCTCTGTGGTGACTGCATTCTCCCTATAAGCCTCAGGTATCCAGGGGACTGAACTGCTGCTGCGGGAGGTACAGTTGCTGGGAGCCTGTGCTGGGTGATATCTGCGGTGTGTGCACCCTCTCCCCCCTCCTTTTATCCTAGTCTATAAAACTATCTGCTCCTGCCCATATTAATACAGGGCTTGAGCTCCCTTGCCAAGCCCAGGAGGCACTATTGTGGGAACTGACTCTCTGTGCCTTAAAGAAACAGCGACTGTTCAGATGGGATACTGCCTAGTTCCCTGCTCCAGTCCATATTTATCAAAATCCACAGTGCCGATATTTAGCAATACAGTCGAAGGCTCTGGTCCTTCCCTATATATATATATATATATATATAATACACTGCTCAAAAAAATAAAGGGAACACTAAAATAACACATCCTAGATCTGAATGAATGAAATATTCTTATTAAATACTTTGTTCTTTACATAGTTGAATGTGCTGACAACAAAATCACACAAAAATTATCAATGGAAATCAAATTTATTAACCCATGGAGGTCTGTATTTGGAGTCACCCTCAAAATTAAAGTGGAAAAACACACTACAGGCTGATCCTGTATACAATATATACAATTCTTGGACGGCGGCACTCAGAACAAAATGACACAGCACTGCAGATAGTTGCCTACTATCTGCAGTGCTGTGTCATTTTGTTCTGAGTGCCGCCGTCCAAGAATTGCATATTTTGGGGAGCTGCCTTACTCTCCTAATTACGGAAGGCAACAGATAGAGTAATTCTGTTATGCTGAGAGTGCCTTTTTGAATCAACAATGTCATCCATCAATGGACGCAACTCACCTATCAAATATACTTATTCCACTAGTGCGGATACCATCAGTTACTTGGATGTACAAATTACTCTTTCAGAAGGAGTTATCCATACCAACCTCTTCACCAAACCGACAGATCAAAATACCCTCCTTCGGGCTAACAGCCACCACCCCAAAAGCCTTATTAGAGGATTACCTAGATCCCAAATGATCAGGTTATCCAGGATCATCAGTGACCGGTCGACATTAGAGGTTGAACTAAACAAGCTTATCGACAAATTTTTGGCAAGAGGATATAATCACAGATCCTTACTGACGCAAAAATCAGAGGTCATGGCGATTCCAAGATCCAATTTATTATCTCCAAGTACCAAGGCCTACAAGGGGGAGGTAATCCCTTTCGTCACGCAATATAGCACAGCTAGTGCAGTCATCCCACGAGCATCAAGAGCCTTGTGGCCTCTGGTATCCACAGATACTTCCATCCCTGTCTTTAAAGATAAGCGCCCCATGCCTTGTTTCACGAGAGGCCGCAATATTAAAGACACTATTGTCCATACAGACATCACTGGCTTTAGTGCCAGTAATGATCGTCCATCTAACTTCCTTACGAGACCTCCAGGGTGTTACAAATGCCCCAAGTGCACTACGTGCACCCATATGCTTACTGGCTCCCACTTCAAACATCCACATGAGAACCGTAGTATAAGCATCAAACATGTACTCTCATGCCAGTCTTCTTTCATTATCTACATTATAATTTGCCCATGCAACTTGGTGTATGTGGGCAAATCGATTAGAACCATGAGGGAACGAATGGCCCTCCACAGATCGGCCATCAAGCAAGCCTCGTTGGGCAAGGTATCAGATCAGCCAGTCGCCAGGCACTTCCTGGAAGCGGGCCACTGCATGAATGATCTGAAACATATGGTGATTGATCATATCGAGAAGTCCCTGAGAGGTGGTGACAGGGAGGGTAAACTTCTCCGTTTGGAAGCCAAGTGGATCTATAAACTGGGCACAATTAACCCCGGCGGTTTAAATGAGATGATGCCCTGGAACTTGTTCACCCACCAATAACTTCAACTATACCAGGATTACTAAGGGGGTAACCCCTATTCTCTACCGTCCTTCTCCCCTTCTTTCCTCCCCCCCCCCTCTCCTTTTCTCCTCTACCCTCCCCTTCCCCCTCCCCCCCCCCCCCCACCCCTAATGTAACCTACGTGGTATTCAAGTTATGTCTTCTACTTATGTGGGCTTCTACTATGGGTAGCAAACCTTTTCTCACGTTTCTTTCTTTCATTTTCCTATACTAGCAGGCTCATATGGCCGATGATGCATTTAATTTTTTTACCATTTCTCATGTATACACTACTACCCCATGCTATATGTGCGTTTTGTTGTTACCACATAGCATTGACCATTATCTGGAATAATGGTCACAACACTTTTTTTGCTTTTTGCAGCGGCTCTTTAATTGTACAGACAGAGCCTCGAAGGTAACCCTATGCTCAGGTATACATCTGTGCCCATATGCAGCAGCCGACCACTCTAAACCTGCTAGATATTCATGCACTCTATGGTGGTGGCATTACTTCCCTGTCCGTCACCGCTTCTGTCACTGTTCCCGGCAGCGGCTCAGCAGCGTCACTGGTTTCGATAGCACCGGACGGCCGCCTGCCGATGACGTCAGCGGCCAGCGCCGGACCTCGAGGACGGACGCCGCGCTCCCACACGTTCACTTCGGGGCTTCTCCTCCTATAAAGGTATGTTGTCACTCCTACACATTGCTGTACACCTTGACAAAGGGACCTGTGTGTCCCGAAACGTTGGTTTGTAATTGGTGTTGTAAATACACTTTCTCTAACGTCCTAAGTGGATGCTGGGGACTCCGTAAGGACCATGGGGAATAGCGGCTCCGCAGGAGACTGGGCACATCTAAAGAAAGCTTTAGGACTATCTGGTGTGCACTGGCTCCTCCCATGACCCTCCTCCAAGCCTCAGTTAGATCTCTGTGCCCGAACGAGAAGGGTGCACACTAGGGGCTCTCCTGAGCTTCTTAGTGAAAGTTTTAGATTAGGTTTTTTATTTTCAGTGAGACCTGCTGGCAACAGGCTCACTGCATCGAGGGACTAAGGGGAGAAGAAGCGAACTCACCTGCGTGCAGAGTGGATTGGGCTTCTTAGGCTACTGGACATTAGCTCCAGAGGGACGATCACAGGCCCAGCTTGGATGGGTCCCAGAGCCGCGCCGCCGCCCCCCTTACAGAGCCAGAAGGCAGAAGAGGTCCGGAAAATCGGCGGCAGAAGACGTCCTGTCTTCAACAAGGTAGCGCACAGCACTGCAGCTGTGCGCCATTGCTCTCAGCACACTTCACACTTCGGTCACTGAGGGTGCAGGGCGCTGGGGGGGGGGCGCCCTGAGACGCAATAAAAACACCTTGGATGGCAAAAAAAATGCATCACATATAGCTCCTGGGCTATATGGATGCATTTAACCCCTGCCAGAATCCATAAAAAAGCAGGAGAAAAGTCCGCGAAAAAGGGGCGGAGCCTATCACCTCAGCACACTGGCGCCATTTTCCCTCACAGCTCCGTTGGAGGGAAGCTCCCTGTTTCTCCCCTGCAGTCACTACACTACAGAAAGGGTTAAAAAAAGAGAGGGGGGCACTAATTAGGCGCAGTATTAACTATACAGCAGCTATAAGGGGAAAAACACTTATATAAGGTTATCCCTGTATATATATATAGCGCTCTGGTGTGTGCTGGCAAACTCTCCCTCTGTCTCCCCAAAGGGCTAGTGGGGTCCTGTCCTCTATCAGAGCATTCCCTGTGTGTGTGCTGTATGTCGGTACTTTTGTGTCGACATGTATGAGGAGAAAAATGATGTGGAGACGGAGCAGATTGCCTGTAATAGTGATGTCACCCCCTAGGGGGTCGACACCTGAGTGGATGAACTGTTGGAAGGAATTACGTGACAGTGTCAGCTCTGTATAAAAGACAGTGGTTGACATGAGACAGCCGGCTACTCAGCTTGTGCCTGTCCAGACGTCTCATAGGCCGTCAGGGGCTCTAAAGCGCCCGTTACCTCAGATGGCAGATATAGACGCCGACACGGATACTGACTCCAGTGTCGACGGTGAAGAGACGAATGTGACTTCCAGTAGGGCCACACGTTACATGATTGAGGCAATGAAAAATGTTTTACACATTTCTGATAATACGAGTACCACCAAAAAAGGGGTATTATGTTCGGTGAGGAAAAACTACCTGTAGTTTTCCTGAATCTGAGAAATTAAATGAGGTGTGTGATGATGCGTGGGTTTCCCCCGATAACAACGGATAATTTCTAAAATGTTATTGGCATTATATCCTTTCCCGCCAGAGGTTAGGGTGCGTTGGGAAACACCCCCTAGGGGGGATAAAGCGCTCACACGCTTGTAAGGGCTCTACCTTCGCCTGAGATGGCCGCCCTTAAGGATCCTGCTGATAGAAAGCAGGAGGGTATCCTAAAAGGTATTTACACACATACTGGTGTTATACTGCGACCAGCAATCGCCTCAGCCTGGATGTGCAGTGCTGGGTTGGCGTGGTCGGATTCCCTGACTGAAAATATTGATACCCTAGATAGGGACAGTATATTTTTGCCTATAGAGCATTTAAAAGATGCATTTTTATATATGCGTGATGCACAGCGGAATATTTGCCGACTGGCATCAAGTCTAAGCGCGTTGTCCATTTCTACCAGTAGAGGGTTATGGACACGTCAGTGGTCAGGTGATGCGTATTCCAAACGGCATTTGGAAGTATTGCTTTATTAAGGGAGGAGTTATTTGGGGTCGGTCTTTCAGACCTCGTGGCCACGGCAACAGCTGGGAATTCCACGTTTGTACCCCAGGTCGCCTCTCAACATGAGAAGACGCCGTATTATCAGGCGCAGTCTTTTCGTGGACAAGCGGGCAAAAGGTTCCTCATTTCTGCCCCGTGACAGAGGGAGAGGAAAAAGGCTGCAGAAATCAGCCAGTTCCCAGGAACAGAAACCCTCTCCCGCCTCTGCCAAGCCCTCAGTATACGCTGGGGCTTTACAAGCAGAATCAGGCACGGTGGGGGGCCCGTCTCAATGAATTTCAGCGCGCAGTGGGCTCACTCGCAAGTAGACCCCTGGATCCTTCAGGTGATATCTCAGGGGTACAAATTAGAATTCGAGACGTCTTCCCCTCGCCGTTTCCTAAAGTCGGCTTTACCGATGTCTCCTTCTGACAGGGAGACAGTTTTGGAAGCCATTCACAAGCTGTATTCCCAGCAGGTGATAATCAAGATACCCCTCCTGCAACAGGGAACGGGGTATTATTCCACACTGTTGTGGTACCGAAGCCGGACGGCTCGGTGAGACCGATTCTAAATCTAAAATCTTTGAACACTTACGTACAGAGGTTCAAATTCAAGATTGAGTCACTCAGAGCAGTGATTGCGAACCTGGAAGAAGGGGACTACATGATGTCTCGGGACATCAAGGATGCTTACCTTCATGTCAAAATTTACCCTTCTCACCAAGGGTACCTCAGGTTTATGGTACAGAACTGTCACTATCAGTTCAGACGCTGCCGTATGGATGGTACACGGCACCCCGGGTCTTTACCAAGGTAATGGCCGAAATGATGATATTCCTTCGAAGGAAGTGAATTTTAGTTATCCCTTCCTTGGACAATTCCCTGATAAGGGTAAGATCCAGGGAACAGTTGGAGGTCGGTGTAGCACTATCTCAGGTAGTGTTGCGGCAGCACGATTGGATTCTCAATATTCCAAAATCGCACCTGGTTCCGACGACGTGTATTCTGTTCCTAGGGATGATCCTGGACACAGTCCAGAAAAAGGTGTTTCTCCCGGAGGAGAAAGCCAGGGAGTTATCCGAGCTAGTCAGGAACCTCCTAAAACCGAGCCAAGTCTCAGTGCATCAATGCACAAGGGTTCTGGGTAAAATGGTGGCTTCCTACGAAGCAATCCCATTCGGCAGATTCCACGCAAGAACTTTCCAGTGGGACCTGCTGGACAAATGGTCCGGATCGCATCTTCAGATGCATCAGCGGATAACCCTGTCACCAAGGACAAGGGTGTCCCTCCTGTGGTGGTTGCAGAGTGCTCATCTTCTAGAGGGCCGCAGATTAGGCATTCAGGACTGGGTCCTGGTGACCACGGATGCCAGCCTGCGAGGCTGGGGAGCAGTCACACAGGGAAGGAATATCCAGGGCTTATGGTCAAGCCTGGAGACATCACTTCACATAAATATCCTGAAGCTAAGGGACATTTACAATGCTCTAAGCTTAGCAAAACCTCTGCTTCAAGGTCAGCCGGTGTTGATCCAGTCGGACAACATCACGGCAGTCACCCACGTAAACAGACAGGGTGGCACAAGAAGCAGGAGGGCAATGGCAGAAGCTGCAAGGATTCTTCGCTGGGCGGAAAATCATGTGATCGCACTGTCAGCAGTATTCATTCCGGGAGTGGACAACTGGGAAGCAGACTTCCTCAGCACGACCTCCACCCGGGAGAGTGGGGACTTCACCCAGAAGTCTTCCACATGATTAAAAACTCGACAGGTATTGCGCCAGGTCCAGGGACCCTCAGGCAATAAGCTGTAGACGCTCTGGTAACACCGTGGGTGTACCAGTCAGGGTATGTGTTCCCTCCTCTGCCTCTCATACCCAAGGTACTGAGATTGATAAGATGGAGAGGAGTAAGCACTATATTCGTGGTTCCGGATTGGCCAAGAAGGACTTGGTAACCGGAACTTCAAGAGATGCTCACGGAGGATCCGTGGCCTCTACCTCTAAGAAGGGACCTGCTCCAGCAAGGACCCTGTCTGTTCCAAGACTTACCGCGGCTGCGTTTGACGGCATGGCGGTTGAACGCCGGATCCTGAAGGAAAAAAGGCATTCCGGATGAAGTCATCCCTATCCTGATCAAAGCCAGGAAGGATGTAACCGCAAAAACATTATCACCGCAATTGGCGTAAATATGTTGCGTGGTGCGAGGCCAGTAAGGCCCGACGGAGGAAATTCAACTGGGTCGATTCCTACATTTCCTGCAAACAGGAGTGTCTATGGGCCTGAAATTGGGGTCCATTAAGGTTCAAATTTCGGCCCTGTCAATTTTCTTCCAAAAAGAACTAGCTTCAGTCCCTGAAGTTCAGACGTTGTAAAAGGGGTACTGCATACACAGCCTCCTTTTGTGCCTCCAGTGGCACTTTGGGATCTCAATGTAGTTTTGGGTTCCAAAAGTCACATTGGTTTGAACCACTTAAATCTGTGGAGTTAAAATATCTCACATGGAAAGTGGTCATGCTGTTGGCCCTGGCCTGGGCCAGGCGCGTGTCAGAATTGGCGGCTTTATCCTGAAAAAGCCCTTATCTGATTTTCCATTCGGACAGGGCGGAATTGAGGACTCGTCCTCAGTTTCTCCCCAAGGTGGTTTCAGCGTCTCACCTGAACCAACCTATTGGTGGTGCCTGCGGCTACTAGGGACTTGGAGGCCTCCAAGTTGCTAGACGTTGTCAGTACCCTGAAAATATATGTTTCCAGGACGGCTGGAGTCAGGAAATCTGACTCGCTGTTTATCCTGTGTGCACCCAACAAGCTGGGTGCTCCTGCTTCTAAGCAGACTATTGCTCGTTGGATTTGTAGTACAATTCAGCTTGCACATTCAAGGGCAAGATTCATACCAGCCCACACCAATCATACCATGTAACCTGGAACATACATAACCAGTTAACAGTATGAACAAAAACAACAGTAACGGTCCAAGACCGATGTCAACTGTAACATAACCCTTATGTAAGCAACAACTATATACAAGTCTTGCAGAGTTTCCGCACTGGGACGGGCGCCCAGCATCCTCTACGGACTAGGAGAAATAGATTTACCGGTAGGTTTAAAATCTTATTTTCTCTTACGTCCTAGAGGATGCTGGGGACTCCGTAAAGGACCATAGGGTTTATACCAAAGCATCCAATCGGGCGGGAGAGTGCGTATGACTCTGCAGCACCGACTGAGCAAACGCTAGGTCCTCATCAGCCAGGGTATCAAACTTGTAGAATTTAGCAAAAGTGTTTGACCCCGACCAAGTCGCCGCCCGGCAAAGCTGTAATGCCGAGACGCCTCGGGCAGCCGCCCAAGAAGAGCCCACCTTCCTAGTGGAATGGGCTTTAACCGAATTTGGTATCGGCAATCCATCCGTAGAATGAGCCTGCTGAATCGTATTACAGATCCAGCGAGCAATAGTCTGCTTCGAAGCAGGTGCGCCAATCTTATTAGCAGCATACAGGACAAACAGAGCCTCTGTTTTCCTAATTCTAGCCGTCCTAGCTACATACATTTTTAAGGCCCTGACTACGTCCAGGGATCTGGAATCCTCCAGGTCACTTGTAGCCACAGGCACCACAATAGGTTGATTCATATGGAATGAAGAAACCACTTTAGGCAAAAATTGCGGACGTGTCCTCAATTCAGCTCGATCCACATGAAAAATCAAATAGGGGCTCTTGTGTGATAGAGCCGCCAATTCTGACACTCGCCTTGCTGATGCTAAGGCCAACAACATTACCACCTTCCAGGTAAGAAATTTCAACTCAACCTTGTTAAGCGGTTCAAACCAGTGTGATTTTAGGAACTGCAACACCACGTTCAGGTCCCATGGAGCCACTGGAGGCACAAAAGGGGGCTGGATATGCAGCACTCCCTTTACAAACGTCTGGACTTCTGGAAGAGAAGCCAATTCCTTCTGAAAGAAAATCGAGAGGGCCGAAATCTGTACCTTAACCGAGCCTATTTTCAGGCCCATATCCACTCCTGTCTGTAGGAAGTGGAGAAGATGACCCAAATGAAAATCTTCCGTAGGTGCATTCTTGGTCTCACACCAAGACACATACTTTCGCCAGATACGGTGATAATGTTTTATCGTCACCTCCTTCCTAGCCTTTATTAAAGTAGGGATGACCTCTTCCTCTTCTGGAATCCCCTTTTTTGCTAGGGTTCGGCGTTCGACCACCATGACGTCAAACGTAACCGCGGTAAGTCTTGAAATACACAGGGCCCCTGCTGCAACAGGTCTTCCCTCAGAGGAAGAGGCCAGGGGTCTCCTGTGAGCATCTCTTGTAGATCTGAGTACCATGCCCTTCGAGGCCAGTCTGGGACAACGAGTATCGTCTGTATTCATCTTCGTCTTATGATCCTCAACACTTTCGTGATGAGAGGAAGAGGAGGGAACACGTAGACCGACTTCGATAGATTTAGAATCCAACCGTGTTGCTGGAGCACTCTCAGAGAGCGCCACACTGCTCAGCAATTTCTCTCTTGATCTCGCTTTTATCAGGAGATCGTCCAAGTATGGGATAATTGTGACTCCATGCTTGCGCAGGACCACCATCATTTCCGCCATTATCTTGGTGAAAATCCTCGGGGCCGTGGAAAGTCCAAACGGCAACGTCCGAAATTGGTAATGACAATCCTGTACAGCGAATCTCAGGTATTCCTGATGGGGGGGCATATATGGGGACATGAAGGTACGCATCCTTTATGTCCAGAGACACCATAAACTCCCCCTCCTCCATGTTGGCTATTATTGATCTGAGAGATTCCATTTTGAATTTGAATCTTTTTATGTACAGGTTTAGGGATTTCAGATTCAAAATCGGTCTGACCGTACCGTCCGGTTTCGGGACCACAAATAGGGTTGAATAGTAACCTCTTCCCTGCTGGTGCAGGGGAACCTTGATTATCACTTGCTGTATACACAGCGTTTGAATTGCAGCTAACACTACATCCCTTTCCGATGTGGAAGCTGGTAGGGCCGATTTGAAAAATCGGCTCGGCGGCACATCCTCGAATTCCAATTTGTAACCCTGGGAAACTATTTCCAACACCCAGGGATTCAGGTCCGAACTGACCCAGGCCTGACTGAAAAGTCGAAGACGTGCCCCCACCGGTGCGGACTCCCTCAGGGGAGTCCCAGCGTCATGCTGTGGTTTTTGGAGCAGCCGGGGAGGACTTTGTTCCTGGGCACCTGCCGAAGCAGGTGCTCTCTTGCCTCTGCCCTTACCTCTGGCGAGGAAAGAGGATCCCCGACCTCTTTTGGACTTGTGTGACCGAAAGGACTGCATCTGATAGGGTGTTGCTTTCTTTTGCTGTTGGGGAATATATGGTAAAAAATTTGATTTACCTGCTGTAGCTGTGGAAACCAGGTCCGTCAGCCCATCCCCAAACAATACATCACCCTTATAGGGTAGTACTTCCATATGTTTTTTGGAATCCGCATCACCCGTCCATTGGCGAGTCCATAAGGATCTTCTCGCTGAGATAGACATGGCATTGGCCCTAGAAGCTAGCAATCCAATGTCCCTTTGAGCATCCCTCATAAATAAGACTGCGTCTTTTATATGGGCTAGAGTTAGGAATATAGTATCCTTATCCATAGTATCAAATTGATCTGTCAGCTCATCTGTCCAAGCTGCAATTGCGCTACACACCCATGCCGACGCAATCGTCGGTCTTAACACAGCACCCGTATGAGAATAAATACCCTTTAAGGTAGTTTCTTGCCTGCGATCTGCAGGGTCCTTAAGGGCCACTGTGTCAGGAGACGGTAGCGCCACTTTCTTGGACAAGCGCGTCAGGGCCTTGTCCACAGTGGGGGGTGATTCCCAAATCTCCCTGTCCTGCTTAGGGAAAGGGTATGCCATAAAAATTCTTTTCGGGATCTGCGGTCTCTTATCCGGAGTCTCCCAAGCTTTTCCAAAGAACTCATGAGATGTGGGAAAATTAATAATCTGTTTCTTTTCCTTAAACATGTGTACCCTTGTGTCGGGGATCCGAGGGTTCATCCACAATATGCAACACATCCCTTATTGCCACAATCATACACTGAATGGTTTTAGTCACCCTAGGGTGCAATTTTACTTCGTCATAGTCGACACTGGAATCAGAATCCGTGTCGGTAGTAGTGTCTTGTGTTAAGGGACGCTTTTGAGACCCCGACGGGCCCTGTGAGTCGGTCCAATCTGAGGATTGACCGCCTGATGTCCCCCCTAAACCAGCCTTATCAAGCCTTTTATGTAAAGATGCCACACTTGCATGCAACGTATGCCACATGTCCATCCAATCTGGAGTCGGCACAACCGACGGGGACACACCACTCATTTGCTCCACCTCCTCCTTGGAGAAGCCTTCCGCCTCAGACATGTCGACACACACGTACCGACACCCCACACACACAGGGATTATTAACCTACAAGGGGACAAAACCCCAACCAGGCCCTTAGGAGAGACAGAGATCGAGTATGCCAGCACACACCAGCGCTTAAAAACACTGGAAAAAATATGACCAGATAGCGCTTTTTTATATACAGGTTGAGTATCCCATATCCAAATATTCCGAAATACGGACTTTTTTGAGTGAGAGTGAGATAGTGAAACCTTTGTTTTCTGAAGGCTCAATGTACACAAACTTTGTTTAATACAATAAGTTATTAAAAATATTGTATTAAATGACCTTCAGGCTGTGTGTATAAGGTGTATATGAAACATAAATGAATTGTGTGAATGTACACACACTTTGTTTAATGCACAAAGTTATTAAAAATATTGGCTAAAATTACCCTCAGGCTGTGTGTATAAGGTGTATATGAAACATAAATGCATTCTGTGCTTAGACTTAGGTCCCATCGCCATGATATCTCATTATAGTATGCAATTATTCCAAAATACGGAAAAATCCGATATCCAAAATACTTCTGGTCCTAAGCATTTTGGATAAGGGATACTCAACCTGTATAATATACCAATTCCCACTCACTGCGTCGCTAATGTGCCCCCCTCCTCTTTTTTCCAGCCTGTGAAGTTCAGTAGGGAAGAGACCAGGGAGCCAGCGTTCATGCATGCATCTTCTGTGGAGAAAATGGCGCTGGTTAGTGCTGAGGATCAAGCCCCGCCCACCCGACGGCGGGCTTCGGTCCCAGTGACTTTTCTATTAAAAAGGCGGGGGATCTTAGATTTACTGCCTCCGCAGCCTAATCTATCTGAATTTGCCCAAAAGTGAGGAATATTGCTGCCCAGGGCGCCCCCCCCTGCGCCCTGCACCCTTCAGTGCTGCTGTATGTGTGACTGGGAGCAATAACGCTCAGCTTACCGCTGCGCGCCTTACCTCATGAAGATCTGATGTCTTCTGCCTTCTCATACTCACTCGGCTTCTATCTTCGGCATCTGTGAGGAGGACGGCAGCGCGGCTCCGGGACGAACCCCAGGTGAGACCTGTGTTCCGACACCCTCTGGAGCTAATGGTGTCCAGTAGCCTTAGAAGCAGTGCCCAACTTGACAAGCCAGCTCTGCTTCTCTCTCCTCAGTCCCACGATGCAGGGAGCTTGTTGCCAACAGGACTCCCTGAAAATAAAAAACCTAAGAAAATTATTTTTCAACAGAAAACTCTGGAGAGCTCTCTGCAGTGCACCCATTCTCCTCTGGGCACAAGATCTAACTGAGGTCTGGAGGAGAGGCATAGAGGGAGGAGCCAGTGCACACCCATAGTCAAAGTTCTTTTTAGGTGCCCTATCTCCTGCGGAGCCCGTCTATACCCCATGGTCCTTACGGAGTCCCCAGCATCCTCTAGGACGTAAGAGAAAACGGAGTTATGACACAAGGTCATACTCCTACAAATGTCATAACAATAGGTGTGCGCACAAAATGGGGTGTGGTTTTTTGTGAAACTAGGCCACGCCCCCATTTTTGCGCGCGCGCCCTCGGCGTGCGCATGATACTGGCTCTTGCCCTTGACTACAGATCTTTTCTGGCTCTTTGCCTCTGACTGGTTGGCCACCCCTGGGCTAGGCCCTCCCTAGCATCGCACCGTAGAGTTCGTCGCTCTCTACACGATCACCAGCTGGTTGACACCTGGAGTCTCCAGCACTCCGGGGATAGGGACTACACATTCTGTTCCAGGCCACACAACACCTACTCCAGGTTAGGCTATATCCTCTTGCCCCACAGATTTCTGCATCTAGTTAGGGAAACTGATATTGGATTAATTACCTGGTCGGATCATGCTCCTGCCTCCCTGACTCTGGAGACGTCCTATCTACACTCCAAACAATGTACTTGGCGGTTGAACGAACAAATTTTAATGTACACACGGTTCCAACCCCAGCTACTTGAGACAATAGAGAATTATTTTATAACAAATGAGACGCCAGATGTTTCCTGAGTCACGGTGTGGGAAGCTCTTAAGTGTGTCCTGCGGTTGAAGCTTATCCAGATAGGTTCAATGCTGAAAAAGGAAGTCTGGGGGAAAAAAACTGCTTTACATCAGCGGCTGAGGGACTTGGAGACAATACACAAGGCGGGCCCATCTCCACCAATGCGGACTGCACTGAACGAGAGCAGCTCTCAATACCTTGTTGTTTGCGGACATCATGAGGGATTATAGGATTTGTAGAAATCGCTTTTTTCAATGGGGTAACAAACCGGGGAAGCTTCTGGCTAGGGCGCTCCGCACGCAGAGGGCCACTCTATTTATCCAGTCGATACAGGATGCGGCGGGGACCCGCTGCACCATCTCAAAGGACATTGCTGAGGCATTCCACTCTTATTATACTAAATTATTAAATCTTCAGGAATCTAGACCCCCAGGGTCATTATCGACTACCCGGGATTTGGTGGAGTGGTACCTCTGTGACGCGGGGCTCCCTAGAATATCAGAGGACGATAGCGCCTGGCTTGACTCCCCTTTCTCTCTCCCGGAATTGGAACAAGCTCTCAAGGAGGCTCCTTCTGGGAAGAGTCCGGGTCCCGATGGATATACCATCTCTTATTATAAACTTTTTAAAGATTCTCTTTTGCCTAAGATGCTAATGGAGTTTAATGAGGTTTCCGACAATCGCGGTTTTTCACCTCAATCACTAGAGGCTTTCATCACGGTCATACCAAAAGAAGGGAAAGACTTGGCTCAATGTGCCAGTTACCGCCCGATATCACTCCTTAACACAGACGTCAAGCTGTTTGCTAAACTTATAGCAAACAGATTGAAGCTACTACTCCCCAATATTGTGCATACAGACCAAGTGGGTTTTATACCTGGGAGGGAGGCTCGTGACAATACGACCAAAATCATTGATTTGATGCATTTAGCTTCGCACAGCCATAACCTGATCGTGGTACTCTCTACTGATGCCGAGAAGGCTTTCGATAGAGTTGACTGGATATTTATGGAGGGGGTCCTGTAATACTTGGGGTTGGGGCCTGTCAGCTTGGGTCGCATTCTGGCACTGTATAACTTTCCAACCGCGAGGATCAAAATTAATGGGGACCTGTCCCGCCCAGTTCTGATTAGGAACGGTACTAGACAAGGGTATCCTCTTTCGCCCCTAATCTTTGTCCTGTATGGAAGCTTTGGCAGGATCCATTAGACTAAATTCAAACATTTCAGGACTCACGGTGGGGGGCAGAGAATACAAACTTGCGCTGTTCGCAGATGACCTGCTAGCTATAATATCGAACCCGGTGGTATCTATTCCTAACCTGATGTCCGAACTAGATAGATATGGCTCCCGGTCAAATTTTAAGATTAACCTCTCTAAGTCAGTGGCAGTGACTGTATCAGTGCCCTCTCAAGCTCTTGACGGCATTAAACAATCTTTCCCCTTCCATTGGCACCCCTCTAGCTTTAAATACCTGGGGGTCACTTTACATAAAGATTTATCTCGCCTTTTTGACGAAAACTTAAAAAAATTACTCGCCTCACTTCGCTCACAGTTCCGGGACTGGGGTAACAGGTTATCCTGGTTAGGGAGGCTCAGTGTTATTAAAATGAACGTTTTGCCGAGAGTCCTCTACCTCCTCCAGGCGCTCCCAGTTTCCATTCCCAAAACTTGGTTCAGAGACCTACACAATTTAGTTAGGGATTTTGTTTGGGGGGACAAAAGGCCTCATTTTCAACATGCCATACTTTTCCGCCCTAAACATAAGGGCAGTCTTCAGCTACCGCATTTCACACTGTATTATGATGCTATTGTTCTCCATAGGATTATGGAATGGTCACGCCCACATGACACAAAACAATGGGTCCTTATCGAGGGTGCAATGTTACCTGCCCCCATTGCTTACTACCCTTGGCGCACAAAAATACCACATATAGAACATCCTACCATTGGCCCTACACTTTCACGTCGGAATAGACTTAGGGTTCTCCCGTATATTTCTTCCAAATACTCTCCTCTGATTCCACTGTTCTGTAACCCAGATTTCCCGCCGGCAGTCTCAGGCCGGGGGTTTGACTCCTGGAAACTAGTTGGGGTGACGCATGCTGGCCAGCTGGTGGAGCGTGGAGAGATAATCCCCTTCCCTTCGATGCAATCAAAGTGGAATCTCCCGCCTTCGGAGATCTGGAAATACCTTCAATTGAAACACTTTGCCTTTGGGAGTAATGTCCGCCCAAGCCTGACTAGACCCTTAACGATTTTTGAGAATTTGTGCTCCGACCCCTCTCGCCCGTTGCACTTCCTCTCAAAATGTTATAGATTTCTGATTGTGAACAAATTCCCAGATCTCCCTAAGTATACCAGGGACTAGGGCCATGACGTACAGATTTATCAGAGGAAGACTGGGAGAAAAGTTTCCAAACCACCTTTGTAAGTTCCTCAAGTTATTCAGTCCTCGAAACGCAATTCAAAGTTTTATCTCGGTGGTACATGTGCCCCTTAGCGCTGACTAAAATGTTCCCTGATGTACCAGACACGTGCTGGAGATGTAACAATGAAACAGGATCCCCCAATGCATGTCTGGTGGGACTGCTCAATACTTCGTCCCTTTTGGGATAAAGTCATTGCAATCTCAAAATTGATTGTGGGTTCGGAGGTTCCCTCTGAGCCTGCCTTCTGGCTTCTCAACTGTGTTACATGGCCCCTGTCGACCTACAAAAACTCTTTACTAAAGTTTGTTAATAGCACAGCCAAAGCGGTCATTCCGCGGTTACTCCTACTGTGAGGGAATGGGTCGCCAGAGTAGACTGGTATATGTCTATGGAGGAATTGCGGGTGGCACTGGATACTCATCGGAGATTCACGACTATTTGGTCCCCTTGGTTGGAATTTAAGTCCTCACAGGCATACCCGACATTAGTGTACTAACTTGAGCACTCACGACGACCTCTATTTCCGAGTTCTAACTGCCTTATTGTTATTTGGAGCTCGGTGTTGATATTTATGCTCTTTGATCCGACTGAACCTAGGAAAGTCCACACTGTCTTTACCCTAAGTGTTAGGCGCCGAGGGTCCGCTCGTCAGTGCGGCCCGGCGCCTAGCAACTAGGGACGCCGCATGCGGACAGCCGCCGGCTCCCTAGCAACGCTAGACGCCGGGCGCACGGAGCCGCACAGACCTTAGCAACGGGGACGCCACTGTCGGACCACGTTCCCCGTTGCTGGGTCTAAGTTTATCACCTCACTGGTTCCTGGCCGTGCAGCATGCAGCTGCACGGCATGTTGTAATTAGCCCTGTCTGGCACCTGATTGGAGGGCTTCCATTTAAAAGCACTCTCAGGACTTCTCACAGACGCCGGTTATAGCTTCCTGTTTGCTGTGTCAGTTGCAGAGAGTTTTCCAGTCCTGTTCTATCCGGTCGTTCCTGTCCTCAGTGGTCCAGTACTCGGAAGTTGTCATCTTTTCCTGGAGTCCAGACCGAGCACCTTTAACATCCTGTGGTGTTCGTGAGTCGCGGCTTAGCCGTGTGTTGCGGCTTGACCGCTTACTAATTATCATTTGGTTATTTTGTGTTTCGGAGCTTTTGCGGAGGATTCCGCTCCCACAAATCCACTCTGGTATCCAGCGGTGCTGGATAGGAGTTACGGATCAGTGGATTTTTGGTTGTCCTTTTCCCTGGCGGTTTGTCCGCACATACTTCTGGTTTAAGTTAGTTAGCTTGTAGCCCCTGGCTTGGTTGCTTAGTCAGAGGGCCCCTTGTTATCACCCTGTCTCGGATTTCCCTTAAGTCTCCCATTAAGACCTGAGGGGGCATCGGAGTTGGGCAGACGTAATCCGCCCTTCAAACGCGGCTGCCATGGGCTCAAGCAACCATAGTCTCGCAGGGGATTTCTGATAACACGGGCGAGACAACGGAGTTAGGGCGCCAGGGGTTACTAGGCTTTCCTGCTCCCGTAACCAGCATTCCCTTCCAGTACTCTGGCCTTTGTCATAAGATCTCCTCAGGTCAGAAGTACTGGAATCATAACATTATAACCGGCCAGACCAAAACTTAAAATTAAACAGGGTTTGATTTTTTCCCTTATTCAGTTTAGAAGGGTTTTCGGCCTCATGAATCCCACTGGTTTAGGGCCAAATCCTGGCCAGCTTCTAGTTAGCCAGATTCAAGAACTTACTCAGATGGTTCAGGATCTTTCCCTTCGGGTGAGGTCACAGGAAGATCTTTTACGGACTTCCCCGAGGGTCGTTCCTGAACCGAAAATGCATTTGCCTGACCGTTTTTCTGGTGATAGGAAGCAGTTTTTTAATTTTAAAGAGTCTTGTAAACTTTATTTTCGTTTAAGACCAGTCTCCTCAGGTACGGAATCTCAGCGGGTCGGAATTATTATTTCTTTACTTCAGGGGGATCCCCAGACCTGGGCTTTTGGTTTAAAAACAGAGGATCCGGCATTGTTGTCTGTAGACGCCTTTCTGGGGTCTTTAGGGCTATTGTATGATGACCCTGATAGAGAGGCATCCGCCGAGAGTCAGTTACGTGCTCTCAGACAGGGTAGGAATCCCGCAGAGATTTATTGTACGGAGTTTCGCCGTTGGTCGAACGACTGTGGATGGAATGACCCAGCCCTGCGCAGTCAGTTTCGCCTCGGCTTATCTGAGTCTATAAAAGACAGTCTCCTTCAGTATCCCGCTCCTGAGACTCTCGATAAACTCATGGAGCTTTCTATTAAGATTGATCGTCGTCTCAGAGAGCGGAGGGCTGAAAAAGGAGCACCTGTCGGGTCTACCCCTTGTGTTTTTTCCATTCCTGTGGACATGGAGGAGCCCATGCAGATGGGTCTCTCCAAGCTGTCTCCTGAAGAAAGAACCAGAAGGCAAAATTCTGGTCTTTGTTTGTACTGTGGGGGTAAAGGACATTTTGCCCGTAATTGTCCGAACAAGTCGGGAAACGCCTCGACCAAGTGAATTGTGAGGGGGTTCACTTTGGTCTGCAGCTTATCTCCTCGAATAATTCCCTGTTAGTCCCAGCTAAAGTTTCCTTTGGCGGCCTCTGTTCTTCGGTGTCGGCTTTCGTTGACAGTGGAGCTGCAGGGAACTTTATGGACTTAACGTGGGCCAAGGCCTTAGGTATTCCTCAGTTAACCTTGGGTAGGCATATCACAATGCATGGTTTGGATGGGAGTCCCTTATCCAATGGGGTTATTTCCCTCTGTACACCCCCTGTTCTACTTTCGGTAGGAGCTCTTCATTCCGAAAAAATTGAATTTTTCCTTACCCATTGCCCAGCAGTTCCAGTGGTTCTGGGTCACCCTTGGCTGGCCTTTCATAATCCCATCATTGATTGGCAGTCGGGGGAGATCTCACAATGGGGTACCATCTGTAATAAGGAATGTATTACGCTTCCCCTCAGAATTGCTGCTGTCATTCCCGCACCCATTCCTGTGGAATACCAGGATTTTGTTGATGTATTTTCCAAGGGCAATGCGGACATTTTGCCTCCCCATCGGCCTTATGATTGTGCTATTGAGCTAATTCCTGGTGCCACATTGCCAAAGGGAAGGTTATATGCTTTGTCCGGACCAGAAACTGTGGCCATGAATGAGTATGTTAAAGAGAGCTTAGGGAAAGGATTTATCAGGCCATCTAAATCCCCTTTAAGTGCAGGCTTCTTCTTTGTGGAGAAGAAAGATGGATCACTCAGACCCTGCATTGACTTTAGAGCCTTGAATAAAATCTCAGTAAAGAATACTTACCCTTTGCCGCTGATTTCTGTCCTCTTTGATCAGCTACGTTCGGCTGTGATTTTTTCTAAGATTGACCTGAGAGGAGCGTATATCCTCATCCGAATCAAGTCAGGAGATGAGTGGAAAACGGCATTCAGTACTCAATCGGGTCACTACGAGTATCTGGTTATGCCATTCGGCCTGTCTAACGCTCCGGCAGTTTTCCAGGATCTCATTAACGATGTGCTCCGTGATTTTCTTGGAAGATTCGTAGTCGTCTACTTAGACGATATCTTGATCTATTCTGACTCTATTGAACAACATGTTACCCAGGTGCGTCAGGTTCTTCAAAAATTACGTGAAAATCACCTATATGCCAAGCTGGAGAAGTGTGAATTTCATGTCACGGAGGTATCCTTTTTAGGGTACATTATTTCCCCTCGGGGATTCTGTATGGAACCAAAGAAGCTCCAAGCCATCCTTAGTTGGGCGCAACCCACCAACTTAAAAGCAATTCAGCGCTTTTTAGGGTTTGCGAATTATTATAGAAGATTTATTCATTCTTTTTCCGACCTGGTTGCTCCCATTGTGGCACTGACTAAGAAGGGAGCGGATCCAACCAACTGGTCACGTGAAGCTGAAGTATCTTTTCAGGCCTTGAAACAAGCCTTCATCTCAGCCCCAGTCCTCAGACATCCCAACCCAGAATTGCCTTTCATTGTTGAGGTTGATGCCTCGGAGGTTGGAGTAGGGGCTATCCTGTCTCAGAAGGATCCAGACTCTCTAGAATTACATCCTTGTGCCTTTATGTCCAGGAAATTCTCTTCTGCTGAATCCAACTACGATGTTGGTAACCGGGAATTACTGGCTATTAAATGGGCTTTCGAGGAGTGGAGGCATTAGCTTGAGGGAGCAACACATACCATTTCAGTTTTGACTGATCACAAAAATCTTCAGTACATCGAATCTGCTAAACGGCTGAATGCCCGGCAGGCTCGTTGGGCTTTATTTTTTACTCGTTTCAAGTTTTTTATCACCTTCAGGCCAGGTTCCAAGAATACCAAGGCGGATGCCCTGTCACGCAGTTTTCTTCCAGTTCATGATAACAGTCCTGTTACTCCCATTCTTCCGTCTTCAGTCATTCGGGCAGGTCTCACACAAGATTTATTCACCCAGTTAAAGCAGCTTCAACATCAAGCTCCTGGAAATACTCCTGCTGGTCGTCTTTATGTCCCTAAGTTTTTGAGAGCAACTGTTTTGACTGAGTTTCATGATAGCAAAGTTGCCGGGCATCCGGGGATCTCTAAGACTTTGGAATTAGTCTCCCGCTCAGTATGGTGGCCTGGTCTTTCCAAAGACATTAAGGAGTTTGTTTTTTCTTGTCAAGTCTGTGCACAGCATAAAGTTCCCCGTTCCTTGCCTATCGGTCAACTTATGCCCTTAAATGTTCCTCTCAGGCCATGGTCTCATATTTCCATGGATTTTGTGGTAGACCTCCCTCTGTCAGCCGGATGCCGAGTCATATGGGTAGTAGTGGACCGTTTTAGCAAGATGGCCCATTTCATTGCTCTTCCCCGACTGCCATCTGCCCAGGGATTGGCAGTTTTGTTCCTCCGCCATGTTTTCAGACTCCATGGATTACCCACGGATATTGTTTCTGATCGGGGTCCACAATTCATTGCACAATTTTGGAAGTCTTTTTGTGCCTCATTAAAGATGAAATTGTCGTTAACGTCCGGCTACCATCCCCAATCCAACGGGCAGACTGAGCGAGTTAATCAATCATTAAAACAGTATTTGCGTTTGTACTCGGCCAAACTCCAAAATGATTGGTCCGAGTTTCTTCCTTTGGCGGAGTTTGCTTACAACAATGCCTGTCATTCCTCCACCAATGTGTCTCCATTTTTTACAGTTTTCGGTTTTCACCCCAGGGCTAATTCCTTTTTTCAACATTCCTCTGTCTCCTCGCTGACCTTGACCTCTCATCTCAGACTCATTTGGAGAAAAGTGCACCTTGCTCTCAGAAAAGCGGCATTTCGGGAGAAAATTTTTTCTGACCGGCTCCGGCGGCCTTGCACTTTTAAAGTAGGAGACAGGGTATGGTTATCGACTCGCAACATTAAACTTCGACAAACCTCAGCCAGATTGGGCCCCAAATTTATTGGACCTTTTCATATTATAAAAAAAATCAATCCAGTTGCTTTCCGGTTACGTTTACCAAAAACTCTCCGGATCGGAAATACGTTCCATTGCTCCTTGTTGAAACCATACGTTTCTTCCAGTAGATTTCCTCGAAAAGTCTCTCAGGGGAAATCACCAGTAGATGTACAAGGTCAGCAGGAGTTTTTGGTGGAGAAGGTTCTCGATTCCAAGTTGTCCCGGGGTCGGCTTTATTTTCTGGTACATTGGAGAGGTTATGGTCCAGAAGAAAGGTCTTGGGTCCTGGATAAGGATCTCCATGCCCCGAGGCACAAGAGGGCATTTTTTCGAGAATTTCCTCAGAAACCTGGCCTTAGGGGTTCCTTGACCCCTCCTCAAGGGGGGGGTACTGTTAGGCGCCGAGGGTCCGCTCGTCAGTGCGGCCCGGCGCCTAGCAACTAGGGACGCCGCATGCGGACAGCCGCCGGCTCCCTAGCAACGCTAGACGCCGGGCGCACGGAGCCGCACAGACCTTAGCAACGGGGACGCCACTGTCGGACCACGTTCCCCGTTGCTGGGTCTAAGTTTATCACCTCACTGGTTCCTGGCCGTGCAGCATGCAGCTGCACGGCATGTTGTAATTAGCCCTGTCTGGCACCTGATTGGAGGGCTTCCATTTAAAAGCACTCTCAGGACTTCTCACAGACGCCGGTTATAGCTTCCTGTTTGCTGTGTCAGTTGCAGAGAGTTTTCCAGTCCTGTTCTATCCGGTCGTTCCTGTCCTCAGTGGTCCAGTACTCGGAAGTTGTCATCTTTTCCTGGAGTCCAGACCGAGCACCTTTAACATCCTGTGGTGTTCGTGAGTCGCGGCTTAGCCGTGTGTTGCGGCTTGACCGCTTACTAATTATCATTTGGTTATTTTGTGTTTCGGAGCTTTTGCGGAGGATTCCGCTCCCACAAATCCACTCTGGTATCCAGCGGTGCTGGATAGGAGTTACGGATCAGTGGATTTTTGGTTGTCCTTTTCCCTGGCGGTTTGTCCGCACATACTTCTGGTTTAAGTTAGTTAGCTTGTAGCCCCTGGCTTGGTTGCTTAGTCAGAGGGCCCCTTGTTATCACCCTGTCTCGGATTTCCCTTTGTCTCCCATTAAGACCTGAGGGGGCATCGGAGTTGGGCAGACGTAATCCGCCCTTCAAACGCGGCTGCCATGGGCTCAAGCAACCATAGTCTCGCAGGGGATTTCTGATAACACGGGCGAGACAACGGAGTTAGGGCGCCAGGGGTTACTAGGATTTCCTGCTCCTGTAACCAGCATTCCCTTCCAGTACTCTGGCCTTTGTCATAAGATCTCCTCAGGTCAGAAGTACTGGAATCATAACACTAAGTTCTCTATCTGTGTTTTGTCTGACATATAAGGGTAGTTTTATAGAAGTGGGTGTGATCTGCAATATTTTCCCAAGGTGATCCTCCCACTATAGCGCACATTCTTTATATAAAGTAGTGACATACTTATAGCACAGTGCAACCCATGTCTCTCTCTCCATCCAGGAACACACAGACACATGAAGAGCCATTTAGATGGACAGCTGAAGTCACAAGACACTATTAATGAACCTGTATCAGTGTGTTTACCCTAAATGGACCTATGACCCACATGTGCCTGCCCCAGTCACCTGGTGAAGAATGAGTGGGAGATTGATATTGCGGAAGTGGATATGGATTAACTCTCGTTTTCTCCAGTCTTTATATATACACATTCTCTCTGCTTCGCCGAAGATCTGGTAGTCTATAAAGCGTCTGACATCTGGGATCTGTATTTATTTTTTAGAGATTTATTTTTGAAAGATATTTTAAAAATGTGTGAATTAAATGAAGCGATCAAAATTAAGGAAACTAATTGTATTGTCCTCATTTATAGTGAATGAAAGAAGATCTCCCCTGTGTTGGATCCTGCAGTGTTTGGTATCAAGGCTCCTTTAGCCAGTCTATGCTGCCCAAATCTACATTGCCTCCGCATAACACCACACATATGTTCTGTATGTCTCCCGCTGTCTCCTGGAAACGTCTTGAGAGAATGGCGGCTAAACCCAGGCCAGCTGTGGGCTCAATTACCAGCTTCATCCGCTCCCACACCATTCGTGTAGCACGCTGTGGGAGAGAACAGTGAACAGTATATGATTTGTAGACGGTGTTCAGACAGGTTACACATTCCCAGAAAATTGATAAGCTGCTTACTGACTTAGTACCTGATTCAGCGATGGACACAGAAGCGCAGCCGCCAAGTCTTAGTGATAATATGCAAATGCTGCAGGAGGTGCCTTGTGGAAATAGATACCTCCTGTGACGCTGTATCAGATCATTAGCGTGAACATTGAACAGCTCAGTAACTCTCAGGAAGGCTTGCAGTTTCACTCTGCCAGAGCTAATGCAATCACTAGCTTTGGCACACTAGCACTAAAGGTAAATTAAAAATACAATGTTCTACTGATATTGCATTGGGAGAACAACCATGACCTATTCCAAATTAAATCAAACCAGCTTTGAAGTAAAATGTGGTTGAGTCAGGAGACTGAACTGGTCCTTGTTGCTGTGTTGTATGTACCGAAAATGAGAAAGTTAGGATTAGCACATAAAGACTGTAAACAATAATGGTGTTATCACATGTGAAATATGCTTATTTTCCTCTCGCTGGTCTCAGTGATTGCACAAATTCAACCAGGAGGTGGCGCTCTACACTAGAGTCTACTTAAACGTTATATACCTTAGTGTGGGTACACATTAGACAATATATTGGTCATGGTTTCGGCTAGGGTACGCATCGTCTAATCTGTACTCAGCCTTACTCATTGTTTACAGAGATCTAAATGCCGGGCCTCATCTTTCTAAGGTTACAAAGTTGATAACGGGGAACTGAAATCAAAGTTCTTTTTTCCCTCAGAAGTGTTATTGGGGGTAATTCCAAGTTGATCGCAGCAGGAATTTTGATAGCAATTGGGCAAAACCATGTGCACTGCAGGGGAGGCAGATATAACATGTGCAGAAAGAATTAGATTTGGGAGGGTTATTTTATTTCTGTGCAGGGTAAATACTGGCTGCTTTATTTTTACACTGCAAATTAGATTGCAGATTGAACACACCACACCCAAATCTAACTCTCTCTGCACATGTTAAATCTGCCTCCCCTGCAGTGCACATGGTTTTGCCCAATTGCTATCAAAAATCCTGCTGCGATCAACTTGGAATTACCCCCATTGTTTCCAAACTACTCTTTTCCTAATATTTGTCTTTTCTCTGTTCTTCTGACACCGCAGCCTGGTGAATTTTTGAAAGTGCGGGGAACAGAACCTCAGTCTCGAAGGCAGCTGCCGTTGACACTTCGGTTATTTCAGTATTTTATAAATAAATAAATTGTAAGTAATAATATTACAGTTAAAATCCACAAGGCTGGTTACCCACTGTACAAATAGCAGCTATTACCTTTATTTCTTCTTCAGTCACTACAAACACATCATCCACCAGGTCCCTTATAATTGGCCAAGTATTCTGCCCAATGTTTGTCTTTACACCGTCTGCTATAGTGATTGGAGGCCGGGGATTAGCAGTCAGGATTCCGTTCATCTTTGAGCGATAGCAGTCATCTGCGTTAGATGGTTCAGCTGCATAGATTCTCACATCTGGTCTAATTGCCTGTGGGACAAAAGACTATGGGATATTAATAGGCAAGTAAACTCGCTCTTAGACATCACTATGCGTCAAAGTACTTCTAAACTTAATTATAGCTTGAAAAAAACTTAAATATTTATACTTACCTAAATCTGCCCAGTATGCTGCCTGCTCTGATCCCTAGACAGAGAAGCAACCAATAAGAAGCTTGCTTTCAATGTCTGTATAATACTAGATAAAAAGCTAACTGGTGATTTGTTGGTTCAGTGCATATTTTACAACTATGGGATCTATGTCTGCCACATTTTTAACAGTATGTATGTTGGAGAATTATGACTCACTTGCCATGTGGTAGTTGTACTTTGTTATTAAAGGAATGAAAAAAATCTACTAAAATATTATTTGTGAACAAACAAGTAAGGGGATGGTGCCCATATAGCAAAGTATTACTATATGATTTCTCTTTCAGGGATCACACGCTTCGCATGCAGAGGCGCAAAGTAATCCATAAAGCATAAAGTGGAACTCTGCTATAGAATGTTTATTAATACGAGTTAAAGGGAAATGTACATTTTAAATAGAATAAAGCAGTTTGCCTGCAGTAAGGGCCCTGGGAGATCTATTAGGCCTGGTCCTAGGGTGCTTGGCCATGCGTGTGAATGCTGTATCACCCAATGAAGGAGGTATGGCCATGCGGTCTAAGGGGAGGGGGGCATGTACCTCTGCAGCTCGGGCCTGGGTACATTGTACCCAGTCTTCCCCCACCCACATTCTTGCTGCCTCTGTAAAATATGCATCCTACATTCTATATCAGTCTATTTGTAAAGTCCAAGAACCTTGAAGAACAAACACGGCTGGAATGAGATCTTTGGCAAGTCCATTATACTCATCAGCACAAGGAAATGCACAAATAC
The DNA here is from genome assembly GCF_028390025.1 of Pseudophryne corroboree. NCBI lineage: Eukaryota > Metazoa > Chordata > Amphibia > Anura > Myobatrachidae > Pseudophryne > Pseudophryne corroboree. The sequence continues at coordinate 916,473,167 of NC_086445.1, read as the reverse complement.
TGTACACGTTGTGTCTCTATAAAGTCTTCATCAGGGAGGTACAAAACCACGCTCCTTGCTTGTTTATATACGGTTTACACTTTGTAATTGGTAACTAAATGTCTATCAGAGTAACAAAGTACCTATTCCAGAGTTACTATAACAAAATATACAATAAAGAAGTACCTATAATTCAGTTCCATATTGTTGTAACAGTAACAATATGAACATCACTTGTAGAAATGACATGTCTAAATATGGTGGTTTAAATAAATACCACAGAACATTGTATACAGAAAAGGCCATATCAAAGAAATACTACAATGAATAAACAACAAAACTCTATTACTCCCAGAACCACCTTACTGGGGCATTATTTCAGTAATGGGGTAGCCAATGAGATTTTAAGGTACTAAAAGTTATATGAGAGGCTTATAAAATGAAACACCTGTTTATTTAAAGCAGTATACTTACACTATATTGATTCTACAAATCCTGTTAATATTAGAGGAGTTTGGTTGTCACAATATGGCATTCATATGTTTTCTTCTTTATTGCATGTATGTATACAGATCACAACACTGCAGGTGTGTTGTCACGTCTGGCAGGGTTTGAGGATCCGGCAGCTGAGATTTGCCCGAGGAGGTAGCAGGCTATGAATGAACCAGATGAGGGGGCTGGATATAGTTCCTTCGCATGGGACACGGAGCAATGAAGAACGTAGGCGGGGTTTGAGAGTCAATGGAAAGTATTTATTATGTACAGGGCTGAGGTAGGGAACTGAGGCTGAAGCACAATGGTTAAAGACGTGGCTGGAGACAAGGACTGTGGTAAACGAGGCTTGAAGATAATAATCTGCAGGCTGTGGTCAGTGGTACAAAGGCGTGGCTGGTGAAGGAGATCTGTGGAGTGTGGCTTGAAAGACGAGGCAGAAGACCCGGGGCCGACTGTGCCCAAAGAGTCTTACTGGACCGGGTTTTCCAGGAGCGCTTCCACAGGCAGTAGCAGGCAAGAAACGGCAGGGCTGCAGCAGCAACAGAGAACCGACCAAGCAGGATCAGGAGGAAGCAAGATACAGCAGGAATTCTGGGAGCACAGGCTAAAGCACCTACAACAGGGTTGTAACTTGAAGCACTGGCATCCCTGTCCTAAACCAGCCCCCTTTTATAGGGAGAGCTTCTCCTGGATTGGCTGGAAGAAACAGGAGACAGGAACTATGGGGGTCATTCCGAGTTGTTCGCTCGCAAGCTGCTTTTAGCAGCTTTGCACACGCTAAGCCGCCGCCTACTGGGAGTGAATCTTAGCTTATTAAAATTGCGAACGAAAGATTCGCAATATTGCGATAAGACATCTCTGTGCAGTTTCTGAGTAGCTCGAGACTTACTCGGCATCTGCGATCAGTTCAGTGCTTGTCGTTCCTGGGTTTGACGTCACAAACACACCCAGCGTTCGCCCAGACACTCCTCCGTTTCTCCAGCCACTCCCGCGTTTTTCCCAGAAACTGTAGCGTTTTTTCACACACACCCATAAAACGGCCAGTTTCCGCCCAGAAACACCCACTTCCTGTCAATCACATTACGATCACCAGAACGAAGAAAAAACCGTGAGTAAAATTCCTAACTGCATAGCAAATTTACTTGACGCAGTCGCAGTGCGGACATTGCGCATGCGCACTAAGCGGAAAATCGCTGCGATGCGAAGAAATTTACAGAGCGAACAACTCGGAATGACCCCCTATGCTTAAAACTTGGTCTCCAACATGGCGGCGCCCAGTAATGCAGACCTTTTTGCAAAGCCACATTGCTCGCTGCCCCTGGTCTCCAAGCAACGGTTCAGCAAGAGCGACCCGCTGTAGCGGCGTCCCGCCGTAACGAGCGGACCCCCTCACCTCCGCTACTGCTGCCCACGGATCCGGCGCAGCAGTCCACCTCCGCCGCTGCTCGCACAACGCCAAGGAAGCCAGCCCCGCGGCCCCAGCGTACCGGTAAGACTCCGGACGCTGACAGTACCCCCCCTTTTGCGGGTGGACTCCGGACACCTATGTGGTTTAGTTGGAAACTTGGCATGAAATGTCCGAAGAAGTCTTGGAGCACGGACATCCTCTGCATCTACCCAAGATCTCTCCTCTGGCCCATACCCTTTCCAATCAACAAGGTACTGGATGCGACCATAACGTCTGCGAGAATCGAGGATCTTGTGAATCTCAAATTCATCTCCATGTGCTGATTGGATCTTGGGTGATTTAGGCAGAGCGACTTTGAACCGATTAAGTACCAGTGGTTTTAAGAGAGAAATATGAAATGCATTAGGAATTCTTAACTGCGGAGGTAATTTCACTTTGTAAGCCACAGGATTCAACACTCTTTCGATTGGGTAAGGCCCGATAAATCTGAGAGCAAACTTTTTTGTAGGAACCTTTAATCTTAGGTTACGTGTGGAAACCCAAACCCGATCTCCTACCTTAAGGCTTGGTACAGCTTTTCGTTTCAGATCTGCATAGGTCTTATATCTCTTGGATGTCTTGAGCAAAGTCTTGTGAACTTGTTTCCAGGCTTCAGTAAATTGACGAAGTGTTGACTCTGCGGCCGGTACCTCAAGCGTAGGCAGAAGTTGGAAGTCAGGAACTCTTGGATGGTAACCATAATTAATGAAGAATGGAGAAGATTTTGTGGCAGAGTGATAAAGATTGTTATGGGCAAATTCTGCGAACGGGAGGAAGTCCAGCCAGTCGTCCTGTTAGGAGGACATGAATAAACGCAGAAAAGTCTCCAGATCCTGGTTCACTCTCTCTGTTTGACCCTCCGTTTGAGGATGATATCCTGAGGAGAAGTTTAATTTCACGCCAAGAGCAGAACATAGGGATCTCCAAAACCTGGCCACAAATTGAGGACCTCTATCAGACACGATCTCCTGGGGTAGACCATGGAGTCGAAAGATCTCTGCTATAAACAATTTTGCCAACTGGGATGCAGATGGAACATTAACCAGAGGAACAAAGTGTGCCATTTTAGAGAATCGGTCAACTATGACCCATACGGTGTTCCGCCCACCAGACATAGGTAAATCTGTAATAAAGTCCATAGAAATATGCGTCCATGGTCTTAGTGGTACCGGCAAAGGATGGAGTAACCCGGCTGGTGGACCTTTGGGACTTTTATGCTGGGCACATTTTGGACAGGCAGCTACGAATTCCTTAACGTCAGTCCTGAGATGAGGCCACCAGTAGGAGCGTTGAATGAATGTAAGTGTCTTATGACCGCCCGCATGGCCCATGAAGGAGGAGGAGTGAGCCCATGTAAGAAGTTTTTTGCGAAGATTTGGTGCAACGAAGATCTTCCCTGGAGGAGGAAGTGGAGAGGTATTAGTTGTAGAAAAAGAGGTGGATTCCAGGATAAATTGCTCTTTTGAACGGTCAGAGGGTTCTTCTGAACTTAGGGAGCGAGATAATGCATCTGCCTTTTTGTTGAGGGAACCTGGTCTGTAACTGAGTTTAAAATTAAAACGGGTAAAGAAGAGTGCCCATCTTGCTTGGCGTGGGTTCAGGCATCGGGCTGACTGTAGATACAGGAGGTTCTTGTGATCCGTGGTCACCGAAATTGGATGCTGAGCTCCCTCCAACAAATACCTCCACTCCTCAAAGGCCAACTTAATTGCCAGTAATTCCTGTTCCCCAATAGCGTAATTCTGTTCAGCGGGGGAGAATCTTCGCGAGAAGAATGCACAAGGATGGACCTTCTTGTCCTCGAAAAGCTGGGATAATACTGCTCCTACTCCTACAGTAGAGGCATCAACCTCCACCAAGAACGGACGGCTGAGATCGGGTTGTCGAAGAACTGGAGCAGTCGTGAAGGCCTCCTTTAAAGATGAAAAAGCTTCCAAAGCCTCCGGAGACCACTTGGCAGGATCAGCTCCCTTCCTAGTTAATGCGGTTATAGGAGCTATGACAGAAGAATAATTTTGAATGAATCTTTGGTAGAAGTTAGCAAACCCCAGGAAACGTTGAATTCCTTTAAGGGTAGCTGGAAGTGCCCAATCCTGAATCGCCTGGACTTTAGCGGGGTCCATCTGTAACCTCTGCCCTGAAAGAATGTAACCGAGGAATGGAATCGTGGATACTTCAAAGGTGCACTTCTCTAACTTACAGAATAACTGATTCCTTCGTAAACGAGTTAACACTTCTTTGACTTGTTCCCGGTGGGTCTTCAGATCCCTAGAAAAAATGAGGATGTCATCCAGATACACTACCAAGCAGTCATAGAGGAGATCTCTGAAGATTTCGTTAACGAACTCTTGAAAGACGGCTGGGGCGTTGCATAGGCCAAAAGGCATTACCAGGTATTCGTAATGGCCGTCGCGGGTATTAAATGCCGTCTTCCATTCGTCCCCTGGGCAAATATGTATAAGATTGTAGGCCCCCCGTAAGTCCAACTTAGTAAATACAGTAGCTCCTTTAACACGGTCGAACAGTTCTGGAATCAGAGGTAACGGATATCTGTTCTTAATTGTTATGTCATTGAGACCTCTATAGTCAATACAGGGCCGCAACCCCCCATCCTTCTATTTGACGAAGAAAAACCCTGCTCCGGCCGGAGATGTAGAAGACCTGATGAACCCTTTCTCCAAGTTCTCCCGTATATACTCCGACATGGCCTGTGTCTCGGGAAGTGAGAGAGGGTAAATTCAACCTCGGGGAGGAGTCTTACCGGGTACTAGCTCAATGGGACAATCCCAAGTACGATACGGAGGCAAGGTGTCCGCCCCATGCTTACTGAAAACATCTTGAAAAGATTGGTACTCCACAGGAAGGCTGGAAGGGTTGGAAGAACAGAGAGGTCTAACTGAAGGTAAACAGTTCTGAAAGCAGTCTTGTCCCCAAGAGAGAACATCCATAGTTTGCCAATCTATGTGGGGATTGTGTCTGATTAACCATGGAAACCCTAGGATTAGTTCATGAGAGGCTTTAGGAATTACAAGGTAAGAGATTTTTTCTTAATGGAGAACTCCGACCTTCATCTTGAGAGGAATAGTACGAAAGGATATAATACCCTCTGGGATATAACTTCCATCCACTGCGGTAACAGAAATGGTACGATCCAAAGGAACCGTTTGTATTCCAGATCGTTTGACCAGAGCTGACGTAATGAAGCTTTCGGCGGCTCCGGAGTCAAGTAGTGCAGGGATGAGAAGAGAAGTAGAAGGGAGCTCCAATTGGGTTAACAGGACAGACTCTTTCTTGGTATGTAATTCTGAGAATTCTCCTAGCTTGACCTCTCCAGCACAAACTAGGAGCGGGCGTTTCCCGGACGTAGACTGCAAGTTTTAACAAAGTGATCAGATGCACCACAATACAGGCAGAGGTTCCCTTGTCGCCGTCTCTGACGTTCTTCATTGGAGAGGTGGGAGCGATTAATCTGCATGGGTTCTTCCACAGTTGGTGATGATGGTGTTGGTGGAAGAACAACTCTAGGCTTAGGGCGATCTGACCGCAACCTCTCCATACAGCGTTCTCTGTACCTCAGATCTAACTTATTGCATAAAGAAATTAGTTTATCCAACTTATCAGGTATGTCCTGAGTTGCGAGGTCATCTTTGATTTTTTCGGAGAGACTGCTCCAGAAAGCTGCAATGAGAGCCTCCTCGTTCCAGTTCAGTTCTGAGGAAAGGGTGCGAAACTGGATCACGTACTGACTGACCGTACGCGTGCCCTGACGCAGGCGCAGGATCTCCAATGAGGCGGCAGAAGTCCTGCCCGGTTCGTCGAAGATTCTTCGAAAGGTGGCCATGAATTCTGGATAGTTGGATAAGATGGGATCCATCCTCTCCCACAAAGGTGAAGCCCATTCCAACGCTTGCCCGGTAAGTAAAGAAATTATATAGGCTACTTTGGTTCGTGCTGATGGGAAGTTGGCCGACTGTAGTTCGAACTGGATTTCGCACTGGTTAAGAAACCCGCGGCATTGTTTTGGATTCCCATCAAATTTACTGGGAGGTGGCAAATGCAAACGTGGAAGTGGTACTGGTACAGGAGGAAGCAGGACCGGAGGTGCCAATGTGGGAGCAGCTGTAGATACTTGAGATGCCGTCATGGCAACACAGAGAGAATCGAGACGTTCGGACATACTCTGCATGAACTGCACGATTTGAGATTGTGTGGCCTCCTGCTTACTTAAGCGAGACCAGATATCTGCAGTTGAATCCCCTCCTGAGGCCTGATCACCCGTCAAATCCATTGGGCCAGTGCTTACTGTCACGTCTGGCAGGGTTTGAGGATCCGGCAGCTGAGATTTGCCCGAGGAGGTAGCAGGCTATGAATGAACCAGATGAGGGGGCTGGATATAGTTCCTTCGCATGGGACACGGAGCAATGAAGAACGTAGGCGGGGTTTGAGAGTCAATGGAAAGTATTTATTATGTACAGGGCTGAGGTAGGGAACTGAGGCTGAAGCACAATGGTTAAAGACGTGGCTGGAGACAAGGACTGTGGTAACCGAGGCTTGAAGATAATAATCTGCAGGCTGTGGTCAGTGGTACAAAGGCGTGGCTGGTGAAGGAGATCTGTGGAGTGTGGCTTGAAAGACGAGGCAGAAGACCCGGGGCCGACTGTGCCCAAAGAGTCTTACTGGACCGGGTTTTCCAGGAGCGCTTCCACAGGCAGTAGCAGGCAAGAAACGGCAGGGCTGCAGCAGCAACAGAGAACCGACCAAGCGGGATCAGGAGGAACCAAGATACAGCAGGAATCCTGGGAGCACAGGCTAAAGCACCTACAACAGGGTTGTAACTTGAAGCACTGGCATCCCTGTCCTAAACCAGCCCCCTTTTATAGGGAGAGCTTCCCCTGGATTGGCTGGAAGAAACAGGAACTATGCTTAAAACTTGGTCTCCAACATGGCGGCGCCCAGTAATGCAGACCTTTTTGCAAAGCCACATTGCTCACTGCCCCTGGTCTCCAAGCAACGGTTCAGCAAGAGCGACCCGCTGTAGCGGCGTCCCGCCGCCACGAGCGGACCCCCTCACCTCCGCTACTGCTGCCCATGGATCCGGCGCAGCAGCACACCTCCGCCGCTGCCCGCACAACGCCAAGGAAGCCAGCCCCACGGCCCCAGCGTACCGGTAAGACTCCGGACGCTGACATGTGTTATTCGTTGCAGGCAATGGGGTCAAGTACACTATCAAACATAAGTGAGTGCCGGGCTTTTTCTTGTATGTATGTATGTGTATATATTTTAGCGCAATTATGAGCCCTGACACTCCGGTTGTGAAGTTACTAGCTGTGGTGGCCTCCTTGTGGGTGCTGTCCCACCATACGATATATACCAGAGATAGAGGCGGCACTCACAGACTTTCCATATAGGTAAATACACCCATCCAGGTGTGTGCTTTTATTAAGTACAGGTAACGCATCCCCTTCCTCGTCTGACACACTAGCTGCATACGCGTGCATCGCTACGGGATGAGGATGGTAAATTAGAATTATAGTTGATCATTAATTTACGTTGGTTGGAGATCTAGTATATAGGTATATCTTGTTTCCCTGACCAACTTTGTGTAGTGGCCAGATCCCTTTTTGGCCCCCCAAGGGACCCTGCTCTTCCCCCTATACAACTCTCAGTCTGTGGCTTCTTGCTGCCTCCATTCCCTCCTCACATCGTGTTAGTGCTCCTGTGAAATGATCAATTTATTGACAGTTTCTTATATAGCGCAGCACATTATGCATCTCCTGATATACTCTGTGCTGCTGGGGAACCCTGCTACTTCCACTATATAACTCTGTGTGTGGGTTTGTGCTACCACCATTCCCCTCCTCACATCATGTCACTGCCCCTGTCACATGCAGCCCTGTCCTGGCTGACATATCATGCATCTCCTAATATACTCTGTGCTGCTGGGGACCCTGCTCTTCCCACTATATAACTCTCAGCATGTGGCTTCCTGCTACCTCCATTTCCCTCCTCACATTATGTCACTGTCACATGCAGCCCTGTCGTCACATATCATGCACGTCCTGATATAGTCTGAGCTGCTGGCCCACCCCTAGGGGTGCTATGGGTGTGTTACCCCCACAGTGTTTGTTCCCAGAGTGTAAGTCATATGTGTACAAAGTTTGGTGTAAATTGCACCAGGCATTGCAGAGTTATGCTGTCTGCTGAAATACTCTGTGCTGCTGCTTCGCCCCTAGGGGTGCCAGGGGTGTCTTACCCCCACAGTGTTTATTCCCAGAACGTATGTCATGTGTGTAGCAAGTTTGGTGTAAATTGGTCCAGGCATTCCAGAGTTATGCTGTCCCCTGATATACTCTCTGCTGCTGTCCCACCCCTAGGGGTGTCTTACACCCAGAGCGTTTGTTCCCAGATTGTAAGTCATATGTGTACCAAGTTTGGTGTCCCCCCCTAGTGTTTGTTCCCAGATTGTAAGTCAGATGTGTACCAAGTTTGGTGTAAATTTGTCCAGGCTTTCCGAAGTTATGCTGTCTCCTGATATACTCTGTGCTGCTGCCCCCTCTAGGGGTGTGTTACTACCACAGTGTTTGTTCCCAGATTATAAATCATATGTGTACCAAGTTCGGTGTAAATTGCTGCGGGCACTCCGTAGTTGTGCTGGAACATACATACATCCATATTTGCAAATTTCCATGGATGGACAGTGACATTTGTAAAAACGGTTCTTAGCAAGCACCTGGGACCTAAGGAGAGGCTACCTGCCAAATTTCAAGATTGCAGGCCTTGTGGTTTAAGAGATTTCATGATGAGTGATTCAACCTTTTTTGACAAATTTTATATATATATATATATATATATATATATATATATATATATATATATTTTAGACACACACACAGTACAGTGCAAAAGTTTTAGGTGTGTGTGGAAAAAATGCTGCAAATTAGGAATGCTTTCCAAAATGGAAGTGTTAATAGTTTATTTTTATCAGTTAACAAATTGAATGAACAGAGGAGATATCTAAATCGAATCAATATTTGGTGTGACCACCATTTGCCTTCAAAACAGCATCCATTCTTCTAGGTACCCTTGCACACAGGTTTTGAAGGAACTCGTCAGGGAGGTTGTTCCAATCATCTTGGAAAAGTAACCACAGATCTCCTGTGTATAAGTAATAAATGTCTGCGCTGTAAATGGAGGGTTAATTTTAAGCTGCTCCACAAAAACAGTAGTAATATGTGATAATAAAATAACAGAGCGCTTGTAGTTAGTTATGTGTATGCAAAACCTGGAAAAAAAAAGAATAAGACTAGTGTTTCTGTTTTCAGCTCTTTTCAGAGTGTGTTAAAAATAGGATTTTGGAATTTACCAGATAAATCCTTTTGTTTGAATCCACAGGGGGCACTGGAGTACTCTTGGGATATGGACGGGGCGTTAGCAGAGATAGGCACATTTAAATATTTAAATTAGTAACCCTCAACTCCCTCCATACTCCCACGATGCCTCAGTGTTTTTTACTGAGCCGAACAGGAGCGAGAGAGGATGAACAATGGAGAATTATAACGACAATAGATAACAATCACCTTAACATTTCAACAAGTCGGTGAGAATGTGTTACCATAAGATTTACTGAACTTACCACAAGTCAGGTGAAACTGCTCTGGGTAGGCGTCCAGTGCCTCCTGTTGATTTAAAGAAAAGGATTTATTGTGTAAGTACCAAAATCCTATTTTCTTTTCATGCACTAGGGATCACTGGAGTACTCTTAGGACGTACCTAAGTTTTCCCCTTGGGCGGGAGAGCTGGTTGGCACCTGTAACAGTAGGCGGCCAAAGCTAGATGCTGATGCCGCAAACGTATCAAACTTGTGAAAGCGCACAAACGTGTGTACTGATGACCATATAGCTGCACGGCAAAGTTGCGTCGTAAAAGCTCCACCACCTGCTGCCCATGACGTTACCACTGAACGCGTGGAATGTGCTGAAATGGATGCAGGTGGTTGTAGACTAGCATGAAAGTAAGCTTGACAAATGGTCAGCTTAATCCCTCTAGCCAAAGTCTGTTTGGAAGCTGGCCAACCTATCTTGACTGCATAATAGAGAACACACAATGTATCCGTTTTACGTACTGTTGATATTTGGGCTACATAAAACGCGAAGTGCGTGTACCACATCCAAAGTTGCTGGAGTTCCTGAACCTTCTGAGAAAACAGGAACTACAATTGGTTGATTGATGTGAAAAGAATATACTACCTTTGGTAGAAAAGTGGGATTTGTCTGAAGTTCCGCTCTGTCATCATGAAACACCAGATATGGTGGTTTGCAGGACAACGCACCTAACTCTGAAACACTCCTTGGCGAAGCTAAGGCTAATAGAAAAACTGTTTTCCAAGGTAGAAACTTAACATCCACTTGTAAGGGTTCAAAAGTTGAAGACTGCAAAAAATCTAAAACTAGATTCTGGTCCCATGGACATGTAGGTGGTATGAATGGAGATTGAACTCTAAGGACACCTTGCAGGAAAGTGTGAACTGTTGGCAAAAGAGCCAAACACCTTTGAAAGAAAATTGATAAGGCAGAGACCTGCACCTTTAGTGTAGCTAAACATAGTCCTCCACCTAACCCCGCCTGTAAAAATAGCAAAAGACGTGATAACTTGAAAGAAGATGTCGGAAACTTCAGAGCTTCACACCAACCTATATAAGCTTACCAAATCCATTGATAATGAGCTGCTGTAACTGGCTTCCTAGCACGGAACATGGTTGGTATAACTGACTCTGGAATGCTCTCTCGTCAAGAGAGCGGTTTCAACCGCCACCCCGTCAAACGCAGCTGCGCTAAATCGGGGTAAAGCAACGGTCCCTGTTGTAGTAGGTCTGGACATAGCGGAAGAGGACACAGTTCGTCTGTGAGTAGACCGCGGAGATCCAAGAACCACGCTCTCCGAGGCCAAGGAGGCGCCACTAGTATGACGGTCGTGGAATCTCTTTTGATCTACTTTAGCAACCGAGGAAGCAGCGGAAATGGTGGAAATAGATACAGGAGGCTGTAAAGTCGCGCTATTGTGAGATAATCCACTGCCACTGCCTTTGGATCTCTTGTTCTGGACACATCCTGGGGTGTTTGATGATTTTGTTGAGATGCCATTAGATCTACCTGTGGGTAACCCCACCGCTGGACCAACATCTGGAACACTTCTGGATTTAAAGCCCATTCTCCTGGATAGAGGAAATCCTGACGGTTGATATAATCTGCTTCCCAGTTGTCCACTCCTGGAACGAACACTGCCAACAATATCACTTGGTGATGCTCGGCCCAATTCAGGAATCGAGCAACTTCTTGCATGGCCATGCGACTTCGAGACCCTCCTTGCTTGTTGATGTATGAGACTGCCGTCACGTCGTCTGACTGAACCTTAACAGTCTGAGACTGGAGCATGTGGACTGCCTCTCGCAGCGCATTGTAAATTGCCCTGAGTCTAAGGACATTTATTGACAGTAATTTTTCTCGGTCTGACCATAGACCCTGAAGCTGCTGACCACTGCTCCCCAACCTCTGAGACTTGCGTCCGTTTTCAGAATTACCCAATTCCAGACTCCAAACCTTTTTCCCGCGGTGAGATTGGGTATGTGGAGCCACCAGAATAGTGATACTCTGGCCCTTGGAGACAACTTCACTATCTAATGAATTTATAGATGAGAGCCTGACCACTGTGCTAGAAGATCCAATTGAAAAAGACGTGAGTGAAATCTTCCGAACTGGATTGCTTCGAAAGACTCCACCATCTTTCCTAACAGTCGAATGCACAAATGCACCGAGACTGTCTGTGGTTTGAGCACTTACTGTTCCAGATGACGAATAATTTGTGCTTTCTGTTCTGGCAGGTAAATTTGTTGATCCCCCGTATCCAGAATCATTCCTAGAAATTGAATAGAGACGGGACCAGGCTTGATTTTTTGAAGTTGACAATCCAACCGTTCTGAACTAGTACATTGTACATCAGTAAGGCTTTTTGAAGGAGTATTTGTTGAGACGGAGCCTTGATAAGAAGGTCGTCTTAGTACGGAACAATTATCACTCCCAGGGATCTGAGATGAGCTATCATAACAGACATCACCTTTGTGAATACCTGAGGCGCTGATCAGGGCCGTCTTTTCATATGGGCTCTTGTCCAAGGGCCCCAGGAGTATAAGGGCCCTAGGCTGATAGCTGAGGGTCCCCTCTTTCCAGGGTTACCAGATTTTTGAAAATCGGCCCTAGGGAACCAGAGATATCCGACTTCAAAGCAGTAGACCCCATCCAAGCCTGTTAATTGCTTTTCCTAGCCAGATATCTCAGGCTCTGTATGACTTAGAGTTTTTCTGAGGGTTCATTTCAAAAGCTGGGACTCTCCACTTTCGTTGGACACTAGCAGCTTGTCTCTACTATGCCAAGAACCGGAGATATCAGCCTTCACGCAGCTGGTCCCTGCTCCAGCTCCACACGTCTAATATGCAGTTTTATATATTTGATGGTGGATTGTTCTGGCTCCTGAACTCTGATCCCCAAGTCCCCAGTATCTCCTGACAAGTGATACACTCTTATTTTTTTATCCCATTCAAAGCTAATAAATCTTTTTTCAGGAACTTGAGATATCTGCAGTCAAGCAAGCTGCTGTCTCACCAGAAAATAATGAATATTAAGCCCACTCCACTATCAACCCCTCCCTTACGTATTAAACACCCCCTCCACCCTGGAAGTCCACCAGGCCCCTTCATTCAGCCCAATGCCACTTCTACAGTTTAGTGTTCTCCTTCCCACCCCATCTGTGCAGTAAAGGAGTAATTAGCAGAAATTACTGCTCCAGGTCCTACATGCTGAGCGGACGATAGAACACCCCCTACCGCTCGCAGGACATCAAAGCTGCCGCTGATAGCACCCCCCACCCATGGAGGATGGGTAGGGGCCCCAGTGCATTGCTGTGCCCAGGGGCCCACACTGCTGTTAAGACGGCCCTGGCGCTGATGAGGCCAAACGGTTGTGCCTGAAATTGATAATGGTTGTGTTGTAATGCAAACCTTAAGTACGCTTGATGCAGTGGCCAAATTGGAATGTGTAAGTACGCATCCTTGAGATCCAACGAAATCGAATTCCTGTGGTTCTAAACCTGCAATCACTGACCACAGGGATTCCATCTTGAATTTGTAGTAAGTGACGTACTGATTTAGCCCTTTGAGGTTCAATATCGGTCTGACCGAGCCGTCCGGCTTTGGTACTACAAAAAGATTTGAGTAATAACCTTGACCCTGTTGATGAACTGGAAACTGAATCAAAACTGCTGAATCTACGTGAGACTGAATCGCGGTCTGCAGAACCGCCTTTTTGTCTCCTGACACAGGCAGGCCTGTCTTGAAAAACCGCATTGGTGGTACACAATCGAACTCTATTTTGTAACCTTTGAATACTAAATTGCGGATCTACCCATCAGTGGATGTCTGAAACCATGCCAAGTGAAACTATTGAAGGCGTGCTCCCATAACTGAGGACCAGAGATGGGCTGGAAGCCCGTCATGCTAATGGCTTGTCAGCGGCCTTTGTGTACTGACGACAGTTAGTGGTTTGTTGAAAACCAAGTCCTCTACCATGTCTACTCTGTATGGTTGTTCCTCTAGCACGGCCTCGAAAGGACTGAGGTCTAAAAGATTTGAACGCTGGTCCAGCGTATTTCATTTTAGGAACTGGTGTGGGCAATTGCAGGAAACAGGCTTTCCCCCAGTACCCTGAGAAATTAATTTGTCCAATTCAGGACCAAATAACATATCACAAGTGTAAGGCAATGCTTCTATTCCTCGTTTTGATGCTGCCTGCCAAGAAAGCAGCCAAAGCGCCAGTCGGGCCGCAATTAGTGAAGCTGAAAGCCGAGAACTAACCTGGCCGACGTCCATAGAAGCCGTACCTAAATACTCAGCCGGTTCACAAATGTGATCAGCAAGAGGTATAAGCTGGTCTAAGGAAAGATCCTGTTGTAGGCATAACTTGAGCTGTGTTGCCCATGCAACTACAGCCTTGTTAACCAAAACTCCAACTAAAGCAGGTCTAAGCAACACCCCTACTGCTGTATACAATGACTTTAGCATAGCTTCTAGCTTACGCTCTGAAGGGTCTTTAAGCGTTGTTGCAGCTGGGACTGGAATGGTTAACTTCTTGGAAAGTTTTGGAACTGAGGAATCCACTGGTGGTGGATTTTCCCATTTAGTTGTCATAGACTCTGGGAGCGGGTAGTTCGACAGAAACCGCCTAGGCAAAGAAAACCGTTTATCTGGATTTTTCCATGCTTCCATTAACTGCTTATTAAGAGAATCTGAATAAGGAAAACACACAGTTGCCCTCTGTTTTTTTTTTAGCAAATAAAACTTCAACATTTGATAGAGGTTCCTTAGTCTTAGTAAAATTTAGTACCTGGAGTACTGCTCTGATGAGATTATCAATGGCCGGGCTATCAGTAACCTCACTATCCGACTCCTGGCCCAATTCACCTTCCTTTTGTTCCTCCTTAGATATAAGGTCTGGCATTGAATCGTCAGAATGCAACACAGCTGAAACCGGTAAATTATGAGACAAGTGATGACTACTCGTAGGAACTGAGCTTTACCTGGACTTTTGTAAACCATGCAAAGTCCTTGACGTATCCTGGGCCCACTCTGGCAGCTCAGACGGTATTAACCTAGAATCAGACCTAGCCACCTCACGATCCTTTTTTCGCGCAGCGGCCAACTCTGACTTTAACTCAGTCATCATACCTGCCGTCATCGCCCAAAGAGGATCAGTATTTGGACCCGTATTTGCAAGGCACACTGTGCAAGTGGAAGTTCCATCAGGTAACACACTCACAGACATCGCAAACAAGCTGCTTTTTTGATTTTGCATTAGCTTTACTCATCATGCAGACAGACCGGTATACAGTCCCCATGACTCAGTCAAAAATGTAATCAAAGTGTGTAAAAGCCAGAAGTGCACAGCACCTGAAACACACTAAATTTGTGAAATATGTGCTTCACAGAAATTCCTACCAACACCCCGGCACCCTCCAGTGGCTGTGTGTTGTAGGACTGAGCAAGTTCCTGTAGAAAGAAACAGGAAGTCATTTAAAATAGCGTCCAGCCATGTGCTTATTATTATTATTATTTTTTTTTTAAATATACTAACTTCATAAACAGGGAAATCATGGGTTTAATAGCCTGTTCTATTGCTTAGAAGTGCTAAATAGTAAGCACATTGTCCGTGGCTGGCCCTTATCGTGAAGGAGCCTCTGGACCAGGGCTGCTATCATACCTGATCCCATCGCCCAGACTGCAGTGATCCGTGGCTAGTGAACAGGAAGCCGGGCGCCGGCGGCTCTAACTAAGTGGCAGTCACTACACGCCCCGGCTAGCATGTAGATATATAAGCCGGGCAACGGCGGCTTTAACGAAGATGCCCTGCTGAGTGTGCTAACTGCGGCGGCCGCTGGACGTCCTGGCTAGCATGGATTAAAAAAGCCGGGTGCCGGTGGCACTAACTATGCGGCAACCGCTAGACACACCGCTGAGTGCTACATGCGGCGGCTGCTGGACGCCCCGGCTAGCCGGAAATGAGGCGGGCGCAGTTACATAATTACATAATTCCCCCTGCAGCGGCTACATAGAAGGAAACAGGGGACAGGGAAGTCGGGCACAGGCATAGAGGGAGCCTGGGGAAAGGGAACCCTGCGTACAGCACTGAGCTGTGGCAGCGTCCTATAAACAGCAGAGACCCTTACATAAACCCCACATATGGAGCGGTGTCAGCGTGAGCGGACCACCTGCTCTTACCTATGCTGGCGGAATCTGGAGACTGACTGGGCTTCTCTGTTAAGCACCGACCTGCTCCCTGCAGCCAAAGCTGTGTATGCGGTCTACTGCGGGGTTTCTTAAACAAGCACCGACAAGCCGTTTGGCGCTGCTAGCAGCGCTCACACAGACCCGGACCCTTGCTTCTTGATAAGCTGGGAAGGGCTGTGTCTTAGTGTAAAATAGTAAGAATAAAAATATAAAATAAAATCTGGAGTCTTCCAGATGTGCCTTTTTCCTGTGAGGCACAAAAAAAACAGGCATCGTGGAGTATGGAGGGTTACTAATTTAAATATTTAAATGCCTATGCCTGATAACGCCCCATCCATATCCCAAGAGTACTCCAGTGACTCCTAGTGGATGAAAAAGAGTCCACTGTTTTAATGATTGAGGATCGGGGTTCCGATATGTTACCGTTGATGGATGAGTGGGAACATGTTCAGGTACTGGGTGCAACCAGTTGTGACACACACAGACAGGAACTTTCTGTGTGTGTCGTATATATTAGTTGCACCTTGCAGCAGCAGGGCATTGCGCCTTACGTCTCATGTATAACGAGGAACAGTTGGTTTAGCGCACAGTTTGAGAGCATCCACTATGAAGTAAGGAGATCGCGAGCACCTGCCGCCGACGGGCGGATAAGGAAAGCCGCACGAGGGAACCAGCCGGGAGCTGCTCAAAGCAGCCAGCTGGGAGCCGTATACAACAGCCAGCGGAGAGCCGCTCACAGGTACGATTAATAGGGACAGTTAGTTTGTCAGAGTACCTGATCATGCTCCCACTCATCCATCAACAGTAAGATATCGGAACCCAGCTCCTCAATCATAAAAACAGTGGACTCTTTTTTTTTAACACAGTCTGAAAAGAGCTGTTAACAGAAACACTAGTCTTATTCTTTTTTTCTCTTCAGATTTTGCGTACACATAACGAATTACCAGCGCTCTGTTATTTTATTATCACAGATCTATTGTGGCTGTAGGCTTGCTCAAATCCTTCTGTCACTTCATGTAATCCCAGACAGACTCAATGTTGAGATCGGGGCTCTGTGGGGGCCATATCATCACTCCCTTGTTCTTCTTTACACTAAAGATAGTTCTTAATGACATTGGCTGTATGTTTGGGGTCATTGTCCTACTGCAGAATAAATTTGTAGCCAATCAGACGTCTCCCTGATGGCACTGCATGACGGATGAGTCACTGCCTGTATTTCTCAGTATTGAAGCACAAAGAAACGAGCAACGTTGAGGATCGTAGATGCAGTGGCACTTGTCAGCCAAGGAAACTTAATCAGATGGAAGACACATCATGCTTACTTCCCTTAGAAATCTGAAGATGTCCAGCAAGTTCATCAGTACAGAGCTAGCAGAAACCAGTGGGACCCAGATACACCCATTTACTGTTCGGAGACGTTTGGTTAGAAATGGTTGTCATGGAAGAATTATGACCAGAAAAGCCATACTTTTGATGTGGAAACAAATCCAAATGACTCAACTATGCGTAAAAACATAGGAACTGGACTGCAGAAAAATGGCAGCAGGTACTCCTGGACTGATGAGTAAAAATTTTAAATATTTGGCTGTAACAGAACAGTAACAGTGAACCATGGATGTAGGTTTCTTGCAAGTTCGGGCGGCATTTCACCAAAAGGAGTTGGGGATTTGGTCAGGATTAATGATGTCCTCAATGCTGAGAAATACAGGCAGGTACTTATCCATCATGCAGTACCATCTGGGAGGCATCTGATTGGCTCAAATTTATTCTGCAGCAGGACATTGACCCCAAACATACATCCAATGTCATTAAGAACTATCTTCAGCATAAAGAAGAATGAGTCCTGGATGTGATGATATGGCCTCCACAGAGCCCTGATCTCAACATCATCAAGTCTGTCTGGGATTACATGAGGAGACAGAAGGATTTGAGCAAGCCTACATCCACAGAAGATCTGTGGTTAGATCTCCAAGATGTTGGAACAACCTCCCTGCCGAGTTACTTCAAAAACTGTGTGCAAGTGTACCTAGAAGAATTGATGCTATTTTGAGGGTAATCACACCAAATATTGATTTGATTTAGATTTATTTTCTGTTCATTAACTGCATTTCTATTTTTGAAAGCATACTTATTTTGCAGCATTTTTTCAACTCCTGCCTAAAACGTTTGCACCGCTACCATATTGCTTGGGGTCAGGTAACCGGAGTCTGCCCAGTCCCGGTCAGTCTGCAGACCAGCTGATTGGATCCTCCTATCCCAATGCCCCCCATCCCCCTATGTGGATAAAACGGAGAGCCCTTTTCAGTAATGGTTGTCAGTGCCACAAGTCACACAACTCTGCATGTGAGCTTTGTACCTGCCCTCCTCAGAGTTTCCAGTCGGCAATATTCGATTCCAGACTACAGCTGTGACCCTTCGAAGTACCAGTCCGGACCTCTGTTGCTAACTGCTAACATCAGTTCCAATCCGATATTTTGCTACCATCGATTCCAGTCTGAACCCTAGCTACCATCGGTTCCAGTGTGATATTTTTCTACCATCGGTTCCAGTCCGATAACTCGCTACCATTGCTTCCAGTCTGAAACTACTCACCATCTGTTCCAAACTGATATCTGCTCCCGTCAGTTTCAGTCTGATTACCTTTGCTATCGGTTCTAGTTTGATCCCTGTTATTATCCATACTCAGTCCGAAACCAATCTTCATTAAGTTCCATTCCGATATCCATCACCATCGTTTCTATGTCATTCTATCTCTAGTTAATCCAGTGCTAGCCCGGGTGACCTAGTCAGGGGGCCGTAACCTGCTCCTGACGAGTACGGCAAAGCATAAACCTCCTTGCAGGGGTCCATGGTCCTTTGTCTCAGCCAACCACCTGGTATTAGTTCCAGTTTCCCACTGTACTCTAGCTACTTAATTTCAAGCCTATAGCCAGTACAGTTCAAAGGTTCCCGCTGAACACTATTTACATTCATGCAAAGAAACTACATTAGACCTTCTCGCTTCCAGAGTCCTGACACAGGTTCGGAGACACCCGTGCCTCAGATCCTCACAAGGGGTTTATTTACGAAGTTTTGGGTTATAAAATCTGGCTCTTCTGATCGTGTGTTTGCCTTACATTTAAAAAGGCAATACTTTTACTAGCAAGACACGGCTAGTAAAAGCATTGCCCTTTAAAATATCGGGCATAAACAAGACCAGAATCAAATAAACCCCTTAGACAGCAGTTTACCTGACACTTTATGTTGCAGCTGATTCACAGAGAGGACGATTTGTGAGTTATTTATAAAAAGAAAGAAATTAGCAATTTACATACTAAAATATTCCTGGTTTGATATTATTGGTTTTCCTTAAAAATATCCATCTATAAGGATTTATTTTGCTTGTGAATAAATGTACTTTTCTTTACATTATCTAGAGAGACAGCGCCGCAAAAATCCACTTACTGTAACCATGGTTCTAACAATATTGTTATGGAGCTAATCCAACATTACAGTAACGGAGAACATTTACTTACCTTCACAGCAACAGTTATTCCTGCCAACATGCCGCCGCCTCCCACTGGTATGACAAACGCTTCTACTCCTGGTACCTGTCAGCCAAAACAATGCACATTACAGTGTGATAATTGTAGCCATGAATAGAGATAGAGAATAGAGATGTGAAGTAATACCTGATTTAGAACTTCAAGTCCAATTGTCCCTTGTCCAGCAATAACTGACACGTCTTGATTAGGATGAACCAAAACACCCCCAGTCTCCTGTATGATCTTAGCTGCCACTTCTGCTCTGGACTTTGGAAAAAAAAACCCCAGCAGGTGTAATGTTCAATAAGTATTACTATGTGTACAGCATTATTGGTGGTCACAGTCAGATGCTGGATACAGCTTGCTGCATCCGTGGTGCTAATGGCAAAGTAAGTATATACCATTATATGGACAGTTTAATCCTCATAATGACCAATTGATCGCTATTAAGCATTCACATATTCAGTTAGGTTCAAAGGAAACTTGAGGAAACATTACTTTACGGGAAGGGTAGTGGATAGGTGGAACAGCCTCCCATCAGAGTTGGTAGAGGCTAAGACAGTAGAGCAATTTAAACATGCTTGAGATAGACATAAGAATAGCCTTATAAACAACCAGTGGAGGATTTTACCACAGTAAATTCTGCCAACCCTGTGAGCCAGTTGCAGTCCGTGACTGCACTGACTAAATTGTGACTGGTAGTGACTTCCTATTGGAAATTCTACAGTCAGTCACAGACACTATAGGCAGCCCCAGGGGGAGGTGTTTTCTCCCTCTGGGACTGCCAGACTAGACTGTGATTAGCAGAGAGCGTGCTTCCTGTGGGAAGCCACTCCCCGCCTTATCGTCAGCCCTCGACGGCCTCTGTGGGCTGCAGTCGATGCAGTCCATAGAAGCCTGTGTTTTGCGCATGCGCAGTCCCATTGTGTGTGTGCGCATGCGCCGGTCCCGATGCATATCAGCTCCATTGTGCAGATGCTGTAGTGTCTACTCTTTCTCCAGACAAAGCAGCACGACCAGTGCAGCCCCCCACCTCAACACAGGTAGGAACTGCTGCTGCAAAACACTAAAGATCAAACAGGGTTTCGGTTACCAAAAGGTAAAAAGGGGTAGACAAGATGGGCCAAGTGGTTCTGCCATCAAAATTTATGTTTCTATAAAAAAAATATGAAATTTTAACGTTGTGAAAGAATATGTCCACTGTAACTGCAATAAGAAAAAAGGTCACAATAATCTCAGGATGCTCTCAATTAAATAAATGTAACTTTATTTTCCTTCGAAGAGAACATCAGTGTCACTGTCATTTATGAGCATTCTATGCATGGATGAAATTCACCTGCACTTTAATACCTCATCTGTAGGGTCACATTCCACAATTTGAGCCCCATATCCACGAATTGCAGCTTTCTTGCATGACGCAGCTGTCCGTGGTACCACTACGTAGGCGGATATACCTGAAACAGAGCACACAGTGAGCAGCAATCCCCATCGCTCACATTATCACCAGTGTTAGATGAATTACCCATCATCTGTGCTGCTAGCGCCAAAGCCTGGCCATGGTTGCCACTGCTGTGAGTCACCACTGCTGTACATCGGTCTGCGGCCAAACTCTTCACTGCATTCAGTGCACCCCGAAACTGAAATAATAAGATTTTACTCACCGGTAAATCTATTTCTCGTAGTCCGTAGTGGATGCTGGGACTCCGTAAGGACCATGGGAATAGCGGCTCCGCAGGAGACTGGGCACAACTAAAAGAAAGCTTTTGGTCTAACTGGTGTGCACTGGCTCCTCCCTCTATGACCCTCCTCCAGACCTCAGTTAGGATACTGTGCCCGGAAGAGCTGACACAATAAGGAAGGATTTTGAATCCCGGGTAAGACTCATACCAGCCACACCAATCACACCGTATAACTCGTGATACTATACCCAGTTAACAGTATGAACAATAACGGAGCCTCTCAACAGATGGCTCAACAATAACCCTTTAGTTAAACAATAACTATATACAAGTATTGCAGACAATCCGCACTTGGGATGGGCGCCCAGCATCCACTACGGACTACGAGAAATAGATTTACCGGTGAGTAAAATCTTATTTTCTCTGACGTCCTAAGTGGATGCTGGGACTCCGTAAGGACCATGGGGATTATACCAAAGCTCCCAAACGGGCGGGAGAGTGCGGATGACTCTGCAGCACCGAATGGGCAAACTCTAGGTCCTCGTCAGCCAGGGTGTCAAACTTGTAGAATTTAGCAAATGTGTTTGACCCCGACCAAGTAGCTGCTCGGCAAAGTTGTAGAGCCGAGACCCCTCGGGCAGCCGCCCAAGAAGAGCCCACCTTCCTCGTGGAATGGGCTTTCACTGATTTAGGATGCGGCAGTCCAGCCGCAGAATGTGCAAGCTGAATCGTACTACAGATCCAGCGAGCAATAGTCTGCTATGAAGCAGGAGCACCCAGCTTGTTGGGTGCATACAGGATAAACAACGAGTCAGTTTTCCTGACACTAGCTGTCCTGGAAACATAAATTTTCAGGGCCCTGACTACGTCCAACAACTTGGAAGCCTCCAAGTCTTTAGTAGCCGCAGGCACCACGATAGGTTGGTTCAAATGAAAAGCTGATACCACCTTAGGAAGAAATTGGGGACGAGTCCTCAATTCTGCCCTATCCATATGGAAAATCAGATAAGGGCTTTTACATGACAAAGCCGCCAATTCTGACACACGCCTGGCCGAAGCCAAGGCCGACAACATGACCACTTTCCACGTGAGATATTTCAATTCCACGGTTTTAAGTGGCTCAAACCAATGTGACTTTAGGAAATCCAACACCACGTTGAGATCCCAAGGTGCCACTGGAGGCACAAAAGGGGGCTGAATATGCAGCACTCCCTTAACAAAAGTCTGAACTTCAGGTAGTGAAGCCAGTTCTCTCTGGAAGAAAATCGATAGAGCCGAAATCTGGACCTTAATGGAACCCAATTTTAGGCCCATAGTCACCCCTGACTGTAGGAAGTGCAGAAAACGGCCCAGCTGAAATTCCTCCGTTGGGGCCTTCCTGGCCTCACACCACGCAACATATTTTCGCCAAATGCGGTGATAATGGTTTGCGGTCACTTCTTTCCTAGCTTTAATCAGTGTAGGAATGACTTCCTCCGGAATGCCCTTTTCCTTCAGGATCCGGTGTTCAACCGCCATGCCGCGGTAAGTCTTGGAACAGACAGGGCCCCTGCTGCAGCAGGTCCTGTCTGAGTGGCAGAGGCCATGGGTCCACTGAGATCATTTCTTGAAGTTCCGGGTACCAAGCTCTTCTTGGCCAATCCGGAACAATGAGTATAGTTCTTACTCCTCTTCTCCGTATTATCCTCAGTACCTTGGGTATGAGAGGAAGAGGAGGGAACACATAAACCGACCGGTACACCCACGGTGTCACTAGAGCGTCCACAGCTATCGCCTGAGGGTCTCTTGACCTGGCGCAATATCTTTCTAGCTTTTTGTTTAGGCGGGACGCCATCATGTCCACCTGTGGCCTTTCCCAACGGTTTACAATCAGTTGGAAGACTTCTGGGTGAAGTCCCCACTCTCCCGGGTGGAGGTCGTGCCTGCTGAGGAAGTCTGCTTCCCAGTTGTCCACTCCCGGAATGAACACTGCTGACAGTGCTAACATGTGATTTTCCGCCCATCGGAGAATCCTTGTGGCTTCTGCCATCGCCGTCCTGCTTCTTGTGCCGCCCTGTCGGTTTACATGGGCGACTGCCGTGATGTTGTCTGACTGGATCAGTACCGGCTGGTTTTGAAGCAGGGGTTTTGCCTGACTTAGGGCATTGAAAATGGCCCTCAGTTCCAGAATATTTATGTGTAGGGAAGTCTCCTGACTTGACCATAGTCCTTGGAAGTTTCTTCCCTGTGTGACTGCCCCCCAGCCTCGAAGGCTGGCATCCGTGGTCACCAGGACCCAGTCCTGTATGCCGAATCTGCGGCCCTCTAGAAGATGAGCACTCTGCAGCCACCACAGCTGAGACACCCTGGTCCTTGGAGACAGGGTTATCAGCCGATGCATCTGAAGATGCGATCCGGACCACTTGTCCAACAGGTCCCACTGAAAAGCTCTTGCATGGAACCTGCCGAATGGAATTGCTTCGTAGGAAGCTACCATTTTTCCCAGGACTCGCGTGCAGTGATGCACCGACACCCGTTTTGGTTTTAGGAGGCCTCTGACTAGAGATGACAGCTCCTTGGCCTTCTCCTCCGGGAGAAACACTTTTTTCTGTTCTGTGTCCAGAACCATCCCCAGGAACAGTAGACGTGTCGTAGGGACCAGCTGTGACTTTGGAATATTTAGAATCCAACCGTGCTGTTGTAGCACCTCCCGAGATAGTGCTACCCCGACCAACAACTGCTCCCTGGACCTCGCCTTTATCAGGAGATCGTCCAAGTATGGGATAATTAAAACTCCCTTTTTTCGAAGGAGTATCATCATTTCGGCCATTACCTTGGTAAATACCCTCGGTGCCGTGGATAGACCAAACGGCAACGTCTGGAATTGGTAATGACAATCCTGTACCACAAATCTGAGGTACTCCTGGTGAGGATGGTAAATGGGGACATGCAGGTAAGCATCCTTGATGTCCAGTGATACCATGTAATCCCCCTCGTCCAGGCTTGCAATAACCGCCCTGAGCGATTCCATCTTGAACTTGAATTTTTTTATATATGTGTTCAAGGATTTCAAATTTAAAATGGGTCTCACCGAACCGTCCGGTTTCGGTACCACAAACATTGTGGAATAGTAACCCCGTCCTTGTTGAAGGAGGGGCACCTTGACTATCACCTGCTGGGAATACAGCTTGTGAATTGCCTCTATGACTGCCTCCCTGCCTGAGGGAGTTGTTGGCAAGGCAGATTTGAGGAAACGGCGGGGGGGGAGACGTCTCGAATTCCAGCTTGTACCCCTGAGATACTACTTGAAGGATCCAGGGATCCACCCGTGAGCGAGCCCACTGATTGCTGAAGTTTTTGAGACGGGCCCCCACCGTACCTGGCTCCGCCTGTGGAGCCCCAGCGTCATGCGGTGGACTTGGAGGAAGCGGGGGAGGACTTTTGCTCTTGGGAACTGGCTGTATGCTGCAGCTTTTTCCCTCTACCTCTGCCTCTGGGCAGAAAGGACGCGCCTTTAACCCGCTTGCCCTTATGGGGCCGAAAGGACTGTACCTGATAATACGGTGCTTTCTTTGGCTGTGAGGGAACATGGGGTAAAAATGCTGACTTCCCAGCTGTTGCTGTGGAAACGAGGTCCGAGAGACCATCCCCGAACAACTCCTCACCCTTATAAGGCAAAACTTCCATGTGCCTTTTAGAATCTGCATCACCTGTCCACTGCCGAGTCCATAACCTTCTCCTGGCAGAAATGGACATTGCACTTATTTTAGATGCCAGCCGGCAAATATCCCTCTGTGCATCTCTCATGTATAAGACTGCGTCTTTAATATGCTCTACGGTTAGCAATATAGTGTCCCTGTCTAGGGTATCAATATTTTCCGACAGGGAATCTGACCACGCAGCTGCAGCACTGCACATCCATGCTGAAGCAATAGCTGGTCTCGGTATAATACCTGTGTGTGTATATACAGGCTTCAGGATAGCCTCCTGCTTCCTATCAGCAGGCTCCTTTAGGGCGGCCGTATCCGGAGACGGTAGTGCCACCTTCTTTGACAAGCGTGTGAGCGCTTTATCCACCCTAGGGGATGTTTCCCAACGTGACCTATCCTCTGGCGGGAAAGGGTACGTCATTAGTAACCTTTTAGAAATTACCAGTTTCTTATCGGGGGAAGCCCACGCTTCTTCACACACTTCATTTAATTCCTCAGATGGAGGAAAAACTACTGGTAGTTTTTTCTCTCCAAACATAATACCTTTTTTTGTGGTTCCTGGGGTAACATCAGAAATGTGCAACACATTTTTCATTGCCTCAATCATGTAACGTGTGGCCCTATTGGAAGTTACATTAGTCTGATCGTCGTCGACACTGGAGTCAGTATCCGTGTCGACATCTGTGTCTGCCATCTGAGGTAGCGGGCGTTTTAGAGCCCCTGATGGCTTTTGAGACGCCTGGGCAGGCACAGGCTGAGAAGCCAACTGTCCCATATTTGGTATGTCGTCAAACCTTTTATGTAAGGAGTCGACACTGTCGCGTAATTCCTTCCACATAACCATCCACTCAGGTGTCGGCCCCGCAGGGGGTGACATCACATTTATCGGCATCTGCTCCGCCTCCACATAAGCCTCCTCATCAAACATGTCGACACAGCCGTACCGACACACCGCACACACACAGGGAATGCTCTGACAGAGGACAGGACCCCACAAAGCCCTTTGGGGAGACAGAGAGAGAGTATGCCAGCACACACCAGAGCGCTATATAACACAGGGATGAACACTATAACTGAGTGTTTTTCCCTTATAGCTGCTTATATATATATTGCTGCGCCTAAATTTAGTGCCCCCCCTCTCTTTTTTACCCTTTGTAGTCTTGAAACTGCAGGGGAGAGCCTGGGAGCGATCCTTCCAGCGGAGCTGTGAGGGAAAAATGGCGCCAGTGTGCTGAGGGAGATAGCCCCGCCCCTTTTTCGGCGGACTTTCTCACGCTTTTTTATGGATTCTGGCAGGGGTATTTATCACATATATAGCCTCTGGGACTATATATTGTGATTATTTGCCAGCCAAGGTGTTAATATTGCTGCTCAGGGCGCCCCCCCCCAGAGCCCTGCACCCATCAGTGACCGGAGTGTGAGGTGTGCATGAGGAGCAATGGCGCACAGCTGCAGTGCTGTGCGCTACCTTGTCGAAGACCGAAGTCTTCTGCCGCCGATTTTCAGGACCATCTTCATGCTTCTGGCTCTGTAAGGGGGACGGCGGCGCGGCTCCGGGACCGGACGATCGAGGTCGGGCCCTGTGTTCAATCCCTCTGGAGCTAATGGTGTCCAGTAGCCTAAGAAGCCCAAGCTAGCTGCAAGCAGGTAGGTTCGCTTCTTCTCCCCTTAGTCCCTCGTAGCAGTGAGTCTGTTGCCAGCAGATCTCACTGAAAATAAAAAACCTAAAATATACTTTCTTTTCTAGGAGCTCAGGAGAGCCCCTAGTGTGCATCCAGCTCAGCCGGGCACAAGATTCTAACAGAGGTCTGGAGGAGGGTCATAGAGGGAGGAGCCAGTGCACACCAGTTAGACCAAAAGCTTTCTTTTAGTTGTGCCCAGTCTCCTGCGGAGCAGCTATTCCCATGGTCCTTACGGAGTCCCAGCATCCACTTAGGACGTCAGAGAAATCAATGTTACAGCAACTATCCTTCCAGTGCGCAGTACTGCAAAATATTTAGCACTTTACAAATAATAATCAGAAAATGTGGCGCTAGGTATCAAAAGTTATGTAACATTTTTAAGGCTGAGTTCTTATCAAAGCAAATTCAAGTGCACATGTCAATAGAGACAGCCTTCATGTTTGCAGCACCAATAAACATGTCAAAGCATTGCTTGCAGTGGCTGGATCTAGACACATGGGAGACGGTCACTTTGAGAATTCTGGAGTGTCTGCCTAAAACAGGGCCCATTCAATGACAATGAGTTTAGGTACAAGATTTGCACTAAACTACCGCAACCAGACACTTGCTTTAATTCAGGCATTGCCAACCTCAGTCCCCAAAGCACACTAACAGTCCAGGTTTTAGTGATAGCCAGGCTTCAGCACAGGTGACTTATCGGGTAATTCTGAATTGATTGCAGCAACAAATTTGTTAGCAGTTGGGCAAAACCATGTGCACTGCAGGTGGGGCAGATATAACATGTGCAGAGAGTTAGATTTGGTTGGGGTGTGTTCAAACTGAATTCTAAATTGCAGTGTAAAAATCAAGCAGCCAGTATTTACCCTGCACAGAAACAAAATAACCCACCCAAATCTAACTCTCTCTGCACATGTTATATCTGCCCCACCTGCAGTGCACATGGGGGGTAATTCCAAGTTGATCGCAGAAGGATATTTTTTAGCAATTGGTCAAAATCATGTGCACTGCAGGGGTTATTTTTACACTGCAATTTAGATTGCAGATTGAACTCACCACACCCAAATCTAACTCTCTCTGCACATGAAATATCTGCCCCCCCTGCAGTGCACATTGTTTTGCCCAACTGCTAAAAAATTTCCTGCTGCGATCAACTTGGAATTACCCCCATGGTTTTGCTCAACTGCTAACAAATTTGCTGCTGCGATCAACTCTGAATTACCCTCTTATTAGTTAGTACCTCAGTTATTTTTATTTAACCATCTATGCTGCAGATAAATGGGGTGTGGTATCGAGGGTCAACAGTAACTAGGTCGACAGGGTTTCTAGGTCGACAGAGTTTCTAGGTTGACAGGTCAAAAGGTCAACATGAGGTTTTTATGTTTTTTTGGTGTCTTTTTCTCCGTACAGTGACCGGGAACCCCAATTAGTGCACCATGTCCCCTCGCATGCTTCGGGCAAGGTGCCTCGCTCCACTAGGCACAGGTTACTATTACCAATCGTAGTCCGCGTGGATCGTTAAGTATGAAAAAGTAATAAAAAAAAAAAAAATTGTGAAAAACTCATGTCGACCTAGAGACCCTGTCAACCAGTAGTGGTTGAGCCTAGACACTGTCGACCTAGTTACTGTCGACCCTCCATACCACACCCCATTTATCTGCAGCACAGATGGTTAAATCAAAATAACTGAGGTAGTAACTAATAAGGGGGTAATTCGACCTAGAGACCGGATACCAGATAAATGTTACTTGAGAGTTGTGGTTCAGTGCATTTAAGATGAGTACACATTGAGACGATATCGGCCTGATTAATCACTTGTGGTTGAATTGGAACAACAAATTGGGCATCTTGCTCAGTGTGTATTCCCAATTTGTGGGTGCCGGCGGTTGCTAGCGACATCACCCGGTCGGCCTTGCTGCATGGCCAACTGGGCGATAATGCTAACAACCGTGGCATGTGTAATGAAGGAAGGAGCGATATGTCGCTCTGACCTTCATTACATCGCTCAATGGGGGTAATTCCAAGTTGATCGCAGCCTCAAGTTTGTTAGCAATTGGGCAAAACCATGTGCACTGCAGGGGAGGCAGATATAGCATGTGCAGAGAGAGTTAGATTTGGGTGTGGTGTGTTCAATCTGCAATCTAATTTGCAGTGTAAAAATAAAGCATCCAGTATTTACCCTGCACAGAAATAAAATAACCCACCCAAATCTAACTCTTTCTGCACATGTTATATCTGCTTCCCCTGCAGTGCACATGGTTTTGCCCAACTGCTAAAAAAATTCCTGCTGCGATCAACTTGGAATTACCCCCAATGTGTACCCAGGATCCAATATGTCGGCACGCCGGGCCTATAATTCGGTTGGGTACACATCGTCTCAGTGTGTACCCAGCTGTACATACAATATTCAGCTATACTTCGGTAACAGATGTACTGTATAATGTATTATCAAATGTGAATTTGGCTGTTTGACAATTTCATGAAAACAAAACTAATATTGTTTCTCCTTCTTCCCAAAACTACAATGGCAATGTCTAACCTGCATTTTAGTTTACCTTGAAAGACCCAGTCTTCTGTAGCAGTTCACATTTAAAGAATAACTTGCGTGTAGTTAGGGCGTCCAGACTGGAACATGTCATTACTGGAGTTGTATGAACCTGATCATGGATTTTGTTATAAGCTTCCTGCACATCTTTTTCAGAGATACAATAGAGAGAACTCATAATCCTGAAATACAAAGGAAGTATGACTGTAACCGTCACTACACGACAATCTGTACTAAACAGTAATGTTTTGTCACACTTTTATTAGACTGATACCAAGTGATATAAGTGATTGTTGATCAAGAGGAAACATCTGGCTTGTATGCCCTCGTGTCAATATTGTCACAGTTGATAGTGATCAGTAGCACCTACGTTCTCACCCAGACTTAATTACACATGGACTTTAATTATTCTGGGCCATGACTGGAGGTTGTCGGAGAACCAATCGTTCAGTCTGTACATTTGGCCAGTGAAATAAAGAGACTTATGGTAGACTTAATATAGTTAAATCTCTTTCTGCGAGGTGCACTGGATTCCACACGGAATACATTGTGGTGTAGAGTTGGATCTTGATCCGAGGCACCAACAGGCTAAAGCTTTTACTGTTCCCAGGATGCACTGCACTGCCTCCTCTATAACCCCGCCTCCAGCCCTGGAGCTCCGTTTCGTTAACCAGTCCAATGCAGTAGCAGGTAAAAGAGACGGTAGATGTTAGTCACATAGAACCACATTCTCGCAACAGGAGAAGGGACTAGCGGCTAATGCCATACAAACCCAAAGAAGCTAAGTGCGTCAGGGAATACCTAGGGGATGTCCTAAAACAGTTACTCATGGGAGGAGACGCACCGTAGCGGGCACAAGAACCCGGCGTCCAAAGGAAGCATCCTGGGAGGCGGAAGTATCGAAGGCATAGAACCTGATGAACGTGTTCACTGGAGGACCACGCAGCCGCCTTGCACAATTGTTCAGCGGACACGCCGCGGCGGGCTACCCAAGATGGTCTAACAGACTGAGCAGAATGGGCTTTGATAGCAGCAGGAGCTGGAAGACCAGCCTGTGCATAGGCTTGTGCAATCACAATTCTAATCCATCTGGCCAAGGTTTGCTTATTCGCAGGCCAGCCACGTTTGTGAAAACCAAAAGGTACAAAAAGAGTATCTGACCTCCTGAGGGAGGCAGTCCTCTCTACGTAAATACGGAGAGCCCGTACCACATCCAAAGACAGCTCTTTGGATGACAAACCAGAAGAGATAAAGGCCGGAACCACAATCTATTGGTTAAGATGAAAAGATGATACCACCTTAGGTAGATAACCAGGGCGAGTTCGTAGAACTGCCCGGTCGCGGTGAAAAATCAGAAAGGATGGACGACAGGACAAGGCGCCTAAGTCTGACACCCTCCTAGCAGAGGCAATAGCCAATAAAAACACGACCTTAAGTGTAAGACATTTAAGATCCACAGACTCAAGAGGTTCAAATGGAGCCTCTTGTAGGGCATTTAAGACAACAGACAGATCCAATGGAGACACAGGAGCGACATAGGGAGGCCGAATCCATAAGATGCCCTGAATGAAAGTATGAACGTCAGGAATAGACGCAATTTTCCTCTGAAACCACACCGACAAGGCAGATATATGAACCTTGAGGGAGGCCAGACGAAGGCCTAAATCTAGGCCTTGTTGCAGAAAAGCCAAAAGCCTAGAAGTTCTGAACGAATAGGCATCATAATTCTTAGCAGCACACCATGTGAAGTAAGAGTTCCAGACCCTGTAATAAATCCGTGCAGAAGCCGGTTGGCAAGCCTTCAACATAGTTTGAATGACCGCCTCAGAGAATCCCTTGGCCCTCAGAAGTGAAGCTTCAAGAGCCACACCGTCAAAGCCAGTCTGGCCAGGTCCGGATAGACACAAGGACCCTGAGCGAGGAGGTCTGGGCGTTCAGGAAGTAGAAGAGGAAGCTCTATTGATAGACCCTGCAGGTCTGAGAACCAATGCCGTCTGTGCCATGCTGGAGCGACTAGAAGTAGTATTCCTCTTTCTTGCTTAAACTTCCGCAGTACCATGGGCAGGAGTGACACCGGAGAGAACACGGATAGCAGCCGAAAGTTCCATGGAATTACCAATGTGTCCACGAACGCTGCCTGAGGATCCCTTGTCCTTGGTCCGAAGACCGGAACCTTGTGATTGTGTCAAGATGCCATCAGGTCTACATCTGGTAGGCCCCACTTGCCCACTAGGAGTTGAAAGACTTCCGGATGAAGACTCCACTCTCCGGCGTGAACGCCCTGACAACTGAGGATATCCGCTTCCCAGTTGACGACTCCGGGGATGAACACTGCCGATACTGCTGGCAGATGGCGTTCCGCCCAACGGAGGATTTTTGATACTTCCAGCATTGCCATACGGCTTCTAGTGCCGCCTTGATGATTTATGTATGTCACCGTGGTGGCGTTGTCTGATTGTACTTCAACAGGCCTGTTCTGTACTAGGGGCAGGGCCAGTGTCAACGCATTGAACACCGCCCGCAATTCCAGAATGTTTATCGGGAAGAGAGACTCCTCCTTGGTCCACCGACCCTAGAGAGAGTGTTGCTTGAACACTGCGCCCCAACCCCGCAAACTGGCATCCGTTGTCAGGAGGACCCAGTTGGAGATCCAGAAGGGACGGCCCCTGCTCAACTGTTGGTCCTGTAGCCACCAGCTCAGTGACAGACGAACCTCCGGAGTCAAGGCGATCATTTGAGACCTGATCTGATGAGGCAGGCCGTCCCACTTGGAAAGGATTAACCTCTGCAGAGGGCGGGAATGAAATTGAGCGTACTCTACCATGTCGAAAGCCGACACCGTGAAGCCTAGTACTTGCATAGCCGAGTGTATCGACACTCTTGGGGGATAGAGGAAATATCTAACAATGGGGGTAATTCTGAATTGATCGCAGCTTCAAGTTTGTTAGCAATTGGGCAAAATCATGTGCACTGCAGGTGGGGCAGATATAACGTGCAGAGAGAGATAGATTTGGGTGTGGTGTGTTCAATCTGCAATCTAAATTGCAGTGTAAAAATAAAGCAGCCAGTATTTACCCTGCACAGAAACAAAATAACTTACCCAAATCTAACTCTCTCTGCAAATGTTATATCTGCCCCCCCCTGCAGTGCACATGGTTTTGCCCAACTGCTAAAAAATTTCCTGCTGCGATCAACTTGGAATTACCCCCACAGTCCTGAAGTTTCAGGA
Organism: Pseudophryne corroboree; assembly: GCF_028390025.1. Taxonomy (NCBI): domain Eukaryota; kingdom Metazoa; phylum Chordata; class Amphibia; order Anura; family Myobatrachidae; genus Pseudophryne; species Pseudophryne corroboree. Next base: position 916,441,070 of record NC_086445.1, on the reverse strand, counting down.
CTTTCTCTGGAGACAAAAACAATCGTTAGTTGTGAGTGTCTAGTAGTGCCCCCAGGTGCACCATGCTCTGAGCAGGGACCAGCGAGGACTTTCTCCAATTCCCGTGGGCTTGTAGGAATTGGACCGTCAGCTCCAGATGACTGAGGAGAACCTCTTGGGTGTTCACCAGGATCAACAAGTCGTCCAGATACGGCAGGATCCTGATTCCCTGACGGTGGAGAAGAGCCGTCATCACAGCCATGACCTTGGTGAAGATCCAAGAGGCCGTGGACAATCCAAAAGGCAAGGCCTGGAACTGATAATGTAGGTTGCCAATAGCAAACCGCAGATATTGCTGATGCGACATGGCAATAGGTATGTGCAGGTAAGCATCCTGTATGTTCAGGGATACCGTATAGCCTTCGGGTTCCATTAGATCAGCCCAGCTAGTAGTGAAGATGGTGCCAACATCTCTGTCAGGGAGTGAAGGAGAGTGAAATGCAGCTCCAGGGTGGGAACATCAGCAGTAGATGGTGCTCGGAGCTGGGGGAGGGGCTACAGGTCAGTGCCTTATCCCCTATGCTGGTCCTCACCACCAGGTACTGTGGAGCCTATATCAAACGGATTTTAGTAAATCCGACCTGTGCTCCCTTGCCCTGGTGGATATAGTGGGGTCCCTGTGCAGTACAGTGTCCACGCCAGCTGCGCGGTCCGTCTCCTGGGACCGCGATTAACCGGCGGGTCCCACCTGGGGGACCCTCTTACCTCCTCCCTGATGTGCAGCCACGCTGCAAGTACCCGGGAACCCGGCCGCGGGAGTATGCAGCGCTGCTGGGGAGGTGATGGAGCCGCAGCACAGAATGTCAAACTGACATAAATAGTGCTGCGGCCCTTGAAGTCTTCTTAAAAAGCTCTTTTCAGGGCTGGTCTCAGTGACCTGCATTGCAGGCACCAACTTACAAAACTGAGCTCCAGTGCCTAGAGGCGGGGTTATAGAGGAGGCGGTGCAATGCATCCTTGGAACAGTCAAATCTTTAGCCTGTTGGTGCCTCTGATCAAGATCCAACTCTACACCCCAATGTATTCCCTGTGGAATCCCAGTGCTCCCCGCTGAAGAAAAACTATTTATGGCTGCTTATGGCTGATGAACAGGTTCACACTTTGGGCTCCATGTAGCAATAAATACCAAATACCTATTGTTTTGTATCACTGTGATACTTCAGAATATGTCACCAGGCGGCACCACTAATCTCTCCGGCAAGGTCCATCGGTGCCCACCTCCGGTGTTTTCTGCTGTGTTGCTGACAGCTTACCACTACCAGCTACGGGTTGCTAACGCGCATGCGCAGCGGATGTCTGCATATGCACACAGCACTTCAACCCGGAAGGTTTCACTGGACTTGGAAAATCTTTGCTGGGTCCCCGTTGTAATTGGCAATGAGGACCATACCATGAGCGCTGTAGTTGGCGAAGGTGGTACAGTCACAAACAGCGGTTAGCTAAGCTTACTGCTGTATGCTAAAAACTGGATGAAAACTATAACCTCTTTAGTCAGTGCTAAAGGAGTTATGACTCGTTCTTAAATGGTAATGAAAGGGGAGTTTATCAATTGTTCTTCAACTGGATTAAAAAAACACCAATTGTATGAGTACAGCATTTTTTTTGATAGGGACACTAGCCTGCCGAAGTATATACAAAGTCTGGGACAGCTTTTGCAAATACGGGTCCCTGTGCAATATCCATCCTGGGGCCTCTGTTACAGATGATTTGCAGAGGTTTGTGATCACATAGTCGCCGCCGAAAAAGAGTGAATACCCCACCCATGCAAGTCTGTGTACGCCTTGTGAAAAGCTCTGCGTATGCTGGTCAGATGCATATCCATTCGCAACTCACCATCAAATGTGTCTGTGCAGTCTGTGAGTACCCAAGGACCTACTCCTACAGTGCCATAGCAACAGGCTGTTCAGGGCCGGAGCTGACGTCACACACCCTCCCTGAAAATGCTTGGGAACGCCTGCGTTTTTCCTGACACTCCCAGAAAACGTCCAGTTACCACCCACAAACGTCCGCTTCCTGTCAATCAACTTGCGTACGCCTAGCGATCAAAAAATTAACTGGATTATCTTGTAGTTTGGCCTCGTGAGTGCACATTTCGATCCGTACTCATGCACAGTCGATCAATAATCGGCCGCATTGTAAAATCGCAAAACAGCGATCGGGTCTGAATCGAGCCCAAAGACATGTGCACACCCTAATGTTGGATGCAGTGTTCGTGCTTGTCAGCAAAATTACTGGTGCTGCCAGGATGCCGAAGGACCACTCAGCGAGCGCATCACTTATACCCCTTTCACACTGCAGACCCGGGTCGCACCCACGATTTTGTACACAGGTTCAACCTGGGTGTGACCAGACAGACACCCCTTTCAGATGGGCGTGCCGACCTGGCTTATTGCCGGGTCGGTGACGTCACTGCAGACAGGTGCCGAGATGACGCTTGGATATGACATCATCTCCAAGCGCCGCCTCTTCCTATGCTATGAATGGGTACCGGGTCGTATCGACCCAGGTTACCAGTTCACACTGCGCATGTTCATCCCTGCTCATTACCCGAGTTGAAATGCCGGGTCGCTGGACATGGGTTATTTCAACTGGCTCCTTTCACACTGAGCAATATACCGAGTTGCTGCGCGTTCATGTGTAATAACCCGGGCTATTGCTGGCAGTCTGAAAGCAGTATCACACCCAGCAGATGTGCCCTCCCTTTCACTTTGTGCCCTAAATATCCCCACCATGGAGGTTGTGCGGACGGAGAAGTACAGTGATTGGAACATGCACTCTATAAAATTCACCGTCCTGGGGCACTTCTACGTGACATAATATGAATAAAGGCCACTTCAGAGTTGAGTAATATGAATTGTGGGCAATATTAATTTCTCATACGTCCTAGAGGATGCTGGGGTCACATTAGAACCATGGGGTATAGAAGGGATCCGCAGGAGACATGGGCACTTTAAGACTTTCAAAGGGTGTGAACTGGCTCCTCCCTCTATGCCCCTCCTCCAGACTCCAGTTTTAGAATTGTGCCCAGTGAGACTGGATACACTCCAGGGGAGCTCTACTGAGTTTCTCTGAAAAGACTCTGCTTCTGGCTACAGGACACCATTAGCTCCTGAGGGTTTGATCGCTGGGTACGCCTAGATGCTCACTCCCGCAGCCTGCCGTCACCCCCTTACAGAGCCAGAAGTCAGGTGAGTAGCAGAAGAAGACTTTTCTTCAGTGACGGCATTATGAGGTACCGCGCGGCGGGCGAGAACGCTGCGTGCCATGCTCTCGTTTCACAGGCACTGCAGGGTGCAGGGCGCAAGGCGGGGCGCCCTGGGCAGCATGTATAATTCCTCTGTTTTGGCTGGCAGCAGGGGACATTAGTGCCTAGGCACTGTCCTACCCCCGCCAGAAACATTAATTATTTATTTAAGAGCAGGAAGAAGCGCGCCATTATGGGGGCGAGACTTCTTCCTCACTCGGCCAGCACGGCTCAGCGCCATTTTCTCCTCCATGCTGCGGAGACGCTGGTCCTCCCTCACTGCTGACACAAGTATCAGGGTGCTAAAAGGGGGGGGGGGGCACAGTGTAATTTGGGCAGTGTATTTCAGAGTAAAAGCACTGCAAGTCTGTTATCATGATTCTATTCACAGGCTTTGTATGATTGCGCTGGGTTGTGAGCTGGCAAAAATCCTCTCTGTGTCCATCTGACAGTATTACTGTGGGTCTGTCTCCTATAAGCCCGGTCTGTCTGTTGGTGTTTGGTACACGTGTGTCGACATGTCTGAGGCTGAGTGCTCTTCCCAGGAGGAAGCTATATTAGGGACACAGACGTATGAGGGGGTGACCGTGTCGGCACTGCCGTCTCTTGACTGGGTGAATGTCTTGAATGCATATCAGTAAGAGATTAGTAAAAACCTGTGGAGGCTGTATTGATACAGGTCCAGGACCCCTGGGGGTCGCAAAAACGTTCTTTTGCCCAGTTGTTACACACTGATACCGACACGGACACTGATTCCAGTGTCGACTATAGTGATTCCAGTTTAGATCCAAAATTGGAAACGGGCATTCAGTACATGATTGTGGTTATTAAAGATGTGTTACCTATCACTGAGAACCCTGCTGTTCCCGATTAACGGGTCTGTAAGTATAAAAAGAAGAAACCGTAGGTAACGTTTCCTCCCTCTCATGACCTGAATGCTCTGTTTGAAAAAGTTTGGAAAAGTCCTGACGGAAAGTTGCACACAAGGCCCTGTCACGGTTGTCTAAAAAGGTGGTTCTGCTAGCACCGGGCACGGCGACTCCTAAGAACCCAGCAGACCGTAAACAAGAAACTATGTTTAAATCCATTTATGCGACCACAGGTACGCTACTCAGACCTGCCATTGCATCAGCGTGGATGAGTAGTGCTATTGAAAAGTGTGCAGATAACTTGTCATCTGATATAGATGCTCTGGATAAGGTAGCATCCTCTTGACGCTGGGTTATATCAAGGACGCTGCAGCGTACCTCAGGGAAACTGCGAGAGATTTTGGCCTTTTGGGATCGAAGGCCAAATGCCATAGCGGTCTCGGCTAGGCGAGCATTGTGGGCTCACCAATGGAATGCTGATGCGGACTCCAAGTGAAATATGGAGTCTCTCCCATACATGGGTGGTGTCTTGTTTGGGGATGACCTCGATGATTTGGTACCTACGGCTACCGCGGGTAAGTCTTCCTTTTTACCTTATTTTCCTCAACAACAAAAGAAAACACCACTATCAGATGCAGTCCTTTCGGCCCATTAAATACAGAAGAGGGCGAGGCTCTCTCTTCCTTGCTAGTTGAAGAAGGGGACGAGGTAAAAGATCACCAGCCTTGGTGGGTTCACAGGAGCAGAAGTCTTCCCCGTCTTCTGCCAAATCTACCGCATGACGCTGGGGCTCTCTTGCAAGAGTCCGCACTGGTGGGGGCGCATCTAAAACTTTTCAGTCAGTTCTGTGTTCGTTCGGGCCTGGACCCGTGGGTTTTTACAAATAGTGTCTCAAAAGTACAAACTGGAGTTTCAAGACGTTCCCCCTCGCCGAATTTTCAAATCGGTCTTACCAGTTTCTCCTCCGAATAGCAAGGTAGTATGCAAAGCTAAAAAATAAAAAAAATAAAAGTTGTGTCAGAATAAAGTCATTATCCTGGTTCCCCGCCACAACAGGGAGAAGGCTTTTATTCAAGCTTTTTCGTGGTCCCGAAGCCAGACAGCTCGGTCAGGCCAATCCTACACCTGAAATCCCTAAATTTCTACCTGAAGAAGTTCAAATTCAAAAGGGAATCTCTCAGGGCAGTGATCTCCAGTCTGGAGGAAGGTGATTTCATGGTTTTGGTGGACATAAAGTATACCTACTTACATGTTCCCTGTTATCCTACGCATCAGGCTTTCCTGAGATTTGCGATTCAGGATTGTCATTACCAATTTCAGACGTTGCCGTTTGGTCTATCCACGGCTCCAAGGATTTTCACTAAGGTGATGGCGGAAATGATGGTTCTCCTTCGCAAACAAGGAGTCACTATTATCCCGTACTTGGACAATCTCCTGATAAAGGCGAGATCCAGGAACCAGTTGATGCGAAACATTGCACTCTCCCTGACAGTTCTTCAACAACATGGTTGGCTCCTAAACTTGCCAAAGTCAAAGTTACTTCCAACAACGCGATTGTCATTTTTGGGAATGATACTGGACACAGAACTTCAGAGAGTTTTTTTTTTCCAGTGGAAAAGGCTCTGGAGATCCAGAGTCTGGTCAAACAAATTCTGAAACCAGCAAGAGTGTCAATCCATCAATGCATTCGGTTGCTGGGGAAGATGGTTGTAGCCTACTAAGCCATTCAGTTTGGCAGGTTCCATGCCAGAGTGTTCCAGTGGGACCTGTTGGACAAGTGGTCCGGATCCCACCTACACATGGACCGGAAGATAATCCTGTCATCAAAAGCCAGGATTTCGCTCCTGTGGTGGCTACACAGTTCTCACCTACTAGAAGGACGCAGGTTCGGGATTCAGGACTGGGTCCTGGTAACCACGGATGCAAGTGTCCGAGGCTGGGGAGCTGTCACTCAGGGGGAAAGCTTCCATGGAAAATGGTCAAGTCAGGAAGCCTGCCTTCACATAAACGTGCTGGAATTGAGAGCCATTTACAACGGCCTTCTACAAGCGGTACATCTTCCTCAAGATCATCCCGTGCAGATACAGTCGGACAATATAACAGCAGTTGCGTACATAAACAGGCAAGGCGGAACGAAAAGCACAGCAGCAATGGCAGATATGACAAGGTTTCTTCTCTGGGCAGAAAGACATGCAAGAGCTCTGTCTGCAATTTTCATTCCAGGAGTAGACAACTGGGAAGCAGACTTCCTCAGCAGACACGATCTCCATCCAGGAGAGTGGGGCCTCCACCAAGAAGTCTTCGCAGAGGTGACAAGTCGTTGGGGAGTTCCTCAAGTAGACATGATGGCATCTCATCTCAATGAGAAGCTTCAGAGATATTGTTCCAGTTCAAGGGACCCTCAAGCAATAGCAGTGGATGCACTGGTGACACCGTGGGTGTTTCAGTCGGTGTAGGTATTCCCTCCACTTCCTCTCATTCCAAAAGTTCTAAAGATCATAAGAAGAACAGAGATTCGGGTGATCCTCATTGTTCCAGACTGGCCAAGGATGGCTTGGTATCCAGATCTTCAGGAATTACTCATAGGAGATCCCTGGCCTCTTCCTATGCGCGAGGAACTGTTACAACAGGGGCCGTGCGTGTATCAGGACTTACTGCGGCTACGTTTGACGGCATGGCGGTTGAGCGCCAAATCCTAGCCCGTACGGGTATTCCCAGTGAAGTCATTCCCACACTTATTCAGGCCAGAAAAGGGGTAACGTCTAAACATTACCTCCGAATTTGGAGAAAATATGTTTCTTGGTGTGAATCCAAGAAGGCTTCTACGAAAGAGTTTCAGCTTGAACGTTTTCTCCATTTTCTACAAACAGGTGTGGATGCGGGCCTAAAATTGGGCTTAATTAGGGTACAGATTTCAGCATTATCGGTTTTCTTTCAGAAACAACTGGCCTCCCTTACAGAAGTTCAGACTTTCGTGAAAGGCGTGTTGCACATCCAACCTCCATTTGTGCCTCCAGTGGCACCATGGGATCTTAATGTGGTGTTGCAGTTCCTTCAATCACACTGGTTTGAGCCTTTACAGAAAGTGGAGTTGAAGTTCCTCACTTGGAAAGTGGTCACCATGTTGGCCTTGGCATCTGCAAGGCGGGTGTCTGAGTTAGCGGCCTTGTCTCACAAGAGCCCTTATTTGATCTTCTATGAAGATAGAGCTGAATTGAGGACACGTCAGCAATTTCTACCGAAGGTGGTTTCCTCTTTCCACATGAACCAACCTATTGTTGGCTACTGACGCCTTCGCTGAGTCAAAGTCTCTGGATGTGGTTAGAGCTTTGAAGATTTATGTCGCCAAAACGGCTCAGATTAGGAGAACAGAGGCTCTGTTTGTCCTGTATGCTCCCAACAAGATTGGGTGTCCTGCTTCCAAGCAAACCATTGCGCGCTGGATCTGCGGTACGATTCAGCGTACTCATTCCACGGCAGGTTTTCCGCTACCGAAATCGGTGAAGGCTTATTCTACTAGAAAGGTGGGCTCGTCCTGGGCGGCTGCCTGGGGGGTCTCGGCGTTACAGCTTTGCCGAGCAGCTACTTGGTCGGGATCAAACACTTTTGCTAAGTTTTACAAGTTTGATACCTTGGCCAATGATGACTTCAAATTTGGTCAATCGGTGCTGCAGAGTCATCCGCACTCTCCCGCCCGTTCTAGAGCTTTGGTATAACCCCATGGTTCTAATGTGACCCCAGCATCCTCTAGGACGTATGAGAAAAATAAGAATTTACTTACCGATAATTCTATTTCTCGTAGTCCGTAGTGGATGCTGGGAACTCCGTAAGGACCATGGGGAATAGCGGCTCCGCAGGAGACTGGGCACAAAAGTAAAGCTTTAGGACTACCTGGTGTGCACTGGCTCCTCCCCCTATGACCCTCCTCCAAGCCTCAGTTAGGATACTGTGCCCGGACGAGCGTACACAATAAGGAAGGATTTAGAATCCCGGGTAAGACTCATACCAGCCACACCAATCACACCGTACAACCTGTGATCTGAACCCAGTTAACAGCATGATAACAGAGGAGCCTCAGGAAAGATGGCTCACAACAACAATAACCCGATTTAGTTAACAATAACTATGTACAAGTATTGCAGACAATCCGCACTTGGGATGGGCGCCCAGCATCCACTACGGACTACGAGAAATAGAATTATCGGTAAGTAAATTCTTATTTTCTCTGACGTCCTAGTGGATGCTGGGAACTCCGTAAGGACCATGGGGATTATACCAAAGCTCCCAAACGGGCGGGAGAGTGCGGATGACTCTGCAGCACCGAATGAGAGAACTCCAGGTCCTCCTCAGCCAGGGTATCAAATTTGTAGAATTTAGCAAACGTGTTTGCCCCTGACCAAGTAGCTGCTCTGCAAAGTTGTAAAGCCGAGACCCCTCGGGCAGCCGCCCAAGATGAGCCCACCTTCCTTGTGGAATGGGCTTTTACAGATTTTGGCTGTGGCAGGCCTGCCACAGAATGTGCAAGCTGAATTGTATTACAAATCCAACGAGCAATAGTCTGCTTAGAAGCAGGAGCACCCAGCTTGTTGGGTGCATACAGGATAAACAGCGAGTCAGATTTTCTGACTCCAGCCGTCCTGGAAACATATTTTCAGGGCCCTGACTACGTCCAACAACTTGGAGTCCTCCAAGTCCCTAGTAGCCGCAGGTACCACAATAGGTTGGCTCAGATGAAACGCTGAAACCACCTTAGGGAGAAAATGAGGACGAGTCCTCAATTCCGCCCTGTCTGAATGGAAGATCAGATAAGGGCTTTTACAGGATAAAGCCGCCAATTCTGACACGCGCCTGGCCGAGGCCAGGGCCAACAGCATGACCACTTTCCATGTGAGATATTTTAACTCCACAGATTCAAGTGGTTCAAACCAATGTGACTTTAGGAACCCCAAAGCTACATTGAGATCCCAAGGTGCCACTGGAGGCACAAAAGGAGGCTGTATATGCAGTACCCCTTTTACAAACGTCTGAACTTCAGGAACTGAAGCTAGTTCTTTCTGGAAGAAAATTGACAGGGCCGAAATTTGAACCTTAATGGACCCCAATTTTAGGCCCATAGACACTCCTGTTTGCAGGAAATGCAGGAATCGACCTAGTTGAAATTCCTCCATCGGGGCCTTACTGGCCTCGCACCACGCAACATATTTTCGCCAAATGCGGTGATAATGCTTTGCGGTTACATCCTTCCTGGCTTTGATCAGGGTAGGGATGACTTCATCCGGAATGCCTTTTTCCTTCAGGATCCGGCGTTCAACCGCCCTGCCGTCAAACGCAGCCGCGGTAAGTCTTGGAATATACAGGGTCCTTGCTGGAGCAGGTCCCTTCTTAGAGGTAGAGGCCACGGGTCCTCCGTGAGCATCTCTTGAAATTCCGGGTACCAAGTCCTTCTTGGCCAATCCGGAGCCACGAGTATAGTTCTTACTCCCCTCCGTCTTATAATTCTCAGTATTTTTGGTATGAGAGGAAGAGGAGGGAACACATACACTGACTGGTACAGCCACGGTGTTACCAGAGCGTCCACAGCTATTGCCTGAGGGTCCCTTGACCTTGCGCAATACCTGTCCAATTTTTTGTTTAGGCGGGACGCCATCATGTCCACCTTTGGTTTTCCCCAACGGTTTACAATCATGTGGAAGACTTCTGGGTGAAGTCCCCACTCTCCCGGGTGGAGGTCGTGCCTGCTGAGGAAGTCTGCTTCCCAGTTGTCCACTCCCGGAATGAACACTGCTGACAATGCTATCACATGATTTTCCGCCCAGCGAAAAATCCTTGCAGCTTCTGCCATTGCCCTCCTGCTTCTTGTGCCGCCCTGTCTGTTTACGTGGGCGACTGCCGTGATGTTGTCCGACTGGATCAGCACCGGCTGACCTTGAAGCAGAGGTCTTGCTTGGCTTAGGGCATTGTAAATGGCCCTTAGCTCCATGTATGTGAAGTGATGTCTCCAGGCTTGACCCCAAGCCCTGGAAATTTCTTCCCTGTGTGATTGCTCCCCAGCCTCGCAGGCTGGCATCCGTGGTCACCAGGACCCAGTCCTGAATGCCGAATCTGCGGCCCTCTAGAAGATGAGCACTCTGCAACCACCACAGGAGAGACACCCTTGTCTTTGGTGACAGGGTTATCCGCTGATGCATCTGAAGATGCGATCCGGACCATTTGTCCAGCAGGTCCCACTGGAAAGTTCTTGCGTGGAATCTGCCGAATGGAATTGCTTCGTAGGAAGCCACCATTTTTCCCAGGACCCTTGTGCACTGATGCACTGACACTTGGCCTGGTTCTAGGAGGTTTCTGACTAGTTCGGATAACTCCCTGGCTTTCTCCTCCGGGAGAAACCCCTTTTTCTGGACTGTGTCCATGATCATCCCTAGGAATAGAAGACGTGTCGTCGGGATCAGCTGCAATTTTGGAATAATGAGAATCCAACCGTGCTGCCGCAACACTACTTGAGATAGTGCTACCCCGACTACCAACTGTTCCCTGGATCTTGCCCTTATCAGGAGATCGTCCAAGTAAGGGATAACTAAAACTCCCTTCCTTCGAAGGAGTATCATCATTTCGGCCATTACTTTGGTAAAGACCCGGGGTGCCGTGGACAAACCAAACGGCAGCGTCTGATACTGATAGTGACAGTTCTCTACCACAAACCTGAGGTACCCTTGGTGTGAAGGGTAAATTGGGACATGTAGGTAAGCATCCTTGATGTCCAGAGACACCATATAATCCCCTTCTTCCAGGTTTGCAATCACTGCTCTGAGTGACTCCATCTTGAATTTGAACCTCTGTATGTAAGTGTTCAAGGATTTTAGATTTTAAATAGGCGGCCTATGGAAGAAGTAACTGGATGTTACGAAACGCGTCTAGGACTCCTCGTTTAAGTGACTGCTGACTGCTGAATTGTCCAGACCGTCTCCCGGCATCTCCAGAGCACTTGGCACCTGCTACGAGCAAACCGTGGAAATTATATCCACACAGTGTCGGAGAGAACAGTGATCTTTTGAAGCCGGAGTAGCGAGGCGGCTGATTGCTGAAGTGGGTTGAGCAACAATATTAGCCCCCTCGTGAGAACAGTCGGGTTGCCCGTACGGAAACCTTATTTCACCCTGCAGCACGGACACAGAAGCTGTCTCATATATCACCACACCGCTACAACGCACAGGTAACAGTTGTCCATTACACTGTGTAATCCCGGGGACGCTCGGGTCACACTTAAAGCTCCTCAAACTTGCAAACAGGTCCCGTATCACAAGCACAAGGGACAGAGTGAGCAAAGGTACCTGTGACTGTATTTATTTGTGGTGCACAGTTTCTGGATGAAAACACCGGTGTCCTTCTATTATTGGGTGTGAATTAATATAAAGGATCCTATTACGGACTGAATCTGTGGCATAATATATTGCCGGTCTGGACTTTGGCCCTCATTCCGAGTTGATCGGTCGCAAGGCGAATTTAGCAGAGTTACACACGCTAAGCCGCCGCCTACTGGGAGTGAATCTTAGCTTCTTAAAATTGCGACCGATGTATTCGCAATATTGCGATTACTAACTACTTAGCAGTTTCTGAGTAGCTCCAGACTTACTCTGCCTGTGCGATCAGTTCAGTGCTTGTCGTTCCTGGTTGACGTCACAAACACACCCAGCGTTCGCCCAGGCACTCCCACCGTTTCTCCGGCCACTCCTGCGTTTTTTCCGGAAACGGTAGCGTTTTCAGCCACACGCCCCTGAAACGCCGTGTTTCCGCCCAGTAACACCCATTTCCTGTCAATCACATTACGATCGCCGGAGCGAAGAAAAAGCCGTGAGTAAAAATACTTTCTTCATAGTAAAGTTACTTGGCGCAGTCGCAGTGCGAACATTGCGCATGCGTACTAGGCGGATTTTCACTGCGATGCGATGAAAAATACCGAGCGAACAACTCGGAATGAGGGCCATTATTCTAATCAGCACACTTAATTTTACGAATGAGAATTATTAAATGATTATTGGTATGCAGTTGAGGGTGTTGTGACCACACCAGATCTTAATATTTTAGAAACAAATTATACATCGATGTTTTTACATGGTTATATGTTTTAATAAATATTTACAATTAAGAACGGTGTGGAACAATTAAATTGGTTCTATAGCGCGACCTCTTTTCCATTTAACTATAATTGCTTTATTGAAGCCATTAGAGACAGGCTTCTGGGGTCTGACGAAATAGAACCATTTTTCTTATGATCACAAGGTGGCAGAATTTTATACAACAATAATTATTTTATATCGCTTGCGCCATCAGGTATAATCTTTTCAGGCTTCCAATACCGCCTCCCTGTCGGAGGGAGACGTCGGTAAAGCAGACTTTAGGAAACGGCGAAGGGGAGACGTCTCGAATTCCAATTTGTAACCCTGAGATACCACCTGAAGGATCCAAGGGTCCACCTGTGAGTGAGCCCACTGCACGCTGAAATTTTTGAGACGGGCCCCCACCGTGTCTGAGTCCGCTTGTAAAGCCCCAGCGTCATGCTGAGGACTTGACAGAAAACGGGAGAGGGCTTCTGTTCCTGGGAACTGGCTGTTTGCTGCAGCCTTTTTCCTCTCCCTCTGCCACGGGGCAGAAATGAGGAGCCTTTTGCCCGCTTGCCCTTATGGGGCCGAAAGGACTTATGTTGAGAGGCTACCTGGGGTAAAAATGTGGATTTCCCAGCCGTTGCCGTGGCCACCAGGTCTGTTAGACCTACCCCAAATAACTCCTCCCTTTTATAAGGCTATACTTCCATATGCCTTTTCTGGCAGAAATGGACAGCGCACTTACTCTTGATGCCAGTCGGCAAATATCCCTCTGTGCATCACGCATATATAGAAATGCATCTTTTAAATGCTCTATAGTAATATACTGTCCCTATCTAGGGTATCAATATTGTCAGTCAGGGAATCCGACCAAGCCACCCCAGCACTGCACAATCAGGCTGAGGCGATTGCTGGTCGCAGTATCACACCCGTGTGAGTGTATATACATTTTAGGATATTTTTCTGCTTTCTGTCAGCAGGTTCCTTAAGGGCGGCCGTATCTGGGGACGGTAGTGCCACCTGTTTAGACAAGCGTGTGAGCGCTTTATCCACCCTAAGGGGTGTTTCCCAACGTGCCCTATCCTCTGGCGGGAAGGGGTATGATGCTAATAACTTTTTAGGAATTAACAGTTTTTATCGGGGGAAACCCACGCATCATCACACACTTCATTTAATTCCTCAGATGCAGGAAAAACTACAGGCAGTTTTTTCTCACCCAACATAATACCCTTTTTAGTGGTACTGGTATTCTCAGAAATATGTAAAACATTTTCCATAGCCTCAATCATGTAACGTGTGGCCCTACTGGAAGTCACATTCGTCTCTTAATCGTCGACACTGGAGTCAGTATCCGTGTCGGCGTCTGTATCTGCCATCTGAGGTAACGGGCGTTTTAGAGCCCCTGATGGCTTTTGAGACACCTTGACAGGCACAGGCTGAGTAGCCGGCTGTCTCATGTCATCAATCTTTTGTAAAGAGCTGACACTGTCACGTAATTCCTTCCATAAGCTCAGCCACTCAGGTGTCGACTCCCTAGGGGGTGACATCTCCATTACAGGCAATTGCTCCGCCTCCACACCATTTTCCTCCTCATACATGTCGACACAATCGTACCGACACACAGCACACACACAGGGAATGCTCTGATAGAGGACAGGACCCCACTAGCCCTTTGGGGAGACAGAGGGAGAGTATGCCAGCACACACCAGAGCGCTATATATATATATATATATATAGGGATAACCTTATAGAAGTGTTTTTCCCCTTATAGCTGCTGTTTTATTAATACTGCGCCTAATTAGTGCCCCCCTCTCTTTTTTAACCCCTTTCTGTAGTGTAGTAACTGCAGGGGAGAGCCAGGGAGCTTCCCTCCAACGGAGCTGTGAGAGAAAATGGCGCCAGTGTGCTGAGGAGATAGGCTCCGCCCCCTTTTCGCTGACTTTTCTCCTGCATTTTTATGGATTCTGGCAGGGGTTAAAATAAGATTTTACTTACCGATAAATCTATTTCTCGGAGTCCGTAGTGGATGCTGGGGTTCCTGAAAGGACCATGGGGAATAGCGGCTCCGCAGGAGACAGGGCACAAAAAGTAAAGCTTTTCCGATCAGGTGGTGTGCACTGGCTCCTCCCCCTATGACCCTCCTCCAGACTCCAGTTAGGTACTGTGCCCGGACGAGCGTACACAATAAGGGAGGATTTTGAATCCCGGGTAAGACTCATACCAGCCACACCAATCACACCGTACAACTTGTGATCTAAACCCAGTTAACAGTATGATAACAGCGGAGCCTCTGAAAGATGGCTTCCTTTAACAATAACCCGAATTAGTTAACAATAACTATGTACAACTTATGCAGATAATCCGCACTTGGGATGGGCGCCCAGCATCCACTACGGACTCCGAGAAATAGATTTATCGGTAAGTAAAATCTTATTTTCTCTATCGTCCTAGTGGATGCTGGGGTTCCTGAAAGGACCATGGGGATTATACCAAAGCTCCCAAACGGGCGGGAGAGTGCGGATGACTCTGCAGCACCGAATGAGAGAACTCCAGGTCCTCCTTAGCCAGAGTATCAAATTTGTAAAATTTTACAAACGTGTTCTCCCCTGACCACGTAGCTGCTCGGCAAAGTTGTAATGCCGAGACCCCTCGGGCAGCCGCCCAAGATGAGCCCACCTTCCTTGTGGAGTGGGCCTTTACAGATTTAGGCTGTGGCAAGCCTGCCACAGAATGTGCAAGTTGGATTGTGCTACAGATCCAACGAGCAATCGTCTGCTTAGACGCAGGAGCACCCATCTTGTTGGGTGCATACAATATAAACAACGAGTCAGATTTTCTGACTCCAGCTGTCCTTGCAATATATATTTTTAATGCTCTGACAACGTCCAGTAACTTGGAGTCCTCCAAGTCACTTGTAGCCGCAGGCACTACAATAGGCTGGTTCAGATGAAATGCTGACACCACCTTAGGGAGAAAATGCGGACGAGTCCGCAGTTCTGCCCTGTCCGAATGGAAAATCAGATATGGGCTTTTGTAAGATAAAGCTGCCAATTCTGACACTCTCCTGGCAGAAGCCAGGGCTAGAAGCATGGTCACTTTCCATGTGAGATATTTCAAATCCACCTTTTTTAGTGGTTCAAACCAATGAGATTTTAGGAAGTCCAAAACCACATTTAGATCCCACGGTGCCACTGGAGGCACCACAGGAGGCTGTATATGCAGCACTCCCTTAACAAAGGTCTGGACTTCAGGGACTGAAGCCAATTCTTTTTGAAAGAAAATCGACAGGGCCGAAATTTGAACCTTAATAGATCCCAATTTGAGACCCATTGACAATCCTGATTGCAGGAAATGTAGGAATCGACCCAGTTGAAATTCCTCCGTCGGAGCACTCCGATCTTCGCACCACGCAACATATTTTCGCCAAATTCGGTGATAATGTTGCACGGTTACTTCCTTCCTTGCTTTAATCAAAGTAGGAATGACTTCTTCCGGCATGCCTCTTTCCTTTAGGATCCGGCGTTCAACCGCCATGCCGTCAAACGCAGCCGCGGTAAGTCTTGAAACAGACAGGGACCCTGCTGAAGCAAGTCCCTCCTTAGAGGTAGAGGCCACGGATCTTCCGTGATCATCTCTTGAAGTTCCGGGTACCAAGTCCTCCTTGGCCAATCCGGAACCACTAGTATCGTTCTTACGCCTCTTTGCCGTATAATTCTCAATACTTTTGGTATGAGAGGCAGAGGAGGAAACACATACACCGACTGGTACACCCAAGGCGTTACCAGCGCGTCCACAGCTATTGCCTGCGGATCTCTTGACCTGGCGCAATACCTGTCCAGTTTTTTGTTGAGGCGAGACGCCATCATGTCCACCATTGGTCTTTCCCAACGGGTTACCAGCATGTGGAAGACTTCTGGATGAAGTCCCCACTCTCCCGGGTGAAGATCGTGTCTGCTGAGGAAGTCTGCTTCCCAGTTGTCCACTCCCGGGATGAACACTGCTGACAGTGCTATCACATGATTCTCTGCCCAGCGAAGAATCCTTGCAGCTTCTGCCATTGCCCTCCTGCTTCTTGTGCCGCCCTGTCTGTTCACATGGGCGACTGCCGTGATGTTGTCCGACTGGATCAATACCGGTTTTCCCTGAAGCAGAGGTTCTGCCTGGTTTAGAGCATTGTATATTGCTCTTAGTTCCAGAATGTTTATGTGAAGAGACGTTTCCAGGCTCGTCCATACTCCCTGGAAGTTTCTTCCTTGTGTGACTGCTCCCCAGCCTCTCAGGCTGGCGTCCGTGGTCACCAGGATCCAATCCTGTATGCGGCCCTCCAATAGATGAGCACTCTGCAACCACCACAGAAGAGACACCCTTGTCCTTGGAGACAGGGTTATCCGTAGGTGCATCTGAAGATGCGACCCTGACCATTTGTCCAACAGATCCCTTTGGAAAATTCTTGCGTCGAATCTGCCGAATGGAATCGCTTCGTAAGAAGCCACCATTTTTCCCAGGACTCTTGTGCATTGATGTACAGACACCTTTCCTGGTTTTAGGAGGTTCCTGACAAGCTCGGATAACTCCTTGGCTTTTTCCTCCGGGAGAAAAACCTTTTTCTGAACCGTGTCCAGAATCATCCCTAGGAACAGCAGACGAGTTGTCGGCATTAACTGGGATTTTGGAATATTCAGAATCCACCCGTGCTGTTTTAGCACTTCTTGAGACAGTGCTAATCCCATCTCTAGCTGTTCTCTGGACCTCGCCCTTATTAGGAGATCGTCCAAGTATGGGATAATTAATACGCCTTTTCTTCGAAGAAGAATCATCATCTCGGCCATTACCTTTGTAAAGATCCGAGGTGCCGTGGACAATCCGAACGGCAGCGTCTGAAACTGATAGTGACAGTTTTGTACAACGAACCTGAGGTACCCCTGGTGTGAGGGGTAAATTGGAACGTGGAGATACGCATCCTTGATGTCCAAGGATACCATAAAGTCCCCCTCTTCCAGGTTCGCTATCACTGCTCTGAGTGACTCCATTTTGAACTTGAACTTCTTTATGTACAGGTTCAAGGACTTCAGATTTAGAATAGGCCTTACCGAGCCATCCGGCTTCGGTACCACAAAAAGAGTGGAATAATACCCCTTCCCTTGTTGCAGAAGAGGTACCTTGACTATCACCTGCTGAGAGTACAGCTTGTGAATGGCTTCCAACACCGTCTCCCTTTCGGAGGGGGACGTTGGTAAAGCAGACCTCAGGAAACGGCGAGGTGGATCTGTCTCTAATTCCAACCTGTATCCCTGAGATATTATCTGCAGGATCCAGGGATCTACTTGCGAGTGAGCCCACTGCGCGCTGTAATTTTTGAGACGACCGCCCACCGTCCCCGAGTCCGCTTGAGAAGCCCCAGCGTCATGCTGAGGCTTTTGTAGAAGCCGGGGAGGGCTTCTGATCCTGGGAAGGAGCTGCGTGTTGCTGTCTCTTCCCTCGACCTTTGCCTCGTGGCAAATATGAATAGCCCTTTGCTCTCTTATTTTTAAAGGAACGAAAGGGCTGCGGTTGAAAAGTCGGTGCCTTTTTCTGTTGGGGAGTGACTTGAGGTAGAAAGGTGGATTTCCCGGCTGTAGCCGTGGCCACCAAATCTGATAGACCGACTCCAAATAACTCCTCCCCCTTATACGGCAAAACTTCCATATGCCGTTTTGAATCCGCATCGCCTGTCCACTGTCGCGTCCATAAAGCTCTTCTGGCCGAAATGGACATAGCACTTACCCGTGATGCCAGTGTGCATATATCCCTCTGTGCATCACGCATATAAAGAAATGCATCCTTTATTTGTTCTAACGACAGTAAAATATTGTCCCTGTCCAGGGTATCAATATTTTCAATCAGGGATTCTGACCAAACTACCCCCGCACTGCCCATCCAGGCAGTTGCTACAGCTGGTCGTAGTATAACACCTGCATGTGTGTATATACTTTTTTGGATATTTTCCATCCTCCTATCTGATGGATCTTTAAGTGCGGCCGTCTCAGGAGAGGGTAACGCCACTTGTTTAGATAAGCGTGTTAGCGCCTTGTCCACCCTAGGAGGTGTTTCCCAGCGCTCCCTAACCTCTGGCGGGAAAGGGTATAATGCCAATAATTTCTTTGAAATTATCAGCTTTTTATCAGGGGCAACCCACGCTTCATTACACACGTCATTTAGTTCTTCTGATTCAGGAAAAACTATAGGTAGTTTTTTCATACCCCACATAATACCCTGTTTAGTGGTACCTGTAGTATCAGCTAAATGTAACGCCTCCTTCATTGCCAAAATCATATAACGTGTGGCCCTACTGGAAAATACGGTTGATTCGTCACCGTCACCACTGGAGTCATCGCCTGTGTCTGGGTCTGTGTCGACCGACTGAGGCAAAGGGCGTTTCACAGCCCCTGACGGTGTTTGAGTCGCCTGGACAGGCACTAATTGATTGTCCGGCCGTCTCATGTCGTCAAACGACTGCTTTAGCGTGTTGACACTATCCCGTAGTTCCCTAAATAAAGGCATCCATTCTGGTGTCGACCCCCTAGGAGGTGACATCCCCATATTTGGCAATTGCTCCGCCTCCACACCAATATCGTCCTCATACATGTCGACACACACGTACCGACACACAGCAGACACACAGGGAATGCTCCTAATGAAGACAGGACCCACTAGCCCTTTGGGGAGACAGAGGGAGAGTTTGCCAGCACACACCAAAAGCGCTATATATATATCAGGGATAGCCTTATAATAAGTGCTCCCCTATAGCTGCTTTGTTATATAAAAATATCGCCATAAATTTGCCCCCCCTCTCTGTTTTACCCTGTTTCTGTAGTGCAGTGCAGGGGAGAGACCTGGGAGCCGTCCTTACCAGCGGAGCTGTGATAGGAAATGGCGCCGTGTGCTGAGGAGATAGGCCCCGCCCCTTTTCCGGCGGGCTCGTCTCCCGCTATTTTGAGAAATCAGGCAGGGGTTAAATATCTCCATATAGCCTCTAGGGCTATATGTGAGGTATTTTTAGCCTTTATAGGTACTCATTTTGCCTCCCAGGGCGCCCCCCTCCCAGCGCCCTGCACCCTCAGTGACTGCCGTGTGAAGTGTGCTGAGAGGAAAATGGCGCACAGCTGCAGTGCTGTGCGCTACCTTTAGAAGACTGCAGGAGTCTTCAGCCGCCGATTCTGGACCTCTTCTGTCTTCAGCATCTGCAAGGGGGCCGGCGGCGCGGCTCCGGTGACCATCCAGGCTGTACCTGTGATCGTCCCTCTGGAGCTTGATGTCCAGTAGCCAAGAAGCCAATCCATCCTGCACGCAGGTGAGTTGACTCCTTCTCCCCTCAGTCCCTCGCTGCAGTGATCCTGTTGCCAGCAGGAATCACTGTAACATAAAAAACCTAGCTAAACTTTCTCTAAGCAGCTCTTTAGGAGAGCCACCTAGATTGCACCCTTCTCGGCCGGGCACAAAATCTAACTGGAGTCTGGAGGAGGGTCATAGGGGGAGGAGCCAGTGCACACCACCTGATCGGAAAAGCTTTACTTTTTGTGCCCTGTCTCCTGCGGAGCCGCTATTCCCCATGGTCCTTTCAGGAACCCCAGCATCCACTAGGACGATAGAGAAAATACATCCATATAGCCCTGGGGGTTATATGTGATGTATGTTTGCCAGCCAAGGTGTTTTTATTGCTGCTCAGGGCCCCCCCCCCCAGCGCCCTGCACCCTCAGTGACTGCAGTGTGAGGTGTGTATGAGGAGCAATGGCGCACAGCTGCAGTGCTGTGCGCTACCTTGGTGAAGACTGATGTCTTCTGCCGCCAATTTTCCGGACCTCTTCTTGCTTCTGGCTCTGTAAGGGGGCCGGCGGCGCGGCTCTGGGACCGAGCTCCGAGGCTGGGCCTGTGTTCGGTCCCTCTGGAGCTAATGGTGTCCAGTAGCCTAAGAAGCCCAAGCTGGCTGCAAGCAGGCAGGTTCGCTTCTTCTCCCCTTAGTCCCTCGATGCAGTGAGCCTGTTGCCAGCAGGTCTCACTGAAAATAAAAAACCTAAAACTAAACTTTCACTAAGAAGCTCAGGAGAGCCCCTAGTGTGCACCCTTCTCGGCCGGGCACAAAAATCTAACTGAGGCTTGGAGGAGGGTCATAGGGGGAGGAGCCAGTGCACACCAGGTAGTCCTAAAGCTTTACTTTTGTGCCCAGTCTCCTGCGGAGCCGCTATTCCCCATGGTCCTTACGGAGTTCCCAGCATCCACTAGGACGTCAGAGAAATAGGATTTTAATACCTACCGGTAAATCCTTTTCTCTTAGTCCGTAGAGGATGCTGGGTGCCCGTCCCAGTGCGGACTCTGTCTGCAGTTACTTGTTATTAGTTATGTTTACACACAGGTTGTATTTCTGTTATAGTCAGCCTGTTGCTGACATGGGGGGTAATTCCAAGTTGATCGCAGCAGGACATTTTTTTTAGCAGTTGGGCAACACCATGTGCACTGCAGGGGGGGCAGATATAACATGTGCAGAGAAAGATAGATTTGGGTGTGGTGAGTTCAATCTGCAATCTAAATTGCAGTGTAAAAATAAAGCAGCCAGTATTTACCCTGCACAGAAACAAAATAACCCACCCAAATCTAACTCTCTCTGCACATGTTATATCTGCACCCCCTGCAGTGCACATGGTTTTGCCCAACTGCTAAAAATTTCCTGCTGCGATCAACTTGGAATTACCTCCATGGTTCATGCCGTTGACTGGAATTCTGTTAAATGCCATGTTGTACGGCGTGTTTGTGGTGTGAGCTGGTATGTATCTCACCTTAGTTTAACAATAAATCCTTTCCTCTAAATGTCCGTCTCCCTGGGCACAGTTCCTATAACTGGAGTATGGAGGAGGGGCATAGAGGGAGGAACCAGTTCACACCCTTTGAAAGTCTTAAAAGTGCCCATGTCTCCTGCGGATCCCGTCTTGACCCCATGGTTCTAATGTGACCCTAGCATCCTCTACGGACTAAGAGAAAAGGATTTACCGGTAGGTATTAAAATCCTATTTTTGAGCATGAAGGAAAGTTGTCACTATCTCAGTCTCACTCAAAATATTTGAGATATAGGATTTTCGGATATGGGAAACTCAACCTGTAATAAAATGTATTTCTCTGACGTCCTAGTGGATGCTGGGGACTCCGTAAGGACCATGGGGAATAGCGGCTCCGCAGGAGACAGGACACAAAAGTAAAGCTTTAGGACTACCTGGTGTGCACTGGCTCCTCCCCCTATGACCCTCCTCCAAGCCTCAGTTGGATTTTTGTGCCCGAACGAGAAGGGTGCACACTAGGTGGCTCTCCTGAGCTGCTTAGTGAAAAGTTTAGTTTTAGGTTTTTTATTTTCAGTGAGACCTGCTGGCAACAGGCTCACTGCATCGAGGGACTAAGGGGAGAAGAAGCGAACTCACCTGCGTGCAGAGTGGATTGGGCTTCTTAGGCTACTGGACACCATTAGCTCCAGAGGGATCGAATACAGGCCCAGCCATGGAGTCCGGTCCCAGAGCCGCGCCGCCGGCCCCCTTACAGAGCCAGAAGCAAGAAGAGGTCCGGAAAATCGGCGGCAGAAGACATCCTGTCTTCACCAAGGTAGCGCACAGCACTGCAGCTGTGCGCCATTGCTCCTCAGCACACTTCACACTTCGGTCACTGAGGGTGCAGGGCGCTAGGGGGGGGCGCCCTGAGCAGCAATAAAAACACCTTGGCTGGCGAAAATACATCACATATAGCCCCCAGGGCTATATGGATGAATTTTAACCCCTGCCAGAATCCATAAAAAAGCAGGAGAAAAGTCAGCGAAAAAGGGGCGGAGCCTATCTCCTCAGCACACTGGCGCCATTTTCCCTCACAGCTCCGTTGGAGGGAAGCTCCCTGGCTCTCCCCTGCAGTCACTACACTACAGAAAGGGTTAAAAAAGAGAGGGGGGCACTAATTAGGCGCAGTATTAACAATACAGCAGCAATAAGGGGAAAAACAGTTATATAAGGTTATCCCTGTATATATATAGCGCTCTGGTGTGTGCTGGCAAACTCTCCCTCTGTCTCCCCAAAGGGCTAGTGGGGTCCTGTCCTCTATCAGAGCATTCTCTATGTGTGTGCTGTGTGTTGGTACGTTTGTGTCGACATGTATGAGGAGGAAAATGATGTGGAGGCGGAGCAAATTGCCTGTAATAGGGATGTCACCCCCTAGGGGGTCGACACCTGAGTGGGTGAACTGTTGGAAGGAATTAACAGTGTCAGCTCTTTACAAAAGATAGTGGTTGACATGAGACAGCCGGCTACTCAGCTTGTGCCTGTCCAGACGTCTCATAGGCCGTCAGGGGCTCTAAAGCGCCCGTTACCTCAGATGGCAGATACAGACGCCGACACGGATACTGACTCCAGTGTCGACGGTGAAGAGACAAATGTGACTTCCAGTAGGGCCACACGTTACATGATTGAGGCAATGAAAAATGTTTTACACATTTCTGATAATATGAGTACCACCAAAAGGGGTATTATGTTCGGTGAGGAAAAACTACCTGTAGTTTTCCTGAATCTGAGAAATTAAATGAGGTGTGTGATATATCCTTTCCCGCCAGAGGTTAGGGTGCGTTGGGAAACACCCCCTAGGGTGGATAAAGCGCTCACACGCTTGTAAAAACAAGGGCTCTACCCTCTCCTGAGATGGCCGCCCTTAAGGATCCTGCTGATAGAAAGCAGGAGGGTATCCTAAAATGTATTTACACACATACTGGTGTTATACTGCGACCAGCAATCGCCTCAGCCTGGATGTGCAGTGCTGGGTTGGCGTGGTCGGATTCCCTGACTGAGAATATTGATACCCTAGATAGGGACAGTATATTATTGCCTATAGAGCATTTAAAAGATGCATTTCTATATATGCGTGATGCACAGCGGAATATTTGCCGACTGGCATCAAGAGTAAGTGCGTTGTCCATTTCTGCCAGAAGAGGGTTATGGACACGACAGTGGTCAGGTGATGCGGATTCCAAACGGCATATGGAAGTATTGCCTTATAAAGGGGAGGAGTTATTTGGGGTCGGTCTTTCAGACCTGGTGGCCATGGCAACAGCTGGGAAATCCACGTTTTTACCCCAGGTCGCCTCTCAACATAAGAAGACGCCGTATTATCAGGCGCAGTCCTTTCGTTCCCATAAGGGCAAGCGGGCAAAAGGTTCCTCATTTCGGCCCCGTGACAGAGGAAGAGGAAAAAGGCTGCAGAAATCAGCCAGTTCCCAGGAACAGAAGCCCTCTCCCGCCTCTGCCAAGCCCTCAGCATGAAGCTGGGGCTTTACAAGCGGACTCAGGCACGGTGGGGGCCCGTCTCAAGAATTTCAGCGCGCAGTGGGCTCACTCGCAAGTAGACCCCTGGATCCTTCAGGTGGTATCTCAGGGGTACAAATTGGAATTCGAGACGTCTCCCCCTCGCCGTTTCCTAAAGTAGGCTTTACCGACGTCTCCCTCCGACAGGGAGGCAGTTTTGGAAGCCATTCACAAGCTGTATTCCCAGCAGGTGATAATCAAGGTACCCCTCCTGCAACAGGGAAAGGGGTATTATTCCACACTGTTGTGGTACCGAAGCCGGACGGCTCGTGCGACCGATTTTAAATCTAAAATCTTTGAACACTTACATACAGAAGTTCAAATTCAAGATGGAGTCACTCAGAGCAGTGATTGCGAACCTGGAAGAAGGGGACTACATGGTGTCTCTGGACATCAAGGATGCTTACCTTCATGTCCCAATTTACCCTTCTCACCAAGGGTACCTCAGGTTTGTGGTACAGAACTGTCACTATCAGTTTCAGACGCTGCCGTTTGGATGGTCCACGGCACCCCGGGTCTTTACCAAGGTAATGGCCGAAATGATGATACTCCTTCGAAGGAAGGGAGTTTTAGTTATCCCTTACTTGGACGATCTCCTGATAAGGGTAAGATCCAGAGAACAGTTGGAGGTCGGTGTAGCACTATCTCAGGTAGTGTTGCGGCAGCACGGTTGGATTCTCAATATTCCAAAATCGCAGCTCGTTCCGACGACTCGTCTTCTGTTCCTAGGGATGATCCTGGACACAGTCCAGAAAAAGGTGTTTCTCCCGGAGGAGAAAGCCAGGGAGTTATCCGAGCTAGTCAGGAACCTCCTAAAACCGAGCCAAGTCTCAGTGCATCAATGCACAAGGGTTATGGGAAAAATGGTGGCTTCCTACGAAGCAATCCCATTCGGCAGATTCCACGCAAGAACTTTCCAGTGGGACCTGCTGGACAAATGGTCCGGGTCGCATCTTCAGATGCATCAGCGGATAACCCTGTCACCAAGGACAAGGGTGTCCCTCCTGTGGTGGTTGCAGAGTGCTCATCTTCTAGAGGGCCGCAGATTCGGCATTCACGACTGGGTCCTGGTGACCACGGATGCCAGCCTGCGAGGCTGGGGAGCAGTCACACAGGGAAGAAATTTCCAGGGCTTATGGTCAAGCCTGGAGACATCACTTCACATAAATATCCTGAAGCTAAGGGCCATTTACAATGCTCTAAGCTTAGCAAGACCTCTGCTTCAAGGTCAGCCGGTGTTGATCCAGTCGGACAACATCACGGCAGTCACCCACGTAAACAGACAGGGTGGCACAAGAAGCAGGAGGGCAATGGCAGAAGCTGCAAGGATTCTTCGCTGGGCGGAAAATCATGTGATAGCACTGTCAGCAGTATTCATTCCGGGAGTGGACAACTGGGAAGCAGACTTCCTCAGCAGACACAACCTCCACCCGGGAGAGTGGGGACTTCACCCAGAAGTTTTCCACATGAGTATAAACCGTTGGGAAAAACTCGACAGGTATTGCGCCAGGTCAAGGGACCCTCAGGCAATAGCTGTAGACGCTCTGGTAACACCGTGGGTGTACCGGTCAGTGTATGTGTTCCATCCTCTGCCTCTCATACCCAAGGTACTGAGAATTATAAGATGGAGAGGAGCAAGCACTATATTCGTGGCTCCGGATTGGCCAAGAAGGACTTGGTAACCGGAACTTCAAGAGATGCTCACGGAGGATCCGTGGCCTCTACCTCTAAGAAGGGACCTGCTCCAGCAAGGACCCTGTCTGTTCCAAGACTTACCGCGGCTGCGTTTGACGGCATGGCGGTTGAACGCCGGATCCTGAAGGAAAAAGGCATTCCGGATGAAGTCATCCCTATCCTGATCAAAGCCAGGAAGGATGTAACCGAAAAACATTATCACCGCATTTGGCGAAAATATGTTGCGTGGTGCGAGGCCAGTAAGGCCCGACGGAGGAATTTCAACTGGGTCGATTCCTACATTTCCTGCAAACAGGAGTGTCTATGGGCCTGAATTTGGGGTCCATTAAGGTTCAAATTTCGGCCCTGTCAATTTTCTTCCAAAAAGAACTAGCTTCAGTCCCTGAAGTTCAGACGTTTGTAAAAGGGGTACTGTATATACAGCCTCCTTTTGTGCCTCCAGTGGCACCTTGGGATCTCAATGTAGTTTTTGGGTTCCAAAAGTCACATTGGTTTGAACTCTGTGGAGTTAAAATATCTCACATGGAAAGTGGTCATGCTGTTGGCCCTGGCCTGGGCCAGGCGCGTGTCAGAATTGGCGGCTTTATCCTGTAAAAGCCCTTATCTGACTTTACATTCGGACAGGGCGGAATTGAGGACTCGTCCTCAGTTTCTCCCTAAGGTGGTTTCAGCGTTTCACCTGAACCAACCTATTGTGGTGCCTGCGGCTACTAGGGACTTGGAGGACTCCAAGTTGCTAGACGTTGTCAGGGCCCTGAAAAGTTTCCAGGACGGCTGGAGTCAGAAAATCTGACTCGCTGTTTATCCTGTATGCACCCAACAAGCTGGGTGCTCCTGCTTCTAAGCAGACTATTGCTCGTTGGATTTGTAGTACAATTCAGCTTGCACATTCTGTGGTAGGCCTGCCACAGCCAAAAATCTGTAAATGCCCACTCCACAAGGAAGGTGGGCTCATCTTGGGCGGCTGCCCGAGGGGTCTCGGCTTTACAACTTTGCCGAGCAGCTACTTGGTCAGGAGCAAATACGTTTGTAAAATTCTACAAATTTGATACCCTGGCTGAGGAGGACCTGGAGTTCTCTCATTTGGTGCTGCAGAGTCATCCGCACTCTCCCGCCCGTTTGGGAGCTTTGGTATAATCCCCATGGTCCTTACGGAGTCCCCAGCATCCACTAGGACGTCAGAGAAAATAAGAATTTACTTACCGATAATTCTATTTCTCGTAGTCCGTAGTGGATGCTGGGCGCCCATCCCAAGTGCGGATTGTCTGCAATACTGGTACATAGTTATTGTTACCAAAAATCGGGTTATTGCTGTAGTGAGCCATCTTTTCTAGAGGCTCCTCTGTTATCATGCTGTTAACTGGGTTTAGATCACAAGTTATACGGTGTGATTGGTGTGGCTGGTATGAGTCTTACCCGGGATTCAAAATCCTTCCTTATTGTGTACGCTCGTCCGGGCACAGTATCCTAACTGAGGCTTGGAGGAGGGTCATAGGGGGAGGAGCCAGTGCACACCAGGTAGTCCTAAAGCTTTACTTTTGTGCCCTGTCTCCTGCGTAGCCGCTATTCCCCATGGTCCTTACGGAGTCCCCAGCATCCACTACGGACTACGAGAAATAGAATTATCGGTAAGTAAATTCTTATTATTGTTCGTGAGTTAATACACATCGGAGAACAGTACATAAATATGCATAACCCTATATATTCAAAATGAGATGATGAGAACTGTAGTGTATTACAGAGATACACCGCGTACTGACATGTCATAACACCAGCGACTTGACCCCGGGAAATGATTCTATAAGATGCTGCAAACTTAACTGTAACAATGCCAAACTGCGATCTAAACTGAAACGCCATGCAAAATAGTCTCAGTGGTAACTATGAACCCAAACCATGCGGTTCCATTTAATACATAGGGGGTCATTCTGACCCGATCGCACGCTGCAGTTTATCGCATCGGTGCGATCGGGTCAGAACTGCGCATGCCAGACGGCCGAAGGCCGTCGGGCCGTTACGATCGCCTCTGCCTGATTAACAGGCAGAGGCGCGGTCACTGGGCGGGCGAAACGGTGGCGCTTGGTCGCCAGGCCGAACGAGGGGCGGGCCGCAGCGGCTGCGAGAGGTCACATGCAGCTGCTGCGGGCCGGGGAGCGACGAGTATCTCCCGGCCAGCACGCTAAAGCTGCGCTGGTTGCGAGCTACTCTTGAAGTGCAAAGTCATCGCCACTGTGCGATGCCTTTGCACTTCTGCGGGGGGGGTGCGGCACTGACATGCGGGGCGGGATAACCCTGTGCAGGGTGTCCCCCCGCATGTCAGTGTGAATGATCGTAGCTGTGCTAAATTTAGCACAGCTACGATCATCTGTTATCAGATCATCTGTCATTAGGGCCTAATTCAGACCTGATCGCTAGCAAGTGATTTTTGCACAGCTGCGATCAGATAGCCGCTGCCTACATGGGGAGTGTATATTAGCTGTGCAAGTGTGCGAACACATGTGTAGCAGAACTGTACAAACAGATCTTGTGCGGTCTCTGAGTAGCCCAGGACTTACTCAGCCACTGAGATCACATCAGCCTGTCCTGGACCGGAATTGACGTCAGGATCCCTCCCTGCAAACGCTTGGAAACGCCTGCGTTTTTTCCAGACAATCCCTGAAAACGGTTAGTTGACACCCACAAACGCCTTCTTCCTGTCAATCTCTTTGTGATCGCCACTGTGACCAGTGGACTACGATTGGGAACAGTAACCTTGCCCGAAGCTTGGCGAGCCATGCGAGGGGACGTGGTGCACTAATGGGGCTTGTTTGTGGCAGAAAAGTGACAAAACACCCCAAAAAACAAAAAATAAATTGTGTCTACTTTTTTTGTGTCAACCATTTACATGTCGACCTTTCTTACTGTACCTATTTTATGTCAACATTTTGACCCTGTTGACCTAATGCATGTGATGTCTACCATTAGTGGTAGACCTATTGACTGTAGACCTTTTTAGTGTAGATCTAATAATCCACACCCCTCATAGGGCACCTAAGCAGTATATTGTGTGTGTGTGTGTGTGTGTGTGTGTGTGTGTGTGTGTGTGTGTGTAAAAAATAATAATAATAATTAAAAAATAATAATAATAACAATAATAATAATAAATAAATAAAATGTTATCTGTATTCTATAGTCTTACCTTGCTGAAGTACTGTATACTGTGAAGGCAGTCGTAGTAGGAGGCAGCGATTGTACAGTATAGTTTAGCAGCGACCTGTTGTACTTTCCGTACAACATCATGGCAGCGCCGGAGCGCCCTGCTACTGTAGCTAAGCTTGGCCGTAGTAGAGACATGGTTCATTTTCCGTACACAGCCTGTACGGCTCACCCTGGTGCTACGGCCGTTTCCGCGTAGCGTCAGCGTGACGCCAGTGGTTTGGCCCAACGCGCTCGCCGTCCTCGTACACTTCACTTCTTGTTTTGATTCCTGCTGGCGGTCGCTGGGAAGATGGCGGAGACGTTGGAGCGGGTTAGGATCTCTGCCTCCGACCTACGGAACTTGCTGGCAGCCGGGGACATCACGGTGACCAGAGGTACAGCAGGTGCAGGAGGGTCCTGTAGATTGTCCCTTGGGCTGTGTTGGTCACATGCTGTCAGTAGTGTCACTTGTGGTGAGCAACACGCCCCCTCACCCAGTGCATGTACTGCAGACAGCAGCCTCAGCCTGTGCCTCTTACTCATTATCTCCTTTTATTAGCCTTGTGTAGGTACTCCTGTCTGTAGCTCTGCTTCTTACAGCACTCATGGTACCTGGCCAGAGCTATGAGGTGTCTTATTGGACTTCGTATTGTTCACTCTTTGATAGCTTTCCCTCTTTCCAGGCATGTTCTCTGCTGTGTATTTATGTTTGTTTTAATGTGTATTTATATTTGTTTTAATGTGTTCATAGTAAGTTCATACCCTCAACAGTTTGTAAACTGAAGATATTAGTGCTAGAAACCCAAAACTAATCTACCTTTATTAAAGAGTTCGCACAAAAGTTACATGTGTTCATTCCATACTCCCACAACCCTACCGGTTCCAGGCTAAAACTGCTGCCAACATTGCTGTATGACAGGATCTTGCAGGCCACTGAGCACTTTCTTTGTGTATGAGTTAATTCATGTATGAAATTTCTGTTTCACTATGGATTGTGAGCCGAGACCTCTTATTTCTCTATCGTCCTAGTGGATGCTGGGGTTCCTGAAAGGACCATGGGGAATAGCGGCTCCGCAGGAGACAGGGCACAAAAAGTAAAGCTTTTCCAGATCAGGTGGTGTGCACTGGCTCCTCCCCCTATGACCCTCCTCCAGACTCCAGTTAGATTTTTGTGCCCGGCCGAGAAGGGTGCAATTCTAGGTGGCTCTCATAAAGAGCTGCTTAGAGAAAGTTTAGCTTAGGTTTTTTATTTTACAGTGATTCCTGCTGGCAACAGGATCACTGCAACGAGGGACAGAGCGGAGAAGAAGTGAACTCACCTGCGTGCAGGATGGATTGGCTTCTTGGCTACTGGACATCAGCTCCAGAGGGACGATCACAGGTACAGCCTGGATGGTCACCGGAGCCGCGCCGCCGGCCCCCTTGCAGATGCTGAAGTAAGAAGAGGTCCAGAATCGGCGGCTGAAGACTCCTGCAGTCTTCTAAAGGTAGCGCACAGCACTGCAGCTGTGCGCCATTTTCCTCTCAGCACACTTCACACGCAGTCACTGAGGGTGCAGGGCGCTGGGGGGGGGGCGCCCTGGGAGGCAAATGTAAACCTATATAAAGGCTAAAAATACCTCACATATAGCCCCCAGAGGCTATATGGAGATATTTAACCCCTGCCTGTATTCACAAAATAGCGGGAGACGGGGAGCGACGAGTATCTCCCGGCCAGCACGCGGCGCCATTTCCTCTCACAGCTCCGCTGGTCAGGACGGCTCCCAGGTCTCTCCCCTGCACTGCACTACAGAAACAGGGTAAAACAGAGAGGGGGGGCAAATTTAATGGCAATATCTTGATATATATAAAGCAGCTATAAGGGAGCACTTATTATAAGGCTATCCCTGTCATATATAGCGCTTTTTGGTGTGTGCTGGCAGACTCTCCCTCTGTCTCCCCAAAGGGCTAGTGGGTCCTGTCTTCGTTTAGAGCATTCCCTGTGTGTCTGCTGTGTGTCGGTACGTGTGTGTCGACATGTATGAGGACGATATTGGTGTGGAGGCGGAGCAATTGCCAAATATGGGGATGTCACCTCCTAGGGGGTCGACACCAGAATGGATGCCTTTATTTATGGAATTACGGGATAGTGTCAACACGCTAAAGCAGTCGTTTGACGACATGAGGCGGCCGGACAATCAATTAGTGCCTGTCCAGGCGCCTCAAACACCGTCAGGGGCTGTAAAACGCCCTTTGCCTCAGTCGGTCGACACAGACCCAGACACAGGCACTGATTCCAGTGGTGACGGTGACGAATCAACCGTATTTTCCAGTAGGGCCACACGTTATATGATTTTGGCAATGAAGGAGGCGTTACATTTAGCTGATACTACAGGTACCACTAAACAGGGTATTATGTGGGGTGTGAAAAAACTACCTATAGTTTTTCCTGAATCAGAAGAATTAAATGACGTGTGTGATGAAGCGTGGGTTGCCCCTGATAAAAAGCTGATAATTTCAAAGAAATTATTGGTATTATACCCTTTCCCGCCAGAGGTTAGGGAGCGCTGGGAAACACCTCCTAGGGTGGACAAGGCGCTAACACGCTTATCAAAACAAGTGGCGTTACCTTCTCCTGAGACGGCCGCACTTAAAGATCCATCAGATAAGAGGATGGAAAATATCCAAAAAAGTATATACACACATGCAGGTGTTATACTACGACCAGCTATAGCGACTGCCTGGATGTGCAGTGCTGGGGTAGTTTGGTCAGAGTCCCTGATTGAAAATATTGATACCCTGGACAGGGACAATATTTTACTGTCGTTAGAACAAATAAAGGATGCATTTCTTTATATGCGTGATGCACAGAGGGATATCTGCACACTGGCATCACGGGTAAGTGCTATGTCCATTTCGGCCAGAAGAGCTTTATGGACGCGACAGTGGACAGGCGATGCGGATTCAAAACGGCATATGGAAGTTTTGCCGTATAAAGGGGAGGAGTTATTTGGAGTCGGTCTATCAGATTTGGTGGCCACGGCTACAGCCGGGAAATCCACCTTTCTACCTCAAGTCACTCCCCAACAGAAAAAGGCACCGACTTTTCAACCGCAGCCCTTTCGTTCCTTTAAAAATAAGAGAGCAAAGGGCTATTCATATCTGCCACGAGGCAGAGGTCGAGGGAAGAAACAGCAACAGGCAGCTCCTTCCCAGGAACAGAAGCCCTCCCCGGCTTCTACAAAAGCCTCAGCATGACGCTGGGGCTTCTCAAGCGGACTCGGGGACGGTGGGAGGTCGTCTCAAAAATTACAGCGCGCAGTGGGCTCACTCGCAGGTAGATCCATGGATCCTGCAGATGATATCTCAGGGGTACAGGTTGGAATTAGAGACAGATCCACCTCGCCGTTTCCTGAAGTCTGCCTTACCAACGTCCCCTTCCGAAAGGGAGACGGTTTTGGAAGCCATTCACAAGCTGTACTCTCAGCAGGTGATAGTCAAGGTACCTCTTCTACAACAAGGGAAGGGGTATTATTCCACTCTATTTGTGGTACCGAAGCCGGATGGCTCGGTAAGGCCTATTCTAAATCTGAAGTCCTTGAACCTGTACATAAAGAAGTTCAAGTTCAAGATGGAGTCACTCAGAGCAGTGATAGCGAACCTGGAAGAAGGGGACTTTATGGTATCCTTGGACATCAAGGATGCGTATCTCCACGTTCCAATTTACCCCTCACACCAGGGGTACCTCAGGTTCGTTGTACAAAACTGTCACTATCAGTTTCAGACGCTGCCGTTTGGTTTGTCCACGGCACCTCGGGTCTTTACAAAGGTAATGGCCGAGATGATGATTCTTCTTCGAAGAAAAGGCGTATTAATTATCCCATACTTGGACGATCTCCTAATAAGGGCAAGGTCCAGAGAACAGCTAGAGATGGGATTAGCAATATCTCAAGAGGTGCTAAAGCAGCACGGATGGATTCTGAATATTCCAAAATCCCAATTAATGCCGACAACTCGTCTGCTGTTCCTAGGGATGATTCTGGACACGGTTCAGAAAAAGGTTTTTCTTCCCGAGGAAAAAGCCAAGGAGTTATCCGACCTGGTCAGGAATCTCCTAAAACCAGGAAAGGTGTCTGTACATCAATGCACGCATCTTCAGATGCACCTGCGGATAACCCTGTCTCCAAGGACAAGGGTATCTCTTCTGTGGTGGTTGCAGAGGGCTCATCTATTGGAGGGCCGCAGATTCGGCATACAGGATTGGATCCTGGTGACCACGGACGCCAGCCTGAGAGGCTGGGGAGCAGTCACACAAGGAAGAAACTTCCAGGGAGTGTGGTCGAGCCTGGAAAAGTCTCTTCACATAAACATTCTGGAACTAAGAGCAATCTACAATGCTCTAAGCCAGGCGGAACCTCTGCTTCAAGGAAGACCGGTGTTGATCCAGTCGGACAACATCACGGCAGTCGCCCATGTAAACAGACAGGGCGGCACAAGAAGCAGGAGTGCAATGGCAGAAGCTGCCAGGATCCTTCGCTGGGCGGAGAATCACGTGATAGCACTGTCAGCAGTGTTCATCCCGGGAGTGGACAACTGGGAAGCAGACTTCCTCAGCAGACACGATCTTCACCCGGGAGAGTGGGGACTTCATCCAGAAGTTTTCCACATGCTAATAAACCGTTGGGAAAGACCAATGGTGGACATGATGGCGTCTCGCCTCAACAAAAAACTGGACAGGTATTGCGCCAGGTCAAGAGATCCGCAGGCAATAGCTGTGGACGCGCTGGTAACACCTTGGGTGTACCAGTCGGTGTATGTGTTTCCTCCTCTGCCTCTCATACCAAAGGTATTGAGAATCATACGGCAAAGCGGAGTAAGAACGATACTAGTGGCTCCGGATTGGCCAAGAAGGTCTTGGTACCCGGAACTTCAAGAGATGGTCACGGACGATCCGTGGCCTCTACCTCTAAGACAGGACCTGCTTCAGCAGGGACCGTGTCTATTCCAAGACTTACCGCGGCTGCGTTTGACGGCATGGCGGTTGAACGCCAGATCCTAAAAGGAAAAGGCATTCCAGAAGAAGTCATTCCTACCTTGATTAAGGCAAGAAAGGAAGTCACCGCGAAGCATTATCACCGCATTTGGCGGAAATATGTTGCGTGGTGCGAGGATCGGAGTGCTCCGACGGAGGAATTTCAACTGGGTCGTTTCCTACATTTCCTGCAATCAGGATTGTCTATGGGTCTCAAATTGGGATCTATTAAGGTTCAAATTTCGGCCCTGTCAATATTCTTCCAAAAAGAATTGGCCTCAGTTCCTGAGGTCCAGACTTTTGTCAAAGGAGTACTGCATATACAGCCTCCTGTGGTGCCTCCGGTGGCACCGTGGGATCTAAATGTAGTTTTAGATTTCCTCAAATCCCATTGGTTTGAACCACTAAAAAATGTGGATTTGAAATATCTCACATGGAAAGTGACTATGTTACTGGCCCTGGCGTCCGCCAGGAGAGTATCTGAACTGGCGGCTTTATCTTATAAAAGCCCTTATTTAATTTTCCATTCGGATAGGGCAGAGCTGCGGACGCGTCCGCATTTTCTCCCTAAGGTGGTATCAGCGTTTCACCTGAACCAGCCTATTGTAATGCCTGCGGCTACAAGCGACTTGGAGGACTCCAAGTTGTTGGACGTTGTCAGAGCTTTAAAAATATACATTTCAAGGACGGCTGGAGTCAGAAAATCTGACTCGCTGTTTATACTGTATGCACCCAACAAGTTGGGTGCGCCTGCTTCTAAGCAGTCGATTGCTCGTTGGATTTGTAACACAATTCAACTTGCACATTCTGTGGCAGGCCTGCCACAGCCTAAATCTGTTAAGGCCCATTCCACAAGGAAGGTGGGCTCATCTTGGGCGGCTGCCCGAGGGGTCTCGGCATTACAACTCTGCCGAGCAGCTACGTGGTCAGGGGAGAACACGTTTGTAAAATTCTACAAATTTGATACCCTGGCAAAGGAGGACCTGGAGTTCTCTCATTCGGTGCTGCAGAGTCATCCGCACTCTCCCGCCCGTTTGGGAGCTTTGGTATAATCCCCATGGTCCTTTCAGGAACCCCAGCATCCACTAGGACGATAGAGAAAATAAGAATTTACTTACCGATAATTCTATTTCTCGGAGTCCGTAGTGGATGCTGGGCGCCCATCCCAAGTGCGGATTATCTGCAATACTTGTACATAGTTATTGTTAACTAATTCGGGTTATTGTTTAGGGAGCCATCTTTCAGAGGCTCCTCTGTTATCATACTGTTAACTGGTTTTAGATCACAAGTTGTACGGTGTGATTGGTGTGGCTGGTATGAGTCTTACCCGGGATTCAAAATCCTCCCTTATTGTGTACGCTCGTCCGGGCACAGTACCTAACTGGAGTCTGGAGGAGGGTCATAGGGGGAGGAGCCAGTGCACACCACCTGATCTGGAAAAGCTTTACTTTTTGTGCCCTGTCTCCTGCGGAGCCGCTATTCCCCATGGTCCTTTCAGGAACCCCAGCATCCACTACGGACTCCGAGAAATAGAATTATCGGTAAGTAAATTCTTATTTTCTGTTAATAATCAGTTTTTTGTTTTATTCTGTTGTGTTCCTAATTATAAACTGCAATGGAATATGTTATGTGCTATATAAATACACTAACATTTACTTTTTATAGTGCTAGCATTCTCTGGTTCACTTCACAATTGAAACAAAACGGTAATAAAACAAGACTAGGAAAGAACAAGCAGAGAGGTAAGAGGACTCTCCTCGCAAGCTTACAAAGTACAGGGAAATATGCAATATGTAGCACTATCAGTCTAGCCCAGGCATTCCCAACCTCGGTCCTCAAGGCATACTAAGGGCTGTAACACACGCACCGGTTTTTCCCGGATGGCAAAAAGCCGGACAAACTTTGACCGGCTTTTTGCCATCCGGGAGGGTCTTTCACACACAACGGCTTTGAGCCGTGTGTAGTGCTGTGCGCATGCGCGGCGGCTAAAAACCGTTGTGGGTGTGTGTGAAAGCTCCCTTTCTCTCTCTCTCTCTCTCTCTCTCTCTCTCTCTCTCTCTCTCTCTCTCTCTCTCTCTCTCTCTCTCTCTCTCTCTCTCTCTCTCTCTCTCTCTCTCTCTCTCTCTCTCATACATACACACACACACACACACACACAGTTCTCTGCCTACAAAGACGCCCCGGCAGCCGGACCTTCCTGTGGATATTTCTGGCTGCAACCCGGCAGCAGGGCCGTGGCCGTGCCGTGTGAAAGAACCCTACACCATACATTGTTAATTACAATACCGGCACGGGAAAAAGCCATCCGGCTTTTTCCCGTCCCGCAAAAGCTGCCGCATGTGTTACAGCCCTAACCGTATAGGTATTAGTGATATCCAGGCTTCATCACACATGGTTAAATAAAAAAAAAATGAGGTACTAATTAAGTCACGTGTGCTCAAGCATGGATATCACTAACACCAGGACTCTACCTTGAGGATTGAGGTTGGGAATGCCTGGTCCAGCCAGATTGCAAACATTCTTGGTGGGCTGTATGGTCCAGTCAGGCAGTCATGTTGGCCCGGGGTCAGCAGGATGTGTGAGCGTAGAAAGAGAACATATATAAAGTTGTGTGGACTGTGGAGAGAGGAGGCAATTGGTAGAATAGGTTATGGCGGTTATGTGGGTGGTTCTGTTAATAAGATTATAAATACATTAATACCAACAAACGTAAATTCATTGCTGCGCATGTTCGCTAAATATTTAGATTGCTTGGGATGGTGAAAAAAAAAAAGTTTTGTGCGGACGTATACAGCAATTGGTCATAATAATGGCCTCATGTCTTTCACACTGGACTCCTTCTTAAGGGCCACATACATTAGAACGATAATGCCCAATTTCGACCTTTTCGGGGCTATAAATCAGATGAAAAGTGGCAAATCGGATGTGTTTTACATCTGATCCGATGCGTGGTACCGTGAGATCATTAGTGCTGCACTCGTGATATGTTGGACCCCGCAGGCATGGCTGGGATCACATAAGATACATCGTATGCCAAAACGACTGCATACGATGTATCCTATGCGATCCTGCCACCCGGGAGGCTGCCGGGCGGTTCAAGGGAAATGCGTCATGAGGGTCAGATATGTCGCTGTAGTGTATGGGGCCCTTAAGTGACTTGCTTATTTGTTTATGTCGGCCTACAGTACATACAGTGTTAGAGGGAGAGGGGAAGGGCATGGTGGCTGCACAAAGCACCTGAGTACAGGAAGGCAAATTGGAAAGAGAAAATGAAAGCAATTAATCGTAATCATATTGAAGGGAATTCAAGTGCCAGCGAATTGTTCGCCCGGCCGAATCTGTGCGGCACCTGCCGCTCTTTACAGCAGCGGGAACTTGCATAAATGCGAATCAGCTGGGCATAAGTTGCGAAATGGGTTGCCGTTGGTAATGTTTAAATGCAATGTAAATTCGTACCCTTTGCCAGCACCTGAATTCCCCCCATTGTGTATATTAAGAGCCCACATATCCCTTTTAGTAAGTGTATTGGTGCAGTGTATTAAACTGGTGACAAGTACTGATATAATATTTAATATTTGTTACTATCTGTAAATGTGCTGAAGGCTATTGTAAGCGCAGACAATTTTCATATATAAGTGTGTGTGATTTGTTTCTTTTTGTGTAATTGTGGTTAAAAAACAAACAAACCATACTACTAGTGTCCAAGTGCAAATGAAATGATGTCCCATGTGTACAGTGGGGTGTGGTATGACTGGCCAGCTGTCGGGGTCCCGGCGCCCAGCTTATCGACGCCTGTATCCCGACCGCCGGAATACCGGCAGCCTGGGCGAGCGCTAAAGAGCCACTTGCGTGCACGGTGGTGCACCACGCTATTCAGAGTTGTCCTGAAGCCACTCCTTTGATATCTTGGCTGTGTGCTTAGGGACGTTGTCCTGCTGAAAGATGAACCGTCACCCCAGTCTGAGATCAAGAGCGCTCTGGAGCAGGTTTTCATCCAGGATGTCTCTGTAAATTGCTGCATTCATCTTTCCCCCTACTCTGACGAGTCTCCAAGTTCCTGTCGCTGAAAAACATCCTCACAGCATGATGCCGCCACCACCATGCTTTACTGTAGGGATGGTATTGGGCTGGTGATGAGTGGTGCCTGGTTTCCTCCAAACATGACGCCTGGCATTCACGCTAAAGAGTTCAATCTTTGTCTCATCAGACCAGAGAATTTTGTTTCTCATGGTCTGAGAGTCCTTCAGGTGCATTTTGGCAAACTCCAGGCGGGCTGCCGTGTGCTTTTTACTAAGGAATGGCTTCCGTCTTACCACTCTACCATACAGGCCTGATTGGTGGATTACTGCAGAGATGGTTGAGCTTCTGGATGGTTCTCCTTTCTTCACAGAGGAATGCTGTAGCGTCACCTCCCTGACTAGGGACTTTCTTCCCCAATTGCCCAGTTTAGATAGCCTGCCAGCTCTAGGAAGAGTCTTGATGGTTCCAAACTTCTTCCATTTACGGATGATGGAGGCCACTGTGTTCATTGGGACTTTCAAAGCAGCAGATATTTTTCTATACCCTTCCTCAGGTTTGTGCCTCGAGACAATCCTGTCTCGGAGGTCTACAGACAATTGCTTTGACTTCATGCTTGGCTCAGGCATGCACTGTTAAGTGTGGGACCTTATGTAGACAGGTGTGTGCCTTTCCAAATCATGTCCAAGCAACTGAATTTACCACTCCAATTAAGCTGTAGGAACATCTCAAGGATGCTCTGTGGAAACAGGATGTACCTGAGCTCAATTTTGAGCTTCATGGCAACGGCTGTGAATACTTATGTACATGTTATTTCTTAGTTTTTTATTTTTAATACATTTTGCAAAAATCACAAAAAACTTTCTCATACGTCCTAGAGGATGCTGGGGTCACCATAGAACCATGGGAGGTATAGACGGGATCCGCAGGAGACATGGGCACTTTAAGACTTTCAAAGGGTGTGAACTGGCTCCTCCCTCTATGCCCCTCCTCCAGACTCCAGTTTTAGAATTGTGCCCAGTGAGACTGGACGCACTACAGGGAGCTCTACTGAGTTTCTCTGAAAAATATTACATATTACTGAGGACCCGGCTGTCCCTGATAAAAGGGTCTGTATGCATAAGGAAAG
Organism: Pseudophryne corroboree; assembly: GCF_028390025.1. Lineage (NCBI taxonomy): Eukaryota > Metazoa > Chordata > Amphibia > Anura > Myobatrachidae > Pseudophryne > Pseudophryne corroboree. Next base: position 916,402,432 of record NC_086445.1, on the reverse strand, counting down.
GAAACCTGAGATAACGTTTCCTCCCTCTCATGAACCGAACATGCTATTTGAAAAAGTCTGGGAAGGTCCTGACAAAGTTTCAGATTCCCAAAAGAATTACGGTAGCTTATCCGTTTCCCTCGGCGGATAGGGAAAAGTGGGAATCACCCCCCACTGTGGACAAGGCCCTGTCACGTTTGTCTAAAAAGGTGGCTCTCCCGTCACCTGACACGGCGGCCCTTAAGGATCCTGCGGATCGTAAGCAAGAAACTACGTTAAAGTCCATTTATGCAACCACAGGTACGCTACTCAGACCTGTCATTGCATCTGCACGGGTAAGTAGTGCTATCGAAAAGTGGGCAGACAACTTGTCTTCTGAAATAGATACCCTAGATAGGGATAGCATCCTCTTGACGCTGGGTTATATCAAGGACGCTGCAGCATACCTTAAGGAAGCTGCGAGAGATATTGGTCTTTTGGGATGAAAGGCCAATGCCATGGCAGTCTCAGCTAGGCGAGCGTTATGGATTCACCAATGGAATGCTGATTCCAAGAAAAGTATGGAATCTCTACCATATAAAGGTAAGGCCTTATTTGGCGACGGTCTTGATGATTTGGTATCTACAGCTACCGCGGGTAAGTCATCCTTTTTGCCTTATGTTCCTCCACAACAAAGAAAACGCACCACTATCAGCTGCAGTCCTTTCGGCCCAATAAATACAGAAAGGGCCGAGGTTCTTCCTTCCTTGCTACTAGAGGAAGAGGTAAACGATCACCAGCCTTGTCAGGCTCCCAGGAGCAGAAGTCCTCCCAGGCTTCTGCCAGTTCCACCGCATGATGGGGCTCCTATGCGGGAGTCCGCATCGGTGGGGGCACGTCTCAAACTCTTCAGTCAGTTTTGGGTTTGTTCGGACCTAGACCCATGGGTTTTACAAATAGTATCCCAAGGGTACAAGCTGGAGTTTCAAGACGTTCCCCCTCGCCGTTTTTTCAAATCGGCCTTACCATCTTCTCTTCCGGATAGGGAAGTAGTTTGCGACGCAAGACAAAAGTTGTGTCAAAATCAAGTTATCGTCTGGGTTCCCCAGTCACAACAGGGAGAAGGTTTTTATTCGAGCCTGTTTGTGGTCCCAAAGCCGGACGGCTCAGTCAGACCAATCCTAAACCTGAAATCCCTACATTTCTTCCTAAAGAAATTCAAATTCAAGATGGAGTCTCTCCGAGCAGTGATCTCCACTCTGGAGGAAGGGGATTTTATGGTGTTGGTGGACATAAAGGATGTCTACTTACATGTTCCTATTTATCCTCCGCATTAGGCTTACCTGAGGTTTGCAATTCAGGATTGTCATTACCAATTTCAAATGTTGCCGTTTGGTGAAAATCCTCGGAGCCGTGGACAGACCAAAGTGATGGCGGAGATGATGGTTCTCCTTCGCAAGCAAGGAGTCACGATTATCCCGTACTTGGACGATCTCCTGATAAAGGCGAGATCCAGGGACCAGTTCGTGCAAAACGTTGCACTCTCCTGACAGTTCTTTAGCAACATGGTTGGCTCCTAAACTTGTCAAAATCACAGTTGATTCCGACGATGCGGTTGTCGTTTTTGGGAATAATATTGGACACAGAACTACAGAGAGTCTTTCTTCCAGTGGAAAAGGCTCTGGAGATCCAGAGTCTGGTCAAACAAATTCTGAAACCAGCAAGAGTGTCAATCCATCAATGCATTCGGTTGCTGGGGAAGATGGTTGCGGCCTACGAGGTCATTCCGTTTGGCAGGTTCCATGCCAGAGTGTTCCAGTGGGACCTGTTGGACAAGTGGTCCGGGTCCCACCTACACGTGCACCGGAGGATAATCCTGTCTTCCAAGACCAGGGTATCACTCCTGTGGTGGCTGCACGGCTCTCACCTCCTAGAGGGGCGCAGGTTCGGGACACAGGACTTGATCCTAGTGACCACGGATGCAAGCCTCCGAGGCTGGGGGGCAGTCACAATGGAAGAAAACTTCCAAGGAAGATGGTCAGGTCAGGAAACTTGTCTCCACATAAATGTTCTGGAGTTAAGGGCCATTTACAACGGCCTTCTGCAAGCGGAACATCTTCTTTGAGATCTGCCTGTACTGATCCAGTCGGACAATGTAACAGCAGTAGTGTACATAAACCGTCAGGGCGGAACGAAAAGCAGAGCGGCAATGGCAGAAGCCACAAGGATTTTCCGTTGGGCGGAAAAGCATACAAGCGCTCTGTCAGCGATCTTCATTCCAGGAGTGGACAACTGGGAAGCAGACTTCCTCAGCAGACACGATCTCCATCCTGGAGCGTGGGGCCTCAACCAAGAAGTCTTCACAGTGTTGACAAGTCGTTAGGGAGTTCCTCAAGTAGACATGATGGCATCTCGTCTCAACGAAAAGCTTCAGAGATATTGTTCCAGGTCAAGGGACCCTCAAGCAATTGCAGTGGATGCTCTGGTGACACCGTGGGTGTTTCAGTCGGTGTATGTATTCCCTCCACTTCCTCTCATTCAAAAAGTTCTAAAGATTATAAGAAGAACAAGGATTCGGGCGATCCTCATTGTCCCAGACTGGCCAAGGAGGGCTTGGTATCCGGATCTTCAGGAATTACTCATAGGAGATCCCTGGTCTCTTCCTCTGTGTGAGGACCTGCTACAACAGGGGCCGTGCGTGTATCGGGACTTACCGCAGCTACGTTTGACGGCATGGCAGTTGAGCGCCAAATCCTAGCCCGTAAGTGTATCCCAGTGAAGTCATTCCCACAATTATTCAGGCCAGAAAAGGGGTAATGTATAAACATTACCACCGTATTTGGAGGAAATATGTTTCTTGGTGTGAATCCATGGGGGCTCCTACGGAAGAGTTTCGGCTAGGACATTTTCTCCATTTTCTACAAACAGGTGTGGATGCGGGCTTAAAATTGGGCTCAATTAAGGTACAGATTTCAGCCTTATCGGTTTTCTTTCAGAAACAATTGGCCTCCCTTCCAGAGGTTCAGACTTTCGTGAAAGGCGTGTTGCACATCCAACCTCCATTTGTGCCTCCAGTGGCACCATGGGATCTTAATGTGGTGTTGCAGTTCCTTCAATCACACTGGTTTGAACCTTTACGGAAGGTGGAGTTGAAATTCCTCACTTGGAAAGTGGTCATCCTGTTGGCCTTGGCATCTGCAAGGCGGGTGTCTGAGTTAGCGGCCTTGTCTCACAAGAGCCCTTATTTGATCTTCCATGAAGATAGAGCTGAATTGAGGACACGTCAACTATTTCTACCGAAGGTGGTTTCCTCTTTCCACATGAACCAACCTATTGTGGTGCCTGTGGCTACTGACGCCTTCGCTGAGTCAAAATCTCTGGGTGTGGTCAGAGCTTTGAAGGTTTATGTCGCCAGAACGGCTCAGATTAGGAAAACAGAGGCTCTGTTTGTCCTGTATGCTCCCAACAAGGTTGGGTGTCCTGCTTCCAAGCAGACCATTGCACGCTGGATCTGTAACACGATTCAGCGTGCTCATTCCACGGCTGGTTTGCCGTTACCGGAATCGGTGAAGGCCCATTCTACTAGAAAGGTGGGCTCATCCTGGGCGACTTTGCCGAGCAGCTACTTGGTCGGGGTCAAACACATTTGCAAAGTTCTACAATTTTTACACCTTAAATGGAATCTTTCCTGTGCACCACGCACAGCGCAAAGATGTAAACAAAGAGGGTCTGCCTTTAGATTATTTACACCTGTATGGATGTCTCTCCACAGACACCAAAGTACAAATAGAGAAAGAAAAGGATAGGAGTAAAATAACACAAGGCGCCACAGATTATGTACATAACACTAAATATAGAACATACGTCCCTTCTATGGCTGAGTCCAATTTCAGCCAGATTTTCCACCTCATTCATTGACCAATCATGTCAACATATATGCAAAATAGAGGGGAAAGTACCATCATGTGTAGAAAGCATAACATTTTAATATAACACGGAATATTAACATACAGCAAGTAGCAATTGAACATGTAAAAACAGCCACAGTAGATCCACAGAATAATTACCAGATGGTCTGAGAACCTGAAAAAAGTTCTCAAACAAGCTCTTAAATCGCCCAAAAACCATCCGGATCTGGAAACTGGGAAAGATAACCTGGTTCTTATTAAGCCGGATCTTCTGGAAATGGCTGGTATAGGTAGTCAGATAGCCAATGCGTTTCAACTCCTTCCTGGAGTCTTTTTCAAGGCATAGAAGGGACGTATATTCTATATTTAGTGTTATGTACATAATCTGTGGCGCCTTGTGATATTTTACTCCTATCCTTTTCTTTCTCTAATTTTTACACCTTGGCTGATGAAGACCTTAAGTTCGGTCAATCAGTGCTGCAGAGTCATCCGCACTCTCCCGCCCGTTCTAGAGCTTTGGTATAACCCCATGGTTCTATGGTGAACCCAGCATCCTCTAGGACAGGCATGTCCAAACTGCCGCCCTCCAGCTGTTGTGAAACTACATTTCTCTAACGTCCTAAGTGGATGCTGGGGACTCCGTAAGGACCATGGGGAATAGCGGCAGGAGACTGGGCACAAAAGTAAAGCTTTAGAACTACCTGGTGTGCACTGGCTCCTCCCCCTATGACCCTCCTCCAAGCCTCCGTTAGATTTTTGTGCCCTAACGAGAAGGGTGCACACTAGGTGGCTCTCCTGAGCTGCTTAGTGAAAAGTTTAGTTTTAGGTTTTTTATGTTCAGTGAGACCTGCTGGCAACAGGCTCACTGCATCGAGGGACTAAGGGGAGAAGAAGCGAACTCACCTGCGTGCAGAGTGGATTGGGCTTCTTAGGCTACTGGACATTAGCTCCAGAGGGACGATCACAGGCCCAGCCATGGATGGGTCCCAGAGCCGCGCCGCCGGCCCCCTTACAGAGCCAGAAGACGGAAGAGGTCCGGGAAATCGGCGGCAGAAGACGTCCTGTCTTCAATAAGGTAGCGCACAGCACCGCAGCTGTGCGCCATTGCTCTCAGCACACTTCACACTCCGGTCACTGAGGGTGCAGGGCGCTGGGGGGGGGGGGCGCCCTGAGACGCAATAAAAACACCTTGGATGGCAAAAAAATGCATCACATATAGCTCCTGGGCTATATGGATGAATTTAACCCCTGCCAGAATACACAGAAAAACGGGAGATAAGGCCGCCGAGAAGGGGGCGGAGCCTATCTCCTCAGCACACTGGCGCCATTTTCCCTCACAGCTCCGTTGGAGGGAAGCTCCCTGGCTCTCCCCTGCAGTCACTACACTACAGAAAGGGTTAAAAAAGAGAGGGGGGCACTAATTACGCGCAGTATTAAAAATACAGCAGCTATAAGGGGAAAAACACTTATATAAGGTTATCCCTGTATATATATATATATATATATATATATATATATAGCGCTCTGGTGTGTGCTGGCAAACTCTCCCTCTGTCTCCCCAAAGGGCTAGTGGGGTCCTGTCCTCTATCAGAGCATTCCCTGTGTGTGTGCTGTGTGTCGGTACGTTTGTGTCGACATGTATGAGGAGAAAAATGATGTGGAGACGGAGCAGATTGCCTGTAATAGTGATGTCACCCCCTAGGGGGTCGACACCTGAGTGGATGAACCGTTGGAAGGCATTACGTAACAGTGTCAGCTCTGTATAAAAGACAGTGGTTGACATGAGACAGCCGGCTACTCAGCTTGTGCCTGTCCAGACGTCTCATAGGCCGTCAGGGGCTCTAAAGCGCCTGTTACCTCAGATGGCAGATATAGACGCCGACACGGATACTGACTCCAGTGTCGACGGTGAAGAGACAAATGTGACTTCCAGTAGGGCCACACGTTACATGATTGAGGCAATGAAAAATGTTTTACACATTTCTGATAATACGAGTACTACCAAAAAGGGGTATTATGTTCGGTGAGGAAAAACTACCTGTAGTTTTCCTGAATCTGAGAAATTAAATGAGGTGTGTGATGATGCGTGGGTTTCCCCCGATAACAACTGATAATTTCTAAAATGTTATTGGCATTATATCCTTTCCCGCCAGAGGTTAGGGTGCGTTGGGAAACACCCCCTAGGGTGGATAAAGCGCTCACACGCTTGTAAGAACAAGGGCTCTACCCTCTCCTGAGATGGCCGCCCTTAAGGATCCTGCTGATAGAAAGCAGGAGGGTATCCTAAAATGTATTGGCACACATACTGGTGTTATACTGCGACCAGCAATCGCCTCAGCCTGGATGTGCAGTGCTGGGTTGGCGTGGTCGGATTCCCTGACTAAAAATATTGATACCCTAGATAGGGACCGTATATTATTGCCTATAGAGCATTTAAAAGATGCATTTCTATATATGCGTGATGCACAGCGGAATATTTGCCGACTGGCATCAAGTCTAAGTGCGTTGTCCATTTCTGCCAGTAGAGGGTTATGGACACGACAGTGGTCAGGTGAGGCGGATTCCAAACGGCATTTGGAAGTATTGCCTTATTAAGGGGAGGAGTTATTTGGGGTCGGTCTTTCAGACCTGGTGGCCACGGCAACAGCTGGGAAATCCACGTTTGTACCCCAGGTCGCCTCTCAACATAAGAAGACGCCGTATTATCAGGCGCAGTCTTTTCGTGGGCAAGCGGGCAAAAGGTTCCTCATTTCTGCCCCGTGACAGAGGGAGAGGAAAAAGGCTGCAGAAATCAGCCAGTTCCCAGGAACAGAAACCCTCTCCCGCCTCTGCCAAGCCCTCAGTATGACGCTGGGGCTTTACAAGCAGAATCAGGCACGGTGGGGGCCCGTCTCAATGAATTTCAGCGCGCAGTGGGCTCACTCGCAAGTAGACCCCTGGATCCTTCAGGTGGTATCTCAGGGGTACAAATTGGAATTTGAGACGTCTCCCCCTCGCCGTTTCCTAAAGTTGGCTTTAACGATGTCTCCTTCTGACAGGGAGGCAGTTTTGGAAGCCATTCACAAGCTGTATTCCCAGCAGGTGATAATCAAGGTACCCCTCCTGCAACAGGGAACGGGGTATTATTCCACACTGTTGTGGTACCGAAGCCGGACGGTTCGGTGAGACCGATTCTAAATCTAAAATCTTGAACACTTACATACGGAGGTTCAAATTCAAGATTGAGTCACTCAGAGCAGTGATTGCGAACCTGGAAGAAGGGGACTACATGATGTCTCGGGACATCAAGGATGCTTACCTTAATGTCCAAATTTACCCTTCTCACCAAGGGTACCTCAGGTTTATGGTACAGAACTGTCACTATCAGTTTCAGACGCTGCCGTATGGATGGTCCACGGCACCCCGGGTCTTTACCAAGGTAATGGCCGAAATGATGATACTCCTTCGAAGGAAGGGAATTTTAGTTATCCCTTACTTGGACGATTCCCTGATAAGGGTAAGATCCAGGGAACAGTTGGAGGTCGGTGTAGCACTATCTCAGGTAGTGTTGCGACAGCACGAATGGATTCTCAATATTCCAAAATCGCAGCTGATTCCGACGACTCGTCTTCTGTTCTTAGGGATGATCCTGGACACAGTCCAGAAAAAGGTGTTTCTCCCGGAGGAGAAAGTCAGGGAGTTATCCGAGCTAGTCGGGAACCTCCTATAACCGAGCCAAGTCTCAGTACATCAATGAAATGGTTCTGGGAAAAATGGTGGCTTCCTACGAAGCAATCCCATTCGGCAGATTCCACGCAAGAACTTTCCAGTGGGACCTGCTGGACAAATGGTCCGGGTCGCATCTTCAGATGCATCAGCGGATAACCCTGTCACCAAGCACAAGGGTGTCTCTCCTGTGGTGGTTGCAGAGTGCTCATCTTCTAGAGGGCCGCACAGTCAGGACTGGGTCCTGGTGACCACGGATGCCAGCCTGCGAGGCTGGGGAGCAGTCACACAGGGAAGGAATTTCCAGAGCTTATGGTCAAGCCTGGAGACATCACTTCACATAAATATCCTGAAGCTAAGGGCCATTTACAATGCTGTAAGCTCAGCAAGACCTCTGCTTCAAGGTCACCCGGAGTTGATCCATTCGGACAACATCACGGCAGTCACCCACGTAAACAGACAGGGTGACACAAGAAGCAGGAGGGAAATGGCAGAAGCTGCAAGGATTCTTCGCTGGGCGGAAAATCATGTGATAGCACTGTCAGCAGTATTCATTCCGGGAGTGGACAACTGGGAAGCAGACTTCCTCAGCAGACGCGACCTCCACCCGGGAGAGTGGGGACTTCACCCAGAAGTCTTCCACATGTTTATAAAACTCGACAAGTATTGCGCCAGGTCAAGGGACCCTCAGGCAATAGCTGTAGACGCTCTGGTAACACAGTGGGTGTACCAGTCAGTGTATGTGTTCCCTCCTCTGCCTCTCATACCCAAGGTACTGAGAATTATAAGATGGAGAGGAGTAAGCACTATATTCGTGGCTCCGGATTGTCCAAGAAGGACTTGGTAACCGGAACTTCAAGAGATGCTCACGGAGGATCCGTGGCCTCTACCTCTAAGAAGGGACCTGCTCCAGCAAGGACCCTGTCTGTTCCAAGACTTACCGCGGCTGCGTTTGACGGCATGGCGGTTGAACGCCGGATCCTGAAGGAGAAAGGCATTCCGAATGAAGTCATTCCTATCCTGATCAAAGCCAGGAAAGATATAACCGCAAAACATTATCACCGCATTTGGCGAAAATATGTTGCGTGGTGCGAGGCCAGTAAGGCCCCGACGGAGGAATTTTCAACTAGGTCGATTCCTACATTTCCTGCAAACAGGAGTGTCTATGGGCCTGAAATGGGGGTCCATTAAGGTTCAAATTTCGGCCCTGTTAATTTTCTTCCAAAAAGAACTAGCTTCAGTCCCTGAAGTTCAGACGTTTGTGAAAGGGGTACTGTATATACAGCCTCCTTTTGTGCCTCCAGTGGCACCTTGGGATCTAAATGTAGTTTTTGGGTTCCAAAAGTCACATTGGTTTGAACCACTTAAATATGTGGAGTTAAAATATCTCACATGGAAAGTGGTCATGCTGTTGGCCCTGGCCTGGGCCAGGTGCGTGTCAGAATTGGCGGCTTTATCCTGTAAAAGCCCTCATCTGGTTTTCCATTCGGACAGGGCGGAATTGAGGACTTGTCCTCAGTTTCTCCCTAAGGTGGTTTTCAGCGTTTCACCTGAATCAACCTATTGTGGTGCCTGCGGCTACTAGGGACTTGGAGGACTCCAAGTTGCTAGACGTTGTCAGAGCCCTGGAAATATAGGTTTCCAGGACGGCTGGAGTCAGAAAATCTGACTCGCTGTTTATTCTGTATGCACCCAACAAGCTGGGTGCTCCTGCTTCTAAGCAGACTATTGCTCGTTGGATTTGTAGTACAATTCAGCTTGCACATTCTGTGGCAGGCCTGCCACAGCCAAAATCTGTAAAAGCCCATTCCACAAGGAAGGTGGGCTCATCTTGGGCGGCTGCCCGAGGGGTCTCGGCTTTACAACTTTGCCGAGCAGCTACTTGGTCAGGAGAAAATACGTTTGTAAAATTCTACAAATTTGATACCCTGGCTGAGGAGGACCGGGAGTTCTCTCATTTGGTGCTGCAGAGTCATCCGCACTCTCCCGCCCGTTTGGGAGCTTTGGTATAATCCCCATGGTCCTTACGGAGTCCCCAGCATCCACTTAGGACGTTAGAGAAAATAAGAATTTACTTACCGATAATTCTATTTCTCGTAGTCCGTAGTGGATGCTGGGCGCCCATCCCAAGTGCGGATTGTCTGCAATACTGGTACATAGTTATTGTTACCAAAAAATCGGGTTATTGCTGTAGTGAGCCATCTTTTCTAGAGGCTCCTCTGTTATCATGCTGTTAACTGGGTTTAGATCACAAGTTATATGGTGTGATTGGTGTGGCTGGTATGAGTCTTACCCGGGATTCAAAATCCTTCCTTATTGTGTACGCTCGTCCGGGCACAGTATCCTAACTGAGGCTTGGAGGAGGGTCATAGGGGGAGGAGCCAGTGCACACCAGGTAGTTCTAAAGCTTTACTTTTGTGCCCAGTCTCCTGCGGAGCCGCTATTCCCCATGGTCCTTACGGAGTCCCCAGCATCCACTACGGACTACGAGAAATAGAATTATCGGTAAGTAAATTCTTATTATCCCAGCATGCCCTGACACAGTTTTGCTGTCAGAGAATGCTAAAGCTGTGTCAGGGCATGCTGGGATGTGTAGTTTCTCAACAGCTGGAGGGCCGCAGTTTGGACATGCCTGCTCTAGGACGTATGAGAAAATAGGATTTTAATACCTACCGGTAAATCCTTTTCTCTTAGTCCGTAGAGGATGCTGGGCGCCCGTCCCAGTGCGTACTGTATCTGCAGTTATTAGTTGTGGTTACACATGTGTTGTGTTACGTTTATTGTTAGCATGTTGCTGCAATTGTTCATGCCGTTGGCTTATGTTCTGTTGAATTCCACGTTGTGCGGCATGCTTGATGTGTGAGCTGGTATGAATCTCACTTTAGTTTAACTATAAATCCTTTCCTCGAAATGTCTGTCTCCCTGGGCACAGTTCCTATAACTGGAGTCTGGAGGAGGGGCATAGGAGGAGGAGCCAGTTCACACCCTTTCAAAGTCTTAAAGTGCCCATGTCTCCTGCGGATGCAGTCTATACCCCCCATGGTTCTATGGTGAACCCAGCATCCTCTACGGACTAAGAGAAAAGGATTTACCGGTAGGTATTAAAATCCTATTTTCTCTGACGTCCTAGTGGATGCTGGGAACTCCGTAAGGACCATGGGGAATAGCGGCTCCGCAGGAGACTGGGCACAAATAGAAAGCTTTAGTACTACCTGGTGTGCACTGGCTCCTCCCCCTATGACCCTCCTCCAAGCCTCAGTTAGATTTTTGTGCCCGAACGAGAAGGGTGCACACTAGGGGCTCTCCTGAGCTTCTTAGTGAAAGTTTTAGTTTAGGTTTTTTATTTTCAGTGAGACCTGCTGGCAACAGGCTCACTGCATCGAGGGACTAAGGGGAGAAGAAGCGAACTCACCTGCGTGCAGAGTGGATTGGGCTTCTTAGGCTACTGGACACCATTAGCTCCAGAGGGACCGATCACAGGCCCAGCCTTGGAGCTCGGTCCCAGAGCCGCGCCGCCGCCCCCCTTACAGAGCCAGAAGCAAGAACAGGTCCGGAAAATCGGCGGCAGAAGACATCCTGTCTTCCACAAGGTAGCGCACAGCACTGCAGCTGTGCGCCATTGCTTCTCAGCACACTTCACACTCCGGTCACTGAGGGTGCAGGGCGCTAGGGGGGGGCGCCCTGAGCAGCAATAGAAACACCTTGGCTGGCGAAAATGCATCACATATAGCCCCCTGGGCTATATGGATGAATTTTAACCCCTGCCAGATTTCCACAAAAAGCGGGAGAAAGGCCGCCGAGAAGGGTCCTGTCCTCTTATCAGAGCATTCCCTGTGCGTGTGCTGTGTGTCGGTACGTTTGTGTCGACATGTATGAGGAGGAAAATGATGTGGAGGTGGAGCAATTGCCTATAATAGAGATGTCACCCCCTAGGGAGTCGACACCTGAGTGGATGGCTTTATGGAAGGATTTACGTGACAATGTCAGCTCTTTACAAAAGACAGTTGATGACATGAGACAGCCGGCTAATCAGCTAGTCCCTGTCCAGGCGTCTCAGAAACCATCAGGGGCTCTAAAACGGCCGTTACCTCAGATGGTAGATACAGACGTCGACACGGATACTGACTCCAGTGTCGACGGTGAGGAGACAAACGTGACTTCCAGTAGGGCCACACGTTACATGATCACGGCAATGAGAGAGGTTTTAAACATTTCTGATACTGCAAGTACCACTAAAAAGGGTATTATGTGGGGTGTGAAAAAACTACCCGTAGTTTTTCCTGAATCAGATGAATTAAATGAGGGGTGTGATGAAGCGTGGGTTTCCCCCGATAAAAAACTGATAATTTCTAAAAAGTTATTGGCATTATACCCTTTCCCGCCAGAGGTTAGGGCGCGTTGGGAAACACCCCCTAGAGTGGATAAAGCACTCACACGCTTATCAAAACAAGTGGCGTTACCGTCTCCTGATACGGCCGCCCTCAAGGAACCAGGTGACAGAAAACTGGAGAATATCCTAAAAAGTATATACACACATACTGGTGTTATACTGCGACCAGCAATCGCCTCAGCCTGGATGTGCAGCGCTGGGGTGGCTTGGTCGGATTCCCTGACTGAAAATATTGATACCCTGGATAGGGACAGTATATTGTTGACTATAGAGCATTTAAAAGATGCATTTCTATATATGCGAGATGCACAGAGGGATATTTGCACTCTGGCATCAAGAGTGAGTGCGCTGTCCATTTCTGCCAGAAGAGGGTTATGGACGCGACAGTGGTCAGGTGATGCGGATTCTAAACGGCATATGGAAATATTGCCTTATAAAGGGGAGGAGTTATTTGGGGTCGGTCTATCGGACCTGGTGGCCACGGCAACTGCTGGGAAATCCACATTTTTACCCCAGGTCGCCTCTCCGCATAAAAAGACGCCGTCTTATCAGGCTCAGTCCTTTCGTCCCCGTAAGGGCAAGCGGGCAAAAGGTTCCTCTTTTCTGCCCCGGGGCAGAGGAAGGGGAAAAAGACTGCAACAGACAGCCAATTCCCAGGAACAAAAGCCCTCTCCCGCTTCTGCCAAGTCCTCAGCATGACGCTGGGGCCTTACAAGCGGACTCAGGCACCGTGGGGGCCCGTCTCAAGAATTTCAGCGCGCAGTGGGCTCACTCGCAAGTGGACCCCTGGATCCTTCAAGTAGTATCTCAGGGGTACAAATTGGAGTTCGAGACGTCTCCCCCTCGCCGGTTCCTGAAGTCTGCTTTACCAACGTCTCCCTCCGACAGGGAGGCAGTATTGGAGGCAGTTCACAAGCTGTATTCCCAGCAGGTGATAATCAAGGTACCCCTCCTGCAACAAGGGAAGGGGTATTATTCCACGCTGTTTGTGGTACCGAAGCCGGACAGCTCGGTGAGACCTATTTTAAATCTGAAGTCTTTGAACACTTACATACAGAGGTTCAAATTCAAGATGGAGTCACTCAGGGCAGTGATCGCGAACCTGGAAGAGGGGGACTATATGGTGTCTCTGGACATCAAAGATGCCTACCTCCATGTCCCCATTTACCCTTCTCATCAAGGGTACCTCAGGTTTGTGGTACAAAACTGTCACTATCAGTTTCAGACGCTGCCGTTTGGATTATCCACGGCACCCCGGGTCTTTACCAAGGTAATGGCCGAAATGATGATTCTTCTTCGAAGAAAAGGCGTTTTAATTATCCCTTACTTGGACGATCTCCTGATAAGAGCAAGATCCAGAGAACAGTTAGTAGTCGGAGTAGCCCTATCTCAAGTAGTGCTACGGCAGCACGGCTGGATTCTAAATATCCCAAAATCGCAGCTGATTCCGACAACACGTCTTCTGTTCCTAGGGATGATTCTGGACACAGTCCAGAAAAAGGTGTTCCTTCCGGAGGAGAAAGCCAGGGAGCTATCCGAACTGGTCAGAAACCTCCTGAAACCAGGGCAAGTCTCAGTGCTTCAATGCACAAGAGTCCTGGGAAAGATGGTAGCTTCCTACGAAGCGATTCCATTCGGCAGATTCCACGCAAGAACGTTCCAGTGGGATCTGCTGGAAAAATGGTCCGGATCGCATCTTCAGATGCATCAGCGGATAACCCTGTCCCCAAGGACAAGGGTGTCTCTTCTGTGGTGGTTGCAGAGTGCTCATCTTCTAGAGGGCCGCAGATTCGGCATTCAGGACTGGGTCCTGGTGACCACGGATGCCAGCCTGAGAGGCTGGGGAGCAGTCACACAAGGAAGAAATTTCCAGGGCTTGTGGTCGAGCCTCTAGACAACACTTCACATAAATATACTGGAGCTAAGAGCCATTTACAATGCTCTAAGCCTAGCAAGGCCTCTGCTTCAGGGTCAGCCGGTGTTGATCCAGTCGGACAACATCACGGCAGTCGCCCACGTAAACAGACAGGGTGGCACAAGAAGCAGGAGGGCAATGGCAGAAGTTGCAAGGATTCTTCGCTGGGCGGAAAATCATGTGATAGCACTGTCAGCAGTATTCATTCCGGGAGTGGACAACTGGGAAGCAGACTTCCTCAGCAGACACGACCTCCACCCGGGAGAGTGGGGACTTCACCCAGAAGTCTTCCACATGATTGTGAACCGTTGGGAAAAACCAAAGGTGGACATGATGGCGTCCCGCCTCAACAAAAAACTAGACAGGTATTGCGCCAGGTCACGGGACCCTCAGGCAATAGCTGTGGACGCTCTGGTAACACCGTGGGTGTACCAGTCAGTGTATGTGTTCCCTCCTCTGCCTCTCATACCCAAGGTACTGAGAATCATAAGAAGGAGAGGAGTAAGGACTATACTCGTGGCTCCGGATTGGCCAAGAAGGACTTGGTACCCGGAACTTCAAGAGATGCTCACAGAGGACCCGTGGCCTCTACCTCTAAGAAGGGACCTGCTCCAGCAGGGACCCTGTCTTTTCCAAGACTTACCGCGGCTGCGTTTGACGGCATGGCGGTTGAACGCCGGATCCTGAAGGAAAAAGGCATTCCGGATGAAGTCATCCCTACCCTGATCAAAGCCAGGAAGGATGTAACCGTGCAGCATTATCACCGTATTTGGCGTAAATATGTTGCGTGGTGCGAGGTCAGGAAGGCCCCTACAGATGAATTTCAACTGGGTCGTTTCCTGCATTTCCTGCAAACAGGACTGTCTATGGGCCTAAAATTAGGGTCCATTAAGGTTCAAATTTCGGCCCTGTCGATTTTCTTCCAGAAAGAACTGGCTTCAGTTCCTGAGGTTCAGACGTTTGTCAAAGGGGTACTGCATATACAGCCTCCTTTTGTGCCTCCAGTGGCACCTTGGGATCTCAATGTAGTTTTGGGGTTCCTAAAATCACATTGGTTTGAACCACTCACCACTGTGGACTTAAAATATCTCACATGGAAAGTGGTAATGCTGTTGGCCCTGGCTTCAGCCAGGCGTGTCTCAGAATTGGCGGCTTTGTCATATAAAAGCCCTTACCTAATTTTTCATACGGACAGGGCAGAATTGAGGACTCGTCCTCAATTTCTCCCTAAGGTGGTTTCAGCGTTTAATTTGAACCAGCCTATTGTGGTACCTGCGGCTACTAGGGACTTGGAGGACTCCAAGTTGCTGGACGTAGTCAGGGCCCTGAAAATATATGTTTCCAGGACATCTGGAGTCAGAAAATCTGACTCGCTGTTTATCCTGTATGCACCCAACAAGCTGGGTGCTCCTGCTTCTAAGCAGACTATTGCTCGTTGGATTTGTAGTACAATTCAGCTTGCTCATTCTGTGGCAGGCCTGCCACAGCCAAAATCTGTAAAAGCCCATTCCACACGGAAAGTGGGCTCATCTTGGGCGGCTGCCCGAGGGGTCTCGGCTTTACAACTTTGCCGAGCAGCTACTTGGTCAGGGGCAAACACGTTTGCTAAATTCTACAAATTTGATACCCTGGCTGAGGAGGACCTGGAGTTCTCTCATTCGGTGCTGCAGAGTCATCCGCACTCTCCCGCCCGTTTGGGAGCTTTGGTATAATCCCCATGGTCCTTACGGAGTTCCCAGCATCCACTAGGACGTCAGAGAAAATAAGAATTTACTTACCAATAATTCTATTTCTCGTAGTCCGTAGTGGATGCTGGGCGCCCATCCCAAGTGCTGATTGTCTGCAATACTTGTACATAGTTATTGTTAACTAAATCGGGTTATTGTTGTAGTGAGCCATCTTTTCTAGAGGCTCCTCTGTTATCATACTGTTAACTGGGTTCAGATCACAAGTTATACGGTGTGATTGGTGTGGCTGGTATGAGTCTTACCCGGGATTCAAAATCCTTCCTTATTGTGTACGCTCGTCCGGGCACAGTATCCTAACTGAGGCTTGGAGGAGGGTCATAGGGGGAGGAGCCAGTGCACACCAGGTAGTCCTAAAGCTTTTACTTTTGTGCCCAGTCTCCTGCGGAGCCGCTATTCCCCATGGTCCTTACGGAGTTCCCAGCATCCACTACGGACTACGAGAAATAGAATTATCGGTAAGTAAATTCTTATTTTCTCTAACGTCCTAGTGGATGCTGGGAACTCCGAAAGGACCATGGGGAATAGCGGGCTCCGAAGGAGGCTGGGCACTCTAGAAAGATTTAGGACTACCTGGTGTGCACTGGCTCCTCCCACTATGACCCTCCTCCAAGCCTCAGTTAGTTAGATTTTGTGCCCGGCCGAGGTTGGATGCACACTAGGGGCTCTCCTGAGCTCTTAGAAGAAAGATAGTCTTAGGTTTATTATTTTCAGTGAGACCTGCTGGCAACAGGCTCACTGCAGCGAGGAACTAAGGGGAGAAGAAGCGAACTCGCCTGCTTGCAGCCGGATTGGGCTTCTTAGGCTACTGGACACCATTAGCTCCAGAGGGATCGACCGCAGGCCCAGCCTTGATGTTCGGTCCCGGAGCCGCGCCGCCGTCCCCCTTACAGAGCCCGAAGCAAGAAGATGGTCCGGAAAATCGGCGGCATGAAGACATCAGTCTTCACCAAGGTAGCGCACAGCACTGCAGCTGTGCGCCATTGCTCCTCTCACACTTCACACTCCGGTCACTGAGGGTGCAGGGCGCTGGGGGGGGGGCGCCCTGAGGCAGCAATAAAAACACCTTGGCTGGCAAAAATACCTCAATATATAGCCCCAGGGGCTATATATGAGGTAAATACCCCTGCCAGATTCCATAAAAAAGCGGGAGAATAGGCCGCGGAAAAGGGGCGGAGCTATCTCCCTCAGCACACTGGGCGCCATTTTCCCTCACAGTTCCGCTGGAAGGAAGCTCCCTGGCTCTCCCCTGCAGACTACTCTACAGGAAAGGGTAAAAAAGAGAGAGGGGGGGCATTTAATTTGGCGCAGTATATAGTTATATTAAAAAGCAGCTATAAGGGACATAACTCAGTTAGTCCCTGCCTTATATAGCGCTCTGGTGTGTGCTGGCATACTCTCACTCTGTCCCCCCAAAGGGCTTTTGTGGGTCCTGTCCTCTATATAGAGCATTCCCTGTGTGTGTGGAGTGTGTCGGTACGGCTGTGTCGACATGTTTGATGAGGATAATGAGGTGGAGGCGGAGCAGATGCCTTTAGAAGGGATGTCACCCCCTGGGGGGCAGACACCTGAGTGGATGTGCTTATGGAAAGAAATGAGTGCACGTATAGACTCATTACATAAGAAATTTGACGACATGCCGACTGCGGGACAGCCGAGTTCTCAGCTCGTGCCTGTCCAGGTGTCTCAAAAGTCATCAGGGGCTCTGAAACGCCCGCTATCTCAGATGGCACAGGTAGATGTCGACACGGATACTGACACCAGTGTCGACGACGATGAGTCAAATTTAATGCCCATTAAGGCCATTCACTGCATGATTGAGGCAATGAAAGAGGTGTTAAATATCTCTGATTTACATCCAGGTACCACAAAAAAGGGTATTATGTTTGGGGAGAAAAAACTACCTGTAGTTTTTCCCCCGTCAGATGAATTAAATGAAGTGTGTGAAGAAGCGTGGGCTTCCCCTGATAAGAAATTGGTAATTCCTAAGAAGGTACTAATGGCGTTCCCTTTCCCGCCAGAGGATAGGTTACGTTGGGAAACACCTCCTAGGGTGGATAAAGCGCTCACACGTTTGTCTAAAAAGGTGGCACTACCGTCTCAGGATACGGCCGCCCTTAAGGAACCTGCTGATAGAAAGCAGGAGGCGATCCTGAAGTCTGTATATACACACTCAGGCATTATACTTAGACCAGCTATTGCGTCAGCATGGATGTGCAGTGCTGCCGCTGCGTGGTCGGATAAACTGTCAGAAAATATTGACACACTAGACAGAGACACGATTCTGCTAACAATTGACCATATCAAAGACTCAGTCTTATATATGAGAGATGCACAGAGGGAAGTCTGCCGGCTGGCATCTAAAATAAGTGCATTGTCCATCTCTGCTAGGAGATGCTTATGGACTCGCCAGTGGACTGGAGATGCAGATTCCAAAAGGCACATGGAAGTTTTGCCTTATAAGGGGGAGGAATTATTTGGGGATGGTCTCTCCGACCTAGTTTCCACAGCAACGTCTGGGAAGTCAGCATTTTTACCCCATGTCCCCTCACAGCCTAAGAAGGCGCCATTTTATCCGGTTCAGTCCTTTCGGACCCAGAAAAACAAGCGGGGAAAAGGAGGGTCTTTTCTCTCTAGAGGCAGAGGTAGGGGAAAAAGGCTGCAACAAACAGCAGGTTCCCAGGAGCAAAAGTCCTCCCCCGCTTCCTCTTCCAAGTCCGCCGCATGACGGTGGGGCTCCACAGGCGGAGCCAGGTACGGTGGGGGCCCGCCTCATGAATTTCAGCGATCAGTGGGCTCGCTCACAGGTGGATCCCTGGATCCTTCAAATAGTATCTCAGGGGTACAAGCTGGAATTCGAGGCGACTACACCCCACCGGTTCCTAAAATCTGCCTTGCCGATTGCTCCCTCAGGCAGGGAGGCGGTGCTAGCTGCGATTCACAAGCTGTATTCCCAGCAGGTGATAATCAAGGTACCCCTACTTCAACAAGGCCGGGGTTACTATTCCACACTATTTGTGGTGCCGAAACCGGACGGTTCGGTGAGACCCATTTTAAATTTGAAATCCTTGAACACATACATAAAAAACTTCAAGTTCAAGATGGAATTGCTCAGGGCGGTTATTGCAAGCCTGGAGGAGGGGGATTACATGGTATCCCTGGACATCAAGGATGCTTACCTGCATGTCCCCATTTACCATCCTCACCAGGAGTACCTCAGATTTGTGGTACAGGATTGCCATTACCAATTCCAGACGCTGCCGTTTGGACTCTCCACGGCACCGAGGGTATTTACCAAGGTTATGGCGGAAATGATGATACTCCTTCGAAAAAAGGGAGTTTTAATTATCCCATACTTGGACGATCTCCTAATAAAGGCACGATCCAAGGAACAGTTGTTAGTGGGAGTGGCACTATCTCAGGAAGTGCTGCGCCAGCACGGCTGGATTCTGAATATCCCAAAGTCACAGCTGGTCCTGACGACACATCTAATGTTCCTGGGAATGATTCTGGACACAGTCCAGAAAAAAGTGTTTCTCCCGGAGGAGAAAGCCAGGGAGTTGTCTTCTCTAGTCAGAGACCTCCTAAAACCAAAACAGGTATCGGTGCATCACTGCACGCGGGTCCTGGGAAAGATGGTAGCTTCTTACGAAGCAATTCCATTCGGCAGATTCCATGCCAGGATTTTTCAGTGGGACCTGTTGGACAGGTGGTCCGGATCGCATCTTCAGATGCATCGCTTGATAACCCTGTCCCCAAGAACCAGGGTGTCTCTTCTGTGGTGGCTGCAGAGTGCTCATCTTTTGGAGGGCCGCAGATTCGGCATACAGGACTGGGTCCTGGTGACCACGGATGCCAGCCTACGAGGCTGGGGGGCAGTCACAAAGGGAAGAAACTTCCAAGGACTATGGTCAAGTCAGGAGACTTCCCTTCACATAAATATTCTGGAACTAAGGGCCATTTACAATGCCCTAAGTCAAGCAAAATCCCTGCTCCTACACCAGCCGGTGCTGATCCAGTCAGACAACATCACGGCAGTCGCCCATGTGAATCGACATGAAGAATCGGCACAAGAAGCAGGATGGCAATGGCAGAAGCCACAAGGATTCTCCGATGGGCGGAAAATCATGTACTAGCACTGTCAGCAGTGTTCATCCCGGGAGTGGACAACTGGGAAGCAGACTTTCTCAGCAGGCACGACCTCCACCCGGGAGAGTGGGGACTTCATCCAGAAGTCTTCCAAATGATTGTAAATCAGTGGGGTCGTCCACAGGTGAACATGATGGCGTCCCGCCTAAACAAAAAACTAGAGGTATTGCGCCAGGTCAAGAGACCCTCAGGCGATAGCTGTGGACGCTCTAGTGACACCGTGGGTGTACCAGTCAGTTTATGTGTTCCCTCCTCTACCTCTCATACCAAAGGTATTGAGAATAATAAGAAAGCGAGGTGTAAACACAATTCTCGTGGTGCCGGATTGGCCAAGAAGAACGTGGTACCCGGAACTTCAAGAGATGATCTCAGAGGACCCGTGGTCTCTGCCGCTCAGACAAGACCTGCTACAGCAGGGGCCCTGTCTGTTCCAAGACTTACCGCGGCTGCGTTTGACGGCATGGCAGTTGAACGCCGGATCCTGAAGGAAAAGGGCATTCCGGAGGAAGTCATTCCTACGCTTATTAAAGCTAGGAAAGAGGTTACAGCAAATCATTATCACCGCATATGGCGGAAGTATGTTGCATGGTGTGAGGCCGAAAAGGCCCCAACAGGGGAATTTCAACTAGGTCGTTTTCTGCATTTCCTGCAAGCAGGAGTGAATATGAGCCTAAAACTAGGCTCCATTAAAGTACAGATCTCGGCTCTGTTGATTTTCTTTCAAAAAGAACTAGCTTCAGTACCTGAAGTTCAGACATTTGTGAAAGGAGTGCTGCATATTCAGCCCCCATTTGTGCCTTTTGTGGCACCTTGGGATCTCAACGTGATGTTGAGTTTCTTAAAATCACATTGGTTTGAGCCACTAAAAACCGTGGATCTGAAATATCTCACGTGGAAAGTGGTCATGTTATTGGCTTTGGCTTCAGCCAGGCGTGTGTCAGAATTGGCGGCTTTATCATGTAAAAGCCCTTATCTGATTTTCCATATGGATAGGGCAGAATTGAGGACTCATCCCCAATGTCTCCCAAAGGTGGTGTCAGCGTTTCACCTGAACCAGCCTATTGTGGTGCCTGCGGCTTCTAGGGACTTGGAGGACTCAAAGTTGCTAGACGTTGTCAGGGCCCTGAAAATATATGTTTCCAGGACGGCTGGAGTCAGAAAATCTGACTCGCTGTTTATCCTGTATGCACCCAACAAGCTGGGTGCTCCTGCTTCTAAGCAGACTATTGCTCGCTGGATTTGTAGTACAATTCAGCTTGCTCATTCTGTGGCAGGCCTGCCACAGCCAAAATCTGTAAATGCCCATTCCACTAGGAAGGTGGGCTCATCTTGGGCGGCTGCCCGAGGGGTCTCGGCTTTACAACTTTGCCGAGCAGCTACTTGGTCAGGGGCAAACACGTTTGCAAAATTCTACAAATTTGATACCCTGGCTGAGGAGGACCTGGAGTTCTCTCATTCGGTGCTGCAGAGTCATCCGCACTCTCCCGCCCGTTTGGGAGCTTTGGTATAATCCCCATGGTCCTTTCGGAGTTCCCAGCATCCACTAGGACGTTAGAGAAAATAAGAATTTACTCACCGGTAATTCTATTTCTCTAACGTCCTAGTGGATGCTGGGGACTCCGAAAGGACCATGGGGAATAGCGGCTCCGCAAGAGACTGGGCACAAAGTAAAAGCTTTAGGACTAGCTGGTGTGCACTGGCTCCTCCCCCCATGACCCTCCTCCAAGCCTCAGTTAAGATTTTGTGCCCGAACAAGAAGGGTGCAATCTAGGTGGCTCTCCTGAGCTGCTTAGAGTAAAAGTTTAAATAGGTTTTTTTATTTTCAGTGAGACCTGCTGGCAACAGGCTCACTGCATCGAGGTACTAAGGGGAGAAGAAGCGAACTCACCTGCGTGCAGAGTGGATTGGGCTTCTTAGGCTACTGGACATTAGCTCCAGAGGGACGATCACAGGCCCAGCCATGGATGGGTCCCGGAGCCGCGCCGCCGGCCCCCTTACAGAGCCAGAAGAGTGAAGAGGTCCGGAAAATCAGCGGCAGAAGACGTCCTGTCTTCAATAAGGTAGCGCACAGCACCGCAGCTGTGCGCCATTGCTCTCAGCACACTTCACACTCCGGTCACTGAGGGTGCAGGGCGCTGGGGGGGGGCGCCCTGGGACGCAATGAAAATACCTTAAATGGCTAAAAATACATCACATATAGCTCCTGTGCTATATGGATGTATTTAACCCCTGCCAGTTTTCCACAAAAAAGCGGGAGAAAGGCCGCCGAAAAAGGGGCGGAGCCTATCTCCTCAGCACACAAGCGCCATTTTTTCCTCACAGCTCCGTTGGAGGAAGGCTCCTTGACTCTCCCCTGCAGTCCTGCACTACAGAAACAGGGTAAAACAAGAGAGGGGGGGCACTAAATTGGCATATTAATATATACAGCAGCTATATTAGGGAAAAACACTTATATAAGGTTATCCCTGTATATATGTGTATATATATATATATATATATATATATATATATATATATATATATATATATAGCGCTCTGGTGTGTGCTGGCAAACTCTCCCTCTGTCTCCCCAAAGGGCTAGTGGGGTCCTGTCCTCTGTCAGAGCATTCCCTGTGTGTGTGCTGTGTGTCTGTACGCTGTGTCGACATGTATGAGGAGGAAAATGGTGTGGAGGCGGAGCAATTGCCTGTGTTAGTGATGTCACCCCCTAGGGAGTCGACACCTGACTGAATGGTCTTATGGAAAGAATTACGTGATAGTGTCGGCACTTTACAAAAGACTGTTGACGACATGAGACAGCCGGCAAATCAGTTAATACCTGTCCAGGCGTCTCAAACACCGTCAGGGGCTATAAAACGCCCGTTACCTCAGGTCGATACAGACACTGACACGGACACTGACTCCAGTGTCGACGGTGAGGAAACAAACGTATTTTCCACTAGGGCCACACGTTACATGATCACGGCAATGAAGGAGGTTTTGAACATTTCTGATACTACAAGTACCACAAAAAAGGGTATTATGTGGGGTGTGAAAAAACTACCCGTAGTTTTTCCTGAATCAGATGAATTAAATGAGGTGTGTGATGAAGCGTGGGTTTCCCCCGATAAAAAACTGCTAATTTCTAAAAAATTATTGGCATTATACCCTTTCCCGCCAGAGGTTAGGGCGCGTTGGGAAACACCCCCTAGCGTAGATAAGGCGCTCACACGCTTATCAAAACAAGTGGCGTTACCGTCTCCTGATACGGCCGCCCTCAAGGAACCAGCTGATAGGAAGCTGGAAAATATCCTTAAAAGTATATACACACATACTGGTATTATACTGCGACCAGCAATCGCCTCAGCCTGGATGTGCAGTGCTGGGGTGGCTTGGTCGGATTCCCTGACTGAAAATATTGATACCCTGGACAGGGACAATATATTATTGACTATAGAGCATTTAAAGGATGCATTTCTATATATGCGAGATGCACAGAGGGATATTTGCACTCTGGCATAAAGAGTAAGTGCGATGTCCATTTCTGCCAGAAGAGGATTATGGACGCGACAGTGGTCAGGGGATGCGGATTCCAAACGGCATATGGAAGTATTGCCGTATAAAGGGGAGGAGTTATTTGTGGTCGGTCTATCGGACCTGGTGGCCACGGCAACGGCTGGAAAATCCACCTTTTTACCCCAAGTCACCTCGCAGCAGAAAAAGATACCGTCTTTTCAGGCTCAGTCCTTTCGTCCCCATAAGGGCAAGCGGGCATAAGGCCACTCATATCTGCCCCGGGGCAGAGGAAGGGGAAAAAGACTGCAGCAAACAGCCTCTTCCCACGAACAGAAGCCCTCCCCCGCTTCTGCCAAGTCCTCAGCATGACGCTGGGGCCTTACAAGCGGACTCAGGCAAGGTGGGGGCCCGTCTCAAGAATTTCAGCGCGCAGTGGGCTCACTCGCAAGTGGACCCCTGGATCCTGCAGGTAGTATCTCAGGGGTACAAATTGGAATTCGAGACGTCTCCCCCTCGCCGGTTCCTGAAGTCTGCTTTACCAACGTCTCCCCCCGACAGGGAGGCGGTATTGGAAGCCATTCACAAGCTGTATTCCCAGCAGGTGATAATCAAGGTACCCCTCCTACAACAGGGAAAGGGGTATTATTCCACGCTGTTTGTGGTACCGAAGCCGGACGGCTCGGTGAGACCCATTTTAAATCTGAAATCCTTGAACACTTACATAAAAAGGTTCAAGTTCAAGATGGAGTCACTCAGAGCAGTGATAGCGAACCTGGAAGAAGGGGACTTTATGGTGTCTCTGGACATCAAGGATGCTTACCTCCATGTCCCAATTTGCCCTTCTCACCAAGGGTACCTCAGGTTTGTGGTACAGAACTGTCACTATCAGTTTCAGACGCTGCCGTTTGGATTGTCCACGGCACCCCGGGTCTTTACCAAGGTAATGGCCGAAATGATGATTCTTCTTCGAAGAAAAGGCGTCTTAATTATCCCTTACTTGGACGATCTCCTGATAAGGGCAAGGTCCAGAGAACAGTTAGAGGTCGGAGTAGCACTATCTCAAGTAGTACTACGACAGCACGGATGGATTCTAAATATTCCAAAATCGCAGCTGATTCCGACGACACGTCTGCTGTTCCTAGGGATGATTCTGGACACAGTCCAGAAAAAGGCGTTTCTCCCGGAGGAGAAAGCCAAGGAGTTATCCGACCTAGTCAGGAACCTCCTAAGACCAGGCCAAGTGTCAGTACATCAATGCACAAGGGTCCTGGGAAAGATGGTGGCTTCTTACGAAGCGATTCCATTCGGCAGATTCCACGCAAGAACTTTTCAGTGGGATCTGCTGGACAAATGGTCCGGATCGCATCTTCAAATGCATCAGCGGATAACCCTGTCTCCAAGGACAAGGGTGTCTCTCCTGTGGTGGTTACAGAGTGCTCATCTCCTAGAGGGCCGCAGATTCGGCATTCAGGATTGGGTCCTGGTGACCACGGATGCCAGCCTGAGAGGCTGGGGAGCAGTCACACAGGGAAGAAATTTCCAGGGCTTGTGGTCAAGCATGGAAACGTCACTTCACATAAATATCCTGGAACTAAGGGCCATTTACAATGCCCTAAGTCAGGCAAGACCTCTGCTTCAGGGTCAGCCGGTGTTGATCCAGTCGGACAACATCACGGCAGTCGCCCACGTAAACAGACAGGGCGGCACAAGAAGCAGGAGGGCAATGATGGAAGTGGCAAGGATTCTTCGCTGGGCGGAGAATCATGTGATAGCACTGTCAGCAGTGTTCATTCCGGGAGTGGACAACTGGGAAGCAGACTTCCTCAGCAGACACGATCTTCACCCGGGGGAGTGGGGACTTCACCCAGAAGTCTTCCACATGATTGTGAACCGTTGGGAAAAACCAAAGGTGGACATGATGGCGTCCCGCCTCAACAAAAAACTGGACAGATATTGCGCCAGGTCAAGGGACCCTCAGGCAATAGCTGTGGACGCTCTGGTAACACCGTGGGTGTACCAGTCAGTGTATGTGTTCCCTCCTCTTCCTCTCATACCAAAAGTACTGAGAATCATAAGAAGGAGAGGAGTAAAGACTATACTCGTGGCTCCAGATTGGCCAAGAAGGACTTGGTACCCGGAAATTCAAGAGATGCTCACGGAAGACCCGTGGCCTCTACCTCTAAGAAAGGACCTGCTCCAGCAGGGACCATGTCTGTTCCAAGACTTACCGCGGCTGCGTTTGACGGCATGGCGGTTGAACGCTGGATCTTGAAGGAAAAAGGCATTCCGGATGAAGTCATCCCTACCCTGATCAAAGCCAGGAAGGATGTAACCATACAACATTATCACCGTATTTGGCATAAATATGTTGCGTGGTGCGAGGCCAGGAAGGCCCCTATAGAGGAATTTCAACTGGGTCGTTTCCTGCATTTCCTGCAAACAGGACTGTCTATGGGCCTCAAATTAGGGTCCATTAAGGTTCAAATTTCGGCCCTGTCAATATTCTTCCAGAAAGAACTGGCTTCTGTTCCTGAAGTTCAGACGTTTGTCAAGGGAGTACTGCATATACAGCCTCCTTTTGTGCCTCCAGTGGCACCTTGGGATCTCAATGTAGTTTTGGGATTCCTAAAATCACATTGGTTTGAACCACTCACCACTGTGGACTTAAAATATCTCACATGGAAAGTGGTAATGCTGTTAACCCTGGCTTCAGCCAGGCGTGTCTCAGAATTGGCGGCTTTATCCTATAAAAGCCCTTACCTAATTTTTCATACGGACAGGGCAGAATTGAGGACTCGTCCTCAATTTCTACCTAAGGTGGTTTCAGCATTTCACTTAAACCAGCCTATTGTGGTGCCTGCGGCTACTAGGGACTTGGAGGATTCCAAGTTGCTGGACGTAGTCAGGGCCCTGAAAATATATGTTTCCAGGACGGCTGGAGTCAGGAAATCTGATTCGCTGTTTATCCTGTATGCACCCAACAAGCTGGGTGCTCCTGCTTCTAAGCAGACGATTGCTCGTTGGATTTGTAGTACAATTCAGCTTGCACATTCTGTGGCAGGCCTGCCACAGCCAAAATCTGTAAAAGCCCATTCCACACGGAAAGTGGGCTCATCTTGGGCGGCTGCCCGAGGGGTCTCGGCTTTACAACTTTGCCGAGCAGCTACTTGGTCAGGGGCAAACACGTTTGCTAAATTCTACAAATTTGATACCCTGGCTGAGGAGGACCTGGAGTTCTCTCATTCGGTGCTGCAGAGTCATCCGCACTCTCCCGCCCGTTTGGGAGCTTTGGTATAATCCCCATGGTCCTTTCGGAGTCCCCAGCATCCACTAGGACGTTAGAGAAAATAAGAATTTACTTACCGATAATTCTATTTCTCATAGTCCGTAGTGGATGCTGGGCGCCCATCCCAAGTGCGGTTTATCTGCAATACTTGTACATAGTTATTGTTAACTAAATCGGGTTATTGTTGAGCCATCTGTTGAGAGGCTCAGTTGTTTCATACTGTTAACTGGGATTCATATCACGAGTTGTACGGTGTGATTGGTGTGGCTGGTATGAGTCTTACCCGGGATTCAAAATCCTTCCTTATTGTGTACGCTCGTCCGGGCACAGTGTCCTAACTGAGGCTTGGAGGAGGGTCATAGTGGGAGGAGCCAGTGCACACCAGGTAGTCCTAAATCTTTCTAGAGTGCCCAGCCTCCTTCGGAGCCCGCTATTCCCCATGGTCCTTTCGGAGTTCCCAGCATCCACTACGGACTACGAGAAATAGAATTACCGGTGAGTAAATTCTTATTTTTCCCCCAAAAAATGCTCCGAAATTTTTTTACCTTTTTTTTTTTTTTTTTTTTTTATATGAGTGAAATAGGTGAAGAACATGAATTTAAACTTCTCCAAAATGATTTTACTTAAAAAGATTTTTTTTTAAAATTATTTTCTCTTGCGTCCTAGAGGATGCTGGGGACTCCGTAAGGACCATGGGCTATAGACGGGCTCCGCAGGAGACATGGGTACTATAAAGAAACTTTAGAATGGGTGTGCACTGGCTCCTCCATCTATGCCCCTCCTCCAGACCTCAGTTAGATCCTGTGCCCAGAGGAGATTGGGTGCACTACAGGGGAGCTCTCCTGAGTTTCTCTGAAAAAAGAATTTTGTTAGGTTTTTTATTTTCAGGGAGCACTGCTGGCAACAGGCTCCCTGCATCGTGGGACTGAGGAGAGAGAAGCAGACCTACTTAAGTGATAGGCTCTGCTTCTTAGGCTACTGGACACCATTAGCTCCAGAGGGAGTCGGAACGCAGGTCTTCCCTCGCCTTTCGTTCCAGAGTCGCGCCGCCGTCCTCCTCACAGAGCCGGAAGAAAGAAGCCGGGTGAGTATAAGAAGAAAGAAGACTTCAAAGGCGGCAGAAGACTTCAGATCTTCTCTGAGGTAACGCTGCGCGCCATTGCTCCCACACACAACACACACTGCAGGCACGGATGGGTGCAGGGCGCAGGGGGGGCACCCTGGGCAGCAATATAACACCTCTAGGACTGGCTAGTACATATATAGGCTGCGGAGGCAGTATATATTAAAATCCTCCGCCAGTATTACAAAATTGAGCGGGACCGAAGCCCGCCGCTGGGGGGGGGGGGGGGGGTGTATGGGGGTGGGGGTGGTGGTGTATGGGGCTGGGGGGGGGTGGGTGGGGGGTGTATGGGGCTGGGGGGGGGGGTGTATGGGGCTGGGGGACGGGACGGACGGAGCTTGATCCCACAGCACCTTAAAATCTATTTACACATACGGGTGCTTTACTCAGGCCGGCAATAGCATCGGCATGGGTATGTAGCGCAGTTGCAGTTTGGACAGATACCTTGTCAGCTGACATTGATACCCTAGATAGGGATACCATTTTATTGACCATAGGTCACATTAAAGACGCAGTCTTATATATGAGAGATGCTCAGAGAGACGTTGGGCTGCTAGGTTCGAGAGCCAACGCCATGGCGATTTCGGCTAGGCGAGCCAATGGACATGTGATGCCGACTCAAAGATGCATATGGAGGTTTTACCTTACAAGGGTGAGGTTTTATTTGGGGAAGGTCTCGCGGACCTGGTTTCCACACCTACAGCGGGTAAATCTACTTTTTTGCCTTTTGTTCCCCCACAGCAAAAGAAAACTCCACAATAGCAGATGCAGTCCTTTCGGTCGCATAAATCCAGAAGAGGTCGGGGCTCAACCTTCCTCGCCAGAGGTAAGGGTAGGGGGAAAAGAACGCCTGCTACGGCTAGTTCCCAGGAGCAGAAGTCCTCCCCGGCTTCCACTAAATCCACCGCATGACGCTGGCGCTCCACTCAGGGAGTCCGCACCGGTGGGGGCACGTCTTCGACTCTTCAGCCAGGTCTGGGTTCTGTCAGACGGGGATCCTTGGGCGCTGGAAATTGTGTCCCAAGTCTACAAACTGGAATTCGAAGAGGTGCCTCCTCGCCGATTTTTCAAGTCGGCCTTGCCAGCTGCTCCCCCAGAGAGGGAAATAGTGTTAGCTGCAATTCAAAAGCTGTGTCAACAGCAAGTGATTATCAAGGTTCCCTTAGTCCAACAGGGAAAAGGGTACTATTCAACCCTGTTCGTGGTCCCGAAACCGGGTGGGGACTTCATCAAGAAATTTTTGCAGAGACTTCCTCAAGTAGACATGATGGCGTCACGCCTCAACAAGAAGCTTTGGATGTATTGTGCCAGGTCAAGGGACCCTCAGGCAGTAGCAGTGGACGCCCTGGTGACACCATAGGTGTTTCAGTCGGTCTATGTGTTCCCTCCTCTTCCTCTCATCTCAAAAATATTGAGAATCATAAGACGAAAAAGAGTGCAGACAATACTCATTGTTCCAGATTGGCCTCGAAGGGTCTGGTATTCAGATCTTCAGGATATGCTCACAGAAGATCCGTGGCCTCTTCCTCTCAGGGAGGACCTGTTGCAGCAGGGGCCCTGCGTGTTCCAAGACTTACCGCGGTTATGTTTGACGACATGGCGGTTGAACACCGAATCCTAGCTAGGAAAGGTATTCCGGAAGAAGTCATCCCTACGCTGATAAAGGCTAGGAAGGAGGTGACGGCGAAACATTATCACCGTATCTGGAGGAAGTATGTATCTTGGTGTGAAGCCAAGAATGCTCCTACGGAAGATTTCCATCTGGGCCGTTTTCTCCACTTTCTACAGACAGGAGTGGATATGGGCCTGAAGTTAGGCTCCATTAAGGTACAGATTTCAGCCCTATCCATTTTCTTTCAGAAGGAATTGGCTTCTCTCCCAGAAGTCCAGACTTTTGTAAACGGAGTGCTGCACATCCAGCCTCCTTTTGTGCCCCCAGTGGCACCATGGGACTTAATGTGGTGTTACGGTTCCTAAACTCTCACTGGTTTGAACCGCTTCAGACGGTTGAATTCAAATTTCTCACTTGGAAGGTGGTTATGTTGTTGGCCTTGGCACTGCGAGGCGGGTGTCCGAATTGGCGGCCTTGTCTCACAAGAGCCCCTATCTAATTTTCCATATGGATAGAGCGGAGTTGAGGACTCGTCCTCAATTTTTGCCCAAGGTGGTTTCATTATTTCATATGAACCAACCTATTGTGGTGCCTGTGGCTACGGGTGACTTGGAGGATTCCAAGTCCCTGGATGTAGTCAGGGCCTTAAAAATCTATGTAGCCAGGATGGCTCGGGTTAGGAAAACAGTGGCACTGTTTGTCCTGTATGCAGCCAACAAACTTGGCGCTCCTGCTTCAAAGCAGACTATTGCTCGCTGGATCTGTAACACGATTCAGCAGGCGCATTCTACGGCTGGATTGCCGTTACTAAATTCGGTAAAGGCCCATTCCACTAGAAAGGTGGGCTCTTCTTGGGCGGCTGCCCGAGGCATGTCGGCTTTACAGCTTTGCCGAGCAGCTACCTGGTCGGGTTCAAACACTTTTGCAAAGTTCTATAAGTTTGATACCCTGGCTGATTAGGACCTTGCGTTTGCTCAGTCGGTGCTGCAGAGTCGTCCGCAGTCTCCCGCCCGGTCTGGAGCTTTGGTATAAACCCCATGGTCCTTAAGGAGTCCCCAGCATCCTCTAGGACGTGAGAGAAAATAAGATTTTAAACCTACCAGTAAATCTTTTTCTCCTAGTCCGTAGAGGATGCTGGGCGCCCGTCCTAGTGTGGACTATTTTCTGCAAGGCTTATATATAGTTATTGCTTACATAAGGGTTATGTTACAGTTTAAATCAGTCTTTGCCTGATACTGTTTTGTTCATACTGTTAACTGGTTGCGTATATTCCAGGTTATACGGTGTGGATGGTGTGGGCTGGTATGAATCTTGCCCTTGGATTAACAAAAATCCTTTCCTCGTACTGTCCGTCTCCTCTGGGCACAGTTCTCTAACTGAGGTCTGGAGGAGGGGCATAGAGGGAGGAGCCAGTGCACACCCATTCTAAAGTTTCTTTATAGTGCCCATGTCTCCTGCGGAGCCCGTCTATACCCCATGGTCCTTTACGGAGTCCCCAGCATCCTCTACGACTAGGAGAAAAAGATTTACCGGTAGGTTTAAAATCTTATTTTTTTTGATTAAAGAAAAAAAAATATATATTTTTTCTCTCAAACATCGGAACATCTGTGGGGAAGATCAATAAGATCGGAACATCGTGACCATTGTGACATTATTTCTCTAACGTCCTAGTGGATGCTGGGAACTCCGTAAGGACCATGGGGAATAGCGGGCTCCGAAGGAGGCTGGGCACTCTAGAAAGATCTTAGACTACCTGGTGTGCACTGGCTCCTCCCACTATGACCCTCCTCCAAGCCTCAGTTAGATTTCGTGCCCGGCCGAGGTTGGATGCACACTAGGGGCTCTCCTGAGCTCTTAGAAAGTTATAGTCTTAGAATTTGTTCTTTTCAGTGAGACCTGCTGGCAACAGGCTCACTGCAGCGAGGGACTAAGGGGAGAAGAAGCGAACTCGCCTGCTTGCAGCCGGATTGGGCTTCTTAGGCTACTGGACACCATTAGCTCCAGAGGGATCGACCGCAGGCCCAGCCTTGATGTTCGGTCCCGGAGCCGCGCCGCCGTTCCCCTTACAGAGCCAGAAGCAAGAAGATGGTCCGGAAAATCGGCGGCATGAAGACTCAGTCTTCACCAAGGTAGCGCACAGCACTGCAGCTGTGCGCCATTGCTCCTCTCACACACTTCATACTCCGGTCACTGAGGGTGCAGGGCGCTGGGGGGGGGCACCCTGAGGCAGCAATAAAAACACCTTGGCTGGCAAAAATACCTCAATATATAGCCCCAGGGGCTATATATGAGGTAAATACCCCTGCCAGAAGTCCATAAAAAACGGGAGAATAGGCCGCGAAAAAGGGGCGGAGCCTATCTCCTCAGCACACTGGCGCCATTTTCCCTCACAGCTCCGTTGGAGGGAAGCTCCCTGGCTCTCCCCTGCAGTTTACAAGGGTTAAAAAAAGAGAGAGGGGGCACTAAATTTAGGCGCAGTATACATTATATATATATATATATATATATATATATATATATATATATATATATATATATATAGATATATATAGATATAAAGCTATATAGATATAAAGCTATAGGGGACATAACTCAGTTAGTCCCTGCAGTATATAGCGCTCTGGTGTGTGCTGGCATACTCTCACTCTGTCCCCCCCAAAGGGCTTTTGTGGGTCCTGTCCTCGTTTAGAGCATTCCCTGTGTGTCTGCGGTGTGTCGGTACGGCTGTGTCGACATGTTGAATGAGGAGGCTTATATGGTGACGGAACAGAGGCCGATATATGTGATGTCGCCCCCTGTGGGGCCGACACCAGAGTGAATAGAGAGGTAAAAGGTATTAACCGACAGTGTGAACTCCTTACATAAAAGGGTGGATGACGTAACAGCTGTGGGACAGCCGGCTTCGCAGCCCGCGCCTGCCCAGGCGTCTCAAAGGCCATCAGGGGCTCAAAAACGCCCGCTCTCTCAGATGGCATACACAGATGTCGACACGGAGTCTGACTCCAGTGTCGACAAGGTGGAGACATATACACAATCCAATCCGGGACTTGATCCCGGCAATAAAAAATGTGTTATACATTTCTGACTTTAACCTCTATAAATGGGTTTTAGGTTTGGGGAGAAAAAACAGGCAGTGTTTTGTTCCCCCATCAGATGAATAAATGAAGTGTGTGAAAAGCGTGGGTTCCCCCGTTAAGAAACTGGTAATTTATAAAAAAGTTACTGATGGCGTACCCTTTCCCGCCAGGAGGATAAGTTACGCTGGGAGATATCCCCTAGGGTGGATAAGGCGCTCACACGTTTGTCAAAAAAGGTGGCACTGCCGTCTTAGGATACGGCCACTTTAATAAGTACCTGTTGATAAAAAACAGGAGGCTATCCTGAAGTCTGTATTTACACACTCTGGTACTAGACTGAGACCTGCAGATAGTGCTGCTGCAGCGTGGTGACCCTGTCAAACAGGGATAATAGTTGGCAAACATAAAAACATATTAAAGACGTTGTCTTATATATGGGGGATGCACAGAGGGATATTTTGCCGGCTGGCATCCAAAATAAATGTAATGTCCATTCTGTCAGGAGGGTATTAGAGACCTGTCACTGGACAGGTGATGCTGACTTAAAAAGCGCATAGAGAGCCTTATAAGGGTGAGGAATTATTTGGGGATGGTCTCTGGGACCTCGTATCCACAGCAACTGCTGGGAAGAAATAATTTTACCTCAGGTTTCCTCACAGAAAAAGGTACAGTCCTTTCGGCTTCAGAAAAGCAAACGGGTCAAATGGCGCTTCCTTTCTGTACAGAGACAAGGGTAGAGGGAAAAAGCTGCACCAGTCAGCCTGTTCCCAGAATCAAGATTCTTCCCCCGCCTCCTGTGAGTACACACCATGACGCGGGTGCTCCACAGGTGTAGCCAGGTACGGTGGGGGGCCGCCTCAAAAATTTCAGCAATTAGTGGGCTCGCTCACAGGTGGATCCCTGTTTCTTCCAAGTAGTATTTCAGGGGTACAAGCTGGAATTAGAGATGTCTCCCCCCAGCCGTTTCCTAAAATATGCCTTGCTGACAACTCCCTCAGGCAGGGAGGCTGTGCTAGAGGCAATTAATAAGCGGTATTCCCAGCAGGTAATACTCAAGGTGCCCCTACTTCAACAATGACGGGGTTACTATTCCACACGGGTTGGGGTACCGAAACCGCATGGTTCGGTGTGACCCATTTTATATTTAAAATCCTTGAACATAAAAAAATTCAAGTTCAAGATGGAATCGCTCAGGGCGGTTATTGCAAGCCTGGACGAGGGGGATTACATGGTATCCCGGGACATCAAGGATGCTTACCTGCATGTCCCCATTTACCATCCTCGCCAAGAGTACCTCAGATTTGTGGTACAGGATTACCATTACCAAGTCCAGACACTGCCGTTTGGACTGTACATGGCACCGAGGGTGTTTTATCAAGGTAATGGCCGAAATGATGATACTCCTTCAAAAAAAGGGAGTTGTAATTATCCCGTACTTGGACAATCTCGTTATAAGGGCGAGGTCCAAGGAGCAGTTGGTAGTCGGGGTAGCACTATTTTGGAAAGTGCTACAACAGCATAGGTGGATTCTAAACAGTCCAAAGTCACAGCTGGTTCCTATGACACGTCTACTGTTCCTGGGGATGGTTCTGGACATAAACCAGAAATAGTGTTTCTCCCGGAGGAGAAAGCCAAGGAGTTGTCATCTCTAGTCAGAGACCTCCTGAAACCAAAATAGGTAGCGGTGCATCATTGCACGCGAGTCCTGGGAAAAATGGTAGCTTCTTACGAAGCAATCCCATTAGGCAGGTTCCATACAAGAACTTTTCAGAGGGACCTGTTGGACAAGTGGTCCGGATCGCATCTTCCGATGCATAGGCTGATAACCCTGTCTCCAAGGACCAGGGTATCTCTACTGTGGTGGCTGCAGAGTGCCCATCTTCTAGAGGGCCGCAGGTTCGGCATACAGGACTAGGTCCTAGTGACCATGGATTCCAGCCTTTGAGGCTGTCGGGCAGTCACATAGGGAAGAAACTTCCAGGGACTTTGGTCAAGTCAGTTTATTTCCCTACACATAAATATTCTGGATCTGAGGGCCATTTACAATGCCCTGAGGCCAGCAAGGCCTCTGCTTCAAAACCAGCCGGTACTGATCCAATCCGACAACATCACGGCAGTCGCCCATGTAAACAACAGGGCGGCACAAAAAGCAGGATGGCGATGGCAGAAGCCACAAGGATTCTCCGATAGGCGGAAAATCATGTGTTAGCACTGTCAGCAGTGTTCATTCCCGGAGTGGACAACTGGGAAGCAGATCTTCTCAACAGACACGACCTCCACCCGGGAGAATGGGTACTTCCTCCAGAAGTCTTCCAATAGGATTGTACACCATTGGGAAAGGCCACAGGTGGACATG
The DNA here is from genome assembly GCF_028390025.1 of Pseudophryne corroboree. Taxonomy (NCBI): domain Eukaryota; kingdom Metazoa; phylum Chordata; class Amphibia; order Anura; family Myobatrachidae; genus Pseudophryne; species Pseudophryne corroboree. The sequence goes on along the minus strand of NC_086445.1, from coordinate 916,367,713 downwards.
ATGGCGTCCCGCCTTAACAAAAAGCTATAAAAGATATTGCTCCAGGTCAAGGGACCCTCAGGCGATAGCTATGGACGCTCTGGTAACACCGTGGGTGTACCAGTCGGTTTAGGTGTTCTCCCCTCTGCCTCTCATACCAAAGGTACTGAGAATAATAAGAAGGCGAGGAGTAAGAACGATACTCGTGGATGGCCAAGAAGAGCTTGGTACCCAGAACTTCAAGAATTTATATCAGAGGACCCATGGCCTCTGCCACTCAGTCAGGACCTGCGGCAGCAGGGGCCCTGTCTGTTCCAAGACTTACCGCGGCTGCGTTTGACGGCATGGCGGTTGAACGCCGGATCCTGAAGGAAAAGGGCATTCCGGAGGAAGTAATTCCTACGCTTACTAAAGCCAGGAAAGAGGTTACAGCAACTCATTATCACCGCATATGGCGAAAATATGTTGCATGGTGTGAGGCCGAAAGGGCCCCAACAGAGGAATTTCAACTAGGTCGATTTCTGCATTTCCTGCAAGCAGGAGTGACTATGGGCCTTAAAATTGGGTTCCATTAAGGTACAGATCTCGGCTCTGTCGATTTTCTTTCAAAAAAAAAAAAAAAAAAACTAGCTTCAGTACCTGAAGTTCAGACATTTATAAAAGGAGTGCTGCATAGTCAGCCCCCGTTTGTGCCTCCTGTGGCACCTTGGGATCTCAACGTGGTGTTGAGTTTTTCTTAAAATCACATTGGTTTGAACCACTAAAAACCGTGGATCTGAAATATCTCACATGGAAGGTGGTTATGTTATTGGCCTTGGCTTCTGCCAGGCGATTATCAGAATTGGCGGCTTTGTCTTGTAAAAGCCCTTATTTGATTTTCCATATGGATAGGGCAGAATTGAGGACTCGTCCCCAGTTTCTCCCTAAGGTGGTGTCAGCGTTTCACCTGAACCAGCCTATTGTGGTGCCTGCGGCTACTAAGGATTTGGAGGACTCCAAGTTGCTAGACGTTGTCAGGGCCCTGAAAATATATGTTTCCAGGACGGCTGGAGTCAGAAAATCTGACTCGCTGTTTATCCTATATGCACCCAACAAGCTGGGTGCTCCTGCTTCTAAGCAGACTATTGCTCGTTGGATTTGTAGTACAATTCAGCTTGCACATACTGTGGCAGGCCTGCCACAGCCAAAATCTGTCAATGCCCATTCCACAAGGAAGGTGGGCTCATCTTGGGCGGCTGCCCGAGGGGTCTCGGCTTTACAACTTTGCCGAGCAGCTACTTGGTCAGGGGCAAACACGTTTGCAAAATTCTACAAATTTGATACCCTGGCTGAGGAGGACCTGGAGTTCTCTCATTCGGTGCTGCAGAGTCATCCGCACTCTCCCGCCCGTTTGGGAGCTTTGGTATAATCCCCATGGTCCTTACGGAGTTCCCAGCATCCACTAGGACGTCAGAGAAAATAAGAATTTACTCACCGGTAATTCTGTTTCTCGTAGTCCGTAGTGGATGCTGGGCGCCCATCCCAAGTGCGGTTTATCTGCATTACTTGTACATAGTTATTGTTAACTAAATCGGGTTATTGTTGAGCCATCTGTTGAGAGGCTCTATTGTTTCATACTGTTAACTGTGTTTCATATCACGAGTGGTACGGTGTGATTGGTGTGGCTGGTATGAGTCTTACCCGGGATTCAAAATCCTTCCTTATTGTGTACGCTCGTCCGGGCACAGTACCTAACTGAGGCTTGGAGGAGGGTCATAGTGGGAGGAGCCAGTGCACACCAGGTAGTCTAAGATCTTTCTAGAGTGCCCAGCCTCCTTCGGAGCCCGCTATTCCCCATGGTCCTTACGGAGTTCCCAGCATCCACTACGGACTACGAGAAACAGAATTACCGGTGAGTAAATTCTTATTTTTTTACCCACAAGACAGCTGCCAGGTACACAGGGGGTGTCTGGGGGTGGGGGGTCCTGCCGTGCTGACCGATCAGCAGTGATCAGTAACACTGTGGGCTGGGTGCAGGGAGGCAGAGGGACCTTCCGGTCCCTCTGAGAGCAGCAGCGGAAGTAAGTTGCCCTTCTCTGCCGCTGCTAACACTCTCTATCTGACTGGTCGCATCCTGTGCGACCAGTCAGATAAAACACTGGCTGGTGTGGTCGCATCTGATGCGACCATGCCAGGCAAGTGAGTGGTTAAAGAGAAGCAGTCCCCAGGTTGTACTGTACAATACTTATTGTATACAGTAGTGTCTACAGCAGTATGTTATATGATGGCCTTGATTTAAAGCATTCACTGTGTTTGGCACATTTTTTGCCATTGAAGTTAACAAGGTTATAATACAATACATTTATGAATATTGTACCAAAAGATAAACACTGAAGAAGAAAAAGTAATTAGGCTGAGGCCGAGAGCTTATGGGCGACCCCTTGGTCCTGTGTAACCTATCCACAAATTCAGGTCTGGTTATGTTGTTTATTCAGATGATATTTGCTTGCTGTGTATGTAACAAACTGCAAAAGTTAGTGGGGTATATGCAATTCACGGCGAATAGCGGCAAATTATCGCCGTTTTTTAATTCGACACAATTCGACAGGTGAATTCCGGCAGGTGGCTGCCGGAATTCACCATATTCAATGAAAAACGGATTCGACAGTCCCGCGGGCGAAAAACGGCCGATTTGCCGGATTTTGCCGCGATTTAAAAAAACGGGAAAAACCCGAAAAAAAAATGGCGTGGGGTCCCCCCTCCAAAGCATAACCAGCCTCGGGCTCTTCGAGCTGGTCCTGGTTTTAAAAATCCGGGGGAAAAATTAACAGCGGATCCCCCGTATTTTTAAAACCAGCACCGGGCTCTGCGCCTGGTGCTGGTGCCAAAAATACGGGGGACAAAAAGAGTAGGGATCCCCCGTATTTTTAAAACCAGCACCGGGCTCCACTAGCTGGACAGATAATGCCACAGCCGGGGGTCACTTTTATACAGTGCCCTGCGGCCGTGGCATTAAATATCCAACTAGTCACCCCTGGCCGGGGTACCCTGGGGGAGTGGGGACCCCTACAATCAAGGGGTCCCCCCCCCCCCAGCCACCCAAGGGCCAGGGGTGAAGCCCGAGGCTGTCCCCCCTCCCCCCCCATCCAAAGGCTGCGGATGGGAGGCTGATAGCCTTGAGTAAAATGACAGAATACTGTTTTTTCCAGAAGAACTACAAGTCCCAGCAAGCCTCCCCCGCAAGCTGGTACTTGGAGAACCACAAGTACCAGCATGCGTGAGAAAAACGGGCCCGCTGGTACCTGTAGTTCTACTGGGAAAAAAATACCCAAATAAAAACAGGACACAGACACCGTGACAAGTACAACTTTATTACATACTGCCGACACACACATACTTACCTATGTTGACCTGCCGACTGCCACAGTCTCCGACGATCCGGGGTACCTGTGCAAAAAATTATACTCACCTCAATCCAGTGTCCGGGAGATAATCCACGTACTTGTTAAAAAAAAAAAACGAACACCCGTACCATGCCGGACTGAAAGGGGTCCCATGCTTACACATCAGACCCCTTTCCCCCGAATGCCGGGACACCACGTGACTCCTGTCACTGAGGTCCCTTCAGCCAATCAGGAAGCGCTACTTCCGTGGCGCTCACCTGATTGGCTGTGCGCTGTCTGAACTCAGACAGCGCATCGCACAGCGCCCTCCATTATATTCAATGGTGGGAACTTTGCGGCTAGCGGTGGGGTCACCCGCCGGTCAGCGGCTGACCGCGGGTAACCCCCGCTGACGGCAAAGTTCTCACCATTGAATATAATGGAGAGGCTTTGCGATGCGCTGTCTGACAGCTCAGACAGCGCACAGCCAATCAGGTGAGCGCCACGAAGTAGCGCTTCCTGATTGGCTGAAGGGACCTTTCTGTGACAGCTGTCACGGAGCCGTCTTAGCATTCGGGGATAGGGGTCCCATGTGTAAGCATGGGACCCCTTTCAGTCCGTTTGGTCGGGTGTCCGGTTTTTTTTTTTTTTTTACAAGTCCGTGGATTTATCTCTGGACCCTGGTTGAGGTGAGTATATTGATCTTTTCTTTTCAGGTATCCGTGGATTCTACATGGAGAAGAGGACCGATGTCGGCGTGTGAACATAGGTAAGTATGTGTGTGTCGACGTATGAAATAAAGTTGTACTTGTCACGGTGTGTGTGTCCTGTTTTTATTTGGGTATTTTTTTCCCAGTAGAACTACAGGTACCAGCGGGCCCGTTTTTCTCACGCATGCTGGTACTTGTGGTTCTCCAAGTACCAGCTTGTGGGGGAGGCTTGCTGGGACTTGTAGTTCTTCTGGGAAAAACAATATTCTCTAATTTTACCAAGGCTATCAGCCTCCCATCCGCAGCCCTTGGATGGGGGGGGACAGCCTCGGGCTTCACCCCTGGCCCTTGGGTGGCTGGGGGGGGGGACACCCCTTGATTGAAGGGGTCCCCACTCCCCCAGGGTACCCCGGCCAAGGGTGACTAGTTGGATATTTAATGCCACGGCCGCAGGGCACTGTATAAAAGTGACCCCCGGCTGTGGCATTATCTGTCCAGCTAGTGGAGCCCGATGCTGGTGTTAAAAATACGGGGGACCCCTGCTCGTTTTGTCCCCCGTATTTTTTGCACCAGCACCAGGCGCAGAGCCCGGTGCTGGTTAAAAAATACGGGGGATCCTCTGTCAAATTTTCCCCCGCATTTTTAGAACCAGGCCCAGCTCGAAGAGCCCGAGGCTGGTTATGCTTTGGAGGGGGGACCCCACGCCATTTTTTCCCGGGATTTTACCATTCCATCTATAAAAAAAAAAAAAAAATATTATTTTTAAAAATATATAAATAATACTTGTGCCTCCAAAAAAGACAAACCAAGCACCTAATTCCTTCTAATATAAATAGATCTGATATTACCAAGAAAAAAAAACACAAAAAAAACATGTTTTAATTTTTTTTTTATTGGTTTCACCCTCCAAAGTGTGGCGGATTGAAAATGACGAATTTGCTGTCTAAAAGCACTGTTGTCGAATTTCCAAACTTGAATTGAATACACTTTGGTCGAATTGCAGCACTTGTATCATTGCAGAAAAGTCGAATTTGCAAAAAGTCGAATTTCAAAAAGTCGAATTTTGAAAGTCCCTTTTTTATGACGGAAAGTACTGAATTGCATTGACAAATTATTTTTTTTGGCGAAAATGTCCCGAAATTCGACAATTTCGGTAATTCGACCGCAATTGCATATACCCCAGTGACTTGTAAAATTATCATTCAAAACTGAACTTGGGGGAAATCAGAACTGGAATATGTTTTTTATATAATCAGACCCTTTTTTTTTTTCTCCTTAAGGAGAAATGTAAAGTATATATGATTTCATTATAAAGCCAACCTAACTCTGTCACACCATGCTATGTGAATGGCTGTACAAAGACATATTGGGTGGAATTATTTGTGTAGATTAAACATTCTTTTATACAAGATGGTATCGGGATCCTAGAGTTTGGCATGCCGGCGGTCAGGAGACAGACAGCGGCATTCCAATGGTCATGATTCCGATACCATTTAGATATGTATGCTAACACTTACCCCCCTTACCCTAGCTCTCCCTACCTGCAGCCTAACCCTAACCGTACCCTCCTATTGCCTAACCCTAACAGCTCCACTCAAAAAAAACAAAAAAAAAAACAAAGAAGTATATGTGTGTTTCAAGGTCTGGCAAAAGTATTTCCTTGCTAAAAGAAAAGTAGAAGGAAGATTGAGAATTTGAACAGTGATAATATCACCTTATCAAACCTACAAATACGGGGTGAGAGTAGGATGTTGGCTAAGGGGGAAGGGTGAGTGAAGTGACGAAGGATATACCCAGGCTTTGTGGGAAAATGCCGGTGCTACCTTTAGGAAAACCCAAAATGGTCCAAGGAGATGTTAGTATCACCTTGTGAGGAGAGGTGGAACACGTGGAGTGTTAAATGAGGCTTTCAAAGAATGAGTAGTGCAGAGGCTTTTAGACATCACCACCATATGGATGTTCTCTCCTCTCCTGCATTTGGTCTGTTGGTGTAAGGATAATGTCAGAAATTGATTAGTTTAAAGTATTCCACCACAGTTGGAGGGGAGGGTTTTCTTCAATGGGCTCTATGTAACGAGTGCCTTCACCACTAAACTAAGATGTTTTAGGAGAGATTTGTTTTGTAAGCAAATATGGAGTTGTCAAGATTGCCAGACACCAGGACCAGTCGGCACACCTCTACCAATGATATTCTTTGCGAGATAATCTAATTCCAGAAGGTGACCTATTATACGTTTTCATTAGACTGTAAACAAAGCATAGCAATGTCTGCCATATAATAACTTATATATAGAGAGCACCAGTTGTCTAGAAGTGTTTCATTATCTAAAGTGGAGCAAGGCCATTAATACAGTCATGAGGATTCTCAGGCACTTTACTGTCATTCGCATGCTATATTTGTTTAATCCATCAGTAATATAGACAGTATCACAATATATGTTGGGATCACTTGCAGCCAGAGCCCTGCTTCAGTGCATCATTTTCCTATTTAACCACATTTTGTCTATATAATCCCGTAATTATTCTAATATGCTGTCAAATGACAATCCTAACTATCCTGAAAACAATATAGAAAGTTTTCTTGGTTAGAATATTATTATAAGACTGAAGATGGTTGTTTATAAAGGAGTGACAATAAACCAGATATGAGGTGACTAAATAGGTGTTCTCCAAGGTATTTGCTATGGTGATATTGCTCAGTACACATATGACTACACAGTATACAGTAATTATTATTTTGTGTTGGCCAATGTAGATTTTGCGGTTATCAGGGCAAAACTATGCACTATTGTGTGATACCGTCACTGTAAATGTCAATCCATTAAGCAATTCAGGAATTACTTGGCTTTCCCGGTAGACACAGTACAATAGCACTGTGACAGGCTGCGCACAATTGTTTATATTTAGTGATAAAAGGCAAAATTAACCCCCTATTTGCTGTGACAACCGAATCCCTAATTTTAACCATATGAAAAAATTGTGAATTTTTTTAGATTGTGGGATTACTATAATCACTCGTGAATAAAATTGTACACTTGTTGATGATCATTAGATGTACCGTCCGTGTGTCTTTTCATTGGTGAGGAAAGATAGCGTATTGGCTTCTATATAATTGTGCAGTCCTTTTGCAGCAAATACAGTGGAACGGGTTCAGTATGATTTACAGATGGTCATAAACCTGACAGCCATTGACCGACAGTCAAAATACCGACACGGTAAAAATACCAACATTCGTTATGCCGTCATATTCAAAATGCTGACATAGACTACCGCCATTTGAAATGGCGACATTTCAGAATACCGGCATGAGTTTTTTGTTTTCGATGTCGACGTGGGCACCGTGTAAGTGTACCGCGTCCCCTCGCATGGGTTGCTGTGCTCGCCATGCTTCGAGCACAGTTCCCCGCTTTGCTTGGCACACTGTTATATTCCCACTCCAGGTCCACTGGGATGGTAAAGTATGAACAAGTCTGTTTTGGGGCAAAAAATTCTTAAAAACACATGTCGGAAATTTCAAATGTCGGCATTTTGGCATTTGTATTGTGTCTGTTGGTAAATCAACTGCTACCCCACTGGAACAGGAACACTAATGCTGTACTTATGACAGTCTACTTATCTAAAAATTAAAGCAGGATGACTGCTGAAGTGACAGTAGTAACCTGGTACCTGTCTAGAGTAATGTTTTTCATCCACATCTGATTTAGATTAAGCAATTGTGATAAAAAGCAGGTTCCTTCATTGCTTGTTTGTATCTAGTTCTACTTTTATAAAATGCTTCTCTGTTAGATCCAAATGTGCTAAATCAGTGTTATTACATTCAGTGCCCGCAAAGTGCCATTGGTATGGTGGAAATGCCGGTTTTTAGTGACTCGGAACATGTCCAGCTTACCCTCGCACAGGACAATGCCGCTACCGCAATGTGATCTATTGATTAACATGAAGAATTGAATACCAAGCTATGGGGCAGATGTATTAACCTGGAGAAGGCATAAGGAAGTGATAAACCAGTGATAAATGCAATGTGATAAACGCACCAGCCAATCAGCTCCAATATGTAAATGAACAGTTTTGAGCTGATTGGCTGTTGCGTTTATCGCCTTGCACTTATCACTGGTTTATCACTTTCTTATGCCTTCTCCAGGTTAATACATCTGTCCATATGTGCCTTTCTTTCCCTTTGCTGCTAAGAGAATGTACAGTGCATTCTTTATCAACCACTCTAATCAACGCTTTTAATATATAATTTATTTTGTTTTGTTTTTTTCACATAGCATACATTTCCCCTTTTATTAATATAAAAACACAAGGACTGGGTTAGTTATTTTTTACTTATATACTGCTTGGCTTCAATGGCTTTGTTTAACACATTGGTCTAGTACTTGCTTTTGTAGTGACTGCTTCATCCGTTACTTGTTAATATATTTGTTGGTGACATTGCAAATGGCATTAAAGGGAAAGTATGCCAATGTTTTGCAGATGACACAAAGGTATGCAACATGGTAGACACACCAGGAGGGGTAAAACAAAAGAGTGTGGATCCAAGTAGACAAGAGGAATGGGCGAGAATGTGGCAACTACAGTTTAATGTAAAAAAACAAAAACAAATAAACATTATACACTTGGGTCTTAAAAACCCAAATGCTAAATATTGTATTAAGGACACAATATTGGAAACTACTGAGGTGGAAGGGGATCTAGGGGCGGAATTCAATTATTAAGTTGATAGCTGTTAGTGCTGGGTTCCCGATGGAACAATTCATTTGTTGCCCTCTATTCGGGCACGAACAGCTGCCAGCACCTGCACCCCCGGAGGTGTTGAGCTGTAATTGGCGAAAAGCGACCCATTTGAGTGCCCAAATGGCACCTTTCGCATTCAAGCCAGCACTATGGTCAGGTTTGGACTATTTGGGCGACTTATCCCGGGCTGTCTGGGTGTGGTCAGCGCAAAAAAAATACACATTTGAATTTCTCTAACGTCCTAAGTGGATGCTGGGGACTCCGTAAGGACCATGGGGAATAGCGGCTCCGCAGGAGACTGGGCACATCTAAAGAAAGCGTTAGGACTATCTGGTGTGCACTGGCTCCTCCCCCTATGACCCTCCTCCAAGCCTCAGTTAGATCTCTGTGCCCGAACGAGAAGGGTGCACACTAGGGGCTCTCCTGAGCTTCTTAGTGAAAGTTTTAGATTAGGTTTTTTATTTTCAGTGAGACCTGCTGGCAACAGGCTCACTGCATCGAGGGACTAAGGTGAGAAGAAGCGAACTCACCTGCGTGCAGAGTGGATTGGGCTTCTTAGGCTACTGGACATTAGCTCCAGAGGGACGATCACAGGCCCAGCTTGGATGGGTCCCAGAGCCGCGCCGCCGGCCCCCTTACAGAGCCAGAAGGCAGAAGAGGTCCGGAAAATCGGCGGCAGAAGACGTCCTGTCTTCAACAAGGTAGCGCACAGCACTGCAGCTGTGCGCCATTGCTCTCAGCACACTTCACACTTCGGTCACTGAGGGTGCAGGGCGCTGGGGGGGGGCGCCCTGAGACGCAATAAAAACACCTTGGATGGCAAAAAAATGCATCACATATAGCTCCTGGGCTATATGGATGCATTTAACCCCTGCCAGAATCCATAAAAAAGCAGGAGAAAAGTCAGCGAAAAAGGGGCGGAGCCTATCTCCTCAGCACACTGGCGCCATTTTCCCTCACAGCTCCGTTGGAGGGAAGCTCCCTGTCTCTCCCCTGCAGTCAGTACACTACAGAAAGGGTTAAAAAAAGAGAGGGGGGCACTAATTAGGCGCAGTATTAACTATACAGCAGCTATAAGGGGAAAAACACTTATATAAGGTTATCCCTGTATATATATATATATATAGCGCTCTGGTGTGTGCTGGCAAACTCTCCCTCTGTCTCCCCAAAGGGCTAGTGGGGTCCTGTCCTCTATCAGAGCATTCCCTGTGTGCGTGCTGTATGTCGGTACTTTTGTGTCGACATGTATGAGGAGAAAAATGATGTGGAGACGGAGCAGATTGCCTGTAATAGTGATGTCACCCCCTAGGGGGTCGACACCTGAGTGGATGAACTGTTGGAAGGAATTACGTGACAGTGTCAGCTCTGTATAAAAGACAGTGGTTGACATGAGACAGCCGGCTACTCAGCTTGTGCCTGTCCAGACGTCTCATAGGCCGTCAGGGGCTCTAAAGCGCCCGTTACCTCAGATGGCAGATATAGACGCCGACACGGATACTGACTCCAGTGTCGACGGTGAAGAGACGAATGTGACTTCCAGTAGGGCCACACGTTACATGATTGAGGCAATGAAAAATGTTTTACACATTTCTGATAATACGAGTACCACCAAAAAAGGGGTATTATGTTCGGTGAGGAAAAACTACCTGTAGTTTTCCTGAATCTGAGAAATAAAATGAGGTGTGTGATGATGCGTGGGTTTCCCCCGATAACAACGGATAATTTCTAAAATGTTATTGGCATTATATCCTTTCCCGCCAGAGGTTAGGGTGCGTTGGGAAACACCCCCTAGGGGGGATAAAGCGCTCACACGCTTGTAAGGGCTCTACCTTCGCCTGAGATGGCCGCCCTTAAGGATCCTGCTGATAGAAAGCAGGAGGGTATCCTAAAAGGTATTTACACACATACTGGTGTTATACTGCGACCAGCAATCGCCTCAGCCTGGATGTGCAGTGCTGGGTTGGCGTGGTCGGATTCCCTGACTGAAAATATTGATACCCTAGATAGGGACAGTATATTTCTCTATCGTCCTAGTGGATGCTGGGGTTCCTGAAAGGACCATGGGGAATAGCGGCTCCGCAGGAGACAGGGCACAAAAAGTAAAGCTTTAGGATCAGGTGGTGTGCACTGGCTCCTCCCCCTATGACCCTCCTCCAAGCCTCAGTTAGATTTTTGTGCCCGGCCGAGAAGGGTGCAATCTAGGTGGCTCTCCTAAAGAGCTGCTTAGAAAAGTTTAGCTTAGGTTTTTTATTTTACAGTGAGTCCTGCTGGCAACAGGATCACTGCAACGAGGGACTTAGGGGAGAAGAAGTGAACTCACCTGCGTGCAGGATGGATTGGCTTCTTTGGCTACTGGACATTAGCTCCAGAGGGACGATCACAGGTACAGCCTGGATGGTCACCGGAGCCTCGCCGCCGGCCCCCTTGCAGATGCTGAAACAAGAAGAAGGTCCAGAATCGGCGGCATGAAGACTCCTCAGTCTTCTTAAGGTAGCGCACAGCACTGCAGCTGTGCGCCATTTCCTCTCAGCACACTTCACACGGCAGTCACTGAGGGTGCAGGGCGCTGGGAGGGGGGCGCCCTGGGAGGCAATGAAAACCTATTTTTGGCTAAAAATACCTCACATATAGCCTCCGGGGGCTATATGGAGATATTTAACCCCTGCCAGAATCCGTTAAGAGCGGGAGACGAGGCCGCCGAAAAAGGGGCGGGGCCTATCTCCTCAGCACACAGCGCCATTTTCCCTCACAGAAAGGCTGGAGGGAAGGCTCCCAGGCTCTCCCCTGCACTGCACTACAGAAACAGGGTTAAAACAGAGAGGGGGGGCACTAATTTGGCGTTAAAAATATATAAAAAAGATGCTATAAGGGAAAACACTTATATAAGGTTGTCCCTATATAATTATAGCGTTTTTGGTGTGTGCTGGCAAACTCTCCCTCTGTCTCTCCAAAGGGCTAGTAGGTCCTGTCCTCTATCAGAGCATTCCCTGTGTGTGTGCTGTGTGTCGGTACGTGTGTGTCGACATGTATGAGGACGATGTTGGTGAGGAGGCGGAGCAATTGCCTGTAATGGTGATGTCACTCTCTAGGGAGTCGACACCGGAATGGATGGCTTATTTAGGGAATTACGTGATAATGTCAACACGCGGCAAGGTCGGTTGACGACATGAGACGGCCGACAAACAATTAGTACCGGTCCAGACGTCTCAAAAACACCGTCAGGGGTTTTAAAACGCCCGTTTACTTTAGTCGGTCGACACAGACACAGACAGGGACACTGAATCCAGTGTCGACGGTGAAAAAACAAACGTATTCCTTATTAGGGCCACACGTTAAGGGCAATGAAGGAGGTGTTACATATTTCTGATACTACAAGTACCACAAAAGAGGGTATTATGTGGGATGTGAAAAAACTACCGTAGTTTTTCCTGAATCAGATAAATTAAATGAAGTGTGTGATGATGCGTGGGTTCCCCCCGATAGAAAATATGGGCGGTATACCCTTTCCCGCCAGAAGTTATGGCGCGTTGGGAAACACCCCTTAGGGTGGATAAGGCGCTCACACGCTTATCAGAACAAGTGGCGGTACCGTCTATAGATAGGGCCGTCCTCAAGGAGCCAGCTGACAGGAGGCTGGAAAATATCATAAAAAGTATATACACACATACTGGTGTTATACTGCGACCAGCGATCGCCTCAGCCTGGATGTGCAGAGCTGGGGTGGCTTGGTCGGATTCCCTGACTAAAAATATTGATACCCTTGACAGGGACAGTATTTTATTGACTATAGAGCATTTAAAGGATGCATTTCTATATATGCGAGATGCACAGAGGGATATCTGCACTCTGGCATCAAGAGTAAGTGCGATGTCCATATCTGCCAGAAGATGTTTATGGACACGACAGTGGTCAGGTGATGCAGATTCCAAACGGCACAAAGGTGTATTGCCGTATAAAGGAAGAGGAGTTATTTGGGGTCGGTCCATCGGACCTGGTGGCCACGGCAACTGCTGGAAAATCCACCGTTTTTACCCTAAGTCACATCTCTGCAGAAAAAGACACCGTCTTTTCAGCTTCAGTCCTTTCGTCCCTATAAGAGTCATATCTGCCCAGGGATAGAGGAAAGGGAAGAAGACTGCAGCAGGCAGCCCATTCCCAGGAACAGAAGCGTTCCACCGCTTCTGACAAGCTCTCAGCATGACGCTGAGACCGTACAGGACCCCTGGATCCTACAAGTAGTATCCCAGGGGTACAGATTGGAATGTCGAGACGTTTCCCCTGCGCAGGCTCCTGAAGTCTGCTTTACCAAGGTCTCCCTCCGACAAGGAGGCAGTATGGGAAACAATTCACGAGCTGTATTCCCAGCAGGTGATAATTAAATTACCCCTCCTACAACAAGAAAAGGGGTATTATTCCACACTATATTGTGGTACTGAAGCCAGAAGGCTAGGTGAGACCTATTCTAAATCTAAAAAAATTTGAACACTTACAAAGGTTCAAATCAAGATGGAGTCACTCAGAGCAGTGATAACGAACCGGGAAGAAGGGGACTATATGGTGTTCCGAGACATCAGGGATGCTTACCTCCATGTCCCAAATTTGCCCTTATCACTAAGGGTACCTCAGGTTCGTGGTACAGAACGGTCACTATCAGTTTCAGACGCTGCCGTTTGGATTGTCCACGGCACCCCGGGTCTTTACCAAGGTAATGGCCGAAATGATGGTTCTTCTTCGAAGAAAAGGCGTCTTAATTATCCCTTACTTGGACGATCTCCTGATAAGGGCAAAGTCCAGGGAACAGTTGGAGGTCGGAGTAGCACTATCTCGGATACTGTTACAACAGCAGGGGTGGATTCTAAATATTCCAAAATCGCAGCTGATCCCGACAACCAGTCTCCTGTGCTTAGGGATGATTCTGGACACAGTCCAAAAAAAAGGTGTTTCTCCCGGAAGAGAAAGCCAGGGAGTTATCCGAGCTAGTCAGGAACCTCCTAAAATCAGTGCATCATTGCACAAGGGCCATGGTAAAAAAAATGGTGACTTCCTTCGAAGCAATTCCAGTCGGCAGATTTCATGCAAGAACTTTTCAGTGGGATCTGCTGGACAAATGGTCCGGATCGCATCTTCAGATGCATCAGCGGATAACCCTATATCCAAGGACAAGGGTGTCTCTCCTGTGGTGGTTACAGAGTGCTCATCTTCTAGAGGGCCGCAGATTCGGCATTCAGTTTTGGATGTTGGTGACCACGGAGGCCAGCCCGAGAGGCTGGGGAGCAGTCACACAAGGAAAAAATTTCCAGGGAGTGTGATCAAGTCTGGAGACTTTTCTCCACATAAATATAGCTAAGGGTAAATTTATAATGCTCTAAGCTTAGCAAGACCTCTGCTTCAAGGTCAGCCGGTATTGATCCAGTGGGATAAAACATCACGGCAGTCGCCCACGTAAATAGACAGGGCGGCACAAGAAGCAGGAGGGCAGTGGCAAAAACTGCAAGGACTTTTCGCTGGGCGGAAAATCATGTGATAGCACTGTCAGCAGTGTTTCATTCCGGGAATGGAAACTGGGAAGCAGACTTCCTCAGTAGGCACGACCTCCACCCGGCAGAGTGGGAACTTCATGGGGAAGTTTTCCACATGATTGTAAACCGTTGGGAATTACCAAAGGTGGACATGATGGCGTCCCGTCTGAACAAAAAACGGGACAGGTATTGCGCCAGGTTAAGAGACCCTCAGGCAATAGCTGTGGACGTTCTGGTAACACCGTGGGTGTACCAGTCGGTGTATGTGTTCCATCCTCTGCTTTTCATACCTAAGGTACTGAGAATTATAAGACGTAGAGGAGTAAGAACTATACTCATGGCTCCGGATTGGCCAAGAAGGACTTGGTACCCGGAACTTCAAGAGATGCTCACAGAGGACTTATGGCCTCTGCCGCTAAGAAGGGACTTGTTTCAGCAAGTACCATGTCTGTTCCAAGACTTACCGCAGCTGCGTTTGACGGCATGGCGGTGGAACGCCGGATCCTAAGGGAAAAGGCATTCAGGAAGAGGTCATTCCTACCCTGGTCAAAGCCAGAAAGGAGGTGACCGCACAACATTATCACCACATGTGGCGAAAATATGTTGCGTGGTGTGAGGCCAGGAAGGCCCCACAAAGAAATTTCAACTCGGTCGTTTCCTGCATTTCCTGCAAACAGGAGTGTCTATGGGCCTCAAATTGGGGTCCATTAAGGTTCAAATTTCGGCCCTGTCGATTTTTCTTCCAGAAAGAATTGGCTTCAGTTCCTGAAGTCCAGAAGTTTGTCAAGGGAGTATTGCATATACAACCCCCTTTTGTGCCTCCAGTGGCACTGTGGGATCTCAACGTAGTTCTGGGATTCCTCAAAACACATTGGTTTAAAACCAGTCAAATCTGTGGATTTGAAGCATCTCACATGAAAAGTGAACATGCTCTTGGACCTGGCCTGGACCAGGCGAGTGTCAAATTGGTGGTTTTTTTTCTCAAAAAAGCCCATATCTGTTTGTCCATTCGGACAGGGCAGAGCTGCGGACTCGTCCCCAGTTCTCTCCCTAAGGTGGTGTCAGTGTTTCACCTGAACCAGCTTATTGTGGTGTCTTGCGCCTACTAGGGACTTGGAGGACTCCAAGTTGCTAGATGTGGTCAGGGCCCTGAAAATATAGGTTCCAGGACGGCTGGAGTCAGGAAAACTGACTTGCTGTTATCCTGTATGCACCCAACAAACTGGGTGCTCTTGCTTCTAAGCAGACTTTTGCTAGTTGGATGTGTAATACAATCCAGCTTGCACATTCTGTGGCAGGCCTGCCACAGCCAAAATATGTAAATGCCCATTCCACAAGGAAGGTGGGCTCATCTTGGGCGGCTGCCCGAGGGGTCTCGGCTTTACAACTTTGCCGAGCGGCTATTTAGTCAGGGGCAAACACGTTTGTAAAATCCTACAAATTTGATAACCTGGCTAAGGAGGACCTGGAGTTCTCTCATTCGGTGCTGCAGAGTCATCCGCACTCTCCCGCCCGTTTGGGAGCTTTGGTATAATCCCCATGGTCCTTTCAGGAACCCCAGCATCCACTAGGACGATAGAGAAAATAAGAATTTACTTACCGATAATTCTATTTCTCGGAGTCCGTAGTGGATGCTGGGCGCCCATCCCAAGTGCGGATTATCTGCAATACTTGTACATAGTTACAAAAATCGGGTTATTATTGTTGTGAGCCATCTTTCAGAGGCTCCGCTGTTATCATACTGTTAACTGGGTTCAGATCACAGGTTGTACAGTGTGATTGGTGTGGCTGGTATGAGTCTTACCCGGGATTCATAAATCCTTCCTTATTGTGTACGCTCGTCCGGGCACAGTATCCTAACTGAGGCTTGGAGGAGGGTCATAGGGGGAGGAGCCAGTGCACACCACCTGATCCTAAAGCTTTACTTTTTGTGCCCTGTCTCCTGCGGAGCCGCTATTCCCCATGGTCCTTTCAGGAACCCCAGCATCCACTACGGACTCCGAGAAATAGAATTATCGGTAAGTAAATTCTTATTTTTTGCCTATAGAGCATTTAAAAGATGCATTTTTATATATGCGTGATGCACAGCGGAATATTTGCCGACTGGCATCAAGTCTAAGCGCGTTGTCCATTTCTACCAGTAGAGGGTTATGGACACGTCAGTGGTCAGGTGATGCGTATTCCAAACGGCATTTGGAAGTATTGCTTTATTAAGGGAGGAGTTATTTGGGGTCGGTCTTTCAGACCTGGTGGCCACGGCAACAGCTGGGAATTCCACGTTTGTACCCCAGGTCGCCTCTCAACATGAGAAGACGCCGTATTATCAGGCGCAGTCTTTTCGTGGACAAGCGGGCAAAAGGTTCCTCATTTCTGCCCCGTGACAGAGGGAGAGGAAAAAGGCTGCAGAAATCAGCCAGTTCCCAGGAACAGAAACACTCTCCCGCCTCTGCCAAGCCCTCAGTATACGCTGGGGCTTTACAAGCAGAATCAGGCACGGTGGGGGGCCCGTCTCAATGAATTTCAGCGCGCAGTGGGCTCACTCGCAAGTAGACCCCTGGATCCTTCAGGTGATATCTCAGGGGTACAAATTAGAATTCGAGACGTCTCCCCCTCGCCGTTTCCTAAAGTCGGCTTTACCGATGTCTCCTTCTGACAGGGAGACAGTTTTGGAAGCCATTCACAAGCTGTATTCCCAGCAGGTGATAATCAAGATACCCCTCCTGCAACAGGGAACGGGGTATTATTCCACACTGTTGTGGTACCGAAGCCGGACGGCTCGGTGAGACCGATTCTAAATCTAAAATCTTTGAACACTTACGTACAGAGGTTCAAATTCAAGATTGAGTCACTCAGAGCAGTGATTGCGAACCTGGAAGAAGGGGACTACATGATGTCTCGGGACATCAAGGATGCTTACCTTCATGTCAAAATTTACCCTTCTCACCAAGGGTACCTCAGGTTTATGGTACAGAACTGTCACTATCAGTTCAGACGCTGCCGTATGGATGGTACACGGCACCCCGGGTCTTTACCAAGGTAATGGCCGAAATGATGATATTCCTTCGAAGGAAGTGAATTTTAGTTATCCCTTCCTTGGACAATTCCCTGATAAGGGTAAGATCCAGGGAACAGTTGGAGGTCGGTGTAGCACTATCTCAGGTAGTGTTGCGGCAGCACGATTGGATTCTCAATATTCCAAAATCGCACCTGGTTCCGACGACTTGTCTTCTGTTCCTAGGGATGATCCTGGACACAGTCCAGAAAAAGGTGTTTCTCCCGGAGGAGAAAGCCAGGGAGTTATCCGAGCTAGTCATGAACCTCCTAAAACCGAGCCAAGTCTCAGTGCATCAATGCACAAGGGTTCTGGGTAAAATGGTGGCTTCCTACGAAGCAATCCCATTCGGCAGATTCCACGCAAGAACTTTCCAGTGGGACCTGCTGGACAAATGGTCCGGATCGCATCTTCAGATGCATCAGCGGATAACCCTGTCACCAAGGACAAGGGTGTCCCTCCTGTGGTGGTTGCAGAGTGCTCATCTTCTAGAGGGCCGCAGATTAGGCATTCAGGACTGGGTCCTGGTGACCACGGATGCCAGCCTGCGAGGCTGGGGAGCAGTCACACAGGGAAGGAATATCCAGGGCTTATGGTCAAGCCTGGAGACATCACTTCACATAAATATCCTGAAGCTAAGGGACATTTACAATGCTCTAAGCTTAGCAAGACCTCTGCTTCAAGGTCAGCCGGTGTTGATCCAGTCGGACAACATCACGGCAGTCACCCACGTAAACAGACAGGGTGGCACAAGAAGCAGGAGGGCAATGGCAGAAGCTGCAAGGATTCTTCGCTGGGCGGAAAATCATGTGATAGCACTGTCAGCAGTATTCATTCCGGGAGTGGACAACTGGGAAGCAGACTTCCTCAGCACGACCTCCACCCGGGAGAGTGGGGACTTCACCCAGAAGTCTTCCACATGATTAAAAACTCGACAGGTATTGCGCCAGGTCCAGGGACCCTCAGGCAATAAGCTGTAGACGCTCTGGTAACACCGTGGGTGTACCAGTCAGGGTATGTGTTCCCTCCTCTGCCTCTCATACCCAAGGTACTGAGATTGATAAGATGGAGAGGAGTAAGCACTATATTCGTGGTTCCGGATTGGCCAAGAAGGACTTGGTAACCGGAACTTCAAGAGATGCTCACGGAGGATCCGTGGCCTCTACCTCTAAGAAGGGACCTGCTCCAGCAAGGACCCTGTCTGTTCCAAGACTTACCGCGGCTGCGTTTGACGGCATGGCGGTTGAACGCCGGATCCTGAAGGAAAAAAGGCATTCCGGATGAAGTCATCCCTATCCTGATCAAAGCCAGGAAGAATGTAACCGCAAAAACATTATCACCGCAATTGGCGAAAATATGTTGCGTGGTGCGAGGCCAGTAAGGCCCGACGGAGGAAATTCAACTGGGTCGATTCCTACATTTCCTGCAAACAGGAGTGTCTATGGGCCTGAAATTGGGGTCCATTAAGGTTCAAATTTCGGCCCTGTCAATTTTCTTCCAAAAAGAACTAACTTCAGTCCCTGAAGTTCAGACGTTTGTAAAAGGGGTACTGCATATACAGCCTCCTTTTGTGTCTCCAGTGGCACTTGGGATCTCAATGTAGTTTTGGGTTCCAAAAGTCACATTGGTTTGAACCACTTAGATCTGTGGAGTTAAAATATCTCACATGGAGAGTGGTCATGCTGTTGGCCCTGGCCTGGGCCAGGCGCGTGTCAGAATTGGCGGCTTTATCCTGAAAAAGCCCTTATCTGATTTTCCATTCGGACAGGGCGGAATTGAGGACTCGTCCTCAGTTTCTCCCCAAGGTGGTTTCAGCGTCTCACCTGAACCAACCTATTGGTGGTGCCTGCGGCTACTAGGGACTTGGAGGCCTCCAAGTTGCTAGACGTTGTCAGTGCCCTGAAAATATGTTTCCAGGACGGCTGGAGTCAGGAAATCTGACTCGCTGTTTATCCTGTGTGCACCCAACAAGCTGGGTGCTCCTGCTTCTAAGCAGACTATTGCTCGTTGGATTTGTAGTACAATTCAGCTTGCACATTCTGTGGCAGGCCTGCCACAGCCAAAAATCTGTAAATGCCCACTCCACAAGGAAGGTGGGCTCATCTTGGGCGGCTGCCCGAGGGGTCTCGGCTTTACAACTTTGCCGAGCAGCTACTTGGTCAGGAGCAAATACGTTTGTAAAATTCTACAAAATAGATATCCTGGCTGAGGAGGACCTGGAGTTCTCTCATTTGGTGCTGCAGAGTCATCCGCACTCTCCCGCCCGTTTGGGAGCTTTGGTATAATCCCCATGGTCCTTACGGAGTCCCCAGCATCCACTTAGGACGTCAGAGAAAATAAGAATTTACTTACCGATAATTCTATTTCTCATAGTCCGTAGTGGATGCTGGGCGCCCATCCCAAGTGCGGATTGTCTGCAATACTTGTACATAGTTATTGTTACAAAAATCGGGTTATTATTGTTGTGAGCCATCTTTCAGAGGCTCCTCTGTTATCATGCTGTTAACTGGGTTCAGATCACAGGTTATACGGTGTGATTGGTGTGGCTGGTATGAGTCTTACCCGGGATTCAAAATCCTTCCTTATTGTGTACGCTCGTCCGGGCACAGTATCCTAACTGAGGCTTGGAGGAGGGTCATAGGGGGAGGAGCCAGTGCACACCAGATAGTCCTAAAGCTTTCTTTAGATGTGCCCAGTCTCCTGCGGAGCTGCTATTCCCCATGGTCCTTACGGAGTCCCCAGCATCCACTACGGACTATGAGAAATAGAATTATCGGTAAGTAAATTCTTATTTTCTCTTATGTCCTAGAGGATGCTGGGGACTCCGTAAGGACCATGGGGTATAGACGGGCTCCGCAGGAGACATGGGCACTCTTAAGGCTTTAGATGGGTGTGAACTGGCTCCTCCCTCTATGCCCCTCCTCCAGACCTCAGTTAGATCCTGTGCCCAGAGGAGACTGGATGCACTGCAGGGGAGCTCTACTGAGTTTCTCTGAAAAGACTTTTGTTAGGTTTTTTATTTTCAGGGAGCACTGCTGGCAACAGGCTCCCTGCATCGTGGGACTGAGGGGAGAGAAGCAGACCTACTTAAATGATAGGCTCTGCTTTTTAGGCTACTGGACACCATTAGCTCTAGAGGGTCGGAACACAGGTGTCGTCCTCGCTGTTCGTCCTGGAGCCGCACCGCCGTCCTCCTCACAGAGCCGGAAGATAGAAGCCGGGTGAGTATAAGAAGAAAGAAGACTTCACAGGCGGCAGAAGACTTCAGATCTTCACTGAGGTACCGCGCAGCGGTCACACTGCGCGCCATTGCTCCCACACTCACACACACATTAGGCACGGTAAGGGTGCAGGGCGCAGGGGGGGCGCCCTGGGCAGCAGTAATTACCTCAAGGAACACTGGCACGAATAATAGGTACTGCGGAGGCAGTATATTACAAAACCCCCGCCAGTATAAAGAATTGAGCGGGACCGAAGCCCGCCGTCGAGGGGGCGGAGCTTGATCCTCCAGCACTAACCAGCGTCATTTTCTCCACAGCAAGCTGCAGAGAAGCTGTTCCCGGACTCTCCCCTGCTGAACACAAGTACAGAGGGCAAAAACGAGGGGGGCACATTTATTTGGCGCAGAAAGTGTATAATATATCTATAAAAGCGTTGTACAGACTGGGACTTGTTTCCAGTGTTCAGTGGCGCTGGGTGTGTGCTGGCATACTCTCTCTCTCTCTCTCTCTCTCTCTCTCTCTCTCTCTCTCTCTCTCTACAAAGGGCCTTATTGGGGGGCTGTCCCCATATTGGTATATCCCAGTGTGTGTGGGGGTGTCAGTACGTGTGTGTCGGCATGTCTGAAGCGGAAGGCTCGTCTAGAGAGGAGGCAGAGCAGATGATTGTGGTGTCTCCGTCGGCACCGCCGACACCTGATTGGTTGGATATGTGGAATGTTTTAAATGCAAATGTGAATTTATTACATAAAAGATTGGACAAAGCAGAGTCCAGGGAAAAAGCAGGTGGTCAATCCATGGCTTTGACTGTGTCACAAGGCCCTTCGGGGTCTCATAAACGTCCCCTTTCCCAGATAGCTGACACTGATACCGACACGGATTCTGACTCCAGTGTCGACTATGATGATGCAAGGTTACACCCAAGGGTGGCCAAGAGTATTCATTATATGATTATTGCAATAAAAGATGTTTTGCATATCACAGATGACCCCTCTGTTCCTGACACGAGGGTATGCATGTTTAAGGAAAAGAAACCTGAGGTATCGTTTCCCCCATCTCATGAGCTGAACGCTTTATTTGAAAAAGCTTGGGAAACTCCAGACAAGAAACTGCAGATTCCCAAGAGAATTATTATGGCGTATCCTTTCCCCTCACAGGACAGGTTACGGTGGGAATCCTCACCCACGGTGGACAAGGCTTTGACGCGCTTGTCCAAAAAGGTGGCGCTACCGTCTCCAGACACGGCAGCATTCAAGGATCATGCCGATAGCAGACAGGAAACTACCTTAAAATCAATTTATTCACATACGGGTGCCCTGCTCAGACCGGCAGTAGCGTCGGCATGGGTGGGTAACGCAATTGCAGTATGGGCAGATAACTTGTTATCTGACATTGACACCCTAGATAAAGATAGCATTTTGTTGACCTTGGGGCACATTAAAGACGCAGCGTTATATATGAGAAAGGCTGCGAGAGACATTGGGCTGTTGGGTTCAAGAGCCAATGTCATGGCAGTTTCTGCTAGACTGTCCCTGTGGACCCGCCAATGGACGGGTGATGCCGATTCAAAGAGACATATGGAAACTTTACCTTACAAGGGTGAGGTTTTATTTGGGGAGGGACTCGCGGACCTGGTTTCCACAGCTACCGCGGGTAAGTCTTCCTTTTTGCCTTATGTCCCCCCACAGCAAAAGAAAACGCCTCAATATCAGATGCAGTCCTTTCGGTCGCATAAGTTCAGAAAGGGTCGGGGCTCTTCCTTCCTCGCCAGAGGTAAAGGTAGAGGGAAAAGAACGCCTGCTACGGCTAGTTCCCAGGAGCAGAAGTCCTCCCCGGCCTCTACAAAATCCACCGCATGACGCTGGGGCTCCGCTGAGGAAGTCCGCACCGGTCGGGGCACATCTTCAACTATTCAGCCAGGTCTGGGTTCAGTCGGATTTGGATCCTTGGGCGATCGAAATTGTATCCCAAGGCTATAAACTGGAGTTCGAAGAAGTGCCTCCTCGCCGATTTTTCAAATCTGCTTTGCCAGCTTCTCCCCCAGAGAGGGAAATAGTTTCACCTGCCATACAAAAGCTGTATCAACAGCAAGTGATTATCAAGGTTCCCCTAATGCAACAGGGGAAGGGGTATTATTCAACCCTATTTGTGGTCCCGAAGCCAGATGGCTCGGTCAGACCCATTCTGAATCTAAAATCCCTGAACCTGTATTTGAAAAGGTTCAAATTCAAGATGGAATCTCTCCGGGCAGTGATCTCCAGCCTGGAAGGGGGGGATTTTATGGTATCGCTAGACATAAAGGATGCATACCTTCATGTCCCCATTTATCCCCCTCATCAGGCGTACCTGAGATTCGCTGTACATGATTGTCATTACCAGTTTCAGACGTTGCCGTTTGGGCTTTCCACGGCCCGAGGATTTTCACCAAGGTAATGGCGGAAATGATGGTGCTCCTACGCAGGCAAGAAGTCACAATTATCCCATACTTGGACGATCTCCTGATAAAAGCGAGATCAGTTACTGAAAAGCGCGTCACTCTCCCTGAGAGTGCTGCAGCAACACGGCTGGATTCTAAATCTACCAAAGTCGCAGATGATTCCGATGACTTGGCTATCGTTTTTGGGCATGATTCTGGACACGGAAAAGAAGAGGGTTTTTCTCCCAACGGAAAAAGCCCAGGAACTCCAGAACATGGTCAGGGACCTGCTAAAACCAAAAAGAGTGTCACTTCATCAATGCACTCGAGTATTGTTAAAAGTGGTGGCGGCCTACGAGGCCATCCCCTTCGGCAGGTTCCATGCGAGGACGTTTCGGTGGGACCTTCTGGACAAGTGGTCGGGGTCCCATCTACAAGTACATCAGAAAATAAGCCAGTCCCCCAGGGCCAGGGTATCTCTCCTGTGGTGGCTTCAGAGTGCTCACCTTCTAGAGGGTCGCAGGGTCGGCATTCAAGACTGGGTTCTTGTGACCACGGACGCGGGCCTCAGAGGATGGGGAGCAGTCACACAAGGAAGAAATTTTCAGGGACTTTGGTCAAGCCAGGATGCTTGTCTACACATCAACGTGCTGGAATTAAGGGCCATATACAACGGCCTACAACAAGCGGAGAATCTTCTTCGCGACCTACCCGTTCTGATTCAGTCAGACAATGTCACAGCCGTGGCGCATGTAAACCGCCAAGGCGGGACAAGGAGCAGAGTGGCAATGGCGGAAGCCACCAGGATTCTTCGCTGGGCAGAAAATCACATAAATGCTCTGTCAGCTGTCTTCATTCCGGGAGTGGACAACTGGGAAGCAGACTTCCTCAGCAGGCACGATCTCCATCCAGGAGAGTGGGGACTTCATCAAGAAATTTTTACAGAGATAACAAGTCGTTGGGGACTTCCTCAAATTGACATGATGGCGTCACGCCTCAACAAGAAGCTTCGGACGTATTGTTCCAGGTCGAGGGACCCTCAGGCAGTAGCGGTGGACGCCTGAGGGTCCCTCGACCATGGGTGGACCATGGGTGTTTCAGTCGGTCTATGTGTTCCCTCCACTTCCGCTCATCTCAAAAATATTGAGAATCATAAGACGAAAAAGAGTGCAGACAATACTCATTGTTCCAGATTGGCCTCGAAGAGCCTGGTATTCAGATCTTCAGGAAATGCTCACAGAAGATCCTTGGCCTCTTCCTCCCAGTGAGGACCTGTTGCAACAGGGGCCCTGTGTGTTCCAAGACTTACCGCGGTTACGTTTGACGGCATGGCGGTTGAACACCAAATCCTAGCTAGGAAAGGTATTCCGGGGGAAGTCATCCCTACTCTGATCAAAGCTAGGAAGGAAGTGACGGCGAAGCATTATCACCGTATCTGGAGGAAATATGTATCTTGGTGTGAAGCCAAGAATGCTCCTACGGAAGATTTCCATCTGGGCCGTTTTCTCTACTTTCTACAGACAGGAGTGGATATGGGCCTAAAGTTAGGCTCCATTAAGGTGCAGATTTCGGCCCTATCTATATTCTTTCAGAAGGAATTGGCTTCTCTTCCAGAAGTCCAGACTTTTGTAAAGGGAGTGCTGCACATCCAGCCTCCTTTTGTGCCCCCAGTGGCACCATGGGACCTTAACGTGGTGTTACAGTTCCTTAAATCTCACTGGTTTGAACCTCTTCAAACGGTTGAATTAAAATTTCTCACTTGGAAAGTGGTCATGTTGCTGGCCTTGGCTTCTGCAAGGCGGGTGTCCGAATTGGCGGCTTTGTCTCACAAGAGCCCCTATCTGATTTTCCATGTGGATCGAGCAGAGTTGAGAACTCGTCCTCAATTTCTGCCTAAGGTGGTTTCTTTGTTTCATATGAACCAACCTATTGTGGTGCCGGTGGCTACAGGGGACTTGGAGGATTCCAAGTCCCTTGATGTAGTCAGGGCCTTCAAAATTTATGTAGCCAGGACGGCTCGAGTTCGGAAAACAGAGGCACTGTTTGTCCTGTATGCGGCCAACAAGGTTGGCGCTCCTGCTTCTAAGCAGACTATTGCTCGCTGGATCTGTAACACGATTCAGCAGGCTCATTCTACGGTTGGATTGCCGTTACCTAATTTGGTAAAAGCCGATTCCACGAGGAAGGTGGGCTCTTCTTGGGCGGCTGCCAGGGGCGTCTCTGCTTTACAGCTTTGCCGAGCAGCTACTTGGTCGGGTTCAAACACGTTTTCAAAATTCTACAAGTTTGATACCCTGGCTGATGAAGACCTCATGTTTGCTCAATCGGTGCTGCAGAGTCATCCGCACTCTCCCGCCCGGTCTGGAGCTTTGGTATAATTCCCATGGCCCTCACGGAGTCCCCAGCATCCTCTAGGACGTAAGAGAAAATAAGATTTTAAACCTACCGGTAAATCTTTTTCTCCTAGTCCGTAGAGGATGCTGGGCGCCCGTCCCAGTGCGGACTAAATTCTGCAAGGCTTGTATATAGTTGTTGCTTACATAAGGGTTATGTTACAGTTTGGATCAGTCTCTGGCTGATGCTGTTTTTGTTCATACTGTTAACTGGTCTTGTATATTCCATGTTGTACGGTGTGGATGGTGTGGGCTGGTATGTATCTTGCCCTTAGATTAACAAAAATCCTTTCCTCGTACTGTCCGTCTCCTCTGGGCACAGTTCTTTAACTGAGGTCTGGAGGAGGGGCATAGAAGGAGGAGCCACTTCACACCTATCTAAAGTCGTATGGGCCCTACTCACTGGCCGACCCGCCGCCGAGCTGCCCGACGGCGGATACGGCCGACGAGCGACCCGGCGGCGGGGGGGCAGTGACGGGGGGAGTGAAGTTTCTTCACTCCCCCCGTCACGCGGCTGCATTGAAGTGCAGGCAAATATGGACGAGATCGTCCATATTGGCCTGCATGCACAGCCGACGGGAGACCAGCGATGAACGAGCGCGGGGCCGCGCATCGTTCATCGCTGGAGTCTCCACACTGAAAGATATGAACGAGTTCTCGTTCATTTATGAACGAGATCGTTCATATCTTTCAAAAAATCGGCCAGTGTGTAGGGCCTATTAGAGTGCCCATGTCTCCTGCGGAGCCCGTCTATACCCCATGGTCCTTACGGAGTCCCCAGCATCCTCTACGGACTAGGAGAAAAAGATTTACCGGTAGGTTCAAAATCTTATTATTCCCCCCCCCCCTTCCCCGATCTGCTACTTTAAGCAAGAGATTGGGTGAGATAAACAGTTGAATTCTTTAAAGCAGTGAGCACCATCTTCCTGGAGTAAAGCGATTCTGGAAGCCCAGGGTGAAATGTGCATTCATCCAGAATCTGTAGGACCAATTTCCACATACCGTCACTGTGGTTGCCCCAGCTGCAATTTAAATATTTTTCAACCTGGATAAAGGTGGAAATCTAGAATACTTAGGTTGAAGTAAAAACAAATACCACTCCTGAGAAAGGTCCTTAAGGCTATTTAAACCACAATAAATATTGAAGATGTCCAAGGTCCACCCAAGGCAGAAGAGTGTCTTCACATTTCCTTTTGCAACATTAATAGGCCCTACACACTGGCCGATTTTCTGAAAGATATGAACGATCTCGTTCATAAATGAACGAGAACTCGTTCATATTTTTCAGTGTGGAGACTCCAGCGATGAACGATGCGCGGCCCCGCGCTCGTTCATCGCTGGTCTCTCGTCGGCTGTGCATGCAGGCCAATATGGACGATCTCGTCCATATTTGCCTGCACTAAAATGCAGCCGCGTGACGGGGGGAGTGAAGAAACTTCGCTCCCCCCGTCACTGCCCCTCCGCCGCCGGGTCGCTCGTCGGCCGTATCCGCCGTCGGGCAGCTCGGCGGCGGGTCGGCCAGTGTGTAGGGCCCCTACAATCCAGGAAAGAAGCTCTCCAACCCTAAGCCAATGTAATGGAAAAGTTCACTTACACGTCACAATTCTTAAATTACAAGATTTGTTTCAGAAATGATTGTTCCTTTTGGGGAACTGTGCAAAAAGTACAGTCCCCTCCCCATTCTCCCTCTGAAGGACCCTATTGAAAGTGCGCAATGAAAGCTGAATATTGGATTGGTTCGAGTTGCTAGGTCACTAAAGATATGGATTAACTAGATATTAATCTGCTCTCAAAGAGGCGGTATTCTTTTTTTCCTCTATCAGAAGTATATTGTGAACGCAGATGCCTTCGTTGAATCCTTTGTGTTGCCACTAAGATACTGGCTGTGTCACAAACGGCGAGTAGAGTTGTTTGCGTCAACACATGATCAGGGTCGGTGGAGGGAGGGTGCCTCACTAAAATACAGGTTGCGTGAAATTTAGTATGTTTTTTACTTGATTTCTTTACTGTTTAAGAAAGAGCAGGAGATGGTTTTAATTTTGGAAAAAGGATACTACAGAGCCATGAGGTTTTTTTTTTCAAGGCTCCAGGAACTGGGTGTCTGATGATAACCTCTCAAAAGAAAAGTAAAATGGATGGCATTACCCAAAAGGAGGACAAGCAAAGGTTTCTTTTGTACTTCTAACCAGGATGCTTGTTCCATGTCCAGATAATGATATCAAAGCTCCTGTTGGAGGGAGGGTCTTCTATTCCCTCTGCATTTGTTTTAGGGTTTCATGGTTGGGTCACTAGGTCTCTTTAGGGGGTATTGAAGTTAAAACCCCGAGATACTCATGAGGTACAGATGTATAATGTAAACCTACTTAAGAACAACTCCTGTATAATCACATGGAGCTACTGGAAGACTGCTTTCATGTACCTATCCGTCCAGATTAGCAAATCTAAATACACTATGCTTACGGATCCACCGACGTAGCTGCCGACTTGATAAGCAGCACTTAACAGTCTGCCTCTCAATATGTCTGTGCAGACATCAGAGCTAGGTGGGCATTTTGAATTTGCCCGCCCTGTAGTCAGTGTATGGGCGGTTGGCAGGTACACATATGTCGTTGCACCAATATATCTTTTAGATATGTTACCATTGGCTGTGCTACAGGGCCAGTGCAATGTAACTGTGAACAACCTCATTCAGTATAGACGCCAGCCGGCACACTACCGATATATCATGCTAGTGTGTACCCAACTTTAGAATAGCAGCTGAAATGCTTTCACTTTACAGTCAACCCATTTGACATTTCTTCTGCAGCAATCATTGCTAAAATGATGATGAAGATTGAGGCATTCTGCAGTAAGAGGTACAGGTTATTCCTTTCCTAGGCTACTGGATTTAAGCTGCCAATTGGAATGCTTTGATTTGGTTAAACGGAAGGAATCACATTTGCCCCTTTTTGAGAATAAATTATTTGTTTGTATACTGCCAGGTAGAGCAACAAAGGCATCTTTACTTCCCAACTTGAGACACCTGGCCTGGGTCAAGAATTGTCAGAGGTCCTGTTCCATCAGATTGGCCTTGTTGGTATTAGGGCTTCTTCATGGTTTATAGTGCTGGAGTGAAACATAATTGTTCATCTTTAAATCAAGGTTTTCCAAACTCTAGGGCAGATGTATTAACCTGGAGAAGGCATTAGGAAGTGATAAACCAGTGATAAGTGCAAGGTGATAAACGCACCAGCCAATCGGCTCCAATATGTAAATTAACAGTTAGGAGCTTATTGGCTGGTGCGTTTAACACCTTGCACATATCACTGGTTTATCACTTCCTTATGCCGTCTCCAGGCTTAATACATCTGCCCCTCTGTACTTAAGGCACGTTAAAAGTTCAGGTTTTAAGGATATCCCTGCTTGTCCACATAAGGTTTAATCAAACTAAGGTACTAATTTAAGGGGCAGATGTATTAAGCCTGGAGACGGCATAAGGAAGTGATAAACGTAGCAGCCAATCAGCTCCTAACTGTTCATTTACATATTGTAGCTGATTGGCTAGTGCGTTTATCACCTTGCACTTATCACTGGTTTATCACTTCCTTATGCCATCTCCAGGCTTAATACATCTGCCCCAATATCTGTAAAACAGGGGTGGCCAACCAGTCAGAGGCAAAGAGCCAGAAAAGATCTGTAGTCAAGAGCAAGAAGCCAGTGTCATGCGCGCGCGCAAATATGAGGGCGTAGCCTAGTTGTCACAAAGCCACACCCCATTTTTGTGTGCACACCTTTCGGTATGACGTTTGTAGAAGTATGACCTCATATCATAACCCCGTTTATCGTCATGTTGTACAGTGCCAGATACATATAATGCCCCAGTACAGCGCCACATACATATAAAAACGCCAAAAAATGGGTGCCCCCACAGTGCCTGATATGCCCCCAGTGCAGATACACATGTCCGCACAGTGCCTGCTATGCCCCAGTGCCAGATACACATGTCCCCACAGTGCCTGCTATGCTCCCAGTGCCTGCTGTGCCAGATATGCCCCCAGTGCAGATACACATGTCCCCACAGTGCCTGCTATGCCCCAGTGCCAGATACACATGTCCCCACAGTGCCTGCTATGCTCCCAGTGCCTGCTGTGCCAGATATGCCCCCAGTGCAGATACACATGTCCCCACAGTGCCTGCTATGCCCCAATGCCTGCTATGCCCCCAGGGCAGATACACATGTCCCCACAGTGCCTGCTATGCCCCACAGTGCCTGCTATGCCCCACAGTGCAAATACACATGTCCCCACAGTGCCTGCTATGTCCCCAGTGCAGATACACATGTCCCCACAGTGCCTGCTATGCCCCCAGTGCCAGATATGCTATGCTCCCAGTGCCTGCTATTCCCCCAGTGCAGATACACATGTCCCGCCAGGGCCTGCTATGCTCCCAGTGCAGATACACATGTCCCCACAGTGCCTGCTATGCCCCCAGTGCCAGATATGCTATGCTCCCAGTGCCTGCTATGCCCCCAGTGCAGATACACATGTCCCCACAGTGCCTGCTATGCCCCCAGTGCCTGCTATGCCCCCAGTGCCTGCTATGCCCCCAGTGCCTGCTATGCCCCCAGTGCCTGCTATGCTATGCTCCCAGTGCCTGCTATGCTATGCTCCCAGTGCCTGCTATGCTATGCTCCCAGTGCCTGCTATGCTATGCTCCCAGTGCAGATACACATGTCGCCCCAGGGCCTGCTATGCCCCCAGTGCAGATACACATGTCCCCACAGTGCCTGCTATGCCCCCAGTGCAGATACACATGTCGCCCCAGGGCCTGCTATGCCCCCAGTGCAGATACACATGTCGCCCCAGGGCCTGCTATGCCCCCAGGGCAGATACACATGTCCCCACAGTGCCTGCTATGCCCCCAGGGCAGATACACATGTCCCCACAGTGCCTGCTATGCCCCCAGTGCAGATATACATGTCCCCACAGTGCCTGCTATGCCCCCAGTGCAGATACACATGTCCCCACAGTGCCTGCTGTGCCCCCAGTGCCAGATATGCTCCCAGTGCCAGATATGCTATGCTCCCAGTGCCTGCTATGCCCCCAGTGCAGATACACATGTCCCGCCAGGGCCTGCTATGCCCCCAGTGCAGATACACATGTCGCCCCAGGGCCTGCTATGCCCCCAGTGCAGATACACATGTCCCCACAGTGCCTGCTATGCCCCCAGTGCAGATACACATGTCGCCCCAGGGCCTGCTATGCCCCCAGTGCAGATACACATGTCGCCCCAGGGCCTGCTATGCCCCCAGTGCAGATACACATGTCCCCACAGTGCCTGCTATGCCCCCAGGGCAGATACACATGTCCCCACAGTGCCTGCTATGCCCCCAGGGCAGATACACATGTCCCCACAGTGCCTGCTGTGCCCCCAGTGCAGATACACATGTCCCCACAGTGCCTGCTGTGCCCCCAGTGCCAGATATGCTCCCAGTGCCAGATATGCTATGCTCCCAGTGCCTGCTATGCCCCCAGTGCAGATACACATGTCCCGCCAGGGCCTGCTATGCTCCCAGTGCAGATACACATGTCCCCACAGTGCCTGCTATGCCCCCAGTGCCTGCTATGCTATGCCCCCAGTGCAGATACACATGTCCCCACAATGCCTGCTGTGCTCCCAGTGCCTGCTATGCCCCCAGTGCAGATACACATGTCCCCCCAGGGCCTGCTGTGCTCCCAGTGCCTGCTATGCCTCTAGTGCAGATACACATGTCCCCACAGTGCCTGCTATGCCCCCAGTGCAGATACACATGTCCCCCCAGGGGCTGCTGTGCTCCCAGTGCCTGCTATGCCTCCAGTGCAGATACACATGTCCCCACAGTGCCTGCTATGCCCCACAGTGCCTGCTATGCCCCACAGTGCCTGCTATGCCCCACAGTGCAGATACACATGTCCCCACAGTGCCTGCTATGCCCCCAGTACAGATATACATGTCCCCACAGTGCTTACCAGCCGCCCGCTCCCTTCCGTTCCCCTCAACGCGCTGCTGCTGCTTCTGTTCTCTCCGGCTGCGGATTCTCTCTTGAATTAGGCGCCGGTCCGTGAGCCAATCAGGAGCCTTAGCTTGCTGGTCCGCCAGCTCTGATTGGCTCACGGGCCGGCGCCGAATTGAAGCGAGACACCGCTGCTGGAGTGTCTGGAGCTGGGGGCAGCGGTGGCCAGGAGCCGGCTGAGCCGCATGCTGCGGATGAAAGAGCCGCGGGTTGGTCACCGCTGCTGTAAAACGGTGTGTTACGGTGGCTTGAGGACAGATTGGGAACCAGTGCTTTAAATTATAATCCAAGCAAGATAATATTACAAGGGATAGTAAGGTTGGTTGGGATTCTGACGCCGGGATGTGTACCTATTCGGGATGTTGCTGTCAGCATTCCGAATAGTGTGAGGATTCCGGCGTGTGTATTCTGACTGCCGGGATCCTGACTGCATCCCAGGAAGGGTAGGAAACAAGGAAATTAATGATGTTTACCTATTTAATTCTGTTATTCATGTAGGCAGTTTATAGTGTCTCTAGTCATCCCATAATAGCATGCTGTGGCTGTAACCTTGTACTGGCGATCAGCCATTCGCCAGAATGCATCATTCATTAAAAATACATACTGGATAAAGTAATTAATATCATTGTTCACTGGTGTTTAGGAAATAGTATCTGGATTTAATGCCTTAACTCTGCTGTGCTGAGAAATATGTGGTAATGTGTATTAACATTTTATAGTCTTGTCTGACTACTATTTATGTTGCCATATGTTGAACTGAAGTCTCACCATGTGCAATCAGATGTGCAAAGGCACAAGCTGAGGAGAAAATGACCCAGTCAGTGGGTAAAGGAGGCAAAACTTTTTTTAGGTATACGTATAAGCGAAAGGAGGAAAACAAAAGGCGGAATTATAAAACTAAAGACGGACACTGGGAGTTTTGTTGAAGGAGACAGTTTAATAGCAGATCATCTTAATGATTATTTTTGCTCAGTATTTACTACTGAAAGAGAGGGGAAGGGGCCACAGTTAAGTTGCAGGGATATTCAGGAAAATGAAACAAGTACATTTACAGAGGAGAAGGTCCTAACAGAACTCTCAAATCTGAAAGTGGACAAATCTATGGGGCCAGATGGGATACATCCAAGGATACTAAAAGAACTTAAAGAGGTGCTGGTAGCACCATTGACAGAATTATTCAACCAGTCATTAGATACAGGAGTAATTCCAGAGGACTGGAAAAGAGCAAACGTAGTCCCACTGCACAAAAGTGGAAGCAAGGAAGAGGCAAACAACTACAGACCAGTGAGTCTTACATCAGTAGTAGGGAAATTGATGGAAACTCTCTTAAAAGAAAGAGTTGTAGATTATCTCAAATCCGGCAATTTACAGGATCCCAAACAGCATGGATTCACTGGGGGGAGATCATGTCAAACAAATCTTATTGACTTTTTTGATTGTGTGACTAAAGTGATGGATAAAGGTGGAGCCATGGATATAGCTTATCTAGACTTTAGTAAGGCTTTTGACACTGTTCCACATCGCAGACTGCTAAATAAACTTGAAAGTTTGGGATTGGATATTAGGATTATTGAATGGATAAGATCTTGGTTGAAGGATAGAACACAGAGAGTTGTGGTAAATGGAGTGCATTCACAGGAGGGAAATGTTACCAGTGGAGTACCCCAGGGATCTGTACTTGGACCAGTGCTTTTTAATATCTTTATTGGTGACATTGCAAATGGCATTAAAGGGAAAGCATGCCTTTTTGCAGATGACACAAAGGTATGCAACAGGGTAGACACACCAGGTGGGGTAAAACAAATGATTGAGGATCTAGGTAGACTAGAG
Organism: Pseudophryne corroboree; assembly: GCF_028390025.1. Lineage (NCBI taxonomy): Eukaryota > Metazoa > Chordata > Amphibia > Anura > Myobatrachidae > Pseudophryne > Pseudophryne corroboree. Next base: position 916,334,466 of record NC_086445.1, on the reverse strand, counting down.
GAATGGTCAAGAGTCTGGCAATTACAGTTTAATGCCAAAAAATGCAAAATCATGCACTTGGGTCTCAAAAATCCTAAAGCTAAATATAGTATTAATGGCACTATACTGGAAACTACTGAGGAGGAAAGGGATCTAGGAGTCACTATTTCAGATGACTTAAAGGCAGGTAAGCAATGTAACAAGGCAATGAGGAAGGCTAGTCAGATGCTTGGCTGCATTGGGAGAGGAATCAGCAGCAGAAAGAAAGAAGTAATAATGCCACTGTATAGGTCATTGGTACGGCCTCATCTAGAATACTGTATTCAGTTCTGGAGGCCATATCTTCAAAAGGATATTAATACATTAGAAACTGTACAAAGGAGGGCAACTAAAATGGTGCATGGCCTACATCACAAAACATACCCAGAAAGACTAAGAAATCTCAATATGTATAGTTTGGAGCAGAGAAGGGAAAGGGGGGACATGATAGAAACTTTCAAATATATCAAGGGTTTTAACAAAGTCCAGGAGGGAAACATTCTCCAAATGAAGAGAAGCAATAGGACACGAGGACATGCACTGAGGCTGGAGGGGGGGAGGTTCAGGGGAAATTTGCGGAAAAATTATTTCACAGAAAGGTTAGTGGACAAGTGGAATAGCCTCCCATCAGAGGTGGTAGAGGCTAAGACAGTAGAGCAATTTAAACATGCATGGGATAGACATAAGGATATCCTTACAAAAAAATAAGGATCAAATAAGGTTAGAGATAAAAATAATGTAAAAAAAAAAAAAAGTGGCAGACTAGATGGGCCAAGTGGTTCTTATCTGCCGACAAATTCTATGTTGTCGGATGCCATGCTATATTTTGGATCATATGACCTTTTTCTGCTCCCTTGTGTTTGTAGTTGTTTTGTCATGAATTGCATCCTAATCTCTTTTTTTTTTTTTTTTTTGAGCTTGTGCTTTATTCAGTGTTTTCATGTGATAATAAAAAGTATTGGAAAATAAAACATTTGATTTAGCTATCTTTCTGCAGCGGGGTACACTGTGTTCCACAGGGAATACATCAGGGTGTAGAGATGGATCTTGATCCAGAGGCACCAACACGCTAAAGCTTTAGACTGTCCCAGAATGCATTGCCAGCCTCCTCTATAACCCCGCCTCCAGGCACTGTGAGCTTAGTTTTAGAGTTGGTGCCTGCATGAAGCAGGTCACTTAACAGGGGGGGCTGCACTAGGCAGCCCTGAAAAAGCTTTTTAGAAGACTTCAAGGGCTGCAGCACTTCCTATGTTAGTGTGACATACTGTTCTTCGGCTCCATCACCTCCTGTGTTCATATAATTATCCAATGCAATTTTATTGTCATGAAAATAATCATCTGCATTGGAAACGTAACTGTGTGCCTGTATCTGCTATGTAATTTCACTGCGGTGTATTCCAGATATACAGTAACTATCACTGTATAATGTACCCTAGGGGACTAGGGTGCGTCTGGGTCAATATATAGTGCGTCACAGTAGTTACCTATTACGTGTATTCTACTGTGTACTCAGTCACATAATACCGAATTTATTTGCGGGTGTTGTGTACTGGGTATTCAGACACATGGTAACGGATTTATTCTCAGGTATTGTACTCTGTCTGGCTTCATCGTACTAAACTGCTCTGTTGCATTTGTGTATAATGTTTAACATGTAGGGCAGTAAATCTGGGGACGCTCCTGTATCCTGCAGAGCATGTGCAACGGATTTACCTGAGGGGGAAGTTTGTGTGATGGTCTGTGTACTATGTCTCGCACATCTCCCAGTCGGTCCGCAGCTCCTGTAATCAATCAGGAGCCAACCTGGACTGCTTTCTCAAACCTACTGGGTACTCTAGTTGAACGCTTTATGCCCCCTATGGACCACCTGTAACATTACAGTCACCGATGTCCCCATGATTACTCCGCTTTGGGCTGGAAAATTTTTGTTCACGGGTTGTAGTGTATGACTCATTCATTGGTCAGGCAAAACCCTATTCCAGGTCACTCTCATGTCTCTGGGTCATCTAAGTGTGCTGTTTTCTCCTCCCTATCCAATAATCTCTGATATTTTACCTGAAGAGAGGGGGGTCATGCTGTCCTGTCAGTGCCTATATTATGTGTTTCTGACAAGGATTTTCCATTGCTAAATGACACCACTGCCCTTGTGGTTCCTGGGAAGCAAATCCTACAAATCATAAGTGATAAGTGGATTCCCCTACTGTGGTTAAGCAAACTGATATGTTCACACGTCAGAGGGTAAATAAAACTCTGTTACCACAATCTGACCATTAAGTGTACATCAGACAAGACCCCTGGTCTAATCCAGGGAAGACATTCTCCCTGTCTACAACGGGCATTAGCTCAATATCCTCCCCCTGCAGAGTTATATAACAAGTAGGTAATTCACTGCTAGTGAACTCATGTGTCACCCATTGGGTGTTCTCCACTCTGCCTCTCACCACTATCACCTCACTGTAGGAACCGACAGATAAGCGTGTGGAGGGATGCCTGAAGTCTATTACTCCCTTACGGGTGTTATACATAGACCTCAATTGCGTCCTCTTGGGGCTGAAAAATACACTGCTCAAAAAAATAAAGGGAACACTAAAATAACACATCCTAGATCTGAATGAATGAAATATTCTTATTAAATACTTTGTTCTTTACATAGTTGAATGTGCTGACAACAAAATCACACAAAAATTATCAATGGAAATCAAATTTATTAACCCATGGAGGTCTGGATTTGGAGTCACACTCAAAATTAAAGTGGAAAAACACACTACAGGCTGATCGAACTTTGATGTAATGTCCTTAAAACAAGTCAAAATGAGGCTCAGTAGTGTGTGTGGCCTCCACGTACCTGTATGACCTCCCTACAACGCCTGGGCATGCTCCTGATGAGGTGGCGGATAGTCTCCTGAGGGATCTCCTCCCAGACCTGGACTAAAGCATCCGCCAACTCCTGGACAGTCTGTGGTGCAATGTGGCGTTGGTGGATGGAGTGAGACATGATGTCCCAGATGTGCTCAATTGGATTCAGGTCTGGGGAACGGGCGGGCCAGTCCGTAGCATCAATGCCTTCGTCTTGCAGGAACTGCTGACACACTCCAGCCACATGAGGTCTAGCATTGTCTTGCATTAGGAGGAACCCAGGGCCAACCGCACCAGCATATGTTCTCACAAGGGGTCTGAGGATCTCATCTCGGTACCTAATGGCAGTCAGGCTACCTCTGGTGAGCACATGCACATTTGTGGCTTGTTGGAGGTCATTTTGCAGGGCTCTGGCAGTGCTCCTCCTGTTCCTCCTTGCACAAAGACGGAGGTAGCGGTCCTGCTGCTGGGTTGTTGCCCTCCTACGGCCTCCTCCACATCTCCTGATGTACTGGCCTGTCTCCTGTTAGCGCCTCCATGCTCTGGACACTACGCTGACAGACACAGCAAACCTTCTTGCCACAGCTCGCATTGATGTGCCATCCTGGATGAGCTGCACTACCTGAGCCACTTGTGTGGGTTGTAGACTCCATCTCATGCTACCACTAGAGTAAAAGCACCGCCAGCTTTTAGAAGTGACCAAAACATCAGCCAGAAAGCATATGAGCTGAGAAGTGGTCTGTGGTCACCACCTGCAGAACAACTCCTTTATTGGGGGTGTCTTGCTAATTGCCTATAATTTCCACCTGTTGTCTGTTCCATTTGCACAACAGCATGTGAAATTGATTGTCAATCAGTGTTGCTTCCTAAGTGGACAGTTTGATTTCACAGAAGTGTGATTGACTTGGAGTTACATTGTGTTGTTTAAGTGTTCCCTTTATTTTTTTGAGCAGTGTAGATTGATGACTGGATCTGGCATTAGAGGAAGAGCTGTCCGAGGATATATCGGACAATGCCAGACATTCCCTGTCTCACAATACCACCGCCACCTTTTTCTATACCAGGAGGCGTCCCCTGAGGCGGGTGTGTTGGTTGCCAAGGCGTAGAATACGTCTGTTCTGGCTCGCCGTATTCTGTGGTTAAGGTCATGGAAGGTGGACCTGGACTCCAAAAGTCCTTGGAGTTATTCCCCTTTACTGGGGACATCTTATTTGGGGAAGACCTAATTAAAAATTGAATCTGAATTTGTGGCTACTATGACTGTTTTTCTCCCAAATGCTACTCCTTCTGTACAGAAAGCAAAAGGTACCACTTTTCCCTGCTTTCGGCCTTCAGGGAAAGCGAAGGTCAGGCATACCCGAGATTGTCTCGAGCTCCCAACAACCACTAAAGCACAAGGCCTAACAATCCTGGACTGCTCGTCAACCTGCTTCTCATGACAAGACAGGCCTCCCCCTGGGGGATACCAGGGTGGGGGGGCTGGCTACTACAATTCATCCAGGTCTGGTTAATGACCACTTCAGGCACATGGATGCGAGTTGTCTCTCACGGGTACGCAGTCTCTTTCAAGAGACGTCCCCCTCGCCAGTTCTGCACAACGGTTATCCCTTCGGATCCGTTAAAGGTGCAAGCTCTACAGATGGGTGTGCGTTACCTACTGGATATAGGAGTGGTAGTGCCGGTACCTCTGTCCCAGAGAGGCAGAGGATACTACTCGACCCTGTTTCTAGTCCTGAAACCTGATGGGTCTTTCCGGCCTATTCTCAACCTCATATCACTGAACAAGTTTATGAGAGTGTCCAAGTTCCGTATGGAAACACTGCGCTCAATTGTACTGCCCATGGAACCCGGAGACTATATGGTATCCATGGATATACAAGATGTTTACCTGCATATGCCTATTGCCATATCGCATCAGCAATATCTGCGGTTTGCTATTGGCAACCTTCACTATCAATTCCAGGCTCTGCCGTTTGGACTGGTCATTGCCCCTCAGATCTTCACCAAGGTTATAGCCATGATGACGGCTTATCTCTGTTGCCAGGGAGTCAGGATCCTGCCGTGACTGGACGATTTGCTGATTCTGGCAAACTCCTACAATGTCCCCCTCAGTCATCTACAACTGACGGTAAACTTCTTCCAAGCCCACGGGTGGCTCATCAACTGGAAGAAGTGCTCGCTGGTCCATGCTTGGATCATGGTGCACCTGGGGGCACTACCGGACACACACAGCCAAAGACTGTTTCTGTCTCTGGAGAATGTCCTGAAAGTTCAGGATGGGATCAGATACTTCCTCTCTCGCCCAAGAGTGTCGATACACTCGGCGATGCAAGTACTAGGCCTCATGGTGTTGGCTTTCGGCATGGTAGAGTACGCTCAATTCCATTCCCGCCATCTACAGAGGTTAATCCTTTCCAAGTGGGATGACCTACCTCATCGGATCAGGTCTCAAATGATCTCCTTGACTCCGGAGGTTCGTCTGTCACTGATCTGGTGGCTACAGGACCAGTAGTTGAGCAGGGGCCATCCCTTCTGGATCCCCAACTGAGTCCTACTGACTACGGATGCCAGTCTGAAGTATTGGGGCGCAGTGCTGGAGCAACACACTCTCTCTCCAGGGTCTGTGTACCAAGGAGGAATCTCTCCTCCCGATAAACATTCTGGAATTGCGGGTGGTGTTCAATGCCTTGACTCTTGCCCTGTCTCTGATACAGAACAAGTCTGTTCAAGTCCAATCAGACAACACCACCACGGTGGCATACTTAAACCATCAAGGCGGCACTCGAAGCCGCATGGCAATGATGGAAGTGTCAAAAATCCTTCGTTGGGTGGAATGCCATTTGCCAGCAGTATCAGCAGTGCTCATTCTGACAGTCCTCAACTGGGAAGCGGATTTCCTCAGTCATCGGGATATACACGCCGGAGAGTGAAGTCTTCATCAGGAAGTCTTTCAACTCCTAGTGGACAAGTGGGGTCTACCAGATGTAGAGTGCAAAAAAATGGAACAAACCAACCTAGGTTGGAAGGGGCGCTGCGAGTGTGTTTCCAATTAACCGTGTGTATAGCAGCTGCCTGGGTAGGTCAGTTACACCTATATGGAATAGCAAAACAATATAACAACAGAATAGGCTGCGCTTAGAGATGAATTGTCATAACAACTGGTAAAATTTATTATACTTAAAATCTGTCAATTAGGACAATTAAAAATGCGTATACATTGCTTAAAATAACCTCTGATCATACTGTTGACAACAATTAAGCCTGTTCCAAATTAACCGTGAGACCCTGTTATTTGAAACCAAATGGATCCTGGGGCTATAGCATAGTCCCTGGGCTGGAAAGTATGTCCCAACGCTGGAGGATTAACAGTTCCAAAAAGATGCAAGATTTATGGAAAGTCCTCACCAGTATTGCGTATGGATGAACAAAGTCCAGTCCTTTGGTAATGGATATGGTTCCAATGGAGCAGTATGTAGGGTCCGCGGTGGTCCAAGCTGAGGTGGTAGGTTGTAGTAGATTGATCAGAGGGCTCACACCTGAGGTGTGAGCCCTCTGATCAATCTACTACAACCTACCACCTCAGCTTGGACCACCGCGGACCCTACATACTGCTCCATTGGAACCATATCCATTACCAAAGGACTGGACTTTGTTCATCCATACGCAATACTGGTGAGGACTTTCCATAAATCTTGCATCTTTTTGGAACTGTTAATCCTCCAGCGTTGGGACATACTTTCCAGCCCAGGGACTATGCTATAGCCCCAGGATCCATTTGGTTTCAAATAACAGGGTCTCACGGTTAATTTGGAACAGGCTTAATTGTTGTCAACAGTATGATCAGAGGTTATTTTAAGCAATGTATACACATTTTTAATTGTCCTAATTGACAGATTTTAAGTATAATAAATTTTACCAGTTGTTATGACAATTCATCTCTAAGCGCAGCCTATTCTGTTGTTATATTGTTTTGCTCTACCAGATGTAGACCTGATGGCTTCACGACACAATCACAAAGTTCCGGTCTTCGGATCAATAACAAGGGATCCTCAAGCAGCATTCGTGGACGCACTGGCAAGTCCATGGAACTTTTGGCTGCACTACATGTTCCCTCCAGTGTCACTTTTGCCCAGGGTACTACAGAAGTTCAAGCAAGAAGGAGGAATCCTATTTCTAGTCGCTCCAGCGTGGCCCAGACGGCATTGGTTCTCAGACCTGCAGGGTCTATCGATAGAGCGTCGTCTTCTACTTCCTACACACCCAGACCTCCTCGTTCAGGGCCCTTGTGTCTACCCGAACCTGGCCAGACTGACTTTGATGGCGTAGCTCTTGAAGCTTCACTCCTGAGGGCCAAAGGATTCGCCGAGAGGCGGTTATCCAAACTATGCTAAAGGCCCACAAACCGTCTTCTGCACAGATTTATTATAGGGTCTGGAATTCTTACTTTACCTGTTGTGAGGCTAAGAATTACGATTCTTCCAAGTTTAGTACTTCCAGACTTATGGCTTTTTCGCAACAAGGCCTGGTTTTAGGTCTTCGTCTGGCCTCCCTCAAGGTTCACATATCTGCCTTGTTGGTGTGGTTTCAGAGAAAAATTTAGTCTATACCTGACGTTCATACATTCACTCAGGGCATACTGCGGATTCAGCCACGCTATGTCCCTCCTATTGCCCCATGGGATTTGTCTGTTGTCTTGAATGCCCTGCAAGAGTCTCCATTTGAACCTCTCACAGCCAAGGTCCTGTTTCTGCTGGCTATTGCCTCTGCTAGAAGGGTGTCATACTTGGGCGCTTTGTCCTGTCGTCCACCCTTTTTGATATTTCATTGTGACTGAGCAGTTCTTAGAACTCGCCCTGGTTATTTACCTAAGGTGCTGTCATCTTTTCACCTTAATTGATTGTGGTTCCAGCTATCATCTCTTTTGAATTGTCCTCCAAAGAACAGTCTTTGGATGTGGTATGAGCTCTCCGTATATATGTGGAGAGGACTGTCTGTCTCTATCAGGAGGTCAGATACCCTCTTGGTACTGTTTGGTTTCCACAAACGTGGCTGGCCTGCGAATACGCAAACCTTGGCCAGATGGATTAGAATGGTGATTGCACAAGCTTATGCTCGGGCTGGACTCGCAGCTCCTGCTGCTATCAAAGCCCATTCTACTCGGTCTGTTGGACCCTTTTGGGCGGCCCGTCGTGGCGCGTCCGCAGAACAGTTGTGCAAGGCGGCTACGTGCTCCTCAGTGACCGCATTTATTAGGGACTTTGCTTTTTATACTTCCGCCTCCCAGGAGGCTTCCTTTGGACGCTGGATTCTCATACCCGTTAAGGTGCGTCCCCTCCCTTGAGGGACTGCTTTATAACATCCCCGATGTATTCCCTGTGGAACGCAGTGTACCCCGCTGCAGAAAAGGAGACTTATGGTAGACTTAACATGGTTAAATCTTTCTGCGAGGTACACTGGGTTCCACAGATCGCTCACCCTAACGCACTTAGCTTCTTTGAGTTTGTAGGGCATTAGCCCCTAGTCCCTTCTCCTGTTATGAGAACGTGGTTCTATGTGACAAACATCTGCCTTCTCTTTTACCTGCTACTGCATTGGACTGGTTAACAAAACTGAGCTCACAGTGCCTGGAGGCGGGGTTATAGAGGAGGCCCCGCAATGCATGCTGGGACAGTCTAAAGCTGTAGCCTGTTGGTGCCTCTGGATCAAGATCCATCTCCACACCCCGATGGTTCCCTGTGGAACCCTGTGTACCTCGCAGAAAGCTTTAACCATGGTAAGTCTACCATTAATCTCCTTATTTTAAGGTAGGTACACACTTAGCGATAAAGTAAACATCACTAATTTTGACCCTTCCGAGCGATGTCATTTACTATATTGCCCAGGGTTTATGCCGCCGCTGACGAGCGATGCGTGGGTCGTTAACGACCCTCTGTGTCGGCCATGCATTCAGCTCAATTTGTACTCGTCATCCAAAACTGCATGCTCCAGCAAGATGCGGCATGACGTCACTGTGCAATGTCATTAGTGTTTTGTTTTTTTAATAGCAGACAAATGATATATAGAGCTTAATCATTTATTTGCCTGATTCAACTGATTTAAACATTGTTGTGACTAGTTAAGATTTTGCTTTGTTGATTCACCATATCTCGTTCTGTTTTTTTACTAGAGCCCATCAGGGAGATGAAGGAACCCAGACAGAGAAAGGATAACCGGCGTCCAGATATTGAGATCTATAAACCTGGTCTATCCAGGTTGAGAAATAAGTCTAAGCTTGATGTTACTGGCAGCGGAGGTAACCATAATGAGGAATATCGACAAGAGAAAACAAATGATTGTGATTCTTCAGTTAATGGGAAAGCTACAATCTCTGGAGATCACAATCAAGAGGAGGAAGACCCGGAGCTGTACGGACCATTATCTTGTACCCCAGAAACTCAAGATCGAAAGATTGTCAAAAGAGCCAAAAAACCGGACAGATTAATTTATCAACCAGGAAGAAAACTGCAGGTACCTGTGAAAGAATTGGGTGAAATTGCAGAAGATGATATAGTGAGAAAAACAGAGCAGCTGAATATATTACATGAAGAAGATATGGAGAAGCCAGTTTCACATAACTCCACTGTACCAGAAGAATTGTCCAAGACTACCAAGCATGACAAGTGGAAGAGGTCGGAGAGAGACAGAAGCCACAAGCCTGCAGAAGAGATGCTCTCCTCCAGACAAGGGAAGGATGAGAGAAAGCCTTGCTCCACCAAACGTTATTCCCATTCAGACAAACGAAGAACTCGCACACGAAACTGCAGCACCAGTTCTGCAGGGAGCAACAACAGTAGTGAAGAGGCCCTTTTGGCAGAAGGAAACAAAAGGCGTCAAGATAAAGGTAAGACCAATGGAGATCGGAAAGAGAAGGTGCGCACAAAGAAGCAGTTGTCTCTCTCTTCTACAGACTCTTTTGAAGAAGATTGTAGTGAATGGTTGGATGGTTTGATCTCAAACAGAAACCAGTGGAAAAAGAGACAGGGTTCCGTTGAAAAAGGCTGCCTACCTGGTGCAGATGGCATCAAGAGAACAAACGGCAAAGATAATCGTGAAGTGAGTTTCCAACGGGAAAATGCAAACCAGCCAGTGAAGGATGAGAAGAGGACAAGGAGACGAGGAGAGAGACTCATTCACAAGCGCAGCACAGACATTGGGAAGGAGGAATTAAGAGAGAAGTCTACTGGACCAAGGGGCAGAGGCAGGGGGATACTTATCCTTCCCGCCAACACAGATTTATCATCCAGCACAAATGCAGCCCTGGATTCAAGCAACACAAGACCCCTTTCTACTACTGGCAGCAAAGCTGTCCGCGGCCGTGGTGGGGCTAATCGTCGTCTGTGGGATCCAAATAACCCTGAGCAGAAGCCAGCTCTGAAAAACCAGAGCCCTCAGCTTCATTTTCTAGATACTGATGATGAGTCTACACCACCTTCACAGAGTGACAACTACCAGTCTGTGCCTCAGACCTCTTACTACAAATTCCAGAACTCTGACAATCCATATTACTATGCACGTCAGCCATATCCATATGGTGGGTTTTCTGTGCCATATTCTGTAAGTCCCAGCAACGGCATTTATCCTGGTACATTCTATCCTGCATATGCAGCTCAATCTGGACAGAATGGGTCGGGTTCCTTCTCCGGCAGCCCTGTAACTCCTGAGGAACTTGAGCAACAAGTGAGGACACTGCAGCGTCAAGAACTGAGTCGTCTTCTAAGATTGGCGGATAACCAGGAGCTACAGCTCAGCAATCTCCTATCCCGGGATGCAATCAGCGCAGACGGCATGAGCAAAATGGCTTTGCTAAGGTGAGCTCCATTCCTTTCCTTAGGTTTGTTACAGGAGACAGAAAACCAATGTATCATTTACGTATGGTCATTTAGTTTGTTCTTCTTTGCTCTAGCATGTCATGTGAACATTATAATATTTGTAGCAAGTGTCACCAAACAAAACTTTATTACCTCCAATAAGCAGTTATCTGTGACCTGCTCATTAAGTGTCCTCCCTGACACTTTATTAGACAAATAATTAACCCTGCAGCTGGACCTCACATTGTGAGAAATCCATAATACAATCTTTTGGGAATCCCATAAAATTAAATAAAAAATATTTATTTACAGACTATAGGGGCAGATGTACCTTGCCTTGGAGAGAGAGAAGTGAAGAGAGAGAAACTACCAACCAATCAGCTCTTGACATTTTTCAAACACAGCCAGTAATATGGCAGTTAGGAGTTGATTGGCTGGTATTTTATCTCTCTCTGCTCTCATTCTTCACGACTTAGTGAATTGCCCCCTATAACTCTCTTGTGGTCTAGGTTGTCCTCCACTTTAAAATAATTGAGGATGAACCACCTGGAGCCCAATGTTTCATTGGTATCCGGTCTCTAGGTCGACTACACTTAGGTTGACAATGTCTAGGTCGACCACTATTGGTCGACAGTAACTAGGTTGACAGGTCAAAAGGTCGACATCAGGTTTTTAAAAAAATATATATATTTCTGAACTTTTTCATACTGAACGATCCATGTGGACTACTATTGGGAATAGTAACTTGTGCCGAGAGCAGCGGTAGTGTAGCGAGGCACCTTTCCCGCGAGCCATGCGAGGAGACATGGTGCACTAGTTGGGGTTCCTGGTCACTGTACAGAGAAAAGAACACCAAAACTTTTTAAACTCATGTCGACCTTTTGACCTGTCGACCTAGAACATGTCTACCAATACTGGTTGACCTAGACACTGTCGACCTTTTATACGACACCCGTTTCATTTTTCATGGAACTTTAATAACAGTGTGTGTTTTAAAAATGTCAGTTGTTCCATGGAAGTATCATACAGCATCATCCCGTTTACATTAAGAGGAGAAAATACTAGCAGCTGTAAATTCAATGGGTTCCTTTTTAAAAAATAAATAAAAAATAAAAAATATTTTGTGGCATTGATGCAAGTATGGTTGTATGTAGTTGTTTTTTTTTGTTTTCTTTTTTTAAATATTAAGTGTGTTGTAGAGTGCATGTCCATTCCACAGTTTTATGTCTCTTACAGTAGAGAATCCCTCTCGTAGCTAGCTAATCTTTCCTTCCAGCCACAGTGGATGACTATGTCCTTTGTGGAGATCTTAGACCAGAACTTGTCACCAAATTTTCAGTTTTGGCTAATATATCTTTCAGTGTTGGGGGGAAAAAAAGGTTTAAAAAAAATGCTTTTCTTGGTTTAAACCAGGTGGGTTTTTTTCTTTCTTTTGCATTAATGTTTTTTTTTAATGACAAAAAAAAATTTTTTTAATCATGTATTAGAAACTTTGATCAAGCATATTTTAATGCTTTCTAACATTAATAATGTTGTTAGGCTTTGATTTATTTTACATCTTACAATAAAACTAACTTTTTACAGATTATTTCTATGACAGGTTGAGTATTCCATATCCGGAATGCTCGAGACCAGGAGCATTCCGGGTATGGGATTTTTCCGGATAACAGAATACCTGTTATCCGGATGGGTTCCGAGGCTCTGCATCAGGTCCGGAGTGTTGGTGGGATGGTTCCGGGGTCTGCTACGGGTCCGGACAGCACTGTTGGTGAGGGAATGACTGCAAATATCCAGAGACGTCATGACGTCCCTACAGGGATTTTCGGGTATCTGGATAACAGATACCCGACCTGTACATCTGAATATATGTAGATAGACTAAATTTCTCTGACGTCCTAGTGGATGCTGGGGACTCCGTAAGGACCATGGGGAATAGCGGCTCCGCAGGAGACTGGGCACAAAAGTAAAGCTTTAGGACTACCTGGTGTGCACTGGCTCCTCCCCCTATGACCCTCCTCCAAGCCTCAGTTAGATTTTTGTGCCCGAACGAGAAGGGTGCACACTAGGTGGCTCTCCTGAGCTGCTTAGTGAAAAGTTTAGTTTTAGGTTTTTTATTTTCAGTGAGACCTGCTGGCAACAGGCTCACTGCATCGAGGGACTAAGGGGAGAAGAAGCGAACTCACCTGCGTGCAGAGTGGATTGGGCTTCTTAGGCTACTGGACACCATTAGCTCCAGAGGGACCGATCACAGGCCCAGCCATGGATAGGTCCCAGAGCCGCGCCGCCGGCCCCCTTACAGAGCCAGAAGCAAGAAGAGGTTCGGAAAATCGGCGGCAGAAGACATCCTGTCTTCACCAAGGTAGCGCACAGCACTGCAGCTGTGCGCCATTTCTCCTCAGCACACTTCACACTTCGGTCACTGATGGGTGCAGGGCGCTAGGGGGGGGCGCCCTGAGCAGCAATAAAAACACCTTGGCTGGCAAAAATACATCACATATAGCCCCCAGGGCTATATGGATGAATTTTAACCCCTGCCAGAATCCATAAAAAAGCATGAGAAAAGTCTGCGAAAAAGGGGCGGAGCCTATCTCCTCAGCACACTGGCGCCATTTTCCCTCACAGCTCCGTTGGAGGGAAGCTCCCTGGCTCTCCCCTGCAGTCACTACACTACAGAAAGGGTTAAAAAAAGAGAGGGGGGCACTAATTAGGCGCAGTATAAACAATACAGCAGCTATAAGGGGAAAAACACTTATATAAGGTTATCCCTGTATATATATAGCGCTCTGGTGTGTGCTGGCAAACTCTCCCTCTGTCTCCCCAAAGGGCTAGTGGGGTCCTGTCCTCTATCAGAGCATTCCCTGTGTGTGTGCTGTGTGTCGGTACGTTTGTGTCGACATGTATGAGGAGGAAAATGATGTGGAGGCGGAGCAAATTGCCTGTAATAGGGATGTCACCCCCTAGGGGGTCGACACCTGAGTGGATGAACTGTTGGAAGGAATTAACAGTGTTAGCTCTTTACAAAAGATAGTGGTTGACATGAGACAGCCGGCTACTCAGCTTGTGCCTGTCCAGACGTCTCATAGGCCGTCAGGGGCTCTAAAGCGCCCGTTACCTCAGATGGCAGATACAGACGCCGACACGGATACTGACTCCAGTGTCGACGGTGAAGAGACAAATGTGACTTCCAGTAGGGCCACACGTTACATGATTGAGGCAATGAAAAATGTTTTACACATTTCTGATAATACGAGTACCACCAAAAGGGGTATTATGTTCGGTGAGGAAAAACTACCTGTAGTTTTCCTGAATCTGAGAAATTAAATGAGGTGTGTGATGAAGCGTGGGTTTCCCCCGATAAAAACTGATAATTTCTAAAAAGTTATTGGCATTATATCCTTTCCCGCCAGAGGTTAGGGTGCGTTGGGAAACACCCCCTAGGGTGGATAAAGCGCTCACACGCTTGTAAAAACAAGGGCTCTACCCTCTCCTGAGATGGCTGCCCTTAAGGATCCTGCTGATAGAAAGCAGGAGGGTATCCTAAAATGTATTTACACACATACTGGTGTTATACTGCGACCAGCAATCGCCTCAGCCTGGATGTGCAGTGCTGGGTTGGCGTGGTCGGATTCCCTGACTGAGAATATTGATACCCTAGATAGGGACAGTATATTATTGCCTATAGAGCATTTAAAAGATGCATTTCTATATATGCGTGATGCACAGCGGAATATTTGCCGACTGGCATCAAGAGTAAGTGCGTTGTCCATTTCTGCCAGAAGAGGGTTATGGACACGACAGTGGTCAGGTGATGCGGATTCCAAACGGCATATGGAAGTATTGCCTTATAAAGGGGAGGAGTTATTTGGGGTCGGTCTTTCAGACCTGGTGGCCACGGCAACAGCTGGGAAATCCACGTTTTTACCCCAGGTCGCCTCTCAACATAAGACGCCGTATTATCAGGCGCAGTCCTTTCGGCCCCATAAGGGCAGGCGGGCAAAAGGTTCCTCATTTCTGCCCTGTGACAGAGGAAGAGGAAAAAGGCTGCAGAAATCAGCCAGTTCCCAGGAACAGAAGCCCTCTCCCGCCTCTGCCAAGCCCTCAGCATGACGCTGGGGCTTTACAAGCGGACTCAGGCACGGTGGGGGCCCGTCTCAAGAATTTCAGCGCGCAGTGGGCTCACTCGCAAGTAGACCCCTGGATCCTTCAGGTGGTATCTCAGGGGTACAAATTGGAATTCGAGACGTCTCCCCCTCGCCGTTTCCTAAAGTCGGTTTTACCGACGTCTCCCTCCGACAGGGAGGCAGTTTTGGAAGCCATTCACAAGCTGTATTCCCAGCAGGTGATAATCAAGGTACCCCTCCTGCAACAGGGAAAGGGGTGGTATTCCACACTGTTGTGGTACCGAAGCCGGACGGCTCGGTGAGACCGATTTTAAATCTAAAATCTTTGAACACTTACATACAGAAGTTCAAATTCAAGATGGAGTCACTCAGAGCAGTGATTGCGAACCTGGAAGAAGGGGACTACATGGTGTCTCTGGACATCAAGGATGCTTACCTTCATGTCCCAATTTACCCTTCTCACCAAGGGTACCTCAGGTTTGTGGTACAGAACTGTCACTATCAGTTTCAGACGCTGCCGTTTGGATGGTCCACGGCACCCCGGGTCTTTACCAAGGTAATGTGGCCGAAATGATGATACTCCTTCGAAGGAAGGGAGTTTTAGTTATCCCTTACTTGGACGATCTCCTGATAAGGTTAAGATCCAGAGAACAGTTGGAGGTCGGTGTAGCACTATCTCAGGTAGTGTTGCGGCAGCACGGTTGGATTCTCAATATTCCAAAATCGCAGCTGGTTCCGACGACTCGTCTTCTGTTCATAGGGATGATCCTGGACACAGTCCAGAAAAAGGTGTTTCTCCCGGAGGAGAAAGCTAGGGAGTTATCCGAGCTAGTCAGGAACCTCCTAAAACCGAGCCAAGTCTCAGTGCATCAATGCACAAGGGTTCTGGGAAAAATGGTGGCTTCCTACGAAGCAATCCCATTCGGCAGATTCCACGCAAGAACTTTCCAGTGGGACCTGCTGGACAAATGGTCCGGGTCGCATCTTCAGATGCATCAGCGGATAACCCTGTCACCAAGGACAAGGGTGTCCCTCCTGTGGTGGTTGCAGAGTGCTCATCTTCTAGAGGGCCGCAGATTCGGCATTCAGGACTGGGTCCTGGTGACCACGGATGCCAGCCTGCGAGGCTGGGGAGCAGTCACACAGGGAAGAAATTTCCAGGGCTTATGGTCAAGCCTGGAGACATCATTTCACATAAATATCCTGAAGCTAAGGGCCATTTACAATGCTCTAAGCTTAGCAAGACCTCTGCTTCAAGGTCAGCCGGTGTTGATCCAGTCGGACAACATCACGGCAGTCACCCACGTAAACAGACAGGGTGGCACAAGAAGCAGGAGGGCAATGGCAGAAGCTGCAAGGATTCTTCGCTGGGCGGAAAATCATGTGATAGCACTGTCAGCAGTATTCATTCCGGGAGTGGACAACTGGGAAGACTTCCTCAGCAGACACGACCTCCACCCGGGAGAGTGGGGACTTCACCCAGAAGTCTTCCACATGATTATAAACCGTTGGGAAAAACTCGACAGGTATTGTGCCAGGTCAAGGGACCCTCAGGCAATAGCTGTAGACGCTCTGGTAACACCGTGGGTGTACCGGTCAGTGTATGTGTTCCATCCTCTGCCTCTCATACCCAAGGTACTGAGAATTATAAGATGGAGAGGAGTAAGCACTATATTCGTGGCTCCGGATTGGCCAAGAAGGACTTGGTAACCGGAACTTCAAGAGATGCTCACGGAGGATCCGTGGCCTCTACCTCTAAGAAGGGACCTGCTCCAGCAAGGACCCTGTCTGTTCCAAGACTTACCGCGGCTGCGTTGACGGCATGGCGGTTGAACGCCGGATCCTGAAGGAAAAAGGCATTCCGGATGAAGTCATCCCTATCCTGATCAAAGCCAGGAAGGATGTAACCGCAAAACATTATCACCGCATTTGGCGAAAATATGTTGCGTGGGGCGAGGCCAGTAAGGCCCGACGGAGGAATTTCAACTGGGTCTATTCCTACATTTCCTGCAAACAGGAGTGTCTATGGGCCTGAAATTGGGGTCCATTAAGGTTCAAATTTCGGCCCTGTCAATTTTCTTCCAAAAAGAACTAGCTTCAGTCCCTGAAGTTCAGACGTTTGTAAAAGGAGTACTGTATATACAGCCTCCTTTTGTGCCTCCAGTGGCACCTTGGGATCTCAATGTAGTTTTTGGGTTCCAAAAGTCACATTGGTTTGAACCACTTAAATCTGTGGAGTTAAAATATCTCACATGGAAAGTGGTCATGCTGTTGGCCCTGGCCTAGGCCAGGCGCGTGTCAGAATTGGCGGCTTTATCCTGTAAAAGCCCTTATCTGATTTTCCATTCGGACAGGGCGGAATTGAGGACTCGTCCTCAGTTTCTCCCTAAGGTGGTTTCAGCGTTTCACCTGAACCAACCTATTGTGGTGCCTGCGGCTACTAGGGACTTGGATGACTCCAAGTTGCTAGACGTTGTCAGGGCCCTGAAAATATGTTTCCAGGACGGCTGGAGTCAGAAAATCTGACTCGCTGTTTATCCTGTATGCACCCAACAAGCTGGGTGCTCCTACTTCTAAGCAGACTATTGCTCGCTGGATTTGTAGTACAATTCAGCTTGCACATTCTGTGGCAGGCCTGCCACAGCCAAAAATCTGTAAATGCCCACTCCACAAGGAAGGTGGGCTCATCTTGGGCGGCTGCCCGAGGGGTCTCGGCTTTACAACTTTGCCGAGCAGCTACTTGGTCAGGAGCAAATACGTTTGTAAAATTCTGCAAATTTGATACCCTGGCTGAGGAGGACCTGGAGTTCTCTCATTTGGTGCTGCAGAGTCATCCGCACTCTCCCGCCCGTTTGGGAGCTTTGGTATAATCCCCATGGTCCTTACGGAGTCCCCAGCATCCACTAGGACGTCGGAGAAAATAAGAATTTACTTACCGATAATTCTATTTCTCGTAGTCCGTAGTGGATGCTGGGCGCCCATCCCAAGTGCGGATTGTCTGCAATACTGGTACATAGTTATTGTTACCAAAAAATCGGGTTATTGCTGTAGTGAGCCATCTTTTCTAGAGGCTCCTCTGTTATCATGCTGTTAACTGGGTTTAGATCACAAGTTATACGGTGTGATTGGTGTGGCTAGTATCCTAACTGAGGCTTGGAGGAGGGTCATAGGGGGAGGAGCCAGTGCACACCAGGTAGTCCTAAAGCTTTACTTTTGTGCCCAGTCTCCTGCGGAGCCGCTATTCCCCATGGTCCTTACGGAGTCCCCAGCATCCACTACGGACTACGAGAAATAGAATTATCGGTAAGTAAATTCTTATTTTATTAATACACACAAAGTACAGATGAAATTGAGAGTAAGAACAACAAGTTAATGTTAAACATTAGTCCCTTCTTATTACTTACTATCATTAAATCTGAATAGTAATAGAAAATGGAAAATGCAAAAGCACTTTTCAGAGAAATACACACACCACGGTAAGCATTCGCACTGAGCATGCCACTGGTATTAAACACTTTGAATAAAAACACTAGTTTTTTAGTGTAATAGGCATTTTTGTAAGAAGTCACCGCATAATAATAAAGTGTTTTTTATGAAAAAAAATAAATAAATATTGGTTTAAACTAGCCAATCCTGATATTTATACACCGTGATCATATTCCCACTTAGGGGCAGATTGAAGCTGCCACCTTCTGGCTGTGTTGGGTGTTGTCGGAGAGCTGATGTCTGTGCACAGGCTATGGAAGTACGATCAGAATCAGCCATCCATAATAGCTGGATTTACCCGCATTGTTCATATACTTCCGTTATCTTGACAAAATTCTACATTCGTCTTTACTTGATAGGAAAGAAAAAATCTGGCTCCTGCTCATTTACTAGAATTTATACATTTCTTAAAAATAGGTCGGAATTGTTGTTACTATATGAAACCGATAGGTATTGTATCTTGCACAAGGCTAAGCAGAGCTGATATTTTATTGGTCGGTACCCATAGTAAATGGACTCTACAGTCTACACAGTGAAGTTTTATACACTCTTTTGATTTATTTATACAGGTCAGAACTTCTTCAGCTGTATGAACATTGCCTGCTGACAGACATTGAGTTCTGTGACCAGCACAACGTTGACCAGCTCTTGTGGAAAAATGTCTTCTATCAAGTTATTGAAAAGATCCGACACGTATTAAAGGAGACATCGGCTGAAAATGAGGCCTTCTGCGGGAAGCTGCTGCAGGTGTTAGATGAGGTGAGAGGGATGAGCGCAGTGTGGGAGTGATGTATATGTGCAGCATTCATTTCATTTTACTTCAGAATGATTCATGTTGTTGCTATGAATATAGTTACCTAGCAGCTTTTGGTCCGTGTCCAGCAATAATGCATGGTGGCTTCATACAAATGACATGCACTCATTTTTAAACTATTGTGACGCTGCAGAGTCTGTTATCTAAGTGTATAGGGCAACCTATCCTTCTGTGTATCACGTAAAGAGATCTGTTAATGTCTGATGATGATAGCCCAAGAAATGAAGGTCCCTAGGTGTATTGCAGTACTCAGTTGTCGCTCTGAAATTATATTCATACTATTAACCAGCCTGTCAAAATGACAGAACAACGGAATAGTAATGTCAGCGCTGGCAGCTTTGCACGGCCGAACGGAACAACAATTGGATTTCTTCGATCTAGTGTCCACTGGTGCACACAACACTTGAATTCCCCCCCCCCATAGAGGTGAGGAGCAGTGTTAGCCTTTTTTTATATAGGATACACATTTCAGCCTTCGTGCGCTCATCTTTTCGCAGTCGCCTGTCTATGACTTTATGTACATGCCGCTACAAATCCCTCCCTGGTGTACATCCATGCGTGTGAATGTACAAAATGTGAGGCGCTCACTTTGAGCGTGTAATATCACCTGCTGCATCATTAGCCTCCACCATCGGTCACACAATCAAAACTTGTTCTAGCTCTGTGAATGTGGCCTACAATGTGAGTGATACGCCCACTACACCCCCATTAGACGGACAATCTATGCGTCTGTTTAGTCACCGCCCAGGTGACCCAGGACACTTCATAGACATCTGTGATACCATTCGTCTCACTCACAAATGCGCTTGTGCATATATGCTGTACGAGTTTGTAGAGATTCACAGGCAGGAGCAAAGAAATCCCCAACTCCATGAACACTGAGTGCAGATCTGAATCTGGCACAAATTTTGACTTTCTCTGACGTCCTAGTGGATGCTGGGTTCTCCGTAAGGACCATGGGGAATAGACGGGCTCCGCAGGAGACTGGGCACTCTAAAAGAAAGATTAGGTACTATCTGGTGTGCACTGGCTCCTCCCTCTATGCCCCTCCTCCAGACCTCAGTTAGAATCTGTGCCCGGCCCGAGCTGGTTGCACACTAGGGGCTCTCCTGAGCTTCTAGAAAAAGAAAGTATTTGTTAGGTTTTTTATTTTCAGTGAGATCTGCTGGCAACAGACTCACTGCTACGAGGGACTGAGGGGAGAGAAGCGAACCTACCTGCTTGCAGCTAGATTGGGCTTCTAAGGCTACTGGACACCATTAGCTCCAGAGGGATCGAACACAGGGCCCGACCTCTATCGTCCGGTCCCGGAGCCGCGCCGCCGTCCCCCTTGCAGAGCTAGAAGACAGAAGAGAATCCTGAAAATCGGCGGCTGAAGACTTCGGTCTTCATTAAGGTAGCGCACAGCACTGCAGCTGTGCGCCATTGCTCCCTATGCACACCACACACTCCGGTCACTGATGGGTGCTGGGGGGGGGGGGGGGTCTGGGGTCTGGGCAGCAATTAGAGTACCTTACATGGCTAATTGACACATAATACAGCTTTTAAGCTGTATATGTGCATAATCCCCCGCCATTATACAGGTAAAAAAGCAGGAGAAGTCTGCCGAGAAGGGGGCGGGGCTATCTTCCTCAGCACACCGGCGCCATTTTCTCTTCACAGCTCCGCTGGAAGACAGCTCCCCAGGCTCTCCCCTGCAGTTTCCAGGCATCAAGGGTAAAAAAAGAGAGTGGGGGCACTAAATTTAGGCGCAAACTATATAAAAAAGCAGCTATAGGGAAAATCGCTTTTGTTAGTGTAAATCCCTGATTATATAGCGCTGTGGTGTGTGCTGGCATACTCTCTCTCTGTCTCCCCAAAGGACTTTGTGGGGTCCTGTCCTCATTCAGAGCATTCCCTGTGTGTGTGCGGTGTGTCGGTACGGCTGTGTCGACATGTTTGATGAGGACGCTTACGTGGAGGCGGAGCAGGAGCCGATAAGTGTGATGTCGCCCCCTGCGGGGCCGACACCGGAGTGGATGGATATGTGGAAGGTTTTAACTGACAGTGTCAACTCCTTACATAAAAGGTTTGACGACGTGACAGCCATGGGACAGTCGGCATCTCAGCCCGCACCTGCCCAGGCGTCTCAGAGGCCATCAAGGGCTCAAAAACGCCCGCTAACTCAGATGGCAGACACAGATGTCGACACGGAGTCTGACTCCAGTGTCGACGAGGATGAGATAAATGTACAGTCCACAAGGGCCATCCGATGTATGATTACGGCTATGAAAGATGTTTTACACATTGCTGACATTAACCCGGTTACCACAAAAAAGGGTATTATGTTTGGGGAGAAAAAGTAGCCAGTGACTTTTCCCCCATCTGATGAGTTGAATGAACTGTGTGAAGAAGCGTGGTGTTCCCCTGATAAGAAACTAGTAATTTCTAAGAGGTTACTGACGGCGTACCCTTTCCCGCCAACGGATAGGTTACGCTGGGAGACATCCCCTAGGGTGGACAAGGCGCTCACACGCTTATCAAAAAAGGTGGCACTGCCGTCTCAGGATACGGCAGCCTTAAAGGAGCCTGCAGATAGAAAGCAGGAGGCTATCCTGAAGTCTGTGTATACACACTCAGGTACTATACTGAGACCTGCTATTGCTTCAGCATGGATGTGTAGTGCTGCAGCAGCATGGTCTGATTCCCTGTCAGATAACATTGATTCCCTTGACAGAGATACTATTTTGCTAACTATAGAGCATATTAAAGACGTAGTCTTATATATGAGAGATGCACAGAGGGACATTTGCCGGCTGGCATCTAGAATTAATGCAATGTCCATTTCTGCCAGGAGAGTATTATGGACTCTGCAGTGGACAGGTGATGCTGATTCTAAAAGGCACATGCAAGTTTTGCCTTTTAAGGGTGAGGAACTGTTTGGGGACGGTCTCTCGGACCTCGTGTCCACAGCAACAGCTGGGAAGTCGACTTTTTTACCTCAGGTTCCCTCACAGCCTAAGAAAGCACCGTATTATCAAGTACAGTCCTTTCGGCCTCAGAAAGGCAAGCGAGTAAGAGGCGCGTCCTTTCTGCCCAGAGGCAGGGGTAGAGGGAAAAAGCTGCACCAGACAGCCAGTTCCCAGGAACAAATATCCTCCCCTGCTTCCACTAAGTCCACCGCATGACGCTGGGGCTCCACAGGTGGAGCCAGGTGCGGTGGGGGCCTGTCTCCGGAACTTCAGCGACCAGTGGGTTCGCTCACGGGTGGATCTCTGGGTTCTACAGGTATCTCAGGGATACAAGATGGAGTTCGAGACGTCTCCCCCTCGCCGTTACCTCAAATCAGCCTTGCCTGCTACTCCCAAGGAAAGGGAGGTAGTACTGGCGGCAATTCACAAGCTGTACCTCCAGCAGGTGATAATCAAAGTTCCTCTCCTTCCACAGTGACGAGGTTACTATTCCACAATGTTTGTGATACCGAAACCAGACGGTTCGGTGAGACCCATTCTAAATTTGAAATCCTTGAACACTTAAATAAGGAAGTTCAAGTTCAAAATAGAATCGCTCAGGGCGGTTATTGCAAGCCTGGAAGAGGAGGATTTTATGGTGTCCAGTGATCGCAAAAACGCGCTATAGCGCGTTTTTTACCCCAAAATGAAGACTGGGGACTCACTTTTTAAGAATGGGCGGGTCCCCGTAGACGCGCTCCGTTGGGATTGCTCTCTGACGTTATTGGTCAGAAGTGTGTCAGGCGGCAGCTGCTGCTGGGCGGGAAGATGCTGGCGGTGCCGGGAGATGTTAACACGCTGAGAGGACTGAGCCGTTATCGCCAAGCCACGGGAAGCCGCAGCGCGGCGCTCCGGGGCTAGATCCACACTTGTCACCCTCTCCCTGTCTGCACTAGTCCACGGGCGGGGAGAGGTGGGTTCAGTCCGCGACGCACGATTACTGATGATACGGGAGGTGCCGGAGCCGCCGCCAGATGACATCACCCAGCAGAGTGATGAAGCAAGCCGGACCCGCCACCTGGGAACAGATCTCTGCACAGAGCTGGCAGTGCAGAGGTAATTTAGCTGGGGTCTGAGGATGCAGGGACACTGGGGAAGGGGTGTGAGTGCTGAGCCAGTGTGCAGGGCCGGGCAGAAACTGAACAGCAGCAGGCCAATGCTGCCTTAACAGTGTCTGCCAGCCCAGTGTCCCCCCACCATTACTGACCCTGCCAGCCCAGTGTTTCCACCTTCCCTCCCCAACCAGCCCACTGTGTTATCTCACTGCCCTCCCATCAAGAACCACCCTGTCAGTCCAGATACACTGATTCCCCTCCCCAACTCAGCCTAGTGTAACCTCCTCACACCCCTATCTCTCTGCCCCTCTACCTGGCGCAGTGTGAATAACGTGCTCTACCTGGCGCAATGTGTATAACGTGCTCTACCTGGCGCAGTGTGAATAACGTGCTCTACCTGGCGCAGTGTGAATAACGTGCTCTACCTGGCGCAGTGTGAGTAACGTGCTCTACCTGGCGCAGTGTGAATAACGTGCTCTACCTGGCGCAGTGTGAATAACGTGCTCTACCTGGCGCAATGTGTATAACGTGCTCTACTTGGCGCAGTGTGAATAACGTGCTCTACCTGGCGCAATGTGAATAACGTACTCTACCTGGCGCAGTGTGAATAACGTGCTCTGCCTGGCGCAGTGTGAATAACGTGCTCTACCTGGCGCAATGTGTATAACGTGCTCTACCTGGCGCAGTGTGAATAACGTGCTCTACCTGGCGCAATGTGTATAACGTGCTCTACCTGGCGCAGTGTGAATAACGTGCTCTACCTGGCGCAGTGTAAATAACGTGCTCTACCTGGCGCAGTGTGAGTAACGTGCTCTACCTGGCGCAATGTGTGTAACGTGCTCTACCTGGCGCAGTGTGAACAGCGTGCTCTACGTGGCGCAATGTGTATAACGTGCTCTACCTGGCGCAAAGTATAATGTGCTCTACCTGGCGCAGTGTGAATAACGTGCTCTACCTGGCGCAATGTGTATAACGTGCTCTACCTGGCGCAATGTGTATAACGTGCTCTACCTGGTGCAGTGTGAATAACGTGCTCTACCTCGCGCAATGTGTATAACGCGCTCTACCTGGTGCAGTGTGTGTAACGTGCTCTACCTGGCGCAAAGTATAACGTGCTCTACCTGGCGCAGTGTGAATAACGTGCTCTACTTTGCGCAATGTGTATAACGTGCTCTACCTGGTGCAGTGTGTGTAACGTGCTCTACCTGGCGCAATGTGTATAACATGCTCTACCTGGCGCAGTGTGAATAACGTGCTCTACCTGGCGCAATGTGTATAACGTGCTCTACCTGGTGCAGTGTGTAACGTGCTCTACCTGGCACAAAGTATAACGTGCTCTACCTGGCACAATGTGTATAACATGCTCTACCTGGCGCAGTGTGAATAATGTGCTCTACCTGGCGCAGTCTGCATATTGTCATCTACCTGGTGCAATATGTATAATATACTCTGCCTGGCGCTAAGTGTATAACGTGCTCTGCCTGGTGCTAATAACATGCTCTACCTGGAGCAAAGTGTATAACGTGTTCTACCTGGCGCAGTGCGTATAGGAGGTGCTACCTGGTGCAATGTGCATAAGCAGCACTACTGTGTGATATAATGTGAATTGGTACTATTATGTGGTCACGCCCCTTCTCCATTAAGTCACGCCCCTAAATTTTTGGCGCACGCCTTCGGCGCGCACTGCCTAAACTTTAGGTTCTAGGAGGTGGAGAACCAATTCACTTTCTACCAAAGGGCACCAAAATGTCTAGGTACAGCTCTGGTGCAGGGTGCCCTGCATGCTACACAGCCCAGCAGCACGGTCACCCCATACCCCCCCACCTTGCGACAAGTTTAAGATTAATAACAACCTTAATTCCGATGGGACCCAGAAAAGGACCGGTAGGACCCCAATTTTTAAAAGTGAGTGGTCCCTGGGACCCACTTTTTTGGGGGCTCAGCGCGATCACTGGCGTCACTGGACATCATGGAGGCTTACCTAAATGTCCCCATTTACCCACCTTACCAGGAGTACCTCAAGGTTGTGGTACAGAACTGCCATTACCAATTCCAGACGTTGCCGTTTGGTCTGTCCACGGCACCGAGGGTGTGTACCAAGGTAATGGCCGAAATGATGATACTCCTTCGAAAGACGGGAGTTATAATTATCCCATACTCGGATGATCTCCTTATAAAGGCGAGGTCCAGGGAGCAGTTGTTGATCGGTGTAGCACTATCTCAGGAAGTGTTACAACAGCACGGCTGGATTCTGAATATCCCAAAGTCGCAGCTGATTCCTACAACGCGTCTGCTGATATTGGGCATGTTTCTGGACACAGAACAGAAGGTGGTGTTTCTCCCGGAGGAGAAGGCCAAGGAGTTGTCATCTCTGGTCAGAGACCTCCTAAAAACCAAAACAGGTGTCGGTGCATCATTGCACGCAAGTCCTGGGAAAGATGGTAGCTGCTTACGAAGCAATTCCCTTCGGCAGGTTCCATGCAAGGAACTTTCAGTGGGACCTGTTAGTCAAGTGAGGATCGCATCTTCAGATGCATCGGCTGATCACCCTGTCCCCGAGGGCCAGGGTGTCTCTGCTGTGGTGGCTGCAGAGTGCTCATCTTCTCGAGGGCCGCAGATTCGGCATTCAGGACTGGGTCCTGGTGACCACGGATGCAAGCCTCCGAAGTTGGGGAGCAGTCACTCAGGGAAGAAAATTCCAAGGACAATGGTCGAGTCAGGAGACTTCCCTACACACAAATATGCTGGACCTAGGGGCCATTTACAATGCCCTAAGTCAAGCAGAACCCCTGCTTCAAAACCAGCTGGTACTGATTCAGACAACATCACGGCTGTCGCCCATGTAAACCGACAAGGCGGCACAAGAAGCAGGATGGCGTTGGCAGAAGCCACAAGGATTCTCCGATGGGCGGAGAATCACGTGATAACACTGTCAGCAGTGTTCATTCCGGGTGTGGAAAACTAGGAAGCAGACTTCCTCAGCCGGGAGAGTGGGGACTTCATTCAGAAGTCTTCACGCAGATTGTAGACCGTTGGGAACGGCCACAGGTGGACATGATGGTGTCCCGCCTCAACAAAAAGCTAAAAAAGTATTGCGCCAGGTCAAGAGACCCTCAGGCGATAGCTGTGGACGCACTAGTGTCACTGTGGGTGTACCAGTCGGTTTTATGTGTTCCCTCCTCTTCCTCTCATACCCAAGGTACTGAGGATAGTAAGTAAGAAAGCAGTAAGAACTATATTCGTAGTTCCGGATGGGCCAAGAAGAACTTGGTACCCAGAACTACAAGAAATGATCTCGGAGGACCCATGGCCTCTGTCTCTCAGACAGGACCTGTTACTGCAGGGGCCCTGTCTGTTCCAAGACTTACCTCGGCTGCGTTTGAAGGCTTGGCGGTTGAACGTCGGATCCTAACGGAAAAGGGCGTTCCAGATGAAGTGATTCCTACGCTGTTAAAGGCTAGGAAAGACGCTTCCTGAAGTTCAGACGTTCTTAAGGGAGTGCTGCATATTCAGCCCCTTTTTTGTGCCTCCAGTGGCACCTTGGGATATCACCGTAGTGTTGGATTTCCTAAAATCACATTGTTGTGAGCCACTTCAGACCGTGGAGTTGAAGTATCTCACGTGAAAAGTGGTCATGCTTTTGGCCTTGGCTTCGGCTAGGCGTGTGTCAGAATGGGCGGCTTTGTCATGTAAAAGCCCTTATCTGATCTTCCATATCGACCGGGCAGAATTACCCAATTTCTCCCTAAGGTGGTATCAGCGTTTCTTTTGAACCAACCTATTGTGGTGCCTGCGGCTACTCGGGACTTGGAGGATTCCAAGTTGCTGGACGTAGTCCGGACCCTGAAATTCTATGTTTCCAGGACAGCTAGAAAAACTGACTCGCTGTTTATACTGCATGCACCCAACAAGTTGGGTGCTCCTGCTTCTAAGCAGACTATTGCTCGCTGGATCTGTAGCACGATTCAACTTGCACATTCTGCGGCTGGACTGCCGCATCCTAAATCAGTAAAAGCCCATTCCACGAGGAATGGGGCTCTTCTTGGGCGGCTGGCCAAGGGGTCTCGGCATTACAACTTTGCAGAGCTGCTACCTGGTCGGGGTCAAACACGTTTGCAAAATTCTACAAGTTTGATACTCTGGCTGAGGAGGACCTTGAGTTTGCTCATGCGGTGCTGCAGAGTCATCCGCACTCTCCCGCCCGTTTGGGAGCTTTGGTATAATCCCCATGGTCCTTACGGAGTACCCAGCATCCACTAGGACGTCAGAGAAAATAAGAATTTACTCACCGGTAATTCTATTTCTCGTAGTCCGTAGTGGATGCTGGGAGCCCGTCCCAAGTGCGGATTTTCTGCAATACTTGTTTATAGTTATTGCTTAACTAAAGGGTTATTGCTATGAGCCATCTGTTCAGTGAGGCTCAGTTGTTATTCATACTGTTGACTGGGTATAGTTATCACGAGTTGTACGGTGTGATTGGTGTGGCTGGTATGAGTCTTACCCTGGATTCAAAATCCTTTCCTTGTAGTGTCAGCTCTTCCGGGCACAGTTTCCCTAGCTGAGGTCTGGAGGAGGGGCATAAAGGGAGGAGCCAGTGCACACCAGATAGTACCTAATCTTTCTTTTAGAGTGCCCAGTCTCCTGCGGAGCCCGTCTATTCCCCATGGTCCTTACGGAGTACCCAGCATCCACTACGGACTACGAGAAATAGAATTACCGGTGAGTAAATTCTTATTTTTGTTGTCTTCAAGAGAATGACACATCCAAGCGGACAACTCCTGCATTTTACCTCTGGACTCAGTGGGGTTTTTTTTGTCTGCCCCCCCAATCTGAATGAGCCCTTTGAGCGATATAAGAACACTGTTCCATAATGTTATATAAAAATCTTTGTGCATAGTGCTGCCTGCAAAACCCTGACAAAGTTCATGCATTTGTTTTTGGCCTGTTAATAGTCTCTTGTTCACGAGTGTGGACAGTCCCAGTATGAAAAATAGTAACTTCTACTTGGTAAGGGTTATGGCTATTTATGTTTAGTGAGATGTGAATGAAAGGTTTCTGAAAATCTCCCACTCAACCCACTGTGTGGATCAGGGGCGTGTAAAGAGGAGGGGGCTGTGTGCAGTCTACGTGCGGGCAACCTCCTCTTTAGCAGGCACCGGCAGGGACGCTATGAGCACTTGCTGGTGCGCATGACTCCTGGCAAATGGCACAGTGGCCGTTTTCCTAGCGATTTTTTTCCCCTACTGCGCAAGCACAAAACACCGGGAAAATAGTCGCCACAACATTTTCCCAGAGACATATGCATCACCTAGTACTCGGAGTCACTGTCACTGCCACAGGACTCCGGAGAGGTAAGTATTTTAAAAAAATGGTTACAGGAAGTACGGAGTGGGCCCCTTAGAATCCAGGAGGCTGTGTGCTCCGCATACATAGCACCCATTATAGATAAGCCACTGGTGTGGATACATTGGGCACGATTTCAGCATTGCACGCAATAATGGTGACTGGTACTTTCACAAGCCAATGGATGGGCCTGGACAACTCTGAATGCATGTACAGAACCCTCTTTTTATCTTTAACACGTGCACACAGTGAAACTGCAGTTGCCGCAGAATTGCTTGCGTCTTTGAATTAATGGCCTGCCGTAAGGAAAAGTAATCCTCCTTAATAGGTTTGGTATGTTATTTGCTGCCATGGTCCTTTGTAATGTTTTCATTTACAATGTATTATTTTCTGCTTTAGGGTACTGCATTTTTTGATAATTTGCTTCAGAAACTGCAGACAACATATCAGTTCAAGCTTGAAGAGTACATGGATGGAATGGCAATCCGCAGCAAACCTCTGCGGAAGACTGTACGTCATGGCTTTAGTTATTTTATTTCTATGACTTCCTTGTGTTACTGCATGCTGCAGGCGTTCACTCGATGCTGTTTGTTGTACCTAGGTGAAGTTTGCTTTGATCAGTGCGCAGCGCTGTATGATTTGCCAGGGTGACATTGCACGTTATAGAGAGCAGGCCGCAGATACGTGCAACTATGGTAAAGCACGCAGGTAATCACTTCATCCATATTGATTTAACATTTATAAAATAAACCACAAAAAAAAGTATTTGTTCACTTTTTTTTTTTTTTTTAGTTGGTATCTAAAGGCACAACACATCGCTCCCAAGAATGGTCGACCTTACAATCAGCTGGCACTCCTGGCTATATACACGGTATTTATGGAGGAGTGGCAAAGTACTTTTCATTTCTTGTAGGTATGGGGGAACTTAAGAGGTAAAGTGTCAAGTTCACACTCTGCACCTATGTGCAGAGACAGCTGGTCAGTGACTCCTGCCTGTCTCACGACCAGGCAGTACTAACTGCAGAACTAACCCCGCCAAGCCTGTTGCCTAACACTTACGGTGCATACACACTGAGCGCTTTCCCCCCTGCCCAGCGATGTCAGCGGGGGTGAACGGCTTTCCATAGCAGGACGCCGTTCACCCTGCCGTTCATGAAGCAGAGGCGCACATCAGCGCTCATCGCCGGGACATACACACTGGGCAGTTTTATAACTGAAAGCGGCTCAAAACGCCAAAAGTGAGCTGCTTTCAGCTCAAACTCTCCCAGTGTGTATGGGCCTTTACACTGCTAATGGTTCATTTACGTCACGGAAACTTTAAAAGCTGTTTTGACACAAAGCACTTAATTCACAAGTGCATTCTCACACTGATTTAGCGAGGCAAATATTAGTACAGTGGTCTGTAAAAGGGTTCTGTCGAGGTATGGAAACAATATTGTAATTTGCGTGTTCTAAATACATAAAAGCAGGAGTGTAAATTTAATTTTTGAGCCTCAAGGACACAATTTCTGTTTTTTATTTTTTTATTTCTTATTTAAAAGTTTGTATGTTTAAAATGATGGACTCTTGCAAACATACAGTAATTTGTCATTTATGAATTGTTTTGCGTGGTCTTGTTGCCCAGGGCAATGGAGCAGGAATGGGGAGATTAGGACAGAAATGTGATATTTCCCTCAGTCTCTGGGTGTATTATTCTAGCTGGCCATTCAGTAGCTAGGTACCGTAAGTAGAGGGACGCTATGCCCGATGCATTGCTGGGTCGTCATTAATGGGGACTTGAGTGACATGAAACATTTTACTTATTTGCAAAGACCACTTTATACATTTTATAAATGATATGAAAGTGAGACGTGATGCATATATGACGGGTCTTGTCATAATTGCAAATATCTAGTTTCTTTATCCGTGCAAGTAATTATTTTCTTAAGGGGAATAATGTACATTTAGTAATTGAATGATAATTGGCCTTGGATGTGATGCCATAATGTGGTATATAGCAGGAGTATTCAACATGTGGCCCTCTAGCTGCTGCAGAACTACACATCCCAGCATGCCCCCGTCACAGTTTTGCTATTAGGGCGTGCTATATCTGTGGCTTGTCATGATGGGATGTGTAGTTCCACAGCAGCTTTAGGGCTTCATGTTGAATACCTCTGTTTTATAGTGATCAATGTGTGCGAAACATTAACCATTACTTAGTACATAGGTATAGCCCTTAGGGGTCTATGTACTAAGCCTTGGAGAGTGCTAAAGTGAACGGATATAACGTACCAGCCAGTCATCTCCTAAGGACCATGTTACAGGCTGTGTTTGAAAAAAAACAATAATAAACAATAACACTTGTTTATCAGGCGCAAGTTTCCCTTAAGTCTAATTGAACACTTGTAAATAAATAATTGTAGTTGCTGCTCCCAACAGGTGATTTGGATTATCACCTAATTAAAGACAATATTTGGAAATAAATGAGAGCGCAATTGCAATTAAAAATATAGTAAATACTTTAATACATGCACAACATATATTAGACAAAATTAAAAACAAAGTTATTCTAAAAGGTTATTCTAAAAAGTCAAATAAATTATTGGTGCTTGACACACCCCCAGAGGGTTCCACAACCTGTAACTGATCCGGTAATTGTCTGTAAATCAATCACTGTCTCAAATGTTGGTAGCTTTTTCTACTATGTTTGAATAAAGTTCCACAGAATGATGGTTTTTTAGAAGTAAATCTGATGCTCACCGCTGCTGGAGTTCAATAGCAAAAAACTTCCCATTATCTGATGCAGCGGAGGGAGAAGGAGCATACACCTCTCTGGATCCAAATGCCGTATGAAGAGAGGAAGGAGTGGCTGTCAGCAGCGCCGCTCACAGTGTCCCTGTCAGCCCGTGCTCCGTACTCCACAATTAGGGGCGAGCTTGATGAGATGTTTCTCAGGGTACACGTGGAAAGGAGCGCGGCTGTAGACTGGCAGTGGAACAGTGGAGACAGAGCCCGGCAGTGTTGTGGTCCTCACGGGGGTAGCCTTTACGCGTTTCTCCGCTGTCAACGTATAGCGGTTTCCTCAGAAGGTATAATTAGGTGTCAAGCTGATCCGATATTTATTGTGCAGTTGGCCAATCCACAGAGGCCATTTAACAACAAACAGGTGTACTTAATAGTCTAAAACAAGTGTTCAATATTAGTAGAGTTAATCTCTAACTCCACTTTTTAAAAATAATATCATAAAACATCAACAATATTTATTAATATATACACAGGCTTTCAATATTTTTATATATATAAAACGTTTTTTTACAAAAACAATTGATGTTTTGTTTGTTATAAGAAGGCATCACCGCAATTCATGTTCCAAGGAATAGATTTCAACTAATAGAAAACAACCAATATAAATACCAAAAAGGTCAGTGGCACAGCAGACTAATGCAGGAGTCACGTATGCCACTAGACCTGTGTTCGATTCCCATCCAAATCGTATCACCAATCTATATTTTTTATTATTATTTATTTATTATTAGTATTATTATTGTTATTTGTTTTTCTCTCCTCTCCTCTATCTCCTTCTTTATTCGGCTTTTTATTAATCAAATTATATATTCTCTCTCTAGCGATCTTATATATTATTTTCAAAAATACCTATGCATTGTTAATATATAATCAGATCAGTTGTCTCTAATCATATTTCTCTAAAGAGCGTAATCATATAAACTCATAGATGAGAAGGAGAGAGGAGAAAAACAAAAACAAAAGCAAAATTTCAATCATCACAAAAGGGTACATATAGTCATAAGAATGGGGAAGGGAATTGGAAGAGGGGAGGGGGAAAGGGAAGTTCCATTTATCAAAGCTTAACTTATTAATATCTTCAAGCTGATTTGATCATGCTTTTTAGAACCAGCCCTCCGATTTACCAATTTTTTATATATATTTCACCAATAATTA
The DNA here is from genome assembly GCF_028390025.1 of Pseudophryne corroboree. NCBI lineage: Eukaryota > Metazoa > Chordata > Amphibia > Anura > Myobatrachidae > Pseudophryne > Pseudophryne corroboree. The sequence goes on along the minus strand of NC_086445.1, from coordinate 916,301,997 downwards.
TAGTTCTGTTTTCTTCACAAGTACCTATATACACATATGCTAGTAATCGATTTGTAGCTATAGATAAATCCAAATAACAAAAAATGAGAAATTATATATATATATATATATATATAGAGAGAGAGAGCAAGTATTTTTCTGAAGTCAGTGTAACTAATATAACTCCCTAGGGTAGTTATAAGCACACTAAGAGATAGGCAGACAAACCATAAATCACGTTCTCCAGTAGATTATCTTATGCTAAGAGGACATTAAAGATTATTTAGTTCAACTGACTCATTTAATCCTGCGGGGAACAAAGACCCTAGAGAGAAGATCCAATAAGCCTCTCTTTTACATAGGAGGTTAAAGCGATCTCCACCTCTGGTTGTGTTCCCAATATGTTCGATTCCTTGTACCTGTAATACATTAATATTCCCCTTATGTTTAGTCTGTACATGGCGGGATAGGCTATGTATACATAGCCCTTTCAGGACATTCCGCCTATGTTCCAGGAATCTTGTATTTAAGGAACGAGTTGTTCTTCCTACATATTGTGCTCCACATTGGCATGTTATCAGATATACAACATATGTGGAGTTACAATTAATGTGATGATTAATATTAAAGATGGTTCCTAGTGCAGTAGAATTAAATGTGGTACTTTTATTAATTATAAAATTACAGGTAATGCAACCTATCCTGCCACATTTATAACATCCCTTAATATTTGATATCTTGCCTAACCAAGTTATAGCAGTATTATCCAATTTCTTCTCAATTTTAAAATGACTAGGGGCTAAGAGACTCTGCAGACTTCGATTTTTTCTATAGACTATTCTAGGTTCTTCCTTCAAGCATGTGGATAGGACTCTATCTGTTTTTAAGAGTCCATAGTTCTTCTTAATAATTCTCTTAATATCTTTCGAACAAGAATTATACTTGGACACAAAGATCAATTCATGATCAAGTCCTTCCATCATAGATTCTTGTGTATCTATACTTGTTTTTCCCAGTAACAATGTTTCTCTCTCTTTAGAGCTGGCTTCTTCGAGTGCAGAGCTAAGTAGATTTACAGGATATCCTTGTTCTAATAGAGCATTAGTAAGATCTTTAGCTTGTGATTCGAATTTCTCATATTCTGAACAGTTTCTCCTTAGTCTAAAGTATTGACTTTTTGGTATGTTATCCAACCATGGCCTATAGTGACAACTAGAATAATTCAAATATTTATTAGAGTCCACTTCTTTCTTATATGTGGAGGTGACAATTCTATCTTTATCTACTTCTAGGGCAATATCCAGGAAGGTGATGTGACTATCGTTAATAGTGCTAGTAAATTTTAACCCAAAAGTGTTATGATTAAGATAAATGACGAACTGTGAAGCTGAGAAGTGATCCCCATCCCAAATAAAAAATAAATCATCTATGTACCGCCCGTAGAGCACTAGGTTCGCCCCAAATGGGCCGCCCCAAATATATTTTTCTTCGAAGCGGCCCATATATAGATTGGCAAAACTTGGGGCGAACCGAGTGCCCATGGCGGTACCCATGATCTGTAAATAAAAAGCACCATTAAACGTGAAGTAATTATGTGATAAAATAAATTGGACCGCATCTAATATAAATTTCCGTCTTACATCAGTTAGACTCGAATTTTGTTCTAAATAGAACTGGAGTGCCAATCCACCTTCCTTGTGTGGGATATTTGTGTATAATGACTCTGCATCACATGTCATGAATATATAGTTTGGGTCCCAAGAGACTCCTTTTATAAGATTCAAAAATTGTGTCGAGTCTTTGATGTGAGATCTAAGTGATGTGACATGTGTTTGCAAAAGGTGATCAACAAAAGCCGACAAATTAGTGGTAAGGGACCCTATACCCGAAATAATAGGACGCCCAGGAGGTGACTGAAGGGTTTTGTGTATTTTCGGTAAGTGGTAGTAAGTGGGGATGACGGGGTAAGGGTTAAATAAATATAAATATTCATTCCTGGATATTGCCCCTTCCTCCAAACTTTTTTCCAAAAACATTTTAAATTTACCCAAATACCTAGTGGTTGGGTCATTTGGTAAGATTGTATAGAATCTCTTATTCTCTAGTTGTCGATAGGCCTCGGAAAGATAATCGTTCTTATCCTGAATCACAGTACCGCCGCCTTTATCGGCGGCTTTAATAATAATTGTATCATCCTTCTTTAGATTAATTAATGCTCTACGTTCATTTGGGTGTAGATTATCACGTCTCTTATTATTTGCAGCTGGTCTATTGCATAGCTCCCTGAAATCTTCTAAAGTTGTTGAATAAAATGCCTCTATACACCCTTTTTTATGTTGTGTTGGGTAAAATTCGGATTTTTTCTTTAATCTAGTGATTTGATTAGTATTAACATCATAAATTTGCTGAGGGATATCATGAGATGTATTCTCTGATTCTAATGCCTCCAAAGTGCCAAGAGCCTCCATGTCATTTTTATCTAGAAGAATCGGTAAGGCCTCTATATCTAGATTTCTAAGTCGCTTAGTAGTGAAATATCGTTGTCTACATAGATCTCTGGTATATCTATTTAGTTCTACATACAATTCAAAGGGATCTGGACCAGTAGACGGTGCAAATTTTAAGCCTTTGGAAATAATGGCTTTTTCGTTTTCAGTTAATATTTTTGAAGAAAGATTAAATAGGCCCTGATTCCTTAATCTCTTTTTGCACTTTTTGATTGATTCCTTACGTCCGCCTCTGGATCCTCTATATCGCCTGCTTTTCTTTTGGGTGAATCCTGTCTTAGTGGGCTGTATTTGTTCCGATTCTTCCAGATCGGATACAGATCCCTTTCTAAAAAATCATGTGATGGCCGTGAATCATTTTTGGTAGTTTGATTATTTTTTGGTCTAGCTCCCCTCTGGACATAATCAGAGGAGATGTCCTTATCAGTATTTGATCTTTCTGGTTTACGGGGGCTAGCTTTAGTTCTATTTGTGTAGTCTGAACCTAAATCCTTATTGTAGATTTTTCTATTAGAACCTGCTGACTTCTTCCTCTCTCTATATACTTGATTGAATCGGGGATTTCCCTGAGGTTTCCAAGATGCCTCAGTGTAATCCCTAAATTTTCTGTTATAGGTTCTTACTTGATTAGTATTGTAGTCCTGGTTATCTCTGGATAATTTTTTATTTTTGGATACAATTATTGATTGCTCATATTCCTCTATCTTCTGATTTAATCTATAGTCAAAATCTCTAAAGTCAACTCTAACCTCATAAGGTTTAAGTAGCTCTTGTATTTTTTCAATCTCTAGATTAATCATGGAGACCTTCTGCTCTCTATAGGTTATCAGGGCAATGGAGCAGGAATGGGGAGATTAGGACAGAAATGTGATATTTCCCTCAGTCTCTGGGTGTATTATTCTAGCTGGCCATTCAGTAGCTAGGTACCGTAAGTAGAGGGACGCTATGCCCGATGCATTGCTGGGTCGTCATTAATGGGGACTTGAGTGACATGAAACATTTTACTTATTTGCAAAGACCACTTTATACATTTTATAAATGATATGAAAGTGAGACGTGATGCATATATGACGGGTCTTGTCATAATTGCAAATATCTAGTTTCTTTATCCGTGCAAGTAATTATTTTCTTAAGGGGAATAATGTACATTTAGTAATTGAATGATAATTGGCCTTGGATGTGATGCCATAATGTGGTATATAGCAGGAGTATTCAACATGTGGCCCTCTAGCTGCTGCAGAACTACACATCCCAGCATGCCCCCGTCACAGTTTTGCTATTAGGGCGTGCTATATCTGTGGCTTGTCATGATGGGATGTGTAGTTCCACAGCAGCTTTAGGGCTTCATGTTGAATACCTCTGTTTTATAGTGATCAATGTGTGCGAAACATTAACCATTACTTAGTACATAGGTATAGCCCTTAGGGGTCTATGTACTAAGCCTTGGAGAGTGCTAAAGTGAACGGATATAACGTACCAGCCAGTCATCTCCTAAGGACCATGTTACAGGCTGTGTTTGAAAAATGATAGTAACTGGTTGCTTGGTACTTTATCTCCGTCCTCTTTTATCTCTCTCCGCGGCTTAGTACATAGACCCCTTAATCTTTTATTACGTTATGGTATCTACAGCTTACTTCTGTATTTGGAGCAAAGTGTAACTGCAAGTTTTATTTGTCTGGCTCTTCTGCAGCGGAGGAAACTGGATGCGGTTTATTATTATATGCGTAGTCTGGCCGCCAGCAACCCTATCCTGACTGCCAAGGAGAGTCTCATGAGTTTGTTTGAAGAAACCAAGCGTAAGGTAAGATTCTCTTTGTTCCCTGTCATGTAAGATACTGTAGAAATAGTAGATGCTCTATGTAAGTGAACAGTGTGTAATGGTCTCTTTAGATATGTTCTAGATTAAATTTCATAACACAGAAATAAGGATGGAAGAAGCAACATGGCAAAGCAGAAGCTACTGGCCGATGTCGCAGAGAGTCATTTGCCGTACTTATCTATAGTAATTTCACCATGATTGTTTTGCCGTTTCTTATTCTATTATGCTGTGGAAATGATTACTTGTGTGTTTAGCTTGATGAGTTTTCAAACTGGGTTTATTTATATTTTACTAGGTGATTCATCGCACCCTACGGGTGCTCTTCGCACCGTCGTAAGGGTCTACGCCCCCTTAAACCTTGCACGCCCTTGTGGCATGCAATATTTTTATTATATGGAGTATTGCCTCCAATCATAATTGTGTGAGTGGTTAAATATTGCACGGACAGAGGGCGTGCAATGGTTAAGGGGTTGTAGCCCCTTGCAACGGCGTGAATAGCGCACTCAGGGCCTGATGATTCACCTAGTAGGTGGTGTGGGGGAGACAAGGATGGGGGAGGGGGTCTGGAGGTGGGGCGGGGGGGAGCGGTGGTTGCTGGGGTGCAGCAGGTGGTGGAGGGGCTGGTGCGGTGGTGCCGCAGGTGGGGGAGGGGGTCCGGAGCCACCGTGGGTGGGGGAGGAGCGGTTGCGGGGGTGCTGCATGTGGTAGAGGGGCAGGTGCGAGGGTGCTGCGGGTGGGGGAGGGGGTCTGGAGCCACCGTGGGTGGTGGAGGGGGTGTGTGGGGGTGCCGCAGATGGGGTCCAGAGGTACTGCGAGTGGGGGAGGGGAGGGTAATGCTTCTCCTGCTTCTCCTCCTGGAAGCAGCTAAGCTGCTGTCCTCCCTTTGGCAGTGGCTCTCCCAGAGACTCGCACAGCAGCCAAGCAGCCAGTCACTATTGTTAGCGCCGGTGTCCCAACGTGCCGCATTACAGGGAAGAAGATGCACTCAATAAACTACAGCTCCTAGCAGCCCTTAACGCCGGAATGCTTCAGCGCTAAGGGTTGCTGGGAGCTGTAGTTTATATAGTGCGTCTACTTCCCTGTAATGCGGCACATTGGGACACCGGCGCTAACAATAGTGACTGGCTGGCAGAACGGAGTGACTCGCTGAATCAGTGTAAAATGTGAGAGTGCTGTGCAGTGTCAGTGACACTGCACACCTACTGCACTGCACAGCACTGTCACCTTTTACATTGATTCGCGTCCAGACATTTCCCTCCGCAATATCACCCACTCTATCCGTTACATTAGCCATCTCGGGGCTTCTAGGCCCGGCAGCCCAGGTGCTGTGTTGCGGAGTCGGGGCCTCTGGGAATCTGGGCGCGGCTGTGGCGGGGAGGCACTTCTGTGACATCACACGCAGAGGAGGCTCCAGGGCTCCGAGAGTATGCGGCGCTGGGAGGGCTGTGAAAGCCTTCCGTTGCACCGCTTTCATACACATCTATGCCGGTGGCCGCAGCAGCTTTTGTTCCACGCGCGCCGCGGCTAGGAAGTGGGGATTGTTGATGCCAGACGGTGCAGGCGGACTGGCAGCAGGACATAGGACACTACAGTAAAAGGATTTTCCCTATATACAGCGCAGAGACTTGTTTCATGCCCTCCAACTGTACCTTTTTTTTATGGTCTGTACCGATTTTTGGCTCTCCAAACGGGATGCGGTCAACATCCCGCTGGACGGGATCCCGGCGGTCGAAATACCGACGCCGGAATACCGACCGCCACAATCCCGACATATTCTCCCTCCGTGGGTGTCCACGACACCCATAGAGGGAGAATATAATAGTGTGCCGAGCGTAGCAAGGCACCGTGCCCGCAGCTTGGCGAGCGAAGCGAGCCCGCAAGGGGCTGCGTTCCGCTCGCCACCCCTGTCGGGATTGTGTGGTCGGGATTCCGGCGTCGGTATTTCGACCGCCGGTATCCCGTCCAGCGGGATTACGTACTGATCCCCTCCAAACTTCCATTGAAAATATAGGAAAAGGGGCATGGCCACGCCCCTTTACCCATGACCATGCCCCTTTTTCCGCATTTGACACGATTTGTATGTGTAAGTTGTTGAGGGTATGTTGCTGCAGATGCAGTGGGCCTTTTTTGGGCTGTGGGCCTGGCGCTGCAGCTCCATCAGCCCCATTGTTAATCCTGCTCTGGGAACACTTAGCAGCCAAAGGGCAGAGCCTCCTATTGGATGTAACCTGTGTGGTAGGGCGTTTCTCACCCAATCAGCTGTGGACTGGCTGTGATAGACCTGCCACTAACCCAATCAGAGCTCCTAGTCACGCCCAGCGTTATACACACACAGTCACAGAGACACAGATCTGGGCTATTATATAGGAGATCTCTAGTGTTCCTTCAAGTATCACCTTTTACCAGCCGGTTTCTGGTGCCTAGACAGGTGTTGTGATAAGCCAACATTGCTCCAGTTGGCTATATCTATGCTCTATTGTTGAATGGCTGTTTCATATCTAAGTAAATACCCGCACAATGACATGCCTTGCTCGTAAAAAAACACACAAATTTGAGCACATTTATACATTTGTTCTCTGTTTTATTGAAGAGTGAGATGTGGGACAACCGCTTCTTTAATTTGGTGTTGAGATCTTTTTCCTGATCTGACTCTCCTCTCACCTCTATCACTTAGGCTGAGCAACTAGAACAGAAGAAGCAGAAGGATATGGGATTAAACCATCAAGTCCCAGGCACCACTTTCCGTAACACTGCTGAAGATACAAGAGTGGAAAAATGGATACACCCGACAAGGGGAGGCCATCCAAGTAGTGACACTTGTGGGAACGACGGCCTGGATAGTCTTAGCCCAAGTGATGTGAGTCTTCCGTTAAGGACCCTTTTGTAGTACTGAAGCTGATTCTATACCTATAAATGCTTGTATTCTATAGAGAGTCTATGTCTCTATATGAAGTGATTATTAACACTGTAGAAGGTGGTATAGCAGATTTATTTTTTACACCTGTATATAGCCTACTTTTGAAGTACCATTGTGCGAAAATGTAAGTTCAGTTATCATCTTGGGCCCCTAGGTGGTGCTGTTTCTCTCTTTAATAGAGCTGTGACCTGGTTGTTTTAGAACCATTACAACACGCAGGTCTGTCATGCTATCATAAGATTAGGGTATTACTGTTCCACTTGATATATTTCAATTTGTCGGCTTTTTAAGTTTCACTCACAGCCAATTAGTATTACGTTTTTGTCAACAACAAAAAACCCCACCCCCCATTTCGAACCACTTCTGTAATGTACTTTCTTATTCCTATCTACAGTATATTAGAATCTGTTTCAAAATTTGACTCCCCTTAATCTTAGTGTCATTATATTAGTGTTTAGTTTTTTGGTTTTTTTTTGTCTTTTTTCAAGATTATTTATTTATTAACCATTATTTATATAGTGCACACATATTCTTTAGCGTTTTTAGAGAAATTTCTTTAGTCCTACACAATAGTCGCTGCCCCAGTGGAGTTTACAATCTATATTCTCTACCACACATAATCCCGATCTATATTCCTTGCCACATGTAAACACAAATGTACACTAGGGTATTTTTTTTTTTTCTATCAGAAGCCAACTAAACAGTGTGTTTTTGGATTGTGGGGGTAATCTGGAGAAAATCCACACATACAAGATGAGAACATACAAACTCCACACAGACAGCTCCTTAGTGTAAATAGAACCCAGAACCTCCATACTGTTAGCAAGTCAATCAGTGCACCACCCTGATGCTCATATTTGTGTGTGGGGTGTGTATCGTGTGACCAGCGGGCGGGCTCGGTCAGGTTCTATTCCCACTTTATGGGTGTCGTGGACACCCAGGAGTGGGAATAGTCCCTGTTAGTCGGCATGCCGACTGTCATGATTATGGGTGGGCAGGATGTAGGTGCCGTTATTGTGACCCGGCGGTCACCTGACCGCCTGTCGCATAACTACATCCCATGTGTGTGTGTGTGTGTGTGGAGAGATATATATATATATATATATGTGTGTGTGTGTGTGTGTGTGTATGTATGTATGTGTGTGTGTGTGTATATATATATATATATATATATATATATATATATATATATATATATATATATATATATATATATATATATATATATATATATATATATATATATATTTACTGCTGCTATTCCCCATGTGTCATGGCCTTTTGTAAACCATTTACATATAGGTTTGCTTGCAAAGAGGGTGATGTATCAAATCTTGGAGAGGGATAAAGTACTAGCCAATCAGCTCCCAACTGTCATTTTTCAAACACGGCTTACAAAATTGCAATTAGATACTGATTGGTTGGTACTGTTTCTCTCTCCACTTTATCTCTCTCCAAGCTTTAATACATTCCCCTCCCCCAGTGTTTTAATTTACAAACTAAGCTGTGGCAGGCTGCCAGGCAATCGGAAACCCTGTGCGTGTGTACTGGTTTTCTTTCAGAGGAACTACAGAGTGGAGGAAGTAAGTTGCCATGTTGCATTGTGGTTGGTTAAACACGCAAACCACTTTCCCAGCATCTGAGAATGTGCGACGTGACTTCCACCATGCGCAGCGTTTGGTGTGACTCACCAGTGTATACCCACTTCCTCCTCAGCCACCATGCCATGTCTGTCCCCTTACACACTGACCTTCATATGATCTTCTTTGTTAGGCCACAAACCTAACTATAGCACAGATGTTGACCCGATAAAGAGAAAATGTATCAAGGTTGGAGATATTTTAGATCAGTCACGTCCTTGTAATTGTACAAGATAAAATCTGTTTCGGTTCTACATATGAAGTTGGACTAGTATAGAGTAACTTTGCTGATCATACACTGGTTTTCTACTTACATAAATACAGCACACGTAACAGGAACTGGAGTCGCATAGATTGTAATAGGCAGGGAAATGCAGAGATTAAGCACAGTACTTAAATTGCTTTTTGTGTGACACTAGCTATCTAAGCTCTAAGCATATATTTTCCCTTTTGTCTTTTTTGTCGTTTACATATTAAATAATGACTGTCTCAAAAAAGGTGTGTTTATCATTTTAATTTCGGGAGCTCTCATCTACGGTTAGATAGTTCTTCCCGCTTATGGTTTTATCTTCCCTGACCTGTCTTACAGAATTATAATCATTTAATGTAGCTTGATGCTATCCGTTCATGCCTGTGCGCCTTGCGGCACGCAACAGCGTCTGTTTCCCTCAACTGCTACTATCCTTATTGACCAAGTAGTGGGTAACAATAGCTGCACCTGTATATCATTTTTCAGTTTACTTTTTGTATTTGCAGGGTATTTTCAGGCACCACCACCTCACGATGCCCTGGGGGCACATGGCACCTCAATCTCCAGGCTGCTGACCTCTTGGCCAGAGGACCATGTGACAGCCTTTTGTCTACTTAGAATTTCCTTTAAGACCAACAGTGTTCAATTGATATTGAATTACTGAAATTGTCGAAAAACTGAGCTTTTTCGACCAAACAACCATGTCGAAACGGATTCGACAATTCAATACGGCACTTATCGACAAAAAACCTGTAGTTTCAGTTTCGACTTTGTACTATTCGACACTTTCAAGTCTGTAATGTTAAAAATTCAGCATTTCGACAAAAGTTTATTCAATTGAAGAATGTCGATTCGACATCATTGCTTTTCGACAGTCATTTCGTAAATTTCATTGCGCCTACTTTTTCTGGCGTGAGCTGATAAGAAATCTTAAATACTTTTTCTCTGACGTCCTAGTGGATGCTGGGAACTCCGTAAGGACCATGGGGAATAGCGGCTCCGCAGGAGACAGGGCACATCTAAAGAAAGCTTTAGGATCACCTGGTGTGCACTGGCTCCTCCCCCTATGACCCTCCTCCAAGCCTCAGTTAGATTTTCTGTGCCCGACGAGAAGGGTGCACACTAGGGGCTCTCCTGAGCTCTTTGTGAAAGTTTTAGTTTAGGTTTATTATTTTCAGTGAGACCTGCTGGCAACAGGCTCACTGCATCGAGGGACTAAGGGGAGAAGAAGCGAACTCACCTGCGTGCAGAGTGGATTGGGCTTCTTAGGCTACTGGACATTAGCTCCAGAGGGACGATCACAGGTTCAGCCTGGATGGGTCACCGGAGCCGCGCCGCCGACCCCCTTACAGAGCCAGAAGAGCGAAGAGGTCCGGAAAAAATCGGCGGCAGAAGACTTTCCTGTCTTCAGATAAAGGTAGGCGCACAGCACCGCAGCTGTGCGCCATTGCTCTCAGCACACTTCACACTCCGGTCACTGAGGGTGCAGGGCGCTGGGGGGGCAGCGCCCTGAGACGCAATAAATCGATAGAAAACCTTTTATGGCTAAAATAAATGCATCACATATAACTCCTGGGCTATATGGATGCATTTAACCCCTGCCAAAACATACAAGAAAACGGATGATAAGGACGCCGAGAAAGGGGCGGAGCCTATCTCCTCAGCACACTGGCGCCATTTTCCCTCACAGCTCAGTTGGAGGGAAGCTCCCTGGCTCTCCCCTGCAGTCACTACACTACAGAAAGGGGTTAAAAAAGAGAGGGGGGCACAAATTAGGCGCAGTATAAACAATACAGCAGCTATAAAGGGAAAAACACTTATATAAGGTTATCCCTGTATATATATAGCGCTCTGGTGTGTGCTGGCAAACTCTCCCTCTGTCTCCCCAAAGGGCTAGTGGGGTCCTGTCCTCTATCAGAGCATTCCCTGTGTGTGTGCTGTGTGTCGGTACGTTTGTGTCGACATGTATGAGGAGAAAAATGATGAGGAGACGGAGTAGAGTGTCTGTAATAGTGTTGTCACCCCCTGGGGGGTCGACACCTGAGTGGATGTACTGTTGAAATTGCGTGACAGTGTCAGCTTTGTATAAAAGACAGTGGTTGACATGAGACAGCCGGCTACTCAGCTTGTGCATGTCCAGACGTCTCATACAGGGGCTCTAAAGCGCCCGTTACCTCAGATACAGACGCCGACACGGATACTGACTCCTGTGTCGACGGTGAAGAGACAACCGTGATTTCCAAGGGCCACACATTGCATGATTGAGGCAATGGAAAAAGTTTACACTCTTCTGATAATATAAATACCACCCAAAAAAAAAGGGGTATTATGTTTGGTGAGGAAAAACTTCCTGTAGTTTTCCTGAATCTGAGAAATAAAATGAGGTGTGTGATGATGCGTGGGTTTCCCCCCGATAACAATTGATAATTTCTAAAAAGTTATTGGCAGTATACCTTTTCCCGCCAGAGGTTAGGGTGCGTTGGGAAACACCCCCTAGGGGGGATAAGGCGCTCACACGCTTGTAAGAACAAGGGCTCTACCCTCTCTGGAGATGGCCGCCCTTAGGGATCCTGCTGATAGAAAGCAGGAGGGTATCCTAAAATGTATTTACACACATACTGGTGTTATACTGCGACCAGCAATCGCCTCAGCCTGGATGTGCAGTGCTGGGTTGGCGTGGTCGGATTCCCTGACTGGAAATTTGATATCCTAGATAAGGACAGTATATTATTGCCTATAGAGCAATTAAAAGATGCATTTCTATATATGCATGATGCACAGCGGAATATTTGCCGACTGGCATCAAGTATAAGTGCGTTGTCCAATTATACCAGTAAAGTGGTCAGGTGATGCGGATTCCAAACGGCATTTGGAAGTATTGCCTTAAAAAAAAAAAAAAAAAAAAAAGGGGATGTACCCCAGGTCGCCTCTCAAAATAAGACGCCGTATTATCAGGCGCAGTCCTGGTTGGCAAGCGGACAAAAGGGTTCCTCTTTTCTGCTCGTGACAGAGGGAGAGGAAAATGGCTGCAGAGATCAGCCAGTTCCCAGGAACAGAAACCCTTTTCCGCCTCTGCCAAGCTCTCAGTATGACGCTAGGGCTTTACAAGTTCAGGCACGGTGGGGGCCCGTTCTCAATGAATTTCAGTGCGCAGTGGGCTCACTCGCAAGTAGACCCCTGGATCCTTCAGGTAATATTTCAGGGGTACAAATTGGAATTCGAGACGTATTCCCCTCGCCGTTTCCAAAAGTCTGTTTTACCGACGTCTCCCGCTGACAGGGAGGCTGTTTTGGAAGCCATTCACAAGCTGTATTCCCAGCAGGTGATAATTAAGGTACCCCTCCTGCAACAGGGAACGGGGTATTATTCCACACTATTGTGGTACCGAAGCCAGACGGCTCGGTGAGACCGATTTTAAAATCTAAAATCTAAAATCTTTGAACACTTACATACAGAGGTTCAAATTCAAAATTGAGTCACTCAGAGCGGTGATTGCAAACCTGGAAGAAGGGGACTACATGATGTCTCGGGACATCAAGGATGCTTACCTTCATGTCAAAATTTACCCTTCTCACCAAGGGTATCTCAGGTTATGGTACAGAACTGTCACTATCAGTTCAGACGCTGCCGTAGGGATGGTCCACGGCACCCCGGGTCTTTACTGAAGTAATGACCGTAATGATGATATTCCTTCGAAGGAAGGGAATTTTAGTTATCCTTTACTTGGACGATTCCCTGATAAGGGTGAGATCCAGGGAACAGTTGGAGATCGGTGTAGCACTACCTCAGGTAGTGTTGCGGCAGCACGATTGGATTCTCAATATTCCAAAATCGCAGCTGGTTCCGACGACTTGTCTTCTGTTCCTAGGGATGATCCTGGACACAGTCCAGAAAGAAGGTGTTTCTCCCGGAGGAGAAAGCCAGGGAGTTATCCGAGCTAGTCAGGAACCTCCTAAAACCGAACCAAGTCTCAGTGCATCAATGCACAAGGGTTCTGGGTAAAAATGGTGGCTTCCTACGAAGCAATCCCATTCGGCAGATTCCACGCAAGACTTTCCAGTGGAACCTACTGGACAAATGGTCCGGGTCGCATCTTCAGATGCTTCAGCGGATAACCCTGTCACCAGGGACAAGGGTATCCCTCCTGTGGTGGTTGCAGAGTGCTCATCTTCTAGAGGGCCGCAGATTCGGCATGCGGGACTGGGTCCTGGTGGCCACGGATGCCAGCCTGCGAGGCTGGGGAGCAGTCACACAGGGAAGGAATATCCAGGGCTTATGGTCAAGCCTGGAGACATCACTTCACATAAATGTCCTGAAGCTAAGGGCCATTTTCAATGCTCTAAGCTTAGCAAGACCTCTGCTTCAAGGTCAGCCGGTGTTGATCCAGTCGGACAACATTACGGCAGTCACCCACGTAAACAGACAGGGTGCCACAAGAAGCAGGAGGGCAGTGGCAGAAGCTGCAAGGATTCTTCGCGGGGCGAAAAACCATGTGATAGCACTGTCAGCAGTTTTCATTCCGGGAGTGGACAACTGGGAAGCAGTTTTCCTCAGCACGACCTCCACCCGGGAGAGTAAGGACTTCACCCAGAAGTCTTCCACATGATTATAAACCGTTGGGAAAAACTCGACAGGTATTGCGCCACGTCAAGGGACCCTCAGGCAATAGCTGTAGATGCTCTGGTAACACCGTGGGTGTACCAATCAGTGTATGGGTTCCCTCCTCTGCCTCTCATACCCAAGGTACTGAGATTGATAAGATGGAGAGGAGTAAGCACTATATTAGTGGCTCCGGATTGGCCAAGAAGGAATTGGTAACCGGAACTTCAAGAGATGCTCACGGAGGATCCGTAGCCTCTACCTCTAAGAAGGGACCTGCTCCAGCAAGGACCTTGTCTGTTCCAAGACTTACCGCGGCTGCGTTGACGGCATGGCGGTTGAACGCCGGATCCTGAAGGAAAAAGGCATTCCGGATGAAGTCATCCCTATCCTGATCAAAGCCAGGAAGGATGTAACCGCAAAACATTATCACCGCATTTGGCGAAAATATGTTGCGTGGTGCGAGGCCAGTAAGGCTCGACGGAGGAAATTCAACTGGGTCGATTCCTACATTTCCTGCAAACAGGAGTATCTATGGGCCTGAAATTGGGGTCCATTAAGGTTCAAATTTCGGCTCTGTCAATTTTCTTCCAAAAAAGAACTAGCTTCAGTCCCTGAAGTTCAGACATTTGTTAAAGGGGTACTGCATATACAGCCTCCTTTTGTGCCTTTAGTGGCACTTTTGGGATCTCCAGGTGGTTTTTGGGTTCCAAAAGTCACATTGGTTTGACACACTTAAATCTGTGGAGTTAAAATATCTCACAGAAAAAGTGGTCATGCTGTTGGCTCTGGCCTGGGCCAGGCGCGTGTCAGAATTGGTGGCTTTATCCTGTAAAAGCCCTTATCTGATTTTCCATTCGGACAGGGCGGAATTGAGGACTCGTCCTCAGTTTCTCCCTAAGGTGGTTTCAGCGTTCACCTGAACCAAACCTATTGTGGTGCCTGCGGCTACTAGGGACTTGGAGGACTCCAAGTTGCTAGACGTTGTCAGGACCCGGAAAATATATGTTTCCAGGACGGCTGGAGTCAGGAAATCTGACTCGCTGTTTATCCTCTATGCACCCAACTAGCTGGGTGCTCCTGCTTCTAAGCAGACTATTGCTCGTTGGATTTGTAGTACAATTCAACTTGCACATTCTGTGGCAGGCCTGCCACAGCCAAAAATCTGTAAATGCCCACTCCACAAGGAAGGTGGGCTCATCTTGGGCAGCTGCCCGAGGGGTCTCGGCTTTACAACTTTGCCGAGCAGTTACTTGGTCAGGAGCAAATACGTTTGTAAAATTCTACAAATTTGATACCCTGGCTGGGGAGGACCGGGAGTTCTCTCATTGGGGGCTGCAGAGTCATCCGCGCACTCCCGCCCGTTTGGGAGCTTTGGTATAATCCCCATGGTCCTTACGGAGTTCCCAGCATCCACTAGGACGTCAGAGAAAATAAGAATTTACTTACCGATAATTCTATTTCTCGTAGTCCGTAGTGGATGCTGGGCGCCCATCCCAAGTGCGGATTGTCTGCAATACTGGTACATAATTATTGTTACCAAAAAATTCGGGTTATTGTTGTAGTGAGCCATCTTTTCGAGAGGCTTCTCTGTTATCATGCTGTTAACTGGGTTCAGATCACAAGTTGTACAGTGTGATTGGTGTGGCTGGTATGAGTCTTACCCGGGATTCAAAATCCTTCCTTATTGTGTACGCTCGTCCGGGCACAGTATCCTAACTGAGGTCTGGAGGAGGGTCATAGGGGGAGGAGCCAGTGCACACCAGGTGATCCTAAAGCTTTCTTTAGATGTGCCCTGTCTCCTGCGGAGCAGCTATTCCCCATGGTCCTTACGGAGTTCCCAGCATCCACTACGGACTACGAGAAATAGAATTATCGGTAAGTAAATTCTTATTTTTTTTTTTTTTTTTTTGGTGCTTTTGATTTCTAATAGCATATCTATTTATATTTGAAGGGATTATCTACTTGGTTTTTCTATTTATGACCCACAGTATTATATAATCGATTTTTTTAAAAGAATATTTGTTCCTGTGCTTTGCTGAGGGAAATGTACCCATGATTCCACAGTTACCCAGGATACACTTCTCCAAAGCCACTCCTCTCTCCTCACTCACGTTTTTGAGACTTCAGGGAGACGAGCAGCCATTACAGTCAGCGCTCTTGTGGAATCGTTTTTTTAGGACAATCCCTGCGTTTTCCAACATATATATCATATTTTTTTTATATCCTATATATGTTTCCAAATGGCGGGAAGTCGAATCCAGGCCACTATTCGACGATTGGTCTGTTTTTCGACAGAGGGCGTGTCGAATCCGTTTTTAATTGAATATGTCGAATTCAGTGTCCCGGGTAGAGGGTTTCGGCTGTCGAATAGTGTCGAATCCAAAAACTGACGAATCCATGCCGTAATTTGACTTCAATTGAATATACCCCTTCATAGGCATTGACACCTGATTTTAGCCGCAAGGCAGAGAAATACTGGTTATCTGTCTATGTCTGTGCAGTCTGGGGCCTAAGATTTGTGCAATTTGTGACACATTACTTCTCTCGATTCGAATGGTAATGAATTGATGCAAGGTTAAGGTTCTACACTTGGCATTCTATTAGCTAATATTCAGTTGAAGCCTGGGGACTACACCCTAATGGGTATACTTACTAAAGTGCGTGATTATAGAAATGGAGATGTTGCCCATAGCAACCAATCGGATTCTACTTATCATTTGTCTAGCACTTTCTAGGAGATGATACCTAGAATCTGTTTGGTTGCTATGGGCAACATCTCCATTTATATAATCCTGCACTTTAATAAATATACCCCTAAGTATGAAATATAATCCCATTGTACTATTAACCTGGATTTACTAAACATGTATGTGCAAAATCCAAGTGATCACACCTGAGAAAATAATCCCAGAAGAACAAACTCCACCAGGTCTGATGTTGGTCTTGTTGTCCATAAAGCCGCCTGGCCAAGCTGTACATGGGGATAAAAGTTTTTGGGGAAGAAGAGGATGGGATGTGAAATGTGCATATTTGCAGCTTATTGGGCTGATTCAGAGGTGGGAGGAAAGCAGAAACAAGGAACAACTTTACACCTTGGCCAGAAACTGATTAAGGGAGGGGGATGCCAGGGGCGTCTGTCCCGGGGGCCCCCACAAATTGCATTATTGAATTGCAGGAGTCTTCCTCAGGCTGTTCAGCTTTCGTTAACTGTGGCTTCCAAGAAGCTCCTCCATGTGAGGAGAAATCCCGCAAGACAATGTCTGTGTGCTTCAGCGCTGTCCCTGCTGCTGCTCCACTCCGGACGTCCAGAGGTGTTTGGGTGTGTATGTGAGTGTGCTCTGGCGTGCTGCCCGTGTGTATGTTTGGTTTTTATTTTTATTTTCCTTGACTTATGCTGGGTACACACCTACACATATATCTGCAGATCAATTGATCTGCAGATATATCTAAAGCTGGTTCGGGCAGTTTTCTGTGCATACACACTGCTCGACTCGTCGTGGACTGACGTCATGAACTGGGTGGGCATTTACACACACCCGCCCAGTTCAGCGGTCAGTCACCGCCGGCTGCTGCAGCTTGTGTACCTAACGATATATTGGCCGTCTGCTGTGCAGCAGGGCCAGTGCAATATGTCTGAATGACTGAGTTCACAGACATATTGCTCGTACACACTGGCCGATGGACCCGCGATATATCGACCAGCGTGTACACACCTTAAGTCTGTCTCTGACAAAGTTGCTTAATTTCCATCACACAAAAGTAATCTATTAACACAGGCTGCACTGGCGCCTGTCCCATCTGATGCAATTGGGTATTAACCAACGAAGATATCTTTTATTATGTTCAATTCAATTCTTTTTACCAACCTTGGGCGTCAAAGTCCAATAGCATGGATATCCTTAAGACTTTGACTGTAAAGAGGTATTGAGAACCAAGTTTGTGAAACATTGGTGCAGGCTGCCACCACCTTCTGTTCAAGTTTACAAACTTTTTATAATCTTTTAATTAGGCGGTATATTTATTAAACTGAGAAAAGCCCTTCTGCCGCCCAGTTGTTCAACAAGTTTGGAGGAGCATTCAGAATCTTGCGTGACAATAATAATAATAGTAATAATCTGTCATCTTTATCCAATGTGCCTCTTTGCTTGAGGAGTCATAAAGGGCATAACCATAGTCTCCTGCCAGTCTTACTGTGGTTGGTGCATAGTGACCAGATGTGACCATATTGTGGCCAAGTCCAAAAGCACTAACGTTATGATGGAGGTCAGGGAAGGAGAATAATAGTCTTAAACGTATCAATTTGTTTATGGCCTACACAGAGAGGTGAAATAATCCATATATATTGCCCTAACATAGGCACAAGTTAACAAACTTTTGACGTTCCAGTCTCGTTATAACGTTCATCCGGCCATTAAATACGGTTAACATTTGCTATTCTAGTCACTGCCTTGATTTAAAAGAAAGTGAAAGATTTCAAAACTGATTAAGGAGAAATATAAAGGACATATAAGTAATCTGTGGGTTTGTTTTTCAAGTGAAATAAATTTCAAAGTTCTGCTATGTGTAGTTTCCCACGCCTGACAATCTGCAAATTGATTTACCGTCAAAAATAACATTTTGTGATAAATATATGGTGTTCTATAGGGTATATTAAATGTTTCCCTTTTCTGTACATGGCCAGTGACCAAAATGAAGGATTTATATTCATTTTAATTAATGGATATATTTTGTTAAAATAAAAAAAAGAAAAGAAAAAAAGAGATTTCTTTGAAAGTTTTATTTCTTTCGGTATGCTCTTTGGGCAACAGGATTCCTGCACCGTGGGAGTTAGGGGAAGGATGGTCACCGGCCTCTTGAGGTGCAGAGCCGTTTCCCCGCTGTAGGACCACCGTCCTGAGGGGCTGTTTGTTCAGTGGGGCATGGCACCTTGGCTGCCACACACCCCTAACACTGCCTGAAGGTGATCATCGGGGGTGAGTACATGCCAGGGACCCCACTAGGGGGTCCCCCGGTTTACTGTGCGGCTGAAGCGTGGGTGAGGCATATGGGTCCCTCCTGGGGGTGGGGGGGGGACCCGCTGTAGCCCCTGCGTGAGACTGGCTAAAATACATTGTACCAAGCATTTGTGTGAGGCTACAAACATAGGGAGACATGGCCAGTATAAATATAAAACAGTAGCTCTGGCGCCATGGCGGGGGGCGTAGCTGCATGAGAGCGGGCTCCTCTCACATGTAATAGGACAGGCTTGTATTGTATTTCAGGCTGTGTTGTATGTGTGTTGTACCTGTTTTTCTTATTCAATATGGTAAAACAGAAGTTGTGCAGAGTTTGTAATGCTAGATTCTCTCCTAGTTCATCTGGCTCAATATCATGTGAGCAGTGTAGTCGGTCATCTCAGAATGCTGATAACAATGTGGGGGAGAGTCCAGAGCACTCCTGGCTGGGGGCTATTAAAACATGATGTCTGATATGTCGTCTCAACTCACTGCAAATGCCAATAAGACTCGAACTGCAACAAGCAGTGTCAAGTCTAACTGCTAAACATCCCCCCCCCCCCTGTCTGCTACAGGTGCACAAAAATGTGCTCTACCTGCACTCCTATCAGATACTGATGATGATATACAGGATGATGGGGATGGACCCCATAAGTGGGGATTCTACTCCTACCCAGGCTATTGAACCCCTAATATTGGCTATTCGGGATGTGTTAAAGCTCCCCCTGGAGGATGCTAATACTCAGCAGTCATTTTTCCTCCCGCAAGACAAACTGACAGTCACATTTCCTGACTCCAAGAAATTGGATGACTTATTTAAAATAGCCTGGAAAAATCCAGATAAAAAATATCAGGTGTCCAAACGGTTTCTCCATACGTTCCCCTTTGCCCTTGAAGGCAGAAAATTCTGGGAAGAATCTCCTGCAGTGGATATCTCCGTCTATTGCCTTTCTAAAAAGGCGGTACTTCCTATTCCGGGCTCCTTTACCGTAAAGGACCTGGCAGATAGGAAAATTGAGGCCACTCTAAAATCTATATACACTGCTGCAGGTGTAGCTCAAAGACCGGTCATTGCAGGTTGCTGGATGACACATGCAATTCATTCCTGGGCTACTCAAATTCAGAAAGGTCTTTCGGGTGATATGACCTTAGTTACTACTGTAACTTTTCTAAAACACATTCAGGACACGCAAGAGTCCTCTGTGACTCCCTTAAAGAGATTAGCAATATTAATGCTAGGATCTCTGCTATGGCTGTGTCTGCGCGCAGAGCCATATGGTTGCGTCAGTAGATTGCTGATGCTGACTCCAAACGTAATGTGGAATCTCTTCCCTTCACAGGTGAATGGCTCTTTGGAAGTGAATTGGACACATGGATCTCCAAAGCTACTGCTGGGAAATCCACGTTTCTCCTTTCAGGAGATCCGCCTGATAGAAGTACCTACCCGGGACGTCTACTCAGTCCTTTCGGTCCTCCAGATTTCGATCTAGGGTCAGGGGGACCTCCAACGCAGCTAGAGGCACCAGAGGTAAGCCTAAGAAACCAGCCGTTGCCGGATCTCGGGATCAAAGCACAAGTTAGGCTGCCGCAAAGACTTCAGCATGACGGTGCCCACCCACCTCGAGGGGATCTCGTGGTGGGAGCTCGGTTACGTCACTACAGCCACATCTGGGACGGTTTCCATTCAAGATGTTTGGGTAAGGGACCTTATCTCTCAGGGTTACAAGCTGGAGTTCGATGGAGCTCCTCCCCAACAATTTTTCAAATCGGGCTTGCCAGCTTTGGAAAATATGCGAGATACCCTTACAAGGACAAGGTTACTACTCTAGTATGTTCGTGGTACCAAAACCAGACGGGTCGGTGAGACCCATTCTGAATCTGAAGTCCTTGAATCCTTACAAATTCAAGATGGAATCTTTGAGAGCGGAGAGCGGTGGCCGCAGGCCTGGAGCCACAGGAATTCCTTGTGTCCATGGATATCAAGGACGCATACCTCCCATATCCCAATTTGGCCTCCTCATCAGGCTTATCTGTGTTTTGCCCTACTGAACGATCACCACCAGTTTCAGGCATTACCCTTTGGCCTGTCTACAGCTCCGAGGGTGTTTACGAAGGTGATGGCTGAGATGATGTTTCAGCTCCGGGTCCAGGGGGTCAATGTAATTCCCTACCTGGACGATCTCCTGATAAAAGCGAGTTCCAGGGAGCTTCTACTGCTCCATATAGATCGCACTATCCAACTTCTGTCTCGCCACGGGTGGATCCTCAATCTGCAGAAGTCCCAACTGGAACCATCTCAGCGGCTCCTGTTTCTGGGGATACTATAGCACAGAAAGTGTTCATCCCAGAGGACAAAGTGAGATCACTTCAAGAAATGGTTCGCATGGTTCTCTGACCGGCTCGTGTATCCATTCATCTTTGCATAAAATTGTTAGGAAAGATGGTGGCCTCGTACGAGGTGATACAGTTTGGGAGGTTTCATGCCAGACCTTTCCAATTGGACATCCTAAACAAGTGGTCCGGTTCACATCTTCAGATGCATTGGATGATACGGCTGTCGCCCCAGGCCAGGATTCCACTCCTGTGGTGGCTACAGTCTTCCAACCTGCTGGAAGGTCGACACTTTGGGATTCAGGATTGGATCCTCCTCACGACAGATGTGAGTTTGAGAGGATGGGGAGCTTTCACCCAGGGGGTGCAGTTCCAGGGAGGGTGGTCTGCCTCAGAGGCCCTACTTCCGATCAACATTCTGGAACTTCAGGCGATCTACAATGCTCTGATTCAGGCATCCCCTCTACTCCGGGATCAGGCGATCCAGGTGCAGTTGGACAACGCCATGGCGGTGGCGTACATCAATCGACAAGGATGGACAAAAAAAAACAGGGCCTGCATGCGAGAAGTGTCAAGAATACTCCTCTAGGCAGAAAGAAATGCAAGAGCACTGTCCGCAATCTTCATTCCGGGTGTGGCAACTGGGAAGCGGACTTCCCACTCCCCCGGGTGGAGGTCGTGGCGACTCGGGGACTACACCCTCAGGTGTTTCAACAGATCATCGACAAGTGGGGATTCCCACAGATCGACTTGATGGCTTCTCGCCTCAACAAGAAACTTTGCTGCTATTGCTCACGTACCAGGGACCCTCAGGCGAGCGCAGTGGATGTGCTGACATCGCCTTGGCCTTACCAGCTGGTCTACATATTTCCTCCGATTCCGCTGATCCCAAGGGTGCTCAAGCTGATCAGGCATCAAAGAGTGAGAGTAATCTTGATTGTCCTGGATTGACCCCGAAGAGCGTGGTACGCGGCTCTTCTGGACATGTCCATAAAGGACCCTTGGCCTCTACCTCTAAAAAGGGATCTTCTTCAACAAGGACCGTTCGTCTACCCGGACATATGGCGGCATGGAAGTTGAGCGGAACATCCTTGCTCACAAAGGGCTTTCCCAAAAGGTCATTGCCACTATGGTACAAGCCAGAAAACCTGTGACATCAAAACGCTAGCATCATATCTGGCGCTGCAGAATTCCACTTGGGAAGGTTCCTAAGTTTCATGCAGGCTGGAATGGATACAGGCTTACGTCTGGGATCCATTAAGGTCCAGATTTCAGCTCTTTCCATCTTCCAGCAGAAGTTGGCTCTCTTGCCAGAAGTTCACACCTTCTTGCAAGGAGTGCTTCACATACAACCTCCGTTCGTGCCGCCTACGGCATCTTGGGATCTGGCTGTAGTATTGCGCTTTCTACAGTCCTCCTGGTTTGAACCTCGGACGACGGTAGAAGACAAGTACCTCACATGGAAAACGGTGATGTTACTGGCCCTGGCTTCTGCTAGGCATGTCTCAGAATTGGGGTACTTGTCGTGCTAAAGTCCGTACTTGGTCTTTTATGAGAAGAAGAGTGGAGCTCAGGACTAGACAGCAGTTCCTGCCGAAGGTGGTCTCCGCGTTTCACTTGAATCAACCTATTGTGATTCCGTCTAGTTCTGGCACTTCTGCTACTCCGGAGGCATTGGATGCTGTGCGAGCCTTGAAAATCTGTCAAGAGGACAGCTTGGATCAGAAAGACGGATTCCTTGTTCATGCTGTATGATGCGCAGAAAAAGGGTTGCCCTGCTTCAAAGCAGTCCATTGCTCGTTGGATTAGGCTTACTATTCAACAGGTCTATGCGTCGGCAGCCTTACCTGTTCCTAAGTCTCTGAAGGCCCACTCTACCAGATCGGTGGGCTCTTCCTGGGCGTCTGCCCATGGAGTCTCGGCCCCACAACTATGCCAAGCTGCTACCTGGTCGGGAAAGAACACCTTTGTGAAGTTCTACAAGTTTGATACCCTGGCAAAAGAGGATACCCAGTTTGGGCAGGCGGTGCTGCAGATGTCTCCGCATGTTCCCGCCCATTCTGGTAGCTTTGGGACATCCCCATCGTACTAATCTGTCCCCAATATACCTTATGGATGCTAGAGAAAATAGGATTTTAAATACCTACCGGTAAATCCTTTTCTTGTAGTCCATAAGGGGTATTGGGCGTCTGCCTCTGTGCAGTGACTTTCTGCAGGTTCTCTGTTATGTGTTCCGGTTCAGCTGTTGCTGTTAATATTGCCAGGTGTTGCTGGCAAGGTTATATGTTGGTGTGCTGGTGTGTAAATCTCACCACACTTTTGGTTGTTATGTTCCTTCTCTCAAGTATGTCATTCTCCTTCGGGCACTGTTTTACCTGTAACTGACCTGTGTGGGGAGCCATAGAGGGGAGGAGCCAGCACACCCAGTGGAAGAAATTGGAAGTGCACTGGCTCCTTTGGACCCGTCTATACCCCATCGTACTAATCTGTCCCCAATATCCATTATGGACTACGAGAAAAGGATTTACTGGTAGGTATTTAAAATCCTATTTTCTAAATAAGGCAACTAGTCTATACTCTTGTAGGTATAGTGCATATCCCGTCACTATCTATCTATCTAGCCAGCCCCCGGTTGACCTGCTGTCATTTTCTACCCCTGTTGGCACGCTGTGCACCTGCGATCTCCCTCGGCATATAATGTCAGCTGGGTTTGTAGTTCTAATGTCAACATGACCGTCGTCATGGTCTTTATGTAGTCATTGTGAATGTCGACAGTCAGTGTTGACATATGGTTAGTGTTCTAACAGTAGAAAAACATTACGTTGACATAACGTCCATCTACACATTCTGCATGTAGACATAATATACCATACCTGGTTACCTGTGATAGAGCAACATTCCAAACACAGGTTGGCCAAATGGCATGGTGGTTGTTTATACTGGAAGAGTCACTCATTTTGAGTTATCTACCTAAAGTTAAAAATAAATGATGTACTTGCCTTAATTTATTTATTCCTAGTTATTTTTATAGCGCACACGTATTCCACAGCGCTCTACAGAGAATATTTTGCCATTCACATCAGTCCCTGACCCATGGGAGCTTACAATCTATATTCCTTACCACACACACACGGTTAATTTTTGTTGGGAGCCAGTTAACCTACCAGTATATTTTTGGATTGTGGGAGGAAACCAGAGTGCCCAGAGGAAACCCACGCAAGCACAGGGAGAACATACAAACTCCACAGAGTTAGGGTCATGATAGGAATCAAACCCAAGACCTCAGTGCTTTGAGGCAGCAATGCTAACCATTACATTGTCTGTGATGCCTATATGCCCTTTTATGCAATTAAGCTGCTTCATAATGAATCTACAGCAAGGTGTTTGGTGTGGAGGGTGAGTTCTTAATTTGGGGTTTTTAGGAAACATTCCCTGATAGGGTTGAGTGCTGACGGTGTATGTGCTGTGTAAGATCCAGGACGTTTCATGTTTTGCACACAGGAATACACAC
Source organism: Pseudophryne corroboree (assembly GCF_028390025.1). NCBI lineage: Eukaryota > Metazoa > Chordata > Amphibia > Anura > Myobatrachidae > Pseudophryne > Pseudophryne corroboree. Next base: position 916,277,447 of record NC_086445.1, on the reverse strand, counting down.
AGGGCTTTTAAGCATGGAGAGTTTAGCCGGACTTCTATTGTTTTCCTATCTCCGGGCACAAATGAATATTGTTGTGGTTTTGTTTGTGCCCTTTACCCTTTAGCTTGTTTGCAGAGTGCCTTCATGCCTAGCGGAAGCCTTTGCATACCCTTTGTCAGGGGGTCCTATGCTTTGTTGTTAGTCCCCCCCTGGATGTCCATTCTGTGTCTGTCTCTCTGCTGGATGCATCCTGGATTCCCAGGGATCCTCACATCTCGGCTGCCTCTCTTCCTCTCGCTCTTCGTGCAGGAGGCTTAGAGCAGACTCAGGCTTGAGAAAGAGCAGATACAGAAATTTACGTCCAAAACTCAAGTATTGAAATTTCATCTTAAGACACAATTTCATCCTGGGGCCGCTGTGCACAATCCTTCCCTTATTTGGTTCCTTCTGCGTGCATGTAGGATTGTGCAGGTGTCAGGCTGCAGGCGTGGCGGGGGGTTGCTTTCAGCTTCTAGGGCACCCCGAGTGTGTGTCGTGGCACTGATAAATTAGAGACAGTCTTTTATAACATCACAGTTCATTCTTTCATTCTTAACGAATTATAATTTGTCTCCCTGGCTTACTTGTACTTGGCCTTTTATCTGTTACCCCAGGCACTGCTTGATCTGTTTGCATTCTTGAAATTGATGAGCCATGGCATATTGAACATTACAGGTCTTTTTATTCAGTTACATAAATTAGCTAAACGTTCCACGCTTACCAAGGGGATGCAGTTAATCCTGCCTGGTGGAAAGCCTGACAGTCGGCATGCCGACTGACATGGACTATTCCCACTCATTGGTGTCCAAGACACCCATAGAGTGGGAATAGAACCTGTGGCGAGTACGGTGACCGGCGGTATCCCAACCACCGGTCACCCATACCCAACCAATATCAGGTGGTTAGAATATGCCCTTTACTGTTATGTTTACAGCATCAAATATAGCACAAGGAATAGGGTTTATTTCTTTTCTGTGTCCTGATTGGCCGCTCAGTGCAATATTTTGCATTTATTTACATAACTGATGGGTCATTTTTACTTTTATCAATCATCAGCTGGCACACTTCCTCAGCCAATTCGATTACAGTGATCGAATGCTAAGCAAATAGTAGGCATTATTGTATAATGTGGATATTGTGCTAAGAATTGGCATTTACTTGGTAGTAGTACTGCTGGCATCCCCTGGCGAGTGCCAAAAAAAGCATTTCTCAGTTATTTTAATGGTTTAGAAAATAAAAAAAACACAATCTGCTGAGAGAAATGAAATTCACGGCTGTTGTCTGTCTCTGTTAATTGCTCAAATATTTATTTGGTTTTTAAAGATCGTAGTGCATGTTCCAATGATGCATCCACCTTTTATTGCTGTGGATATAATATCGTCAGTTATATTTGTGATAAATACGTTCACTTTGAAGAAATGATAAAACTGAATATAAAACACTGTTCCAGTAACATAATTGTACACTGCAAAATAATTTCCTTCAGTGTGAAATGTGTTCTCTCCATTGAGTAATTAAGAGTGTGTTTTTTTTTTTTAGAATTATAGACTCTCCTCAAACCGCATTTTTATTACGCTTTTTTATCTATTATATTGTTTTTTTTCAGTTATTTTATTAATGTAACAGTGGAACTAAAATGGTCTCCTTCTGTCTGTCGCTGCTTTTGGTTTCCTACACATAGACCTCATTGTGCTCTTGATTCCAGAGTAGCCTGAACACTACGGTCTCCTTCATTATAAATAGAAATACTATGCAGCATCACTCATGTTTCCAGAATACGCAGAGACTTCCCTGCACTGACTTCAGCCGAGACTACCCTGCACTGACTTCACATTCCTGGAATGGCCAGCAGAGGGTGCAGTTCTAAGGCATGCTATCCTCTGCTCCTTAGAATGGCATGTGCCCATCCCAGCATGTGTGTGAGATTTAGGGCATGTCATTCATTTCCCATCTCCAGCCTTTCGCCCACACATCCCCAGGCCAGGTTATTTCAGCACCCGGGACTCCACTCCTTTCCCAGAATGTCGAAGGTTTTATTGTTTCTCTTTATTCATTTTTTTTTCTTCTTCTTTCCCATGCAGCTGAACAAACGCTTCCTGCTCAGCTTCCTCCATGCCCAAGGGAAGCTCTTCACCAGGATTGGGTAAGTGTGCTGGATCTGTCTCTTATTTTCCGACGTTATGCATCTCTCTGGAATGTGAGCTGCTTTGCAGCCAAGCTGTGTTTTATGACAGAGGGCGCAGTGGGTGAAGCGCCCTCACTACTCCCTTGACATGTCCACAGAGTGATGTTCTCAGCAGGACGTGGGGCTGTGCTGTAGACCTAAGCATTACCATAGCCATGAGATGAGTGATCCCGGAGATATAATTCATACCACATGGCTCTTCCCGTTTCCCATCTCTAGGACCATGGCAGCAGGCTCTGTAGCCAGCATTCCTGTTCCCAGTACTGTTGGGAATCTCCATGTGTTACGGGAATTTTCTTCACTTTGACACAATATAATTGTAACTCTTTTTTTATTAACAGCCTTACTATAAAAGTATGGTGTCTCAAAATATTTAATCACACTCCAGTTCATTTTCGAGCAAACTAATTAACAAGGTGACTGTCTGAGGGGTATATTTACTATTGGGCGGTTTGTCAAAGCAGTCACTCATCACGACTTTGATGGTTTTAAAACGGCAACATGGATTCTTGTTGCCATTTTAAAGCTGTTGGTCAAAACCGCTGATTGGCGGCTTTGACAAACTGCTCAATAGTTAATATACCAGTCATATGTTTCTGGGCCAAAGCTTCCGTTTTAGATAAGTGTTACATACTGGTCATCTTTTATTTTCCCATAGTGCTTCCCTCAAATTTGTAACCTTATTTATGAAGCTTATGAGACGTTGGGGCTTATGCATTAATAATTTCGTCACTGCCGTGATTATTAACGGTTGTTGTCGCAATGGATATTTTAATTCTGAATGAAATTATCCCCGATGGGTAACTCTCAAGGTCAGCGGAAGCGGTAACTACTTTTCCTGCGAGTTAAACCCACGGCATATTGGAGGAGTCTCTCACATTTGTGAGACTCCTCCGGGCTAATTTGTCATTGCTCATGTGTACAGCGTCAGATTCAGGAGCCAGCCAGAGACTTGGGAAGAGGGATCGGAAGATCTTTCTCCTGCAAGCAAGCTTCCATAGGCATAAAGCCATTTCCGCCATGTAAGGATGGCCTAAAGGGGATAAACTCAGAAAAGTTTTGCTTTTTGGAGTTGGGTGCATTGGGGTCAGATCATAGTCCCCGGTAATAATAATGGAAACTGTGATTTTCAGTGCTAAATTAGCCTTTTGCAGCAGATTTCTGTGAGTTCTCCTGCATTTGGTTAGTACATAACGATGATACATAAAAATATACGGACACTGTCGTTTCTACATAAGTTTAAGAAAAACTTTCTTGATAAATAGGCCACTTTGTCGGGATGCGGTCATGCGACCGGCGCTCGGGATCCCATCGGTCTTCATGCCGACGCCGGGATCCCGAGCGATCACAAAGCCGACCCGCAGGACTGTTCCCACTCGTGGGTGTCCACGACACCTATAGAATGGGAATAGAACCTGTGGCGCGTGCAGCGAGCCACAGAGTCCACAAGTTGCTTTGTTGCCCTATCCTCCCGCCGGCATTCTACTGCCGCGAACCCGGGGTCTTTATGCTGACTGCCAGGATCCCCAGCGCCGGTCTCCCAGCCCCAACCCACTTTGTCTTGTATGGAGAGCTGCAGGCTGGATGCATTCTGAGGTGACTTCAGGGATCTCCTAATATAGGGGGTCATTCCGAGTTGTTCGTTCGTTATATTTTTCTCGCAACGGAGCGATTAGTCGCTAATGCGCATGCGCAATGTCCGCAGTGCGACTGCGCCAAGTAAATTTGCTATGCAGTTAGGTATTTTACTCACGGCATTACGTGTTTTTTTTTTTCTTCGTTCTGGTGATTGACAGGAAGTGGGTGTTTCTGGGCGGAAACTGGCCGTTTTATGGGAGTGTGTGAAAAAACGCTACCGTTTCTGTGAAAAACGCGGGAGTGGCTGGAGAAACGGAGGAGTGTCTGGGCGAACGCTGGGTGTGTTTGTGACGTCAAACCAGGAACGAAACTGACTGAACTGATCGCAGTTGCCGAGTAAGTCCCGAGCTACTCAGAAACTGCTAAGAAGTGTCTATTCGCAATTTTGCTAATCTTTCGTTCGCAATTTTGATAAGCTAAGATTCACTCCCAGTAGGCGGCGGCTTAGCGTGTGCAAAGTTGCTACAAGCAGCTTGCGAGCGAACAACTCGGAATGAGGGCCATAAAGTGTGCACTCATTGCTTCTAAAGCACAGAGCTTTGCTAATGAATACTTACAGGTAGTTTCCACGCCGATCTATAGTCTAAAGAGGACAAGCTTTCCGCTCGAGAGTACAGCATGTGACAATCCCCATCCTTTTACCAAACTCTCCCCTCAACTCATTTCCTCAAACTACCACAGAAATTGCAGTGTATATTGAAACTGTATGCATAATTATGAGCTTTTCCCAACCACTTGTATACGGATACTACAGATAGGTGATTTATGTAATGCTATGGCATGGATCTCTGGACACTCCCTGAATTCTAAACTCTGTTCAGTTTATTTCACTGAAATAACTCCATTTATAACTTAATACGTGTGTGTATATCTTCTTATACTCACATACAACTAGTTATGGTGTATCATTTACAGTATAAATCCAAGTTCAGATGTTACATGAGTTATGCGTAATGGTACAAATAGTGTGCAACCATAAATAGAAAACATTGCGATGTTCCAGAGGATAAAGGTTAAACAACGCTGACATGTATGTGATATCCTCACAGCAGCATTAATAGAATATGCCCCCTCAGGAACTTTATTAAATAACTTTTCTGTGAACTATTCACAAGCTTTAATAATTTACATGTTGGAAGTGCATTATTCATAGTAGTCTGATAGAAAGGTATGGCTTTTTCCTCAGGCCCCTCTTCTCTCAGACAGATGTTGTGGTGAGTTACCATCCCCTGCCTAGTGTAGTAACCCAGAATAAGCTAGATGATGCTTCGGTGAAACTGTAGAGCATGTCGCTGAGAGACAAGCCTCCGCCGGACTGCTCACTGCGGGTTACTTGGATTAGTTTGCTAATGTCCGGTAGCCTTCTCCCACCGCGGCTTATTGCTCCATTTAGTGAAGGATACAGGTGAAATGACGGTTGTGGCTACTGATTCTGGAAACTCATACACCACAAGCTACTGTAGCTATCATACGCCAATATTAAACTTTGTAATAGATTTGTTAGGTTCCTGAGTTTAGAATCTAACATTGAGCATCCGGAATTCTGTATCATTTTGACAGGTGACGCTTATTGTCACTATAAGAATTGGCTGGGAAACCTGTTGAGAGCCTGAAATTCATCAAATTCTTTTCAGGAACTGACGCACTTTATTAAATAAAGTGTTTCTATCATCACTGTTGCACATTTTGTTGTGTTTTAAAGCTTAAATAAAAAGATCACTGAAAAGGATTCCCCATTAAGAATCTGCTTTCTGTATAGTCTAGTGCTGCTCCCCTTCAACTGACGCCACATTTCTTATCTTTAATTTTTCTATGGGCTGGAAGCAGGCAGCAGTATTTTCTGGTTCCTGTAAGGCAAGGATTCCCAACCACGGTCCTCAATGCCCACTAACAGTCCAGGTTTTAATGATATCCATGCTTGAGCACAGATGGTTAAATCAAAATAATTGAGATACTAATTAAGTCGCCTATACTCGAGTATAGCTATCCTTAAAATCTAGACTGCTAGTGTGCCTTGAAGACCATGGTTGGGAAATTGCAGCTGTAAGGACTGGAGAAGTGAAACAGATGGGTATCCAGATGATAGATCTACACTGTCTGAGTAGACATTCAATAGGTCTACACCATCTGGTCGACAGGTTCAAAAGGTCGACATGGCAAATTTTGAGTTTTTCATATGTTTACCCAACAATTGCTTGATTTACTAGTCACGTGAACTACTATTATAAATACACAGGCAATGGGATGTGACCACACCAGGTGCGCTTCAAATCAGTGTGCAACCAAACAGTTTATTACCAAAATGGGAGGTTTCCCCTCACCTCCACCATAACATATAAAAGAAAAAAGAAGAATTGGTATAACTTATCCGGCGCTACTGTGTTCTTAGTAGGATTTTTCCACAGATGTCTCTTTGCAGGAATGATTTTGGATCCACATTCACCCAAAAGAGATCATGAAGGAATATATAGTGACGTACAATTCTAATGAACATATATGTGTATGTGTGTGATATATATATATATATTTATATATGTATATGTATATATGTGTGTGTGTGTGTGTATATATATATATATATATGTGTGTGTGTGTATATATATATATATATATATCTATCTATATATCGAATAGGTGTTCTAGCTACTTACGGTGTAATATTATCAAGCTTAATTACCACATGAGTGTGTATATTAGAATAAAAATATTTAAAAAATAAATATATATATTGCTCTAAAAAATCGGTACACAGTATATTGTATGTAATCCTCATCTAAAGTGCAGATTTTAAAGTGCAAACAAAAAGCTCAGGAGACAGAGTATGCAATAAATAGTTTAAGAATCTTAACTGATTTAGCATGAGGTCTCTAGGGAAAGGCCTAGGGAATCGAGCAACCTTCCCCGAAGGGTGGTGAGCAAAGGTCTACGTTTCTGCTGATGGTAGTCACAGAGCATGAACTATACATTTGGCTTAAACCCAAAGAACGTGTCAACCTTTTGTTCATGTTGACGTAATGCATGTTGACCATATATTGTCGACCAGTTGACGGTCGACCTAGACATTGTAGATCTATGTGCTTGCACTGAAAGCGACTTTCCATTGTATAGATGCCAGTTGGCCGCTTTCAGTGCACATTCTTCTGACAGCTGGCATAATCTTAAGTATCTTTAATTCTAACTGTAAAAACAATATTTTATTTTGTGCTTTGCTTTTAGTGCAGAACTTAAATGGGTGTGAACCTAATTGGAATGGCCCCGTCAATACAGTTGATGACGCTTAAGACTTTATTTATTAAATAAGTCTACTAATATATACTAATATATGCCTGTACATAAATCTGTGAATGCTATTAATGTAGCACAGATGGGATTTGTATACAATAACCTGAAATCTACTTAAAATCCAATTCAACAGCAATGATCAATGATCCACTGTTATAGTGGCAGATTTGGAGATGCACGAACACCTACTGTTAGCTACTTCTAGGGCCTGATTGTGAGTAAGCCATAAAGTAAGAGCGTAAGTAACCTTGCTCTTGGGCACACCTTGTTGCACTGCAGGTGGGGCAGATGAAACATGTGCACAGAGATTTAGATGTGAGAGAAGCATGTCCAGACTCGACTCTAAATGCATTTAGGGGCTACATGCAAAAGCAGCCAGTATTAGCCCTTCATGCTCAAAAACAAACAAAAGAAAAGTTTATTTGCATCAATATGTTTTGTCCAGTGCACTATGACTTGCTCTTTCTTAATTTACGCCCCCCCCCCCCCCCCCCCCCCCCGGGTCGGACCCCTAGATGGAATCTTCTGTGCTTGGTACATTCAGCTGTGGTCCTGTGTTTTTCTAATCGCAAAGCCCAAATACCAAGTTGACAGGGGGTGATGTATCAATGTTCTAATTGGTCCTCCAGCTCACCAACACCATGCTAAAGTTGCGAGCAGAATTGATTTAATGGTTCTGTATTACAGACCAGACAGAGTATTGGAGAAAGTGGCTAAATGGAGCAGCCCCAGGCAGTTTCGGACTGGGGCATGAAGGGCCCACCGGGGCAATGCAGTGGTAGGGGCCCATATTTATAGGTGTGGCCAGCTGCCACAGAGGCTTGGCTAACCATTAAAGAGTGCATGGGCTGGGCCCTTGATAAATATACATAGTAAATACTGCCAGTGCATGCATGATAATGTACCAGGGTAATAACAGTAATGCACTGTAGAGAATACACCATAGTCTTGTGCAGTATGTAACATATGTATAATGTGTAATTCAAGTGCATAGTCTGTAACCTTATTCCTAGAGAAGGGAGGTGGGGGGCCCTGGCAGTAGGGCCCACCGGGGGTTGCCCCTGTACCCCTGTGGGCCAGTCCAAGCCTGGCCCCAGGACTCCTGCACAGGGAGCACGGTGTTGGTTACATTTTACTGAAGGCCAGTAGTGAAGAGATGGCCATTTAATAAATAGATCAAAATAAACACCCTGAGACCTTTTGCGGTGTGTGCTGAGCCTGACTTTCGCTAAGAAAATAAAGAAATTGTAAATGAATTTGTTTTGCTCCTTACAGAATGGAAACGTTCCATGTGGTCGCAGAGAAGGTTCTAAAGGAGTTCCATGCCCTGCTCCAGCACAGCCCGTCTCCCATCGGCAACACGCGCATGTTGCAGCTCATGGCCATTAATATGTTTGCTGTAAACAACTCTCAATGCAAAGGTATAATGTTCACATGTATCTGATGTATGACAACTTAATACAAACGATTACACATACCACACTGTAAGTATAGTCCAGTGCTAAGAGAATGTAAGGCGTGCTGTAATAGAAATGATGCTGATGATGTATCACACAATGGTGAGCAAACCATACGTGCACTAGACTAGTACAAGTCTAATCTGTCAACATATTACAGTATAAGCATATTTTACACGGAATTCTATATTACACACTTACAGACCTTTTACCATATGTTTAGGTAGATGTTTCAAGACTAGAATGGACTTTATTTGTGATATGTTTTAAAGCATTGGGTACGGGAAGACGGCGGTCAGGATCCTGGTGGTCAGCCTACCGACGCCGGCATCCCGGCCACCAGAACGCCAGCGGGGGGCTCACGAAACGAAGCCCCTTGCGGGCTCGCTGCGCTTACCACAGGTTCTATTCCCACTCAATAGGTGTCGTGGACACCCACGAATGGGAATAGCCCTCGGCCTCCTGCCGGCATTTTGGCAGCCGGGATCCCGGCGTCTGTATGCTGACCTCTGGGATCCCGACCACCGGGATCGTGACTACATCCCTTTTTAAATGCTGTTTTGCAGTTCGGAATAGCATGAGTCTGTTCTCTGCTTTTATCACTGCATACAGAGGTTATTGATAGACTAACTGGGTAAGGGCCGGCACGCAGTAGCACTGTGTGCTGCTCTAGGTAGAGATTTTACATTATTGGCTTGCAGTGTGGATGCTTTGTAAGCTCATTGTGCATGGCGTCATTCCTGGTACTTATGAAAGTTGGCCGTCTTTATAGTAGAAGAACCTGCCACATTTTCTATTTTCTTTGAAGTGGCTTGGACAGCCTCTTGCTACAGTGTAATTCACTAAGAGGCATATTTATCTTCCAATAATAAGGATTCCTTATTGCCAATATTTGTGTCAATAAGGAATTCGTTCAAACATTCATTTGAATGTATTATTGAGTTACTGGGACATGAGCTCTGATAGGAGCCAATCCCAGCAATCCGTAGCAGTACAGTGGTCGCACCCGCTTCGGCCAGATGTGCACGCACATGTGTAAGCGGGCAGCAGTGGGTCCCTCTCCCAATAAATTTGGTGATTGTATCCTGTGGATTACAATGGGCTAACGCCATCTAAAGACTGGTAAATTCAGCAGTGTAGCAGCCTCCATAGAAATCTATGGGGCTGCTTCTGATGTCTGAAATGAAGTGACCACTGCAGATATTGGGGATAACTGCTGCCGTCCCTCCATGGTACATCCAGGGGGATCCTTATTATTTCTTTAACGTCCTAGAGGATGCTGGGGACTCCGTAAGGACCATGGGGATAGACGGGCTCCGCAGGAGACATGGGCACTTTAAGAAAGAATTTAGTTCCTGGTGTGCACTGGCTCCTCCCTCTATGCCCCTCCCCCAGACCTCAGTTTGATACTGTGCCCAGACGAGCTGGGTGCTTTTCAGTGAAAGTATTTTGTTAGGTTTTTATTTTCAGGGAGCTCTGCTGGCAACAGACTCCCTGCATCGTGGGACTGAGGGGAGAGAAGCAGCCCTACTCTCTGAAGCTAGGTCCTGCTTCTTAGGCTACTGGACACCATTAGCTCCAGAGGGATTGGTACGCAGGATCTCACCCTCGCCGTCCCCCCCGGAGCCGCGCCGCCGCCCCCCTCGCAGAGCCGGAAGATAGAAGCCGGGTGAGTATGAGAAGAAAAGAAGACTTCAGAGGCGGCAGAAGACTTCATGATCTTCACTGAGGTAACGCACAGCACTGCAGCTGTGCGCCATTGCTCCCACACACCTCACATACTCCGGTCACTGTAAGGGTGCAGGGCGCAGGGGGGGGGGGGGGGCGCCCTGGGCAGCAATATAAACCTCTTATTTGGCAAAAGGAGCATATATACAGCTGGACACTGTATAGATGCATGAGCCCCCGCCAATTTTACACTTTTAGCGGGACAGAAGCCCGCCGTCGAGGGGGCGGGGCTTCTCCCTCAGCACTCACCAGCGCCATGTTTTTCTCCACAGCACCGCTGAGAGGAAGCTCCCCGGACTCTCCCCTGCTTATGCCACGGTAGAAGAGAGGGTTTTAAAGAAGAGGGGGGGCACATAATTCGGCGCAGATAATAACAGCGCTACTGGGTAAACATTAAATTGCTGTGTTTTTTCCTGGGTCATATAGCGCTGGGGTGTGTGCTGGCATACTCTCTCTCTGTCTCTCCAAAGGGCCTTGTGGGGGAATTATCTTCAGATGAGCATTCCCTGAGTGTGTGGTGTGTCGGTACTTGTGTGTGGACATGTCTGAGGTAAAAGGCTCTCCTAAGGAGGAGATGGAGCAAATGTGTGTGTGTGAGTGGTGTCTCCGTCGACAACGCCGACACCTGATTGCATATGTGAAATAAAGTGCTGAGGTAAATTTATTGCACAAAAGATTAGAGAACAGACAGTAAATCTACACAGGTCTGTCCCTATGTCGCAGAGACCTTTTAGAGTCTCACAATGCTCACTATCCAAAATAATAGACACTGATATCGACACGGACTCTGACTCCAGTGTCGACTACGATAATGCAAAGTTACAGCCAAAACTGGCAGAAAAGTATTCAATATGTGATTATTGTAATAAAAGATGTTTTGCATATCACTGATGACTCATCTGTCCCTGACACGAGGGTACAGATGTTTAAGGGGAAGAAAGCTGAGGTAAATTTCCCTCCTCTCATGAAGAAAAAGAGCGGGAATCTCCAGACAAGAAGCTGCAGCTTCCCAAAAAGAATTCTCAGGGAGTATCCTTTCCCTACTAGGGCCAGGATACGATGGGAATCTTCCCCTAGGGTGGACAAAGCTTTGTCACGTTTACCCAAAAGGTAGCGCTGACTTAACAGCTATCCTCAGGGATCCTGCAGATAGCTTGCAGTAAAAGTACTTTGAAGTCCATTTACACACATTCTGGTACACTACTCAGACCGGCGATTGTGTCGGCATGGGTTTATAGCGCTGTAGCAGCGTGGACAGATACCTTATCAGCGGAGATTGAAACCCTAGATAAGGATACCATGTTATTGACCCTAGTATATGTATGTATATATGTGTATATATAAAACATGCCCAAAGAGACATTAGTCTACTGGGTTCTAGAGTCAACGCTAAGTCGATTTCTGCTAGAAGTGTCCTGTGGAACATGCAATGGACAGGTGATGCCGACTAAAAGAGGCATATGGAAGGTTTACCTTACAAGGCTGAGGAATTGTGTGGAGAAGGGCTCTCGGACCTGGTCTCCACAGCTATAGCTGGTAATTCTGATCTTTTGCCTTATATTCCCTCACAGCCTAAGAAAGCACGACATTATCAAATGCAGTCCTTTTCGGTCGCAGAATAACAAGAAAGTACGAGGAGCGTGCTTTCTTACCAGAGGTAAGGGTACAGGGCACAGCTAGTTCCCAGGAACAGAAGTCCTCCCCGGCCTCTACTACTTCCAACGCATGACGCTGGAGCTCCGCTAAGGGAGTCCGCCCCAGTGGGAGCACGTCTTCGACTCTTCAGCCACATCTGAGTTCACTCACAGGTGGTTCCCGGGGCGATAAAAAAAAAAAAAAAAAATTGTTTCTCAGGGTTACAAGCTGGAATTCGAAAGGTGCCTCCTCGCCGGTTTTTCCTTATCGGACCTACCGGCTTCTCCCCCAGAAAGGGAGATAATATTAAATACAATTCACACATTGTATCTCCAACAGGTGGTGCTCAAGGTTCCCCTCCTGCAACAAGGAAGGCGATATGACTCAACCTTGGCTGTAGTCCCGAAACCGTACGGTTCGGTCAGATCTATTTTTAAAATTAAAATCTCTGAACCTATACGGGAAAAGGTTCAAATTTAAAGTGGAATCGCCCAGAGCGATCATCGCCAGCCTGGAAGGGGTGGATTTGATGGTGTATCTAAACATAAAGGCTGCATACCTTCATGTTCCCATTTATCCACCCCATCAGGCGTACCTGACAATTGCGGTACAGGATTGTCATTACCAATTTCAGGGTAATTGGCGGAAATAGTGGTGCTCCTACGCAAGCAAGGAGTCACAGTTGTCCCATACTTGGACGATCTCCTAATAAGGGCGAGATCAAAAGAGCCGTTGTTGAACAGCGTGTCACTTTCGCTGAAGGTGTCACAGCAACACGGCTGGATTCTCAATATCCCGAAGTTACAGTTGGTTCCTATAACTCGTCTGCACTTCTTGGGTATGATTCTGGATACAGACCAGAAATGGGTTTACCTTCAGATAGAGAAGGCCCAGGAGCTCATGACTCTAGTCAGGTACCTATTGAAACCAAGACAGGTGTCAGTGCATCACTGCACTCGAGTCCTGGGGAAAACATTCCCTTCAGCAGGTTCCATGCGAGGACTTTCCAATGGAACCTACTGGACAAGTGGTCCGGGTCACATCTACAGATTCATCAGTTGATCACTCTATCCCCCAGGGCCAGGGTATCTCTCCTGTGGTGGCTGCAGAGTGCTCACCTTCTAGAGGGCCGCAGATTCGGCATTCAGGATTAGATCCTGGTGACCACAGACGCGAGGCTGGGGAGCAATCACACAGGGAAGAAATTTCCAAGGTCTTTGGTCAAGTCAAGAGACTTGTCTTCACATCAACATATTGGAACTAAGGGCCATATACAACGCCCTACGTCAAGCGGAGACCTTTCTTCGCGACCAAACGGTTCTGATCCAGTCAGACAACGTCACCGCAGTAGCTCATGTAAACCGCCAAGGCGGCACAAGGAGCAGAGTGGCGATGGCGAAAGCCACCAGAATTCTTCGCTGGGCGGAGAATCATGTAAGAGCACTGTCAACAGTGTTCATTCCGGAAGTGAACAACTGGGAAGCAGACTTCCTCACCAGACATACGTCCTGGAGAGTGGAGACTTCATCAGGAAGTCTTCGCACAGATTGCAGTTCGGTGGGGACTGCCACAGATAGACAGGATGGCGTCCCGCCTCAACAAAAAGCTGCAGAGTTATTGCGCCTGGTCAAGAGACCCTCAGGCAGTAGCGGTAGACGCCCTAGTGACACCGTGGGTGTTCCAGTCAGTCTATGTATTTCCTCCTCTTCCTCTCATACCCAAGGGTTGAGAATAATAAGAAAAAGGAGGAGTGAGAACAATCCTCATTGTTCCAGATTGGCAACGAAGGATCTGGTATCCGGATCTGCAGGAAATGCTTACAGAAAATCCGTGGCCTCTTCCTCTAAGGCAGGACCTGTTGCAACAGGGCCCATGTCTGTTCCAAGACTTACCGCGGCTGCGTTTGTCGGCATGGCGGTTGAACGCCGGATCCTAGCGGAAAAAGGCATTCCGGATGAGGTCATTCCTACGCTGATAAAGGCTAGGAAGGACGTGACATCTTAACATTATCACCGTATATGGCGAAAATATGTTTCTTGGTGTGAGGCCAGGAATGCTTCTACGGAAGAATTCCATCTGGGCCGTTTCCTTCACTTCCTACAAACTGGAGTGAATTTGCGCCTAAAACTTAGGCTCCATTAAGGTTCAGATTTCGGCTCTATCCATTTTCTTTCAAAAAGAGTTGGCTTCTCTACCAGAAGTTCAGACGTTTGTAAAAGGAGTGCTGCGTATTCAGCCTCCTTTTGTGCCTCCGGTGGCACCTTGGGATCTTAACGTGGTGTTAAGTTTCCTAAAGTGTCACTGGTTTGAACCACTTAAAACGGCAGAGTTAAAATATCTCACGTGGAAGGTGGTCATGTTATTAGCCTTGGCTTCGGCTAGACGTGTGTCAGAATTAGCGGCTTTGTCACATAAAAGCCCCTATCTGGTTTTCTATATGGATAGAGCAGAATTGCGGACCCGTTCGCAATTTCTGCCGAAAGTGGTATCATCTTTTCATATGAACCAACCTATTGTGGTGCCTGTGGCTACACGTGACTTGGAGGATTCAGAGTTACTTGATGTGGTCAGGGCTTTGAAAATTTACGTGGCCAGAACGGCTAGAGTCAGGAAAACTGAAGCGCTGTTTGTCCTGTATGCATCCAACAAGATTGGTGCCCCTGCTTCAAAGCAAACTATTGCTCGCTGGATTTGTAACACGATTCAGCAAGCGCATTCTACGGCTGGATTGCCGTTACCAAAATCGGTCAAGGCCCATTCCACTAGGAAGGTGGGCCCTTCTTGGGCGGCTGCGCGGCGGGTCTCGGCACTACAGCTGTGTCGAGCTGCTACTTGGTCGGGTTCAAACACTTTTGCAAAATTCTATAGGTTTGATACCCTGGCTGAGGAGTACCTCATGTTTGCTCAATCGGTGCTGCAGAGTCATCCGCACTCTCCCGCCCGTTTGGGAGCTTTGGTATAATCCCCATGGTCCTTACGGAGTCCACAGCATCCTCTAGGACGTTAGAGAAAATAAGATTTTACTTACCGGTAAATCTATTTCTCGTAGTCCGTAGAGGATGCTGGGCGCCCGTCCCAAGTGCGGACTTCTTCTGCAATACTTGTATATAGTTATTGCTTCAATAAGAGTTACGTTATAGTTGCATCGGTCTTGCACTGATGATATGTTGTTTTCATATTGTTAACTGGGTAGTTATCACAAGTTATATACGGTGTGATTGGTGTGGCTGGTATGAATCTTGCCCTTGGATTAACAAAATCCTTTCCTTGTACTGTCCATCTCCTCTGGGCACAGTTTCACTAACTGAGGTCTGGAGGAGGGGCATAGAGGGAGGAGCCAGTGCACACCAGGAACTAAATTCTTTCTTAAAGTGCCCATGTCTCCTGCGGAGCCCGTCTATCCCCATGGTCCTTACGGAGTCCCCAGCATCCTCTACGGACTACGAGAAATAGAAATTCATGTTTGTTAGACTTTTTTTAATATGTTGCTGAGTATTCATTATCTAGCACTATCTGTCGTGCTCAAAAAAGTCTGTATTTTGGAATATTCCATATTTCGGAATTTTGGCTATGGGAGACTTGACCTGTGCTAAGTTACATATAACTTTGACCTTTGTCTTAGCGATACTTTGTGATTATGTCCTGACTGCATGTTATTTAGGAGAGGAATTCCAATTGACAGAGATTGCCATCATCAGGCCGAATTAGTGCGGTGCCCGCAACGCATCAAAGTAGTGGGATCTTGCACAAAAGTCAATGTGCGTTCTCCCGGAATTGAATTCCCCCCATAGCGTTTCTGTCTGGGTCTTTTGTATAATCAGTCTACAAATAAAAAAAACCCACATAGTGCCAGTATAACAGCCATCTCCATAAATGCGATATATTCTCTTACTCCATTATTCTTTCCAGTGTATTATATTTTTGAGCTAGTGTATCCAATGTCCCAATGCTGCAATCAATTGCTGGCGCCACAAATAGGAAGCATGGTACATGCAGTAATTAACAGGTCCTCTGGGCAAGACCAAAGCTGGCATGGAGGATTGCTGTAGTGCCAGTTTGCAACATGGTGGCATAGGCGAACAGCTGTTATACTGTAAAATCAGTGAAGCTAGCAATGATAGGAATGCAGGTCAAAATGCCCACTGTAGCATAAAGTGATATTCGAAGTTGTGTTGTTTTTTTTTTTTTTTGTAAAGAAAAGAAAGTTTGCCAGATGTATTGTGTTATTGTATTAGGGGCAGGTTTATCAACTTTTCTCTGATCAGGAGGAATGTTTCCAGGCATCCACAATAGATATAGAGTAGGTCATGTTGGCAGATACATTTTCTGACGTAAATACACAGATACTGTACAAATAGGACTGTGACACTTGATTGCTAAAACATCATGAAGGTTGAACTCTTGTTTAGCATTACTAATGCTGGACATACACTATACAATTATCTGGCAGATAATTTGCCAGATCTGGCTGGTTGAAAAGAAAATCTAGTAAAGGATGAGAGCAAATTAAATTGACCATTTGCTCCCCAACATTGGAAAACGGACAAAGACTGTCATCCATAAAAATTGTTTAAATCCGCGCTGAGCTAGAGGTTTTGTCCATTTTCCAGTGTGTGGGAGAAAATGTTCGACTGTTATCCTTTACCAGATTTTCTTTCCCACCAACCAGATCTGGCAGATTATCTGCCAGATAATTGTGTAGTGTATGCCCAGCATAAGCATTAGGTTTTTAGTTATTTTTCTTTTGAAACCTAGCAGGTGTCCTGGAGTTGTTTTGTAGTTCATTCCATAACCTGGCACATGCTGCTTTCTGTTAAGTCGCACAACAGCATAGGGTGTAATTAATCTGTGCCATTCAGTAGCCAAATGACTACGGAAACGTTCTACAGTATATCATTCTGTGATAACAGATGCTCCCATTCTGTGCCCACTGACCCATGCAGAATGTGTATTCAAATACAGTGTCACTTTAACAAAACAATACTTTATTAAGGAACTGATCTTATATTTATGGTGAGGGGGCTTTAGTTTTACTGTTTGATGCTCTATTATTTAGTTGTATGTTTTGGGGTTGTTGTTTTTTTGCATTACAGCTGGTAGGTTACTCAGTAGAGAATAGTTGATGTGGGGTGAAATCCCCGCTGCTACTGTCTTGTTTAGCCCTTTTAGCATAACTTGGAATCCCCGCAATGTTGTTCTGTGAGCAGCACTGAAACTAGACCCTGATGCTGAGAGATTTAGGATTGCAGAATAACAGGCGTGTAATCCTTTGCGCATGCACGAGCACGTGTGGACGATAGTGTTACTGTAGCAGCCGTTCCCCGCAGCATAGCCAGCTACCAAAAGTAGATTGTGTTTACTCTGCTCCTACACAACCCAGTGCCGAAGCCGATAGATTAAGTAAGGTTGTGTAGCGAGTAGAAAAGATTTCTAGTTACGTTGCATAGCAGCCACATAAGCAGGGCTAGATTAACAGTGGGGCGGATGGAGCTACAGCTCTGGGCCTCCACATAAAAATAGTCCCATCATCATGATTGTATGACGATAACAAGCCGCCTAGCTGGCCAAACAGTTGGCCATAAATCATAAGTATTGAAATTGTATTTCTAGTTTTCTCGCAAAATTCAGCATTTTTTCTATTTGTTGTGTATTTTGTGAGACGGTGGGTCTGATAGTGTAGGGTGTCTTAAACACCCACAGCGCACTGAGCACACCCACGCAGCACTGGTCACAGCGCCTGCCCTTCTCGGTATAGGCCCATAAAACATTTTTCCTTTCAGCCTATGGTGGGCACTGGGACTGTGGGGTATAGTGATCTGGAGCACTGCCAGCACCAAGTTAAACATCTTGTAGAGTGCAGCAGAGGCTTGTCCTCCCCTAATACTAGTGCCAGTGCGGCAAGCTACAGACCCCTCTCGGTGGCTGGTGGACGGACTTCACAGCAGCCACCTCCCGGCACATGGAAGAGCTGCAACCACGATGGGGACAGGTAATGCAGCCTCCCACCGTGGTGTGAAGCTGGTGCAGCGGCGATCACTGGCGGTGGGGTTGGGGCAGACGCTGGTGTTCCTGGCAACAGTGCTTAGTCTTTTCTGAGCCACCGCTAGACCACCATGGACATTTTAGGCTGCACAGTGGACATTGTCATCGGTGTCCCTAGGGTTCCAGGTTAGGTGAAGAATGCTATGTAGCTCCACCCCCCCACCCCCCCTCCTCCGTCTTGCCTACAGCCTGGTTTTGGCCTCAAGGAGCTTGTCCCTCCTCCCTCTTTCTTGGGATAGTTAGCCATTTTACCTGCATTCTGCCAGCTGCTACCCTACAGGGAGGACAGAGTTTTGCTGCTCCCCTATACCTTAGTGCTCTAGTGCCAGGTTGTATTGCCCCCTCCCCTTACCCATTGTGCTGGTGGTTTGGACCCTGGACCCTATGTGCATCTTCCTTTACTATCTCTGTGAGGATCTGCATTAGGTACTGTTAAGCTGACCATATATCTAAAGATTTATTGTCAGATCTGGATGGTTGGAACGAAAATCTGGTAATCAGTGGGAGCAAATGACAATTGATCATTTGCTCCCAAACACTGGAAAACAGACAAAACTGGTCAATCAGACAAATTGGTTAAATCCATTTGAATTAACCAATTTGTCTGAACGGCCGTTTTTTGACAGTTTTCCAGCATTTAAGAGCAAGTGGTCAGTTGTCATTTGCTCCCATCCATTACTAGATTTTCGTTCCAACCAGCTAGATCAGACAATAAATCTTTTTAGGTGCCTGGGCAGCTCTAGGGTTTGTAGACTAGCCACAGTTCATTTTCCATACCCATTGTGCTATATAACAGTCTAAGTTATCACAGTTTGTCTGCCTGCTGTTTCCTCTAACAGTAGTCCTTGCTGTGTTGGGCCCACAGCTCCAGTACCAAGACCACACTGATTTGTTTATCTGTGTGTTTGGGGCTCGGTCATAGTTTGCCATTTCTTTCAGGGGTGTGGGGCAGCCCAGGAGGCAAGTCTTTTCATAAACGTCCTGGAACTTCGTACAGTCTCCCGGGCATTCTGCCAAGTGGGACCACTCCTCTACAACAAACCTGTGAAAATTCAGACCGACCAAGCAACAACAGTCATATACATCAACCACCAGGTCGACACCAGAAGTCTCACTGCTATGCGGGAGGTGTCGCATTCTCCAATAGGCGGAATGTTTTCTTCCAGCTCCAGTGTACATTCCCGGAGTGCAGAACTGGGAAGCTGACTTTCTCAGCAGGCAGGACATCCATTCCAGCGAGTGGTCACTTACCACATAGATTTAATGGGCCAAAACCACAAGCTTCCTCGATACTGGTCCAAGACCAGGAACCCAGCAGTGTTTCTAGTAGACACTCTAGTGGCTCCCTGGTCCTTTCCCTTGGTATTTCTCTTTCCACCGATCGCTCTCTTGCCGAGAGACTATCACCGCTTGAAGTAGGAAGCTGTCATGGCCATTCTGGTTGCCCCGGACTGGCCAAAATGTGCCTTGTACATGGAACTCCACAGATCCCCTATTAAGCTCGCCTGTTCGTCCAGACCTGCTGTCCCAGGGCCCATGTCTTCACCCTCACCTTTCCCAGCTAGCTTTGACGGGGTGGTTATTGAGAGGTCGGTCTTGAGAGCTCGTGTGCTGACCGCCAATTCAACCTATTGGTCTACCAAGTCTCCAGTGTCTTGGCATTCCTTCAGTCGGGGATGGATTTGGGCCTTCGGCTGGCTTCTCCAAAGCGGTAAGTATCTGGCCTTTCGGTTCTCAGTGCAAGTTTGCCAATTCCTCAGCAGTTCATACTTTCCTGAAGGGTTGCTGCACTTACAGCCTCCCATTATACCTCCAAGTCCTCAGAATGCTTTGTTGGCTATTGCATCAGTGCGTCGAATCTCTGACTTAGGCGCTTTGTCTCACAAACCCCCGTTTGTGGTTTTCCACTCAGATCGGGCTGTTCTACATACAGGCTGGAGTATCTCCCTTAGCTAGTATCCAAGTTCCATATCAGTCAGGAAATTGTGGTTCCGAGTCAGTCACCCTTGTCCTCTGCTGACTCTGGTGACCCTCTGGATGTTGTTAGAGCTATCCGTATTTATGTACACAGAACTCAATCCTTCCGGAAATCGGTTTCCCTCTTTGTCCTTTATTATGTGCATAAACGGGGCTGGCCAGCCTCTAAACATACTTTGGCGCATTGGATACGCATCACCATCCACCAGGCTTATCTGCTGGCTTGGAGGTTGGTTCCAGTGTCCGTGAGAGCTCATTCCACGCGGTCAGTCGTCCCTTCTTGGGCGGTCCACCATGGGGCTTCTGCAGAGCAGCTTTGCAGGGCAGCTACGTGGTCCTCTGCCCACACTTTTATTACATTTTATCAGTTTGACACCTTCACCTTGGCAGATGCGGCTTTTGGGCGTTTGGTCCTTAGTGCAGCTCATGAGCGTTTCCGCCCGTAACGGGACAACTTTGGTACGTCCCATGGTTCCTATATCCACCATAGGCTAAGAGCAAGAAAAGGGGATTTTTGTCTTACCTGTAAAAGCCTTTTTTTTATTTTTATTTTTTTATAAAGCCATGGTGGTCACTCTCCTCATCCCCCCCCCCCCCTGCACATTTAATAAAACTTAACTGTGAGTGTGTTTAAACTTTTAAAATGAACACTCTTGTGGTACTAGTAGTAGCTGTGCTAATTAAACGCCTTGTGTATAACTGTGTTATTAGATTACGTGGATGTTTTGTTTCTCTATTGGCAGATGGCCTTTTGTGCTTCTATTAGTTGTCACTGTAGATTGTGGGGTTTTTTTGTGTTTATTTGTTTTTTGAATCAATTCCTTTTTTTTTTTTTTTTATCCTTCTTTACCCAGATTAAATTGTTATTTAGAATATAAAGGGGAATCTCCCGCCTGCTTGTCATACACCCTTCATTCTCTCTTGATGTCATAGGATCTACCTTCATTTTACATTCCATGCATTTATTTGAGGTATTATAAGACTGTGTGTGTAGTGGTCTATCCAGAGCCTGACGTATGAGCCTCTGGCTGGCACTGGTCACTAGCCTGTTGCTGTGCCGGCTACCTGTGTGCTAATTTGTATGAGCCCTGCAATTTCCATTCTTGTGATTAGTCTGGAACGAAGAATGCCTCAGACCATAAGGATTTGATCATCTGCTCCATCAGTGCCTGTAACCTGTACATTTGTACATGTATATCTTCCTTGTTGGCCAGCTTGTGTGCACAGGCGAGTCATGGTAATTTAATTTCATAGCAGCACTAAACCGCCTTATTGCTGCACAAAGATAAATGGCTGTGAACTTTTCCTCTTGTGTCATGGGGATGAGGGAAGCAAGGGGAATGGGTTTGTCATTCTCATGTCATGAATAGGCAGATTGAGTGGGCAACTCCTCTCTGGTTCTTATTTTTCCACGTTTTAATCCTTAGCCTGTCATGTGTGGGGTTTCTGGTTTACCTCTCTGCTGGCTGTCAGGGCTGTGTGTCATTACTGCTGCCTTGATTTGAACCATGATACGGAGCTGCTCTTGGTCACATGAATGCTAGTGCTGGCATTCGGCTTCCTCCGTAACGGGAGAGAATGCAGCTGCTCAGCCAGATCGCATAACTGTCTGCTCATACAATCCGCCCAGCATTGTAAAGTGGCCCTGTAAAAGCCCCGAGGACTTGTCTTCATCTCTGCGCCAGTGTTTGGGAAGTGAGATTGGGGTATCGCTTTATATTTGGAGTACAAGCACAAGTAAAGATGCAGTGTAAAGTTTCTGGAAGACTAAGGATTCTATTTACTAAGCCTTGGAAGGAGATGAAGTGGAGGGAGAGAAAGTTCCAGCCAATAAACTCTTAACTGCCAGGTTATTGGCTGTGGGGTAGGTGTCATTATGGGGGAGAAGCGGTATCAGCGCTGTTATATACACCGATACCGCAGCTCCCCCATGTATGAAGGAAATGTGTCCAGTGTCTATATCGGCGCTGCTATCTACATTGTAGATTATACAAAATAGCACGCCAATATTGTAGGTACTGTAATGTATGAACAGTCAGTGGTACTGACCACTCCGACACCTGTAGCTATCGATTTCGACAGCACTGTCTGTAGCGATTGCTGGCTCCAGGCTGCATGTGAGATCTCCCGATAATAGCAGATCTCGCGCATGCCCAGAGACACAGCACTAAGCTGATGCGCTGTGGGGCACTGGCAGTGATCGCTGAAGGGATTTTTCACTCCCCTACTTCTGCATCCAATGTTAATACATCTCGGCACTGCTGCTTCCTGCTCTGTAAAGATGCACAGCAGGAAGCCTTATACCTTCGCGATAACTCTGGGAATAATACATTCCCCCCTGTGTTTGAAAATTGACACTTATGGGTCTATTCAATTGATGTTGCATCCTTTCCGACGGAAAGGATCCGACAGTCCAGTATTCAATTTGAGTCCAAATCCGACAGGTTTTGTCAGTTTCCGACAATGTCAATCCGCCTTTTTTTAAAGTCTGATTGACATTGTCAAAAAATGGACCAAAAACCTGTCTGATTTGGCCGCAAATCCGACAAAATGCGTGGATCCGTGGCTAATCCGCCGATCCATGTGTTTTCTCTGACGTCCTAAGTGGATGCTGGGACTCCGTAAGGACCATGGGGAATAGCAGCTCCGCAGGAGACTGGGCACAACTAAAAGAAAGCTTTAGACTACTGGTGTGCACTGGCTCCTCCCACTATGACCCTCCTCCAGACTTCAGTTAGAATCTTGTGCCCGGCTGAGCTGGATGCACACTAGGGGCTCTCCTGAGCTCCTAGAAAGAAAGTATATTTTAGGTTTTTTATTTTACAGTGAGATCTGCTGGCAACAGACTCACTAAAGCGAGGGACTAAGGGGAGAAGAAGCGAACCTACCTAACTGGTGGTAGCTTGGGCTTCTTAGGCTACTGGACACCATTAGCTCCAGAGGGATCGACCACAGGACCCGACCTCGCGGTTCGGTCCCGGAGCCGCGCCGCCGGCCCCCTTACAGAGCCAGAAGCAAGAAGTGTTCCTGAAAATCGGCGGCAGAAGACTTCTGTCTTCAACAAGGTAGCGCTCAGCACTGCAGCTGTGCGCCATTGCTCCTCATGTACACCTCACACTCCGGTCACTGATGGGTGCAGGGCGCTGGGGGGGGGGGGCGCCCTGAGGGCAATATAAGACACCTTGGCTGGCAAATCTACACCATATATAGTCAGGAAGGCTATATAGGTGTAAAAATACCCCTGCCAGAATTCCAGAAAAAGCGGGAGAAGTCCGCCGGAAAAGGGGCGGGGCCATCTCCCTCAGTAAACTGGCGCCATTTTTCCCTCACAGCTCCGCTGGAAGGACGCTCCCTGGCTCTCCCCTGCAGTGTCAAGCTACATAAGGGTAAAAAAGAGAGGGGGGGCACTAAATTTAGGCGCAGTATATATAATATAAGCAGCTATAAGGGAAAAACACTCATTTATAGTGGGATCCCTGTGTTATATAGCGCTCTGGTGTGTGCTGGCATACTCTCTCTCTGTCTCCCCAAAGGGCTTTGTGGGGTCCTGCCCTCTGTCAGAGCATTCCCTGTGTGTATGCGGTGTGTCGGTACGACATGTTTGATGAGGAGGCTTATGTGGAGGCGGAACAGATGCCGATAAATGTGATGTCACCCCCTGCGGGGTCGACACCTGAGTGGATGGTGCTGTGGAAGGAATTACGCGACAGTGTCGACTCCTTGCATAAAAGGTTTGACGACATACCAAATGTGGGACAGCCGGCTTCTCAGCCTGTGCCTGCCCAGGCGTCTCAAAAGCCATCAGGGGCTCTAAAACGCCCGCTACCTCAGATGGCAGACACAGATGTCGTCACGGATACTGACTCCAGTGTCGACGACGATGAGACTAATGTAACTTCCAATAGGGCCACACGTTACATGATTGAGGCAATGAAAAATGTGTTACACATTTCTGATGTTACCCCGGGTACCACAAAAAAGGGTATTATGTTTGGAGAGAAAAAACTACCAGTGGTTTTTCCTCCATCTGAGGAATTAAATGAAGTGTGTGAAGAAGCGTGGGCTTCCCCTGATAAGAAACTGGTAATTTCTAAGAGGTTACTAATGGCGTACCCTTTCCCGCCAGAGGATAGGTCACGTTGGGAAACATCCCCTAGGGTGGATAAAGCGCTCACACGCTTGTCAAAGAAGGTGGCACTACCGTCTCCGGATACGGCCGCCCTAAAGGAATATGCTGATAGAAAGCAGGAGGCTATCCTGAAGTCTATATATACACACA
The DNA here is from genome assembly GCF_028390025.1 of Pseudophryne corroboree. NCBI lineage: Eukaryota > Metazoa > Chordata > Amphibia > Anura > Myobatrachidae > Pseudophryne > Pseudophryne corroboree. The sequence goes on along the minus strand of NC_086445.1, from coordinate 916,253,206 downwards.
CAGGTGTTATACTGAGACCTGCTATTGCTTCAGCATGGATGTGCAGTGCTGCAGCTGCGTGGTCAGAATCCCTGTCGGAAAATATTGATACCCTAGACAGGGACACTATATTGCTAACCGTAGAGCATATTAAAGACGCACTCTTCTACATGAGGGATGCACAGAGGGATATTTGCCGGCTGGCATCTAAAATAAGTGCAATGTCCATTTCTGCCAGGAGAGGGTTATGGACTCGGCACTGGACAGGAGATGCAGATTCTAAAAGGCACATGGAAGTTTTGCCTTATAAGGGTGAGGAGTTGTTCGGGGATGGTCTCTCGGACCTCGTTTCCACAGCAACGGCTGGGAAGTCTACATTTTTACCCCATGTTCCCTCACAGCCAAAGAAAGCACCGTATTATCAGGTACAGTCCTTTCGGCCCAATAAGGGCAAGCGGGTTAGGGGCGCGTCCTTTCTGCCCAGAGGCAGAGGTAGAGGGAAAAAGCTGCAGCATACAGTCAGTTCCCAGGAGCAAAAGTCCTCCCCCGCTTCCTCTAAGTCCACAGCATGACGCTGGGGCTCCACAGGCGGAGCCAGGTACGGTGGGGGCCCGTCTCAAAAATTTCAGCAATCAGTGGGCTCGCTCACGGGTGGATCCCTGGATCTTTCAAGTAGTATCTCAGGGGTACAAGCTGGAGTTCGAGACGTCTCTCCCCCGCCGTTTACTCAAATCTGCCTTCCCAACAACTCCCTCAGACAGGGAGGCAGTGTTACAGGCAATTCACAAGCTATATTCACAACAGGTGATAGTAAAGGTGCCCCTACTTCAACAAGGACGGGGTTACTATTCCACAATGTTTGTGGTACCGAAACCGGACGGTTCGGTGAGACCCATTTTAAATTTGAAATCCTTGAACACGTATATAAAAAAATTCAAGTTCAAGATGGAATCGCTCAGGGCGGTTATTGCAAGCCTGGACGAGGGGGATTACATGGTATCACTGGACATCAAGGATGCTTACCTGCATGTCCCCATTTACCATCCTCACCAGGAGTACCTCAGATTTGTGGTACAGGATTGTCATTACCAATTCCAGACGTTGCCGTTCGGTCTATCCACGGCTCCGAGGGTCTTTACCAAGGTAATGGCCGAAATGATGATACTCCTTCGAAAGAAGGGAGTTTTAATTATCCCGTACTTGGACGATCTCCTGATAAAGGCGAGGTCCAGGGAGCAGTTGTTGGTCGGGGTAGCACTATCTCGGGAGGTGCTACAACAGCACGGCTGGATTCTAAATATTCCAAAGTCACAGCTGATCCCTACAACACGTCTACTGTTCCTGGGGATGGTTCTGGACAAAGAACAAAAAAGTGTTTCTCCCGGAGGAGAAGGCCAAGGAGCTGTCATCTCTAGTCGGAGGCCTCCTAAAACCAAAACAGGTGTCGGTGCATCACTGCACGCGGATCCTGGGAAAGATGGTAGTTTCCTACGAAGCAATTCCATTCGGCAGGTTCCATGCAAGAACCTTTCAGTGGGACCTGTTGGACAAGTGGTCCGGATCGCATCTTCAGATGCATCGGCTGATAACCCTGTCTCCAAGGACCAGGGTGTCTCTGCTGTGGGGGCTGCAGAGTGCTCATCTTCAAGAGGGCCGCAGATTCTGCATACAGGACTGGGTCCTGGTGACCACGGATGCCAGCCTTCGAGGCTGGGGGGCAGTCACACAGGGAAGAAACTTTCAAGGACTATGGTCAAGTCAGGAGACTTCCCTGCACATAAATATTCTGGAACTGAGGGCCATTTACAATGCCCTAAGTCAGGCAAAACCCCTGCTTCAAAACCAGCCGGTACTGATCCAGTCAGACAACATCACGGCGGTCGCCCATGTAAACCGACAGGGCGTCACAAGAAGCAGGACGGCGATGGCAGAAGCCACAAGGATTCTCCGATGGGCGGAAAATCACGTGTTAGCGCTGTCAGCAGTGTTCATTCTGGGAGTGGACAACTGGGAAGCAGACTTCCTCAGCAGGCACGACCTCCACCCGGGAGAGTGGGGGACTTCATCCGGAAGTCTTCCAACTGATTGTAAACCGTTGGGAAAGGCCACAGGTGGACATGATGGCGTCCCGCCTAAACAAAAAGCTAGTAAAGTATTGCGCCAGGTCAAGAGACCCGCAGGCGATAGCTGTGGACGCTCTAGTGACACCGTGGGTGTACCAGTCGGTTTATGTGTTCCCTCCTCTTCCTCTCATACCAAAGGTACTGAGGATAATAAGGAGAAGAGGAGTCAGAACTATACTCATTGTTCCGGATTGGCCAAGAAGAGCTTGGTACCCGGAACTTCAAGAAATGATCTCAGAGGAACCATGGCCTCTGCCGCTCAGACAGGACCTGCTGCAGCAGGGGCCCTGTCTGTTCCAAGACTTACCGCGGCTGCGTTTGACGGCATGGCGGTTGAACACCGGATCCTGAAGGAAAAGGGCATTCCGGAGGAAGTCATTCCTACGCTGATTAAAGCTAGGAAAGAAGTAACTGCAAACCATTATCACCGCATATGGCGAAAATATGTTGCGTGGTGTGAGGCCAGGAAGGCCCCAACGGAAGAATTTCAGCTGGGCCGTTTCCTGCACTTTCTACAGTCAGGGGTGACTATGGGCCTAAAATTGGGTTCCATTAAGGTCCAGATTTCGGCTCTATCGATTTTCTTCCAGAGAGAACTGGCTTCACTACCTGAAGTTCAAACTTTTGTTTGAACATATTCAGCCCCCTTTTGTGCCTCCAGTGGCACCTTAGGATCTCAACGTGGTGTTGGATTTCCTAAAATCACATTGGTTTGAGCCACTTAAAACCGTGGAATTGAAATATCTCACTTGGAAAGTGGTCATGTTGTTGGCCTTGGCTTCGGCCAGGCGTGTATCAGAATTGGCGGCTTTGTCATGTAAAAGCCCTTATCTGATTTTCCATATGGATAGGGCAGAATTGAGGACTCGTCCCCAATTTCTCCCTAAGGTGGTGTCAGCCTTTCATCTGAACCAACCTATCGTGGTGCCTGCGGCTACTAAGGACTTGGAGGCTTCCAAGTCGTTGGATGTAGTCAGGGCCCTGAAAATTTATGTTTCCAGGACAGCTGGAGTCAGAAAGACTGACTCGCTATTTATCCTGTATGCGCCCATCAAGTTGGGTGCACCTGCTTCAAAGCAGACTATTGCTCGCTGGATCTGTAGTACGATTCAGCTTGCACATTCTGCGGCTGGACTGCCGCATCCTAAATCAGTGAAAGCCCATTCCACGAGGAAGGTGGGCTCTTCTTGGGCGGCTGCCCGAGGGGTCTCGGCTCTACAACTTTGCCGAGCAGCTACTTGGTCGGGGTCAAACACATTTGCTAAATTCTACAAGTTTGACACCCTGGCTGAGGAGGACCTAGAGTTTGCCCATTCGGTGCTGCAGAGTCATCCGCGCTCTCCCGCCCGTTTGGGAGCTTTGGTATAATCCCCATGGTCCTTACGGAGTCCCAGCATCCACTTAGGACGTCAGAGAAAATAAGAATTTACTCACCGGTAATTCTATTTCTCGTAGTCCGTAGTGGATGCTGGGCGCCCATCCCAAGTGCGGATTGTCTGCAATACTAGTATATAGTTATTGTTTAACTAAAGGGTTATTGTTGAGCCATCTGTTGAGAGGCTCAGTTGTTATCATACTGTTAACTGGGTATTGTATCACGAGTTATACGGTGTGATTGGTGTGGCTGGTATGAGTCTTACCCGGGATTCAAAATCCTTCCTTATTGTGTCAGCTCTTCCGGGCACAGTATCCTAACTGAAGTCTGGAGGAGGGTCATAGTGGGAGGAGCCAGTGCACACCAGTAGTCTAAAGCTTTCTTTTAGTTGTGCCCAGTCTCCTGCGGAGCCGCTATTCCCCATGGTCCTTACGGAGTCCCAGCATCCACTACGGACTACGAGAAATAGAATTACCGGTGAGTAAATTCTTATTTTCCGACAAGTTGGAATTGCTACAGCCCCATTGAATAGGTCAAATCATGATTCGACCTAAAAAAGTCGGAAACTGCCCCCTTAGGAGCTGGTTGTCTGGTACTTTGTTTCCATTCACTTTATCTCTGTCCAAGGCTCAGTAAATAGACCCCTTTAATTCTCCTGTAATGTAGATAATATCCCTAATTATGTTTACTAACAATCATGTAGTAGTGGGCTGCAAACCTGACAAATGTAAGGAAGTTATTTTCATTATGCGACACTTCTGTGTATGTATGTGTATATATAATATATATTTCTCCAACGCCTGTCGGCACTCACAATCGATACAGTTTGCTCCAGGTACACAGTGGAGATAAATGTGTAAAACTCTAATCAGGAACAACACTGCACTCAGAAGACTTTTATGCTGGTTTCAGATCGCAAATGCCGGATCCCACCCGGTAAGAGAAACGTGTCCTTACCGGGTGGGTTCCGGCATTTGCGCTCCTTTGCTGGCTTTCCGACCCGGCAATATACCGGGTCGGTTGCCATAGCAGCGGGGGGCGCAGCAGCAGGGGCGGGGGTGGAGGCGGCGCTGGGAGATGAGCTCATCTCCTGCGCCGCCTCTCCCTATGCTGTGAATGGGAGCCGTGTCGCATCGGAATGGCTCCCATTCACACTGCACCTGACCCGGTATTCAACCCGGTAATAACCCTTCTTTTTTTTTACCGGGTTGAATTACCGGGTCAGGCGACCCGCTAATTCAGCAAAGGACCTTTCACATCGCATACTGACCCGTTTCGACACGGCGATATGCCGTGTCGATACCGGGTTATTTGTGCGATGTGAAAGGGGCATAAAAGAAGATAAACTGGTATATTCAATTGAAGTCGAAAACTGCAGTCTGTCGAAAAGACGACAGTTTTCAACTTTTTTTAGGTCGGAAGGGGTTCCAACCTTTTCAATATTTTCGACAAGTTGAAAAATTCGACTTGTCGAAAAGCACGTGGATCGGCGGAATAGCTACCGATCCACGTGCTTGTGTCGATAACAGGGCCAAAACCAACAGGTTTTGGCCCCCTTTTCGACCATCTCAGTCCGACATCAAAAGATGTCGGACTGAGATGCGGACCCAGAGCAGGAGAGGGGGGAGAGCCGCAGGGAGACGGGAAACTGCCGCCGGCAGCCAGAGGAGATCAGCGCTACAGCACAGCGCTGCAGGAGGATGACACACACCTGCGCCGCTCACGGCAGCGTCCACCCGGCTCCAGCAAGCTTGTTGGAGCCGGGTGGACACTGCCGTGAGGTCGGGCGGCTGTGTGACAGCCATCTGTAGCGCTACTGTAGCGCTGATCTCCTCTGGCTGCCGGCGGCTGTCCCCCGCTTGTCTCCCCGCAGCTCGCCCCCCCTCTCCTCCTCTGCGTCCCTCATCTTAATTCGACTTGAAAAAGTCGAATTAAGATGAGATTTGAATAGGGGTTGTCTGATCCATTCCGACAAATACATGTTGGAATGGATCCAACTTTAATTGAATATACCCCAAAGTGTATTCAACACAGCATGTCAAGTCGAATGTTTTTGGGGTTACAGCCCCTTCCTGCGGACCATGTACAAGCTGTAACCGAGTACCAGACAGGTTTGCTTTGTGGAAATTTTTGATTCATGCACAGCGCCAGTGATATCACCTAATCTCTGCCTCCACTTTGAGCGCTGTATGGTATCCCATATGGAACATGACTACATAATCTAGGTTTACCTGAAGGAGCCATTTGGGTTAAGTAGTGTGAGGTGTTTTTTGTGTAGGTTAACGATTTGTTATGTTTTATTAAATCATGTTGACATGTTCAGAGTATCGACAGCCATAATGTCACAAATCTGCTCGGACAATGCAACGGCAGTAGCGTACCTTAACCATCAGGGAGGAACTCGCAGCGAAAACGCAATGAAGGAGGTAAGTCACACGTTAAAGTGGGCAGAACTTCATCATCCAGCCTTGTCCGCAGTTTTCATCTCAGGAGTCCTAAACTGGGAAGCAGATTTTCTCACTCGACACGCCATTCATGCAAAAGAATGAGCTTTACACCCCGAGGTCTTACAGACTCTGGTAGACAAGTGGGGGTTACCGGAGATAGATCTCATGGTGTCCCATCAGAACAACAAAATTCCCTCATACGGGTCAAGAACAAAGGATCCCAAAGCGATCTTTGTGGATGCCCTGTCAGTGAGATGGGACTTTCGTCTGGCCTATGTGTTTCCACCAATCACCCTGTTACCCAGGGTGATGTGAAAGGCAAACTAAGGAAGGGGCGCCTTGATACTAACAGCTCCTGCTTGGCCCAGAAGATATTGGTACACCGATCTGCAGAGGTTGTTGATGGATGCTCCATTCCTACTCCCTCAATGTCCAGATCTACTGTCTCAGGGTCCTTGCTATCGCAAGCACCTGGATCGACTGTCTTTGACGGCTCTTGAGACTTCCATCCTGAAAGCAAGAGGATTCTCACAACAGGTAATTAAAACTATGCTCAGAGCAAGGAAACCTTCCTCAGCTCGCATTTATCACCGAATATGGCAAGCTATATTCAATAATGCAGTGACTGGAAATTTGATCCTAGGTCTTTCAGAGTTTCCAGAGTCCTAGCATTCCTTCAGTTAGGAATGGACAAAGGTCTAAGGGTGGCTTCCTTGAGAGTGCAAGTGTCAGCATTGACTGTATGCTTCCAAAAGAAAATTGCTAAGCTACAAGATGTGCGCACTTATTTCCAAGGAATGCTGCACATTCAACCTCCTTTTGTTCCTCCTACAGTGCTTTGGGATTTAAGTTTAGTCCTAAAGGCCCTTCAAGTTGCCCCATTTGAACCACTAAAATGAGTGGATTTTAAATGGTTGACGGCTAAAGTCCTCTTTCTACTGGCTATTGCTTCAGATTTAGGGACATTGTTATGTCGCCCTCTCTTTCTGATTTTTTTTTTATCCAGATAGAGCGATTCTCAGAACCAAATCTGGGTATCTTCCTAAGGTGGTGTCTAAATTCCACCTTAACAAAGAAATTGTAGTCCCGGCCTTCCAAGGGCTGGACCTTTCTGTGGGAGATTTATCGTTGGATGTAGTCTGTGCTTTAAAGATTTACGTGGATCGTACCAGTGCCATTAGAAAAACAGACATTCTCTTCATTCTCTACGGGTTTCACAAGAGAGGATGGCCTGCTGACAAGCAGACACTGGCGAGGTGGCTTTGAATGACAATTTCAGAAGCATATTCTCAAGCTGATCTCCCTGTACCGGCTAATGTGTCTGCTCACTCTACTCGTAAGGTAGGTCCGTCATGGGCAGCACAGATATGTAAGGCAGCCACATGGTCTTCCATTAACGCATTTATTAGACATTATGCCTTTGATACCTTTACCTCTCAGGACGCTGAATTCAGGTGAAAGATTTTCCTGTCCAATCAGGAGCGTCCCCACCACTAAATTGCTTTGGGACATCCCAATGTTATCCTGTGGATAACCTGTGGACCCTGCAGGAGAAATAATCGTTATGGTAGACTTACCCTTGATAACTGTTTCTCCTAAACTTTGTTCGTTTGGTGCCAATCCGCTGTGGCTACCTCATATCCCAATGTTATCCTGTGGACTTAGGAGAAATAGAGTTATCAACGGTAATTCTACCATAACAATTATTTCTTATTCTGTAGATGTATTTCCTACACATGTTTCAGATATCTGCTTGTATTGTATATTATTTTATGATCTATAGGACATTGTAAAAATGGCATGCCTTAGAGGTCTGCCAGCTGGACACCTATGTGTTTTTATGCATGGTTAAGGTTTCACTCTGTTGTTGGTAAACTGTGTTGGTTGGAGATGGAACCAGGAGGTGTTGCTAGTAGTATGATGCATGGCTAAGGTTACATGCTGCTGATTGTGACCTGTGTTGGTTGGAGATGGAACCAGGAAGTATTGCTGGTGGTATGATGCAGTTCTAAGGTTACATACTGCTGATGGTGACCTGTGTTGGTTGGAGACGAACACAGGCAGTATTGACACTGCCAGGAAAGCTAATACAGGTTGAGTATCCCTTATCCAAAATGCTTGGGACCAGAGGTATTTTGGATATGGGATTTTTCCGTATTTTGGAATAATTGCATACCACAGTGAGATATCATGGTGATGGGACTTAAGTCTAAGCACAGAATGCATTTATTTTACATATACACCTTATACACACAGCCTGAAGGTCATTTAATACAATATTTTTAATAACTTTGTGTATTAAACAAAGTTTGTGTACATTGAGCCATCAAAAAACAAAGGTTTCACTATCTCACACTCACTCAAAAAAGTCCGTATTTCGGAATATTCCGTATTTTGGAATATTTGGATATGGGATACTCAACCTGTATAGACAGTTGGAAAAGTAAGAACATTTCTCACTTTTTTTTAGACCAAACAATTGGCTTTTAGTGTCGTTGCATGCTTATTTAATTACAGCGCACATGCTAAGCCACTTTGTAAGACAATTACTTCATACATTATTATTTATTAACAGTTATCGGTTTAGCATGCACATATTACACAGCGTGTTCTTATTGCTTGATTAAAATATATAAAGTATATGAAGTCACATTCATTCAATTAATTAGGTTCCAATTTCATGCTATTCCCTATTGGGGCAGTAAGGATGGTGTAATGGTTAGCATTACTGGCTGATAGCACTGAGGTCATGGGTTCGATTCCCACCATGGCTCTAACTGTGCGCAGTTTGTATATTCTCCCCGTACTTGCGTGGGTTTCCTCCAGGTACTCTGGTTTCCTCCCATAATCCAAAAATATACTGGTAGGTTAATTGGCTCCCAGCAAAATTAACCCTAGCGTGAATGTGTGTGCATGTGATAGGGAATCTAGATTGTAAACTCCACTGGGGCAGGGACTGATGTGACTTTCTCTGTAAAGCGCTGTGGAATATGTGTGCGCTATATAAATAACTGGTAATAAATATTGTATCAGACTTCAGTATCTGATTATGTTTGAACTATTGTCACCATACACATTTTGATTTTATTTAGATTTGATTGGATTTTGTCTGTGACCGACTTTATGATAATTGAAATAGGCCAGGCCGACCATAAAAGACAGTACTTCAGGTGTTAGATCAATCCATTAACTCTTCATATGATTAGATACATTTATATTAGTGTACATTGTGATTGCATTTTATTAAAAACAATCAGATCTAAGAATAAATTCTTTTTTACCTTAAAACATCATTACATGCTTGTTGCATGTTTGGAAAACACACGCTTCAAAGAAATACATTTTGACGGCTTTGCATGTAGATGTCTGCATTGACCATCGTACCCCTTTTGGCCCAGATTTATCAAGCTTTGGAGAGTGATAAATTGCACGGGATAAAGTACCAATCAGCTCCTGTTGTTTTTTTAAATACAGCCTGTAATGCGACAGTTAGAAAGGAGCTGGTTGGCTGATACTTTATCACCATGCAATTTATCACTCTCCAAGGCTTGATAAATCTAGGCTTTAATCTAATCTTTTGACCATCATACATTTCTATGTGGCTACAAAATACTGTGAGGTAAACAGAGCATATCCTAACATTGGAGTTGACTGGGATGGGTCCTGTTACACACCCTCCAACATTTTACACACAAAAATCGGTACAGACCATAGAAAAAAGGTACTGTACCTGCCAAAAAGGTACAGTTGGAGGGTATGCTGTTATGGGTGTCCGGTCTGGACATGCTGCTGGGGCTTAGCATATTTCAGTGCTTTCTCTCTTTCCCTGACTCTTTCAAATGACAAACTACCTCATTGATGTCTGAGTTCTTTTCACTCCATGGGGGAGATGTACTAAGTAGTGATAAAAGTAGAGGAGTGAGCCCAGTAGAGACATTGCCCATGGCAACCAATCAGCTGCTTTGTATACTTTTATAGTATGCAAATTATAAATGTTAAGTCAATGCTGATTGGTTGTCATGGGCAACTTCTCCACTGGCTCACTTCTCTACTTTTGTCATTGTTTAGTACAGCGGTGGCCAACCCACGGCTCTCGAGCCGCATGCGGCTCGTAAGCTCCCACGGCGCCTTCCGCTGCTCTAGTCTGCAGTGCCCGGCGCCGGCCCGTGAGCCGATCAGATCTTACAGTTCAGCAGCCAATCAGGAGTCTTAGCTGCCTGTCCACGAACTCTGATTGGCTCACGGACCGGCGCCTAATTAGAGAGAATCAACACCGCCGGAGAGTAGAGACTGAGGGGCAGGAGAGGCGCACGCTGCGCTCTCCTTCCCTCACAAGCAGCAGACTGAGCAGAGCAGCAGCGCGGCCGTGAGCAGCACGTGGGGTAGGGGGAAGGGGGGCGCAGTGTGGGGACATGTGTATCTTACACTGGGGGCATATCTGGCACGGGGGACACATGTATCTGGCACTGGGGGCATATCTGGCACTGGGGGGACATGTGTTTCTGGCACTGGGAGCATATCTGGCACTGGAGGGGACATGTATCTGGCACTGGGGGCATATCTGGCACGGGGGGGACACGTGTATCTGGCACTGGGGGCATATCTGGCACGGGGGGACACGTGTATCTGGCACTGGGGGCATATCTGGCACGGGGGGACACGTGTATCTGGCACTGGGGGCATATCTGGCACGGGGGGACACGTGTATCTGGCACTGGGGGCATATCTGGCACTGGGGGGACATGTGTTTCTGGCACTGGGAGCATATCTGGCACTGGAGGGGACGTGTATCTGGCACTGGGGACACATGTAGCTGACAGTGGGGGCTGCGCATCGCTATCGCTGTTAGGGCTACACACGGAGCGATCTTGCTGAAAATCTAAGCAATCTAGTCAGATTGCTTAGATTATCGCTCCGTGTGTACCCCCCTTTATACATACAGTATATTACCTGGGTTGTTTTTTTGGTCTATTAGCCAGTGTAGATGTGACTTGCTAACTATGGTGGGTTTTATCTGTGAGCCTGGGTTATGACCATGGCCTCTGCTCTCTGTTTATAGCCAGAATCTGCCTCTATTCCTTGCGTCATATCAGGGTTTTTTTGTGCATTTATTTTAAATGGGCCGCATTTACCAGAGCAAACAATACAGTAGGTGTTTACAGTATCTCGTCCCATGATAAACAGCCTCACATTTGGATGGTGTGAGAAGAGTTTGTCCTTGTGGGACCAGACAGTGTGGTTTATAGATTCGGATCTAAAGTTTATTTGTGTTAATTGGAGAAGGCCGTGTGTAGAAAGCTTTGGTGACAAAACCCAGCTCTTAAGATAACACTGCGCCCTGACTGAATGTAGGTGGTAATGTGTGGTGCCTTTCTGAGATCCACATTCTTAAACTTGTCTGGTTCCACTGCATTGAACAGAAAATCGTCCGACCTCTGTGAGTGAGGCTGCCTGTCCTTCAGCATTGCAGTGTAACCACGACAAGATAATCTAGTGAGATATTGAGTATGTATCTGCTCACTCGTCTTTCTACAGCCAGCTATTTCAGCATCTTCCTTGGGTCAAGTTAACGTGTGTCAAAAATTCTGGGGCTTTGTTTTGATCTTAATAAGTGCATTTTTGTATAGCAGAACAGTTGTGTGCGTTGCTTAGAGCCATTGGTAATATTATGGGTATTGCTTAAAAATGAAAATGAAGCAGTTAATAGCAGCTTTTTATTATGCAGCGTGTAGGGGAATGAAGCGATAATACAGATTATACTGCGTACAGAGCGATACGTACAGTATAGATTGATGTAGGTGCATAAATCTCAATGTACTGTGTTGTATCTTTGATGACTGCTGGCCGTACAGCTGTAACGGTACTACATCTCCCAGTGGGAAAGGCAGAGCATGCTGGGAGTAGTGATCCGGAACAGCTGCAGAGCTGCAGGTTTATTATTCCTGCTGTAGGTGATTAGTGCGCTTGATTCAGTATGTGCTAAGTATGTGTGACCGAGATGAGCTTGGCCAGCATTTTCCTGTGGTTTTCTCAGGCATTTCACCCAGGACTTTGGGTATGACCACCTCAAGTGACACACAGCCTAGCCCCAGGCCCCCATCCGCAGACTGCTTGTCAGACGCTCTGGCTTTAAACTTGTTCTGGAAGCTGTGGTGACAGACTATATTCATCATCCACTTCAGATGCAGTTTGTTGGCAGCCTGCACATCCCCACTCCGGGCCCCTGAACAAACGAGGTTCCATCCAACATTCACCCCTCTCCCCACCTTCGATCTCACCCCTCCCTCCCTCCTTCCCAGATGTGCTGCTCCTTTAAAAAAAAAAAAAAAAGAGAGAAGGTGGAAGTGATGCTGTAAGAAACATCTGTATAGTCGAGTCAGACGTGGTGCAGCTGCTGCTTAGCCCTGGCAGGCTGTGAGCTGCTGTCTGCTGGGGTTTACTTCTGTCTGCATTGAAACATGTCTTATAGAAGGGGGGTCATAGAGGGAAAGGAGGGGGTGGCATGGAGCCAGCACCACTTACCCTGCCCTCTCCCCCTCTAGCCCCCCTCCTTCCCTCTGGGGCCAGACATGGAATTAATCTCCTCTTTCTGCTCTGGGTACTTCAGATCGCTGGCAGCACACAGCAGGATGTGGGATCTCTCTTTCTCTCTCTGCGCCTTGGCTGACTTCTTTACCTCTCGAAGAATTTGGAAGGCCGTGAGATTCCCCCCTCTCCCTCCTGCCCTCCTCCATCCCCCCCTCCCTTCTCATCCCCGCCTCAGCGCAGTGAAGTTTTTCAGCCTGCTGATCTCCCTGCTGTGGCTTTGCCCTAATAGATTTCAGATGTTGACACTGTTGACTTCAGTACCAAACTATTTTACATGTGATCTGCTGTATTTCCTGAGGAAATCTGCAAGATATTTATTAAGAACTAATAAAATAAACCTCTCCCTGAGATTTGAGGTAGTATTCAATTCTCTGAGCTGTTTTTGGTTTCCCCTCTCAACCGGTCTGTTTGCAACCTCTCGTGTTAGCAGGGAAACAAAATTGGTTTAAAATAAATTGGCTTTTCCCTTCACCAAATACCATTATTCTTATGTATAGATCGGGGTCACTCGGTCAAACATAGTGTATATATGTAATATATATTTTTTAACCTGGTATACGCACCAGTAGGTACACTTGCACCCCTGGTTCTATATAGAGTTAATTTAAGTCATAGAAATTACTTTTTTGTTTGTTTGTGTGTTTGCATTTAATATGGGTATTGCTGTTCTCATTCTTGTTTCAGGCATTCTGTCTGCCGGGTGCATTTATTGTTCGCCCACATTTTCCTAGCTCTGCATAGACTACTTTCATTTATTAAACATATCTTGACAAAGCAATGCCGCACACATCCTCTTTGCACCGTTCTTATCTTATACTAGCGTTTTCTTTGCTCGCGTGGATTTCTTCCCCAAAAAAAAAATGAATCTCCATAGTTCAGAAACAGACCCTTTTGAAGTATATTTCTCTCCAAAAATTTATATTTATATGTACGTATAGGGCAGTAACCTATTAGGGGCGATGCAATTTCGGGCATTCAAAACTGATGGATATCGCGATTAATTACTGATGGTCGTTATTGTGGTATCCAATTAGAGGTCATTTTATAAGTCCCCCTATCCCATGTGTTATCGCGGCTCCGGTGGCCCCTTATCGCAAATTATGCTTCGGTCATGCCTGAGGGACCCGAAACATAATCCCTGGTAAGTGCCGGCATCAGGAGAAAACTATGCCTGCATATCGGGGCTTATAGGATACCGCCAGTAGTCATTCTGGACTTGAGCCTGCACACTGAGTGTCAAGCGTCTGGTTTTTCCTTTATTGCTCCACTCCTTGATGTCACATCGAGATCATACATACCTCATTTTCCGCAGCGGGGTACATTGGTTTCCACAGGGAAAACATTGGGGTGTAGAGATAGATCTTGATCTAAAGCTTTAGACTGTCCCAGGATGCATTGGGGCCTTCTATATAACCCCGCCTCCAGGCACTGTGAGCTCAGTTTCTAGTTGGTGCCTGCAGAAGCAGGTCACTTAACGGGGCCTGCACTGTGCAGCCCTGAAAAAGCTTTTAGAAGACTTCAAGAGACGCAACTCTTGCATGTCAAGGTGACATTCTGTGCTGCGTCTCAGTCGCCTCCCAAGCGGCATCGCATACTCCCACTGGCTCTGTTCCCGGGTACTTGCGGCGGAGACACTCCGGCTCTAGGCACATGGTCGCAGATGCTCTCCTGGTTCGCGTGGCTGCTATGGAAGGGAGGAGGTAAGAGGGTCCCCCAGACGGGACCCGCCATTAAATCGCGTTCTGGTCTCAGTCTAAGGAGATGGACTGCGACGCTGGCGTGGACACTGTAACAGAGCAGGGACCCCACTATATCCACCAGGGCATAGGGAGTACAGATTGGATATATTAATATCCACTTTATTAAGATTCCATAGTACAGGTGGTGAGGAGCAGCATGGGGGAGAAGGCGCTTGACCTGTAGCCCCTCCCCCAGCTCCAGGCATAATCTACTACTGGTGTTCACGCCCTGGAGCTGCCTCACACTCTCCCTCACTCCCTGACTGAGACGCTGGGCGGCATCTTCTAGGATTAGCTGCGACTGGTCTCCGTGACTTCAGGGCAAAGTCTCCTCTGTAAATCCGGCTGTACATCAGCGCCTTGATTTTACAGACACTTAAGTATTCTACATGTCAGTATTAAGACAGCATTAGTTAAGAACAAGTGTACCTGTGCCAGAATATATTGTACGAGTATTCTGATATATACATCCGGTCTCGGACCGTAAATTGTTTATATATATATATATATATATATATATATATATATATATATATATATATATATATATATATATATATATATATATATATTTATTATACACACACATATACCAGTCCAGTGCAGTTTTTTTTGTCTTACTAAAATAATTATCTGCATTGTCACTGTGACTGTGTGTGCCGGTCTCTGCTGTGTAGATTTCACTTTCAGTGTATCACAGCTATAGCTATCACTGTATTCTGTACCCTAGGGAAGTAGGTGCGTCAGGGTCTCATATATAGTGTTACACAATATTTACTGTTAAGTGTATTCTATTGTGTACTCGGTCACATAGTACCAGATTGAGACGCTGGTGTTGTGTACGGAGTACGCTGTCACATACTAGGGTATTTATTCGCAGGTAGTGTACTCTGTCTGGCTGTATCGTACTCGTACGCTCTGCGGTTACATTCACTAAAATGTGTAACACAAAGGGTGGGAAATTCACGGAAGCTCCTGTATCATGCAGCGCATGCGCCAGGGATTTGCCTGAGGGGGAAGCTTTGTATGATGGTCTGTGTAATATGTGCCATACATCTCCCAGTCAGTCCGCACTCCTGTAACCAATCAGGAGCCACCTTGGGCGGCGTTGTCATCTATGCTCAATACGCTTGTGACACGCCTAATGCCCCCTGTGGGACCTCCTGTGCCATTGCAGCCACATTTTGTTCCTATGCTGAATACGCCTTGGGCGGATAATTTGTCTACCCAGCTGCAGCATGAATCAATCTTTGGTTAGACGTAAATCTACCCCACATCACTCTGGTGTCAAGGGGTCATCTAAGCGGGCCACTTCCTCCTCACAATCCACTAATCTCTCGTAAGATTCTTCTGATGAGGATGGGGATTATACTGACCCGTCAGACACTGATATAGCTGCTTCTGCCGAGGAATCTACAACTCAGGTTGATGTCCCTGACCTAGTGGTTGCTATTAAGCAAATTATACAAATAGATGATGATGTGGATCCAACTACTGTGTCTAAGAAACCTGATAAGTTTAAACATCAGAAGGTAACTAAAATATTATTACCACATTCGGACCATTTAGTAGACATACGTCAAAAACCCTGGTCTTCACCAGGAAAGAAATTCTGCCTATCTAAAATGGTGGTAGCTTGTTATCCTCTGCTTTCTGAGTTGTGTAACAAGTGGGAAAATTCATCACCAGTGGATTCCCATGTCACCCATCTCGTGGTGTCATCTACTCTGCTTTTCACTACTGTCACCTCACTTGAAGGAACTGACAGATAAGCATGTGGAGGGATGCCTGTAGTCCATTTACTCCCTTACAGGTTCTGTAAATAGACCCACTATAGCAGCCTCCTGGGCTGCAAAAGGAATTGAAGCATGGGTTCAGGCATTAGAGGAGGAGCTGCCTCAGGATATATTGGACATTGCCAGACAGTACCTGTCTCACTTTACCACCGCCGCCTATTACATTCAGGAGGCGTCCTCTGAGGCAGGTGTGCTAGCGGCCAAGGCATCAAGTGTTCGTGGAAGGTGGACCTGGACTCCAAAAAGACCTTGGAGGTACTCCCTTTTAAGGGAGACATCCTATTTGGGAAGATCTCCATAAGATTGTGACTGACTTAGCGGCTGCAAAGACTGCATTTCTCCCGAATACTAATCCTTCTGCGCAGAAGACAAAAGGTACCACTTTCGCTCCTTTCGGCCTCAAGGGAAAGCAAAAGGTCAGGCATTACTGAGACAATCTCGTGCTCCCAAAACCACCAAGCCCAAGGCAAAACAATCCTGGGCCGCCCGTCAGCCTGCTTCTATACAAGACAAGCCTGCTGCATGACAGGGCGGGTTCCGCCTGGGGAACCCCAGGGTGGGAGGCTGACTTCTGCGATTCACCCAGGTCTGGTTAAAGACCACTTCAGACGCATGGGTGCGAGAAGTTGTCTCTCACGGGTACGCAGTCTCTTTCAAGAGACGTCCCCATCGCCAGTTCTGCACAACGGTTATCCCTTCGGATCCACTGAAGGCGCAAGCTCTACGTCTGGTTGTGTGTTCCCTCCTGGATACAGGAGCGGTAGTGCCGGTACCTATGTCCCGAAACCCAATGGGTCTTTCTGGCCTATACTCAACCTCAAATCACTGAACAAGTTTGTGAGAGTGTCCAAGTTCCGTATGGAAACGCTGCACTTAATTGTACTGGCCATGGAACCCGGAGATTACATGGTATCCCTGGACATACAAGATGCTTACCTTCATATACCGATTGCCATATTGCAGGCCTGGCCAACCTGTGGCTCTCCAGCTGTTGTGAAACTACACATCTCAGCATGCCTTTCCACAGTTTTAGCATTCCCTAATAGCAAAAACTGTGGCAGAGCATTCTAGGACTTGTAGTTTCACAACAGCTGGAGAGCCACAGGTTGGCCAGGCCTGCCATATTGCATCAGCAATATCTGCAGTTTGCTATTGCCAACCTTCACTATCAATTCCAGGCCCTGCTGTTTGGACTGGCCACGGCTCTTCGGATCTTCACCAAGGTTATAGCCGTGATGAAGGCCCATCTCCTTCGCCAGGCAGTCAGGATCCTGCCGTATCTGGACGACTTGCTGATTCTGGCAAACTCCCACGATGTCCTCATCAGTCATCTACACCTGACGATAGGCTTCCTCCAAGCCCACGGGTGGTTCATCAACTGGAAGAAGTCCTCGCTGGTCCCTGCTCGGAGCATGGTGCACCTGGGGGCGCTACTGGGGACACACAGTCAACTGCTGTTTCTGTCTCCAGAGCAAGTCCTGAAACTTCAGGACAGAATCAGATACTTTTTATCTCGCCCAAGAGCAGACCTGGGCAAAGTACGGCCCGCGGGCCACATACGGCCCTTTGGCAATCCCTGTCTGGCCCGCGTAGGCTCTCCGCCCACATGCTCCCTGCACCATGGATGCTCGTGTCCTGCAGGACGCGCTGTGAATCACAGTCCTGTGTGTGCCTCAGCCAATACTGAAATGCTATTGGCTGAGGCGCACACAGGACGAGTGACTCGCAGCGCATCCTGCAGTACAAAATCGTTCCCCATTGCCCGCCTCCCCTGTCAATCACCGCCAGCATGTTCCCAAGGTGCCTCCTGATATGTCCGTCGTCGTCCTTCCTTGCCTGACAGCGCGCCGCTCAGTCAGCACCATGCTGTGTGACAACTGCACACAGCAAGATCACTGTCCTGGGCCAGCACGTACTGTATGTAACGTTGCTGACTAGAGGACCGTTCTCCTACCCCCAATATAGAGCTCGTGGGCAGGTACACATTATATCCCCTGTACATAAAAATAATAATAATAATTATGTATGTGTGTGTGTGTGTGTGTGTGTATATATGTATATGTGTACCCTACGTTGTGTACTGCGTAGCAGTGATAATATAAAAGCTCCATTCGGCGGTACTCTGGAATAATCAGCAAACACTGGTTTTATACCATATCAATATTTCAATGGTATAAGGTCCCGATGATAATGCTTATAGCAGTGAAACGTTGATATGGTATAAAACCGGTGTTTGCGGATTACTCCTAAGTGCCGCCGAATGCAGCTGATAGAGAGAGAGAGAGAGATAGATACCTCAGTAGGTTATATCATACAATTAAGTATAGAATCACGTACTAACAGTGGCGGTATAAACCACCGCAAATAACATCAGCATCATTGGTTCGGCCCTCCAACACAGTTCAGATTTTTCATGTGGCCCCATATAGAAATTAATTGCCCACCCCTGCCCAAGAGTGTTGATACACTCGGCAATGTAAGTACTAGGCCTCATGGTGTCGGCGTTCGACATGGTAGAGTATGCTCAATTTCATTCACGCCCTCTGCGGAGGTTAATCCTTTCCAAGTGGGATGGCCTACCCCATTGGATCAAGTCTCACTTGATCTCCTTGACTCCAGAGGTTCGTCTGTCACTGACCTGGTGGCTACTGGACCACCAGTTGAGCAGGGGCCGACCCTTCTGGATCCCCAGCTGGGTCCTACTGACTACGGACGTCAGTCTGAGGGGTTGGGGCGCGGTGTTGGAGCAACACTCTTTCCAGGGTCAGTGGACCATGGAGGAATCACTCCTCCCGATAAACATTTTGGAATTGTGGTGTTATATGCTTTGTCTCTCGCCCTGCCTCTGATACAGAGCAGGTCTGTTCAAGTATGGTCAGATAACGCCACCACGGTGGCATACATAAACCGTCAAGGCGGCACTCGAAGATGCATGGCAATGATGAAAGTGTGAAAAATCCTTCGTTGGGCTGAACGGCATCTTCCAGCAATATCGTCAGTGTTTATTCCGGGAGTCCTCAACTGGGAAGCAGATTTCCTCAGTCGTCAGGACGTGCACGCTGGAGAGTGGAGTCTTCATCAGGAAGTCTTTCAACTCCTAGTGGACAGATGTAGACTTGGTGGCGTCTCGACACAATCGCAAAGTTCCGGTCTTCGGATCAAGAACCAGGGATCCTCAAGCAGCGTTCGTGGACGCACTGGCAATTCCATGGAACTTTCAGCTGTCATACGTGTTCCCTCCAGTGTCACTCCTGCGGAAGTTCAAACAAGAAGGAGGAATACTACTTCTAGTCGCTCCAGCGTGGCCAAGACGGCATTGGTTCTCAGACCTATAGGGTCTATCGATAGAGCGTCCTCTTCTACTTCCTCAACGCTCAGACCTCTTCGTTCAGGGCCCTTGTGTCTACCTGGCCCTGGCCAGACTTGCTTTGACTGTGTGGCTCTTGAAGCTTCACTCCTGAGGGCCAAAGGATTCTCCGAGGCGGTTATCCAAACTATGCTGAAGGCCCGCAAACCGGCACCTGCACGGATTTATTACAGGGTCTGGAATCCTTACTTCATCTGGTGTGCTGCTAAGAATTACGATGCTTACAAATTCAGTACTTCCAGTATTCTGGCTTCTTGTAGAGAAGGCCTGGATTTAGGCCTTCGTCTGGCCTCCCTCAAGGTTCATATCTCTGCCTTGTCTGTGTGGTTTCAGAGAAAAATTGCATCTATTCCTGACGTTCATACTTTCACTCAGGGTGTTTTATGGATTCAGCCTCCATATGTCCCTCCTGTAGCTCCATGGGATCTGTCTGTTGTCCTGAATGGTCCTGCAAGAGTCTCCACTTGAACCTCTTGAGTCAGTGGACCTTAAATGGCTTACGGTCAAGGAAGGTCCTGTTCCTACTGGCTATTGCCTCTGCCAGGAGGGTGTTGGACTTAGGCGCTTTTGTCCTGTCGTCCGCCCTTTCTAATTTTTCACCGTGACCGGGCAGTTCTTAGAACTCTCCCTGGTTATCTCCCCAAGGTGGTGTCATCTTTCCATTTTAACCAAGAGATTGTGGTTTCGGCTTTTATCCCTTTTGGTTTGTCCTCCAAAGAGCGGCCTTTGGATGTGGTACGGGCTCTCCGTATTTACGTGGAGAGGACTGCCTCTATTAGGAGATCAGATACCCTTTTTGTACTTTTTGGTTTTTCGCAAACGTGGCTGGCCTGCGAACAAGCAAACATTGGCCAGATGGATTAGAATGGTGATTGCACAAGCATATGCACAGGCTGGTCTTCCAGCTCCTGCTGCTATTAAAGGCCATTCTACTCTTGTCTGTTGGACCTTCTTGGGCGGCCCGCCGAGGCGCGTCCGCTGAACAATTGTGCAAGGCGGCTACGTGGTCCTCAGTGAACACGTTCATTAGGTTCTATGGCTTTGATACTTCCGCCTCCCAGGATGCTTCCTTTGGACGCTTGGTTCTCATACCCACTGTGGCGTGTCCCCTCCCATGAGGAACTGCTTTAGGACATCACCGATGTTTTTCCTGTGGAAACCAGTCTACCCCGCTGCAGAAAAGGAGATTTATGGTAGACTTACCATTGTTAAATCTTTCTGCGAGGTACATTGGTTCCACAGGGCGCCCACCCTGACGCATCTAGCTTCTATGGGTTTGTATGGCATTAGCCGCTAGTCCCTTCTCCTGTCGTGAGAATGTGGTTCTATGTGACTAACATCTGCCTTCTCTTTTACCTGCTCCTGCGTTGGACTGGTTAACGAAACTGAGCTCACAGTGCCTGGAGGCGGGGTTATAGAGGAGGCCCCAGTGCATCCTGGGACAGTCTAAAGAGCTTTAGCCTGTTGGTGCCTGGCTCAAGATCCATCTCTACACCCCGATGTTTTCCCCGTGGAACTAATGTACCTCACAGAAAGAGAGTTAACATTGGTAAGTGTACCATAAATCTCCTTTTATTTCTAGGTCGCTAAGCTATCCAATAGTGCAAATGCCATCCAAATTCATCCAACCTTTTTTTGCTTGATGCCAGAACAGACAAACAAACATATAAACAAGAATTACAACATATATATCAACACAATACGGGTGGCACTCCAAGGGCTTTCAGCAATGAACAGCTTCACACGCTTATGTCATTCAACCTTTCAGGTGTTTTATTATACACCTTTTGTCAGGATCCTGACGAAAGGTGTATAATAAAACACCTGAAACATTGATTGACAGACTGACATAAGCGTGTGAAGCTGTTCATTGTTAAAAGCCCTTGGAGCGCCGCGCGTATAGTGTTGCTGTCTGCTGGTCCTTTGTGTCCCGTGGGAGGGCACCCAGGTATTTGCCCATGCGAATGTGTTTGTGTATATGTGTGTGTGGGTGTGTGTATGTATGTATGTATATATATATATATATATATATATATATATATATATATATAATGTATATGTATGTGTGTGTGTATATGTATATGTGTATATATATATATATATATATATATATATATATATATATATATATATATATATATATATATATATATAGAGAGAGAGAGATACAGATATATATATATATATAAAGCAGGGAAGTCCCGCACTCTCACCCAACACAGGTAACTGCTGGGGTGCCAATCAAAGCCTGGCCCAATATGGGGTCAGACTCATAGTACAATACAGAGTACATCCACAAAAAGTGGAAGACAGATAGCACTCTCCAGACTTGCGTAATAAATGCCAGAAAAATTTATTCAAAAAATGGTTCCTTATGTTTCCATAACAAACAGAAAATGAAAGGGCTCACCAACGTTACGGTCCCATGCTGGGACCTTTTTCAAGGTAGTAGCAAATTAGCGAAAAGTCCAATGTAGTCACAGCGTCATCAGAGATGTAGACAAGGAACCAGGAGCACTGCAATGTGCCTCCCAGGTCCCCTATATATGCCCACATGCAAATCTGTTAATCTATTGGGGCGTCCGGTTGCGTCACTTCCGGTCGGGACCGGAAGTGACGTTGCGTCAGCGTCCGTCTAACATTATAGCACCAAGGTGCTTCAGCGGTGCTTTGCTGCTAATGTGTGATGCGGTTCATGCCCCATTATTGAAGTGGTGATCGTACAACAGAAATGAATACATTTAAATAATATAACTATCGCGACGTCTCATAGCCGCTAAATCACTTCCGGTTATACCGGAAGTAGCGGTGACCATGGTAACGTCGCTGTGTATACTTAAACCGCATCTAAAGAGTACATAGTGTCAGAAGTAACTATAGCAACGTCATGTCACCACTACATAACTTCCGGTTATACCGGAAGTAGCAGTAACCTTGGTGACGTCGCTGTGTGTATTTATACTGCAACTGTATAATAAACAGTATCCTGGTCACATAGCCACCAGTATACTGATGGGGCATATCGGAGACCTGGTTGTGGCTCTTAGCAATCCCGGAAACAAGACAGTGTTAGCTGATATATACACTATACATGCGCAGACCAAGTGGGGTCATAGTTTAAACAGTTAGACTAAACATGATAATACAGAGATAATTTCTGTTGTACGATCACCACTTCAATAATGGGGCATGAACCGCATCACACATTAGCAGCAAAGCACCGCTGAAGCACCTTGGTGCTATAATGTTAGACGGACGCTGACGCAACGCCACTTCCGGTCCCGACCGGAAGTGACGCAACCGGACGCGGCCGCCCCAATAGAATTAACAGATTTGCATGTGGGCATATATAGGGGACCTGGGAGGCACATTGCAGTGCTCCTGGTTCCTTGTCTACATCTCTGATGACGCTGTGACTACATTGGACTTTTCTCTAATTTGCTACTACCTTGAAAAAGGTCCCAGCATGGGACCGAAACGTTGGTGAGCCCTTTCATTTTCTGTTTGTTATGGAAACATAAGGAACCATTTTTTGAATAAATTTTTCTGGCATTTATTACGCAAGTCTGGAGAGTGCTATCTGTCTTCCACTTTTTGTGGATGTACTCTGTATTATATATATATATATATATATATATATATATATATCTGGAGAGAGAGGGTTCGGCGCTCAGTGTAATTAAGAAATGCTTAATTTAAAAGCCCAATAAATATATATGTAAAAAAGTTTTTTAATATATGAGAGTGAAAAGTTATACAAAAAAAACCAACGCGTTTCATCTCATCAGACTTCTTCAAAGGGTGAGAATGATGAGACGAAACACGTTGGGTTTCCTGCACTAACCCCCTGCTGTTTAAAGCTAAGTTGATCTCCTATCCTTTTAATATTTTCTTGGTCCATATTTTTATGTTTTTTATGTATTTTGTATAACTTTTTACTCTCGTATATTAAAAAAACTTTTTTGCATATATATTTATTGGGCTTTTAAATTAACTATTTCTTAATTACACTGAGCGCCGAACCCTATCTCTCCAGTTTTCTATACGTCCAGCAGTGCGATACCGGCACTGCATCCTTAGGGCTTGGCAGACACCTTCATTAAGGTTATGTGTGTTTTGTTAATGGTATTTTTAATGTCATATTAGAATATTTAATATAATATATACTGAGATCATACCTCACAAGTGGCGCTGTACCTTCCCCCCTTTTTATATAAATATATATAGAGATAGATATATATCTGAAACTTTTTTTTTTCTATACAATTTACTCTTCCATTGTCTGTTCATTTAGTGTAGTGGTTCCCAAACTCGGTCCTCAAGGACCCCCAACAGCTCATGTTTTCCAGGTCACCTAGCCGATACACAGGTGTATTCATTACTCACTGACACATTTTAAAAGATCCACAGCTGGAGCTAATGTTTCACTAGACTTTGTGTGAGGAGACCTGGAAAACGTGAACTGTTGGGGGTCCTTGAGAACAGAGTTTGGGAACCACTAATTTAGAGCATCCAATGTTTTACAGCCACAGTATCGAACTCTGCCCTTTGGCATGCATCATTCTGACCTGTATAAGGTGCAGAGGTTATGTTCATGGTGTAATAGTGCCTGACAAGATTGCTTTATTAACAACGGTTTATAAGTGTCATTTATACAAAGTTAGTACTTTACCAACACCATAACTTTCAATAATACAATGCAGGGATTGAAAATACAGATGCAGCCACGCTCACATAGGCTTCTCTGCTGCGCCTAGGTGCACCATGGCATATTAGCATAAACCTTTCATCTATTGTTCTCAGCTGCAATACGATACAGAAAGAACAATACAGCAGGGGATTAAGTCAGACTGCCCTGGCTCAATTAATCCTATTAAAGGTAGAGATGAGCATGTCTCCATCTGTAGAATTTAGAATTTTGTTGCCAGTCAGCCAATTACGGAATTTTGTAGGATCTTTTACAGAGCCATTCTGCATTTCTGACATAGCCCAGATTCCAGTCCATCCTCTGCATAAGGAGGTTCTTTAGTTGTCAGTTGTTAAAACAAAAGTTTTCTGTATATATGTTTCCAAGAATCACATCTAATTGATCATAAATACTGATTTTGTTGACGGGCAATAAATTAAAACCCCATTATAAAGAAACCTAAAAGGGCTTTGGTTTCATATGTACTGATGGGGCTCCTGATACCAGTGTTGGCAAGAGGGATGCTAATAGATCCTTTATTTCATGTCTTCTCCCCAAATTGTAGAGAGGCTTTCATAACTAAGGGTAACCCCATATCTTGTTCTCATTTTAGGGTCTGTTTCGGAGTTGGGAGTAAAGCGAAAAAAGTAAATAACTTTTGCATCTTGGCACACTGGTGTGCAGATATAAAATTGCAGAGAGCATTATATTTGAGAGGGGCTCATCCAAACGGAAATCTAACTTGCAGTGTAAACATAAAGCTGTCCAGCGTTTTTGGGCTACATGCAAAAGTATTTAGTATTGACCCTACGTGCAAAAAGTATAAATATATGTATTGCACTCCTTGCATTGCAACATAGTTTGTCCAGGTTCAAAATTACAGTATTAGTCTCAAGTGGAATACGTTTACAGGGTAGGTGGGTCAATTGTTCTGTATATAGGAGAGTTTCGTCCACTAAATGCCAGAAGAAACTGATCCAAGGACTATAGTCTAGAATGAGCACAGCTCTGATCTTATGAGTTTTAATGCAATAGAAGTGTTGTATTTGTAAATTTTGATCAAAACGTTAACTAGTGAGGGGTAGTCTGTATTATAGGTCTGCAAATTCAAGGAGAAAGAGTAGAAAAGTCACATCAGTGAAGAAACAGATCCTACTTTGTGCATGATGTCCACTTAATAGGACATCATTGAAAATTTTATTTAAAACTTAATTGAAAATGTCGTAGAACCTTGTTTTCTTTACCCTTTTGTAGTATGGAGCTGCTTTAGTTGTCAGAAGAGCATTGAGCTGACCCTTAAAAAAAAATGTGAGTTGACAAAGGGTGTGTTAATGTGTTGTGGTGACTTCAGTCTAGTCCTTCAATCCTTTTGTCCGACTTTATTTTGTGTCACAGCTGAAGTAATCATTTCACCGCAGAAGACTGAGGAGTTTTGTATCATCTAGTTGCCAATGAGGGGGTGAGGGGCTGTAAGGGATCTAGTTGTATGAAAGTGGCTGCATTGTCAGTCAAGGAGATGGGACAAATTCTGCATCTGAAAGCTACCGCATTAAGGGCCTTATTCAGACTTGAACGAAGCCCTTGCGTTTGCACACACAGCTACGTCCAAAGGGTCTGCATACGTGCTGCGGCTACAGTGCACGTGCGCGACCCTTCAGTATGCAGTCGCATCCTAATTGAATTCTGATCGCATCACGGGGGCGCCGCCACATATGCTCAGCGGCCTTTCTCTGTGCTGGGTGGCCCCCAGCACGTGATTTCATTGGTTACAGATTTTGATATTGTACCAACTATGAATAGTCCTCAAATGTAGAGTTCACAAGGATATAGTGTTCTGGAGTACATGTTATAAGGACCAGAGTAGTGTGTGCAGGATCTTGCACATATTTTCACAATCAGGAGGAGATGTAGCAAACTGTGGAGAGAGAAAAAGTTGTTTCTTTGTGCAACTTCTCCAATAAGCTTCTGTCATTCTAAAACTGTGCTAGATAAATGGCAGAAGTTGATTGGTTGGGAAGCAGTTAAGATACCGCCTCTCAGGATCATGGCGATCAGAATGCCGGCGCTGGAATCCTGAGCGGCGGTACAGTGCCGAAGCCGGAATACCGGCAAGACAGGTTATTCTCCCTCTATGGGTGTCCACGACACCCATACAGGGAGAATATAACCTGTGGCGAGCCCGCAAGGGGCTTTCTAGCACTCGCCCCGCTGCTGGCATACTACTGACCAGGATGCCGCGGTCTGTATACTGACTGCCGGCTTACCGGTTAGCGGTAATTCATACTGAACCCCATTGGTTGCTTTGGGCAACTTCTTTGGTTTATCTCTCTCCAAAGGATGAGATATCTCCTCTACAATGAGGACAAAAAACTTTGAAGCAGTTACTTCTGAGTGTAAAACATCTCCAGTATTCAAGTGACCTGACGGAAATGCTACTGTACAGCTTAGGAGCAGCACAGGCTGGTACCACATAGACATATTGCATAGTAATCAGTGTATTTCCTATAGTGGAATTTCTGCCGTACTGTGCCTCTCACCCAGTGGGCAGGACCTGTGCCCACTGGTGGACTAGAACATGGGGATTCTCATCACAGCTCGTATTTGTACATCTGTTTTTGTGTCTTGCTCAGTCCTCGGGTATGTTATAATGGCACTGGAAACAGCTGTACTTAATAAGCTTCACAATAAAAAGCGCGTCAAGGCAGCCTCATTCCTTAGTGTGTGTCTGTGCCCTGCCCTGCACATGTGCATGACAGCCTTCCTCTCTAGAGAGGCTGGCACAAATGTTTTTCTGCTTGGATCATGCTGGGAACAAGTACTATGTTTTTCCTTGATCCTCAGGATGCTGAATGTATCCCAAATACTGAACAGCACCAGAGATAAATGAAGTGTGTGTGGGGGTGGGTAGGGGGCGACGACACGGGATTCGGGACTGGATTTATCAAGCCGTGGAGAGTGATAAATCGCAATGTGATAAAGTGCCAACCAATCAGCTCCTAACTGTCATTTTTCAAACACAGCCTGTAACTTGGCAGCTAGGAGCTGGTTGGCTGGTACGTTATCACCGTGCAATTTATCACTCTCCAAGGCTTGATAAATCTGGTCCTCAGTATGATATCCTGGCTGCCGGGATCCCAAAGGTCAGGAGATAAACGCCAGGATCCCCATAGCCGGAATACCAGCGGTTAGCGCGTGTCCCCATGCGGACTTACAGTCCCCCTCAGGTGGTGGGGTTGACCACCACTCGAGGGGGGATTCCGGGCGACCGCCGGTATTTCACTGGATATCGGGATCCCGCAAGCCGGCAACTTGAATGCCCCTTGGTACGAGAATTCTTAATTGTTAATTGCTAATTTTTTTTTATTTATTTTTTTTCAAACCTTGCAACATTAGTGCTACCTGCCTGTAGTGCAGGGTGTTTTTGCAGTAAGTTGTCTGTTCAGTACAGTGTGGTTGTTATTTCCATCACTCTGAAGGTCAATTGGTAGTTTCAGTGTAGGGTTTGTTGGGGTTCCCTGCACAGTGATGTATATTTACTGTACAGTAAATATAATAGTTTCTTAGTCATCCCATTGGAGGACCTTGTGGGCTGTTTGGAAGAGCTTTATCTGTGTGAAGCACCTTCCTTTCAAAACAGACATTCCTGGATGTAAGCAAGTGAACCCTGTAGGATGTGGTGAATGTATGAAGAGAGAGCATCATGTGTTGCTCCTCTCAGGAGGCACTCGCAGATTTGGTAGAATGCGTAGAGATTTTTCAGGGTGAGAAACTTTACACAGGATCTAACTACTCAACGCCAGTGAGGCATTCTGGAGTAATCTATATATAGAATGCAAAAATGGTCGCTGTGATTTAGCACATCCTGTAAAAACACCTGGACTTCCAGAAATAGTGACAGTGTTCTCTGGTGAAAGTCAATCCTGAATCTGTTTTAACGCTTTCTGTCCAGCAAGCTGGACATTATGAATGCCTCACTCTCAGAAGATGACTGTCTTCCATACTCTATTGTAATTACTAGCTGAAACTGGTTTATGCGTAGTCTCAAGCACCTTCTCATGCATGCCATTTATATGGGTATCTGGTTGGAAGATCTACAGTAAAACGATAGTCAATAGGTCCGCATCAAAAGGTTGTGCCCCAAATGGCTACAGACCCCAGGTCTCACCATGGTGTATATTAAGAGCTCTCTCAGAATGGGCAAGAGCTGTTATTTGCCCTTTGCTTTTCCTCCAATGTGTAGCAGTGTATGGGCTGCTGGCAGGCACTCCCTGCACCTGAGATCTGGCGGCTTTTGTCCTTGGTGGATACTACGCCAACTCGGAAGTCAGGCCTCACAAGCCATAACTGTGAAATACGTTTTCTACTAACAGCTTTCTGGGGTAATTTAAATAAGGTTTCTCTTACGTCCTCTAGGATGCTGGGGACTCCGTAAGGACCATGGGGTATAGACGGGCTCCGCAGGAGATAGGGCACCTAAAAGAACTTTGACTATGGGTGTGCACTGGCTCCTCCCTCTATGCCCCTCCTCCAGACCTCGGTTAGATTCTGTGCCCAGAGGAGAAAGGGTACAAAGCAGTGAGCTCTTAAGAGTTTGCTGTTTTAAAGAATTTTGTTCGGTTTTTTATTTTCAGGGAGTCCTGTTGGCAACAGGCTCCCTGCATCGTGGGACTGAGGAGAGAGAAGCAGAGCTGGCTTGTAAGGTTGGGCACTGCTTCTAGGCTACTGGACACCATTAGCTCCAGAGGGAGTCGGAACACAGGTCTCACCTGGGGTTCGTCCTGGAGCCGCGCCGCCGTCCTCCTCACAGATGCCGAAGATAGAAGCCGGGTGAGTATTGAGGAAAAGACTTCAGGCGGCAGAAGACATCAGATCTTCATGAGGTAAGCGCGCAGCGGTAAGCTGCGCGCCATTGCTCCCAGACACACACACACACACGGCACTGTAGGGTGCAGGGCGCAGGGGGGGGGGGGGGGGCGCCCTGGGCAGCAATAAACCTCTATTTGGGCATAAATATGTTGGATTTGGCTGTGGGACAGTAAATCCACGGACCCCCGCCATTTTCTTACAATATCATGAGGGGACCGAAGCTCGCCGTCGGGTGGGCGGGGCTTGATCCTCGGCACTAACCAGCGCCATTTTCTCCACAGAGGCTGCATGAGAAAACGCTGGCTCCCTGTTCTCTCCCCTACTGAGCTTCACAGGCTGGGAAAAAAAGAGGAGGGGGGCACATTGGCGACGCAGTGAGTGGAGATTAACATTATAAATATATAAAAGCGCTATCTGGTCATATATTCCAGTGTTTGGGCGCTGGGTGTGTGCTGGCATTCTCTCTCTCTCTGTCTCCCCTAAGGGCCTGGTTGGGGTTTTGTCCCCTTATGGGTAACCCCCTGTGTGTGTGGGGTGTTTGGTAATTGTGTCGACATGTCTGAAGCGGAAGGCTTCTCCAAGGAGGAGGTGGAGCAAATGAGTGGTGTGTCCCCGTCGCTGGTGCCGACTCAGGATTGGATGAGCATGTGGCATAGGTTAAATGCAAGTGTGACATCTTTACATGAAAGGCTTGATAAGGCTGAATTAAGGGGAACATCAGGGGGGTCAATCCTCGGATTGGACCGATTCACAGGGCCCGTCGGGGTCTCAAAAACGTCCCTTAACACAAGACACTACTACCGACACGGACTCTGATTCCAGTGTCGACTATGACGAAGTAAAATTGCACCCTAGGGTGACTAAAACCATTCAGTGTATGATTGTGGCTATTAGGGATGTCTTGCATATTGAGGATCAACCCTCGGTCCCCGACACAAGGGTACACATGTTTAAGGAAAAGAAACAGATTATTAATTTTCCCACATCTCATGAATTAAATGAATTCTTTATAAAAGCTTGGGAGACTCCGGAGAAGAGGCCGCAGATCCCCAAAAGAATTTATATGGCATACCCCTTCCCTAAACAGGACAGGGAGATTTGGGAATCACCTCCCACTGTGGACAAGGCACTGACGCGCTTGTCCAAGAAGGTGGCGCTACCGTCTCCTGACACAGCTGCCCTTAAGGACCCTGCAGATCGCAGGCAAGAAACTACCTTAAAGTGTATTTATTCTCATACGGATGCTGTACTACGACCGACGATTGCGTTGGCATGGGTGTGTAGCGCAGTTGCAGCTTGGGCAGATGAGCTGACAGATAATTTTGAAAATATGGATAAGGATACTATATTCTTAACTCTAGGCCATATAAAAGACGCAGTCTTATTTATGAGGGATGCTCAAAGAGACATTGGATTGCTGGCTTCTAGGGCCAATGCCATGTCGGTCTCAGCGAGACGATCCTTATGGACTCGCCAATGGACGGGTGATGCGGATTCCAAAAAGCATATGGAAGTACTACCCTATAAGGGTGATGTATTGTTTGGGGATGGGCTGACGGACCTGGTTTCCACAGCTACAGCAGGTAAATCAAATTTTTTACCATATATTCCCCAACAGCAAAAGAAAATGCCACCCTATCAGATGCAGTCCTTTCGGTCGCACAAGTCCAGAAGAGGTCGGGGATCCTCCTTCCTTGCCAGAGGTAAGGGCAGAGGCAAAAGAGCACCTGCTTCGGCAGGCGCCCAGGAACAAAAGTCCTCTCCGACTACTCCAAAACCCACAGCATGACGCCGGGACTCCCCTGAGGGAGTCCGCACAGGTGGGCGCACGTCTTCGACTTTTCAGCCAGGTCTGGGTCAGCTCAGACCTGAATCCCTGGGTGTTAGAAATAGTTTCCCAGGGTTACAAACTGGAATTCGAAGAGGTGACCCCGCGCCGATTTTTCAAGTCGGCCCTACCAGTTTCCACGTCGGAACGGGATGTAGTGTTAGCTGCAATTCAAACGCTGTGTATACAGCAAGTGATAATCAGGGTTCCCATGAACCAGCAGGGAAGAGGTTACTACTCAACCCTCTTTGTGGTCCCGAAACCGGACGGTTCGGTCAGACCTATCTTGAATCTGAAATCCCTAAAAGATTCAAATTCAAAATGGAATCGCTCAGAGCAATAATAGCCAATATGGAGGAGGGGGAGTTTATGGTGTCTCTGGACATAAAGGATGCGTACCTTCATGTCCCCATATATCCCCCCCATCAAGAATTCCTGAGATTCGCTGTACAGGATTGTCATTACCAATTTCAGACGTTGCCGTTTGGACTTTCCACGGCCCCGAGGATTTTCACCAAGATAATGGCGGAAATGATGATGGTCCTGCGCAAGCATGGAGTCACAATTATCCCATACTTGGACGATCTCCTGATAAAAGCGAGATCAAGGGAGAAATTGCTGAGCAGTGTGGCGCTCTCTCTGAAAGTGCTCCAGCAACACGGTTGGATTCTAAATCTACCGAAGTCGCAGTTGATTCCGACAACTCGACTACCGTTCCTAGGTATGATACTGGATACGGAACAAATGAAGGTCTTTCTTCCAATGGAGAAAGCCCAGGACATCCAGAACATGGTCAGAGACCTGCTGAAACCGAAAAGGGTGTCAGTTCACCAGTGCACTCGAGTTCTGGGAAAGATGGTTGCGGCCTACGAGGCCATTCCATTCGGAAGGTTCCATCAAGGACTTTTCAATGGGACCTTCTGGACAAGTGGCCCGGGTCCCATCTACACTTACATCGAAAAATTACTCTGTCCCCAGGGGCCAGGGTGTCTCTCCTGTGGTGGTTGCAAAGTGCTCACCTACTGGAGGGTCGCAGATTCGGAATTCAGGATTGGATCCTGGTTACCACGGACGCGAGCCTCCGAGGATGGGGAGCAGTCACACAAGGAAGAAATTTTCAGGGACTTTGGTCAGACCAGGAGTCATGCCTACACATCAATGTGTTGGAACTCAGGGCCATATACAATGGCCTTCGACAAGCGGAGAGTCTTCTTCGAAACCTACCGGTTCTGATTCAGTCAGACAATGTCACAGCAGTGGCTCATGTGAACCGCCAAGGCGGGACAATAAGCAGAGTCGCGATGGCGGAAGCCACCAGGATTCTTCGCTGGGCGGAAAATCACGTGAGCGCTCTGTCGGCTGTCTTCATTCCGGGAGTGGACAACTGGGAAGCAGACTTCCTCAGCAGACACTATCTCCATCCAGGAGAGTGGGGACTTCATCAAGAAGTCTTTGCAGACATAATACGTCTTTGGGGAACTCCTCAAATAGACATGATGGCGTCATGCCTCAACAAAAAGCTTCGGAGGTATTGCGCCAGGGCTCGGGACCCTCAGGCAGTAGCAGTAGACGCTCTGATAACACCGTGGGTGTTCAAATTGGTCTACGTGTTTCCTCCTCTTCCTCTCATCACAAAAGTGTTGAGGATCATAAGACGAAGAAGCGTACAGACGATACTCGTTGTCCCAGACTGGCCTCGAAGGGCCTGGTACTCAGATCTACAAGAGATGCTCACAGGAGATTCCTGGCCTCTTCCGCTGAGGGAAGACCTGTTGCAACAGGGGCCCTGTGTATTTCAAGACTTACCGCGGTTACGTTTGACGGCATGGCGGTTGAACGCCGAATCCTAGCAAAAAAGGGAATTCCGGAAGAGATCATCCCTACTTTAATAAAGGCTAGGAAGGAGGTGACGGTTAAGCATCATCACCGTATCTGGCGAAAGTATGTGTCTTGGTGTGAGACCAAGAATGCACCTACGTAAGATTTTCATCTGGGTCGTTTTCTCCACTTCCTACAAACAGGAGTGGATATGGGCCTGAAATTAGGCTCTGTTAAGGTGCAGATTTCGTCCCTCTCGATTTTCTTTCAGAAGGAATTGGCTTCTCTTCCAGAAGTCCAGACGTTTGTAAAGGGAGTGCTGCACATCCAGCCCCATTTTGTGCCTCCAGTGGCACCATGGGACCTCAACGTGGTGTTGCAGTTCCTAAAATCACACTGGTTTGAACCGCTTAACAAGGTTGAGTTGAAATTTCTTACTTGGAAGGTGGTCATGTTGTTGGCCTTGGCATCGGCAAGGCGAGTATCAGAATTGGCGGCTTTGTCACACAAAAGCCCCTACTTGATTTTTCATGTGGATCGAGCTGAATTGAGGACACGTCCGCAATTTTTGCCTAAGGTGGTTTCTTCATTCCATGTGAATCAACCTATTGTGGTGCTTGTGGCTACAAGTGACCTGGAGGATTCCAGATCCCTGGACGTAGTCAGGGCCTTAAAGATTTATGTAGCCAGGACGGCTAGAATTAGGAAAACAGAGGCCCTGTTTGTCCTGTATGCGGCCAATAAGATTGGCGCACCTGCTTCAAAGCAGACTATTGCTCGCTGGATCTGTAATACGATTCAGCAGGCTCACTCTACGGCTGGATTGCCGGTACCAAATACGGTTAAGGCCCATTCAACTAGGAAGGTGGGCTCTTCTTGGGCGGCTGCCCGAGGCGTCTCGGCATTACAACTTTGCCGAGCGGCGACTTGGTCGGGGTCAAACACTTTTGCTAAATTCTACAAGTTTGATACCCTGGCTGATGAGGACCTAGCGTTTGCTCAGTCGGTGCTGCAGAATCATACGCACTCTCCCGCCCGATTGGATGCTTTGGTATAAACCCCATGGTCCTTACGGAGTCCCCAGCATCCTCTAGGACGTAAGAGAAAATAAGATTTTAAACCTACCGGTAAATCTATTTCTCCTAGTCCGTAGAGGATGCTGGGCGCCCGTCCCAGTGCGGAAACTCTGCAAGACTTGTATATAGTTGTTGATTACATAAGGGTTATGTTACAGTTGGAATCTGTCTTGGACCGTTGCTGTTTTTTGTTCATACGGTTAACTGGATATGTATGATCCAGGTTACATAGTATGATTGGTGTGGGCTGGTATGAATCTTGCCCTTGGATTTCCAAATCCTGCCTTGTAGTGTCCATCTCCTCTGGGCACAGTTCTCTAACTGAGGTATGGAGGAGGGGCATAGAGGGAGGAGCCAGTGCACACCCATAGTCAAAGTTCTTTTAGGTGCCCTATCTCCTGTGGAGCCCGTCTATACCCCATTGTCCTTACGGAGTCCCCAGCATCCTCTACGGACTAGGAGAAATAGATTTACCGGTAGGTTTAAAATCTTATTTTTGTTATTCAAAGAAAGAGTGTTCCTAGTAGAGATGAGCGGGTTCGGATTCAATGCCAGAATTAATGCCAGTTCGGTTTTATCCAGATTTTTCCTATTGGCTATCCAAAACACGTGATATGCGTGAGCCAATAAGATGCTGTTTTGAGAACCGAGTAAAACCGAACCCGGTCATCTCTAGTTCCTAGTGGCAGAAGTGGTAACAAGATGATTTTGACCTTCAAGGAGGTCCTCGTGGGGCTGCCTTGTTTTGAACTAAGATGTAAATACTTTCTTATTTTTATTCTGAGTAGTTATTTACAAGCATATATTCATTAATATGACATTTGTTTTCTTTGTAGGTTTTCTTTCTGTTAAGGAATCTGCTTGCAGTACAGTATATTTAGTTGAAAGTACCTCTCCAGCTGGGGTATAGAGGAGTATATCTCAGATCTCTGTTTAAAGTTTTAGAAATTGCAACACATTTTTTACTTATTTTTTTATTTTATATATTCGGGTACGTTTCAGGAACCTGTTTGTGATGCAGACTTGTGTTTACGCTCTCCTTGACAACAGCACTCCCTGGCAGTTTCATCACAGCATTAATTCCACATATACTGTGGGTCTGTGTCGTGTGAGTGTCTGAGTTTAGTATGGGGTTCTTCCCCTGTTTCAGTTCCTGGGGCAATAGGAACTGAAAGAAAATGATGATTAAAGAAACGCTTTTATTCACACGCTATAGCTACTGATCCAAGTCCGCACACAAACAGTTTATCACCAGCTGTCTGTCCATTTAGCACAATTTTCCATTGTGAAGTGAGCAAACTTAACAATTATCATAAATCATAATATGTGCATTTGCTACAATCAGGAGCCTTCACATAGCGCATACTTCAAGGGTAATCTAGTAAAAGGCAGTTCTGTTCAGCAGTTGCAATTTTCTTGCAGTAGCCATAGTAAAATAAGGATAACTGCCCATACTGTACTTTATAATCTAGCGATTTAACCATACATTTTGCAACTTCTGGTGTTTTTGAATGATTTAGAACTGGGCAATGAGTTAAACTTTTATTTCAATGACCCATGCGTTTTAACACAGGGCAAGTCCACCCGCATGCCTGATTCACCCTATCCCCCCCCCCCTTCCCCCCCAGACATGCAAAAGCATCATAGGGCAGCAATGCTTTCGCATGTTTGAGGTAGCCCTCTGCCTACGCAGCCTAGCTGTGAAGTCAGGCGGCTACCTGCCATGCTTTGGGTTGCAGCAGCCGCCACGGACCACCCTGCAAATGGTCCGGACACACCTGCGTTGTCCGGACCACGCCCACCCCACCCCCCAACACTGAGTCGACACAACATTTAATGCCGCTGCGACACCCCCTCCCGCCCAGTGAACACCTGTGCCTGTCGGGCAGTAGCGATCATAGAAGTGAGATGCCGTTGCATCTCATTGTGTGCACACCCACAGTGCGGCTGCTGCGCGTGCACACACTTCACCGGGCTTCAGCCTGCGAACACTGCCGCTCCAACGTCCAGGTCTGATTTATGTCCTAGCCCGGGAGAGAACGGTGCAAAAAAAAAAAAATAGACAACCATCTATATGCTGCTTTCTCCTGCTCTCCTCATAATGGAGCAGATGCGTTGGGTGCGCAGTACACCTGCAGATGTCAACTGATTTAACAGTCTCCAGCCATTTGTGGACAGGGAGGGGGCGGCGATTGTAGCCATTTCATAAGACAAAGGCGTGTTGCCTCCGTTCTGTGCGAATGCCATGGCCAGGGTCTCCGTCTTCCGATGAAGATTTACCTGACCTCTTGGACGGACCTGCGACAACTGGAATCCGTAATCTCATGGGTCACTCAGCCGGCCTATGGTGTCGCAAGTGATCCAATGCTTTATCCACAGACTCTACACTGGATCATGCATGCAGGAGGCGCCCTGGTGGGTTACCATATCTGAGCATCACTGCTGCATCCAAGCAAGCAACAGCGGCGCTAACTACGATCACATCCGAATCAGGGCCATCGTGCATGCCAGGGTAATAGCGATTGTATCCTAGCTAGCCCTGACTAGTAAATGGTGGAGCTTGGGGAACTGCAAGCACCAGCATCTCCAGTGAGCCCTTTGTGACCTATAGTTTCACCATAGCTGTAATAGGAAACAAAAATTGGTGTCATGCAAAGGGTTTATTTTCAAATTTTCTATATACATAAAGCGGTAACAGATTCTATGTAGGACCGCCGGGATCCCGTGCATCAGGAAGCTTCCCATAGGACTAACCTATTGTAGGTGGGAGGGTCAGTACCCACTTAGCCAGTTACAAGCAGCTCTCTACGCCTCCTGCTTATGACTAGCTGAACTGGTATTGAAGCTAATGGTCAATCCCAGATCCGCTGAGAGGTGAGGTTCATCACGGTTGTGGAAAAAAATTAACATACTTTTCCAGCTTAAAGGTCTACACAGCAATGAAGTGTTCTAGTGGTGAAATAATGTTGTGGTACAAGGTTGCAGCTAATCTCTACTAAATGGTAGTGCACGCTAGTCTTCACCTTATATTGCAGCATTTCTTTCCTAGCAGGAGACTTTCTTCCAGGATTACAGCGCCCCATCCATAGAGCACAGTGTGGTCACCCCAATGGTATTAGCGTGACACTTGTGTTATCGCTCCCTGTATTGACTACCTCTGTCATGCAATTTGAACTCTAGGAGCTTTTTCTCTACTTTCCGCCTGTACAGTTCTAGACATTGGGCATCATGGTGGCACAGGAGGTTTTGTGTTCAATTTTCACTAAGGCACATGGATGGAGTTTGTATGTGCTTTCTGTGGTTGTGTGGGTTTCCTCCATGTACTCCAGTTTCCTGCCACAAATAAAAAAGATACTGGTAGTTTAATTGCATTCTGACATGCGTGCATGTGGTAGGGAAAGGTCTGTTGGAACCAGAACTGATATGAATGATTAAAATATGTGTGCAGGTGAATGTTGTGAGTTGTTCAGCGGCACATCACCGCTAATTGAATTAGCCCCTAAGTGACCTTATATTGGGGTTTCCATATATGCATGTGTCATTAGATTGCTATGTCTTCCAACGTGTGTACCCTGTTTCTATAAAACTTGTATGGCATTGGTAAAAATGAAGGCATTTGTGTAGCCTAACTGCATTTGACTTTCCATGCACATTGTATGCTATATACAAACAGTGTTGGAAATTTGCAGTAACCAGTTTCTTCTATTAGTCTAAAGTAGTACCAGACTAAACAAAGCAACATGATTGCGATGGCTTAGTGCGCATTTTACTCATGTTAGTATATGGCAGTATCCTACTTTTTAGCATTGCATGTGTTTTTGTTTTGTTTGTTTTTTTTTATTTACTTTTATTAGAAAACAGTGTGTTTGTTATGTTAGAGCGCCCACCACTACAGCGACATAAAGGTCCTTTCACATGTTCACAGAGGCCCGGAAAAACCCAATTTAATTTTTGCCCACGTTCCCCACCCCCTCTTTCTTGGAAAAAAAACAACAAACCTTAAAAATACACTAATGTATTTTAAATTAAAAATCTACAAATAGAATACTGTATACGTATGCCGATGTAATGGATTTTCTCTTACGTCCTAGAGGATGCTGGGGTCCATATTAGTACCATGGGGTATAGACGGGTCCACCAGGAGCCATTGGCACTTTAAGAGTTTAATAGTGTGGGCTGGCTTCTCCCTCTGTGCCCCTCCTACCAGACTCAGTTTAGAAAATGTGCCCGGAGGAGCCGGTCACAGCTAGGGGAGCTCTATAGAGTTCTCTTAGAAAAAGTTTTTTCTTTCTTTTTTCAGAGCTTGTTATTTTACAGGGAGGCTGCTGGCGACAGCCTTCCTGCAGCGAGGGACCGAGGGGGGGGGGGGGAGCAGTGTCCGCCCTGCGGGGTCTTGAGCCACTGCCCCCGTTGACTGGACATTGAGCTCCAGAGGGGTCCGATCGCGCCCCGCTACAGGGGAACGCTTACCCCGGCAGCCAGCCGCCACCCCCTCAGGGAGCTGAAGTGTGGCGAGTGAGTCACTGTCCCCTCCTGATCAAGGCGTCGTCCAGGGAGAGGTTGTTGCGGTCCATCGCGCTCACGACACAGCTGCTCAGGAAGCACGGTTGGATCCTGAACCTTCTAAAGTCTCATCTGGAGCCGACAAGGCGGCTGACTTTCCTGGGAATGATCCTCGACACGGAAGTGCAGGGGATATTTCTCCCGGTGGAGAAAGCGTTGGTGATTCAAACAATGGTCCGGGATGTCCTAAAGCCTACCCGGGTATCGGTTCATCAATGCATACACCTTCTCGACCTTATCAGCTGGACCTCTTGGACCAGTGGTCGGGCTCTCACCTACACATGCACAAGAGGATACGCCTGTCTCCGAAAGCCAGGATTTCACTCCTCTGGTGGCTGCAACTTCCGCACCTTCTGGAATGGGCGAAGGTTCGGAATTCAAGACTGGATCCTTTTAACAACAGATGCAAGTTTAAGAGGTTGGGGTGCAGTCGCTCCAGGGGAAACCTTTCAGGGACGATGGTCGGATCAAGAATCCCTTCTCCCAATAAACATCCTGGAACTCAGGGCCGTGTACAACGCCCTTCTGCAAGCAGCACACCTACAGGATCGGGCTGTTCAGGTGCAGTCGAACAATGTGACCACAGTGGCCTACATAAACCGAGAAGGCGGAACGAAGAGCAGGGCTGCCATGTCAGAGGTGTCAAAAATCCTCATCTGGGCAGAAAGGCACACTGTGGCGATGTCTGCAAACTTCATTCCGGGTGTAGACAACTGGGAAGCAGACTTCCTCAGCAGACACTATCTCCATCCGGGAGAGTGGGGCCTCCATCAGGAGGTGTTCGAGGAGGTTTCCGGTTGGTGGGGGGTTCCTCACATAGACATGATGGCCTCCCGCCTCAACAAGAAGCTACAGAGGTACTGTTCCAGGTCAAGAGACCCACAGGCAGTGGTGGTGGATGCACTGGTAACACAGTGGGTGTTCAAGTCAGTGTATGTGTTCCCTCCACTTCCTCTGATACCAAAGGTTCTTCAGCTCGTGAGAAGAACAAAGGTACGGGCAATCCTCATTGCTCCGGACTGGCCAAGGAGGGCTTGGTACGCGGATCTGCTGGATCTTCTGCTGGAAGATCCACGGCCTTTACCTCTTAGAGAGGATCTGCTCCTGCAGGGGCCGTTCGCTTATCAAGACTTACCGCGGCTACATTTGACGGCATGGCGGTTGAACGCCAGATCTTAGCTCGGAAAGGTATCCCGAGTGAAGTCATTCCTACCCTGATACAGGCCAGGAAGGGGTTAACGTCTAAACATTACCATCGCATTTGGAAGAAATGTGTTTCTTGGTGTGAG
Organism: Pseudophryne corroboree; assembly: GCF_028390025.1. Taxonomy (NCBI): domain Eukaryota; kingdom Metazoa; phylum Chordata; class Amphibia; order Anura; family Myobatrachidae; genus Pseudophryne; species Pseudophryne corroboree. The sequence continues at coordinate 916,213,665 of NC_086445.1, read as the reverse complement.
GCCAAGAAGTTTCTGGCGGTGAAGTTTCAACTTGGACGTTTTCTCCTTTTGCTGCATACGGGGGTGGATATGGGACTGAGATTGGGCTCCATCAAGGTCCAGATCTCTGCTTTGTCCATCTTCTTCCAAAAACAATTGGCTGTTCTTCCTGAGGTTCAGACCTTTTTGGAAGGGGTTGTGCACAACCAGCCTCCCTTTGTGGCGCCTACGGCACCATGGGATCTTGATGTGGTGTTGCAGTTCCTGCAATCTACTTGGTTTGAGCCTCTACAGGAGGCCAATCTCAAGTTTCTCACGTGGAAGGCGGTCACCTTGTTGGCCTTGGCTTCTGCACGACGCGTGTCGGAATTGGGGGCTTTATCTTGTAAAAGCCCCTATCTGATCTTCCATGAGGACAGGGCAGAACTTAGGACTCGTCCACAGTTCCTGCCTAAGGTTGTGTCGGCTTTCCATATCAACCAACCTATTGTGGTGCCAGTGGCTACTGACTCAATTACTTCAAAGGCCTTGGTTGTATTGAGGACTTTGAAGATTTATGTGAAGAGGACGGCTCGTCATAGGAAAAGTGACTCTCTGTTTGTCCTCTATGATCCCAAGGAAATTGGATGGCCTGCTTCTAAGCAGTCGATTTCGCGCTGGATCAGGTTCACTATCCAGCATGCCTATTCCACAGCAGGATTGCCGTGTCCGAAAACTGTGAAGGCCCACTCTCCTCGTAAAGTGTGCTCTTCCTGGGCGGCTGCCCGGGGTGTCTCGGCGGTACAACTCTGCCGAGCAGCTACTTGGTCTGTCGAACACGTTTGCCAAGTTTTTACAAGTTCGATACTTTGGCCTCTGATGACCTCAAGTTTGGTCAAGCAGTGTTGCAGGAGCCTCCGCGCTCTCCCTCCCGTACTGGGAGCTTTGGTACATCCCCATGGTACTAATATGGACCCCAGCATCCTCTAGGACGTAAGAGAAAATAGGATTTTGGTTACCTACCGGTAAATCCTTTTCTCGTAGTCCGTAGAGGATGCTGGGCGCCCGCCCAGCGCTGCGTTTTCCTGCTTTGGTTTTATAGTTCAGTTCTGCCTGGTTCCTAGGTAAGTTCTACGCTGTTTACGGTTTTCAGCTGTTGCTGAGTTTTTCCGGCATGTTGGTCGGATTTACATGTTGTGTGAGCTGGTATGAATCTCGACACTATCTGTGTAATTCCTTCTCTCGAAGTTTGTCGTCTCCTCGGGCACAGTTTCTAGACTGAGTCTGGTAGGAGGGGCATAGAGGGAGGAGCCAGCCCACACTATTAAACTCTTAAAGTGCCAATGGCTCCTGGTGGACCCGTCTTTACCCCATGGTACTAATATGGACCCCAGCATCCTCTATGGACTACGAGAAAAGGATTTACCGTAGGTAACCAAAATCCTATTATTGTAGAGTTCAAATAATTTCTCTAACGTCCTAGTGGATGCTGGGGACTCCGTCAGGACCATGGGGATTAGCGGCTCCGCAGGAGACAGGGCACAAAAATAAAGCTTTAGGATCAGGTGGTGTGCACTGGCTCCTCCCCCTATGACCCTCCTCCAAGCCTCAGTTAGGTTTTTGTGCCCGTCCGAGCAGGGTGCAATCTAGGTGGCTCTCCTAAAGAGCTGCTTAGAAAAAGTTTTTTAGGTTTTTTATTTTCAGTGAGTCCTGCTGGCAACAGGCTCACTGCATCGAGGGACTTAGGGGAGAGAAGTGAACTCACCTGCGTGCAGGATGGATTGGCTTCTTAGGCTACTGGACACCATTAGCTCCAGAGGGAGTCGGAACACAGGTCTCACCCTGGGGTTCGTCCCGGAGCCGCGCCGCCGACCCCCCTTACAGATGCCGAAGATGGAAGAGGTCCAGAAGCAGGCGGCAGAAGACTTTTCAGTCTTCCTGAGGTAGCGCACAGCACTGCAGCTGTGCGCCATTGTTGTCAGCACACTTCACACAGCGGTCACGGAGGGTGCAGGGCGTTGGGGGGGCGCCCTGGGCAGCAATGTATTATACCTTTTTATGGCTAAAAATACATCACATATAGCCCTTTGAGGCTATATGGATGTATTTAACCCCTGCCAGATCTCACAGATTCCGGAGAAGAGCCCGCCGAAATAGGGGGCGGGGCTTATTCTCCTCAGCACACAGCGCCATTTTCCTGCTCCGCTCCGCTGTGAGTAAGGCTCCCAGGACTCTCCCCTGCACTGCACTACAGAAACAGGGTAAAACAGAGAGGGGGGGCACTTTTTTGGCGATATAAATATATTTAAGCTGCTATAAGGATACAACACTTATATAGGGTTGTTCCCATATATATTATAGCGCTTGGGTGTGTGCTGGCAAACTCTCCCTCTGTCTCCCCAAAGGGCTAGTGGGGTCCTGTCTTCAATAGAGCATTCCCGGTGTGTCTGCTGTGTGTCGGTACGTGTGTGTCGACATGTATGAGGACGATATTGGTGTGGAGGCGGAGCAATTGCCGGTAATGGTGATGTCACCCCCTAGGGAGTCGACACCGGAATGGATGGCTTTGTTTATGGAATTACGTGATAATGTCAGCACATTACAAAAATCAGTTGACAACATGAGACGGCCGTCAAACCAGTTGGTACCTGCCCAGGCGTCTCAGACACCGTCAGGGGCTGTAAAACGCCCTTTACCTCAGTCGGTCGATACAGACCCAGACACGGACACTGAATCTAGTGTCGACGGTGAAGAAACAAACGTATTTTCCAGTAGGGCCACACGTTATATGATCACGGCAATGAAGGAGACTTTGCATATCTCTGATATGGGAAACACCCCCTAGGGTGGATAAGGCGCTCACACGCTTATCAAAACAAGTGGCGTTACCGTCCCCTGATACGGCCGCCCTCAAGGATCCAGCTGATAGGAGGCTGGAAACTACCCTAAAAAGTATATACACACATACTGGTGTTCTACTGCGACCAGCCATCGCCTCAGCCTGGATGTGCAGTGCTGGGGTGGTCTGGTCGGATTCCCTGACTGAAAATATTGATACCCTGGATAGGGACAGTATTTTACAGACTTTAGAGCAATTAAAGGATGCTTTTATTTATATGCGAGATGCTCAGAGGGATATTTGCACTCTGGCATCGAGAGTAAGTGCGATGTCCATATCTGCCAGAAGAAGTTTATGGACACGACAGTGGTCAGGTGATGCGGATTCCAAACGGCATATGGAAGTATTGCCGTATAAAGGGGAGGAATTATTTGGCGTCGGTCTATCGGATCTGGTGGCCACGGCAACGGCCGGGAAATCCACCTTTTTACCTCAGACCCCCTCCCAACAGAAAAAGACACCGTCTTTTCAGCCGCAGTCCTTTCGTTCCTATAAGAACAAGCGGGCAAAAGGACAGTCATATCTGCCCCGAGGCAGAGGAAAGGGTAAGAGAGGGCAGCAAGCAGCTCCTTCCCAGGAACAGAAGCCCTCCGCGGGTTCTGCAAAGCCCTCAGCATGACGCTGGGGCTTTACAAGCGGACTCAGAAACGGTGGGGGGTCGACTCAAGAATTTCAGCGCGCAGTGGGCTTGCTCACAGGTGGATCCCTGGATCCTGCAGATAATATCTCAGGGTTACAGGTTGGAATTCGAGAAGTCTCCCCCTCGCCGGTTCCTAAAGTCTGCTCTGCCAACGTCTCCCTCAAACAGGGCGACGGTATTGGAAGCCATTCACAAGCTGTATTCTCAGCAGGTGATAGTCAAGGTACCCCTCCTACAACAGGGAAAGGGGTATTATTCCACACTATTTGTGGTACCGAAGCCGGACGGCTCGGTAAGACCTATTCTAAATCTGAAATCTTTGAACCTGTACATACAAAAATTCAAGTTCAAGATGGAGTCACTCAGAGCAGTGATAGCGAATCTGGAAGAAGGGGACTTTATGGTGTCCCTGGACATCAAGGATGCTTACCTGCATGTCCCAATTTGCCCTTCACATCAAGGGTACCTCAGGTTCGTGGTGCAAAACTGTCATTATCAGTTTCAGACGCTGCCGTTTGGATTGTCCACGGCACCTCGGGTCTTTACCAAGGTAATGGCCGAAATGATGTTTCTTCTACGAAGAAAAGGCGTATTAATTATCCCTTACTTGGACGATCTCCTGATAAGGGCAAGGTCCAGAGAACAGCTGGAGGACGGAGTAGCACTAACCCAAGTAGTGCTGCAACAACACGGGTGGATTCTGAATTTCCCAAAATCTCAGTTGACCCCGACAACACGTCTGCTGTTCCTGGGAATGATTCTGGACACGGTTCAGAAAAAGGTGTTTCTTCCGGAGGAGAAAGCCAGGGAGTTATACGAACTTGTCAGGAACCTCCTAAAACCAGGAAAAGTGTCTGTGCATCAATGCACAAGAGTCCTGGGAAAGATGGTAGCTTCTTACGAAGCAATCCCATTCGGCAGATTCCACGCACGAACTTTTCAGTGGGATCTGCTGGACAAATGGTCCGGATCGCATCTGCAGATGCATCAGCGGATAACCTTATCGCCACGGACAAGGGTGTCTCTTCTGTGGTGGTTACAGAGTGCTCATCTGTTAGAAGGACGCAGATTCGGCATACAGGACTGGGTCCTGGTGACCACGGATGCCAGTCTGAGAGGCTGGGGAGCGGTCACACAGGGAAGAAACTTCCAGGGAGTATGGTCAAGCCTGGAGATGTCTCTTCACATAAATATACTGGAGCTAAGAGCGATTTACAATGCTCTAAGCCTGGCAAAACCCCTGCTTCAGGGTCGGCCGGTGTTGATCCAGTCGGACAACATCACGGCAGTCGCCCACGTAAACAGACAGGGCGGCACAAGAAGCAGGAGAGCAATGGCAGAAGCTGCAAGGATTCTTCGCTGGGCGGAAGATCATGTGATAGCACTGTCAGCAGTGTTCATTCCGGGAGTGGACAACTGGGAAGCAGACTTCCTCAGCAGACACGATCTACACCCGGGAGAGTGGGGACTTCATCCAGAAGTCTTCCACATGATTGTGAACCGTTGGGAAAAACCAAAGGTGGATATGATGGCGTCTCGCCTCAACAAAAAACTGGACAGGTATTGCGCCAGGTCAAGAGACCCTCAGGCAATAGCTGTGGACGCTCTGGTAACACCGTGGGTGTTCCAGTCAGTGTATGTGTTTCGTATTGGGTGTATACACAACCGCCCCCACACTCAATTTGTGTGGACAGGTGTGTATACTCTCAGGCGCCAGTAATTGCTGAACTGAAGGAGATTTCAATAATAGCAAGGACTGCTGCTCCTAATTATAGCAGAGGGAGCTTTTCTAATTGGAATCATCCTAACAGGCTGATCTTTGAGGTGATATAAAGGTCTAACTATACATGGTAATTGCCTATTGGAATCAATATATGTGTGCACACATTTTTTCCGGGACACTGATGAATTGTAGACACGTGAATGTAACCAGTGTCTAAAAAAGCTGAATCAGCTGGTCCATTAATACATCAAGTGGACATTATGAAATCCATAGTGAAAATCCAAGCCTCGGTTCTTTAGTTAATTTTTAATTTTTAATTTTTCATTAAGATATGTGGAGCACTTGCACTAGAAGCTCATACACATTTATCATGGTCTTAATGTATGTTATTTATGCTGCAGCATTATATGTTAATAAATTATAATTTGTATTTTATATTTCAAACAGCATTATTGTAATTATTATTTATTTGTCTCCTATAATTAGTGAGGTCAGCGCTCCTGATTTTCCACAGGGGGTCACACCCTTGTGGGTAGTTTGAGTGTATGTGTTTCCTCCTCTGCCTCTCATACCCAAAGTACTGAGAATTATACGGCGAAGGGGAGTAAGAACGATACTCGTGGCTCCGGATTGGCCAAGAAGAACTTGGTACCCGGAACTTCAGGAGATGCTCACGGAAAATCCGTGGCCTCTACCTCTAAGACGGGACCTGATTCAGCAGGGACCGTGTCTATTCCAAGACTTACCGCGGCTGCGTTTGACGGCGTGGTGGTTGAACGCCGAATTCTAAAGGAAAAAGGCATTCCGGAAGAGGTCATCCCTACACTGGTTAAAGCCAGGAAGGAGGTGACTGCACAACATTATCACCGCATTTGGAGAAAATATGTTGCGTGGTGCGAGGCCAGGAAGGCCCCCACGGAGGAATTTCAATTGGGTCGATTCCTACATTTCCTGCAAACAGGATTGTCTATGGGCCTCAAGTTGGGGTCCATTAAGGTTCAAATTTCGGCCCTGTCGATTTTCTTCCAGAAAGAATTGGCTTCAGTTCCTGAAGTCCAGACTTTTGTAAAAGGAGTACTACATATACAGCCCCCGATTGTGCCCCCAGTGGCTCCGTGGGACCTTAATGTAGTTTTGGAATTTCTCAAATCCCATTGGTTTGAGCCACTCAAATCGGCGGATTTGAAATATCTTACATGGAAAGTAACCATGCTACTGGCCCTGGCTTCAGCCAGAAGAGTGTCAGAATTGGCGGCTTTATCGTATAAAAGCCCATATCTGATTTTCCATTCGGACAGGGCAGAACTGAGGACGCGTCCTCATTTTCTGCCTAAGGTGGTGTCAGCGTTTCACCTGAACCAGCCTATTGTGGTGCCTGCGGCTACTAGCGATTTGGAGGATTCCAAGTTGCTGGACGTTGTCAGGGCATTGAAAATATATATTTCAAGGACGGCTGGAGTCAGAAAATCTGACTCGCTGTTTATACTGTATGCACCCAACAAGCTGGGTGCTCCTGCTTCTAAGCAGACGATTGCTCGTTGGATTTGTAGGACAATTCAACTTGCACATTCTGTGGCAGGCCTGCCACAGCCTAAATCTGTCAAGGCCCATTCCACAAGGAAGGTGGGCTCATCCTGGGCGGCTGCCCGAGGGGTCTCGGCATTACAACTCTGCCGAGCAGCTACGTGGTCGGGGGAGAACACGTTTGTAAAATTTTACAAATTTGATACCCTGGCTAAAGAGGACCTGGAGTTCTCTCATTCGGTGCTGCAGAGTCATCCGCACTCTCCCGCCCGTTTGGGAGCTTTGGTATAATCCCCATGGTCCTGACGGAGTCCCCAGCATCCACTAGGACGTTAGAGAAAATAAGATTTTACTTACCGATAAATCTATTTCTCGTAGTCCGTAGTGGATGCTGGGCGCCCATCCCAAGTGCGGATTGTCTGCAATACTTGTACATAGTTATTGTTAACTAAATCGGGTTATTGTTGTTGTGAGCCATCTATCCAGAGGCTCCTCTGTTATCATGCTGTTAACTGGGTTCAGATCACAGGTTGTACGGTGTGATTGGTGTGGCTGGTATGAGTCTTACCCGGGATTCATAAATCCTTCCTTATTGTGTACGCTCGTCCGGGCACAGTATCCTAACTGAGGCTTGGAGGAGGGTCATAGGGGGAGGAGCCAGTGCACACCAGGTAGTCCTAAAGCTTTATTTTTGTGCCCTGTCTCCTGCGGAGCCGCTAATCCCCATGGTCCTGACGGAGTCCCCAGCATCCACTACGGACTACGAGAAATAGATTTATCGGTAAGTAAAATCTTATTTTTTCCGTTCTTCACTTTCCCATCCTCCTGACCCCAGGCCAACATTGCTTTGTAACCATATCATACAGTGCACCAAGAACCTTTGCAATCTGGTGGACCTTAGATAGATTCAAAAAATAGTACCTATCCTTGTATATCAATGCCGTTTTCCTTATAGATTGTAAGCTTTCGAGCAGGGACTTCCTACCTCTATGACTGTTATTACCCAGTCTTGTTTTTTCACTGTTTCCAATTGTTTTATTTTGTTATCATTGTTTCCAATTGTAATGCGAAATGGAATTTGCTGCGCTATATAATAATTTGTTTATAAATACAATAAATAAATTAGAAGTGCTTTTCCAGTGTAGGTGCTAGGTTTGAACGGCTATTATTTGAAAATTGCCAAATGAGCAAATAGATAAACTAAAAAAAAAAAAAAAAAAGTGAAAAACAGAAAATTGGAAACATTTGAGGCCTCGTGACATCCCCCCGCCCCTGGCGACATTGCCCTCTGCCTGATAACACTTTGCCAGACTTGTCTCCTCGCAGCTAGTAAAGTTTTGGTGGACTGGCAGATAACTTAGTGGTGGCTATGGTTTGAATTACATTTTGCACTGGACACCTTTTGGGGTTATTTTTGGTATGGCAATAAAATAGATTAATTTGTATGTGCGTTCTGATGGGTTTTGTATATGCAGCTGTTTCCTTCACTGCAGACCTGTAGGAGCAGCTCATGACAAACACACAGTATCCTCTTCTCCCAGTGAATGGAGTTTAACGCATCAATCTTAAACCTGTGCCCTGTGCAGGTTTTCTTGGCATCCTGTAGTCCATGCTATTACAGTTTAGAAACAAGGATGGGGCATAGTGGTTATTATTGTGCCCTTTTTATTTTTTGGCTTCAGTGTTCAGTGCCCACAAACCTACAACTTGATATGTTGTATATAGTTTTAAAGGAAACTTTAATATGCATACATGGTTTATAGATATGCCTGGTAGGTAAGCCATTTACTTGCACAGTTTGCTTTATTATTGCTATGTGGCATGCTGTCAGGTGCCAGGCGTCCCTAGGCATTTTGATTACGTTGTTACTGCAGACGCTGTGCCAGGGATCTGGAAGTCTGCTCACTATTCCACCCACCTCTCTGCATGTTCGTGTTGTGGTTTGGGTATGAGTTGTTTGTTGGCTCCATCATTATCATTCAGCTGTTAGTGTAGAGTAGCTGTCTGCTCCTGTGTGTCAGACAGACGGGTGCTGGGCTGCCCACTTCCTCCGCTCTGGTGGGATTTTCTGCCAGGGCATTGTCTGGATATGGACTGATTCATACATGAAGCCCTCAGTCTGTCTGAGAGATAATGCACAGCTAATCACTTGCAGGTGCTGTTAGGTGAGCAGTGTCTGTCCTTTCCCACTGGCTGCTTGGCAGGGTCATCGCACCGGATGACTATCCCTGTGATAAACTATTACGTATTGACGTTAAGTGGACGTGCATGTCAGCTGACCTGAAACCATTGTGTGCAGAACTTTAGGCTTCCAGTTGTAATTTGGTAGTTAGTCATCTTCTCTCTAACATCTCACTTATTTGTGCATTCTGTAACTTATGGCAGACTTTTTTTGTTCTCTTTATATTGTCTCCATGAATCATTTAGAAGTGCAGGAATAACATATGGTGGTTATTTTATGCAAATAGACCTGCCCATAACTAATCTATATGGATATCCCACCATGTGACATCAAAATGAGGAGAACAGCCTGGTGGTAGAATAGATGAATGGGTAGAGGTCTGCCCGAATGATGGGTAGATTGATATATATATATATATATATATATATATATATATATATATATATATATATATATATATATATAATCTCTATCTCTATCTAATTATTTTTTCTATTTATTGACAGGACATCAGTTACATTTATACAAAATGTAAATTGTTATATATAATAATTTAAAAAGAGAATAACCCTGAAAGGTCAAGAGGACTCAAGGAGTGAACAAATGGAATTGCTAAATCTACACATTCTGCTAGTACGCTAATGTCTCATGCTATCTTGTAGTGTTAGACGATCATGTATCTTTAAGCGCCTTGAGTCCTGCTTGAGAAAGAGCGCTGTATCAATAAAATTATTATTATGATTATTTGTAATTTATTACAATAGGGATTGAAGCTGGTGCTCGTGATGTTTAGTCAGTGAGACTTTTCCTACCAGCATGCAGATATTAGCATTAAGCACCTGTAATGGCTGACCATTTTCAGTCCTAATCATTTATCAGAGGCACATTGAGAGCGATTTGTTTGGCTACATGTGTGAAAACAAATGACCAGCGCTAGATGTGTTTCACCAGCTACAGACGTGGCTACCATTATTCACGAAAAATCTACCTCCGCGATACATATCTTCATTGCAGTATTCTCTGGTCTATCTGTCTCACTAACATTACCCCATTCTTAATGTTACTTTCTTATACAGCTGAAAGTACTGTCTTACTTTCCTGCTCTTATTCCTCTATACAGTATATGATCCCTGACATCTGTTATTATTCGTGTTCTCTTGCAGCTCCCCCTCTGGATGCATACTGTAACTGCACTAGATGTGGCCCTGTCAGTATCGTTCTCACTCTTCCTTCCATTGTCTATGGTGTCATTTCCTTAGCTGTATTGTGACTGAGAGCAGTGCTGCCTTGTACCTTTAGCAGACTCACTGGCAAGGGGATGTGTTTATCCCTTTTCCTGGAGATTATCTGTGCAAGCGCTCTGTGACAGTTACAATAACAAGGGCTGTGTGTTGTGTTTCCCAGAGAAAGGGCCCTCTCTGCTGAAAGATGTATAGCACTAATTAGAAATACATAGCATCCGGCCACATGGCAGCTTTCTCCTCACCGCCCGCTTCCTGCTTTCAGACAACTTTGACGACAGTTGGTTTATGTTTTCCATGAGTATAATGTTCTCTGAGAAAGAAGAGAATGTGTCTCAGATCAGCGGGAAGAGCTGGTAATTTATGATCCTACTTTAGCCCAGGTAGATTTATAACCTGGAGAAATAGAAGAAAACCAAAAACCCTGTTGTAAATTGCCCACTGAGTTTAAGAAGGCTATGATCTACACATCTGAAGTTCTGCTTACTCCCCGTCCTCATCCTCCCAGTGCCAGCTGTGGGTACCTCAAAGTGGGATGCATGTATAGTCTTTGTACAGACTGCCCTAGCTGATAAAGCATTGCTGAGGCTCGTGTAAGGGCAGAACATTTTAATAGTCATTTCTGCATTGGGGTACACTGTGTTCCACAGGGAATACATCGGGGTGTAGAGTTGGATCTTGATCCGAGGCACTAACAGGCTAAAGCTTTGACTGTTCCCAGGATGCATTGCAACGTCTCCTCTATAACCCCGCCTCCGGACACTGGAGCTCAGTTTGTAAGTTGGTGCCTGTAGAGCAAGTTACTAACAGGTGGGGCTGCGCTAGGCAGCCCTGAAAAGAGCTTTTTAAGAAGACTTCAAGGGCCACAGCACTATTTATGTCATTCTGACATTCTGTACTGCGGCTCCATCAGCGCTGCATACGCCCGTGGCCGGGTACCCAGGTACTGGCAGCTGACGCTCTCCTGTATCACGTGGCTGCACATCAGGGAGGAGGTAAGAGGGTCCCCCAGTTGGAACCCGCCGGTAAATCGCGGTCCCAGGAGACAGACCGCGCCACTGGCATGGACACTGTACTGCACAGGGACCCCACTATATCCACCAGGGCAGGGAGCACATGTCGAATTTAACAAAGATCCGTTTTACATAGGCTCCACAGTACCCGGTGGTGAGGACCAGCATAGGGAATAAGGCGCTGACTTGTAGCCCCTCCCCCAGCTCCGGGCACCATCTACTGCTGGTGTTCCTGCCCTGGAGCTGCATTTCACTCTCCCTCACTCCCTGACAGAGATTTTGGCGCCATCTTTACAAGTAGTTGCGGCTGGTCTCCGGAACTGCAGGGCATTATCTCTTCTGTAAATCCGCCTGTCTCATCAGCGCTGTGATTTTACGGGCACTTAAGTATTCTACATGTCATTTTAAACAGTGTCAGTTAAGAAAAAGTGTACTTCTATCTGAATATTTGGTACAAGTATTCGGAGATAGACATCCAGTATCTACTGTGCATATATGTAGTTTTACTTGTCCATTGCAGTTTTATTGTTTATCTGTAATAACTTCTGCATTGTACCTGTGACTGAGTGTGCCTGTGGCTGCTGTGTGGATTTCATTCTCGTGTATCACACTTCTTGCTCTCACTATGGGCCTGATTCTGAGTTGATCGCAGCAGGAACTTTGTTAGCAATTGGGCAAAACCATGTGTACTGCAGGGGGGCAGATGTAACATGTGCAGAGATAGTTATATTTGAATGGGGTTTGTACAAACTGAAATCTAAATTACAGTGTAAATATAAAGCAGCCAGTATTTACCCTGCACAGAAATGAAATAACCCACCCGAATCTTACAAACTCTGCAAATGTTATATCTGCCCTCCCTGCAGTGCACATGGTTTTGCCCAATTGCTAACAAACTTGCTGCTGCGATCAACTCAGAATTACCCCCTATATTCTGTACCCTGGGGGGCTAGGTGCGTCGGGGTCTTAGATAGAGATATCTATCTATCCGTCTGTCTATCTGTCTCATATAGATATATATAGATATATATAGATATATATAGATATATATAGATATATATACCATAGTTCCCAATGCTTACCCTGAAAGGGTTTAGACAAAAGGAGACCAGCACACCACCATATGAAAAAATATGAAAAACATTTAATGAATCAGTAGCATTATCAGGCCTTTTGAAAAAAGTTTTTAGTACTCATCATGAGGCTTTCAGCAGTATTCAAGCAGAACAGCCATCCCAACGGCCCGTTTCGGTTGTCACACCTTCATCATGGGGTCAAGGTGTGACAACCGAAACGGGCCGTTGGGATGGCTGTTCTGCTTGAATACTGCTGAAAGCCTCATGATGAGTACTAAAAACTTTTTTCAAAAGGCCTGATAATGCTACTGATTCATTAAATGTTTTTCATATTTTTTCATATGGTGGTGTGCTGGTCTCCTTTTGTCTAAACCCTTTCAGGGTAAGCATTGGGAACTATGGTATCAATAACAATTGACACGGCACCCTTCTAACATCCTTTAAGTGTGTGCGCTTCACCTCTGGACTTTTTATAGATATATATAGATATATATAGATAGATAGATATATAGTGCTACACAGTATATACTGTTTCGTATTTTTTACTGTGTATTTCAGTCACCTCATACCGCTTTAATTCTCTGTGCCCTGTATTTACTGTCACATAAATCAGGGGGTTATTTGCAGGTATTGTGTCTAAGGCTACATTCCCTATAATATCTGCCACAGGGCGGGAAATCCGCAGACGCTACTGCATCATGCAGTGCTTGCACCAAGGATTTACCTGAGGGGGAAGTTTTAGCTGATGGTTCAGGCACTGGGTGCCATACCTCTCCCAGTCAGCCCGCAGCACCTGTGGCCAATCAGAAACCACCTTGTTCTCAAGTATGCTGAATACATTTGTGACACGTCTTACGCCCCCTGTGGGTCCCCCTGTGCCATTACAGCCACATATTGTCCCTGTAGTTAATCCGCCCTGGGCGGACACTCTGCCTACCCAGATACAACTATTAAATCAATCTTTGGTTGGACAAAAATGTACCCACGCTCTTCTGGGGTCAAGGGGTTATATAAGTGGGCCGCTTCCTCCTCACGATCCACTAATAGTCAGTGGATCCACAATCCACTAATACTCAGATAATTCATCTGATGAGGATGGGGAATATACTGATCCGTCAGACACTGATACAGTGGCTTCTGACGAGGAAACTACAACTCAGGTTGATGTTCCTGACCTAGTGGAGGCTATTAAGCCGATTCTTCAAATTGATGATGAGATGGTTCCAACTACTGCGTTTAAGAAACCTGATAAATTCAAACATCAGAAAGTTACTAGTCTTACCACATTCTGACCCTTTAATTGACCTGCGTCATAAATCCTGGTAGTCTCCAGAAATAAATTTTACCTGTCTAAAAAGATGCTAGCTCGTTATCCTTTCCCTGCGGAGTTGAGTAACAAGTGGGAAACTCCACCGCCGGTGGACTCTCATGTCGCCCGTCTTGTGGTGTTATCTACCCTGCCTGTTTCCACCATTACCTCACTGAAGGAGCCGACGGATAAGCATGTGGAGGGATGCCTGAAATCTATTTACTCTCTTACCGGTGCTGTACATAGACCCACTATAGCAGTGATGGCTAACGTTGACACTCCAGCTGTTGTTGAACTACACATCCCAGCATGCCCTGCATCAGTTTTAGCATGGCCAAATAGCAAAACTGTAGCAGGGCATGCTGGGATGTGTAGTTCAACAACAGCTGGAGTGTCAAGGTTAGCCATCACTGCACTATAGCATCCTCCTGGGCTGCGAAAGGAATTATAGCATGGGTTCAGGCATTAGAAGAAAAGCTACCTCAGGATATTTCGGACACTGCCAGACAATATCTGTCTCATATTACCACAGCCTCCCACTATATTCATGAGGCGTCCTCTGAGGCAGGTGTAGTGGCAGCCAAGGCGTCTACTACGTCTATCCTGACTCGCCAAATTCTGTGGTTGAGGTCCTGGAAGGTAGACCTGGACTCCAAAAAGACATTGGAGGTGCTCCCTTTTAAGGTAGACATCCTTTTTGGGGAGGATCTGAATAAGATTGTGACGGATTTGGCGACTGCTAAGACTGCGTTTCTCCCAAGTACTAATTCTTCTGCACCGAAGGCAAAGAGTACCACTTTTCATTCCTTTTGACTTCCAGGTAAAGCAAAGGGTTAGGCGTACCCGAGACAGGCTCATACTTCCAAATCCACTAAGCCCAAGCCTAAACAGTTCTGGGTCGCTCGTCAGCCTGCTTCCAAATAAGGAGGCCCCAGGGTGGGAGGCCAACTTCTGCAATTCGCCCAGGCCTGGTTACAGACCACTTCGGACGCCTGGGTGAGGGAAGTTATCTCTCACGGGTATGCAGTCTCTTTTAAGAGACGTACCCCTCGCCAGTTCTGCTCGACTGTTATCCCTTCGGATCCATTGAAAGCACAAGCTATACACTTTGTTGTGCAATCCCTCCTGGACACTGGAGTGGTAGTGCCGGTACCCCTGAGAAGCAGGGGATGCTATTCGACCCTGTTTCTAGTCCCGAAACCAAATGGGTCCTTCGGGCCTATACTCAACCTCAAATCATTGAACAAATTTGTGAGGGTGTCCAAATTTCGGATGGAAAACCTGCGTTCTATTGTACTGGCCATGAAACGCGAGGACTATATGGTATCCCTGGACATACAGGATGCTTACTAGCACATACCTATTGCCATTTCGCATCAGCAATATCTGCGTTTTGCTATTGGCAACCTACATTATCAATTCCAGGCTCTGCCATTTGGTCTGGCCACGGCCCCTTGGATTTTCACCAAGGTCATGGCCGTGATGACGGCCCTTCTCCCCTATCAGGGTATCAGGATCCTGCCATATCTAGACGATTTGCTGGTTCTGGCGAACTCCCAAGATGTTCTCCTCAGTCATCTGAAAATGACGGTCCAATTCCTACAAGCCCACGAGTGGCTCATCAACTGGAAGAAGTCCTCGCTGGTCCCTGTTCGGAGCATGGTGCATCTGGGGGCACTGCTGGACACACACAGCCAAAGACTGTTTTTGTCTCCAGAGAAAGTCCTGAAACTTCAGGACAGAATCAGATACTTCCTATCTCGCCCAAGAGTGTCAATACACTCGTCGTTGCAGGTACTAGGCCTCATGGTGGCTGCTTCGACATGGTAGAGTACGCTCAATTTCATTCAAGTGCACGCCGGAGAGTGGAGTCTTCATCCGGAAGTCTTTCAACTCCTAGTGACAAGTGGGGTCTACCAGATGTAGACCTGATGGCTTCTCGACACAACCACAAAGTTCCAGTCTTCGGATCAAGAACAAGGGATCCTCAAGCAGCGTTCGTGGACGCACTGGCAATTCCATGGAACTTTCGGCTGCCATACGTGTTCTCTCCAGTGTCACTCCTGCCCAGGGGTGCTACGGAAGTTCAAGCAAGAAGGAGGAATACTACTAGTCGCTCCAGCGTGGCCCAGACGTCATTGGTTCTCAGACCTGCAGGGTCTTTCGATAGAGCGTCCTCTTCTACTTCCTCAATGCCCAGACCTCCTTGTTCAAGGCCCTTGTGTCTACCCAGACCTGGCCAGGCTGGCTTAGACGGCGTGGCTCTTGAAGCTTCACTCCTGAGGGCCAAAGGATTCTCCGAGGCGGTTATCCAAACTATGCTGAAGGCCCGCAAACCGGCTTCTGCACGGATTTATTATAGGGTCTAGAATTCTTACTTCACCTGATGTGTTGCTAAGAATTACGACGCATACAAGTTCAGCACTGCCAGACTTTTGGCTTTTCTGCAACAAGGCCTGGACTTAGGCCTTCGTCTGGCCTTCCTCAAGGTTCATATATCTGCCTTGTCAGTGTGGTTTCAGAGGAAATTGTGTTTATTCCTGACGTTCATACTTTCACTCTGTATTTTACGGATTCAGCCTCCCTATGTCCCTCCTGTGGCTCCATGGGATATGTCCGGTTATCTTGAATGCCCTGCAAGAGTCTCAATTTGAACCTCTTGAGTCTGTGGACCTTAAATGCCTTACGCGCAAGGTCGTCTTTCTGCTGGCTATTGCCTCTGCTAGGCGAGTGTCGGACTTAGGCGCTTTGTCCTTACGTTCGCCCTTTTCTGATTTTTTTCCCCGTGACCGGGCAGTTCTTAGAACTTGCCCCGGTAATCTACCTAAGGTGGTGTCATCTTTCCATCTTAACCAAGAGATTGTGGTTCCGGCTTTTATCTCTTCTGGTTTGTCCTCCAAAGAGCGGTCTTTGGATCTGGTAAGTGCTCTCCTTATTTATGTGGAGAGGACTGTCTTTATCAGGAGGTCAAATACCCTTTTTTGTACTTTTTGGTTTCCACAAACGTGGCTGGCCTGCAAATAAGCTGACCTTGGCCAGATGGATTAGAATGGTGATTGCACAAGCGTATGCGAAGGCTGGACTCCCAGCTCCTGCTGCTATCAAAGCCCATTCTACTCGGTCTGTTGGACCTTCTTGGGCGGCCTGCCGAGGCGCATCCGCTGAACAAGACGGATACGTGGTCCTCAGTGACCACGTTCATTAGTTTCTATGCTATCGATACTTCCGCCTCCCAGGATGCTTCCTTTGGACGCCAGGTTCTTGTGCCCGCTATGGAGCGCCCCCTCCCATGAGAAACTGCTTTAGGACATCGCCGATGTTATTCCCTGTGGAACACTGTGTACTACGCTGCAGAAAAGGAGGTTTATGGTAGACTTACCATAGTTAAATCTCTTTCTGCCAGATACACTGGGTTCCACATGGCGCCCACCCTGACGCACCTTGCTTCTTTGGGTTTGTATGGCATTAGCTGCTGGTCCCTTCTCCTATCGTGAGAATGTGGTTCTATGTGACTAACATCTGCTGTCTCTTTTTCCTGCTACTGCATTGGACTGGTTAACGAAAGTGAGCTCCAGTGTACAGAGGCATGGTTATAGAGGAGGCGGTGCAATGCATCTTGGGAACAGTCAAAGCTTTATCCCAGTGGTTTCCAAACTTTTTGAATCATGGCGCCCTAGAGTACCAGATTTTTTTCATGGCACCCCTAGATCAAAAGTTTCTCATTGATAAATTTAGAAAGAAATATTACTTTTAAGTAGATTGTGTTTATATGTCATCCTTAGGCTCAATTGTGTGGTGAGGGACAAGATTTGCTTCTGTTTGTCCCCATATTTTATGACTGACAGCTTCCAGCACTGGTTTTGCCTATTATATTGACCATAAATAATTTGAATTGGTCCTGGACCACCAATCCAAGGCACTCCTGCAAGTGTCCCGAGGCACCCCAGGGAGCCACGGCACACAGTTTGGGAACCACTGCTTTAGCCTGTTGGTGCCTCGGATCAAGATCCAACTCTACACCCCGATTGTATTCCCTGTGGAACCCAGTGTACCTCGCAGAAAGAGATTTAACTATGGAAAGCCTACCATAAATCGCCTTTTTAGCACTTTGTCTAATACCTTCTACATATGTGAAATCATTTGTATATGTGTCTGTATAAAGTAGACAAAATAGGTGAAAAAGTTAAATAATTATTAGCAAGGATCCTGCTCTTGAGTGCCCACAGTCCAGTATATATGTGTATGCATATGTTATTTCCTTATGGTTAGATTTATGTCTAGAAAAATGTTAGGCTTTATTTCCTGTGCAAATTGGCAGATGTATTAAAATACAGCTGCTGTGCCGTGACCTTTCTTAAAGAGAAGGGAAAACAAAATCTTAAGTGAGGTATTTGGGCAGTACAGCATGTTGGTGGTTTAAGGATGTGCCCAGTGACACTTCCCGTACGGGCTGAGGACTGCTGTCATATTGGTGTAAGATCTGGCTCTGAGGAGTATAAATATACACATGTCCTTCCTACAGTTCACAAACGTTTGTTCTTGCTGAAATTGGGAGAAATGCAAAGAATATGAATTGTGTGCAATTTCCAGAACCAAATTACATGTGACATACTGTAGGTGTGCATTATTGCTTCAACTGTTACTGAAGTAGTTTTTTTTTTTTTTAAAGTGCTGTAATGGTATGAATGAGCCAAAATGTTCTCTCAAGTTATTGGACTGTGCCATTGATCATGTCATTATTGGCTGTAGCAGTGTGACATAAGCAGTAGGGAGCGACCACAGAGTACTTTACAGCTGGAATACAAGTATTTTAGAACTAGGCTATTCTTGAGTAGCTGAAACTTATGGGGGGCGCCCTGGGCAGCATAAATATACCCCAAATAAGACTGGCAGAGTACTTATATATACTGCGGAGGCTGTATAATTCCAAATCCCCCGCCAGTATAAAGATTTAGAGCGGGACCGAAGCCCGCCGTCGGGGGGCGGAGCTTGATCCTCCAGCACTAACCAGCTCCATTTTTCTCCTCAGCATGCTGCAGAGAAGCTGCCCCGGACTCTCCCCTGCTGTATGCTAGTACAGGGGGCCAAAACGAGGGGGGGGGGGGGGGGGGGGCACATTATTTGGCGATAAGTTTGGTGTTTTACACACACATATATATATATATATATATATATATATAAAAAGCGCTGACAGACTGGGATTTTTTGTCTCAGTGTATAGTGGCGCTGGGTGTGTGCTGGCATTCTCTCTCTCTGTCTCTCCTAAGGGCCTTATTGTGGGTCAGTCCCCATAATATTAGGTATCCCAGTGTGTGTGGGGGTGTCAGTACGTGTGTGTCGACATGTCTGAGGTGGAAGGCTCATCTAGGGAGGAGGCAGAGCAGATGATTGTGGTGTCTCCGTCGGCGCCGCCGACACCTGATTGGATGGATATGTGGAATGTTTAAAATGCTAATGTGACTTATTACACAAAAAGCAGGAAGTCAATCCATAGCTTGACTGTGTCACAGGGCCCTTCGGGTTCTCAAAAACGTCCTCTTTCCCAGGTAGTAGACACTGATACCGACACGGATTCCGACTCCAGTGTCGACTATGATGATGCTAGGTTGCACCCAAGGGTGGCCAAGAGTATTAAATATATATTGTTGCAATAAAAGATGTTTTGCATATCACTGAGGACCCCTCTGTCTCTGACACGAGGGTATGCATGTTAGGGAAAGAAACCTGAGGTAACTTTTCGCCCATCTCACGAGCTGAACGCCCTATTTGAAATAGCTTGGGAAACTCCAGATAAGAAACTGCAGATTCCCTAGAGAATTATTATGGCGTATCCTTTCCCCTCAGAGGACAGGTTACGGTGGGAATCCTCACCCACGGTGGACAAGGCTTTAACGCGCTTGTCAAAAAAAAAAAAAAAGGTTGATACGGCAGCCCTCAGGGATCCTGCTGATCGCAGACAGGAAACTACCATACGGGTGCCCTACTAAGGCCGGCTGTAACGTCAGCATGGGTGGGTAGCACAGTTGCAGCGTTGGCAGATATCTTGTCATCTGACTTTGACACCCTAGATAAAGATGCCATTTTGTCGACCTTGGGTCACATTTAGACGCGGCGTTATATATGGGAGAAGCTGCGAGAGATATTGGGCTGTTGGGTTCCAGAGCCAATGCCATGGCAATTTCTGCTAGACGGTCCCTGTGGACCCGCCAATGTACAGGTGATGCTGATTCAAAAATATGGAGACTTTGCCTTACAAAGGTGAAGCTTTATTTGGGGAGGGCCTCGTGGTTCTGGTTACCACAGCTACAGCGGGTAAATCTTCTTTTTTGCCTTATGTGCCCCCACAGCAAAAGAAAACACCTCAATATCAGATGCAGTCCTTTCGGTCGCATAAGTTCAGAAAGGGTCGGGGCTCTTCCTTCCTCGCTAGAGGTAAAGGTAGAGGGAAAAGAGCGCCTGCTACGGCTAGTTCCCAGGAACAAAAGTCCTCCCCGTCCTCTACAAAATCCACTGCATGACGCTGGGACTCTGCTGAGGGAGTCCGCGCCGGTGGGGGCACGTCTTCGACTCTTCAGCTAAGTCTGGGTTCAGTCGGACTTGGATCCTTGGACGGTAGAAATTGTGTCCCAGGGATACAAACTGGAATTCGAAGATGTGCCTCCTCACCGATTTTTCAAGTCCGGCCTTGCCAGTTTCCTCCCCAGAGAGGGAAATAGTGGCAGCTGCCATACAGCAGCTGTATCATCAGCACAGGGCCGGCTCCAGGCCTACTAGCACCCTGAGCGAGAAGATTTAAGAGCCCCCCACCCCACCCCTATGCACCGCAGGCGCGTGCGCTCCTGGAAAAGTGGGTGTGGCCTCCTGGAAAGTGGGCATGGCCTAATAACTTGATATAATCAAACTATAAATATATTTTCACACCCCCTCTACGCACACAATTAGCAGCCTTACACATAATAGCCACAGTAGTTTTCCTTACACACAATGTCTCCAGTATAGTGCCAGCTACACATGACATGCCCCTCAGCAGTGCCAGCTACACACAATGTGCCCCCCAGCAGTGCCAGCTACACATGACAGTGTTCACTTTTTAGGGCAGGGTGCTGAACACAGGGAGGGCACATTTTTAAGTTAGGATGGCAAAATGATGTACATACTGTAATGCTTGGTGCTCCCCTACCTACATGCCAAAGCATGGACAGTGCGCGCCAAAGGCGCGCAGCAAAAAATTAGGGGCGTTGCTTCGTGGAGAAGGGGTGTGGCCAAATAATAGTTGCAATTCGCATTACACCACACAGTAGTGCAGCTAATACACATTGCACCAGGTAGAACCTCCTATACACATTGCGCCAGGCAGAGCACGTTAGACACTTTGCGCCAGGCAGAGCACTGAGACACATTGCCTAGCCACAGACGCCTAGCGGGAACACTACATGATATGCTCCCCAGCCGTGCCAGCTGCACATGACATGCCCCCCAGCAGTGCCAGATACATAAATGGTCACAGTGCCAGAAATGTCCCCACAGTTCCAGATACATAAATGCCCCTACAGTGTCAGATACATAAATGCCCCTACAGTGTCAGATACATAAATGCCCCCACAGTGCCATATACATAAATGCCCCCACAGTGCCAGACACATAAATGCCCCCACAGAGCCAGACACACAAATGCCCCCACAGTGCAGATATGCCCCCACAGTGCCATACATAAATGCCCCCATAGTGCCAGATACATAAATGCCCCCACAGTGCAGATATGCCCCCACAGTGCCAGATACATAAATGCCCCCCACAGTGCCAGATACATAAATGCCCCCCACAGTGCCAGATACATAAAATGCCCCCGCAGTGCAGATATGCCCCCACAGTTCCAGATACATAAATGCCCCCACAGTGCCAGATACATAAATGCCCCCACAGTGCCAGATACATAAATGCCCCCACAGTGCCAGATACATAAATGCCCCCACAGTGCCAGATACATAAATGCCCCCACAGTGCCAGATACATAAATGCCCCCACAGTGCCAATATGCCCCCACAGTGCCAGATACATAAAATGCCCCCACAGTGCAGATATGCCCCCACAGTTCCAGATACATAAATGCCCCCACAGTGCAGATATGCCCCCACAGTGACAGATACATAAATGCCCTCACAGTGCAGATATACCCCACAGCGCCAGATACATTATTGCTCTCACAGTGCAGATATACCCCCACAGCGCCAGATACATAAATGCCCCCACAGCGCCAGATACATAAATGCCCCCACAGCGCCAGATACATAAATGCCCCCACAGTGCCAGATACATAAATGCCCCCACAGTGCCTGATACATAAATGCCCCCACAGTGCCAGATATGCCCCCACAGTGCCAGATATATAAATACCCCCACAGTGCCAGATACATAAACGCCCCCACAGTGAAAGATATACCCCCACAGTGCAGTCATGCCCCCACATTTCCAGATACATAATTGCACCCACAGTGAAAGATATGCCTCCACAGTGCCCCCACACAGAGCCCGATCCATATAGTGCTTCATGATACCTGCGTGGTGGGAGGGGGAATGCCGCTGGGGACGCGGGCGGCTCTTCTAAAACTCTTGTGTGCGCGGCTGCCCGGCGTCTAACGTCAGACGCCGGCGCCGCACAGCCGCATACACAACGGTTTAAGTTTAGGCCAGGGAGCACTGCAGGCTGGCTCCAGGCACAAAGATGGTGGCGCCAGCGCGCGGCGCCCATTAAGGGTGGCGCCCCGCGCGGCCGCTCTAGTCGAACGTGCCTGGAGCCGGCCCTGCATCAGCAAGTGATTATCAAGGTTCCCCTGCTGCAACAGGAGAAGGGTTTTTATTCAAGCCTCTTTGTGGTCCCGAAACCGGATGACTCTGTCAGACCCATTCTGAATATAAAATCTTCTCTCCTCTGATTTATCACGATTCCTGTGTATGATCTGTTAATTAGCTTTCCTGCATAAACATTCTTAGTATTTTGTCAGACAGTGTGCTGAACCAATCCTAGCTTACTCTTTATGTACAGCCAGCTGAGTTGAACATTAAAGTTTATTGAAATTGTATCACTGGTGTGTTTTTGTACAATGTGATTTCATATGCAAATTCGCTCTGTTTTTGGTGGTGACCATACATTTGTATTTGTATCACCAACTACTGTCCATGCGGTTGTACAGGGATTGGAGCAATTATGTGATAAGCCAATAAGCAACCATTTTATTTTATTTTGTTTTTTTTCCTGTATTGTAGTGCTAGTCTATTGTCTTGGGGTTATGCCTAGCGATGCCCCCAGGAGCCTACATAGTATGTTGGGACTGGGCTATAACAAAATCACTAGTCCCTTAGCCTAGTGCTAACCTGGTGCTCTGGTGACCATTTGTATGCCTTCATAAACTCCTGCAACAGTAGGTTTAGCACATCCATCTTTGATTGAGCTGACTCAGTGTTCAGATACCCCTGTGTTGCTGGAAATCACTCTACCTCTTGCAGACTAGCAAGCTCAATTATACCCCTTTCAGATTCACAATAGCAAATTCCCGGGTTGATGCGCGTTCATGTGCAATAACCCGGCAAATATTTGTCAGTCTGAAAGGGGTGTAACTGGGACGTGTCAGTAACATCACTCACATCCTAAAACACAGCGTCATTGCTTTATGACGTACATGTAACTAACTTGTGTCCCTACGGTATACCTATCTGTGTGACTTTACTTGCCCCGCCCCCCCCCCCCCCCACCTGCTTACCTGTTACCTACTTGACTGTTGTATAGCAAACCGAAGACCAATTCCTAGTATACGCAAGTATACCTGGCCAATAAAGCTGATTCTGATTCTGAGGTGCAGTAGCAGATTGAGTAGATTGGCAACCCTTTTTGTTTTTAAAGAATTGAGCACTGTAACAGGCCAGTCCACAGCGACATGAGAAGGGGGGCTCTGCTCTCTGCAGCCGCTGGGGTGACTAGAGAGCGACGAACCGGTTTCCTACCGGGTGAAATAATCATTCAAGCCACTATTAGGACTGGTTATGAACATACTTCACAGATGCTATGGATACTTTCCTGCTATGGAAAGCCGTTCACCCCCACTGACATCGCTGGGCAACGGGGGAAAACGCCCAGTGTGTATGCACCTTAAGACTTTCGATAATATGTGGGGGGTTGTTTTTTTTTCTTTCTTTCCTTAAATGAAGCTATCCAGTACTCTTATTGGAGGCGTGAAAAGTAAACCTTGGAACCATGCAAACCATGCAACCTTAAAAAATTACTTTATTTGTATTGATTTTGCTTTGATACTTTTTAAAGTTTTTTTTTTTTTTTATTCATTTCCTAAAATAATTCATATTAGGGTCTATTGTGTGTTTATTTTTTTCTTCTCCAAAAATGAGTTTTAAAGTGATAGTGTTGCACAGTTATGTAAATTATGGCGTGAACATTAAGTTTCAAACAGCAGAGCTTACAATATTGTGTTGGGAGGTCACATAAGGTTGTTCATATTCGTATTGTTGGAGTTGACCAGTCCTCAACTGAAGGTACCAGGAATTTGTCTGTTTCCTTTTTTTCTTTCTTTTTTGCTGAGTGTCTTTTTATGTCATCAGACAATGGGAAGCATCTAATGAAGATTAGATCATTGATATAGATGATACTGTTTATAAGCCAGTGAGAATAAAAAGTAGTCGTACGAAACGAGGATATGGCATTCGGGTGTTATCAACAGTATATAGATAGTCAGTAGGTCAACAGGGTTAAAATATGGACAGTTAAATGCTGAACGTACTTGGATCGACAGGGTCAATATACAACTGATCGACCCTGACCCTCCACCAAGTCCCTAACCTTAATCCTAGCCCTAAACATCATTAAAAAAATATATTGACCATTTGTATTTCCGCTTTTTTAACCTGTCGACCTATTAACTGACTGTCTATTTTACCATCTACTATCCGGATACCATGGCATTCTGGATTATTCACAAGAGAACCACTAGGGGCAGGGAGGAGCTAGATTACATTGTTTTATTACTCCGTGTCCGAGAGAAAAAGTTTGGGGAATTCTGTAAGCCACTCAGCACGGCCTCTGTTTCCACCTACGGTTTTGTGATGGGGTTACATGGTATATTGCATGCAAGGAAACCCACACAGGAAACCAGCTCCGATACTTCTATACCCAGTTGCCCTATACTTGCTGATAATTACAGTAGATTGTGTGCACATCGCTGACATAGATCAGACTTTAATGTCAGGTAACTAAAAAAGTTCATGTTTCAGTTATACTGTATTATTTTCACGTGCTGCTCCCTTTCTCTGGAATTCCCTACCTCTACCGCTCAGACTCTCCACCTCTCTACAACACTTATAACGGGCTATCAAGACCCACTTCTTCACCAAACCCAGCCAAATTTCATCCTAACCCTCTGTTCCACGCTCTCTGTATACCCCATCTGTGTCACCCCAGTCTGTCTACTCCTCCCCTTTAGAATGTAAGCTCTAGCAAGTAGGGCCCTCTTCCGTCATGTCCTTATCCTTTTCTTTAATAATCTTCAACTGCACCAAATCCAGCAGTCTTCTGCCACCTGATACTTATTCCAGTGTCATGTGCTGATGTAGCTATGTTTATTTACCCTGTACTTGTCGTATATTGTCTTCAACTGTAAATTGCTATTTTCCTGTTTTAATTATTTGTTTATGTACTCTGTAATTTGGGTCTGCGGAACCCTTGTGGTGCCATATAAATAAAGGATAATAATAAATAATAATAATATTGTATAGGGTGCATGGAAGCATAACCTATATAGATCATGTGAGGGATTATGTCATTTCTTTGATATTTTCCATGGGTTCTTCCCAGGCCACATGAAACTGGAGATCATGTTTGACATTTTTCTGCGTTTTGGGTGGAATTTTGGTGGGGGAAGGCCTAAAATAAAGATAATCTTGAAAGGACATGAATTTTTACTTAATGTTGAGTACCTTTAGATATACAGGTTGAGTATCCCATATCCAAATTTTCCGAAATACGGAATATTCCAAAATACGTACTTTTTTGAGTGAGATAGTGAAACCTTTGTTTTTGATGGATCAGTGTACACAAACTTTGTTTAATACTAAAAGTTACTAAAAATATTGTATTAAATGACCTTCTGGCTGTGTGTATAAGGTGTATATGAAACATAAATGAATTGTGTGAATGTAGACACACTTTGTTTAATGCACAAAGTTACAAAAAATATTGGCTAAAATGACCTTCCGGCTGTGTGTATAAGGTGTATATGAAACATAAATACATTATGTGCTTAGACTTGGGTCCCATCACCATGTTATCTCATTATGGTATGCAATTATTCCAAATTACGGAAAAATCCCATATCCAAAATACCTCTGGTCCCAAGCGTTTTGGATAAGGGATACTCAACCTGTATCAGTATATGCTATTGGCACTTAAATATATAGCTGTGGTCCTTTTCCTTATTATGCTAAAGGGATTTATATTCATGTAGTGTTCATAACCCATGCAGTTCCTCTTTCCTGCCTGTGGTGTTGCTCTCTACTCTGGTGCTTCTAGCACACTCAGTGCTAAGATATAGACCAGAGTGTGCCAGAAGTACCAGAGCAGAGAGCGACATTGCAGGCAGGAAAGAGGAACTGATCGAGTTGATAGGTGCAGCGTGCCAGAATTAACACTTTTCCAAGGAATCGTTTTGAGGCTCATGGGTTTTGTGGCTGAATCTATTGTTTTGGGTAGTTTGCAAGTACAGGACTGTGTCCCTGATGGATTTTCAGAGAAGTAATTTGGGAATGAGTAGTGTAACAGAAGATGTGCAGAAGGGGTGAGTGTTACGTTCACGTTGTGACTTCTGTCCCCTTGCATGGCATTTTTTGAAGCATCGGTCATGAGAAATTACTAAATCTTGCAGTGCATTTGAGATATATATGGGTTCAGAATGATTTCCGGCGGTTGGGATACCGACCGTCAATAGACTGACAACGGTATCCTGACTGCCAGTATGCCGACAGCGGGGCGAGTGCAACAAGTCTCACAGGTTCTATTCCCACTCTGAGTGTCGGGAATAGTCCTGTTGTGTCAGTATTCCGGTTGCTGGCATTGCCAACTATCGGGTTTCCGTCGTCGTTATCCTGAACGCCGGGATCCCAACAGCCAGCTAGTTAAATGTATACCATCTAGCTATCTATCTAGTGCAGATGGTGATGGTGAGCTCATCCCAAATAGCCCAGGATTAACACAATGAAAGTTTGGTCAGCCAGACTAGTCAGGTTTATTTTGCCGTGACTTTGCTCCACCTCGGTGTACTGTGGAAGGTTGGCGAGATTAGCCAGTAAGGTAGGAAGGTACCCTTTATTGCTGGAGAAAATACACTGGAGTTTAATTTTTATATTTGTGTGAGCAAGAGTCCTCTGTCGAGGGGGGGATAGGAGATATTTATCAGGGTTTATTGGCAATGTCTCCTAAATTTGGGTACTCCTACATAATTGGTCTAATAGAACCAGTGCAGGTAGTGTGGTGATGCGGAATGTAGCACAGTTCTAGCTTAGTTTATATACAGTCATATCAATTTTGGTAATAAGAACGCTGCTTCTGGGCCTTAAACCAAAAATTATAATCTAATTTAAAATAACATATGTTGTGTTTTATATTGCCAGGTTAACAATCCGTATATTTCCCTGATAATATTACAGGCAAGTTTGCGATCTGTTGTATTATTGTGAAGGGACCAATTATCCTGTTGGGGTGGGTGGATGTCACCAGTCCATGTGATATTATTACTGATCAGTGAGGTACATTGAAGGTGAGTATTTAATTCTGGGCGAGACGTCTGTATTTTTACAAGTCTTCTAATTCCAACTGCCGGTGTTGGTCTACACTGAGTATCCCCTTTGGTTATGATAGTCACCTCTTATGTATATTGTTTACTTGTTAAGTGTTTATGGCATAATTACTTCATAGTGATCTATATGGGCATAACCTGAAACAAAATAGATTAAGGCGCTCAGTCTCAGAAAATTGCATATGTAGTCCTTATTAGATCCTATTGTGAATAGCTTCTATCATGTGTGATGTCCACAGAGATGGCGCTAGGGCCGGGGTTATCTACCATTACTGCATACACTTGCCAGAGCATTCTAAATTAATGTGTAACTGAACTATGAATCATATAGTGGACTTAAGTAAACCCAATGGTGGTAAACAAGCGTATTCAGCCTCAATGTGTGTATGTGTGATCAGCCTTGTGACAATGGGGATAATTCAGACCTGATCGTAGCAACAAATTTGTTAGCAGTTGGGCAAAACCATGTGCACTGCAGGGGGGGCAGATATAACATGTGCAGAGAGGGTTAGATTTGGGTGGGTTATATTGTTTCTGTGCAGGGTAAATACTGGCTGCTTTATTTTTACACTGCAATTTAGATTTCAGATTGAACACACCCCAACCAAATCTAACCCTCTCTGCACATGTTACATCTGCCCCCCTGTAGTGCACATGGTTCTGCCCAACTGCTAACAAATTTGCTGCTGCGATCAACTCTGAATTACCCCCAATGTCCGCATCCCTGAAAGAGTCTGAGAGAGTTATTTGGGTCCAGGGGAGTGCCCAGTATAAAACTCTGGTTATTTCAGTGTAACTTGAGTACATATTAGTAGTTGACTTGTGGTGTTTCAACTGTTATTGCGATTATGCTTTTAATACCAATGTGTTCTGTGATAAATTGTATTTATTATGTGTCACCCTAATTATCTTCCCTCTAAATATTCTTCATGGGGGATTTGAGATGGGTTCTTGCTGGGGAACCAGTGAGTTGAGTCTCCCACCCTGTAGATGTGTGGGTATACCCAACTTATTCAGCAGGACCAGACCAGTCATTGGGGCAGATTTATTAAGCCTGGTGAAGTGATGAATTGCACGGTGATAAAGTACCAGCCAATCATCTCCTAACTGTCATTTTACAGGCTGTGTTTGAAAAATGACAGTTAGGAGCTGACTGGCTGCGTTATCAGGCTTAATAAATCTGCTGCTATGTTCCTGGACCTTTAACGAGGGGGTGTATCTTTCCAAGAGAAATAGGTAAAAGGAAACCCTGACTGTACAGGATTCCATGATTTCTCTGGGAATTTGTAACCCTTAATAGGTCTCTCCTCTTTAATGTTTTATGGGCCAGATTGTTAATCAGGAGGTAGTGGTCCCTTCCTAGGCAACCATAGCTAAAAGATATGTTATGAACGTTACTTTTTTCATTGTCTGTAATGTTTTAAAGTCTCACTATCAAGTCCCTTGGAGGCTGATTAGTGTAGACTTTTGGCTGCAGGGTGCAGTGAACTCTATCGAACATGTTTTACGCAGAGACCTTGAGTAACAGAGACTGGAACAGTCCTGCGGTACAGGCTAGGTAGTACTTGGTGGTCCACAAACCCCCAGCATTCCTGTAATCCACACAGACATTCTGTGATTGTGTTTCTCAATGATTTTTTATTTTTGCAATAGCCGTATCTGACTGGAGAAACGACAGCTCCTAGTGTGCTCTCATTATAATGGTAGTCTTTGTCAATTTACGTGCCAAGTATTACTTTCTCCCAGGTCTCATTTGTTCGCCTCCGTGATCTGTGAGATCTGCTCTGAGTTATCAGTCCGAGGGAGTTCTGTTGCGATCAGGCCTACACCCATAAAGTCACTTGGAATATGAGTTTGTGTATGTTGTTTTTTTAGGCTTCATTGGCTTGTGCACCCTTTGACTCTGTGCGTGATGCAAGAGCCAGTTAGACTATGGTAGCAAAATGTTGGTAAATGAAATCGTATTAGATGGCGATGGTATGGAGCAGAACTAACTTTGTCGATGGATTACATTTTATTTGCACAATTATGCAGATCCCATGCTTACACAATAAATGCTGATATGGAGATTGTGGCTGGAGACCAGGCCCACATGGCCAAGATGGCAGCCATGGCACTGATGGGGTTAACCCTTGTGCTACTGTGTCTTTTTTGAATGGGCCAAACAGTGGCGAGGTGCCAGTTGTACATGTGATTGCCGTTGGCAAGGAGCAGAACTGCATACAGGAATGCTTAGACCCAAGCTGGCCTCTGCATAGGCAAGGTAAAAAATGCACTTCTGCTATTTTATACAGTATTTGATTTTAGAAGCCATCTTCTGTGACTAGTGAATGGGGTACTAATTGCCATTTCCTGGCAGGAGGTCTGGTGAGGCATTTGATAGTGGTCAGTACACAGCAGGTAATGTGCTTGTATTTTGCAGTACCTGTGGGAAAAGTGTTAGACTTGGGACTCCTGTCTTGCTCTATGTAAGGTGTCAAGTAGGTTTGGAATCAATGATTTCTTGTACATTTGTCATGATATGCGAATCCTAAAGGTATATGGGGGAGGATACCATGCTTTCGTATCTTCTGACTATATATAAGGGGCTGTGAGCCCTGAGTTGGAGTAGATGGAGATTTATTCTCTGACTGAAAGAGATCTACTGTAAACATCTTGAATGCTGTACCCTCTGAGCAATGCTTGTTAAGGGTTTTTTTTAAGACTATTTGAGCAATAAACATCTTGCCTTCAAGATGACTGCATTCATCTTGTGACCAACAGGAATGCGACAAACGCAGTCCTGTTCTCCGGCTGTACTGGGGTGTGTCCAGTGTCTCTAAGCTCCGCCCTCTGCCAGCTACCATACAGATCCAGGTCAGGGACCAGTGGGGGTCAACTGATGCCAGCCATGAGGTATTTCAGCAGTGTGTCCATGCATACACAGTAGCAAGTGGTTTCTGGTGCTGATGGTAGGAGCCTGAGTGGAAAGCTGAGGTTCCAGGTGCCGGTGGAAGGAGCTTGGTGATGGCAGCAAAATATCCACCACTGCAGTGGGTTGAGTCAGTAGCAGGTTGTTACTGAAGTTAAGAGGAAATCACCTATTGGCCAGATCCAATAAGACCGGCCACAGAGATACACAGAAGGTTTTTTTTTTGTTTTGTTTTTTTGCATTTGCTCACTTGCAGTTTGGCTGTACATCATCTTTAAAAGTACTCCACTTTTTATTTTTATTCTAGTATATACCTCAATGTTTTCTTCCAGTTTCACATGCTAGAAGTAGCGTTGTATTTACCACATCTGTCATCATTATCCTCCAGCTGGACCAAGTCATCTGGGTTTTCCAGTTCCTGTATTCTCATATAGGTTGAGTCTCTCATATCCAAAATGCTTAGGACCAAAAGTATTTTGGGTTTTGGATTTTCCTGTGTTTTGGAATGTTTGCATACCATAATGAGATTTCATTTGGAGATGGGACCCACATCTAAACACATAGTACATTTATGTTTCATATACACCTGAAGGTTATTTTATGAAATATATTTAATAAATTGTGCCTGAAACAAAGTTTGTGTTCATTGAATCATCGTAAAACAAAGGTGTCTCTATCTCAGTCGCGCTAATACAAATTTGGATATGATAGTATAAGTTCATATCTTTCAGTGTGGAGGCACCAGCGATGAACGATACGTGGTCCAGCGCTCGTTTATCGCTGGTGCCCCGTCGCTTGTGCATGCAGGCCAATATGGACGATCTTGTCCATATTTGCCTGCACTGCTATGGAGCCGGGTGACAGGGTAGTGAAGATACTTCATTCCCCCCCATCACTGCCCCCCCACGCCGCCGGGTCGCCCGTCGGCCGTATCCACCGTCGGGCAGCTCGGCGGCGCAGTGTGTAGGGCCCATAAGTCTGTTATGGTATCCATGGCATTTGTAAACAACTTTCTATGTGGTTTAAGCTGCTTAAAAGCAAGACCCTATTATTTGTAAATAATAGCGGGTGGGACTCCCCGATAGTCAGCAGAACTGAACAGATAGGATTATCACTGTTTGTAGCATTTGTCTTGCGTAAAACCGGTCTCTCTTGCCGCCTGTACAAATTTGCCTTCTTTTTTTTAATTTTCCATATAGATCGTCATTCAGAGGGTTCCCGCTCTGCTGTACAGGACCAAGCCACATTTCTGGGGCTTTCAATGTTCTCTATTCTGGTGACTAGGTGCATCCAATTGCTGAACACCTTAAAAAGTGAGCTGGGTAGTTCCAGAGGAAGAGGTGAGCAGTATAAATCAAGGTGGTAATGTTTCATATAATAGGTGATGCAATGCTAACTGGACATTCCTTTCACCATTCAGCTGATTTAGCAGATGATGATGAAGATGTAGAAGTCAAGGCTTCAATTTTTCCAGTTGATCTGAAGGAGCTTCTGCCTAGTGTCAAGGTGTGGTCAGACTGGATGCTAGGCCATCCCGAAACATGGAACCCACCACCCAGTACGCTACTGACCTGCAAAGAGTAAGTGTTTCTTTACAGTCTGTCCCACGCTCATCAGGAGATTGTTAGATGTACAGCACGTCCTATGTAGAGGAACTGCCAGATTTCGCCGATAGACATTTCTACAGTAATTTACACAATGAATGTATGCATGTGGGGGATTCATATCTTTACATTAACCTACGCATTTCTCCACATTGGTTGTCGTTGAATGTGAAGAGTATTTCTGCATCTCAATCTGGGGGAGATGTGTCAAGCCTTGGAGAGAGAGAGAAAGTACCAACCAATCTGCTTCTGTCATTTTTCTGGTACAGCCTGTAAAATGACAGAAGCTGATTGGTTGGTACTTTTTCTCTCTCCACATGTTTCAGAGGGGCAGATGTATTAAGCCTGTAGAAGGGATAAAGCAGTGATAAGTGGAAGGTGATAATGCACCAGCCAATCAGCTCCTAACTGTCATTTTTCAAATTATTGTCTTGTGTGTTATCACTTTGCGCTTTATCACTTCTTTATCCCTTCTCAAGGTTAATACATCTGCCCCAATATCTCTTATGGCAGTGGTTCTTTAACTGTGTGCCTAGGAACCCTGTTGTGCCTCCGGTACTTGCAAGAGTGCGCTGGGTTGGTGGACCAGGACCAAGCCAAATTATTTATGGTCAATGTATTAGGCAAAGCGAGTGCTTGTGGCTTCCAATCATAAAATATGTGGACAGACAGAAGTGAATCCTGTTCCTCACCACATGACTGAACCAAACAGTGGCGGAACTACCAGCAGTGCAAGCAGTGCCTTGCACTGGGGCCCACTGCTGTCAAGGGGCCCAAAGCCAGCGGCATGTAATAAGTCAAACTGACTCATTACATGCCGCCTACCGCTGTGTGCTGCGGGCCGCCAATGAGGAGGAGAGCAGAGCGCAGGGATGCAGCCACGGGTTGGAAGGAGGAGAAGGAAGGGGGACTCGGGAGCACACAGTACCACTAACTATTTTTTTCTACTTGCACCACTGTGTGTGTGTGTATGTATGTGTGTATGTGTGTATATATATATATATATATATATATATATATATATATATATATATATATATATATATATATATATATATATATATATATATATATATATATATA
The DNA here is from genome assembly GCF_028390025.1 of Pseudophryne corroboree. Lineage (NCBI taxonomy): Eukaryota > Metazoa > Chordata > Amphibia > Anura > Myobatrachidae > Pseudophryne > Pseudophryne corroboree. The sequence continues at coordinate 916,180,649 of NC_086445.1, read as the reverse complement.
TATATAGAGGAAAGGGATGGGGGCAGCGACCGATGGTGTCTATAAATAATTACAGGATATTTAAAAAAAAATATGTAAAATATAAACATTTATTTAAAATCTTATAACAGAACTTTTTCTAAAAATGGGATAAAAAAGCAAATGCACAATTATACAAGCAATAAAAGCAATAAAGTGCAAATAACGTATTAAAGTGCTTATCTGAGTCAGAGGTCAATTGGAGGGCATCCAATTGACCTCTGACTCAGATAAGCACTTTAATACGTTATTTGCACTTTATTGCTTTTATTGCTTGTATAATTGTGCATTTGCTTTTTTATCCCATTTTTAGAAAAAGTTCTGTTATAAGATTTTAAATAAATGTTTATATTTTACATATTTTTTTTAAATATCCTGTAATTATTTATAGACACCATCGGTCGCTGCCCCCATCCCTTTCCTCTATAAACACAAATCAATTCGTGGGTTCACCATCCCGATTGTATTTGGGGGCTTAGCTGACGCCCACAAACAGGGAGTGTCTGATATAATTTAACTACTCTGTGGTTTTTAAGAAAGGACATTATTTCCATCTGTGCCGCAGTACTTTTCTCTGTTTTCACGATATATATATATATATATATATATATATAGTTGTGCTCATAAGTTTACATACCCTAGCAGAATTTGTGATTTTCTGGCCATTTGTCAGAGAATATGAATGATAACTCACAAACTTTTCTTTCACTCATGGTTAGTGGTTGGGTGAAGCCATTTATTGTCAAACAACTGTGTTTACTCTTTTTAAATCATAATGACAACAGAAACTACCCATATGACCCTGATCAAAAGTTTACATACCCCAGTTCTTAATACCGTGTATTGCCCTTTTAACATCAATGACAGCTGGAAGTCTTTTGTGGATGAGGCTCTTTATTTTCTCAGATGGTAAAGCTGCCCATTCTTCTTGGCAAAAAGCCTCCAGTTCCTGTAAATTCTTGGCCTGTCTTGCATGAACTGCGCGTTTGAGATCTCCCCAGAGTGGCTCAATGATATTGAGGTCAGGAGACTGAGATGGCCACTCCAGAACCTTCACTTTATTCTGCTGTAGCCAATGACAGGTCGACTTGGCCTTGTGTTTTGGATCATTGTCACGTTGGAACGTCCAAGTACGTCCCATGCGCAGCTTCCAGGCTGATGAGTGTAAATTTTCCTCCAGTATTTTCTGATAACATGCTGCATTCATCTTGCCATCAATTTTGACCAAGTTTCCAGTGTCTTTGTAGCTCACACATCCCCAAAACATCAGCGATCCACCTCCGTGTTTCACAGTAGGAATGGTGTACCTTTCATTATAGGCCTTATTGACTCCTCTCCAAATGTAACGTTTATGGTTGTGGCCAAAAAGTTCAATTTTGGTCTCATCACTCCAAATGACTTTGTTCCAGAAGTTTTGAGGCTTGTCTCTGTGCTGTTTAGAGTATTGTAAGCGGGATGCTTTGTGGCATTTGCGTAATAATGGCTTTCTTCTGGCGACTCGACCATGCAGCCCATTTTTCTTCAAATGCCTCCTTATTATGCATCTTGAAACAACCACACCACTTTTTTTCAGAGAGTCCTGTATTTCAGCTGAAGTTATTTGTGGATTTTTCTTTGCATCCCAAACAATTTTCCTGGCAGTTGTGGCTGAAATTTTTGTTGGTCTACCTGACCGTGATTTGGTTTCCACAGAATCCCTAATTTTCCACTTCTTAATTAGAGTTTGAACACTGCTGATTGGCATTCTCAATTGCTTGGATATCTTTTTATATCCCTTTCCTGTTTTATACAGTTCAATTACCTTTTACCGCAGATCCTTTGACGGTTCTTTTGCGTTCCCCATGACTCAAAATCCAGACACGTCAGTGCAGCACTGGATGAAAGATGCAAGGGTCTTTCAGGAGTCCAGAAACTCACTGACCTTTTATACACACACACTGATTACAAGCAAACATCACAGGTGAGGATGGTTACCTTTAGTAGCCATTCAAACCCGTTTGTGTCAACTTGTGTGCATGTTATCAGGCCAAAATCTCCAGGGTATGTAAACTTTTGATCAGGGTCATTTGGGTAGTTTCTGTTGTCATTGTGATTTAAAAAGAGTAAACACAGTTGTTTGACAATAAATGGCTTCACCTAACCACTAACCGTGAGTAAAAGAAAAGTTTGTGAGTTATCATTCATATTCTCTGACAAATGGGCAGAAAATCACAAATTCTGCTAGGGTATGTAAATTTATGAGCACGACTATATATATTATATAAAACAATTTCCCAAGTGTGCTAGGTAAAATGTATTTACACACGATCTTCCAGCGTTATTTTCATAAGCAAGAGTTGTATACTGGAGAATGTTTGTATCTGGGGACCTGTAACAGACACCCCTCACCAGATAGTCACCCAAACAAGAGGCCCAAGGCCAATTAATAAAAAATTATTTTAATAGCATACATTTGAACAGATAAGATTTTACATATAGTTCATCATGTAATAATTCACAGGAATCTTAAAAATCAATAAAATGCAACCAATATGTTTGTTATAAGATGTTAATTATAGATACTCCCTCACCTCTTAAGAGGTGCGAGCTCGAGAGGGAGTATCTTCACAAACTCGGTTGACAACTTCTGACTGTCAAACCCGACGCGTTTCGTCTTATCGACTTCATCAGGGGTGACAAATGCAGAAGACAAGCTTATTTGTCATCGGTAGGTTTAAGTATGAGAACTATATCCTTAAATATAAGGATCATTGGATGTCTTATCAAGCTCATGAGGGGGGCTTAATTGATGGTTCTTTTTAGGAATAATTGTTGACCTATATTGTTGTTAAATAAACTACCTTGGGAGCAATAGTTAATCCTTAATAAGGCCCCTTGTGGGGGCTATTAGTAAAGTTCCCTTTGGGATGCTGACAACCATATGTCGATGATTTTGGTAAAACTACCTGGATAAGATATATAAATCTTGTAATCAGGCCTATTTCAGATTCAGATGTTAATCCACAAAAGATATAACTCAAAAAATATGTGGCTGGTTTAGCAATCAGAAAGATACAGGTAATATCACTTCCTCACTAGATCTCCCAGAGTAGATCCTGGAGGATTTTAGCTAAAATTTGTTAAAGCTACAAATGAGCCCCAAAGCAAAGTTATAAGTCGCCTATTATTTTGAAGCCATAGAATATGTAGTGTTCCTTCTAGGCTGTTTCAGCAGGGTGCTGCACCCTGCCCATTTTTGAAATGTGAAAAAGCACCCTGCCCTTTTTCAGTGCACCCTGCAGGACCATAAATCACCCCCTTGTATACATAATGCAACAGTCAGAGTGCATGTTACAATGTTGTCGTCTACTCCTTGCCCACCTCTGAAATTGGAACACAATTTCTATCCTTAGCCATCTGGATGGCAGAGGAGGCACTGTAAATAACACAGCACTCTGATATAGAGGGAAAGAACAGGGTAAGCAGTGAGCATGTACTGCTTACACTATTTCCCTAGTAGAACAGACTTATTTTTTTCCTGTCTATTTTAGCCCATTGTTTAACTGTTCTGTTTGATAACACATATGGATTATAACCACTTCAGCACTGGAAAAGACATTTATAATTATCTACTTATGTATATGCTACAGCCGATCTTTCAAGAAGACTGGACGTATACAGAATGTTTCTCAGTACAGATGTTAGGTGTCTTATATGTATGCATGGGTATATGATTTACTAAGGGCAAAATGTATGTTCAAAAACTATAAACCTATGCGCTATGTTTTGTGTGCAAAGCGTCACATCAAAAATGTGCCCTTCAAAATAAAAATGTGCCCTCTTCAATGCTCAGCACCCTGCCCTAAAAAAATCTTAGAGTGAACACTAATATGTATTACACATAAGTCAGTTCTAACTTTCATATTGGCATGCAATTTATTACACATTTAGTTGTACTGTATGTAAGCACTGGTTATTGCACAGAGTGAGTTTATTACTATTGTTTAGTGCTTTTCACATCCGTCCCTGCCCTAGTGGAGCTTACAGTCTAATAGGACCTACACACTGAAAGATGTAACTGAACGATATGAACGTTCTTGTTCATTAATGAATGAGAACTCGTACATATCGTTCAGTGTGTAGGCACCAACGATGAACGATGCGCGGCCCATGCTGGTTCATCATTGGTGCCGGGTCGTTTATAGATGCATTCCAATATGGATAATCTGGACAATATTAGCATGCATTGCTATGGGTCCGGGTGAAGGGTGTTGTGAAGAAACTTAACTCCCTCCGGCACTCCCCACCCCCGCTGCTGGGTCGGCCATATCGGCGGCACATCGCCGGGTGTGTAGGGACCTTAAAGTCCCTACCACATATACATGTACACATACACACTAGCATAACTTATTGTATGAATCCAGTTGGCCTGCCAGTATGTTTTCAGACTGTGGGAGGATACTGGAGTACCTGGAGTAAACTTATGGGAAGAATGTAAACACTCCACACCATTAGGACCTCAGTGGGAATTGAACCTAAGACTTCAGTGCTTTGAGGCAGTAATGCTAACCACTACACCAACTGTGTAGTGGTAAAACCCGTAAAAAACGGCATGTTCTTTTGCAAGTCTCTTGTCGTTAATTTACCAACACCTACTCCTGTGCTGACAGATCTTACTGATTCAAATGGCATCACCAAAGATTTTGTGACATGAAATTGCAATTAAACTTGCTCTACGATTACAGTTAGGTACTTTAAAGGCGATCACTTTCCCAGCAACAAATCCGCTTGCTTTCATAGAGCTTAATTACTCCTGTGTAGACACATTGATGCTGAAGGGTAGCACTCATCCCTCTGGGCGCTGCTCCTTCCCCATAATCACTCCCTTGTGATCCTTCAGACCGTTAGAAAAGAAACCATTTACAGATTAATCCAATGTTTATTTAGAAGTTTTATTAACCAAAGTCCTATTACTCCTATCAGCTGGGGTTTTTTTTGTGTCAATGCAACTAAATTACTTTCTAAATGGTGTGATTTTGGAACCCTAAAGCAGAGTTATTATATCACATGACTAATTAGCTTAAACTCTGCATATTACAGTGGTAATACTCTCCTCAAACCTGCACCTCAAACTACTATCTGTTCCACTGATTGCCACTTGCTGCTTCAAGCTGTCCTAGTCCATTCAGTACGGATGTTTTATATTTTTACCTATGTCTGCTAATTAGCCTTGTACACTGTATTGTGTACTTCATTCCCAGACATCTTACATTTTGTGTAGTCTGCCTTCACAAATACCAAGTGGTAAGAAGTATGTATATTCAAAAAATATTGCAATCTCTGGATAGCCAGCCTTTCAGCAGCAAAATAGATGTAGGGGCCTATTTATCAAGGTACTTTTTATAAAATAATGCAGAAACCAGAGTTTTTCGGAGTATGTGCCTGCTGGTTTACACAATGATGTTCGGATGGCGCAGACCGCTTTATACCCATGGAGGCATATTCGCAGGATATATCCCACAGCCTCCAGCAGGCTACAGAATCTTACACCATTCGTATTGTCCGATTTCCCAGTGGAGTTTAATATGCCGGGGGTTGTAACTCGCAGGGACAATGGTTACCGCTGTCCCTGTGAGTTAACTTTAGTACATAGCAGGGAGATTTTACTTCAAAATGAAAATATCCTTCCTGATACTAACTGCTAAGAATTGCTGCAGTGCCATGATTATTAATACGTAGGTCCTAAATCTGCTCACACCTCCTGTGGTTTTTATAATTTTGAACAGACTGATCTAATTATTTTAATATCTTTGTGCAGTTAGAGATTGATTATAACTCTTTGTTCTACACCCACGTCATGTTTGTCCTGTCTCTAAAATAATGGGTGAAGCATAAGCGCGTTTCTGGTCTATCACAATTTTTGGATTACTATAGTAGATTATAGATTCTTATATACTAACGAAGACCGCTACCTGGAGGCTCGATCTATCTTTGAATATTAACTACAGAACCAAAAAGCATAGTTGCCTACCCTCCTGCATCCTGCCAGGGTGTAGTATGTGAGCATACCGGTGCTGGAATCCCGACCGCCAACATACCGACAGCTGGGTGAGCGCAATTGAGCCCCTTGCTCGCTGCGCTTGCCGTGCACGGTGCACACTATCTATTCTCCCTCCAAGGGGGTCGTGGACTCCCAAGAGGGAGAAAAGCTGTCGGTATGCCAGCGGTCGGAATTCCGGCGCTGGTATGCTGGGCGCAGCAGGGGTGGGGGTGGAGGCGGCGCTGGGAGATAAGCTCATCTCCTGCGCGCCGCCTCTCCCTATGCTGTGAATAGGAGCCGTGTCGCATCGACACGGCTCCCGTTCACACTGCGCCTGACCCGGTATTCAACCCGGGTATAACCCTTCTTATATACCGGGTTGAATAACCGGGTCAGGCAACCCGCTAATTCGGGCAAAGTGCTTTCACATCGCACACTGACCCGTGTCGACAAGGCAATATGCCGTGTTGATACCGGTTTATTTGTGCGATGTGAAAGGGGTATAAGTCAAAATCGCTGGAAAAGTTAGTCAAATCCTCCTACTGCTAGTTCAAGGGAAAATGCTCAATCAAAATCTCTCTTAGTCAAAATCTTTCCGTGTATACACACCGGTGTGTTGAGCTGCTTTCAGCTCAAAGCCGCCCAGTTTGTATGGGCAAACAATGAGCTTCATCGCTGGCGGCCGCCGTTCATCTGCTTGTATTACCAGTAGAAGAACTGCAAGGTGAGCGGCTTTCCATAGCGTCCTGCTATGGAAAGCCGCTCACCCCCGCTGACATCGCTGGGCAGGGGGGAAAGCGCTCAGTGTGTATGCACCGAGCGCTTTTCAGCCCAGTGATGTCAGCGATCATCTCTGTGCATACACACTGATCAAAAACGCCCAGTGTGTATGGACCTTAAGATAGGAAATATCATTCTGTAAACCTGTGTTATGTAAACAAAAATAGTAACACAATATAACTTTTGCAAGATTGCTGTGTGCCACTGTTACATTGTTACTTTTAGATAACATAAAAGTTGAGCAGAGGAGTCCATCTCCTCACCTGTATAATGAGAAATTAGGAGGGCGAGTCCTGCCCAGATCCCAGCAGCTCCTTAGAACAACTACAGAGTCACTGATTGCAGCGCACCCTCAGACAGGTGTCACGGGCTAGATACTCATTCTAAGCACGCTAAGTGGAAACGTGTACGCTCGCCATGCATTAGGCAAGCTGGCTCCCTGCACTCACCACAGGCTGCTATTCTCTGTTGTAGTCCACGTGGATAGTAAATATAGCAATTGGTGGAAAAACATGAAACCCCCCTAAGAAAACTTGTGTCAACCATTGTCATGTAGACCTTTTGTACCTGTCGACCTTAAACGTTCTACCTTTTACCTGTCAGCCTTTTAACCATGTTGACATTGTGTACCTATTGACTATATGGGGTTGATCTAGACACTATACATTGGTATATAGATAACCATGGTCACATATTGGGCGGATTCTGACTCTGATGCAATGCCAATGATTATGTAAATTAGTGTGTTTTTTCTGACCGCACATGCCACCTATACACACACCCCCATGACAGTATACCCCCTGCTAGACACACCCCTCAGTGGCAATAGGTGTGCCCATAGGTGGAGCTAGACACACCCTTTGTGCAGAGCATGACACGCCCCCTCAACAGCACTCTCCGCGTGCTGCAGACTAGAGTATTCCATTAAACGCTTTTTGTGCGCCCTCAGGTCGTTTGCTCTGCAGAGAGAAGTCATTTTATGACCAGTGTTCTAGCAGCTAATGCACTGACAGAAATGCTACAGTATGTTACCTAGTCAGCATCCATAGAATATCAGCCTGTTTTAAGTAATGACCGTCAGTCTTGTGTGCTCGGATGCCAGAAGCTGGCGTGGCCACACTCTTCCATTTGCTATTGCTAATTGGGGGTTTTCTTTGCGTGTTTCCCAAGATTTGGTTTCTGGACTAGAAAGTAACATTTGGATAAAGAAATGGCAACAGCACTTTTCAGCTTAAGGAAATTGCTAAATAGTCTAAAGCCAAGAAGCATTAATACATCACTTGCCTGCGCTAGTTATTTCTTGCCACTATGTGAATGTGTTGTACTTCAGATAACGCCATGTCCAGTGGTCACTCCTGTACTTGTAGGGATGACAGGATCTCTGCTGGGCAGATGTGAGAATCTAGAATCATTGTTTGACCTATTCTTCATGTTGTAGCAATGTCATTTACATTATGGCTTTATCCTAGTACCGATAGCAGAGACTGTACTTCTGTTATTTGGACTACTTATAATATGCTGTGACTTCAATTTATTTATTAACAGTTTCTTATATAGCGCAGCATATTCCGTTGCGCTTTACAATTAAAACAACAGTAATAGAACAAAACTGGGTAAAAACAGACGGACGTTTTTTAATTCAACACAATTCGACCGTCGAATTCCGGCAAGTGGGTGCCGAAATTCAACATATTCAATAAAAAACGGATTCAACAGTCCCGCTGTCGAAAAACTGCAGATTTGACGGATTTTGATCCGATTTTTAAAAAACGGGGAAAAACGGTAAAAAACCCGAAAAAAAATTGCGTGGGGTCCCCCCTCCAAAGCATAACCAGCCTCGGGCTCTTCGAGCCGGTCCTGGTTCTAAAAATCCGGGGAAAAAACTGACAGGGGATCCCCCGTATTTTTAAAACCAGCACCGGGCTCTGCGCCTGGTGCTGGTGCAAAAAATACGGGGGACAAAAAGAGTAGGGGTCCCCTGTATTTTTTACACCAGCATCGGGCTCCACTAGCTGGACAGATAATGCCACAGCCGGGGGTCACTTTTATACAGCGCCCTGCGGCCGTGGCATTAAATATCCAACTAGTCACCCCTGGCCGGGGTACCCTGGGGGAGTGGGGACCCCTTCAATCAAGGGCGCCACCCAAGGGCCAGGGGTGAAGCCCGAGGCTGTCCCCCCCCCCCCCCCCCCCCCCCATCCAAGGGCTGCAGATGGGGGGCTGATAGCCTTGAGAAAATTGAAAGAATATTGTTTTTTCCAGTAGTACTACAAGTCCCAGCAAGCCTCCCCCGCAAGCTGGTACTTGGAGAACCACAAGTACCAGCATGCGGGAGAAAAATGGGCCCGCTGGTACCTGTAGTTCTACTGAAAAAAAAATCCCAAATAAAAACAGGACACGCACACCGTGATAGTAAAACTTTATTACACACATGTCGACACATACATACTTACCTATGTTCACACGCCGACCTCTGTCCACTTGTCCAAGTAGAATCCACGTGTACCTGTGAATAAAATTATACTCACCTCAATCCAGTGTCCAGATTATAATCCACGTACTTGGCACAAAAAAAAACGAACACCCGGACCAAACGGACTGAAAGGGGTCCCATGTTTACACATGGGACCCCTTTCCACGAATGCCGGGACCCCACGTGACTGCTGTCACAGAAGGTCCCTTCAGCCAATCTGGAAGCGCTACTTCGTGGCACTCACCTGATTGGCTGTATGCGCGTCTGCTGTCAGACAGCGCATCGCACAGCTCCCTCCATTAGTTTCAATGGTGGGAACTTTGCCGTCAGCGGTGGGGTTACCCGCGGTCAGCCGCTGACCGCGGGTGACCTCACCGCTGACGCAAAGTTCCCACCATTGAATATAATGGAGAGGCTTTGCGATGCGCTGTCTGACAGCTCAGACGCGCATAGCCAATCAGCAGAGTGCCAGGACGTTGCGCTCGCTGATTGGCTGAAGAGACCTTTCTGTGACAGCAGTCACGGGGGGGTCTCTGCATTCGGGGAAAGGGGTCCCATGTGTAAACATGGGACCCCTTTCAGTCCGTGTGGTTCGGGTGTTCGTTTGTTTTTTTTTGCCAAGTACGTGGATTATAATCTGGACCCTGGATCAGGTGAGTATAATTTTATTCACAGGTACACGTGGATTCTACTTGGACAAGTGGACAGAGGTCGGCGTGTGAACATAGGTAAGTATGTATGTGTCGACATGTGTGTAATAAAGTTTTACTATCACGGTGTGCGTGTCCTGTTTTTATTTTGGGTATTTTTTTCCAGTAGAACTACAGGTACCAGCGGGCCCGTTTTTCTCCCGCATGCTGGTACTTGTGGTTCTCCAAGTACCAGCTTGCAGGGGAGGCTTGCTGGGACTTGTAGTACTACTGGAAAAAACAATATTCTTTCAATTTTCTCAAGGCTATCAGCCCCCCATCCGCAGCCCTTGGATGGGGGGGACAGCCTCGGGCTTCACCCCTGGCCCTTGGGTGGCTGGTGGGGGGGACCCCTTGATTGAAGGGGTCCCCACTCCCCCAGGGTACCCCGGCCAGGGGTGACTAGTTGGATACTTAATGCCACGGCCGCAGGGCGCTGTATAAAAGTGACCCCCGGCTGTGGCATTATCTGTCCAGCTAGTGGAGCCCGATGCTGGTGTAAAAAATACAGGGGACCCCTACTCTTTTTGTCCCCCGTATTTTTTGCACCAGCACCAGGCGCAGAGCCCGGTGCTGGTTTTAAAAATACGGGGGATCCCCTGTCAGTTTTTCCCCCCGGATTTTTAGAGCCAGGACCGGCTCGAAGAGCCCGAGGCTGGTTATGCTTAGGAGGGGGGACCCCACGCCATTTTTTTTCGGGTTTTTACCATTCCATTTAAAAAAATATATATATATTTTTAAAAATATATAAATAATACTTGTGCCTCCAAAATAGACAAACCAAGTACCTAATCCCTTCTAATATAAATAGATATGCTATTACCAATAAAAAAAAACACCAAAAAAAACATGTTTTAAATTTTTTTTATTAGGTTCCGCCACCAAAGTGTGGCGGATTGAAAATGACGAATTTACTGTCTAAAAGCACTGTTGTCGAATTTCCAAACTTCAATTGAATATACTTTTGGCGAATTGCCGCATTTGTACCATTGCAGAAATGTCGAATTTGACAAATGTCGAATTTCAAAAAGTCGAATTTTGAAAGTCCGTTTTTTTGACGGAAAGTACTGAATTGCATTGTCAAATTTTTTTTTTTTTTTTGGCAAAAAAGTCCAGTTTTTCGACAATTTCGGGAATTCGACCGCAATTGCATATACCCCATAGAGGTAGGAAGGCCCTGCTCACAAGCTTACAATCTATAGGATTTAGCTATCCCCCTTAATTTATTTAGCCCCCCTTCCTACTTCTACAGTACTGTATATCAAGTCTGCTTTACAGCTCTCTCTAGTGATGTTGGCTCCGCAGATTTTTCGCTCTGACTTCACAGTTGATTGCTATAAAGAAAAATTATGTCCACAGGGACTGGCATTGAGGGAAATTTGGGCAAAAAAAAAAGATCAATTTTTATATACTTACATACTGATTTGAAAATTCTGTCCCTATAGATTAGGATTTAATTTGATTTTTTTCATTAACCCTTTCTCACCCCCTCTCTTGCTATATCTAGTAATCAAGGAAGATTAATTAGCCTGCAACACGTGCAATTCTTAAAGGCTTTAGAGTGGAATGTCTACTGACTGAGTTGCTCGTTTAATTTCATTAATTGGGTGGATAAGTTTAAGCAAAGAAACAGTTCTATTGTCCTTGATGAATCTGTGCAACAGTGTGCTCACACGGAGCCGTACAGGGGAAGATAGAAGTTCTGACACACGGCAAATGGAGCAGGAGAGCTGCCAGCATCCCGCCCGCCGTATGCCGTGACGCTGCTGTGTTCTCTGATTCCTTCATCCGTTGCTCTCAGAAACCGGAATAGTCGGGGGACTTTTGAGAACCATCAAGTTCTCTGCAGCTGCGGCGCTTGGTTTATTGCTCTCAGCTGGCACTTGAACCCCGGTCTCTGGCTTTGGAGCGTTTCCCAGCTCCGATCCCTGGAGCTTTCTCTACAGCTGTGTGACACCGTGCTGACCCTGTGTGAGGATAGGAAAATAGAAGCCATGCCAAGCCAGAGTTTCTTTTTCATTTGGAGTCTGGCTGCCTGCCCATGACCAGGGTTACATAATGGGAAACACAGGCAGGGCTGCGGGGCCAGCGCTGCCCCAGTCAGCCTGGGGCTCCATCCTGCCATGCCATACATCTTGCAGGCTGAGCCTCAGTGTGTGGATTGCTGTACGGAGGTCTGCCGCTTCTGTTTGTTTTTATTTCTAGATCTCCCTTCCCTTCCTGTGCCTCCTTCCCCAGTGTCCTGTGTAAGGGGAGAGGGGAGAGGGCAGGTATGCTGTGATTTAAAGGCCGGGTTACAAGGTGAAGTCGGGTAAATTCAGGACACCTGGCTTATTTTTGGGGGGCACCCCTACATATTCCACCTTCCTCTTTTTACTCCGGTGGTCTAATGACAGTGTAGGAAAAGGAGACAGGAGACTTTCGGCCTTGTGTATGTAATGAAAAACACTCGTTCAGATTATTGGGAGAGGTTAAAAATTGTATTTAGACAGGGGTCAACTTCTGTTACATCTTTCCACTGCTGCCGAAAAGATATATTCCCAGAGATGGATAGACTGCACATGTGAACTCAGTTGCTAAATGATCATGTTTTTGATACTCCACAGTTCTGCAGCTGCATGTTCCACTTTTTTTTTTCTTTTAAGCGTTTCAAAAGTTTGCTGGGGATTAAGGGTTAATAATATGTCTAACATAAGTTAACCCTTTATGAAATTGTTTGTGGATGCAAAAAAGTAATTCTAAAAGCAAGTCCATATTTTTTTTTTTTACTGCTGATGTGACTAGGAGGGGATGCTCATTAACCTACATAGAGTTGGTTAAGTGGATTGGTGTAAGTGTAAAGATGAGGAAAGTCGTGGCGAGGTTTCGTGTGACTGAAGCCTCACCAGGCGAACAGAGAAGTGCAAAGTTCCAATATTCAAATGACCTATTTTTTGGTGAATTTATGGTGTGATTTGGTGTTGGGGTTATGGGGGCTGATTCGGGTGTGGATTATTAGATCTACACTAACAAGGTCTACACTCCAGCGGGTGTGGTTCATCAAATCGACAGTATCTAGGTTGACAATGTTTAGGTCGACCACTATAGGTCGACAGTCACTAGGTCGACATGGATGGAAGGTCGACAGGGTTTCTAGGTCGACATGTGCTAGGTCGACAGGTCTAAAGGTCGACATGAGGATTTTTTTTTTTTTTTTTTGGTGTCGTTTTCTTTGTAGAGTGACCGGGATCCCAAATTAGTGCACCGCGTCCCCTCGCATGCTTCGGGCATGGTGCCTTCGCTCCGCTACCTCTTCACTTGGCACAGATTACCGTTCAAATCGTAGTCCACGTGGATCGTTAAGTATGAAAAAAGAAAAAAAAAGAAAAAAAATGTAAAAAAACCATGTCGACCTAGCAAATGTCGACCTAGAAACCCTGTCGACCTTCCATCCATGTCGACCTATAGTGGTCGGCCTAAACATTGTCGACCTAGATACTGTCTATCTTCAGACCGGATCCCACTCCAGCATGGGTCTTCAACCTGTGGCCCTCCAGCATGCCCCACATCAGTTTTAGCATGCCTTAATAGCAAAACTGTGGCAGGGCATGCTGGGATGTGTAGTTCCACAGCAGCTGGAGGGCCACAGGTTGAAAATCCATGGTCTACAATCAATAGGTCTACCATTAATTGTAGACATGCATAAGGTGGACAGGGTCAAAAGGTCGACAGAGTGAAAAAGCCGACAGAATAGGTAGACAGTAGACAAGTTTGGCAGGGTCAAAAGGTCGACATGGAAATGTTTGACAAAAAAGCTAGACACAATCGGGCATGGTGCCTCGCTCCGCTACCGATGCGCTCAGCACAGGTGCTATTCCCAATCATAGTCCACGTGGATGGTAAAGTATGAAAAAGTTGTGGGGGGAAATTGTGTTGACTATTGTGGTGTTGACCTTTTGACCCTGTCAACCTAATGCATGTTTATCATTAGTGGTTGACATATTGACTGTAGACCTTTTTAAGATATTGGCTAAGACATTGTTCGGTATTGATGTGTTTGAGGTAGTATGGAGATAGGTGGTTGCATGGTGCTCTCTGCGACTATTCTGGTAGCACGTGCCGTCTGGGATTGAACCTTCCCCCTGGCGCAAAACTCCCCTTTGCGAGATGGGGACACTCTGGAAAATGTTTCCCCTTGCTTTTTACGGGCTGCCGCCACCATATTTTGGTTGTGAAATTAGTGCAATATATTCTGTCAGTATCTCCTGCACCCTGAGATGTTCACGTGCTGACTTTTTGCACTGTTTGGGACACATCCATGGTAACGGCAGCTAGTGATGTCACACATAGGGAATTATGAAGGAAGGGTTTGGTTGTGGAAGGAAAAGCTGCTGCTTTAGAACAAAACATTTCCAGGGTACCGGGGGCTTAGGATAAATTCTTTCCAAAGCTTCATTATCTTTGTAGTGCCCATAGGGGAATGCGCTATTAATAGTAAGGTCATTGGTGCGGTGCTGCAGGACTGGGAGTTCCGCTATGCTGCCACAATTCTAATTGCAGCATTTTATTATTAGATTGGCATAGAAAAAAATCCAAGCTGAGGGGTTTTACAACTCTGAATGGTTTTCACATGTGTGGTGGTAGTTAAACATGCTTTATATGAATATGAGGCTTATGTGAGACCCTAAAGGTAACCATAGCTAGGAGGACATCTTCGGTTCTGTCATCAATATCGCTAACAGAGGCCTCAGTCGTCTTAAGTTGTAGTGCAATATTATCTCTGTCATTTATGTAAAGTCTTTAGCAGGGGTAGGACAGAAAATACTTACACAATATAGACACCTTCAGTATGTATACTTGTCATAATGCAAGTACATTGTTAGCATAAATTGTTTTTATATTACAGTAATATTTGGTATAATACAAATTAGGCTCTTTATTTTCACAATCACTTTTGAGAATACAGAGTAAAACATTGTGTTGGTGCTGGTTAGTGGTCCTTCAGAAGTGGTATTATTCCTGGCATCTCCATCAGTTAAGCTGACTGTATAGCATTAAGGTGGCGCTGGTTACTGGTGAAGTGCTCCCAAGGTACCAGAATTCTCCCTTAACACCACTCGCTCTGAATCGCCAACATACTGTATTTGTGTGTCCATAAAATGGAACACTGTGAGGGGTGCTGGTTACTGGTGCAGTAAAGTCCTACAGAAGCAGTATTACCCTTCATAGCACTTATAATATACTTATATGTCCTTTTAGCAGTAGAAGAGTCCAGGAACCTCACTAGTCCGCCGTTGTTGTTGGAACCATTGTTATTGTATGATTGGTGTAGTCAGCAACACCTCAGCATATTTTGCTCCAATTTATATGTCTAAAACTGTTATATAGCACAGGGGTATTTAACATGTGGCTCTCCAGCTGCTGTGGATTGCCACAGCTACAGCGGGTAAGTCTCCTTTTCTCCCCTCCGGCTACGAAGAAGCCTTTTTCTGCCAACACGTCACAGTCCTTTCGACCCACTAGGACTAGAAAGAATAAGCCCTCTCACACCTTCTTAGAGGTGGTCGTGCCAAATCCAAAAAGCCTGCTCCCGCGGGTTCCCAGGACCAAAAGCCTGCTTCTGGTGCCTCAAAGTCCTCAGCATGACGGTGGACCGCACAGCCTGGAAGTAGGTCAGGTGGGAGCGAGACTCCGGCATTTCAGCCACGTATGGGTGTCGTCCGGCCTGGATCCCTGGATACAGGATATTGTGTACCGGGGGTACAGGCTGGAGTTTCAAACTCTCCCACCTCACCGATTTTTCAAGTAAGGCTTGCCGGCAGACAGAGCTATTTTACTGGACGCTATCCGAAAATTGGTTTTGTCGGAGGTCATTGTTCCAGTTCCACCTCATCAGTTGAACAAAGGTTACTATTCGAACCTTTTTGTGGTACCGAAGCCGGGTGGTTCGGTCAGGCCAATTCTGAACTTGAAATCATTGAACCCTTATCTCAGGGACTTCAAATTCAAAATGGAGTTTCTAAGAGCGGTTATCTCAGGACTGATGGAGTGGGAGTTCCTGGTGTCCTTTTACATCAAGGATGCGTACCTCCACATTCCAAGTTGGTCGCATCATCAGGCTTATTTCAGGTTTCAGGCACTGCCATTTGGTCTCTCCACTGCACCGAGGATCTTCACCAAGGTGATGGCAGAGATGATGGTTCTCCTCCGCAAGCAGGGGGTGAACATAATTCCATATCTGGACAACCTGCTGATCAAGGCATCGTCCAGGAAGAAGTTAAGATCCATTACTCTCACGACGCATCTGCACAGGGAGCACGGTTGGATCCTGAACCTTCCAAAGTCTCATCTGGAGCCGACAAGAAGGTTGTCTTTCCTGGGGATGACACGGAGGTGCAGAGGGTGTTTCTACCAGTGGAGGAAGCGTTGGTGATTCAAACAATGGTCCGGGATGTCTTGACGCCGGCCCGGGTATCTGTTCATCAATGCATCCGCTTGCTGGGGAAGATGGTTGCCTCCTACGAGGCTCTGCAGTACGGAAGGTTTCATGCTCGGTCCTTTCAACGGGATCTCTTGGACCAGTGGTCGGGATCTCACCTACATATGCACCAGAGGATACGTCTGTCGCCGAAAGCAAGGATTTCGCTCCTTTGGTGGCTGCAACTACCTCACTTTCTGGAGGGCCGAAGGTTCGGAATTCAGGGCTGGATCCTTCTAACCACGGATGCAAGTCTAAGAGGTTGGACAGCAGTCGCTCAAGGGGAAACCTTCCAAGGAAGGTGGTCAAGTCAGGAATCCCTTCTTCCGATAAACATCCTAGAGCTAAGAGCCGTATACAATGGCCTTCTTCAAGCAGCACACCTTCTACAGGATCGGGCTGTTGAGGTGCAGTCAGACAACGTGACCTCAGTGGCCTACATAAACCGACAAGGCAGAACGAAGAGCAGGGCTGCAATGTCAGAGGTGACAAGAATCCTCCTCTGGGCAGAAAGGCACACTGTAGCGATGTCAGCAATCTTCATTCCTGGAGTAGACAACTGGGAAGCGGACTTCCTCAGCAGACATGATCTCCAGGAGAGTGGGGCCTCCACCCGGAGGTGTTCGAGGACATAACCGGTTGGTGGGGGGTTCCTCACATAGACATGATGGCCTCCCGCCTCAACAAGAAGCTGAGGAGGTACTGTTCCAGGTCGAGAGACCCACAGGCAGTGGCGGTGGACGCACTAGTAACCCCGTGGGTGTTCACGTCAGTGTATGTGTTCCCTCCACTTCCTCTTATCCCAAGAGTTCTACAACTTGTAAGAAGAACAAAGGTTCTGGCAATCCTCATTGCTCCGGACTGGCCAAGGAGGGCTTGGTACGCGGATATGCTGGATCTACTGCTGGAAGATCCAAGACCTCTGCCTCTTCGGGAGGATCTTCTACTACAGGGGCCGTTCGCTTATCAAGACTTACCACGGCTACGTTTGACGGCATTTCGGTTGAGCGCCAGATCTTAGCTCGGAAGGGTGTTCCGAGCGAGGTTATTCCTACCCTGATACAGGCTAGGAAGGGGGTAACGTCTAAACATTACCATCGTATTTGTAAAAAGTATGTGTCTTGGTGTGAATCCAAGAAGTTTCCTGCGGTGGGGTTTCAACTTGGACGGTTTCTCCTTTTCTTGCAAGCAGGTGTGGATATGGGCCTGAGATTGGGCTCCAGATCTCAGCTTTGTCCTTTTTCTTCCAGAAACAATTGACTATCCTCCCTCCATCCAAGTCCAGATTTCAGCCTTATCCATTTCTTCCAGAAACATTTGGCTGTCCTCCCTGAAGTTTAGACCTTTTTGAAAGGGGTTCTGCACATCCAGCCTCCCTTTGTGGCGCCATGGGATCTTGATGTGGTGTTGCAGTTCCTGCAGTCGTATTGGTTTGAGCCTCTGCAGGAGGCTGAAATCACGTTTCTCACGTGGATGGCGGTCACTTTGTTGGCCTTGGCTTCTGCACGACGTGTGTCGGAATTTGGGGCTTTGTCCTGTAAAAGTTCCTATCTGGTCTTCCATGAAGATAGGGCGGAACTCAGGACTCGTCCACAGTTCCTTCCTAAGGTAGTGTCGTCCTTTCATATCAACCAAACTATTGTAGTGCCAGTGGCTACTGACTCCTCAATTGCTTCAAAGGCCTTGGATGTTTTGAGGACTTTGAAGATTTATGTGAAGAGGACTGCTCGTCTCAGGAAATCTGCCTCTATGATCCCAAGATAATTGGGTGTCCTGCTTCTAAGCAGTCGATTTCTCTCTGGATCAGGTTCACCATCCAGCATGCATATTCTACGGCAGGATTGCGGTGTCCAAAATCGGTTAAGGCCCACTCTACTCGTAAGGTGGGTTCTTCCTGGGCGGCTGCCCGGGGTGTCTCGGCTTTACAGCTTTGCCGAGCAGCTACTTGGTCTGGATCGAACACGTTTGCGAAGTTTTACAAGTACGATACTTTGGCCTCTGATGACTTCAAGTTTGGTCATGCAGGTCTGCAGGAGCCTGCACGCTCTCCCTCCCGTTCTGGGAGCTTTGGTACAGCCCCATGGTACTAATATGGACCCCAGCATCCTCTAGGACGCAAGAGAAACTAGGATTTTAATTTCCTACTGGTAAATCCTTTTCTCGTAGTCCGTAGAGGATTCTGGGCGCCCGCCCAGCGCTTCTTTATCCTGCAGTGTTTTTTTTAGTTCAGTACTGCCTGGTTCCTAGGTAAGTACTGCGTTATTTACTGTTTCAGTACTTTTTCAGCTGTCGCTGAGTTTGTCCGGCATATTGGCCGGATTTGTCTTGTTGTGTGAGCTGGTATGAATCTCGCCACTATCTGTGTATTTCCTTCTCTCGAAGTATGTTGTCTCCTTTGGCACAGTTTCTAGACTGAGTCTGGTAGGAAGGGCATCGAGGGAGGAGCCAGCCCACACTGTCAAACTCTTAAAGTGCCAATGGCTCCTGGTGGACCCGTCTATACCCCATGGTACTAATATGGACCCCAGCATCCGAGAAAAGGATTTACCGGTAGGTAATTAAAATCCTATTATAAGCCACTTTTCTTGGCTCTCTGGGTTCCAAGTGGTTTCCAGGCAGACACCACCTTTGGAAGAAATTGCTGACAAGTTCTGAGTTCAGCCCTATCTTCATGAAAAATCAAAATAGGGGCTTTTGTGAGACAACGCCCCTAGCTCCGACACACGCCTCACAGAAGCCAAGGCCAACAGCATGACGGCCTTCCACGTAAGAAACTTGACGCCAACGTCCTGTAAAGGCTCAAACCAATCCGATTGCAGCAACTGCAACACCACATTGAGATCTCAAGGTGCCGTAGGAGGCACAAAGGACGGTTGGATGTGCAGAACCCCCTTCAAAAATGCCTGAACCTCAGAGAGAAGCCAATTGTTTCTGGAAGAAAATGGATAGGGCTGAAATCTGGACTTTTATGGAGCCCACACATAGGCCCACATCCACACCTAACTACAGAAAAAGGAGAAAACGTCCCAATTTAAATTCCACCGCAGGAAATTTCCTGTTCTCACACCAAAGGACGTATTTTTTCCAAATACGGTGGTAATGTTTAGACGTTACCCACTTTCTGGCTTGGATCAGGGTTGGAATAACCTTATCCGGGATCCCTTTCCAGGCTAGAATTTGATGCTCAACCTCCATGCCGCCAAACGTTGCCGTGGTAAGTCTTGATAGACGAACGGCCCCTGTTGGAGAAGGTCCTCGCGAAGAGGTAGAGGCCACGGATCCTTTAGGAGCATCTCCAGTAGATCCGCATACCAGGCCGTTCCTGGCCAGCCCGAAGCAATGAGAATTGTTTGAACCTTTTCCCTTTTTATTCTTTTGAGAATCTTTGGGATCAATGGGAGTGGTGGAAACACGTACACAATCTGGTAGACCCATGGAGTCACCAGAGCGTCCACTGCCACTGCTTGTGGGTCCCTCGACCTGGAACAATACCGCTTGAGCTTCTTGTTGAGATGAGAGGCCATCATGTCAACTTGTGGAATTCCCCACCGACGTGTCAAGCACCGGAACACTTCCAGGTGAAGGCCCCACTCTCCTGGGTGTAGGTCATGTCTGCTGAGGAAGTCTGCTTCCCAGTTGTCTACTCCCGGAATGAAGATCGCGGACAACGCCACAGCGTGTCTTTCTGCCCAGACATTTGCTGCTCTGCTCTTCGTTCTGCCTTGTCGGTTTATGTATGTTACCGCCGTCACATTGTCCGACTCAACCTGAATGGCTCGATCTTGAAGAAGATGCGATACCTGTAGAATGGCGTTGTATATGGCCCTTAGTTCCAGAATGTTGATCGGAAGAATGGCTTCCTGACTTGACCATTTTCCTTGGAACTGTTCCCCCTGGTGACTGCTCTTCAACCTCTGAGGCTTGCGTCTGTGGTTAGCAGAATCCACTTTTGAATCCCGAACCTCCGTTCTTCGGTCAGGTGAGAAGTCTGAAGCCAGCACAGAAGAGAAATCCTGCCTTTTGTCGACAGACGGATCCTCTGGTGCATGTGAAGATTCGATCCGGACCATTTGTCCAACAGATCCAGCTTGGAAGGGCCTTGCGTGAAACCTTCTGTACTGCGGCTACCATCTTTCCCAGAAGGCGAATGCATAGATGCACCGATATCCGGGTTTTTCTTAGAACATCCCGCAGCATCGACCGGTTCACCAGTGCCTTTTCCAACGGAAGGAACACTTTCTGTGAATCCGTATCCAGTATCATCACCAGGAACGGATGCCTCCGCGTTGGCTCCAGATGAGATTTTGGTAGGTTCAGAATCCATCCGTGATCTTGGGGTAGTCGGGTTGAGAGAGAGCAATGTTGACTAACAACCTCTCCCTGGATGGTGCCTTTATCAGCAGATCGTCTAGGTACGGTATTATGTTTACCACCTGTTTGCGGAGGAGAAACCTCATTTCTGCCATTACCTTGGTGAACACCCTCGGTGCCGTAGAGAGGCCAAATGGCAGGGCCTGGAACTGGTAGTGACAGTCCTGTAAGGCAAACCTTAGATAAGCCTGATGAGGCGGCCAAATCGGAATATGAAGGTATGCATTCTTGATATCCAGAGACACCAAGAATTCCCCCTCCTCCACGCTTCAGATCACCGCTCTCAGAGACTATGGGGGATATTCAATTTGGCCCGGGGTGCCGGGTGATAAGTATCGGCCGGTGGGGGCTATTTAATTGGCCCCGATAAGCCGGCGCGTGCCGCGGCTTATCGGGGGTTTTGCTTCACCTGCCTCCGGCAGGCGAAGCAAAATGCCCGATAACAGCCCCGTTTTCAACCGAAAACGGGGCTGTTTCACCCGAAAACACACAGGTTTCACTGAACCTGTGTGTTTTCGGGTGTAAGAGGACTTGTTACCGGTCGAGCAAATTAAATAGCCCGACCGCAGCACCCGAAGAAACTTTTGGGGTTTTTTACTCCCGATGTCTCTTCGGACCAAATTGAATATCCCCCTATATCTTGAACTTGAACACCAGTAAGTATGGGTTCAACGATTTGAGATTTAAAATGGGTTTTACCAAACCGTCCGGTTTTGGAATTACAAACAGGTTGGAATAATAACCCTTGTTTTGGAACTGAAACAATGACCTGAGTTTGTACCAGTTTTTGAATTGCTTCCTGTAAAGTCATACTTGCTTCTTGAGGAGCTGGTAAACCTGATTTGAAGAATCTGTGAGGTGGGAGTTCCTGAAACTCCAGTCTGTAGCCCTGGGCTCTTGACATGACGTTGCCCATATGTGACTGAAGAATCGCAAACGGGCTCCCACCTTCCTGTCTTCCAGGCAGTGCGGTCCACCGTTATGCTGAAGGCTTAGAGGAAGCAGAACCAGGGTTCTGTTCCTGTGAACCTGCAGTTGCTGGTTTTCATGGTTTACTACTATTGCCATTGAAGGCCGCAGAAGAACCTTTTGGTTTTGGTTTTAAACTTCGCTGTCCGAAAGGACTACAGAGTTGGAGCAGTGTAGGATTTTCTAGCCGGGGGAGCCGTGGAAGGAAGGAAGGTTTGTAGACTTACCCGCCGTAGCCTTGGATATCCACGTATCCAGTTGATTTCCAAAAAGGGCTTCACCTGTGAAAGGTAGACTTTCCACGCTTTTCCTGGAATCTGCAGTCCACAGGCGTAGCCACAAGCCCCTGGTGGTGCATGCATTGAGTAAATCAATTTCCTTTATGGCCTCCACCAGAAAAGTTAGCAGAGTCCTGTATATGCTGTAGGAGTAAAATTATATCCCCCCTGGATAATCTAACCTGTCAATTAGATTACCTGACCATTTTGCAATGGCCCTGGAGATCCATGCACAAGCAATAGTGGGTCTCTGGGCCACCCCTTCAGCTGTGTACAGAGATTTGAGAGTGGTCTCATTCTTGCGGTCTGCAGCATCCTTCAAGGAAGCTGCCCCAGGAACAGGTAAAACTATCTTACGAGACAGCCTAGAAACCGATGCGTCAACTATCGGTGGGTTTTCCTATTTTTTCCTATCATCCTGAGGGAACGGGAAGAATGTGAGTAACCGTTTTGGGACCTGAAACTTCTTGTCAAGCCTTACCCAAATTGCTTCATATAGGGAAGTAAATTCCTTAAATGCAGGGAAAGTAGCTGAGGATTTCTTTTTCACATAAAATAAGATTCCTCCTCGTCCTCTGACACCTTATCAGGAATGTGCAGGACGCCTCTAATAGCTTCTATCAGGGCCAGTATTCCCTGTGACAAAGCTGCATCCCCCCCTCCTCACCCTCCTCTGGGTCTGACACATCATCATCGGTATCAGCCTGCATGATTTGGGCCAGAGTGCGCTTCTGTGGACAAATGGCAGGGGTCAAGATGCTGGAATGACCACTGAATCTCTGTTCATCAGGTCATCAACAGATTTCCTTAAGTATTGCGTCTCATTTTGGGATAATTTATTTGAAATATTTGAAATCATCCCTTTTAATGAATCTAACCATACTGGTTCAGATCCACTAGCCTGAGAATGTGTACTATCCTGAGTACACCGCAGTGATCCCCCAGATTGAGAAAAACACTCTACTGAGCTTGATACACACTCCTTTGACATATTAAATTCGAGAGAGAACACACACACACACACACACACACACACACACACACAGGAATAGGTTGAAACACGGTTAACCCACACAGAGCCCTTCTAGGGAGACCGTAAAATGGAGCCAGCCACACAGCGCCCCTATAGCTAAAGTGCAAGTTTAGCGTAGCCGCAAACTAAGGACACCAATATATTGCTGCTCCCCCCCTTTGTTATTACCCCATGGTACCGCTGAGGTGCTCTGAAATCCTTGTGGAGGAGCTGCGCTTCCCTGCCAATCTGCCTAAGTCAAGCTGCATAGGAAAAATGGTGCTGGTGAGCTGCTGGATCCGCTCATAGTGTAGCCCCGCCCCCTTAATGGCGTGCGGTCTTCCCAATTTATTTTAAAAATGTTTATACTGGCTGAGGCGAATAATGCAGTGGGTTAAAATCCGTGTAGTGTAGTGCCAGTGTGGGTAATAGAAGTGTTTTCCGCTCGCTCCTCATAGCAGTTTCACAGTGTGCCTGAAGCCTGGAGGGCAGCGTGCATGCAGCGCTGCGCTCCTACCCTTGTGCCACCATTACCGCTGGCAACCCGCTAACTGGGACGCTGGCTACTTACTCCCCACTCTTCAGTCTTCTGGCTCTGTTAGGGGTGGAGGCGTGCTGCGGGTCTGTACACTCGCCTTGGTGAGGCTTGCGAATAGGATCCTCAGGAGCTCAGTGTCCTGTCAGCGGGGAACAGGACCATTAACTCTAGGGAGGTTGGGCCGTTCCCACTCCCCCTTAGTCCCACGAAGCAGGCAGGCTGGTGTCAACCAGACCTGCCTGAAAACAACAAATAGAAAATAAATGCAGAAACCTCTTCAGGAGCTTTCCAAGCGTGACCGGCTCCTCCAGGCACATTTTCTAAACAGAGTCTGGTAGGAGGGGCATAGAGTGGACCCGTCTATACCCCATTTTACTAATGTGGACCCCAGTATCCTCTAGGACGTAAGAGAAAATTTTATTGGCATCCTCCCTTTTGACAAAGCACTATCCATCCGTCAGTCAGACAATAGAGAACTTACAAGTAGCTTTGCCTAAAACCCTGTAGGCTATATACTGTATACAAAGTGTGTGTAAGTTTTGGTTGTTTATCAGGGATTTCAGGCCCCTAATGCTGTGCTCGCTATGTGGATAAAGCAACGAGCTAGCGTAATGGTTCAGAAAGA
Organism: Pseudophryne corroboree; assembly: GCF_028390025.1. Lineage (NCBI taxonomy): Eukaryota > Metazoa > Chordata > Amphibia > Anura > Myobatrachidae > Pseudophryne > Pseudophryne corroboree. Next base: position 916,156,420 of record NC_086445.1, on the reverse strand, counting down.
GGCTGAATAGCTTTTTGTAGCGTTTACAGTATAGTGCAGTGAACGGACATTCCTGGTGCCGGACCAGCACAAGGTCTTCGAAACAAAGATGTAAATTTTCATGGAATAGAATTTTTATTTTCTTCTAATACTACAGGAAGTAGGCTTGGATTCTGTTAATGGCTAATTCATACAACTTTGCCTATAAGTGATTTTGCCCACATAATATTCAGCGGGCTTCAGTTTACCCCTGCTTTGCTCTCACGTACTAGTGTACATTATCGTCCAACATCCCAGGATACAGAGCAAGAAAAGCACAGCATTTGTCACTGATGATGAGAACACCCTGGCCTGATTCGGAGTTGCGACGCACTGCCGATGTCTGACACAGTTGAACACATTATTTCTTCGACTGCGCATGCTTCTAGAGTAGGTGCACACTGAGTCGCAGTTGCGGTTGAAATGCTAGGTCTCAGAATGTTTTGAAAGGTAAGGGGCGGTGGCTAGCCGATGATTGGGAGATGGCTATGCAGATCACGTCTTATGGAAATGTCACTCAAGTGGTTGCGAACTCCATCACAGACCGCCAAAGTAAGACGCTGCTGCTTGGGACTCAGAATCCGGTACTTTATGTGCATTGCTTTGAAGTACCCAGAGTATTTACAGACTATTACTACTACAGTGTGGCTGTTTAAATGCAGCATAGAATTGCCATTTGACTTATAAATTAATATAATGTGTTTATTGATAGCGATTATAGTGATTGAGAAAGTCTTGAGTGGCCAGGTCCAAACATTTTAAAATGCAAAGCGTGATCACAATATACTGATTTTGCTCATATAGGTGATTCTCCAGAAAGTGAACATAAAGTCCCGTTCATCACACGCTTTTAATCCCGGCACTAGGGATCCTGAACACGACACCCATAGAGTGGGAATAGAACCTGTGGCGAGTGCAGCGTGCTCACAAGGGGCTTTGTTGCACTTGCCCCTTCCCCGCAGGCATTCTGCTGTCCGGATCTCGTGGTCGGTATGCTGACCACCAGCATCCCCAGCGCCGGTCTCCCATCCCCAACCCGGCTAGAGAGTACTGGAGGCAAGAAGGGTCAAATCTCCATTGACAGCTTGTCACCTCCTCCTCCATTCAAGGCTTTTGTCTTGATGTCAGAGGGGCGTTCCAATATGGGGTGGTCTTCAGGTTGCCGAATGTCGGGATCCCGGCGCACAGTATACCGGCGCCGGCATACCGACAGATATTCTCCCTCGTGGGGATCCACGACCCCACTGTGCCCGCAGCGTGGTGAGCGCAGCGAGCCCGCAAGGGGCTCATTTGTGCTCGCCACGCTGTCGGTATGCCGGCTGTCGGGCTCCCGGCGCCGGCATGCTGGGAGCCCGGCCGCCGGCATACCATTCTACACCCCCAATATGGGCTTGGTACATTTCTCTGCTTAATTAAAAAATAGGCAGGATGTGTTACCCTGCAAATAATGCCAGCAGGGACACTACTCCTATCTTACAGAAATGTCATATCTGCCTTTATTACACACCATTCAACACAGAAAGTTTACAGTACATCAAACATTCATAAGCAATTTTTTGAGTTGGCTTCCAATGTACTCTAAGGAAAAGGTTTGTTATTTGTTCGTGCCTTTAAAATCTTCATTGGCTTAAAACGGTATCCGTATTATAGATACAGTGTCTAGTTAGACAGTCAATACATAGACGCCATATGTTAGACAGACATTTGGTTGACAGAGTCTAAAGGTCGACATGAAAAAGGTAAAGGGGTACATTCCGACATGCAGTTGTCCGAATGGACCAGACAACCCCTATTCGGTGTCTTGTCCTGCCGGGCGTGCTGACAGCAGCGGCGGGGGGAGCTGTCTGTGGCGGTGGGGGCAGCGGAGGAGGACGAGACGGAGAGGAGACGGGGGGAGCAGCTGCTGCATCAGCGGAGGCTCACGGCGGCGTCCACCCGGCTCCAGCAAGCAGGACCTTGCTTGCTGGAGCCGGGTGGACGCTGCCGCTGAGTTCCTGCTCTCCCCGCTACCCCCCCCCCCCCCCCCCCCCCCCAACTCTTTCCGACAAGACGGCAGCTTCCGACAGTTATTGAATATACCCCAAACAGTACAAAAGGTCGACATGAAAATGATCTACATAAAAAAGGTAGACACCGGGGTTTTTTCTGTTTGTTTTAAATTATTCATGTTTTTGGACTTTTTCATACCTTCTCTATCCATGTCGGCAAAGAGTTGGTTATAAATCTTGTGACGAGCCACAGAGCCCGAAGCATGGCGAGCGAAGCCTTTCTACAATTGGGGGTCCCAGATGACAAAACTATCCACACAAACCCCAAAAATGCACACAAAAAATGTCTACCTTTATGTCGACCATTTTCATGTCGACCTTTTGACCCGGTCTACCTTTTGACTAATGCGATGTCTATCTATTGACTGTTTAACTAAACACTGTCTATTATACCACACCCGCTTAAAACGTGCACTGAATAAACGAAAGGTGAAGGTTCTGTAGAAGGCTGAGAGCACGGCCAAAGCTGTGAATTGCAGTTATGCCCCAAAAAGACACACTAAATGCTTCTACATATCTACAGAATTTACAATAAGATCAAAGGCAAATCCATGTATTTAAGATTAGAGCAACTAATTAAAAATCACTTAATTAAAATTGTGTTGTGTCCAATCAGTTTTGTTTTCAGCTCATGAATGAAGCATAAATTGTTTAGTTATTGGATCTTGGCATCCCTTCAAATATGTGTATTGTGCATATTCATACGTCAAACTGTGTAGAAATGTGTCCTGAGATTTATTGTGAGGTCTTCGAGGTTTGCAGAGCCCTTGAGCAGGATGTGCCATGTGTTTCTCAGCATGACTAATTTTCTAGTGTCCATGCATAAGGAGACACACTTTTAGGTCAAGTCCGTGAGCAAGACTCTTATAACCATAAGCAACATTGTAGAAGTAATTGTGACAAGTTTGCTTTAAGAAGTCAAAGGAAGGTTTTATAAATGTCATATCACAAGTTTTAGGCAACGTTTGAGCACTTCTATATGTGCGAGCGTGTGTGTATATAAATAATGTAACAATCTGAGCTGCAGTAGTGAGTTTTTATAAAAGTGGGTATGAATGGTATTCACTCATTTGAGTTCATGACAACATAACATTTTCTAGGTACTTTTGTGCCATTGGCTAACTCCACCGGGTTTTGGATCAATGTCATTTCACACTCTAGTTAGTCAACAAATGTGAATGTGTTCTTAAAAGGTTTTAAAAAAAAATGTAAAATGTAAAAAAAAATATATATTTATACTCATTTTCTCTAACGTCCTAGTGGATGCTGGGGACTCCGTCAGGACCATGGGGATTAGCGGCTCCGCAGGAGACAGGGCACAAAAATAAAGCTTTAGGATCAGGTGGTGTGCACTGGCTCCTCCCCCTATGACCCTCCTCCAAGCCTCAGTTAGGTTTTTGTGCCCGTCCGAGCAGGGTGCAATCTAGGTGGCTCTCCTAAAGAGCTGCTTAGAAAAAGTTTTTAGGTTTTTTATTTTCAGTGAGTCCTGCTGGCAACAGGCTCACTGCAACGAGGGACTTAGGGGAGAAGAAGTGAACTCACCTGCGTGCAGGATGGATTGGCTTCTTAGGCTACTGGACACCATTAGCTCCAGAGGGATCGAACACAGGCCCAGCCATGGAGTCCGGTCCCGGAGCCGCGCCGCCGACCCCCTTACAGATGCCGAAAAGCGAAGAGGTCCAGAAACCGGCGGCAGAAGACTTTTCAGTCTTCATGAGGTAGCGCACAGCACTGCAGCTGTGCGCCATTGTTGTCACACACTTCACACCAGCGGTCACGGAGGGTGCAGGGCGCTGCAGGGGGCGCCCTGGGCAGCAATGAGAATACCTTGTTCTGGCTAAAAAATACATCACATATAGCCCTTGGGGCTATATGGATGTATTTAACCCCTGCCAGGTCTCACAAACTCCGGAGAAGAGCCCGCCGAAATAGGGGGCGGGGCCTATCTCCTCAGCACACAGCGCCATTTTCCTGCTCAGCTCCGCTGCGAGGAAGGCTCCCAGGACTCTCCCCTGCACTGCACTACAGAAACAGGGTAAAAAAGAGAGGGGGGGGGGGGGGCACTTTTTTTGGCGTTTTTGATATATATTAAGCTGCTATAAGGGAGACAACACTTCTATAGGGTTGTTCCTATATATTTATAGCGCTTGGGTATGTGCTGGCAAACTCTCCCTCTGTCTCCCCAAAGGGCTAGTGGGGTCCTGTCTTCGATAAGAGCATTCCCTGTGTGTCTGCTGTGTCGGTACGTGTGTGTCGACATGTATGAGGACGATGTTGGTGTGGAGGCGGAGCAATTGCCGGTAATGGTGGTCACCCCCTAGGGAGTCGACACCGGAATGGATGGCTTTATTTATGGAATTACGTGATAATGTCAGCACATTACAAAAATCAGTTGACGACATGAGACGGCCGGAAAACCAGTTAGTACCTGTACAGGCGTCTCAGACACCGTCAGGGGCTGTAAAACGCCCTTTACCTCAGTCGGTCGACACAGACCCAGACACGGACACCGAATCTAGTGTCGACGGTGAAGAAACAAACGTATTTTCCAGTAGGGCCACACGTTATATGATCACGGCAATGAAGGAGGCTTTACATATCTCTGATACTGCATGTACCACAAAAAGGGGTATTATGTGGGGTCTGAAAAAACTACCTGTAGTTTTTCCTGAATCAGACGAATTGAATGAAGTGTGTGATGAAGCGTGGGTTAACCCCGATAGAAAACTGCTAATTTCAAAGAAGTTATTGGCATTATATCCTTTCACGCCAGAGGTTAGGGCGCGCTGGGAAACACCCCCTAGGGTGGATAAGGCGCTCACACGCTTATCAAAACAAGTGGCGTTACCGTCTCCTGAAACGGCCGCCCTCAAGGATCCAGCAGATAGGAGGCTGGAAACTACCCTGAAAAGTATATACACTCATACTGGTGTTATACTGCGACCAGCCATCGCCTCTGCATGGATGTGCAGTGCTGGGGTGGTTTGGTCGGATTCCCTGACTGAAAATATTGATACCCTGGATAGGGACAGTATTTTACTGACTATAGAGCATTTAAAGGATGCATTTCTATATATGCGAGATGCACAGAGGGATATTTGCACTCTGGCATCGAGAGTAAGTGCGATGTCCATATCTGCCAGAAGAAGTTTATGGACGCGACAATGGTCAGGTGATGCGGATTCCAAACGGCATATGGAAGTATTGCCGTATAAGGGGGAGGAATTATTTGGGGTCGGTCTATCGGATTTGGTGGCCACGGCAACAGCCGGGAAATCCACCTTTTTACCTCAGGTCCCCTCCCAACAGAAAAAGACACCGTCTTTTCAGCCGCAGTCCTTTCGTTCCTATAGGAACAAGCGGGCGAAAGGACAGTCATATTTGCCCCGAGGCAAAGGAAAGGGTAAGAGAGTGCACCAAGCAACTTCTTCCCAGGAGCAGAAGCCCCCCCCCGGCTTCTGCAAAGCCCTCAGCATGACGTTGGGGCTTTACAAGCGGACTCAGGGGCGGTGGGGGGTCGACTCAAGAATTTCAGCGCACAGTGGGCTCACTCACAGGTGGACCCCTGGATCCTGCAGATAATATCTCAGGGTTACAGGTTGGAATTCGAGAAGTCTCCCCCTCGCCGGTTCCTAAAGTCTGCTCTGCCAACGTCTCCCTCAGACAGGGCGACGGTATTGGAAGCCATTCACAAGCTGTATTCTCAGCAGGTGATAGTCAAGGTACCCCTCCTACAACAGGGAAAGGGGTATTATTCCACACTATTTGTGGTACCGAAGCCGGACGGCTCGGTAAGACCTATTCTAAATCTGAAATCTTTGAACCTGTACATACAAAAATTCAAGTTCAAGATGGAGTCACTCAGAGCAGTGATAGCGAATCTGGAAGAAGGGGACTTTATGGTGTCCCTGGACATCAAGGATGCTTACCTGCATGTCCCAATTTGCCCTTCACATCAAGGGTACCTCAGGTTCGTGGTGCAAAACTGTCATTATCAGTTTCAGACGCTGCCGTTTGGATTGTCCACGGCACCTCGGGTCTTTACCAAGGTAATGGCCGAAATGATGTTTCTTCTACGAAGAAAAGGCGTATTAATTATCCCTTACTTGGACGATCTCCTGATAAGGGCAAGGTCCAGGGAACAGCTGGGGGACGTAGTAGCACTAACCCAAATAGTGCTGCAACAGCACGGGTGGATTCTGAATTTTCCAAAATCTCAATTGACCCCGACGACACGTCTGCTGTTCCTGGGAATGATTCTGGACACGGTTCAGAAAAAGGTGTTTCTTCCGGAGGAGAAAGCCAAGGAGTTATCCGAACTTGTCAGGAACCTCCTAAAACCAGGGAAAGTGTCTGTGCATCAATGCACAAGAGTCCTGGGAAAGATGGTGGCTTCTTACGAAGCGATTCCATTCGGCAGATTCCACGCACGAACTTTTCAGTGGGATCTGCTGGACAAATGGTCCGGATCGCATCTGCAGATGCATCAGCGGATAACCTTGTCGCCACGGACAAGGGTGTCTCTTCTGTGGTGGTTGCAGAGTGCTCATCTGTTAGAGGGCCGCAGATTCGGCATACAGGACTGGGTCCTGGTGACCACGGATGCCAGTCTGAGAGGCTGGGGAGCGGTCACACAGGGAAGAAACTTCCAGGGAGTATGGTCAAGCCTGGAGATGTCTCTTCACATAAATATACTGGAGCTAAGAGCGATTTACAATGCTCTAAGCCTGGCAAAACCCCTGCTTCAGGGTCAGCCGGTGTTGATCCAGTCGGACAACATCACGGCAGTCGCCCACGTAAACAGACAGGGCGGCACAAGAAGCAGGAGAGCAATGGCAGAAGCTGCAAGGATTCTTCGCTGGGCGGAAGATCATGTGATAGCACTGTCAGCAGTGTTCATTCCGGGAGTGGACAACTGGGAAGCAGACTTCCTCAGCAGACACGATCTACACCCGGGAGAGTGGGGACTTCATCCAGAAGTCTTCCACATGATTGTGAACCGTTGGGAAAAACCAAAGGTGGACATGATGGCGTCCCGCCTCAACAAAAAACTGGACAGGTATTGCGCCAGGTCAAGAGACCCTCAGGCAATAGCTGTGGACGCTCTGGTAACGCCGTGGGTGTTCCAGTCAGTGTATGTGTTTCCTCCTCTGCCTCTCATACCAAAAGTACTGAGAATTATACGGCAAAGGGGAGTAAGAACGATACTCGTGGCTCCGGATTGGCCAAGAAGAACTTGGTACCCGGAACTTCAGGAGATGCTCACGGAAGATCCGTGGCCTCTACCTCTAAGACGGGACCTGCTTCAGCAGGGACCGTGTCTGTTCCAAGACTTACCGCGGCTGCGTTTGACGGCATGGCGGTTGAACGCCGAATTCTAAGGGAAAAAGGCATTCCGGAAGAGGTCATTCCTACACTGGTAAAAGCCAGGAAGGAGGTGACTGCACAACATTATCACCGCATTTGGAGAAAATATGTTGCGTGGTGTGAGGCCAGGAAGGCCCCCACGGAGGAATTTCAATTGGGTCGATTCCTACATTTCCTGCAAACAGGATTGTCTATGGGCCTCAAGTTGGGGTCCATTAAGGTTCAAATTTCGGCCCTGTCGATTTTCTTCCAGAAAGAATTGGCTTCAGTTCCTGAAGTCCAGACTTTTGTAAAAGGAGTACTACATATACAGCCCCCGGTTGTGCCCCCAGTGGCTCCGTGGGACCTTAATGTAGTTTTGGATTTTCTCAAATCCCATTGGTTTGAGCCACTCAAATCGGCGGATTTGAAATATCTTACATGGAAAGTAACCATGCTACTGGCCCTGGCTTCAGCCAGGCGAGTGTCAGAATTGGCGGCTTTATCGTATAAAAGCCCATATCTGATTTTCCATTCGGACAGGGCAGAACTGCGGACGCGTCCTCATTTTCTGCCTAAGGTGGTGTCAGCGTTTCACCTGAACCAGCCTATTGTGGTGCCTGCGGCTACTAGCGATTTGGAGGATTCCAAGTTGCTGGACGTTGTCAGGGCATTGAAAATATATATTTCAAGGACGGCTGGAGTCAGAAAATCTGACTCGCTGTTTATACTGTATGCACCCAACAAGCTGGGTGCTCCTGCTTCTAAGCAGACGATTGCTCGTTGGATTTGTAGCACAATTCAACTTGCACATTCTGTGGCAGGCCTGCCACAGCCTAAATCTGTCAAGGCCCATTCCACAAGGAAGGTGGGCTCATCCTGGGCGGCTGCCCGAGGGGTCTCGGCATTACAACTCTGCCGAGCAGCTACGTGGTCGGGGGAGAACACGTTTGTAAAATTCTACAAATTTGATACCCTGGCTAAAGAGGACCTGGAGTTCTCTCATTCGGTGCTGCAGAGTCATCCGCACTCTCCCGCCCGTTTGGGAGCTTTGGTATAATCCCCATGGTCCTGACGGAGTCCCCAGCATCCACTAGGACGTTAGAGAAAATAAGATTTTACTTACCGATAAATCTATTTCTCGTAGTCCGTAGTGGATGCTGGGCGCCCATCCCAAGTGCGGATTGTCTGCAATACTTGTACATAGTTATTGTTACAAAGAAATCGGGTTGTTATTGTTGTGAGCCGTCTGTTCAGAGGCTCCTACGTTGTCATACTGTTAACTGGGTTCAGATCACAAGTTGTACGGTGTGATTGGTGTGGCTGGTATGAGTCTTACCCGGGATTCAAAATCCTTCCTTATTGTGTACGCTCGTCCGGGCACAGTATCCTAACTGAGGCTTGGAGGAGGGTCATAGGGGGAGGAGCCAGTGCACACCACCCGATCCTAAAGCTTTATTTTTGTGCCCTGTCTCCTGCGGAGCCGCTAATCCCCATGGTCCTGACGGAGTCCCCAGCATCCACTACGGACTACGAGAAATAGATTTATCGGTAAGTAAAATCTTATTTTCTTCCATTAAACTGGTGATATATAATCACCTTTGATCGCTGCATGACCTATAGAAAGAAAGATCTTTTCCTTCTAATTTTAATTTACATTATGTACACCCTGTGACATAATCTTTACCACAGGCAGTAATTGAATAGCTACAGACTCTTAAACTTGGAGCTAAAACTCACAAGTAATTGAATGTCTCCCTATATACACTGCTCAAAAAAATAAAGGGTACACTAAAATAACACATCCTAGATCTGAATGAATGAAATATTCTCATTAAATACTTTGTTCTTTACATAGTTGAATGTGCTGACAACAAAATCACACAAAAATTATCAATGGAAATCAAATTTATTAACCCATGGAGGTCTGGATTTGGAGTCACCCTCAAAATTAAAGTGGAAAAATACTACAGGCTGATCCAACTTTGATGTAATGTCCTTAAAACAAGTCAAAATGAAGCTCAGTAGTGTGTGTGTGGCCTCCACGTGCCTGTATGACCTCCCTACAACGCCTGGGCATGCTCCTGATGAGGTGGCGGATGGTCTTCTGAGGGATCTCCTCCCAGACCTGGACTAAAGCATCCGCAAGCTCCTGGACAGTCTGTGGTGCAACGTGGCATTGGTGGATGGAGCGAGACATGATGTCCCAGATTTGCTCAATTGAATTCAAGTCTGGGGAACGGGTGGGCCAGTCCATAACATCAATGCCTTCGTCTTGCAGGAACTGCTGACACACTCCAGCCACATGAGGTCTAGCATTGTCTTGCATTAGGAGGATCCCAGGGCCAACCGCACCAGCATATGGTCTCACAAGGGGTCTGAGGATCTCATCTCGGTGCCTAATGGCAGTCAGGCTACCTCTGGCAAGCACATGGAGGGCTGTGCGGCCCCCCAAAGAAATGCCACCCCACACCATTACTGACCCACTGCCAAACCGGTCATGCTGGAGGATGTTGCAGGCAGCAGAACGTTCTCCTTGGCGTCTCCAGACTCTGTCACGTCTGTCACATGTTCAGTGAGAACCTGCTTTCATCTGTGAAGAGCACAGGGCGCCAGTGGCGAATTTGCCAATCTTGGTGTTCTCTGGCAAATGCCAAACATCCTGCACGGTGTTGGGCTGTAAGCACAACCCCCACCTGTGGACGTCGGGCCCTCATACCACCCTCATGGAGCCTGTTTCTGATCGTTTGCGTAGACACATGCACATTTGTGGCTTTCTGGAGGTCATTTTGCAGGGCTCTGGCAGTGCTCCTCCTGTTCCTCCTTGCACAAAGGCGGAGGTAGCGGTCCTGCTGCTGGGTTGTTGTCCTCCTACTGCCTCCTCCACGTCTCCTGATGTACTGGCCTGTCTCCTGGTAGCTCCTCAATGCATTGGACACTACGCTGACAGACACAGCAAACCACCTTGCCACAGCTCGCATTGATGTGCCATCCTGGATGAGCTGCACTACCTGAGCCACTTGTGTGGGTTGTAGGGAGGTCATACAGGCACGTGGAGGCCACACACACTACTGAGCCTCATTTTGACTTGTTTTAAGGACATTACATCAAAGTTGGATCAGCCTGTAGTGTGTTTTTCCACTTTAATTTTGAGGGTGACTCCAAATCCAGACCTCCATGGGTTAATAAATTTGATTTCCATTGATAATTTTTGTGTGATTTTGTTGTCAGCACATTCAACTATGTAAAGAACAAAGAATTTAATAAGAATATTTCATTCATTCAGATCTAGGATGTGTTATTTTAGTGTTCCCTTTATTTTTTTGAGCAGTGTATATTTTATATATTTTGCCCTAAAACTCCAGTGCGCGCTCAAAGTTTTAGCGCACTGTCTGCTGGGTGCACTGAGTCCAATGATCCTTACTGTTGATACACCTGGTGGACTGTGCTTTATGGCAAGAAATCGCTACAAAAGTTTGTTTTAAATAAAATAAGTAGATAAAATGTTTACTACTTAATTGCTAGGCTTGTCATGGAGACCGTAAGGCCTCATGAAGGTAGAGCCATACTTGTCTACTTTTCCGGAATGTCCAGGAGTCTCCCAATTTTTGGAGAGTTCTCTGGGACCCCCAGGAGATTAGTCCTATCTTCCCGATCCTGTCTACTTTCCCAGTTAACGTGGGAAAGTCCTTGGGCTTGATGACGTCATTTGAAGATGCATTTGTATGAACAATGATGCAATTTCTGATGCCACAGCCTCAGGTCCTGATAGTTTTAATTTCTATGTGGGATGTCCCGGAAACGAGGATTTAATAGTAGACAAAAGTATGGGTAGAGCTCTTGAGTCGAGTGGTGACGTGCATATGCTACATATACATTTGTTTTCAACTGTAGAGATGCGATTACAGCTTTCCAAAAATGATCTGACTCAATTTGTTAAAAAATAAACCATACAATTAAGACCGACTAGAGAACTCAGCGCATGTAATGGAAAAGTCATCAGCAAATATCAACAAATGTCACATGTCTAGAATTTTATAAATGGAGCTTACAGTCCCTCAGACACTCTTCCTGGAATGTACTAGAAATACACTAGATTTTCATTGTGACTATTAATAGGCCATACTACTGTACACTCGTGTGCATACTGCCATGCTGCTTTTTTATTTATTTATTTTAGTTTAAGTATTTTTATTCATTTTCAAGTTTCAAACACGTTCAAAATAGAGAAATACAAAAAGAAAACAAAATTACATTAACAGAAAATAATAGAATGAAATAGCAAGTAGAAGAGCATATGCATAAATCAGTATCATAAAATGGTACTGTATATGAACAGTACATGTGCAAAATATATAGTGAAATCGAATCAGAATAAATGTCACAGCTTGAAGCAGTATTAACATGAGTATAGATATTGAGGCGTGAGTTGTCGGAGGGACAGAAACAGAAATCTAGGGCCCGAGCGGATGGCCATTAGATGGATCTACAAGGGCATCTTGAAAGTTCTGCCACAGGGACCAGACCTTATCAAACTTTGAGGGACATTTTCTCTTACGATACATGAGACAGTAACGTTAACTAATGCTATCCAGGAGGGGAAAGAAGGGGGATCAGATGCTATCCAGCCACGATTAATACTGACCCTGGACAACTTTAAAAGGTTATTCACATATAGAAGTAAAGGAGCAGTGAGGGATTCCTCCAGACCTAGGCCAAAAATACAGATACGTGGAATTAATAAGGGCAAGCTAATACCAGTGATGTCTATAGAGGTGACCACCCTTGTCCAAAAAGAGGCCACTCTAGGACATATCCACAGAAGATGCAGAAAGTCAGTCGAGAAATAAGTCAGATTAGGATCCTCCAAATTAACAAAGCTGAGATGGGGTCCAATAGACCCTATGCAAATGTATAACCCAGTATAAAATCAAGAACACCCAAATCTGTAATCCAGTGAGACCTAATGCTGCACAGATTCCCTTTACCAGAAGAGGACAAATGAGAGGACTAAGCCAATGAAACAGAGCGGCGGTCAGGCAATGTACACACTAAGAGACAAGTTGGAGACTCAGGACATGAGCGGTACCCTTCCACTGTGCACAGAGAGCATGATGGAGCTGCAGGTTTGGGCAGTACGGATGGTGTAATGGTTAGCATTACTGCCTCACAGCACTGAGGTTATGGACTTGATTTCCACCATGGCCCTAACTCTGTGGAGTTTGTATATTCTCCCCGTACTTGCGTGGGTTTCTGACTGGTACTGCGTTTTCCTTCCACAATCCAAAAATATACTGGTAGGTTAAGTGACTCCCCAAAAAATTAACCCTAGCATGTATGTGTACATGTGATAGGTAATATAGATTGTTAGCTCCACTGGGGCAGGGACTGATATGAATGGCCAAATATTCTCTGTAAAGCGCTGAAAAATATGTGTGCGTTATATAAATAAATGGTAATAAATAAAGCAAAAGTGCTGGAAAGGCCATAAGTTGAGGACATAAAATGAAATGTATGTAGGACCCCATCTTGATATAGTTGCGCAATAGAGGCCACACCAAAGGTCTACCACACAGAGCTACGCTTGAGCCCACGGATCTCCGAAAAAGCTGGTCTTAAATTCCTCTTTATAAATATGCCACCCCAGCAACAGAGGGAAGCTAAGGCCATATCAATATGAGAAAATAAGATTTTAAACCTACCGGTAAATCTATTTCTCCTAGTTCGTAGAGGATGCTGGGGACTCCGTAAGGACCATGGGGTATAGACGGGCTCCGCAGGAGATAGGGCACCTAAAAAGAACTATGACTATGGGTGTGCACTGGCTCCTCCCTCTATGCCCCTCATCCAGACCTCAGTTAGAGAACTGTGCCCAGAGGAGATGGACAATACAAGGCAGGATTTAGCAATCCAAGGGCAAGATTCATACCAGCCCACACCAATCATACCATGTAACTTGGAACATACATAACCAGTTAACAGTATGAACAAACTACAGTAACGGTCCAAGACCGATGTCAACTGTAACATAACCCTTATGTAAGCAACAACTATATACAAGTCTTGCAGAGTTTCCGCACTGGGACGGGCGCCCAGCATCCTCTACGGACTAGGAGAAATAGATTTACCGGTAGGTTTAAAATCTTATTTTCTCTTACGTCCTAGAGGATGCTGGGGACTCCGTAAGGACCATGGGGTTTATACCAAAGCATCCAATCGGGCGGGAGAGTGCGTATGACTCTGCAGCACCGACTGAGCAAACGCTAGGTCCTCATCAGCCAGGGTATCAAACTTGTAGAATTTAGCAAAAGTGTTTGACCCCGACCAAGTCGCCGCTCGGCAAAGTTGTAAAGCCGAGACGCCTCGGGCAGCCGCCCAAGAAGAGCCCACCTTCCTAGTGGAATGGGCCTTAACCGAATTTGGTACCGGCAATCCAGCCGTAGAGTGAGCCTGCTGAATCGTATTACAGATCCAGCGAGTAATAGTCTGCTTTGAAGCTGGAGCGCCAATCTTATTGGCCGCATACAGGACAAACAGAGCCTCTGTTTTCCTAATTCTAGCCGTCCTGGCTACATAAATCTTTAAGGCCCTGACTACATCCAGGGATCTGGAATCCTCCAGGTCACCGGTAGCCACAAGCACCACAATAGGTTGATTCATATGGAACGAAGAAACCACTTTAGGCAAAAATTGCGGACGTGTCCTCAATTCAGCTTGATCCACATGAAAAATCAAGTAGGGGCTCTTGTGTGAGAGAGCCGCCAATTCTGACACTCGCCTTGCTGATGCTAAGGCCAACAACATGACCACCTTCCAGGTAAGAAATTTCAACTCAACCTTGTTAAGCGGTTCAAACCAGTGTGATTTTAGGAACTGCAACACCACGTTCAGGTCCCATGGTGCCACTGGAGGCACAAAAGGGGGCTGGATGTGCAGCACTCCCTTTACAAACGTCTGGACTTCTGGAAGAGAAGCCAATTCCTTCTGAAAGAAAATCGAGAGGGCCGAAATCTGTACATTAACCGAGCCTAATTTCAGGCCCATATCCACTCCTGTCTGTTGGAAGTGGAGAAAACGACCCAGATGAAAATCTTCCGTAGGTGCATTCTTGGTCTCACACCAAGACACATACTTTCGCCAGATACGGTGATAATGTTTTATCGTCACCTCCTTCCTAGCCTTTATTAAAGTAGGGATGACCTCTTCCGGAATCCCCTTTTTTGCTAGGATTCGGCGTTCAACCGCCATGCCGTCAAACGTAACCGCGGTAAGTCTTGAAATACACAGGGCCCCTGCTGCAACAGGTCTTCCCTCAGAGGAAGAGGCCAGGGGTCTCCTGTGAGCATCTCTTGTAGATCCGAGTACCAGGCCCTTCGAGGCCAGTCTGAGACGAGTATCGTCTGTACTCTTCTTCGTCTTATGATCCTCAACACTTTCGTGATGAGAGGAAGAGGAGGAAACACGTAGTTCGATTTGAACACCCACGGTGTTACCAGTGCGTCTACTGCTACTGCCTGAGGCTCCCGAGACCATGCGCAATACCTCCGAAGTTTTTTGTTGAGGCGTGACGCCATCATGTCTATTTGAGGAGTTCCCCAAAGACGTGTTACGTCTGCAAAGACTTCTTGATGAAGTCCCCACTCTCCTGGATGGAGATCGTGTCTGCTGAGGAAGTCTGCTTCCCAGTTGTCCACTCCCGGAATGAAGACAGCCGACAGAGCGCTTACATGATTTTCCGCCCAGCGAAGTATCCTTGTGGCTTCCGCCATCGCGACTCTGCTTCTTGTCCCGCCTTGGCGGTTCACATGAGCCAGTTCTGTGACATTGTCCGATTGAATCAGAACCGGTAGGTTTCGAAGAAAACTCTCCGCTTGTCGAAGGCCGTTGTAAATGGCCCTGAGTTCCTACATATTGATGTGTAGACAGGACTCCTGGTCTGACCAAAGACCCTGAAAAGTCTTTCCCTGTGTGACCGCTCCCCATCCTCGGAGGCTCGCGTCCGTGGTAACCAGGATCCAGTCCTGAATCCCGAACCGGCGACCCTCCAGCAGGTGAGCACTTTGCAACCACCACAGGAGGGACACTCTGGTTCCTGGGGACAGAGTTATTTTCCGATGTAAGTGCAGATGGGACCCTGACCACTTGTGCAGAAGGTCCCATTGAAAAGTCCTTGCATGGAACCTACCGAAGGGAATGGCCTCGTAGGCCGCCACCATTTTCCCCAGAACTCGAGTGCATTGGTGAACTGACACCCTTTTCGGTTTTAGCAGGTCTCTGACCATGTTCTGGATGTCTTGGGCTTTCTCTATTGGGAGGAAGACCTTCATTTGTTCCGTATCCAGTATCATACCTTGGAACGGTAGTCGAGTTGTCGGAATCAACTGTGACTTTGGTAGATTTAGAATCCAACCGTGTTGCTGGAGCACTCTCAGAGAGAGCGCCACACTGCTCAGCAATTTCTCCCTTGATCTCGCTTTTATCAGGAGATCGTCCAAGTATGGGATAATTGTGACTCCATGCTTGCGCAGGACCACCATCATTTCCGCCATTATTTTGGTGAAAATCCTCGGGGCCGTGGAAAGTCCAAACGGCAATGTCTGAAATTGGTAATGACAATCCTGTACAGCGAATCTCAGGTATTCCTGATGGGGGGCATATATGGGGACATGAAGGTACGCATCCTTTATGTCCAGAGACACCATAAACTCCCCCTCCTCCATGTTGTCTATTATCGCTCTGAGAGATTCCGTTTTGAATTTGAATCTTTTTTTTATGTACAGGTTTAGGGATTTCAGATTCAAAATCGGTCTGACCGTACCGTCCGGTTTCGGGACCACAAATAGGGTTGAATAGTAACCTCTTCCCTGCTGGTGCAGGGGAACCTTGATTATCACTTGCTGTATTCACAGCGTTTGAATTGCAGCTAACACTACATCCCTTTCCGATGTGGAAGCTGGTAGGGCCGTTTTGAAAAATCTGCTCGGGGGCACATCCTCGAATTCCAATTTGTAACCCTGGGAAACTATTTCCAACACCCAGGGATTCAGGTCCGAACTGACCCAGGCCTGACTGAAAAGTCGAAGACGTGCCCCCACCGGTGCGGACTCCCTCAGGGGAGTCCCAGCGTCATGCTGTGGTTTTTGGAGCAGCCTGGGAGGACTTTTGTTCCTGGGCACCTGCCGAAGCAGGTGCTCTCTTGCCTCTGCCCTTACCTCTGGCGAGGAAAGAGGATCCCCGACCTCTTTTGGACTTGTGCGACCGAAAGGACTGCATCTGATAGGGTGTTGCTTTCTTTTGCTGTTGGGGAATATATGGTAAAAATTTAGATTTACCTGCTGTAGCTGTGGAAACCAGGTCCGTCAGCCCATCCCCAAACAATACATCACCCTTATAGGGTAGAACTTCCATATGTTTTTTGGAATCCGCATCACCCGTCCATTGGCGAGTCCATAAGGATCTTCTCTCTGAGATAGACATGGCATTGGCCCTAGAAGCTAGCAATCCAATGTCCCTTTGAGCATCCCTCACAAATAAGACTGCGTCTTTTATATGGGCTAGAGTTAGGAATATAGTATCCTTATCCATAGTATCAAATTGATCTGTCAGCTCATCTGTCCAAGCTGCAATTGCGCTACACACCCATGCCGACGCAATCGTCGGTCTTAACACTGCACCCGTATGAGACTAAATACCCTTTAATGTAGTTTCTTGCCTGCGATCTGCAGGGTCCTTAAGGGTCGCTATGTCAGGAGACGGTAGCGCCACTTTCTTGGACAAGCGCGTCAGGGCCTTGTCCACAGTGGGGGGTGATTCCCAAATCTCCCTGTCCTGCTTAGGGAAAGGGTATGCCATAAAAATTCTTTTGGGGATCTGCGGTCTCTTATCCGGAGTCTCCCAAGCTTTTCCAAAGAACTCATTTAATTCATGAGATGTGGGAAAATTAATAATCTGTTATATATCCTTAAACATGTGTACCCTTGTGTTGGGGACCGAGGGTTCATCCACAATATGCAACACATCCCTTATTGCCACAATCATGCACTGAATGGTTTTAGTCACCCTAGGGTGCAATTTTACTTCGTCATAGTCGACACTGGAATCAGAATCCGTGTCTGTAGTAGTGTCTTGTGTTAAGGGACGCTTTTGAGACCCCGACGGGCCCTGTGAGTCGGTCCAATCTGAGGATTGACCGCCTGATGTCCCCCCTAAACCAGCCTTATCAAGCCTTTTATGTAAAAATGTCACACTTGCATGCAATGTATGCCACATGTCCATCCAATCTGGAGTCGGCACAACCGACGGGGACACACCACTCATTTGCTCCACCTGCTCCTTGGAGAAGCCTTCCGCCTCAGACATGTCGACACACACGTACCGACACCCCCCCACACACAGGGAGTTACCTATAAGGGGACAAAACCCCAACCAGGCCCTTAGGAGAGACAGAGAGATAGAGTATGCCAGCACACACCCAGCGCTTAAAAACACTGGAATATGTGACCAGATAGCGCTGTTATATGTATATAATTGTAATCTCCACTCACTGCGTCGCCAATGTGCCCCCCTCCTTTTTTTTCCAGCCTGTGAAGCTCAGCAGGGGAGAGAACAGGGAGCCAGCGTTTCCTCGTGCAGTCTCTGTGGAGAAAATGGCGCTGGTTAGTGCTGAGGATCAAGCCCCGCCCACCCGACGGCGGGCTTCGGTCCCATCAACTTTCTATAGAAAAATGGCGGGGGTTACCGGATTTACTGTGCCACAGCCTAATCCATGCTTATCCATGCCAAATATGAGGAATATTGCTGCCCAGGGCGCCCCCCCCCCCTGCGCCCTGCACCCTTCAGTGCCTGCTTGTGTGTGTGTGACTGGGAGCAATGGCGCGCAGCTTACCGCTGCGCGCTTACCTCATGAAGATCTGATGTCTTCTGCCGCCTGAAGTCTTCTTTGCCTTCTCATACTCACCCGGCTTCTATCTTCGGCATCTGTGAGGAGGACGGCGGCGCGGCTCCGGGACGAACCCCAGGTGAAACCTGTGTTCTGACTCCCTCTGGAGCTAATGGTGTTCAGTAGCCTTAGAAGCAGTGCCCAACTTAACAAGCCAGCTCTGCTTCTCTCTCCTCGGTCCCACGATGCAGGGGGAGCCTGTTGCCAACAGGACTCCCTGAAAATCAAAAACCTAACAAAATTCTTTTTCCACAGAAAACTCTGGAGAGCTCTCTGCAGTGCACCTATTCTCCTCTGGGCACAAGATCTAACTGAGGTCTGGAGGAGGGGCATAGAGGGAGGAGCCAGTGCACACCCATAGTCAAAGTTCTTTTTAGGTGCCCTATCTCCTGCGGAGCCCGTCTATACCCCATGGTCCTTACAGAGTCCCCGGCATCCTCTAGGACGTAAGAGAAATAACATTATAGGAGTCAGGAAAACAGGGATAACAACGGCGGTGCCAGGCATTTATCAAATGCATTTCTGAAACCATGCGGGGAAAGGAAATATGACCTCCTCCCCTCAAAGACTGAGATGCCGCCAGCCACCTTTCCAAAGATTTATGTAACATATTGTTAAAAGCGCCAATGCAAATGAGCGTTAGGAAATTCCAAAAGGAAGTCACCTGCCTTAGTTGAGAGTAACTGGGCTATAAGGAGGGGGAATATACACAGTCAATAAGACAAACGGATGGAACCTGCTAAAAAAAAAAAAAAAATGTTTGACCTACGAGACTTCATTATCCTCAGGACCAGAAAGCGCTTGACTTGATTATTCAGGCTGCGTACATTCCATGATAAGACATTCAACATAGGGGTTGAATGTGCCATAAATCAGGAGAAAGTATCATACCCCCCCCCCTCCTCCGACAGCCACACCACATATTTATTATTAATTCATTACTAGTTCTTTATATAGCATACACCTATTCCACAGAGCTTTACAGAGAATATTTGGCCATTGAGGAATAGCAACTATTTAAAACAGGGATATTAATTGAAAAAATATTTTAGTATGATTCCGTTCTTGCAGGTCAATCCACTGTGAAGCCTTGTGGTAGTCAAAGAAACGTGCACGAGACAGCCGTGTCAGGAGACATGGGAGGTAGAGCCAGAGACGTGGGGGGAAGAGGTGGTGCTTCAGCCATTTCAGAGGCAGGAGTCCCATGGGCAAACCGCCAGTTTAGCCGAAGCGTGCAAACCTCCGCACCAAGTAAGGCCCAGGGAATAGGGGAATAAATACTCAACAGAAGGGGTCAAACAGGTGAGGTCCGGTATCCCCAATACCATGTAGTAGGGGTGGGAGGCTTGCACTGAACTATATCATTGTGACCTGAGACCAGGGACCACTGCAGCTTCCTATATCACAAAGCAGCACACAGGGGTGATTCCAGGAAGGTATAGTGAGAGGGTACCTTTAGTGTGCAACAGGGTCAGGAATCGGCAGCATAGGAGTCAGGAGTAGTGCCAGGCAATGACATTCTCAGCAGCCAGCAGTACATAGGGGGTAGTTCCAAGTTGATCGCAGCAGGAATTTTTTTAGCAGTTGGGCAAAACTATGTGCACTGCAGGGGAGGCAGATATAACATGAGCAGAAAGAGTTAGATTTGGGTGGGTTATTTTGTTTCTGTGCAGGGTAAATACTGGCTGCTTTATTTTTACACTGCAAATTAGATTGCAGAATGAACACACCACACCCAAATCTAACTCTCTCTGCACATGTTAAATCTGCCTCCCCTGCAGTGCACATGGTTTTGCCCAACTGCTAACAAAATTCCTGCTGTGATCAACTTGGAATTACCCCCAGAGTCCGATATCGGGGATCTTCATGATAGAGCAGGAGTTCAGGGTCTCACAAGACCACAGCAGCAGGTTAGGAGCAGGCTTCGGGAGCTATCCCACCACACGGGGAAGAATAGCCACATGGAGAGCTCAAGATACAGCAGAGAAGCCAGATTAATCCAAGATGGCTGCCAAGCATTTTCAACACACAGGGGATCAGGCCTGCAGATCCAGGCACACAGCCCCAAGGACCTCCAGAGATCCCCAAAGGAAGGTGACCTACTGGATCACTGGAGAGGTGATATGAGTCCCTTTAAGGCAGCAGTATAAGCAGACAGGAGATATAGGCTGCAGAGCACTAAGGACCCGATTCAGAACTGATCACTACTGTGCATTTTCGCACAGCAGGCCATCAGCGATTAACTGCGCATGCACGTCAGCAAACAGTCATCACCGGTCAGCGACAGGCTGGTGAGAAAATTCTAATTGCACAGCTTGAGTAGTCCCAGAAAGCTGGGACTTGAATGCCAGTGAACCTTCCATCTTATCATTGCATTATCAGACATAACTCCAAAAACAGAAAGGCAATGGTGGTAGAGAAGAAGATGCACATTCACAATGGATGTACAGTGATTTCTACTCTGGCTGTAGTGTCACATTTCAGAACAACTCCTACCCAGCAGAGAACTCATTTTAATGAATGATCATAAAATCACCTCTGGAGTTCAGGATGTTGCACAGGGTATTATGGTAGGACTTCAGTAATGACATCAGCAGCTGCAGGAAAATCTAACATCAGCCAACTACATTTCTTAAAGGAGAAATTCTTCATAAGTGCATTACAGCCTTTACCCAGAGACACTTTGTACATCGATCTTTGACAATATGAAGTTCTCAGCCAATTGGTTTTAATGATCAGAACCTATTTCAGGAACAGTGTCTTTTAGCACTCAAGGTCTTGATCATTCACCAAATTTCCCATGGTGCTCCGTAGCTGAAAATCACCCACCCATGACCTAAATATGGTGCCTCAAGCTGTAAGATTTGCCAAAGCATTGTGAATTTTAAGTTGCTTTTGCACAGACAGCTTTCTGGAAGGATGTGAATATATTTCTGCTTTTGGCTTGGTATACAATTATTACATTTTCTAATCAGTGTCAGTTAACGACTTGACAACACCTAATCATAGGATTATCCAAACAAGTTTCAGTTTCTCCATTGTCGTCCTTACTCTGAGCCCGCCCCCCAATCCTTACAACAAGGTTTGCTGCCACACAAATTGCATTTATTTACTAGTAATTGCTTTTAGTCTGTCTTGTGGCTCTGAGATTTCTCTGTGGTTGACTGGATTTGCAACCAAATGTTTTGCTTTGGTTGCATTATTTTAACTTGGGGCACTAATGCGTGCTACTGTATCTATAAAATAAAATAAAATAGGTTACTCCTCAAATTCAATGGTCTTATCCATTCATAACATCTCAAAAGAGGATATTGGAGATTTTGGATACAGAATATGTCCTTAACCCATTATATATATTCCTCTGGATTATATAAACACCATAAGAACTGTCTGTTGGCATCCTAAATAAATCAATGACATTGTTGTATCCCCTTTTTGTGTTTTTTTTTATTTTTTATTTCTTAAATGTATTGTAAGCCTTTATTATAAGAATTTAGTTTTAAAAATTAAAAAAAAACTATGGTTTTTATCCACCATATAAGCTACTGTGTGCTGGTACTTTTCGGAACAGAGACAGATTATTGCCTTACTTGATAATGGAAACAAACATACTAGTTGGAAAATATGCGCACTGGGCTAACTTGCCGCATAGCTCCCATGTTTGCACTGCTGTGCACTCATAATGATATGCGCACTGGGCTAACTTGCTGCATAGCTCCCATGTTTGCACTGCTGTGCACTCATAATGATATGCGCACTGGGCTAACTTGCTGCATAGCTCCCATGTTTGCACTGCTGTGCACTCATAATGGGACATTGAGCTGTGGCTCATTACTCCGGGAGGATGCCTATCCACAAACCTGCTCCCTTTAAAAAAGCAATTAAATTGCAGAAATGTGCGGCACCTGCTCACTACGGTGGTCGGGACATACATCCCAAAATTCCTAGCAGCCAGGATGATAGTGCCAGCTGTTGGGTGAGAGATCATCATCAAATTAGGACGGACAAGACAAGATTTGTTGTAAAATACAGTAAATATTTGAGAGACTATCCATTTATGTTGTGTAATGTATATAAAGATTTTGCAGTTGCACAACCTAGGAGAGACCATGTCTGTCTTTACCATCATATAACACACTATAAAATTTTTGTTTAAATGTACAAAGTTTGAACTTTATTTCCTAACTGCAAAAAAGTACATTTAGCACTGACCCCATGTTTGCTTTTATTAGTCTTATATAATTGTCTGTTTTTGGTTGAGGATTTAAGAAGGAAGCAGACACTGTTGTATAAAGGGGGGTACTCACGGAGCGATATTCTAAGCAATCTGACCAGATTGCTTAGAATTTGAGCATTATCGCTCCGTGTGTAGCCCCCTCAGCGATAGCGATGCGCAGCCCCGCGCATCGCTATCGCTGCAGCTAGATTGGCCTGCATGCAGGCCAATCTAGCGGGTCGCTCACTTCACCCGCTGGGTGAAATGAGCGTCTCCCCCCGCACGCTCAGCACAGATAGTGCTGTGCTGAGCGGCAGGAGAGATGTGTGCTGAGCGGTTCGCTCAGCACACATCTCTTCCTCATCGGCCCGTCTATATGGGCCTTAAGTCATTGTCTGTGGTACCTTCAGCCAGCATATGGGTCCGTCACCCGCACATATAGGCAGATGAACATGATACAGCTAAAAAATATATCACATCTGTGCTGCACAGTCAATGTAATATATCTCTGAACGATGCTGTTCACGGCTATTTCGGCTTCACTGCTATACAGTGGTCTGTGCGATATATCATCTGATGGCTGTACAAATGATATATTGACAAGTGTATATCCAGCATTAGTGATTTCATATATTAGATGTACACACAGTTGTCTATATTTTATATCAAACATTTAGATTGCTTATCTGTTTTTGTGCTGGTACAGTAATTTGATGGAGAATTTAGATATGTATGTTGTTTTTTTGTGTGTCCACTTTGTTACATTTAGTTAGGTACACCTTTCTAAAGGCCCATACACACTAGAAGATTTTTTCCATAGATGTGAGTGATAACGGCGGTTGTGAAAGATCAAATCGTTCAGATCGTTCAAATTGTTTGAGTGTGTACACAGGAAACGATGAACGATGCACACTCGTGGTCGTTGGAAGCAGGTTGTCAGTCGTCCATGCATGCAGCTCAAACCCAGCCAGATGGTTATAGTTCAGATCGTTTGTAAAAATAAATAAAAATAAGCTCCGTGTGTACGCTCAATCGTTTGTCAGGGACTCCAGGGAAATCGCTCATCTTCCAAATTGTTCATCTTTCACATCTTTCAAGTCTTCTAGTGTCTATGGGCGTTAATACTTAGGCCCATATTTATCAAGCCTTGGAGAGTGATAAATTGCACGGTGATAAAGTACCAACCAGTCAGCTCCTGTCATGTTACAGGCTGTGTTTAAAAAATGACAGTTAGGAGCTGATTGGTTGGTTCTTTATCACTGTGCAATATATTACTCTCTAAGGCTTCATCAATCTGGGCTTTATTATCACCCCAAGTCCTCCCCACTCACCCCCTTTTGCTCTCAGAAAAGCTTCACTTTTGTGGTATGCGTTCAGCAAGGTGCTGGGAACATTCTTGGAGAGTCTGGTCCATGCTGACATGATATCATAACATCACACTATTGCTGCAGATTTGTCATCTACTCATCCGTGCTGTACTTGTACCGTTCCACCATATGCTAAAGGAAAAATAGTGGTTTGAAAAGACAATTAAAACATACTGAGTTCATTGTCATGTTCATGAAACCAGCTTGATTTGATAGGTCATTAGAAAATGGGTTGATTGTGGTCTTAAAGGGATGCACATGGTCAGCAATAATATTATGCTGTCGCAATTATGCGAGTCTCATTTGTTATTACGGGGCCTCCATACCATTACCACCACCAGCACCAGCAGCTTTAACTTGTAACAGAAGACAGGATTGATTCCTATCAATGCTAAATTCTGCCCCAACAATCTGCATATTGTAGGAGGAATCAAGATTCATTAGACCAGGCAATGAACAATAACTAAATCTCTTGACCAGGTCTATTATATAGTATAGTATAATATGACATAGTATGTATGTCCAGAGATGATGGAGGGCTTTTTGCCAAAACTAAACTGAAAGGTGTGCTATTACCTAGAGCTATGGTGTCACAGTAAGCCCAGCTCCAGGCACACTGAATGTACTGCCATTTCTTAGGGCAGCTGAACTTTGTTTGACTGTGGAGCTGCAGTACTGGCTCACATCTGCCATACATGACCCATTACTGTTAAGTAGAGATGCACAGCAATTTGAGCATATTTTAATACAGATTAAGGTCTAGACCAGCCCACCAAATTTTAAACTGTATGGTCATTTCCAGATAGCTAGTCTGTCCCTTGGAACTTTGCTTATTGGAGTTTAGAGCATTGTGTCATAATTGTTGTGAACTCCTTAATTGTGTCTGGTAATCCTCTAAACAAAGTCTGAGTTTGCAACTGTCTCAGCATAGGTGTCTTTGGACTCCTTTCATACCCACATATAAATATGGAGCGGGAGGGGGGGAAAGTTGGCCATAGTATGGAAGAAAGAGCTTAATGTGCATTTTCCTCCAATGGTACAGGGAATGTTTATCTAATATTATATAGAACAATTTTTGTGAACTCTTCAATTGTCTGGTAATCCTCTAAACAAAGCTTGAGTTTGCAACTGTCCCAGCATAGGTGTTTTTGGACTCATTTCATACCCACATATAAATATAGGGGTGGTCTTCTGTATGCCGAATGTCGTAATCCCGGCGCACAGTATACCGGCGCCGGAATCCCGAAACCCGGCATACCGACAACTATTCTCCCTCGTGGGGGTCCACGACCCCCCTGGAGGGAGAATAAAATAGTGTGGCGCGCCACCGTGCCCGTAGCGTGGCGAGTGCAGCGAGCCCGCAAGGGGCTCCTTTGCGCTTGCCACGCTGTCTGTATGCCGGCGGTCGGGCTCCCGGCGCCAGTATGCTGGTCGCCGGTAACCCGAGCGCCGGCATACCATACTACACCCAAATATAGGAGGGGTTGGGGGCAGAATATGGAAGAAAGAGCTTAATGTGCATTTTCCTCCAAAGGTAAAAATGTAATATCATTGTATAGAATTATTTTTTTAATCAGTTAGAAAGTTCTCATACGATCACCTGAGATTTGACAAACCGTGCACACATTTATTTGTTTATTTTTTTGCTTTCTGAGTGTTGCACTTCTTCTGTCTGTGATCTTCCTGTTTTTAGTGGGATTATAGATGCTGAGGTTGCTTGGCAACTACTTTCCACCCTGGCTCAGCAGAAATTAAGCAGCACCTGGCCTCACTAACAGCTCTGAGGGATACTATTTCATAGTTGCTTAAATCAACACTGTGTTCTTGTGGCTGTTAACATGATCTCATACCAGCAGCTGATTGGTTGTTACCCACATAAATGCATTCAGTGCATTTATTTCTTTGTCAGTGTTAGATTTTACTGGACTTGTATCATTTGTCCTGTATGAGACACATCCTTTCTCTTAAGTTATAACAACTATACAGTACTAAGATCTATTCCAGGCGGTAGCTAAGTACCAGTTAACAGTGTGGTTCCAAGAAAGACTACTGTTATTGGTGAAACATCTCACACAATACATATGTTCTTCTTAGTGGTTATCAGCCACTGAGCCTGAGGTGCATAACACTGAGTAACTAGTTTTTATTTATTTTAAGATGAAGTAAAAGGACAATCTTCTGGCGCTTGAACAAATCTCTTAATGAAATATAAAAATAAGTTATAGATAAAAATATATTGTTTTTCAGCTGCCACATAGATTCTATGCTATCCTTAATTTAATCAAGTGTCGAAAAATAACATAAGAGAATGAAAAATCTCTGTATGTCAATTCACTGTTACAGGTATAATATAAGAATGTAAATACTCAGGTACCATGCATATCCAATTCATTTACATTATGACTAAAATGGCTGATATAAAAGTATGTATGTAATATACAAGCGCTAAGTAGTAAACAATGAATTGAGTCAGGACAAACAAACATTTAAAAGATTAAAAACCGTAATATGTTTAAGCTCTTTTTCGAGATTTTGATCCTTGATAAAGCACTCTCAGTGGTGTGAAACGCGTTGGAAAGGTGAAGGCTACAACGAGAGACTGCTTTCACAGCGCCCGGAGTTCAGCAGCCGAATCCCGTACAGCCGGTGACGTCATCACTCAACGCCGTTGCTTGCAATTGCTGCTCAACACAATGCCCGGCACGGACAGGAGAAGGGATACCGCTGGCTAGGGTAAGATAGGCACAGCGTAATACACTGTATCACCAACGCATCCTCAGTTGTGCTGTGTGAAACCGCAACCCCATACCAACAAAATCTCGAAAAAAGCTTAAGCATATTACTGTTTTTCATCTTTTAAATGAATGTTTGTCCTGACTCAATTCATTGTTTACTACTTAGCGATTGTATATTACATGGGTGGTCTTCAGGTTGCCGAATGTCGGGATCCCGACGCACGGTATACCGGCGCTGGAATCCCAACAACCGGCATACCGACAGATTTTCTCCCTCGTGGGGGTCCACGACCCCCCTGCAGGGAGAATAAATAGCGTGGCGCACCACCGTGCCCGCAGCGTGGCGAGCGCAGCGAGCCCGCAAGGGGCTCATTTGCGCTCGCCACGCTGTCAGTATGCCGGCGGCCGGGCACCCGGCGCCGGTATGCTGGTTGCCGGGAGCCCGGCCGCCGGCATACCATACTACACCCTATTACATACATAGACCTAGATTTTTTTTTATCTAAGCAAGCTGCTTTTATACGCAGCGCCAGATGGAAACTATATTTATATGATATAAAAGTATATCCAAAATACAGCAGTCAAATGTATATCTCTGCTTAATCCAGTACTCCAGTAATTTACAAGTGCCAAAACATTAGTACTGTAGGTAGAATGTATGTATATACTCTCTCTGCATAATTAGTGGAAGTATAACTTCTCTATAGCTCACTACTAATCAGTAGTATTGTATAGGCACAATAAGCTCACCACTTACCAAATAGTTTAGGCAGTCCATCCACAGTTTGATCCTGTTATCTAAAGAGAACATTTGTGAACAGATGGTGCTGGTGTCATTATAACTGCCAAATGACAGTAAGCATGTTTCTGATGAAGCGTGTTATAAACTTAAATATTAAATTTGGGAATACAGAACCCACATTATTGGTTTTTGCCTTTACCATTTTTAAGGCTTTAGCTTAATGTTTTTATTAAACACTTGTGTCTACAAGTGACTGCCTACAAATGGTACCGCTTTGAATGATTTATTAGTATATGTATATTGCTCGTAGTATTGGCTGTGCAAGTTCAGAGATGGCTTTCCCGTATAGAATTCCCTTCTCGTTACTTTGTAGATGACTGCTCATCTAAAAATACATTGGAGCTGTAATGAATCTGAGGAAGCCCTGGACTGTCCTTCAGTTCTAACTTTTTTGTTCCCTGGTGAATTTTTTATTTTTACAAAAATTTAATTTTACAAACTATTATTGCATAATACAGCCTTTAAAACAGAAAATGGTTGTAAAATTACAATGAGGAATTCCCCAGTGAGAGATGACCACATTAAAACGGCAGCATTTATTTTTCCTCTTTCTAATGAAGGAAAAAGTGTTCCACTCTAATTGCATGGAACGAAGTTACATCGCTAGAAGCATATTTTATCCTGCCAAAGTCTCTCGCATGGCTTTCCTCCTTACCTACTACAGAGTGTGAGTCTAACAAGGATGACTGCCGTCTTGTTAGAAACACAATAAAAGGTTGTAATTTCATTTTTAAGTAAAGAAAGTGTAGTGACACAAGGCATGGAAGTGTATTTGAACATTTTGTAAGCTCCTTGAACAGGAAAAAAAAAGCCTAGCTTGCTATGCAGCATCCGAACTGGTGTTCAAACCATTTTACATGCTAAGTAATTGTATGATAATTTCTCAGACGACCGATATGTACTATAATATAATAATCATGTGCTCTGTAGTCTTGATTCCCAAAGTGTAGAGGTGTGGTAAAGAAGATCTACAGTAATTAGATACAGTCATTAGGTTGACCACATATGATCAACATGCCTTAGGTCAAATGGGCGACATGGCAAAGGTAGACCCAAAAAGGGTGACACAAGTTTATTTTTTCATTTTCTTGTGCATCATTTTGTATGTTTCCTCATCAGTGACCATAATCAGTGTAAATTTGTACCCTCGCCACGCTTTGGGCAAGGTGCCTCACTGCGCTCACCACAGGTTACTATTCCTGATCATAGTCCACAAGCATTGTAAATCGAGCAAAAGTTGAAAAATATGTAAAGCCCCCAAAAAAACTTGTCGACCTTTTTGAGGCTGTTAACCTTAAACACAGTTTACCTTGACCTTGTGAACCTGTGACCTTTTGATCACCGTACGAGATTGCTGGAGTTGCGGGATGCCGGCCGATCTTGAACTTTTTTTTTTTTTTTTTTAAAGCGGCAGTCATTTACAAGGCATGGTTTTGCCTTGTAAAGGGCTATCGCTTTAAGAAAATGTCAGCAATCAGCCAGTTTCCCGCACCTTCCGTAATCTTGGACGCCATTACATCTCACCTTTGGTGTCAACCTATTGACCGTCAGTCTAGACGCACGGTCTATCTGTACACTGTAACCCAAATGTGCTGGTTGCCTAGAGTGATTAGAGGCTGCCAATATACACCCTATGATGTAATCGGCAACTCGTGCCATCACAGTATCATGGGGTTTTAAGCATTGGGATAGGTTTGGAACAGATAGTCTACATTTTAATAAATTTATGTGTAGTCCGCAAAATGTATTTACACATGGCTGATACAGTTTTGGTTACTTGCCTTGCTCTAATTGAAGTTTGGGTTACCGTAATAAGCATGTTTTACACTGGACCATAATGTACTATGTACCTTCCATAGCAATTTGATATGCACTCCATTAGAACTGCATTATATAAAAAAGAAACCAATGCTTGGATGTGAAGCGCAAAAATGTAGGGAGGGCCCTGCTTGTGAAATCTAACATGCTAGCGGAGTGTGGAAGTAACCGTTGATAGTGGTGGACAGAAAGCAGAGGAAAGAATGGTCTTGGATGAGGTAGGCAAGTGTGAAAAGTTGGGCTTTGAATGAGTGCTTGACAGACATCATGAGGGTGTGATTCTTTTCAGGCCCGTCAAAGTAGTTACAAAGGTAGCCAAGCACAGGCAGAGACCTGTAGGCGGGTAGTGATATGAGAGGGATGAAGGTGAATGTCACTGACAGAGCAGACTCTGAAGAAAGGAAAAAAACTAATTTCTCTAACGTCCTAAGTGGATGCTGGGGACTCCGTCAGGACCATGGGGGATAGCGGCTCCGCAGGAGACAGGGCACAAAAATAAAGCTTTATGATCAGGTGGTGTGTACTGGCTCCTCCCCCTATGACCCTCCTCCAAGCCTCAGTTAGGTTTTTGTGCCCGTCCGAGCAGGGTGCAATCTAGGTGGCTCTCCTAAAGAGCTGCTTAGAAAAAGTTTTTTAGGTTTTTTATTTTCAGTGAGTCCTGCTGGCAACAGGCTCACTGCATCGAGGGACTTAGGGGAGAGAATTTCAACTCACCTGCGTGCAGGATGGATTGGATTCTTAGGCTACTGGACACCATTAGCTCCAGAGGGAGTCGGAACACAGGTCTCACCCTGGGGTTCGTCCCGGAGCCGCGCCGCCGACCCCCCTTACAGATGCTGAAGATTGAAGGTCCGGAAACAGGCGGCAGAAGGCTCTTCAGTCTTCATGAAGGTAGCGCACAGCACTGCAGCTGTGCTCCATTGTTGTCACACACTTCACACCAGACGGTCACGGAGGGTGCAGGGCGCTGCTGGGGGCGCCCTGGGCAGCAATATATAATACCTTTTATGGCAAAAGAATACATCACATATAGCCATTGAGGCTATATGTATGTATTTAACCCATGCCAAATGTCTAAAACTCCGGGAGAAAAGCCCGCCGGAATAGGGGGCGGGGCTTATTCTCCTCAGCACACAGCGCCATTTTCCTGCTCAGCTCCGCTGTGAGGAAGGCTCCCAGGACTCTCCCCTGCACTGCACTACAGAAACAGGGTAAAACAGAGAGGGGGGGCACTTTTTATGGCGATATTTTATATATTTAAGCTGCTATAAGGATACAACACTTATATAAGGTTGTTCCCATATATATTATAACGCTTGGGTGTGTGCTGGCAAACTCTCCCTCTGTCTCCCCAAAGGGCTAGTGGGGTCCTGTCTTCGATAAGAGCATTCCCTGTGTGTCTGCTGTGTGTCGGTACGTGTGTGTCGACATGTATGAGGACGATGTTGGCGTAGAGGCAGAGCAATTGCCGATAATGGTGATGTCACCCCCCAGGGAGTCGACACCGGAATGGATGGCTTTGTTTATGGAATTACGTGATAATGTCAGCACATTACAAAAATCAGTTGACGACATGAGACGGCCGGCAAACCAGTTAGTACCTGCCCAGGCGTCTCAGACACCGTCAGGGGCTGTAAAGCGCCCTTTACCTCAGTCGGTCGACACAGACCCAGACACAGACACTGAATCTAGTGTCGACGGTGATGAAACAAACGTATTTTCAAGTAGGGCCACACGTTATATGATCACGGCAATGAAGGAGGCTTTGCAAATCTCTGATACTACAAGTACCACAAAAAGGGGTATTATGTGGGGGGGTGAAAAAACTACATGTAGTTTTTCCTGAATCAGAGGAATTAAATGATGTATGTGATGAAGCGTGGGTTAACCCAGATAGAAAAATGCTAATTTCAAAAAAGTTATTAGCATTATACCCTTTCCCGCCAGAGGTTAGGGCGCGCTGGGAAACACCCCCTAGGGTGGATAAGGCGCTCACACGCTTATCAAAACAAGTGGCGTTACCGTCTCCTGATACGGCCGCCCTCAAGGATCCAGCAGATAGGAGGCTGAAAACTACCTTAAAAAGTATATACACACATACTGGTGTTATACTGCGACCAGCCATCGCCTCAGCCTGGATGTGCAGTGCTGGGGTCGTCTGGTTGGATTCCCTGACTGAAAATATTGATACCCTGGATAGGGACAGTATTTTATTGACTATAGAGCAATTAAAGGATGCTTTCCTTTATATGCGAGATGCGCAGAGAGATATTTGCACTCTGGCATCGAGAGTAAATGCGATGTCCATATCTGCCAGAAGGAGTTTATGGACGCGACAGTGGTCAGGTGATGCGGATTCCAAACGACATATGGAAGTATTGCCGTATAAAGGGGAGGAATTATTTGGCGTCGGTCTATCGGATCTGGTGGCCACGGCAACTGCCGGAAAATCCACCTTTTTACCTCAGACCCCCTCCCAACAGAAAAAGACACCGTCTTTTCAGCCGCAGTCCTTTCGGTCCTATAAGAACAAGCGAACAAAAGGACAGTCATATCTGCCTAGGGGCAGAGGAAGGGGTAAGAGAGGGCAGCAAGCAGCCCCTACCCAGGAACAGAAGCCCTCCCAGGGTTCTGCAAAGCCCTCAGCATGACGCTGGGGCCTTACAAGCGGACTCAGGAACGGTGGGGGGTCGACTCAAGAATTTCAGCGCACAGTGGGCTTGCTCACAGGTGGACCCCTGGATTCTGCAGGTAGTATCTCAGGGTTACAGGTTGGAATTCGAGAAGTCTCCCCTCGCCGGTTCCTAAAGTCTGCTTTGCCAACGTCTCCCTCAGACAGGGCGACGGTATTGGAAGCCATTCACAAGCTGTTTGCTCAGCAGGTGATAGTCAAGGTACCCCTCCTACAACAGGGAAAGGGGTATTACTCCACGCTATTTGTGGTACCGAAGCCGGACGGCTCGGTAAGACCTATTCTAAATCTGAAATCTTTGAACCTGTACATACAAAAATTCAAGTTCAAGATGGAGTCACTCAGAGCAGTGATAGCGAATCTGGAAGAAGGGGACTTTATGGTGTCCCTGGACATAAAGGATGCTTACCTGCATGTCCCAATTTGCCCTTCACATCAAGGGTACCTCAGGTTCGTGGTGCAAAACTGTCATTATCAGTTTCAGACGCTGCCGTTTGGATTGTCCACGGCACCTCGGGTCTTTACCAAGGTAATGGCCGAAATGATGATTCTTCTGCGAAGAAGAGGCGTATTAATTATCCCTTACTTGGACGATCTCCTGATAAGGGCAAGGTCCAGAGAACAGCTGGAGGACGGAGTAGCACTAACCCAAGTAGTGCTGCAACAACACGGGTGGATTCTGAATTTTCCAAAATCTCAGTTGACCCCGACAACACGTCTGCTGTTCCTGGGAATGATTCTGGACACTGTTCAGAAAAAGGTGTTTCTTCCGGAGGAGAAAGCCAGGGAGTTATCCGAACTTGTCAGGAACCTCCTAAAACCAGGGACAGTGTCTGTACATCAATGCACAAGAGTCCTGGGAAAGATGGTGGCTTCTTACGAAGCGATTCCATTCGGCAGATTCCACGCACGAACTTTTCAGTGGGATCTGCTGGACAAATGGTCCGGATCGCATCTGCAGATGCATCAGCGGATAACCTTATCGCCACGGACAAGGGTGTCTCTTCTGTGGTGGTTGCAGAGTGCTCATCTGTTAGAGGGCCGCAGATTCGGCATACAGGACTGGGTCCTGGTGACCACGGATGCCAGTCTGAGAGGCTGGGGAGCGGTCACACAAGGAAGAAACTTCCAGGGAGTATGGTCAAGCCTGGAGATGTCTCTTCACATAAATATACTGGAGCTAAGAGCGATTTACAATGCTCTAAGTCTGGCAAAACCCCTGCTTCAGGGTCAGCCGGTGTTGATCCAGTCGGACAACATCACGGCAGTCGCCCACGTAAACAGACAGGGCGGCACAAGAAGCAGGACAGCAATGGCAGAAGCTGCAAGGATTCTTCGCTGGGCGGAAGATCATGTGATAGCACTGTCCGCAGTATTCATTCCGGGAGTGGACAACTGGGAAGCAGACTTCCTCAGCAGACACGATCTACACCCGGGAGAGTGGGGACTTCATCCAGAAGTCTTCCACATGATTGTGAACCGTTGGGAAAAACCAATGGTGGATATGATGGCGTCCCGCCTCAACAAAAAACTGGACAGGTATTGTGCCAGGTCAAGAGATCCTCAGGCAATAGCTGTGGACGCTCTGGTAACACCGTGGGTGTTCCAGTCAGTGTATGTGTTCCCTCCTCTGCCTCTCATACCAAAAGTACTGAGAATTATACGGCAGAAGGGAGTAAGAACGATACTAGTGGCTCCGGATTGGCCAAGAAGAACTTGGTACCCGGAACTTCAAGAGATGCTCACGGAGGATCCGTGGCCTCTACCTCTAAGACGGGACCTGCTTCAGCAGGGACCGTGTCTATTCCAAGACTTACCGCGGCTGCGTTTGACGGCATGGCGGTTGAACGCCGAATTCTAAAGGAAAAAGGCATTCCGGAAGAGGTCATTCCTACACTGGTAAAAGCCAGGAAGGAGGTGACTGCACAACATTATCACCGCATTTGGAGAAAATATGTTGCGTGGTGTGAGGCCAGGAAGGCCCCCACGGAGGAATTTCAACTGGGTCGATTCCTACATTTCCTGCAAACAGGATTATCTATGGGCCTCAAATTGGGGTCCATTAAGGTTCAAATTTCGGCCCTGTCGATTTTCTTCCAGAAAGAATTGGCTTCAGTTCCTGAAGTCCAGACTTTTGTAAAAGGAGTACTACATATACAGCCCCCGGTTGTGCCCCCAGTGGCACCGTGGGATCTTAATGTAGTCTTGGATTTTCTCAAATCCCATTGGTTTGAGCCGCTCAAATCGGTGGAGCTGAAGTATCTCACATGGAAAGTAACCATGCTACTGGCCCTGGCTTCAGCCAGGAGAGTATCAGAATTGGCGGCTTTATCATATAAGAGCCCATATCTGATTTTCCATACGGACAGGGCAGAACTGCGGACGCGTCCTCATTTTCTGCCTAAGGTGGTGTCAGCGTTTCACCTGAACCAGCCTATTGTGGTGCCTGCGGCTACTAACGAGTTGGAGGATTCCAAGTTGTTGGACGTGGTCCGGGCATTGAAAATATATATATTTCAAGAACGGCGGGAGTCAGAAAGTCTGACTCACTGCTTATATTGTATGCACCCAACAAGATGGGTGCTCCTGCTTCTAAGCAGACGATTGCTCGTTGGATTTGTAGCACAATTCAACTTGCACATTCTGTGGCAGGCTTGCCACAACCTAAATCTGTCAGGCCCATTCCACAAGGAAAGTGGGCTCATCCTGGGCGGCTGCCCGGGGAGTCTCGGCATTACAACTCTGCCGAGCTGCTACTTGGTCAGGGGCAAATACGTTTGCAAAATTCTACAAATTTGATACCCTGGCTGAGGAGGACCTTGAGTTCTCTCATTCGGTGCTGCAGAGTCATCCGCACTCTCCCGCCCGTTTGGGAGCTTTGGTATAATCCCCATGGTCCTGACGGAGTCCCCAGCATCCACTTAGGACGTTAGAGAAAATAAGAATTTACTTACCGATAATTCTATTTCTCGTAGTCCGTAGTGGATGCTGGGCGCCCATCCCAAGTGCGGATTGTCTGCAATACTTATACATAGTTATTGTTACAAAAAAATCGGGTTGTTATTGTTGTGAGCCGTCTGTTCAGAGGCTCCTACGTTTGTCATACTGTTAACTGGGTTCAGATCACAAGTTATACGGTGTGATTGGTGTGGCTGGTATGAGTCTTACCCGGGGTTCAATATCCTTCCTTATTGTGTACGCTCGTCCGGGCACAGTATCCTAACTGAGGCTTGGAGGAGGGTCATAGGGGGAGGAGCCAGTACACACCACCTGATCCTAAAGCTTTATTTTTGTGACCTGTCTCCTGCGGAGCCGCTATCCCCCATGGTCCTGACGGAGTCCCCAGCATCCACTACGGACTACGAGAAATAGAATTATCGGTAAGTAAATTCTTATTATCTCTCTCTCTATCTATCTATCTATCTATCTATCTATCTATCTATATATATATATATATATATATATATATATATATATATATATATATATATATATACATATACATGCATGCAAAATTAATTTGAAAAAAATACACACAGATGTAGCCATTCTCATCTTTGCTTCATGGCATGCCAGACTGCATCTATTTGCAGCTGGCGATCACTCTATTAATTCATTAATGGAATAGTTACAGCCAGTCACACCATGCAGTATGCCACGGTGCAGCATGTTACATCTCAGCAAGATGAGCATGGCTACATCCAGTGGCGTTTTATACATATGGGCTGCAGGTCTCTGTCAGACTGCACTAGCTTCATTGTGACGGACGGTGACTTCCTATTGGAAGTCCTACCTGTCAGTCACAGACACACAGGGTAGTCCCATTGGGAGGTTTTTCCTCCCTCCGGGTCTGCCAGATGGGGGTGCGATTAACAGAGAGATGGCTTCCTGTAGGACGCAACTCCCTGCCTCGTCATCCCTAGCCGACTTCTGTGGAGTGCAGCCAATGCAGTCCATAGAAGCTGGGGTTTTGTGCATGCACAGTACTGTCGACGCTACTGCACGTGCGCCTTGTCCTGGCGTGTGTGAACTACATAGTACAGGTGCCAGGACGCGGGCTGCAGTGGGGACCAGGCAATGGGGACAAGGTGTTGGAGACCCGGCAGCATGGCCTGCAGCGGTACTCCTCCACCACCCAGGTAGGAACCGCGCCGCTGGCTACATCTGTATACGGGGTAGAGCTTTATAGATGAGCATAACCGATTTCATTTTGTTTAGGAAATATTGCATAGTACAATGAGAACAGCAAGCCTGAGAGAATAATCAAGATGGGAAATGACTAACATCAACAACCAGAGAGGAAAAGAAATTTATATTGGCACTGAAAATGAAGGTGGAGCAATGAAAAGGGCGACATTATTAACCTGTTGTGTCATTGGGCGGTGAAATAAGCTCTATTTAGGAAAAGTTTAGCTTGGATAGCTGTCAAGCTATCCAGGTGAGGATGACAGTGAAGCAGTCAGACACATGGGAGTGAGAAGAGGGCAGGACAAGTAAGGTAGATTAGAGTGTCATTGGCATGGAGGTAATATTGCAGACCGAAGGAGTGGATAAGTTGATCAAAAGGTCTAAGTATGAAGAGAATAATGCAATATTAAAAGAAATAAGCCTTGGGGGACATTCATAGGTAGTGGAAGAGGATGGGAGCTAGCTCCAGAGGAAGGAAAGCTGAAAGAGTATTGGTAGGACTAAGCTAGGAAGAGTTCATACTATAATGACCAGAGCATTGAAGGACGTGGAGGAGAAAGTGGTTAACTTTGTTGAAAGCAGTGAGATCAAGGTGCAAAAAGTTGCTCTTCGACTTACCAAGAGTAGATCATTAATTGCCTTGGTGACATCAGACTAGTGTGTATTATGTGAAAGCCTCATTGTAAAGGTCCAAGGAAGACAGTGTGTGTAAATGGTTCTGAACTAAGCTTTCAAGGGCTTTGGAAAGTATTTCGTAGTAGGGATGTGGGGTGGTATCTGGAAGAGAGGCAAGGTCGTGATGCTTTGACATGTTAAAGTCCTGGTTTTTAATGCATGAGTTTAAGACCCCTAAGAAAGATTAAGGATGGAATAAAGAAACCAAAAAAAATTTGAATTCTTTAAAACTTGTCATTAAGGCTGTAAAATAGTGCTTCTACGTTATTTTATGGCAGCTTAGTGCATACCTCACCCTCTGATTAGTAAAGAAATCTAGCCATAAAAAAAACATTTTGATAGAAAGTGTGAACGTTAAAATTGTGCCTTTTTCATGGTTTTGTTAGGTTAATAGTTAAAAGAATTTTAGTAGTGAAGTTGAAAATCTTTCATGCGTTTCTACTACGTTACTTGTTAAATAATTGTAATAGGAAAAACTCAAAATTAAGCGCAAACACTCTTCAATGAACAGTGTCCATTTTGTACTTTCTGGTTTGTCCTGTCAATTCTTATCTTTCTTATCTTACATTCTAGTTCTATTCATTTATTTATTTATTAATTAACAGTTTCTTTTATAGCGCAGAAAATTCCATTGTACTTTACAATTGGAAACAACAGTGATAAAACAGACTGGGTAATAACAGACAATAATAGTTACAGTAGGAAGGCCCTGCTCGCAAGCTTACAATCTCTAGAGAAATAGACATTGATACACAAGGATAGGTGTTATCTATTGCATAATGGTCCACTACATTGCAAAGGTTCTTTGTGTGCTATAGGATATGGTCACATAGCAATGTTGGCCTGGGGTCAGGATGATGGGAAGGTGAAGAAATGTGTGGACTGTACAGTGGGCATGTCATTGGATAGAAAAGTTTATGAAGGTTATGTGGGCAGTTCCGGAATTTGATAAGCTTGCCTAAAGAGGTGAGTTTTTAGGGAACGCTTGGAGACTAGAGGAAAGTCGTTTTGTGCATGGAAGGGCATTCCACAGAGTGGGTGCTGAAAGTGGATATATCAATGGGGCCACATGGGTTACATCCAAGGATACTAAAAGTGCTTAAAGGGGTGCTGGTATCACCATTAACAATTATTCAACCAGTCACTAGCTACTGGAGTTATTCCAAAGGAGTAGAAAAGAGCGAATTTAGCCGCACCGCACAAAAGTGGAAGCAAGCAACTACCGGCCAGTGAGCCTTACATCAGTAGTAGGGAAATTGATGGAAATAATCTTTAAAAGACAGTGTTGTACGTTATGTCAAATCCAGCAATTTACAGGATCCCAAACACTAATTTTACTTAGAAAGAGGCAATCAGGCACACTTATTACCAACTTTAAATAACCTGGATGAGGAAGATCTACAATGCTGCTCCTAATGAATAATCTGCAATTATTCAAACCAAACAAGAAATTACAATAATGTATACATACATGTGCACACAGGGAGCGCTAAATAATCATAATTATCTAATTTATTTAGACAAAGAATAGAATGACAATGCACAATTTTATAATAATAAGATATATCAATTAAAAAATTAAAAACCATATCAAATGGACATCTCTCGTGGAAATAAACGACTCAATTGCTGGTGTTAAAGGGTCCAGATTAGGCTATTTAGCCAATAAGTACTGAGCAAGTCCGGAATCCTAGTGTATCGTTAATGTCACCAGCAAGTAGCTTTTAACTGTTAAAAGATGTACCGTAGCAGTCCAATACCACTTAAATTTATGGCCGCACAGCCGGACGTCTCCGGCAGTGATGTGGAGCCTGATTTGTAGACTGGAGGAGAGAGCTGGATGCGGGCAGCACGGAGCAAAGTGGTGACAGATAAATATAAGTTGATTTCCACTGAGAAAATGCAAATTCCTTGACGCATTTCTCCGCTATAGGTAGAGTAGCGGTTTAA
The DNA here is from genome assembly GCF_028390025.1 of Pseudophryne corroboree. Lineage (NCBI taxonomy): Eukaryota > Metazoa > Chordata > Amphibia > Anura > Myobatrachidae > Pseudophryne > Pseudophryne corroboree. The sequence continues at coordinate 916,117,626 of NC_086445.1, read as the reverse complement.
TCAGAAAGTAAACTGTGTCCACTTTGGAAGATATTTATACCTAGGCCATCCAATCAAAAGGCATTGTCCATTAAATAACAGGTGTAGAATAAACAGGTAATTAATTTGGTGCCTTATCCAGGTTTTTAAAAACACAATCAGTATGAATAAACATGAAACAACCTTTTTATCATCAATCAAAAAGTCTCCTTATAAGGAGCTTCATCAGAAGATTAAATTAAAAAAGAAGGAATGTTTAAGATATTAAGAACATAAAAATATATATTAAGATATTATATATATATATATATATATATATATATATATATATAATATAAAATGTGGCATCGATCCGGAACATTGCTCAATATGCTTCAAAGGCAACCTAATATGATCATTTAGAACCAAAAGCTCAGATAGTCTGGTGGGCTAATGCTGGGGAGCACCAATCTAGACAGATCAACCCTTTGAAAGACAACCTAGAATAGTTTTTTAAAAAGCTAGACATTTACAAAATCTCTTGTCACCAAGCCATTTCACTATGAATTAATTTATTTGTACTAAGGAGCCTGACTGGCTGAGCGAACTGAAACGAAATTAAAAAAGCTGCTACAAATGCGGGACACTTAAATTTATAACGTGCCAGTTTATTGATGTAAATAAACAATTTACTTCCACTACATCTGGATTATCGTACACCATTGCTTCCTACATTAATTGTAGATCGGTTTATGTAGTTTATTTTATATCCTGCAAATGCGGACTACAATATGTGGGTCGAACCACACGTAGTCTGAATATCCGCTTTTTGGAACATAGGAGAAATGTCTTGAAACATCTATTTGAATAGCGGAGAAACGCGTCAAGGAATTTGCATTTTCTCAGTGGAAATCAACTTATATTTATCCGTCACCACTTTGCTCCGTGCTGCCCGCATCCAGCTCTCTCCCCCAGTCTGCAAATCAGGCTCTACATCACTGCCGGAGACGTCCGGCTGTGCGGCCACGGTTCATCAGCGCACACTGGGTAAGCCTGCAGGGGAGACGGGGACACCGCTGAACAGCAATAGATGGGAGTTTGGAAACACTTCCTACAGCGGTGAGCTTACATTTAAGTGGTATTGGACTGCTACGGTACATCTTTTAACAGTTAAAAGCTACTTGCTGGTGACATTAACGATACACTAGGATTCCGGACTTGCTCAGTAATTATTGGCTAAATAGCCTAATCTGGACCCTTTAACACAAGCAATTGAGTAGTTTATTTCCACGAGAGATGTCCATTTGATATGGTTTTTAATTTTTTAATTGATATATCTTATTATAAAATTGTGCATTGTCATTCTATTCTTTATTGTCTAAATAAATTAGATAATTATGATTATTTAGCGCACCCTGTGTGCACATGTATACATTATTGTAGGATCCCAAACAGCATGAATTTACTGGGGGTAGATCATGTCAAACAAATCTAATTTACTTTATTGACTGGGTGACTACAGTAATAGATAAAGGGGAAAATTAGGTATATATATATATATATATATATCTCTCTTATCTAGACTTTAGAAAGCTTTTGACATTGTCCAACATCACAAACTGTTAAATAAACTTGAAAGCTTGTGATTGGATTCTAAGATGGTTACATGGATAAGATCTTAGTTGCAGGATAGAAAACAGAGTAGTAGTGAATGGAGTGCATTCACAGGAGGGAAATGTTACCAGTGGAGTACCCTAGGGATCTGTGCTTGGACCGGTGCTTTTTAATATCTTGGAGACGTTGCTAATGGCGTTGAAGGGAAATTATGCCTTTTTGCAGATGACACAAAGGTATGCAACAGGGTAGACACACCAAGAGAGGTAAAACAAATGATTGATGATCTAGGTAGACTAGAGGAATGGGCAAGAATGTGGCAATTACAGTATAATGCCAAAACATTCAAAACCATGCATAAATGTAGTATTAATGGCACTATATTGGAAACTACTGTGGAGGAAAGGGATCTAGGAGTCACTATTTCTGGTGTCTTAAAGGCAGCTAAGCAGCGTAACAAAACAATGAGGACGGCAAGTTAGATGCTTGGATGCATAGTGAGAGGAATCGGCAGAAGAAAGAAGTAATAATGCCACTGTATTGGTTATTAGTTCGGCCTCATCTAGAATACTGTGTTTATTTCTGGAGGCCATATTGTCAGAAGAATATTAATACATTAGAGATTGTACAAAGAAGGGCAACTGAAATGGTGCATGGCCTACATCGCAAAACTTTCAAATACTGAAATATACTTTAAAAAAAATAAGGGTTTTAACAAGATACAGGAGGGAGACGTTTTTCAAAGGAAGAGAAGTATTAGGACACGTGGACATGCACTGAAACTGGAGGGAGGTAGGGTTAGGGAAAATCTAAGGAAAAATTACTTCACAAAAAGAGTAGTGGATAAGTAGAATAGCCTCCCATCAGAAGGGATGTGGTCGCTTAAAATACCGGTGCCATAATCCCGACACACGAGCAAAATACCGACGCCCGGTAGGGACGGTAAGGGTTGGGTGGCAAGGAGGGGGGTTTAGAATTAGGCACCGCCGGGTAGGTTTAGACCCTGGGCAGAAGGGACAAGTTAGGTTTATCCTATGGGGAAGAGGGGTTAGGTTTAGGCACAACCAGGGAGGGTTAGGCTTAGGCTGCAGGGTTTGGAGATGTTAGGGTTAGGCAGCAGAAAGGGACGGTTAGGGTAAGAGGGGGTTAAACATACTTACTTGGACAGGATTCTGTGCATCAGGGTGTCAGACATGACCTCCGGCGTCCCAACCACTGTCATTTTGTATGTATTCCATGCTAAAACAGTAGAGCAATTTAAACATGCGTGGGAAGACACAAGGATTTTCTTACAAAGAAAATAATGATCAAATATGGTTTAAGGTAACAATATGGTTAAAAAAGGAGCAGACTAGATAGGCCAGATTTCTTATCTGCTGTCATTCTATGTTTTTATGGGTGCTGCCCAAAGAAAGGGCCTAATTCAGATCTGATCGCAGCAGCAAATTTGCTAGCTAATGGGCAAAACCATGTGCACTGCAGGGGGTGCAGATATAACGTGTAGAGAGAGTTAGAGTTGGGTGGGTTATTTTGCTAAATCCAACTCTCTCTGCACATGTTACATCTGCCCCCCTGCAGTGCACATGGTTTTGCCCATTAGCTAACAAATTTGCTGCTGCGATCAGATCTGAATTAGGCCCAAAGTCCTGTAGCCTTGAATGGGAGCAAATAATGAGTGTGGATGAGAGACGTAGATCTTGTGAAGGGCAAAGAGGTAAGGTTGGGAGATATTTTGAGATAAGCGAAGAACTGTACATTGGTGTAGTTTGTGCAATGGCCTTGTGTGTGAGTAACTGTATTTTATATTGAATACAATAGAATACAGGTAGCCAATGGAGGGACTGACCGAGTGGATCCGCAGACGATAAACGACTAGTGAGGAAGATTAGCCTTGCAGCTGCATTCAGTATATATTGTAGTTTGGAAATTATTTTTGGTAAGATCAGTAAGAAGACACTTGCAATAATCAGTGCGGGAGATAAGAGCATGGATTAGCATTTTTGCACTGCCTTGTGTATGATTTTGCTGTAACAACGTTAGTCTCTGTGATTGTGTTTTTTCTCAGCATTGGTTATTCTCTCCTAAGGCATCAGTAATCGTTAAAGCCCCGTTCACACAGGGAGATTTCCCCAGAGATGCGTGCTGAGCGATCTAGCACAGGTTGCTCAGCACACATCTCTCTCCCCGCTCAGCACAGCACGATGTGTGCTGAGCGAGGGGGGTGCCACTCATTCACCCAGCGGTGAAATGAGCAACCTGCTTGATCGTGCCTGCATGCATGCCAATCAAACACCAGCGTTAGCGACGCGCGGGGCTGCGCATCGCTATCGCTGTGGGGCATACACACGGAGAGATCCGTGCTTAGAAGTCAGATTGCTTAGAATTTAAGGACGGATCTCTGTGTGTACCCCCCTTAATACTAATTATCAGTTCTAATACTCACAAGATAATACTTAGACATTGTTACTTTACAAATATATATTTAAATCCAGGTATCTCTAGTGTTTTTGCTTAGTCTTTTATTAGAGTGGTAAATGTCACCAGTTTAATTGTCTATTATTTATTTTATTTTTAAAGATTTAAAAAAGAAAAGAAATCACACAGAGCCTGAGGCGAAAGCTCGTCTATGAGCGAAGTCGCCTAGTGTTTCCCTCTCCTGGGCCGTGCAGGCAGCTCCTGGACTACAGTCCAGATTGAGCATGCACGCATGGCCGACAGTGAGGGTCGTTGCCGACCCGTGGGGCCGCGCATCACTCGTCAGTGGTGGCATACACACTTGCCGAGAAATTGAGCGACATCGCTCATTTTCCCCCTTCCCGAGCGACGTCGCTCAATTTCTCGGCAAGTGTGTATGTATCTTAAAGGTCCCAAGTCACAGACCGATATAGCTGTCGCTCCGGCGCATTGGAGCGATATAACAGCGATAAAACAGCTATATCTTTCTGTGTGTATGCATGATATCGTTCATAGGCCCACCACATCTACAGATCTCTGTACTTCTGTAGATAGGAAAGAAATGTTTCCTCCTGCAGCGTCCTAGGCCACACTCCTCTGGTATCAACACCCCCTCCCTCTACCCCTGTGCTGAGTCCGTCCTGTCCTGCTGCTCACGTCTGCTGGTGTACACACACGTATGCTGTGGCTGGACCCTCCCCCAGCTTTGGGCTGCCCTGCTGCTACTGCATTGCGACTAGGCAGAGACGTCCAGATAGCCTCTCCCACCTCCAGGACCAGGCCTGCCCCCTTCCTGCTCTTACACCCCCAGCTGCCTTCTGTTCTTCCCATCCCGCCTTACCCCTAGTCCTATCTGAGCCTGTCTTCCCTATGCTGATTCTCCGGAGGCGGGGCTTCTGTGCATGCAGCTATGATCCGGAGGCAAGGGACAGTGACCCTTCTTACTCATAAGTGCCTGTGTAGGATAAGATCTCGTGTAATGGGAGGGAGGGTTAGTGCAGTGTAATACAGTGATGTAGTGTGGGGAGTAAGGCAGTGAAAAGAGTGGAGAAGTTGCCAAAAAGTTGCTCTGTATAAATTTATAGTATGCAAATTATAAATGTTTCTTTCTCTGACGTCCTAGTGGATGCTGGGAACTCCGTAAGGACCATGGGAATAGCGGCTCCGCAGGAGACTGGGCATAAAAAGTAAAAGCTTTAGACTAGCTGGTGTGCACTGGCTCCTCCCCCTATGACCCTCCTCCAAGCCTCAGTTAGATTTTTGTGCCCGAACGAGAAGGGTGCAAGCTAGGTGGCTCTCCTGAGCTGCTTAGAAGTAAAAGTTTAAATAGGTTTTTTATTTTCAGTGAGTCCTGCTGGCAACAGGCTCACTGCATCGTGGGACTAAGGGGAGAAGAAGCGAACTCACCTGACTGCAGAGTGGATTGGGCTTCTTGGCTACTGGACATTAGCTCCAGAGGGACGATCACAGGTTCAGCCTGGATGGGTCCCGGAGCCGCGCCGCCGGCCCCCTTACAGAGCCAGAAGAGCGAAGAGGTCCGGAGAAAGCGGCGGCAGAAGACGTTCCTGTCTTCAAATAAGGTAGCGCACAGCACTGCAGCTGTGCGCCATTGCTCTCAGCACACTTCACACTCTGGTCACTGAGGGTGCAGGGCGCTGGGGGGGAGCGCCCTGAGACGCAATGAAAACGATATAAAAACCTTATATGGCTAAAAAAAAAAATGCATCACATATAGCTCCTGGGCTATATGGATGCATTTATCCCCTGCCAGTTTCCTGAAAAAAGCGGGAGAAAAGGCCGCCGTGAAGGGGGCGGAGCCTTTCTCCTCAGCACACAAGCGCCATTTTCTTTCACAGCTCCGCTGGAAGACGGCTCCCTGACTCTCCCCTGCAGACTACACTACAGAAACAGGGTAAAACAAGAGAGGGGGGGCACTATTGGCAGCTAATATATAATACAGCAGCTATAAAGGGAGTAACACTTATATAAGGTTATCCCTGTATATATATATAGCGCTCTGGTGTGTGCTGGCAAACTCTCCCTCTGTCTCCCCAAAGGGCTAGTGGGGTCCTGTCCTCTATCAGAGCATTCCCTGTGTGTGTGCTGGGTGTCGGTACGATTGTGTCGACATGTATGAGGAGGAAAATGATGTGGAAGCAGAGCAATTGCCTGTGTTAGTGATGTCACCCCCTAGGGAGTCGACACCTAACTGGATGGTAGTAATTAAAGAATTACGTGACAATGTCAGTACTTTGCAAAAAACTGTTGACGACATGAGACAGCCGACAAATCAATTAGTGCCTGTTCAGGCGTCTCAGACACCGTCAGGGGCGCTAAAACGCCCGTTACCTCAGATGGTCGACACAGACCCTAACACGGATACTGAATCCAGTGTCGACGGTGACGAGACAAACGTAATGTCCAGTAGAGCCACACGTTACATGATCAAGGCAATGAAGGAGGCATTGAACATTTCTGACACTACAAGTACCACAAAAAAGGGTATTATGTGGGGTGTGAAAAAACTACCAGTAGTTTTTCCTGAGTCAGATGAATTAAATGAGGTGTGTGATAAAGCGTGGGTTTCCCCCGATAAAAAACTGCTGATTTCTAATAAATTATTGGCACTATACCCTTTCCCGCCAGAGGTTAGGGCACGTTGGGAAACACCCCCTAGGGTAGATAAGGCGCTCACACGCTTATCAAAACAAGTTATTTGGGGTCGGTCTATCGGACCTGGTGGCCACGGCAACGGCTGGAAAATCCACCTTTTTACCCCAGGTCACCTCTCAGCAGAAAAAGACACCGTCTTTTCAAACCCAGTCCTTTCGTCCCTATAAGGGCAAGAGGGAAAAAGGCCGCTCATTCCTGCCCCGGGGCAGAGGAAGGGGAAAAAGACTGCACCATGCAGCCTCTTCCCAGGAGCAGAAGCCCTCCCCCGCTTCTGCCAAGTCCTCAGCATGACGCTGGGGCTCTGCAAGCAGACTCGGGCACGGTGGGGGGCCGTCTCAAGAATTTCAGCGCGCAGTGGGCTCACTCGCAAGTGGACCCCTGGATCCTGCAGGTAGTATCACAGGGGTACAAATTGGAATTCGAGACGTCTCCCCCTCGCCGGTTCCTGAAGTCTGCTCTACCAACGTCTCCCTCCGACAGGGAGGCAGTATTGGAAGCTATTCACAAGCTGTATTCCCAGCAGGTGATAATCAAGGTACCCCTCCTACAACAGGGAAAGGGGTATTATTCCACGCTGTTTGTGGTACCGAAGCCGGACGGCTCGGTGAGACCAATTTTAAATCTAAAATCTTTGAACACTTACATAAAAAGGTTCAAATTCAAGATGGAGTCACTCAGAGCAGTGATAGCGAACCTGGAAGAAGGGGACTATATGGTATCTCTAGACATCAAGGATGCTTATCTCCATGTCCCAATCTACCCTTCTCACCAAGGGTACCTCAGGTTTGTGATACAAAACTGTCATTATCAGTTTCAGACGCTGCCGTTTGGATTGTCCACGGCACCACGGGTCTTTACCAAGGTAATGGCCGAAATGATGATTCTTCTTCGAAGAAAAGGCGTATTAATTATCCCTTACTTGGACGATCTCCTGATAAGGGCAAGGTCCAGGGAACAGTTAGAGGTCGGAGTAGCACTATCTCAGGTAGTGCTACGTCAGCACGGGTGGATTCTAAATATCCCAAAATCACAGCTGATTCCAACAACACGTCTACTGTTCCTAGGGATGATTCTGGACACAGTCCAGAAAAAGGTGTTTCTCCCGGAGGAGAAGGCCAGGGAGTTATCCGAGCTAGTCAGGAACCTCCTAAAACCAGGACAAGTGTCAGTGCATCAGTGCACGAGAGTCCTGGGAAAAATGGTGGCTTCTTACGAAGCGATTCCATTCGGAAGATTCCATGCAAGAACTTTTCAGTGGGATCTGCTGGACAAATGGTCCGGATCGCATCTTCAGATGCATCAGCGGATAACCCTATCTCCAAGGACAAGGGTATCTCTCCTGTGGTGGTTACAGAAGGCTCATCTTCTAGAGGGCCGCAGATTCGGCATTCAGGATTGGATGCTGGTAACCACGGATGCCAGCCTGAGAGGCTGGGGAGCAGTCACACAGGGAAGAAATTTCCAGGGCTTGTGGTCAAGCATGGAAACGTCTCTTCACATAAATATCCTAGAGCTAAGGGCCATTTACAATGCCCTAAGTCAAGCAAGGCCTCTGCTTCAGGGTCAACCGGTATTGATCCAGTCGGACAACATCACGGCTGTCGCCCACGTAAACAGACAGGGCGGCACAAGAAGCAGGAGGGCAATGGCAGAAGCTGCAAGGATTCTCCGCTGGGCGGAAAATCATGTGATAGCACTGTCAGCAGTGTTCATTCCGGGAGTGGACAACTGGGAAGCAGACTTCCTCAGCAGACACGACCTCCACCCGGGGGAGTGGGGACTTCATCCAGAAGTCTTCCAAGTGATTGTAAACCGTTGGGAAAAACCAAAGGTGGACATGATGGCGTCCCGTCTCAACAAGAAACTGGACAGATATTGCGCCAGGTCAAGGGACCCTCAGGCAATAGCGGTGGACGCTCTGGTAACTCCGTGGGTTTTCCAGTCGGTATATGTGTTCCCTCCTCTTCCTCTCATACCAAAAGTACTGAGAATCATAAGAAGGAGAGGAGTAAGAACGATACTCGTGGCTCCGGATTGGCCAAGAAGAACTTGGTACCCGGAGCTGCAAGAGATGCTCACGGAGGACCCGTGGCCTCTACCTCTAAGGAAGGACCTGCTCCAGCAGGGACCTTGTCTGTTCCAAGACTTACCGCGGCTGCGTTTGACGGCATGGCGGTTGAACGCCGGATCCTGAAGGAAAAAGGCATTCCAGATGAAGTCATCCCTACCCTGATCAAGGCCAGGAAGGATGTAACTGCAAAACCTTATCATCGCATTTGGCGAAAATATGTTGCGTGGTGTGAGGCCAAGAAGGCCCCTACGGAGGAATTTCAACTGGGTCGTTTCCTACATTTCCTGCAAGCAGGATTGTCTATGGGCCTAAAATTAGGATCCATTAAGGTTCAAATTTCGGCCCTGTCGATCTTCTTCCAGAAAGAACTGGCTTCAGTGCCTGAAGTTCAGACGTTTGTCAAAGGGGTACTGCATATACAGCTTCCTTTTGTGCCTCCAGTGGCACCTTGGGATCTCAATGTAGTTTTAGGGTTCCTAAAATCACATTGGTTTGAACCACTTGCCACAGTGGATTTGAAATATCTCACATGGAAAGTGGTAATGCTGTTGGCCCTGGCTTCAGCCAGGCGCGTATCAGAATTGGCGGCTTTATCCTATAAAAGCCCTTACCTGATATTTCATTCGGATAGGGCGGAATTGAGGACTCGTCCTCAATTTCTCCCTAAGGTGGTTTCAGCGTTTCACATGAATCAACCTATTGTGGTACCTGTGGCTACTAGGGACTTGGAGGACTCCAAGTTGCTGGACGTAGTCAGGGCCCTGAAAATATATGTTTCCAGGACGGCTGGAGTCAGAAAATCTGACTCGCTGTTTATACTGTATGCACCCAACAAGCTGGGTGCTCCTGCTTCTAAGCAGACGATTGCTCGTTGGATTTGTAGTACAATTCAACTTGCACATTCTGTGGCAGGCCTGCCACAGCCAAAATCTGTTAAAGCCCATTCCACAAGGAAGGTGGGCTCATCTTGGGCGGCTGCCCGAGGGGTCTCGGCTTTACAACTTTGCCGAGCAGCTACTTGGTCAGGGGCAAACACGTTTGCTAAATTCTACAAATTTGATACCCTGGCTGAGGAGGACCTGGAGTTCTCTCATTCGGTGCTGCAGAGTCATCCGCACTCTCCCGCCCGTTTGGGAGCTTTGGTATAATCCCCATGGTCCTTACGGAGTTCCCAGCATCCACTAGGACGTCAGAGAAAATAAGAATTTACTTACCGATAATTCTATTTCTCGTAGTCCGTAGTGGATGCTGGCCGCCCATCCCAAGTGCGGATTGTCTGCAATACTTGTATATAGTTATGGTTACAAACAAATCGGGTTGTTTATTGTTGGAAGCCATCTTTTCAGAGGCTCCTACGGTTATCATACTGTTAACTGGGTTCAGATCACGAGTTGTACGGTGTGATTGGTGTGGCTGGTATGAGTCTTACCCGGGATTCAAGATCCTTCCTTATTATGTACGCTCGTCCGGGCACAGTATCTTAACTGAGGCTTGGAGGAGGGTCATAGGGGTAGGAGCCAGTGCACACCAGCTAGTCTAAAGCTTTTACTTTTTGTGCCCAGTCTCCTGCGGAGCCGCTATTCCCCATGGTCCTGACGAAGTTCCCAGCATCCACTACGGACTACGAGAAATAGAATTATCGGTAAGTAAATTCTTATTTTAATGCTGATTGGTTGCCATGGGCAACTTCTCCAATGGCTCACTTATTCATGCTTTTTACTGTTTAGTACATCTCCCCCTTAGTGCCGTTATGTCATGTGTGTGAAGGGGGGCATTGAGTGATGTAGTGAGGGGGTCAGTGTAGTGATGTAGTGTGGGGATGTAGTATAGTGCTGTTATGTTATTGTGGTGAGGCAGTGCAGTAAAGTAGTATGAGAAGGTAGCACAGTACGGTGGTGGGGGAAGGTAGTGCAGTAATTTGGTGTGGGAAGGTAGCGCAATACAGTGGTGTGGGAAGATAGCGCAGTACGATGGTGTGGGCAGGCCCAGCGCTACCCACTCAGCAAAGGGATGCAGAGCAGGTAGGCACCACGCTGGAGAGGCGCTTTTCCTGCTCTGCATCCCTGCTGCTGCCCCTGGCCTCTCTGCTGCTGCCGGCTGCTGTGCCTGTCACTGTATGACAGGCAGCTGCGCCGACAGATTAAAGCCTCCTTTTCCCCTCCTGTGACCGTGGTACTGGCAGTGACTGATTGGATGGAAAGGGGGAGGAGCTACATTGATGGAGGGGGTGGAGCTACACGGGACCAGCAGCTTGCAGTGCCACAGAGGAGGACATGCTGCTCCAGATCCTGCCAGCCAGACTATGATAAGTAAGTGAAGGGAGAGTGAGAGAGAGAGTATGTGTGTGTGTGGAGGGAGGGAGTGAATAAACTGCACTTCTGTGGGCGTTATGTGTAGGCGGCGCTATTACTGGGGCGTTATGTGTAAGCGGCGCTACTGCTGGGTTCGCTATATGTAAGCGGCGCTACTACTGTGGGCGTTACTTGTAAGCGGCGCTACTACGGGGCCTTACTTGTAAGCTGCGCTACTGTGGGCGCTACGTATAACCTGCGCTACTACTGGGGCATTATGTGTAACCTGCACTACTACTAGGGGCATTACGTGTAACCTGCGCTACTACTGTGGGCGTTACGTGTAACCTGCGCTACTACTGGGGATGTACCGTGTAACCTGCGCTACTACTGGGGTGTTACGTGTAGCCTGCGCTACTACTGGGGTGTTATGTGCAAACTGCGCTACTACTGCAACGTTATGTGTAGGTGGCCCTACTACTGGGGCGTTGTGTAAGCTGTGCTACAACTGGGGCGTTATGTGTAAGCATCGCCACTATTAGGGGTGTTTTAAATGGGGTTACTATTGTGTCGCCCTGTCCCACCCTTGTGAGACCAAATCCCTTTATTGACGCGCACTGTCCCTTTGTAAAGTATGGGACGGCGCAAATTTATAGTTTGCAGGGGGGCGCCGTACACCCTAGCACCGACCCTAGATGTGGAAAGGTAGCGCAATACGGTGGGGTGTGAAGGTAGCGCAATATGGTGGTGTTGAAAGGTAGCGCAGTAATGTGGTGCGGGAAGGTAGTGCATTAATGTGGTGCGGGAAGGTATTGCAGAATTTTGGTGTGGAAAGATAGCAAAGTAATTTGGTGTGGGACGGTAGCAGACTCCCCTGGTGTGGGAAGGTAGCGCAGTATTGTGGTGCGGGAAGGTAGCGCAGTAATGTGGTGCGGGAAGGTAGCGCAGTAATGTGGTGCGGGAAGGTAGGGCAGTAATGAGGTGCGGGAAGGTAGCGCAGTAATGAGGTGCGGGAAGGTAGCGCAGTAATGAGGTGCGGGAAGGTAGCGCAGTAATGTGGTGCGGGACGGTAGCGCAGTAATGTGGTGCGGGACGGTAGCGCAGTAATGTGGTGCGGGACGGTAGCGCAGTAATGTGGTGCGGGAAGGTAGCGCAGTAATGTGGTGCGGGACGGTAGCGCAGTAATGTGGTGCAGAACGGTAGCGCAGTAATGTGGTGCGGGACGGTAGCGCAGTAATGTGGTGTGGAAAGGTATCGCAATAATGTGGTATGTGTAGGTAGATGTACTGTGGGAATGTAGTCTGGAGAGGTAGTGCAGTAAAATATTGTGAATAAGTATTATAGGGCAGAATTCAAATGTTTACTCACTCCCGCGCCCACGATCATGCCCACTGGCAGCTATTCAAATGTTGCTGCCAGCGGGCGCGACATCAGCATTTCAGCTAGCTACCCACGAGGGGTGGCGAGTTGATAGGCATGAAAAGTGACCCGTGTGGGGCGTCCAAATGGGATTTTCTCTAACGTCCTAAGTGGATGCTGGGGACTCCGTCAGGACCATGGGGAATAGCGGCTCCGCAGGAGACAGGGCACAAAAATAAAGCTTTAGGATCAGGTGGTGTGCACTGGCTCCTCCCCCTATGACCCTCCTCCAAGCCTCAGTTAGGTTTTTGTGCCCGTCCGAGCAGGGTGCAATCTAGGTGGCTCTCCTAAAGAGCTGCTTAGAAAAAGTTTTTTAGGTTTTTTATTTTCAGTGAGTCCTGCTGGCAACAGGCTTACTGCATCGAGGGACTTAGGGGAGAGAATTTCAACTCACCTGCGTGCAGGATGGATTGGATTCTTAGGCTACTGGACACCATTAGCTCCAGAGGGAGTCGGAACACAGGTCTCACCCTGGGGTTCGTCCCGGAGCCGCGCCGCCGACCCCACTTGCAGATGCCGAAGTTGAAGAGGTCCAGAGGTCCAGAAACAGGCGGCAGAAGACTTTCAGTCTTCATAAGGTAGCGCACAGCACTGCAGCTGTGCGCCATTGTTGTCAGCACACTTCATACCAGCGGTCACTGAGGGTGCAGGGCGCTGGGGGGGGCGCTCTGGGCAGCAATGTATTATACTTTTTTATGGCTAAAATACATCACATATAGCCCTTGAGGCTATATGGATGTATTTAACCCCTGCCAGATCTCACAAACTCCGGGAGAAGAGCCCGCCGTTTTAGGGGGCGGGGTCTATTCTCCTCAGCACACGGCGCCATTTTCCTGCTCAGCTCTGCTGAGAGGAAGGCTCCCAGGCTCTCCCCTGCACTGCACTACAGAAACAGGGTTAAAACAGAGAGGGGGGGCACTTATTTGGCGATATGATTACATATGTGAAAATGCTATAAGGGAAAACACTTGTATAAGGGGTTGTCCCTGTATAATTATAGCGTTTTTGGTGTGTGCTGGCAAACTCTCCCTCTGTCTCCCCAAAGGGCTAGTGGGGTCCTGTCCTCTATCAGAGCATTCCCTGTGTGTGTGCTGTGTGTCGGTACGTGTGTGTCGACATGTAGGAGGACGATGTTGGTGAGGAGGCGGAGCAAATTGCCTGTATGGGGATGTCACTCTCTAGGGAGTCGACACCGGAATGGATGGCTTATTTAGGAATTACGTGATAATGTCAACACGATACAAGGTCGGTTGACGACATGAGACAGCCGGCAAACAAATTAGTACCTGTCCAGGCGTCTCAGACACCGTCAGGGGCTTGTAAAAACGCCCATTTACCTCAGTTGGTCGACACAGACACGGACACTGACTTCAGTGTCGACGGTGAAGAAACAAACGTATTTTCCTTTAGGGCCACACGTTACATGTTAAGGGCAATGAAGGAGGTGTTACATATTTCTGATACTACAAGTACCACAAATAAGGGTATTATGTAGGGTGGGAATAATCTACTTGTAGTTTTTCCTGAATCAGATAAATTAAAGTGTGTGATGATACGTGGGTTTCCTCCGATGGAAAATTATTGGAGGTATACCTTTTCCCGCCAGAAGTGAGGGCGAGTTGGGAAACACACCTTAGGGTGGATAAGGCGCTCACACGCTTATAAAAACAAGTGGCGTTACCGTCTCCAGATACGGCCGCCCTCAAGGAGCCAGCTGATAAGAAGCTGAAAAATATCCTAAGAAGTATATACACACATACTGGTGTTATACTACGACCAGCAATCGCCTCAGCCTGGATGTGCAGCGCTGGGGGGGCTTGGTCGGATTTCCTGACTGAAAATATTGATACCCTTGACAGGAACAATATTTTATTGACTATAGAGCATTTTAAGGATGCATTTCTATATATGCGAGATGCGCAGAGGGATATTTGCATTCTGGCATCAAGAGTAGATGTGATGTCCATATCTGCCAGACGATGTTTATAGACACGACAGTGGTCAGGTGATGCAGATTCCAGACGGCACATGGAAGTATTGCCGTATAAAGGGGCGGTCCATCGGACCTGGTGGCCATGGCAACAGCTGGAAAATCCACTTTTGTTACCCCAAGTCACATCTCAGCAGAAAAGGACACAGTCTTTTCAGTCTCAGTCCTTTCGTACCCATAAAGGCAGGCGGGCAAAAGGCCAGTCATATCTGCCCAGGGTTAGAGGAAAGGGAAGAAGACTGCAGCAGGCAGCTCATTCCCAGGAACAGAAGTCCTCCACAGCTTCTGCCAAGTCCGCTGCATGACGCTGGGGCCATACAAGCTGACTCAGGTGCGGTGGGGGGTCATCTCAAGAGTTTCAGCACGCAGTGGGCTCACTCGCAAGTGGACTCCTGGATCCTACACGTAGTATCCCAGGTGTACATTGGAAATTCGAGACGTCTTCCCCTCACAAGTTCCTGAAGTCTGCTTTACCAACGTCTCCCTCCGACAGGGAGGCAGTATTGGAAAAAAATTCACAGGCTGTATTCCCAGCACGTGATAATCAAAGTACCCCTCCTACAACAAGGGAAGGGGTATTATTCCACACTATATTGTGGTACTGAAGCCAAACGGCTCGGTGAGATCTAAAAGATTTGAACAATTACATACAAGGGTTCAAATCAAGATGGAGTCACTCAGAGCAGTGATAGCGAACCAGGACGATATGGTGTCACTGGATATCAGGGACGCTTACATACAAGTCCAAATTTTGCCTTTCTCACCAAGGGTATCTCAGGTTCGTGGTACAGAACTGTCACTATCAGTTCAGACGCTGCCGTTTGGATTGTCCACGGCACCCCGGGTCTTTACCAAGGTAATGGCCGAAATGATGATTCTTCCTAAAAGAAATATGGACGCTTTCCTGATAAGGGCAAGGTCCAGAGAACAGTTGGCGGTCGGAGTAGCACTATCTCAAGTAGTCTACGACAGCACGAGTGGATTCTAAATATTCCAAAATCGCAGCTTTTTCCGACAACACGTCTAATGTTCCTAGGGATGATTCTGGACACAGTCCAGAAAAGGATGTTTTCTCCCGGAGAAGAAAGCCAGGGAGTTATCCGAGCTAGTCAGGAACCTCCTAAAACCAGGAAAAGTATCAGTGCATCATTGCACAAAGGGTCCTGTGAAAAATGGTGGTTTCTTACAAAGCGATCCCATTCGGTAGATTTCACGCAAGAACCTTTCAGTGGGATCTGCTGGGAAAATGGTCCGGATCGCATCTTCAGATGCATCAGCGGATAACCCTGTCTCCAAGGACAAGGGTGTTTCTTCTGCGGTGGCTGCAGAGTGCTCATCTATGAAAGGGCCGCAGATTCGGCATTCAGGACTGGGTCCTGGTGACCACGGATGCCAGCCTGAGTGGCTGGGGAGCAGTCACACAAGGAAAAAATTTCCAGGGAGTGTGATCAAGTCTGGAGACTTCTCTCCACATAAATATACTGGAGCTAAGGGCAATTTACAAGGCTCTAAGCTTAGCAAGACCTCTGCTTCAAGGTCAGCCGGTATTGATCCAGTGGGACAACATCACGGCAGTCGCCCACGAAAACAGGGCGGCACAAGAAGCAGGAGGGAAATGGCAGAAACTGCAAGGATTCTTCGCTGGGCGAAAAATCATGTGATAACACTCTCAGCAGTGTTAATTCCGGGAGTGGAAAACTGGGAAGCAGACTTCCTCAGCATAACCTCCACCCGGGAGAGTGGGGACTTCAGCGGGAAGTCTTCCACATGATTGTAAACCGTTGGGAAAAACCAAAGGTGGACATGATGGCGTCCCGCCTGAACAAAAAACTAGACAGATATTGCGCCAGGTCAAGGAACCCTCAGGCAATAGCGGTGGACGCTCTGGTAACACTGTGGGTGTACCAGTCATGGTATGTGTTCCCTCCTATGCATCTCATACCAAAAGGACTGAGAATCAAGGAGATGAGTAAGAACGATACTCGTGGTTCCGGATGGGTCAAGAAGGACTTGGTACCCGGAATTTCAAGAGATTCTCACGGAAGAACCGTGGCCTCTACCTTAAGAAAGGACCTGCTCCAGCAGGGGCCTTGTCTGTTCCAAGACTTACCGCGGCTGCGTTTGACGGCATGGCAGTTGAACGCCGGATCCTGAAAGGGCATTCCAGATGAAGTCATCCCTACCCTGGTCGAAGCCAGGAAGGATGTAACCGCAAAACATTTTCACTGCAATTGGCGAAAATATGTTGCGTGGTGTGAGGCCAAGAAGGTCCCTACAGAGGAATTCCAACTGGGTCGTTTCCTACATTTCCTGAAAACAGGACTGTCTATGGGCCTAAAATTAGGGTCCATTAAGGTTCAAATTTCGACCCTGTCAAATTTATTCCAGAAAGAACTGGCTTCAGTGCCTGAAGTTCAGACATTTGTAAAAGGGGTACTGCATATACAGCCTCCTTTTGTGCCCCCAGTGGCACCTTGGGATCTCAATGTTGTTTTGAGTTTCCTAAAGTCACATTGGTTTGATCCACTCACCACTGTGGACTTAAAATATTTCACATGGAAGGTGAAGATTCTATTAGCCCTGGCTTCAGCCAGGCGTGTGTCAGAATGGGCGGCTTTATCATATAAAAGCCCTTACTTAATTTTTCATTCTGACAGGGCAGAATTGAGGACTCGTCCTCAATTTCTCCTTAAGGTGTTTTCTGTTTTTCACATGAACCAACCTATTGTGGTACCTGCGGCTACTAGGGACTTGGAGGACTCCAAGTTACTTGACGTTGTCAGGGCCCTGAAAATATATGTTTCCAGGACGACTGGAGTCAGAAAATCTGACTCGCTGTTTAGCCTGTATGCACCCAACAAGATGGGTGCTCCTGCTTCTAAACAGACGATTGCTCGCTGGATTTGTAGTACAATTCAGCTTGCTCATTCTGTGGCAGGCTTGCCACAGACAAAATCAGAAAAAGCCCATTCCACAAGGAAGTGGGCTCATCTTGGGCGACTGCCTGAGGGGTCTCGGCTTTACAACTTTGCTGAGCATTTACTTGGTCAGGGGCAAACACGTTTGCTAAATTCTACAAATTTGATACCCTGGCTGAGGAGGACATGGAGTCTCTCATTCGGTGCTGCAGGGTCATCCGCACTCTCCCGCCCGTTTGGGAGCTTTGGTATAATCCCCATGGTCCTGACGGAGTCCCCAGCATCCACTTAGGACGTTAGAGAAAATAAGAATTTACTTACCGATAATTCTATTTCTCGTAGTCCGTAGTGGATGCTGGGCGCCCATCCCAAGTGCGGATTGTCTGCAATACTTGTACATAGTTATTGTTACAAAAAAATCGGGTTGTTATTGTTGTGAGCCGTCTGTTCAGAGGCTCCTACGTTTTGTCATACTGTTAACTGGGTTCAGATCACAAGTTGTACGGTGTGATTGGTGTGGCTGGTATGAGTCTTACCCGGGATTCAAGATCCTTCCTTATTGTGTACGCTCGTCCGGGCACAGTATCCTAACTGAGGCTTGGAGGAGGGTCATAGGGGGAGGAGCCAGTGCACACCACCTGATCCTAAAGCTTTATTTTTGTGCCCAGTCTCCTGCGGAGCCGCTATTCCCCATGGTCCTGACGGAGTCCCCAGCATCCACTACGGACTACGAGAAATAGAATTATCGGTAAGTAAATTCTTATTTTTTGCATTGCACCCAATAGTTTAGTATGGTTAGGCCGCTTTACGCAGCTAAACCCGACTGATATGGGTGAGGTATGCGTGAAAACGCTGACAATTGAGTATCGCACCGCGATCTCCTGTCTCTTTAGACGGGAGATTGGGTGCGATATTACAATTGAATATCGATCATAGTCATATAGGTCCTAATTCAGACCTGATTGGTGCTGTGCGTTTTTGCTCAGCAGCCGATCAGGTCTGAACTAAGCATGCGCTGGCCTGATTGACAGGCAGAAGCATTCGCTGGGCGGAAGGGGGCGTGCCTGCAGCATTTGGCCGCCATTGTAGGGGCGCGGTCCGGGCAACGCAGGCGTGCCCGGACCGTGTGGGGGTCGGGCCGCGGCGGCTAAGTGATGTCACACGCAGCCCCTGCGACCCTCACAGCGATGAGTAGCTCCGTGCCAGCACGCAGGAGCTGCGCTGGTAGGGAGCTATTCCCAAAGTACAAAAGCATCGCCGCTGTGCGATGCTTTTGTACTTGTGCGGAGAGGGGGGGCCGGCCTGACAGGCAGGGCGGAATAGCCCTGTGCTGGGCATCCCCATGCATGTCTGTGTGACTGATTGTAGATATGCTAAATTTAGCACATCTTCGATCAGGTCTGAATTAGGCCCATATTGTGGGGATGTAATGTGGGGCAGTAGCACAGTAATACAATGTGGGGAATTAGTGCAGTGATATAGTATGTCACCACACCCCTTTTTCCCACCCAGGAGAATTTCTCTGCGGCGCTGATCACACTACCTGCAACGGCACATACTATGCCCTTCCTAAGTTCCTAATTGAATAGCCCAGGAAAAAAAAAACTTGAAATTCCGGCACTGGTCTGAGAAATTTTGATCAGGTTGCAGTTTTGCTCTACAGTTAATTTGATGACTATTAAGTCGGCACAGAAGAAGCAAATGACACCCCTGGATAGATAAATGTCTAATACACAGAAATGTAAGTTATTTAACCGCTTCAGTGGTATGCACGGAAATCTTCCGGGCTAGCCAGTGCTGGCTAACCTGGAAGATTTCGTGCATACTACCTCCTGATTCCCTGGGGACAGCCATGCAGCGTGCACGGCGCCCGTGAATCTGCATACTCCATTATGGAGTTAAGACGGACTCCTATTGGCCTGGGGGCGGGCTTAGCTATATAACTGCTTATGATGATTCCTGACTGCCGGGAACCAGCGCTGGGGCTGGCGATCGCCAGGCGGTAACCTTGTCCTGCCCTGTCCCTCGCCCCCCCTGCACCTTCTCCGCGCGCTCCCGCGCCAAGTTACCCCCCCCCCCCCCCCCCAGGGTGTGTTTTTAAATCGGAAACTCGCCACTGAAGGGGTTTAATGAGGCTGTGGTAGTACTTGTATTGGATACACTAGTAGACCATAAAGTTTGCAGCAGCACCTGTTGGGGCAGATTTATTAAGCCTGGAGAAGATGTAAGGCAGTTGTAAGTGAAAGGTGATAATTCACCAGCCAGTTATTGCAGGTTTGATTGGCTGGTGTGTTATCATCTTCCACTTATCATTGCTTTATCACTTCTCCAGGCTAAATAAATCTGCCCCATTGTTAGCAGAGCCGGATTAAGGGGGGTGCCCTGGGGGTTAGTACCCCGGGGGCCCCCATTCCAAAAGGGTCCCCAACACCCACCACAGATCGGATATCTCTTACCGATCCGATCTGTGGTGGTGCTGCGCTCCCGGCTCCTGATCCAACGGTATGTATATTGGGTCAGGTGGGCTAACGAGCAGGAGCACAGGCAGGGCAGCGTCGGCTCAGCTGTCCAATAATGAATGAAGCTGCAGCCTGCGGCTCAGTCATTGGCTGTGCGCGCAGGCTGCAGGGAAGGAGGAGGGATCCCTCTCTGTATGCACTGTATGTGGAGCAAGACGCCAGCGTCCAGCAGAGATTGTGCGGCGTGGGCTGCTTGCAGGAGAGACACAAAGCTCTTCTATTGTATTGTTACAGCTTCTCTGCCAGCAACACAAAGAACATAAGGCTGGCTGTATTTGATTTTTAGGCTCTGGGTAATATACCTGTGTGTGCGTATGTATGTCTGTGTATATATGTATATGTATATATGTATGTGTGTGTGTGTGTGTGTGTGTGTGTGTGTATATATATATATATATATATATAAATATAAATAACCCTCTAAAACTTTTTTAATCTTTCACCCACCAGGGCCTGGGGGGGCGGGCCAGTACTGATAAAAGTGGTAGGGCCCCCATCTTAAGTGCATCGGGCCCCCCGAAGTCTTAATCCGGCCCTGATTGTTAGGCAGCTACTGAATATATAATACTGGGATGTTTTAGTCCTGATCAGTGAGGCGCCACACTAGAAACTGTGATCTCAGTGCTTTTTTTTATTTTTTATGGTACCATCCCTCTGCTTCCAGTTCCTTAGCCAGGTATCTAATCATGTACATAAGTTTCTCCTAGTCTCTGTGATTCTATCATATGTACCAGTGTGCTACATGGGACTGTATGAAGTGCTTTCACAAACTTCGAGCAAATGAAATCCATCAAGTGCAGTGCCAACATCCCCTTTGTAATTTACTTCCACAGAGAAGCTGATCACATTAGTTTGGCATTTGTAAAACACTATAAAAATTAGGCATAATCACTTGTAAAGCTGGAAGCGCGCTAGCCTTAGTGTGACATCACCCTCCATGGCTCTTTGGCAGTTACAATGTTAGAAGATATCGCTTATTCTTGTTTCTTGTTTTTTTCTCCCCCAGAACAATTGCAAATGTATGCCTTAGAGGGAAGGTTTAATTGAGGTCCTTCTGCATGATAGAACTGCAGTCTGTGGGGAATTCCTGTATTTGGACTTTTATCAGGGAGCAGTCAGTGTATCACAGTGAATGCGTTAGTTTTGGGAATTTCCTTAACAAAATATTGTCAAGTAATGTTCACACACCTGTTAGCCATACCTGTGCTGGGTGCTAACGGCCAAAATACATGGGCAAGTTCCTGATGGTTTGGGATGCAATGTGTAGGATATCTGAGATTGTCTAATTTAGGAGTGAAGTGTTTTCATTTTGATAATTGTGTATGATTAACTTTAGTATCTTAATTACAGCTGTGTTTTGCCAAAGGCATGTTTAAGTTTTCCAAGCTGCTTAAGTGCCCTATGCTGAGAAAATGCTAATTTACATAACCTCAATATGGGGTTCTGGTTTATTAACCAGGGACGTTCACGGATGCTGGCCAAGTAATCATTGTATCTAGTACTCAAGTTGTGCAGCTCAGTGGTGGAAGCTCCTGCACCCCGCCTCCCATATAATGCTATTGGTCTATCTGATATCCCGAAAAAACTTTAATTTACGTTCCATTGTTTCAAAATTGTTCTCCAGTCATGATTTAAATATGCAAGAGCAAGCAGGATCTTAACCAGAGTCAGAGAAGATGTGTGTCTTTAGTAATCACCGTAAAGAATTAGGCGCCAGCAGTAATTACTTTAGACACATTGGCTATCTGACTTCTAAAACTTGTCCAGTCCGCAATACCTTATTTTATTACATAGGGTAAACTTTGACACATTGGTGCAGATTAAACCCTGTTGCTAGTTGTCAGCCTGCATTTTAAACCCCAGATGGTGCACTTAACACAAATTTTTCCTCGCAACTCCAGGTTGAATGCACCTTCAAGGGGTGACGTGTAGGGAAACCCATAAATTCCGGCACTTAACACGGAATCTGTGGGCTACTACGTATTGGCCGCTGGTTTACCACACTGGGAAAATGCAGAATAATTGAATAGCTCTGACCATCAAACCTGGAGGTTTACCAACACTGTAAGCACCTCAAGTAATTGAATCTGCCCCATTCTAAAGTGCTCCATACACTTATGCGACCACATGTCGCAGGCGATCACCCCGGCAGCCTCCCGGAGGGCAGGATCGCCCAAGATACATTGTTTGCGTACAATGTATCTTGGGCGATCCCAGCCATGCCCCCAGGTCGGACCTGATTGAATGTGCAGCACATTCAATCTGGAGAATCCGATGGTCACGGGAACGCGCATCGGATCGGAAACACCTCCAAATGCCCGATTTCATCCGATATATCGGTCCGAATACCCGAAATCGGATGAAATCGGGCATTATCGCTCTAGTGTATGGGGCCCTTTAGACTATTAATAGCATGTCAGTGATGTGTATATATATATATATATATATATATAGATATATAGATATATAGATATATATAGATATATAGCCACAGGAAGGAATCCGCGGCACTCAAAGTCTTAAATCAAAGTGTATTGACACGCATCACATCGCCGTTTCAGGGCAACAAAACAGGACAACAGCAACTTACAGGTGAAGACAATATAGGACGGGTGATCTTCAGTATGCTGAATGTCAGGATCCCGGCGCACAGTATACCGGCGCCGGGATCCAAACACCCGGCATACCGACAGCTATTCTCCCTCGTGGGGGTCCACGACCCCCCTGGAGGGAGAATTAAATAGTGTGGCACGCATAGCGCGCCACCGTGCCCGCAGCGAGCCCTCAAGGGGCTCCTTTGCACTCGCCACACTGTCGTTATGCCAGCGGTCGGGCTCCCGGCGCCGGTATGCTGGTCGCCGGGAGCCCGGCCGCCGGCATACCATACTACACCCTATAGGACAAGTACAGGGTAAATACAGCTACATCAGCAGATAACACTGGAAAAAGTATCAGGTGGCAGAAAACCACAGAGTTTGGTGCAGTTGAAGATCATTAAAGTAAGAAAAGGATAAGCGCATGAGTGTTGTAGAGAGGTGGAGAGTCTGAGCGGTAGAGGTAGGGAATTCCAGAGAAAGGGAGCAGCACGTGAAAATAATACAGTATAACTGAAACATGAACTTTTTTAGTTACCTGACATTAAAGTCTGATCTATGTCAGCGATGTGCACACAATCTACTGTAATTATCAGCAAGTATGGGGCAACTGGGTAGAGAAGTATCGTAGCTGGGTTCCTGTGTGGGTTTCCTTGCATGCAAGTGTCTTGGTCGTACAGTTGTGCAATACAGGAGTCATTTGCATGTAGACTCTCTTTGTGTAAAGTAAGGTATTTTTATTTCTCTGACGTCCTAAGTGGATGCTGGGACTCCGTAAGGACCATGGGGAATAGCGACTCCGCAGGAGACTGGGCACAACTAAAGAAAGCTTTATGGCTACCTGGTGTGCACTGGCTCCTCCCACTATGACCCTCCTCCAGACCTCAGTTAGAATCATGTGCCCGGCTGAGCTGGATGAACACTAGGGGCTCTCCTGAGCTCCTAGAAAGAAAGTATATTATTACAGTGAGATCTGCTGGCAACAGACTCACTGCAGCGAGGGACTAAGGGGAGAAGAAGCGAACCTACCTAACAGGTGGTAGTTTGGGTTTCTTAGGCTACTGGACACCATTAGCTCCAGAGGGATCGACCGCAGGACCCGACCTTGGTGTTCGTTCCCGGAGCCGCGCCGCCGGCCCCCTTACAGAGCCAGAAGCAAGAAGTGTTCCGGAAAATCGGCGGCAGAAGACTTCTGTCTTCAACAAGGTAGCGCACAGCACTGCAGCTGTGCGCCATTGCTCCTCATGCACACCTCACACTCAGGTCACTGATGGGTGCAGGGTGCTGGGGGGCGGGGCGCCCTGAGGGCAATATAAGACACCTTGGCTGGCAAATCATCACAATATATAGTCCCTGGGCTATATATGTGATAAATTAACCCTGCCAGAATCCATAAAAAAGCGGGAGAAAAGTCTGCCGAAAAATGGGCCGAAAAATGGGCGGGGCTATCTCCCTCAGCACACTGGCGCCATTTTTTCTTCACAGTGCAGCTTGAAGACAGCTCCCCAGGCTCTCCCCTGTAGTTTTCATGCTCAAAGGCTTAAAAAGAGAGGGGGGGGCACTAAATTTAGGCGCAATATATGTATACAAGCAGCTATTGGGGGAAAAATCACTCAGTTATAGTGTTAATCCCTGCATTATATAGCGCTCTGGTGTGTGCTGGCATACTCTCTCTCTGTCTCCCCAAAGGACTTTGTGGGGTCCTGTCCTCAGTCAGAGCATTCCCTGTGTGTGTGCGGTGTGTCGGTACGGCTGTGTCGACATGTTGGATGAGGAAGGTTACGTGGAGGCGGAGCAGAGGCCGATAAATGGGATGTCGCCCCCTGTGGGGCCGACACCAGAGTGGATGGATAGGTGGAAGGTATTAACGACAATGTCAAATCCTTACATAAAAGGCTGGATGACGTAACAGCTGTGGGACAGCCGGCTTCTCAGCCCGCGCCTGCCCAGGCGTCTCGAAGGCCATCAGGGGCTCAAAAAACGCCAGTTACCTCAGATGGCAGACACAGATGTCGACACGGAGTCTGACTCCAGTGTCGACGAGGTTGAGATATATACACAATCCACTAGGAACATCCGTTACATGATCTCGGCAATGAAAAATGTGTTACACATTTCTGACATGAACCCAAGTACCACATAAAAGGGGTTTTATTTTTTGGGAGAAAAAGCAGCCAATGTTTTGTTCCCCCATCAGATGAGTGAATGAAGTGTGTAAAGAAGCGTGGGTTCCCCCGATAAGAAACTGGTAATTTCTAAAAAGTTACTGATGGCGTACCCTTTCCCGCCAGAGGATAGGTCACGTTGGGAGATATCCCCTAGGGTGGATAAGGCGCTCACACGTTTGTCAAAAAAGGTGGCACTGCCGTCTTAGGATACGGCCACCTTGAAGGAGCCTGCTGATAAAAAGCAGGAGGCTATCCTGAAGTCTGTATATACACACTCAGGTTCTATACTGAGACCTGCAATTGCCTCAGCATAAATAGTGCTGCTGCAGCGTGGTCTGATACCCTGTCAGATAATATGGATACCCTAGACAGGGATAATATTTTGCTAACATAGAGCATATTAAAGACGTCGTCTTATATATGAAGGATGCACAGAGGGATATTTGCCGGCTGGCATCCAGAATTAATGCAATGTCCATTCTGCCAGGAGAGTATTAGAAACCCGGCAGTGGACAGGTGATGCTGCCTTTAAAAGGCACATGGAGATTCTGCCTTATAAGGGTGAGGAATTGTTTGGGGATGGTCTCTGGGACCTCGTATCCACAGCAACAGCTGGGAAGAAAATTTTTTACCTCAGGTTTCCTCACAGCCTAAGAAAGCACCGTATTTTCAGGTACAGTCCTTTCGGCTTCAGAAAAGCAAGCGGGTCAAAGGCGCTTCCTTTCTGCACAGAGACAAGGGAAGAAGGAAAAAGCTGCACCAGACAGCCAGTTCCCAGGATCAAAAATCGTCCCCCCCTTCCTCTGAGTCCACTGCATGACGCTGGGGCTCAACAGGTGGAGACAGGTACGGTGGGGGCGCGTCTCGGGAACTTCAGGGACCAGTGGGCTTGCCCACAGGTGGATCCCTAGGTTCTGCAAGTAGTATCACAGGGATACAGGCTGGAGTTCGAGGCGACTCCCCCTCGCCGTTACCTCACATCACCCTTGCCTGCTGCCCTCGGAGAAAGGTAGTACTGGCGGCAATTCACAAGCTGTACTTCCAGCAGGTGAAATCAAGGTACCCCTCCTTCAACAGGGCCGGGGTTACTATTCCAAAATGTTGTGGTACCGAAACCAGACGGTTCGGTGAGACCCATTCTAAAATTGAAATCCTTGAACACTTATATACGAAGGTTCAAGTTCAAAATGGAATCGCTCAGGGCGATTATTGCAAGCCTGGAGAATTTCATGGTATCACTGGACATCAAGGATGCTTACCTGCATGTCCCTATTTACCCTCTTCACCAGGAGTACCTCAAAATTGTGGTACAGGATTGTCATTACCAATTCCAGACGTTGCCGTTGGTCTGTCCCCGGCACCGAGGGTATTTACCAAGGTAATGGCCGAAATAATTATCCCGTACTTGGACGATCTCCTTATAAAGGCGAGGTCCAGGGAGCAGTTGTTCGTCGGAGTAGCACTATCTCGGGAAGTGCTACAACAGCACGGCTGGATTCTGATTCCAAAGTCGCAGCTGGTTCCTACGACGCGTCTACTGTTCCTGGGTATGGTTCTGGACACAGAACAGGATAAAAAGGGTTTCTCCCGGAGGAGAAGTCCAAGGAGTTGTCGTCTCTAGACAGAGACCTCCTAATACAAATACAGGTGTCGGTGCATCAATGCACGCGAGCCCTGGGAAAGATGGTAGCTTCTTACGAAGAAATTCCATTCGCCAGGTCCCATGCAAGGATCTTCCAGTGGGATCTGTTGGACAAGTGGTCCGGGTCGCATCTTCAGATGCATCGGCGGATAACCCTGTCTCCAAGGGCCAGGGTGTCGCTGTTGTGGTGGCTGCAGAGTGCTCATCTTCTAGGGGGCCGTAGATTCGGCATACAGGACTGGGTCCTGGTGACCACTGATGCCAGCCTTCGAGGCTGGGGGGCAGTCACACAGGGAAGAAACTTCCAAGGACTATGGAAAAGTCAGGAGACTTCCCTACACATGAATATTCTGAAACTAAGGGCCATTTACAATGCCCTAGGTCAGGCTAGACCCCTGCTTCAACACCGGCCGGTGCTGATCCAGTCAGACAACATCACGGCGGTCGCTCATGTAAACCGACAGGGCGGCACAAGAAGCAGGATGGCGATGGCAGAAGCCACAAGGATTCTCCGATGGGCGGAAAATCATGTGTTAGCACTGTCAGCAGTGTTCATCCCGGGAGTGGACAACTGAGAAGCAGACTTTCTCAGCAGACACGACCTCCACCCGGGAGAGTGGGGACTTCATTCAGAAGTCTTCCAAATGATTGTACACCGTTGGGAAAGGACACAGGTGGACATGATGGCGTCCCGCCTCAACAAAAAGCTACAAAGATATTGCGCCAGGTCAAGGGACCCTCAGGCGATAGCTGTGGACGCTCTGGTAACACCGTGGGTGTACCAGTCGGTGTATGTGTTCCCTTCTCTGCCTCTCTTACCCAGGGTAATGAGAATAATAAGAAAGAGGGGAGTAAGAACTATACTCATTGTTCCGGGGTGGCCAAGAAGAGCTTGGTACCCAGAACTCCAAGAAATGGACCCATGGCCTCTGCCGCTCAGACAGGACCTGCTGCAGCAGGGGGCCTGTCTGTTCCAAGACGTACCGCGGCTGCGTTTGACGGCATGGCGGTTGAACGCCGGATCCTGAAGGAAAAGGGCATTCCGGAGGAAGTTATCCCTACGCTATTTAAAGCTAGGAAAGAAGTGAACGCAAACCATTATCACCGCATATGGCGGAAATATGTTGCGTGCTGTGAGGCCAGTAAGGCCCCAAAGGAGGAATTTCAGCTAGGTCGATTTCTGCACTTTCTACAGTCAGAGGTGACTATGGGCCTAAAATTGGGTTCCATTAAGGTCCAGATTTCGGCTCTATCGATTTTCTTCCAAAATAGAACTGGCTTCACTGCCTGAAGTTCAGACTTTTGTTAAGGGAGTGCTGCATAGTCAGCCCCCGTTTGTGCCTCCAGTGGCACCGTGGGATCTCAACGTGGTGTTGGATTTCCTGAAGTCGCATTGGGTTGAGCCACTTAAATCCGTGGAGCTGCAATACCTCACGTGGAAAGTGGTCATGCTGTGGGCCTTGGCGTCGGCCAGGCGTGTATCAGACTTGGCGGCTTTGACATACAAAAGCCCTTATCTGTATTTTATATGGATAAGGCGGAATTGAGGACTCGTTCCCAATTCCTTCCTAAGGTGGTAACAGTTTTTCATGTGAACCAACCTATTGTGGTGCCTGCGGCTACTAGGGACTTGGAGGACTCCAAGTTGCTAGACGTTGTCAGGGCCCTGGAAATATAGGTTTCCAGGACGGCTGGAGTCAGAAAATCTGACTCGTTGTTTATTCTGTATGCACCCAACAAGCTGGGTGCTCCTGCTTCTAAGCAGACTATTGCTCGCTGGATCTGTAACACGATTCAACTTGCACATTCTGCGGCTGGACTGCCGCACCCTAAATCTGTAAAAGCCCATTCCACGAGGAAAGGGGCTCTTCTTGGGCGGCTGCCCGAGGGGTCTCGGCTTTACAAATTTGCCGAGCTGTTACTTGGTCGGGTTCAAACATTTTTGCAAGAGTCTACAAGTTTGATACCCTGGCTGAGGAGGACCTAGAGTTTGCTCATTTGGTGCTGCAGAGTCATCCGCACTCTCCCGCCCGTTTGGGAGCTTTGGTATAATCCCCATGGTCCTTACGGAGTCCCAGCATCCACTTAGGACGTCAGAGAAAATAAGATTTTACTCACCGGTAAATCTATTTCTCGTAGTCCGTAGTGGATGCTGGGCGCCCATCCCAAGTGCGGATTGTCTGCAATACTTGTTTATAGTTATTGCCTAACTAAAGGGTTATTGTTGAGCCATCTGTTGAGAGGCTGGTATGAGTCTTACCCGGGATTCAAAATCCTTCCTTATTGTGTCAGCTCTTCTGGGCACAGTATCCTAACTGAGGTCTGGAGGAGGGTCATAGTGGGAGGAGCCAGTGCACACCAGGTAGTCCTAAAGCTTTCTTTAGTTGTGCCCAGTCTCCTGCGGAGCCGCTATTCCCCATGGCCCTTACGGAGTCCCAGCATCCACTACAAACTACGAGAAATAGATTTACCGGTGAGTAAAATCTTATATTTTTTTACATTATGGCATAGAGAAGTGCGCAGACTAAGGGGGTTATTCAGATATGTTAGCAAACCAAAAATGCACGCTAATGGGCAAAGCTATGCTTCACTGCAGGTGGGGCAGATGTAACGTGCAGAGAGTTAGATTTGGGTGGGGTGTGTTCAAACTGAAATCTAAATTGCAGTGTAAAAAATAAAGCAGCCAGTATTTACCCTGCACAGAAACAATATAACGCACCCACATCTAACTCTCTCTGCACGTTACATCTGCCCCACCTGCACTGCAACATGGCTTTTTAGTGTGTTTTCTTGACTTGCTAACAACTTTGAATAATACCCCCAAGTTGTTCCATGAGAGTACAAAGACACTTCCATTATCTGTGCATGTGGGTGTGGTTGATTTGTGTTCTGCAGATGCCAAATGATGTGATTTGTGTTTGGTTATATAGCAAGAAAAGTAAATGTTTTATCAATTATCTGCGGACCTCTCTCTAGGAGAGTGAGAGAAGTGTGGTATTTACCAGCGACTTAAGCAAGTTCTCCATTCACAACTTTGTAGCATTGCTTTCCGAAACCTGCAGTCTAGTCTAACTCTGTATGTGTGCTCCTGTGGTAGGGAAATAAGATTGGAAGCTCCACTGGACCAGGAACACATGTTCCGGGTATGGGTCGTTGGGTCGACTCAACTTAGGTCGACAGCTATTAGGTCGACAGCTATTAGGTCGACAGCTATTAGGTCGACAGCTATTAGGTCGACATGACCATTAGGTCGACATGACCATTAGGTCGACATGACCATTAGGTCGACATGACCATTAGGTCGACATGACCATTAGGTCGACATGACCATTAGGTCGACATGACCATTAGGTCGACATGACCATTAGGTCGACAGGTCAAAAGGTCAACATGGGTTTTGGGACTTTTTTTGGTGTCGTTTTCTTCGTAAATTGACGGGGAACCCTAATTAGTGCTCCGTGTACCCTCGCATGGCGAGCAAAGGTTACCGTTCCCAGTTGTAGTCCACGTGAATCGTCAAGTATGAAAAAGTCCAAAAAAGAAACATTTTTTAAAAACTCATGTCGACCTTTTGACCTGTCGACCTAATGCATGTTGACATTCTGTGGTTGACCGAACTAAACTGTGTCGACCTAACGACCGTATCCCCATGTGTTTGTATTAATCTCCGATTGTGCAGGGCTTCATAATGTATTGTCACTTCACGTGTTAACCATTGGTACCTTTTATTTGTTATTAAATTCCTTTGTGACCTCCCAAAAATATTCATTATTATGAAAAGCCTCCGGTCTCAATGACCAGTGTTCTATATTGTGTATGACGAAGTACATTATTCTCTTGAGTACAATACCTGGGTTCCCTCTATTTTACATTTGTGTCACTAGGTCTGGATTGGTCACTGTTGGGAGCATTGGCGTTTCTATAATGGGTGCAGTGTGTGCAGTGCACATGGGCCCAGGAGGGGCTCACAGCTGCACTCATATTTTAATACTTACCTTTCCAGAGTCTTGCGTTGGGCAATGTAGCCTATGTGAATATCACACCCAAAATTGCCGCCGCGCATGCTCAGTAGTTAAATTAGTCTTTGGAACATGGTGGGTGCCATGTTTCTGCAGACCTGCACATGCACAGTAGGCTCCGGCACAATGCTGGCGACTACTGCGCCGTATAGAGGAGGGGGCCCACCTGGAATCTGCAGAGGCCCCATCCATGCTAGTGGGGTATTCGCATTACCAGAGTAGACAAGCTGCATGATAATATAGAATAGTGCAGTGAATAAAGCCGTGTGTTCCTATGCCAGCCATTAATGTATTTAGAATGGTTAATAAACAGAACTCCGTATTAGGACAGCCTCCTTTATTGTGCAATTTATACCCCTTTTCCACTGTAGCACGGGTCGCAGCCATGTCGCCTGACACGACTACGACCCGTGCTACAGCTCCCTTTCCCACAGCGCTCACCAACCCGGCATATTGCCGAGTTGGTGACACTGCTAGTGACGCGGCAGGGGTGGCGCTGGGAGGTCACATGATTTCCCAGCGCCGCCCTCCCATACACTGTGAATGGGAACCGTGCCCCCGTTCACACTAAACAGCTTACCAGGTTGAACACGTGTTCCACCCGGCAAGCTACCCGGGTAGGATTCCCGGATCATTTGATCCGGGAATTTGCAGGGGGACACTTTTCCACTAGGGACAAACACTGGTAAATGTGCGCCCCCGCGCATTTACCCGCGTTTTAAAAGCTAGTGGAAAAGGGGTATAATTCTCCAAAACACTGCAATCGCAAGCCTTATATCTTCTATTATTGACTAGCTATCAACAATTAGGAGGTGGATGTTTTTAGGCTATGTATTTATGCTTTTGTAAGTAGTTAATTAATTTTTATATGGATTTTTTTTTTAGGTTTTCTTTTTTTGGGATGGGCCATTAGATCTTAGTACTTATTGCGAAAACGTTTATGTGGCAGCACCTGGTTATGAAAGTGAAACTCATGTGCTGACGTTGCCTAATGAAAAGTGTGGGCTGATTGTTGTAACTACAGATGTGTACGCCTACATCCTTGCTGCAGTCACGTTAAACAGCCCTTCTCGTGGCGGGACTCTGTATCGCTGAGCGTCTTTGTGCAACTTTTTCCGTTATACAGGTTGAGTATCCCATATCCAAATATTCCGAAATACGGAATATTCCGAAATACGGACTTTTTTGAGTGAGATAGTAAAACCTTTGTTTTTTGATGGCTCAATGTACACAAACTTTGTTTAATACACAGTTATTAATAATATTGTATTAAATGACCTTCAGGCTATGTGTATAAGGTGTATATGAAACATAAATGAATTGTGTGAATGTACACACACTTTGTTTAATGCACAAAGTTATAAAAAATATTGGCTAAAATTACCTTCAGGCTGTGTGTATAAGGTGTATATGAAACATAAATGCATTCTGTGCTTATGTTTAGGTCTCATCACCATGATATCTCATTATGGTATGCAATTATTCCAAAATACGGAAAAATCCGATATCCAAAATACCTCTGGTCCCAAGCATTTTGGATAAGGGATACTCAACCTGTATTCGTCTAAGTCGCATTGCTATGCAAATAGGATGCACAAGAAATCAATTGTTTTGGGCGTCTAATTTTCGTGTCTAAACAGGACTGTTCAGATGCTGAAACAATTGTCACAGTTTAGGTGTTTGGGTGCACATGCGTGTTCTGCCCAAACAGACAGGGTTTAGCTGTGTAAAACAACTAAACCAGTCTAAAGTCCTGCTTTGGGCATCCAAACTACTGTTAAAATTGTACAGTTTGCACACACATTTTTCTCACACCACAGGAGGCTGCGAGTAAAAATGCGACCTCCGTGGCTGCTGGCGCCCAAATGGCAGAACAATTGAATTGCTGCAGTCAGGCACCATCTAGTGGCGGCTGCGATAAAAACTATTTAATACACCCCCCCCCATTGTGTATGATAAATGGAGCTCCAGCAAATCAGCACCTAATGTATTCAGCTCCTGTATGTTTGAAAAATGTCATGTGTTTGAAATAATGACAGTATGGCCCTGATTGGCTGGAACAACATTTATCATACACAAGTTTTTTTCCCTATGTGTGAGTTAATCTCCAACTGTGCTGAGGGACTATGAGACATTTAAAAGGGCTCTGGGCCAGAGCCTTAACGGGGCCAGTCCTGCCCCCTTTGCGCATTACGTTGTGCATAGGGGATGGGGCCAGACAGCATTCAGAAGCGCAGCTGTGCACGGAGTCTGGAAGACCCTCCGTGCAGCGGTTTATATGACAGGGTACCTGTCTGTAGCAGAGGAAAGACGCTACGGCGGCACTGCTGCAGTGCTACTGGCTGCAGGGTTCCATTCCAGGCACCATCCTAGCCAGAGCAAAGCTCTGTGGCTGCATCGGTCGGATACCGCTAGTTACAGCCCTGCTCTTGGTTTGCATATAAGGGAGTCTGATGAATATTAAGTGTGGATTTGATCACACCCTTTGGCCACACCCTTTGTACTAGAATCTGAAAATGTAAAGATGGTAACCCTACTGTGATTGGCCATCTCTGGGTTATACTATTGACCCTCAATTTTCTTATGTGGTGTGGTGGTGTTTTTAATACTTTATTGCTCTTTGAATATCTTCGAGGCTTCTACATCTCTGGTAGCTCTCCTGGGGGCAAGTATCCAACGGGCCAAATGGGGACCTGCCGTCCAGGCAGCCGATGATGTGGTTTGTGCGGAGTCGCATCATTGTGACCCCTCTCATTCATGTCATGTGTTTACTGACAAACAATTGTATCCCACTGATTGTCAATCATTCACCGTTGTATTTCATTTGCATGCTGAGTTGTGAAAAGTAATAAAATAAAGTACATGAAAGTATCTATACTTCACCATTTAGGAGTCCTTATGTGTTATAGCATACCCTGCAGATATTTATTATTTATTTACAGTTCTTTATATAATGTACACATAATGCACATCGCTTTACAGAGAATATTTAATCATTCATATCATTCCCTGACTATTGAAAAATCGGAACCTTCTATGTTTACTATATTTTCTCTGACGTCCTAGTGGATGCTGGGGACTCCGTAAGGACCATGGGGAATAGACGGGCTCAGCAGGAGACTGGGCACATCTAAAGAAAGATTTAGGTCTATCTGGTGTGCACTGGCTCCTCCCCCTATGACCCTCCTCCAAGCCTCAGTTAGATTTCTGTGCCCGGCCGAGCTGGATGCACACTAGGGGCTCTCCTGAGCTCCTAGAAAGAAAGTATAGTTTAGGTTTTTTATTTTACAGTGAGACCTGCTGGCAACAGGCTCACTGCAGCGAGGGACTAAGGGGAGAAGAAGCGAACCTACCTAAGTGGTGGTAGATTGGGCTTCTTAGGCTACTGGACACCATTAGCTCCAGAGGGATCGCACACAGGACCCGACCTCGTCGTCCGTTCCCTGAGCCGCGCCGCCGTCCCTCTTACAGAGCCAGATGCAAGAAGGTCCGGAAAATCGGCGGCTGAAGACTTCTGTCTTCTCCAAGGTAGCGCACAGCACTGCAGCTGTGCGCCATTGCTCCTCATGCACACCACACACTTCGGTCACTGATGGGTGCAGGGCGCTGGGGGGGGGGGGGCGCCCTGAGCAGCAATATTAACACCTTGGCTGGCAAAACTGACACCATATATAGCCCCAGAGGCTATATAGGTGTAAATTACCCCTGCCAGAATAACACAAAAAGCGGGAGAAAGCCCGCCGAAAAAGGGGCGGAGCCATCTCCCTCAGCACACTGGCGCCATTTTCCCTCACAGCTCCGCTGCAAGGATCGCTCCCTGGCTCTCCCCTGCAGTCCTGCACTACAGAAAGGGTAAAAAAGAGAGGGGGGCCACAAATTTAGGCGCAGTATAATATATATATATGCAGCTATAAGGGAAAACACTCTTTATAGGTGATATCCCTGTGGTATATAGAGCTCTGGTGTGTGCTGGCATACTCTCCCTCTGTCTCCCCAAAGGGCTTTGTGGGGTCCTGTCCTCTGTCAGAGCATTCCCTGTGTGTGTGCTGTGTGTCGGTACCGCTGTGTCGACATGTATGATGAGGAAAATGATGTGGAGGCAGAGCAAATGCCTGTAAATGTGTTGTCACCCCCTGAGGGGTCGACACCTGTGTGGATGGACTTATGGAAGGAATTACGTGACAGTGTCAGCTCCTTACATAAAAGGTTTGATGACATAGGACAGCCGGCTACTCAGCTTATAACTGTTCCAGCGTCTCAAATGTCATCAGGGGCTTTAAAACGCCCGCTACCTCAGATGGCAGACACAGATGTCGACACGGATACCGACTCCAGTGTCGACGACGATGAGACTAGTGTACCCTCCAATAGGTCCACCCGTTACATGATTGAGGCAATGAAAAATGTATTACATATTTCTGATAGTACCCCAGGTACCACAAAAAAGGGTATTATGTTCGGTGAAAAAAAACTACCAGTTTCTCTGACGTCCTAAGTGGATGCTGGGGACTCCGTCAGGACCATGGGGAATAGCGGCTCCGCAGGAGACAGGGCACAAAAGTAAAAGCTTTAGGATCAGGTGGTGTGCACTGGCTCCTCCCCCTATGACCCTCCTCCAAGCCTCAGTTAGGTTTTTGTGCCCGGCCGAGAAGGGTGCAATCTAGGTGGCTCTCCTAAAGAGCTGCTTAGAGTAAAAGTTTTATTAGGTTTTTTTTTTATTTTCAGTGAGTCCTGCTGGCAACAGGCTCACTGCAACGAGGGACTTAGGGGAGAAGAAGTGAACTCACCTGCGTGCAGGATGGATTGGCTTCTTAGGCTACTGGACACTAGCTCCAGAGGGACGATCACAGGTACAGCCTGGATGGGTCACCGGAGCCGCGCCGCCGACCCCCTTGCAGATGCTGAAGAGAGAAGAGGTCCAGAAATCGGCGGCTGAAGACTTCTCAGTCTTCATGAGGTAGCGCACAGCACTGCAGCTGTGCGCCATTGCTCTCAGCACACTTCACACCAACGGTCACTGAGGGTGCAGGGCGCTGGGGGGGGCGCCCTGGGCAGCAATGAAAGTACCTATACTGGCTAAAAATACATCACATATAGCCTCTGGGGCTATATGGATGTATTTAACCCCTGCCAGGTTGTCAGAAAAACGGGAGAAGAAGCCCGCCGAAAAGGGGGCGGGGCCTATTCTCCTCAGCACACAGCGCCATTTTCCTTCACAGAACTGCTGGAGGGAAGGCTCCCAGGCTCTCCCCTGCACTGCACTACAGAAACAGGGTTAAAACAGAGAGGGGGGGCACTTATTTGGCGATATGATTATATATTAAGATGCTATAAGGGAAAACACTTATATAAAGGTTGTCCCTGTATAATTATAGCGTTTTGGTGTGTGCTGGCAAACTCTCCCTCTGTCTCCCCAAAGGGCTAGTGGGGTCCTGTCCTCTATCAGAGCATTCCCTGTGTGTGTGCTGTGTGTCGGTACGTGTGTGTCGACATGTATGAGGACGATGTTGGTGAGGAGGCGGAGCAATTGCCTGTAATGGTGATGTCACTCTCTAGGGAATGGATGGCTTATTTAGGGAATTGCGTGATAATGTCAACACGCTGCAAGGTCGGTTGACGACATGAGACGGCCGGCAAACAAATTAGTACCTGTCCAGGCGTCTCAAACACCGTCAGGGGCTTTAAAACGCCCATTTACCTCAGTCGGTCGACACAGACACAGACACGGACACTGACTCCAGTGTCGACGGTGAAGAAACAAACGTATTTTCCTTTAGTGCCACACGTTACATGTTAAGGGCAATGAAGGAGGTGTTACATATTTCTGATACTAGAAGTACCACAAAAAAGGGTATTATGTGGGGTGTGAAAAAACTACCTGTAGTTTTTCCTGAATCAGATAAATTAAATGAAGGCGCTCACACGCTTATCACAAGTGGCGTTACCGTCTCCAGATACGGCCGCCCTCAAGGAGCCAGCTGATAGGAGGCTGGAAAATATCCTAAAAAGTATATACACACATATTGGTGTTATACTGCGACCAGCGATCGCCTCAGCCTGGATGTGCAGCGCTGGGGTGGCTTGGTCGGATTCCCTGACTGAAAATATTGATACCCTTGACAGGGACAGTATTTTATTGACTATAGAGCATTTAAAGGATGCATTTCTATATATGCGAGATGCACAGAGGGATATTTGCACTCTGGCATCAAGAGTAAGTGCGATGTCCATATCTGCCAGAAGATGTTTATGGACACGACAGTGGTCAGGTGATGCAGATTCCAAACGGCACATGGAAGTATTGCCGTATAAAGGGGAGGAGTTATTTGGGGTCGGTCCATCGGACCTGGTGGCCACGGCAACAGCTGGAAAATCCACCTTTTTTACCCCAAGTCACATCTCAGCAGAAAAAGACACCGTCTTTTCAGCCTCAGTCCTT
Organism: Pseudophryne corroboree; assembly: GCF_028390025.1. NCBI lineage: Eukaryota > Metazoa > Chordata > Amphibia > Anura > Myobatrachidae > Pseudophryne > Pseudophryne corroboree. The sequence goes on along the minus strand of NC_086445.1, from coordinate 916,080,857 downwards.
TCGTCCCCATAAGGGCAAGCGGGCAAAAGGCCAGTCATATCTGCCCAGGGATAGAGGAAAGGGAAGAAGACTGCAGCAGGCAGCCCATTCCCAGGAACAGAAGCCCTCCACCGCTTCTACCAAGTCCTCAGCATGACGCTGGGGCCGTACAAGCGGACTCAGGTGCGGTGGGGGGTCGTCTCAAGAGTTTCAGCACGCAGTGGGCTCACTCGCAAGTGGACCCCTGGAGCCTACAAGTAGTATCCCAGGGGTACAGATTGGAAATTCGAGACGTCTCCCCCTCGCAGGTTCCTGAAGTCTGCTTTACCAACGTCTCCCTCCGACAGGGAGGCAGTATTGGAAACAATTCACAAGCTGTATTCCCAGCAGGTGATAATCAAAGTACCCCTCCTACAACAAGGAAAGGGGTATTATTCCACACTATATTGTGGTACTGAAGCCAGACGGCTCGGTGAGACCTATTCTAAATCTGAAATATTTGAACACTTACATACAAAGGTTCAAATCAAGATGGAGTCACTCAGAGCAGTGATAGCGAACCAGGAAGAAGGGGACTATATGGTGTCCCTGGACATCAGGGATGCTTACCTCCATGTCCCAATTTGCCCTTCTCACCAAGGGTACCTCAGGTTCGTGGTACAGAACTGTCACTATCAGTTTCAGACGCTGCCGTTTGGATTGTCCACGGCACCCCGGGTCTTTACCAAGGTAATGACCGAAATGATGATTCTTCTTCAAAGAAAATGGACGATCTCCTGATAAGGGCAAGGTCCAGAGAACAGTTGGAGGTCGGAGTAGCACTATCTCAAGTAGTTCTACGACAGCACGGGTGGATTCTAAATATTCCAAAATCGCAGCTGTTTCCGACGACACGTCTGCTGTTCCTAGGGATGATTCTGGACACAGTCCAGAAAAGGGTGTTTCTCCCGGAGAAGAAAGCCAGGGAGTTATCCGAGCTAGTCAGGAACCTCCTAAAACCAGGAAAAGTGTCAGTGCATCATTGCACAAGGGTCCTGGGAAAAATGGTGGCTTCTTACGAAGCGATTCCATTCGGCAGATTTCACGCAAGAACTTTTCAGTGGGATCTGCTGGAAAAATGGTCCGGATCGCATCTTCAGATGCATCAGCGGATAACCCTGTCTCCAAGGACAAGGGTGTTTCTTCTGCGGTGGCTGCAGAGTGCTCATCTATTAAAGGGCCGCAGATTCGGCATTCAGGACTGGGTCCTGGTGACCACGGATGCCAGCCTGAGAGGCTGGGGAGCAGTCACACAGGAAAAAAAATTTCCAGGGAGTGTGATATAGTCTGGAGACTTCTCTCCACATAAATATACTGGAGCTAAGGGCAATTTACAATGCTCTAAGCTTAGCAAGACCTCTGCTTCAAGGTCAGCCGGTATTGATCCAGTGGGACAACATCACTGCAGTCGCCCACGTAAACAGACAGGGCGGCACAAGAAGCAGGAGGGCAATGGCAGAAACTGCAAGGATTCTTCGCTGGGCGGAAAATCATGTGATAACACTGTCAGCAGTGTTCATTCCGGGAGTGGACAACTGGGAAGCAGACTTCCTCAGCAGGCACGACCTCCACCCGGGAGAGTGGGGACTTCATCGGGAAGTCTTCCACATGATTGTGAACCGTTGGGAAAGACCAAAGGTGGACATGATGGCGTCCCGCCTGAACAAAAAAACTGGACAGGTATTGCGCCAGGTCAAGAGACCCTCAGGCAATAGCTGTGGACGTTCTGGTAACACCGTGGGTGTACCAGTCGGTGTATGTGTTCCCTCCTCTGCTTCTCATACCCAAGGTACTGAGAATTATAAGACGTAGAGGAGTAAGAACTATACTCGTGGCTCCGGATTGGCCAAGAAGGACTTGGTACCCGGAACTTCAAGAAATGCTCACAGAGGACTCATGGCCTCTGCCGCTAAGAAGGGACTTGCTTCAGCAAGTACAGGTTGAGTATCCCTTATCCAAAATGCTTGGGACCAGAGGTATTTTGGATATCGGATTTTTCCGTATTTTGGAATAATTGCATACCATAATGAGATATCATGGTGATGGGACCCTAGTGTAAGCACAGAATGCATTTATGTTTCATATACACCTTATACACACAGCCTGTAGGTCATTTTAGCCAATATTTTTAATAACTTTGGGTATTAAACAAAGTGTGTGTACATTTACACAATTAATTTATGTTTCATATACACCTTATACACACAGGCTGAAGGTCATTTAATTAAATATTTTTCATTACTTTGTGTATTAAACAAACTGTGTGTACATTGAGCCATCAGAAAACAAAGGTTTCACTATCTCAGTCTCACTCAAAAAATTCCGTATTTCGGAATATTCCGTATTTCGGAATATTTGGATATGGGATACTCAACCTGTACCATGTCTGTTCCAAGACTTACCGCGGCTGCGTTTGACGGCATGGCGGTGGAACGCCGGATCCTAAGGGAAAAAGGCATTCCGGAAGAGGTCATTCCTACCCTGGTCAAAGCCAGGAAGGAGGTGACCGCACAACATTATCACCACATGTGGCGAAAATATGTTGCGTGGTGTGAGGCCAGGAAGGCCCCACGAAGAAATTTCAACTCGGTCGATTCCTGCATTTCCTGCAAACAGGAGTGTCTATGGGCCTCAAATTGGGGTCCATTAGGGTTCAAATTTCGGCCCTGTCAATTTTCTTCCAGAAAAGATTGGCTTCAGTTCCTGAAGTCCAGAAGTTTGTCAAGGGAGTACTGCATATACAACCCCCTTTGTGCCTCCAGTGGCACTGTGGGATCTCAACGTAGTTCTGGGATTCCTCAAATCACATTGGTTTAAACCGCTCAAATCTGTGGATTTGAAATATCTCACATGGAAAGTGACCATGCTGTTGGCCCTGGCCTCGGCCAGGCGAGTGTCAGAATTGGCGGCTTTGTCTCACAAAGCCCATATCTGATTGTCCATTCGGACAGGGCAGAGCTGCGGACTCGTCCCCAGTTTCTCCCTAAGGTGGTGTCAGCGTTTCACCTGCACCAGCTTATTGTGGTACCTGCGGCTACTAGGGACTTGGAGGACTCCAAGTTGCTGGATGTTGTCAGGGCCCTGAAAATATAGGTTCCAGGACGGCTGGAGTCAGGAAAACTGACTTGCTGTTATCCTGTAGGCACCCAAAAAACTGGGTGCTCTTGCTTCTAAGCAGACGATTGCTAGTTGGATGTGTAGTACAATTCAGCTTGCACATTCTGTGGCAGGCCTGCCACAGCCAAAATATGTAAATGCCCATTCCACAAGGAAGGTGGGCTCATCTTGGGCGGCTGCCCGAGGGGTCTCGGCTTTACAACTTTGCCGAGCAGCTACTTGGTCAGGGGCACACCCTGGCTGAGGAGGACCTGGAGTTCTCTCATTCGGTGCTGCAGAGTCATCCGCACTCTCCCGCCCGTTTGGGAGCTTTGGTATAATCCCCATGGTCCTGACGGAGTCCCCAGCATCCACTTAGGACGTCAGAGAAAATAAGAATTTACTTACCGATAATTCTATTTCTCGTAGTCCGTAGTGGATGCTGGGCGCCCATCCCAAGTGCGGCTTGTCTGCAATACTTGTACATAGTTATTGTTACAAAAATTGGGTTATTGTTGTTGTGAGCCATCTTTTCAGAGGCTCCGCTGTTATCATGCTGTTAACTGGGTTCAGATCACAGGTTGTACAGTGTGATTGGTGTGGCTGGTATGAGTCTTACCCGGGATTCAAAATCCTTCCTTATTGTGTACGCTCGTCCGGGCACAGTATCCTAACTGAGGCTTGGAGGAGGGTCATAGGGGGAGGAGCCAGTGCACACCACCTGATCCTAAAGCTTTTACTTTTGTGCCCTGTCTCCTGCGGAGCCGCTATTCCCCATGGTCCTGACGGAGTCCCCAGCATCCACTACGGACTACGAGAAATAGAATTATCGGTAAGTAAATTCTTATTTTTTCCTGCATCTGAGGAATTAAATGAGGTGTGTGAGGAAGCCTGGACTTCCCCCGATAAGAAATTGATAATTTCTAAACGGTTATTGGCAGCGTACCCTTTCCCGCCAGAGGATAGGTCACGTTGGGAAACGTCTCCTAGGGTAGATAAAGCGCTTACACGTTTATCAAAACTGGTGACACTACCGTCTCCGGATACGGCCGCCCTAAAGGATCCTGCTGATAGAAAGCAGGAGGCTACCCTAAAAGCTATATATACACACACGGGCATTATATTGCGACCAGCGATTGCATCAGCATGGATGTGCAGTGCTGCTGCTGCGTGGTCAGATTCCCTGTCGGATTATATTGATACCCTGGATAGGGACACTATTTTGCTGACAGTAGAGCATATAAAGGACGCTGTCTTATACATGCGTGATGCACAGAGGGATATTTGCCGGCTGGCATCAAAAATAAGCGCAATGTCCATTGCCGCCAGAAGGGGGTTATGGACTCGGCAGTGGTCAGGTGATGCCGATTCAAAAAGGCACATGGAAGGTTTGCCTTATAAGGGGGTGGAACTGTTTGGGGATGGTCTTTCAGACCTCGTTTCCACAGCTACGGCTGGGAAATCGACATTTTTGCCACAGGCTACCCCACAGCAAAAGAAGGCACCGTATTATCAAGTACAGTCCTTTCGGCCCCATAAACACAAGAGGGCTCGAGGCGCATCCTTTCTGCCGAGAGGCAAAGGTAGAGGGAAAAAGCTGCAGCATACAGCCAGTTCCCAAGAGCAAAAGTCCTCCCCCGCGTCCGGTAAGTCCACAGCATGACGCTGGGGCTTCACAGGCGGATCCGGGTACGGTGGGGGCCCGTCTCAGAAATTTCAGCACACAGCGGGCTCTCTCACATGTCGATCCCTGGGCCCTTCAAGTAGTATCTCAGGGGTACAGGCTGGAATTCGAGACGTCCCCCCCCCCCCCCCCCGCCGTTTTCTAAAATCTGCCTTACCAGCAACTCCCTCTGCCAGGGAGGCAGTGTTGGTGGCTATCCAAAAACTGTATTCACAGCAAGTGATTGTCAAGGTACCCCTCCTTCAGCAAGGGAAGGGTTACTATTCCACAATGTTTGTGGTACCGAAACCGGACGGTTCGGTGAGACCCATCTTAAATTTAAAATCCTTGAACACTTATATCAAAAGGTTCAAGTTCAAGATGGAATCGCTCAGGGCGGTTATTGCGAGCCTGGACGAGGGGGATTACATGGTCTCCCTGGACATCAAGGATGCGTACCTGCATGTCCCCATTTACCCTCCTCACCAGGAGTACCTCAGATTTGTGGTACAGGACTGTCACTATCAGTTCCAGATGCTGCCGTTTGGGTTATCCACGGCACCGAGGGTCTTTACCAAGGTAATGGCCGAAATGATGATACTCCTTCGCAAGAAGGGAGTTTTAATTATCCCGTACTTGGACGATCTCCTGATAAAGGCGAGGTCCAAGGAACAGTTGGTAGTGGGGGTAGCACTTTCTCGGGAAGTGCTACAACAGCACGGCTGGATTCTCAATATTCCAAAGTCACAGCTGGTCCCGACGACACGTCTTCTGTTCCTGGGAATGATTCTGGACACAGACCAGAAAAAAGTGTTTCTTCCAGTGGAAAAAGCCGAGGAGTTGTCATCTCTAGTCAGAGACCTCCTAAAACCGGGACAGGTGTCGGTACATCAATGCACACGAGTCCTGGGAAAAATGGTAGCTTCGTACGAAGCGATTCCATTCGGAAGGTTCCACGCAAGGACTTTCCAGTGGGACCTGTTGGACAAATGGTCCGGGTCCCATCTCCAGATGCAACAGCGGATAACCCTGTCGGCAAGGACCAGGGTGTCGCTGCTGTGGTGGCTGCAGAGGGCTCATCTACTAGAGGGCCGCAGATTCGGAATACAGGACTGGGTCCTGGTGACCACGGATGCCAGCCTTCGGGGCTGGGGCGCAGTCACACAGGGAAGTAATTTCCAAGGCCTGTGGTCAAATCGGGAGATTTCGCTTCACATAAATATTCTAGAGCTAAGGGCCATTTACAATGCCCAAAGCCAAGCAAGGCCCCTGCTTCAGAACCAGCCGGTACTGATCCAATCAGACAACATCACGGCGGTCGCCCATGTAAACAGACAGGGCGGCACAAGAAGCAGGAGGGCAATGGCAGAAGCCACAAGGATTCTCCGATGGGCGGAAAATCATGTGTTAGCACTGACAGCAGTGTTCATTCCGGGAGTGGACAACTTGGAAGCAGACTTCCTCAGCAGGCACGACCTCCACCCGGGAGAATGGGGACTTCATCCAGAAGTCTTCCAAATGCTGGTAAACCGGTGGGAAAGACCACAGGTGGACATGATGGCGTCCCGCCTCAACAAAAAGCTAAAAAGATATTGCGCCAGGTCAAGGGACCCTCAGGCGATCGCTGTGGATGCCCTAGTAACACCGTGGGTGTACCAGTCGGTTTATGTGTTTCCTCCTCTGCCTCTCATTCCCAAGGTACTGAGAAAAGGGCATTCCGGAGGAAGTCATCCCTACCCTGATCAAAGCCAGGAAGGATGTCACTGCAAAACATTATCACCGCATTTGGCGGAAATATGTTGCTTGGTGTGAGGCCATGAAGGCCCCAACGGAGGAATTTCAACTGGGTCGATTCCTGCATTTCCTGCAAGCAGGGGTGACATTGGGCCTCAAATTAAGGTCCATTAAGGTCCAGATTTCGGCCCTGTCGATTTTCTTCCAGAAAGAACTGGCTTCACTGCCTGAAGTTCAGACTTTTGTCAAAGGAGTTCTGCGTATTCAGCCTCCTTTTGTGCCCCCAGTGGCACCTTGGGATCTCAATGTGGTTTTGGAGTTCCTGAAATCACATTGGTTTGAACCACTTAAGACTGTGGATTTGAAATATCTCACGTGGAAAGTGGTCATGCTGTTGGCTCTGGCTTCGGCCAGGCGTGTGTCAGAATTGGCGGCTTTGTCCTATAAAAGCCCTTATCTGATTTTCCATATGGATAGGGCAGAGTTGAGGACTCGCCCTCAGTTTCTCCTGAAGGTGGTATCAGCGTTTTCACTTGAACCAGCCTATTGTGGTGCCTGCGGCTACTAGGAACTTGGAGGATTCCAAGTTACTGGACGTAGTCAGGGCCCTGAAAAATTATGTTTCCAGGACGGCTGGAGTCAGGAAAACTGACTCGCTGTTTATCCTGTATGCACCCAACAAACTGGGTGCACCTGCTTCTAAGCAGACTATCGCGCGCTGGATTTGTAGCACTATTCAGCTGGCGCATTCTGCGGTGGGACTACCGCAGCCTAAATCTGTAAAAGCCCATTCCACAAGGAAGGTGGGCTCATCTTGGGCGGCTGCCCGAGGGGTCTCGGCTTTACAACTTTGCCGAGCTGCTACTTGGTCAGGGGCAAACACGTTTGCAAAATTCTACAAATTTGATACCCTGGCTGAGGAGGACCTGGAGTTCTCTCATTCGGTGTTGCAGAGTCGTCCGCACTCTCCCGCCCGTTTGGGAGCTTTGGTATAATCCCCATGGTCCTTACGGAGTCCCCAGCATCCACTAGGACGTCAGAGAAAATAAGAAATTACTCACCGGTAATTCTATTTCTCGTAGTCCGTAGTGGATGCTGGGCGCCCATCCCAAGTGCGGATTGTCTGCAATACTTGTAAATAGTTATTGTTACACAAATCGGGTTGTTATTGCGAGCCATCTGTTCAGAGGCTCCGTTGTTTTCATACTGTTAACCGGGGTTCCTATCACGAGTTATACGGTGTGATTGGTTTTGCTGGTATGGGTCTTACCCGGGATTCAAAATCCTTCCTTATTGTGTCAGCTCTTCCGGGCACAGTGTCCTAACTGAGGCTTGGAGGAGGGTCATAGGGGGAGGAGCCAGTGCACACCAGATAGACCTAAATCTTTCTTTAGATGTGCCCAGTCTCCTGCGGAGCCCGTCTATTCCCCATGGTCCTTACGGAGTCCCCAGCATCCACTACGGACTACGAGAAATAGAATTACCGGTGAGTAAATTCTTATTTTATATAATCTATAGGTGTGTTTTATATATTTCAATTAATATGGGTGGCAGTTATTGAAAAGGGAATCTGCAATAATATTATATGTATACTGTAATGTTCCCGCTAGGTTGTGGGCAGGGCACCAGGGTGTCGGCAAGGTGTCCTATGCGTACACCAAAAAAAATGGCCTTGGCCAGCAGGGGAGGGGGGTGACCCTGTCGCTGTCACGCTTGGGGGCATGCCCAACACTCGTAGACATGCTGGGCTGCCCCCAAGCCTTCTCATCTATTAATCTGGCACCGGTGAACTGCGTTGTCCCACCCACGGGACACTGCGGCCTGCAGGTGGGAAGGCACAGACAGGCTGTTTTAGCAGGGCACTTCTAATAAGGCAGGGTGCATTTTGCTATTTTCAAATCGGGCAGGGTGCTCTGCTCTGCTAAAAGAGCCTAGCGTAAACACTATTTCTCTAACGTCCTAAGTGGATGCTGGGGACTCCGTCAGGACCATGGGGATTAGCGGCTCCGCAGGAGACAGGGCACAAAAATAAAGCTTTAGGATCAGGTGGTGTGCACTGGCTCCTCCCCCTATGACCCTCCTCCAAGCCTCAGTTAGGTTTTTGTGCCCGTCCGAGCAGGGTGCAATCTAGGTGGCTCTCCTAAAGAGCTGCTTAGAAAAAGTTTTTTAGGTTTTTTATTTTCAGTGAGTCCTGCTGGCAACAGGCTCACTGCATCGAGGGACTTAGGGGAGAGAATTTCAACTCACCTGCGTGCAGGATGGATTGGATTCTTAGGCTACTGGACACCATTAGCTCCAGAGGGAGTCGGAACACAGGTCTCACCCTGGGGTTCGTCCCGGAGCCGCGCCGCCGACCCCCCTTGCAGATGCCGAAGTTGAAGAGGTCCAGAGGTCCAGAAACAGGCGGCAGAAGACTTTCAGTCTTCATAAGGTAGCGCACAGCACTGCAGCTGTGCGCCATTGTTGTCAGCACACTTCATACCAGCGGTCACTGAGGGTGCAGGGCGCTGGGGGGGGCGCTCTGGGCAGCAATGTATTATACCTTTTTTATGGCTAAAATACATCACATATAGCCCTTGAGGCTATATGGATGTATTTAACCCCTGCCAGATCTCACAAACTCCGGGAGAAGAGCCCGCCGTTTTAGGGGGCGGGGCCTATTCTCCTCAGCACACGGCGCCATTTTCCTGCTCAGCTCTGCTGTGAGGAAGGCTCCCAGGCTCTCCCCTGCACTGCACTACAGAAACAGGGTTAAAACAGAGAGGGGGGGCACTTATTTGGCGATATGATTACATATGTGAAAATGCTATACGGGAAAACACTTGTATAAGGGGTTGTCCCTGTATAATTATAGCGTTTTTGGTGTGTGCTGGCAAACTCTCCCTCTGTCTCCCCAAAGGGCTAGTGGGGTCCTGTCCTCTATCAGAGCATTCCCTGTGTGTGTGCTGTGTGTCGGTACGTGTGTGTCGACATGTAGGAGGACGATGTTGGTGAGGAGGCGGAGCAAATTGCCTGTATGGGTGATGTCACTCTCTAGGGAGTCGACACCGGAATGGATGGCTTATTTAGGAATTACGTGATATTGTCAACACGATGCAAGGTCGGTTGACGACATGAGACGGCCGGCAAACAAATTAGTACCTGTCCAGGCGTCTCAGACACCGTCAGGGGCTTGTAAAAACGCCCATTTACCTCAGTTGGTCGACACAGACACAGACACGGACACTGACTTCAGTGTCGACGGTGAAGAAACAAACGTATTTTCCTTTAGGGCCACACGTTACATGTTAAGGGCAATGAAGGAGGTGTTACATATTTCTGATACTACAAGTACCACAAATAAGGGTATTATGTAGGGTGGGAATAATCTACTTGTAGTTTTTCCTGAATCAGATAAATTAAAGTGTGTGATGATACGTGGGTTTCCTCCGATAGAAAATTATTGGAGGTATACCTTTTCCCGCCAGAAGTGAGGGCGAGTTGGGAAACACACCTTAGGGTGGATAAGGCGCTCACACGCTTATAAAAACAAGTGGCGTTACCGTCTCCAGATACGGCCGCCCTCAAGGAGCCAGCTGATAGGAAGCTGAAAAATATCCTAAGAAGTATATACACACATACTGGTGTTATACTACGACCAGCAATCGCCTCAGCCTGGATGTGCAGCGCTGGGGGGGCTTGGTCGGATTTCCTGACTGAAAATATTGATACCCTTGACAGGAACAATATTTTATTGACTATAGAGTATTTTAAGGATGCATTTCTATATATGCGAGATGCGCAGAGGGATATTTGCATTCTGGCATCAAGAGTAGATGTGATGTCCATATCTGCCAGACGATGTTTATAGACACGACAGTGGTCAGGTGATGCAGATTCCAGACGGCACATGGAAGTATTGCCGTATAAAGGGGCGGTCCATCGGACCTGGTGGCCATGGCAACAGCTGGAAAATCCACTTTTGTTACCCCAAGTCACATCTCAGCAGAAAAGGACACAGTCTTTTCAGTCTCAGTCCTTTCGTACCCATAAAGGCAGGCGGGCAAAAGGCCAGTCATATCTGCCCAGGGTTAGAGGAAAGGGAAGAAGACTGCAGCAGGCAGCCCATTCCCAGGAACAGAAGTCCTCCACAGCTTCTGCCAAGTCCGCAGCATGACGCTGGGTCCATACAAGCGGACTCAGGTGCGGTGGGGGGTCATCTCAAGAGTTTCAGCACGCAGTGGGCTCACTCGCAAGTGGACTCCTGGATCCTACACGTAGTATCCCAGGTGTACATTGGAAATTCGAGACGTCTTCCCCTCACAATTTCCTGAAGTCTGCTTTACCAACGTCTCCCTCCGACAGGGAAGCAGTATTGGAAAAAAAAAAAATTCACAGGCTGTATTCCCAGCACGTGATAATCAAAGTACCCCTCCTACAACAAGGGAAGGGGTATTATTCCACACTATATTGTGGTACTGAAGCCAAACGGCTCGGTGAGATCTAAAAGATTTGAACAATTACATACAAGGGTTCAAATCAAGATGGAGTCACTCAGAGCAGTGATAGCGAACCAGGACGATATGGTGTCACTGGATATCAGGGACGCTTACCTACAAGTCCAAATTTTGCCCTTCTCACCAAGGGTATCTCAGGTTCGTGGTACAGAACTGTCACTATCAATTCAGACGCTGCCGTTTGGATTGTCCACGGCACCCCGGGTCTTTACCAAGGTAATGGCCGAAATGATGATTCTTCCTAAAAGAAATATGGACGCTTTCCTGATAAGGGCAAGGTCCAGAGAACAGTTGGCGGTCGGAGTAGCACTATCTCAAGTAGTTCTACGACAGCACGAGTGGATTCTAAATATTCAAAAATCGCAGCTTTTTCCGACGACAAGTCTAATGTTCCTAGGGATGATTCTGGACACAGTCCAGAAAAGGATGTTTTCTCCCGGAGAAGAAAGCCAGGGAGTTATCCGAGCTAGTCAGGAACCTCCTAAAACCAGGAAAAGTATCAGTGCATCATTGCACAAAGGGTCCTGTGAAAAATGGTGGTTTCTTACAAAGCGATCCCATTCGGTAGATTTCACGCAAGAACCTTTCAGTGGGATCTGCTGGGAAAATGGTCCGGATCGCATCTTCAGATGCATCAGCGGATAACCCTGTCTCCAAGGACAAGGGTGTTTCTTCTGCGGTGGCTGCAGAGTGCTCATCTATGAAAGGGCCGCAGATTCGGCATTCAGGACTGGGTCCTGGTGACCACGGATGCCAGCCTGAGTGGCTGGGGAGCAGTCACACAAGGAAAAAATTTCCAGGGAGTGTGATCAAGTCTGGAGACTTCTCTCCACATAAATATACTGGAGCTAAGGGCAATTTACAAGGCTCTAAGCTTAGCAAGACCTCTGCTTCAAGGTCAGCCGGTATTGATCCAGTGGGACAACATCACGGCAGTCGCCCACGAAAACAGGGCGGCACAAGAAGCAGGAGGGAAATGGCAGAAACTGCAAGGATTCTTCGCTGGGCGAAAAATCATGTGATAACACTCTCAGCAGTGTTAATTCCGGGAGTGGAAAACTGGGAAGCAGACTTCCTCAGCATAACCTCCACCCGGGAGAGTGGGGACTTCAGCGGAAAGTCTTCCACATGACTGTAAACCGTTGGGAAAAACCAAAGGTGGACATGATGGCGTCCCGCCTGAACAAAAAACTAGACAGATATTGCGCCAGGTCAAGGGACCCTCAGGCAATAGCGGTGGACGCTCTGGTAACACTGTGGGTGTACCAGTCATGGTATGTGTTCCCTCCTATGCATCTCATACCAAAAGTACTGAGAATCATAAGAAGGAGATGAGTAAGAACGATACTCGTGGTTCCGGATGGGTCAAGAAGGACTTGGTACCCGGAATTTCAAGAGATTCTCACGGAAGAACCGTGGCCTCTACCTTTAAGAAAGGACCTGCTCCAGCAGGGGCCTTGTCTGTTCCAAGACTTACCGCGGCTGCGTTTGACGGCATGGCAGTTGAACGCCGGATCCTGAAAGGGCATTCCAGATGAAGTCATCCCTACCCTGGTCGAAGCCAGGAAGGATGTAACCGAAAAACATTTTCACCGCAATTGGCGAAAATATGTTGCGTGGTGTGAGGCCAAGAAGGTCCCTACAGAGGAATTCCAACTGGGTCGTTTCCTACATTTCCTGAAAACAGGACAGAATTAGGGTCCATTAAGGTTCAAATTTCGACCCTGTCGAATTTCTTCCAGAAAGAACTGGCTTCAGTGCCTGAAGTTCAGACGTTTGTAAAAGGGGTACTGCATATACAGCCTCCTTTTGTGCCCCCAGTGGCACCTTGGGATCTCAATGTTGTTTTGAGTTTCCTAAAGTCACATTGGTTTGATCCACTCACCACTGTGGACTTAAAATATTTCACATGGAAGGTGAAGATTCTATTAGCCCTGGCTTCAGCCAGGCGTGTGTCAGAATGGGCGGCTTTATCATATAAAAGCCCTTACTTAATTTTTCATTCTGACAGGGCAGAATTGAGGACTCGTCCTCAATTTCTCCTTAAGGTGTTTTCTGTTTTTCACATGAACCAACCTATTGTGGTACCTGCGGCTACTAGGGACTTGGAGGACTCCAAGTTACTTGACGTTGTCAGGGCCCTGAAAATATATGTTTCCAGGACGACTGGAGTCAGAAAATCTGACTCGCTGTTTAGCCTGTATGCACCCAACAAGATGGGTGCTCCTGCTTCTAAACAGACGATTGCTCGCTGGATTTGTAGTACAATTCAGCTTGCACATTCTGTGGCAGGCTTGCCACAGACAAAATCAGAAAAAGCCCATTCCACAAGGAAGTGGGCTCATCTTGGGCGACTGCCTGAGGGGTCTCGGCTTTACAACTTTGCTGAGCATTTACTTGGTCAGGGGCAAACACGTTTGCTAAATTCTACAAATTTGATACCCTGGCTGAGGAGGACATGGAGTCTCTCATTCGGTGCTGCAGGGTCATCCGCACTCTCCCGCCCGTTTGGGAGCTTTGGTATAATCCCCATGGTCCTGACGGAGTCCCCAGCATCCACTTAGGACGTTAGAGAAAATAAGAATTTACTTACCGATAATTCTATTTCTCGTAGTCCGTAGTGGATGCTGGGCGACCATCCCAAGTGCGGATTGTCTGCAATACTTGTACATAGTTATTGTTACAAAAAAATCGGGTTGTTATTGTTGTGAGCCGTCTGTTCAGAGGCTCCTACGTTTTGTCATACTGTTAACTGGGTTCAGATCACAAGTTGTACGGTGTGATTGGTGTGGCTGGTATGAGTCTTACCCGGGATTCAAGATCCTTCCTTATTGTGTACGCTCGTCCGGGCACAGTATCCTAACTGAGGCTTGGAGGAGGGTCATAGGGGGAGGAGCCAGTGCACACCACCTGATCCTAAAGCTTTATTTTTGTGCCCTGTCTCCTGCGGAGCCGCTAATCCCCATGGTCCTGACGGAGTCCCCAGCATCCACTACGGACTACGAGAAATAGAATTATCGGTAAGTAAATTCTTATTTTAAAATTTTTATAGACACGTGTTTATTTAAATTAATATTCATTTATCATATATATCTGCAGATACATTGGGCCAGATTCAAATGTTCCCCCTCCTGCCCGCGATCCAGCCCGCCAGCAGCTATTCAAATGTTGCTGCCGACGGGCACGACAAGTTAATTTCAGCTCACTACCCCCGGGGTAGTGAGCAGAAAAGTGCGTAGAGAGACCCATTTGGGCGCCCAATGGGCACAATCTAGTCAGGTCGCTCACTTCACCGCTGTATGAAGTGAGTGGCCCCCCATCTCCCCCTCTGCTCAGCGCACATCACGCTGAGTGCTGAGGTGGGGAGAGATGTGTGCGGAGCGGTCTGTGATAGGTTGCTCAGCACACATCTCCGCGTGTGTACCCCCCCTTTAGGGGTCTATTACTAAGCCTTGGATGGTGATAAAGTGCACGGAGATAAAGTCCCAACCAACCAGATCCCCTCTGTCATTTTTCAAATGTAACCTGTGACATGCCAGGTAGTTGCTGATTGGCTGGTACTTTATCTCCATGCACTTTATCTCCATCCAAGGCTTAGTAAACAGACTCCTTAGACCACAGGTTCTCAAACTCTGTCCCCAGGACCCCACACAGTTCAAGTTTTGCAGGTCACCTGTAGATTTTTGAAATATGACAGTTGGTGATACACAGTGCAGCTGCCGGGTGACATGGAAAAAGTGAACAGTGTGGGGTCCTGAGGACCGAGTTTGAGAACCACTGCAGACAATTACTAACGTAAATTGTAAGTATATGGGTGGTCATTCCGAGTTGATCGCAGCCAGCAACTTTTTGCTGCTGCTGCGATCAACTAGTACACGCCTATGGGGGAGTGTATTTTAGCTCAGCAGGGCTGCGATCGCTTGTGCAGCCCTGCTAAGCTAAAAAAAATTCAAGCAAAAGAAGACTAGGCCTATACCTACTTACCCTGTGCGACGATCTCTGCGATGCTGGAGCCGGCTTTGACGTCAGACATCCGCCCTCTGTTCTCCTGGACACGCCTGCGTTTTCCTTACCACTCCCGAAAACAGCAGCCATCTGTCAGGATCTGCCCTGGAACGCCTTCTTCCTCTCAATCTTCTTTGCGGTCGGCTCTGCGACCGCTTCCATCGTTAGCCGCAACGTAACTCGGCGACAGGGCGCACGAACACTGCGGCCGCCGCGCATGCACATTCCGTACCCGTTCGCACCGCAGTGATAAACCGCTGCGTGCGAACGGGTCTGAATGTCCCCCATAGTTACCCTCCTAAAGATAATTTCTTCTGTGTGTGTTCATCTTCTCTACTTCTCTCCTCCAGCACCAGCTTCTTTTTCGCTTCATCGTCTCCTTCTCCACTTCTGACCTTGGCTTCGAACTTAACTTCACACTGAACTCATGTATATTATATATCCCTAACTTAACTATTTAGCTGGCGTATTCTCATAGTGTTTTCAATGCAATAGGTAATTATAGGGTTGCCATTTACATTCCAATGTGTCATAAAACGTGTCATGCCCAATTTGTCATAAAACTTCAGCTGTCCTTTCATCCAAAATTCTGTTGTGTTGACAAGTTTGTTTTGCCTGGAGTGGTTCAGACCATGTCTTATCAATAGCTGTGATCTCTCTCTCTCTCTCTCTCTCTCTCTCTCTCTCTCTCTCTCTCTCGTTGCTAATTTACCTACTGTTACTATGGCCCCTTGTTCTGGGCAATAGGAAAGCTGGTTTATAATTGCCAAAGGTATTGTGAATTAGATCATGGTCTAAACTGTGTATTACAAGCACACCTGTGGATTCCTTACTTTATGGTTTAATCACTAAAATCCTGTTTCTTTCACAATGCCTTACAGTAAAATACAAATATATCTATATGCACACACACAAAAAACACAGTTTACGTTTATAAACATTTAACTTGTACATTGAAACGTATTTTATCTATTCCTTACTACAAAATGTATATCTACACTATTCACTATGGATGATATTTTAATTCACACAATATAACTTTCGTCCTAATATTCCTGATTTATATTGGAATAATTACCTATGTGGCAACACTGACAAAGTGGAGCCTACTATCTATATTCCCTATCACAAGGACACACATTAGGGGGAGATAGAGAACATACAAATACCACACAGATATAGTCCTGATTGGCATAGAACACATGCCTATAGTACTGTTAGGCAGCAATAATAACCAATATATATATACATACAATCTCCTAGCGCTTGTATAGTCAATTAACCTGCTCGTTATGATAATTATTTTATTAAGATTGAAGCTGCTCCCAAATGTGGTACTGCTGGAATACCAACAACTATTTTGAATATAGATAGAGGATATAAATAAATATATCAGGAAGCGCTTCAATCAAAACAATTTTTATAATTTATTAAAAATCAATAATATACAATTTAATATATCACAATTGTAGACATAATATAACTGAATGATTAACTTTCTCACTCGTATCTCCAATGTTACATTAGTCCATAATGACAATAATCATTATAATGATTGGTATTAGTTGCTGTGGGGTCTTGAATTAATTAGCCCGTATTGCACTTGTCTCCTTTTGTTAGTCAGTTTAAAAGCAACGTGAGGATTATAGTGGCTGGCACGCCAACATGCAGTGTTTCCTCCGTCAATTGTTGCAGTGAGCACACTTACGGGAACAGACGGAGGGAGGGCGCCAGTAAGATGATGTTCCGGCGCTATGCTACACCCCCATCTGACCGCAGCTATAAGTGTCCTGTATCGTAGTGTGCAGCAAAAAGAGGATCCCTCTTACCGGACTTGTAAAGTTCTCATGAACCGCGGAGTATTAGCAGCAAACTCCCGTAGCAGCGGCGGCTCTGTAATGTCCGTGAACGGCTTGTTTTGCACCACAGCCTTGGAGACACTTTCAATGAATGGGTCGTTGAGATGGTCCTTACGCGTTTCTCCGCCCCTATCTCACGGTTTCGTCAGAGGATATGACCACTATGCCACTGAGCTGCCGCCCTTATGATAATCAACCCTGTCACGTGCCTTGGCTATCTACAATTTGTTTTACAGTTATTGTTTGTATTGGTATTAACACTACGGAGAGAGATGTTTAATCCTTTTTTTTATAAATTAACAGATTTTTATATAGTACACACACAGGCCCTCATTCCGAGTTGATCGGTCGCAAGGCGAATTTAGCAGAGTTACACACGCTAAGCCGCCGCCTACTGGGAGTGTATCTTAGCATCTTAAAATTGCGACCGATGTATTCGCAATATTGCGCTCACAAACTACTTAGCAGTTTCTGAGTAGCTCCAGACTTACTCTGCCTGTGCGATCAGTTCAGTGCTTGTCGTTCCTGGTTTGACGTCACAAACACACCCAGCGTTCGCCCAACCACTCCCCCGTTTCTCCGGCCACTCCTGCGTTTTTTCCGGAAACGGTAGCGTTTTCAGCCACACTCCCATAAAACGGCCTGTTTCCGCCCAGTAACACCCATTTCCTGTCAATCACATTACGATCGCCGGAGCGATGAAAAAGCCGTGAGTAAAAATACTATCTTCATAGTAAAGATACTTGGCGCAGTCGCAGTGCGAATATTGCGCATGCGCACTAAGCGTAATTTCACTGCGATGCGATGAAAAATACCGAGCGAACGACTCGGAATGAGGGCCACAATACGCAGTTTTACAGAGAACATGTGGCTATCCACATCAGTCCCTGTCTCAGTGGAGCTTACAATCTAAATTCCCTACCACATGTATACACACACACACACACGTATACATGCAAGCATGGGTAGAACGTACAAACTCTACGCATTGGGAATTGAACTCATGATCTCAGTGCTGTGAGGCAGTAATGCTAACCATTACGCCATCTGTGCTGCCATTTTTTGCTGCAGGATTGTCAGAGTAGCCATGTTCTCTGAGCTTCTGCCCGGAGTCTGCCGTGCATCCAGTCCATGCAGCTGCTTATATCCTGATGAGGTATGTCCGTTCTACCTCTCCATGTTTCTGCCCTGATCTCAGGCAAGTTCTATATAAAAAAAAAAATTGGATCTGCTCCCCATAACATGCTTTAATTAATACCAGCATCCACTGAGAGGGGACCACTGAACACTCTGCAACCTATCAAACAGCAGCTGGCCTCCACTCAAACTGACAGTTATATTAAACCCTGGAATTTTAGGCAATAAAAAGTAAATGAACTGTTATTTTTGCCATCCTGCTGAAATAAACAGAGCTTAGGACTCCATCCATATGTCAATGGGAGGGGGAGCCAATTGTTATGTGCGAGACCCACAGAGCAGGGGCCTGTATCCTAACCTACATTGACAGCTGTGCAGTACGCACCACCCCAGTCAATCCACTGTGCATTACTTCAGTTTCCTCTGCTATCTGCATTTGTAGCTATAATGCTCCTTTCTCATGTACAGTAGGTGCTTAATGCTTTGCGAGTTGTGTTTGTGATCTGGTAACGAATAAACTGGTTAAAGTTAATTATTATGAAGTTAACTTTTTAGCTTCTCTTTATTTTAATGCAACTCATCTTTGAGCAGTTGCACACCTTGAAAGCTGGTAATTAGCATAGAAAATGTTGCTACACATAAAGCATTCCTCAAAGATGCAAATGACATGTTAGATCAGGACACGGATATCGCGGCAGTCCTAGAACAGGCTTTAGTAGTGATGGCTAATTGCTTCAGGCCTGTCTTAAATATTTTGTACCTTTCTTTAATCCGTACTGAAGTCTTCCATATAGATTGTATACTTGTGAGCAGGACCCTGTTATCGCTTGGTATGTTATTACCTTGTCTTGTTTCATTACTGTGTTGTTCCCTGTTATAAAGCGCAGCAGATAATGCTAGTGCATTTCAATGTAGAAGTGAGGAAGCTACATTTTCAGCAATAATTCTATTATGTTTTGGGGAGGATACATCCGGCATATACATTAAAACCCAACTACATTTTAAATGGTTGTGTTTTTCTAACAGTGGCATGATAAGCTCCCAGTTCTTGCAGGTCAGGAGATCAGCTGTACACTGTAGAATGTTCTGTAACTCTTACTGTATTGTAAAAATTACATTTATAGGAACTATTACGGGGTCTATTTACTAAGCTTTGGACGGAGATAAAGTTCAAGCCAGTCAGCCCCTAACTGCCACATTATAGGTTGTGTTTGAAAAATGACAGCTAGGAGCTGGTTGGCTGGTAATTTGGGGTCTATTCGTGAAGCAGTGAAAAGAGAGGAGTAGTGAGCCAGTGGAGATGTTTCCCATGGCAACCAATCAGCATTGAAGTAACATTTAGAATTTGCATAGTATAAAATTATACAGAGGAGCTGATTGGTTGCCATGGGCAACTTCTCCACTGGCTCACTGCTTCATGAATAGACCCCTTTATCTCTCGCCGCTTTATCACTCTTTAAGGCTTAGTACATAGACCCCTTAATCACTAATAATTATAATTAGACAAAAATCAAGAAGAAAAGGGAAATAAAACATAGCTGGTGTCCCTTTAATCCATGTTTTTCGTTTTTCCTAATTCCTATTTGCAAATGCTACGGTCTAATCTACCCCTTTATCTCCATTCACTTTATCTCCGTCCAAGGCTTAGTCATACCTCCCAACTGTCCCGATTTCAGCGGGACAGTCCCGCTATTCGGACACTGTCCCAGTGTCCCGCGGGTGGGGGAGGCAGTTGGGGGAACCAGTGATCACCGCTGCTCTGCTTTGCAAAGCAGCCGGTGATCACTGATTAGATGCCGTGCATCTGAACAGTGCGTGGAGGAGAGGAAGGAGTTGCTCAAGGAGCGCTAGGCACGCCCCCAAAACAGAAAAAAACGGGGATCATAGTGTGATGCCCCGCCCCCTAACCCGAGGCCCACCCCTAACCCAAGACCCCACCCCTTTTTCACCCACGGTGGCGGCTTCGGCGCCGCATGTCCCGCTTCAGGGATGACAAAAGTTGGGTGGTATGCTTAGTACATATACCTCTATATAAAGTAGTAGAACTACTGTACTTGAAAAATTATAATGTCGTCATGTCTGGCACCATGACAACACAGCCAGTCATTTGGCATCAGGCTATCTGGAGCAATTCTTCCTTTCCCTAAAAGAATGCAGTTAGAGCAGTGGTTCTCTGTGCTGTGACACTTGCAGGGCTGCCTTGGATTGGTGGTTCAGAACAAATTCAAATTATTTACGGTCAATGTACTAGGCAAAACCAGTGCTGGTGGCTGCCATTCATAACATGTGGACAAACAGAAAAACTCATGTCGACCTATTTTAGGTGTTGACCTAAGGTGCATCAACCAATTGGTGCCGACCTAAGTGGGGTTGACATTTTGTCCGGATACCATTCACATCAGTCCTTTTCCCAGTGGAGCTTACAACCTATGGGGCAGATGTATTAAGCCTTGAGAAGTGATAAAGCAGTGATAAGTGCAAGGTGATAACGCACCAGACAATCAGCTCCTAACTGTCATTTCTCTGACGTCCTAGTGGATGCTGGGGACTCCATAAGGACCATGGGGAATAGCGGCTCCGCAGGAGACTGGGCACAAAAGTAAAAGCTTTAGGACTACCTGGTGTGCACTGGCTCCTCCCCCTATGACCCTCCTCCAAGCCTCAGTTAGATTTTTGTGCCCGAACGAGAAGGGTGCACACTAGGTGGCTCTCCTGAGCTGCTTAGTGAAAAAGTTTAAGTATAGGTTTTTTATTTTCAGTGAGTCCTGCTGGCAACAGGTTCACTGCACCGAGGGACTAAGGGGAGAAGAAGCGAACTCACCTGCGTGCAGAGTGGATTGGGCTTCTTAGGCTACTGGACATTAGCTCCAGAGGGACGATCACAGGCCCAGCCATGGATGGGTCCCAGAGCCGCGCCGCCGGCCCCCTTACAGAGCCAGAAGACAGAAGAGGTCCGGGAAATCGGCGGCAGAAGACGTCCTGTCTTCAATAAGGTAGCGCACAGCACCGCAGCTGTGCGCCATTGCTCTCAGCACACTTCACACTCCGGTCACTGAGGGTGCAGGGCGCTGGGGGGGGGGGCGCCCTAAGACGCAATAAAAACACCTTAGATGGCGAAAAATACATCACATATAGCTCCTGGGCTATATGGATGAATTTAACCCCTGCCAGAATACACAGAAAAACGGGAGATAGGCTCCGCCTCCTTATCGGCGGCCTTATCTCCTCAGCACACTGGCGCCATTTTCCCTCACAGCTCCGTTGGAGGGAAGCTCCCTGGCTCTCCCCTGCAGTCACTACACTACAGAAAGGGTTAAAAAAGAGAGGGGGGCACTAATTAGGCGCAGTATAAACAATACAGCAGCTATAAGGGGAAAAACACTTATATAAGGTTATCCCTGTATATATATAGCGCTCTGGTGTGTGCTGGCAAACTCTCCCTCTGTCTCCCCAAAGGGCTAGTGGGGTCCTGTCCTCTATCAGAGCATTCCCTGTGTGTGTGCTGTGTGTCGGTACGTTTGTGTCGACATGTATGAGGAGAAAAATGATGTGGAGACGGAGCAGATTGCCTGTAATAGTGATGTCACCCCCTAGGGCAGGCATTCCCAACCACGGTCCTCAAGGCACACCAACAGTGCAGGTTTTAGTTATATCCAGGCTTCAGCACAGATGGTTAAATCAAAATAACAGGTACTAATTAAGTCACCTGTGTTCAAGCCTGGATATCACTAAAACCTGCACTGTTGGTGTGCCTTGAGGACCGCGGTTGGGAATGCCTGCCCTAGGGGGTCGACACCTGAGTGGATGAACTGTTGGAAGGAATTATGTGACAGTGTCAGCTCTGTATAAAAGACAGTGGTTGACATGAGACAGCCGGCTACTCAGCTTGTGCCTGTCCAGACGTCTCATAGGCCGTCAGGGGCTCTAAAGCGCCCGTTACCTCAGATGGCAGATATAGACGCCGACACGGATACTGACTCCAGTGTCGACGGTGAAGAGACAAATGTGACTTCCAGTAGGGCCACACGTTACATGATTGAGGCAACGAAAAATGTTTTACACATTTCTGATAATACGAGTACCACCAAAAAGGGGTATTATGTTCGGTGAGGAAAAACTACCTGTAGTTTTCCTGAATCTGAGAAATTAAATGAGGTGTGTGATGATGCGTGGGTTTCCCCCGATAACAACTGATAATTTCTAAAATGTTATTGGCATTATATCCTTTCCCGCCAGAGGTTAGGGTGCGTTGGGAAACACCCCCTAGGGTGGATAAAGCGCTCACACGCTTGTAAGAACAAGGGCTGGCTCTACCCTCTCCTGAGATGGCCGCCCTTAAGGATCCTGCTGATAGAAAGCAGGAGGGTATCCTAAAATGTATTTACACACATACTGGTGTTATACTGCGACCAGCAATCGCCTCAGCCTGGATGTGCAGTGCTGGGTTGGCGTGGTCGGATTCCCTGACTGAAAATATTGATACCCTAAATAGGGACAGTATATTATTGACTATAGAGCATTTAAAAGATGCATTTCTATATATGCGTGATGCACAGCGGAATATTTGCCGACTGGCATCAAGTCTAAGTGCGTTGTCCATTTCTGCCAGTAGAGGGTTATGGACACGACAGTGGTCAGGTGATGCGGATTCCAAACGGCATTTGGAAGTATTGCCTTATTAAGGGGAGGAGTTATTTGGGGTCGGTCTTTCAGACCTGGTGGCCACGGCAACAGCTGGGAAATCCACGTTTGTACCCCAGGTCGCCTCTCAACATAAGAAGACGCCGTATTATCAGGCGCAGTCCTTTCGTGGGCAAGCGGGCAAAAGGTTCCTCATTTCTGCCCCGTGACAGAGGGAGAGGAAAAAGGCTGCAGAAATCAGCCAGTTCCCAGGAACAGAAGCCCTCTCCCGCCTCTGCCAAGCCCTCAGTATGACGCTGGGGCTTTACAAGCAGAATCAGGCACGGTGGGGGCCCGTCTCAATGAATTTCAGCGCGCAGTGGGCTCACTCGCAATTAGACCCCTGGATCCTTCAGGTGATATCTCAGGGGTACAAATTGGAATTCGAGACGTCTCCCCCTCGCCGTTTCCTAAAGTATGCTTTACCGATGTCTCCCTCTGACAGGGAGGCAGTTTTGGAAGCCATTCACAAGCTGTATTCCCAGCAGGTGATAATCAAGGTACCCCTCCTGCAACAGGGAACGGGGTATTATTCCACACTGTTGTGGTACCGAAGCCGGACGGCTCGGTGAGACCGATTCTAAATCTAAAATCTTGAACACTTACATACGGAGGTTCAAATTCAAGATTGAGTCACTCAGAGCAGTGATTGCGAACCTGGAAGAACGGGACTACATGATGTCTCGGGACATCAAGGATGCTTACCTTCATGTCCCAATTTGCCCTTCTCACCAAGGGTACCTCAGGTTTGTGGTACAGAACTGTCACTATCAGTTTCAGACGCTGCCGTATGGATGGTCCACGGCACCCCGGGTCTTTACCAAGGTAATGGCCGAAATGATGATACTCTTTCGAAGGAAGGGAATTTTAGTTATCCCTTACTTGGACGATTCCCTGATAAGGGTAAGATCCAGGGAACAGTTGGAGGTCGGTGTAGCACTATCTCAGGTAGTGTTGCGGCAGCACGATTGGATTCTCAATATTCCAAAATCGCAGCTGATTCCGACGACTCGTCTTCTGTTCTTAGGGATGATCCTGGACACAGTCCAGAAAAAGGTGTTTCTCCCGGAGGAGAAAGTCAGGGAGTTATCCGAGCTAGTCGGGAACCTCTTATAACCGAGCCAAGTCTCAGTACATCAATGAAAGGGTTCTGGGGAAAATGGTGGCTTCCTACGAAGCAATTCCATTCGGCAGATTCCACGCAAGAACTTTCCAGTGGGACCTGCTGGACAAATGGTCCGGGTCGCATCTTCAGATGCATCAGCGGATAACCCTGTCACCAAGCACAAGGGTGTCTCTCCTGTGGTGGTTGCAGAGTGCTCATCTTCTAGAGGGCCGCAGATTCGACATTCAGGACTGGGTCCTGGTGACCACGGATGCCAGCCTGCGAGGCTGGGGAGCAGTCACACAGGGAAGGAATTTCCAGAGCTTATGGTCAAGCCTGGAGACATCACTTCACATAAATATCCTGAAGCTAAGGGCCATTTACAATGCTCTAAGCTCAGCAAGACCTCTGCTTCAAGGTCACCCGGAGTTGATCCATTCGGACAACATCACGGCAGTCACCCACGTAAACAGACAGGGTGACACAAGAAGCAGGAGGGCAAGGCAGTAAGCTGCAAGGATTCTTCGCTGGGCGGAAAATCATGGGATAGCACTGTCAGCAGTATTCATTCCGGGAGTGGACAACTGGGAAGCAGACTTCCTCAGCAGACACGACCCCCACCCGGGAGAGTGGGGACTTCACCCAGAAGTCTTCCACATGTTTATAAAACTCGACAAGTATTGCGCCAGGTCAAGGGACCCTCAGGCAATAGCTGTAGACGCTCTGGTAACACAGTGGGTGTACCAGTCAGTGTATGTGTTCTCTCCTCTGCCTCTCATACCCAAGGTACTGAGAATTATAAGATGGAGAGGAGTAAGCACTATATTCGTGGCTCCGGATTGGCCAAGAAGGACTTGGTAACCGGAACTTCAAGAGATGCTCACGGAGGATCCGTGGCCTCTACCTCTAAGAAGGGACCTGCTCCAGCAAGGACCCTGTCTGTTCCAAGACTTACCGCGGCTGCGTTTGACGGCATGGCGGTTGAACGCCGGATCCTGAAGGAGATAGGCATTCCGGATGAAGTCATTCCTATCCTGATCAAAGCCAGGAAAGATATAACCGCAAAACATTATCACCGCATTTGGCGAAAATATGTTGCGTGGTGCGAGGCCAGTAAGGCCCCGACGGAGGAATTTTCAACTAGGTCGATTCCTACATTTCCTGCAAACAGGAGTGTCTATGGGCCTGAAATGGGGGTCCATTAAGGTTCAAATTTCGGCCCTGTCAATTTTCTTCCAAAAGAACTAGCTTCAGTCCCTGAAGTTCAGACGTTTGTGAAAGGGGTACTGTATATACAGCCTCCTTTTGTGCCTCCAGTGGCACCTTGGGATCTAAATGTAGTTTTTGGGTTCCAAAAGTCACATTGGTTTGAACCACTTAAATATGTGGAGTTAAAATATCTCACATGGAAAGTGGTCATGCTGTTGGCCCTGGCCTGGGCCAGGTGCGTGTCAGAATTGGCGGCTTTATCCTTTAAAAGCCCTCATCTGATTTTCCATTCTGACAGGGCGAAATTGAGGACTTGTCCTCAGTTTCTCCCTAAGGTGGTTTTCAGCGTTTCACCTGAATCAACCTATTGTGGTGCCTGCGGCTACTAGGGACTTGGAGGACTCCAAGTTGCTAGACGTTGTCAGGGCCCTGGAAATATAGGTTTCCAGGACGGCTGGAGTCAGAAAATCTGACTCGTTGTTTATTCTGTATGCACCCAACAAGCTGGGTGCTCCTGCTTCTAAGCAGACTATTGCTCGTTGGATTTGTAGTACAATTCAGCTTGCACATTCTGTGGCAGGCCTGCCACAGCCAAAATCTGTAAAAGCCCATTCCACAAGGAAGGTGGGCTCATCTTGGGCGGCTGCCCGAGGGGTCTCGGCTTTACAACTTTGCCGAGCAGCTACTTGGTCAGGAGCAAATACGTTTGTAAAATTCTACAAACCCTGGCTGAGGAGGACCTGGAGTTCTCTCAATTGGTGCTGTAGAGTCATCCGCACTCTCCCGCCCATTTGGGAGCTTTGGTATAATCCCCATGGTCCTTACGGAGTCCCCAGCATCCACTAGGACGTCAGAGAAAATAAGAATTTACTTACCGATAATTCTATTTCTCGTAGTACGTAGTGGATGCTGGGCGCCCATCCCAAGTGCGGATTGTCTGCAATACTGGTACATAGTTATTGTTACCAAAAAATCGGGTTATTGCTGTAGTGAGCCATCTTTTCTAGAGGCTCCTCTGTTATCATGCTGTTAACTGGGTTTAGATCACAAGTTATATGGTGTGATTGGTGTGGCTGGTATGAGTCTTACCCGGGATTCAAAATCCTTCCTTATTGTGTACGCTCGTCCGGGCACAGTATCCTAACTGAGGCTTGGAGGAGGGTCATAGGGGGAGGAGCCAGTGCACACCAGGTAGTCCTAAAGCTTTTACTTTTGTGCCCAGTCTCCTGCGGAGCCGCTATTCCCCCATGGTCCTTACGGAGTCCCCAGCATCCACTACGGACTACGAGAAATAGAATTATCGGTAAGTAAATTCTTATTTTTTCTAACCCGTAATGATTGGCTGGTGCGTTATCACCTTCTAGCTATCACTGCTTTATCACTTCTCTAGGCTTAATACATCTGCCCCTATATTCCCTACCACATGTATACATACACACTAGGGTTAATTTTTGTCAGGAACCTACCAGTATGTTTTTGGATTGTATGAGAAAACCCAGAAAGCACGGGGAGAATATACAAACTCCACACTGCTGAATAAAACCCAAGACTTCCGTGATATGAAGCAGTAATGCTAACTATTACACTGACAGCGCATCCAAACCCTGCATCAACCAATTTTCAAAGGGCCGGTTTAGTTTTGAGCGGCGTAACGTCACATGGCGGCTGCATCATCACTCATTTTACCTTGCATCCTCATGAGCAATGTTTCTGTATCAGAGTCCCTCATGATGTGCTCCAAACACACATTGCCCGGAATTGACTAGACCTTAAAGAATGACCACATACTCTTTATAGATTAAATAATTTTATTATTCTAATTCTTCATCTGCTCAGTGTGTCTACTGAAGGTAATTTAGCCTGATTTGGTAACCGTTGTTTATACAGCTGTTGTGAAGGTTACTGCTTTTGATCTTGGAGTGCAAATCCTGCCTGGTGATCCTCTTTAGTGTCTGTATAGTGAGTGTGCTCCATCAAACTCCAAGAAAAGTGAGACCAAATCAATTTTATATGTTGGATGTAAAATGTGCTAGCAACTGAAATACTGTAAGATGATTAGGTGATCACATGTGCTTAACTGCCCTGGATACGTTTCACCCGTATCCTTCCTCAGTGGGCATATTACATTACTAGAAACAAGGATTCCGCACCCAATTACAGAGTACATAAACAAATAATCAAAACAGGAACTAAAGGTGCATACACAGGGAGAGATTTTGACTGAGAGATTTCCCTTGAACTGGCAGTAGGAGAGTTTGACTAAAGGTGCATACACACGGAGCGATATAACTGAGCGATTTTGACTATATAGTCAAAATCGCTCAGAAAGTTAGTGCATATCGCTCCATGTGTATACAAGCAGCGATAGCGATGCGCGTCCCCGCCAGGTCGCTATCGCTGGGAAAAATAGACTGGGCAGGCAAGTCAATTTAGACTAGGTCGCTGGAGAAGTTAGTTAAAATCGCTCATATTTTAAGTGCCCAGCGATATTTCCCAGCGATATCGATCTTTAGCCACTCCCCGCCGCCCCTTTTACCTCAGTGGTGCGTGGAGGCTGAAGTTGAGGGAACAGCACAGCAGCATTCCGAAGACTGAATATACTCATCAAACCGTGAGTATATTATGGAGTGCTGTTCTCACACTCGTGCCTGGTGTCCGGTCCGCGGGGGGATGAGAGGGGGAGGAATGGACGCTTTGCACCGTGCGTCCCCTGGCCGCTATGCAGTGTCCGGGGGACGGAGGGGGAGGAATGGCCGCTCTGCAGTGTCCTCCGGAGGGGGAGGAATTGGCGCTCTCTACTGTCCGTCCTCTGGCCGCTCTGCAGTGTCCGCGGTCTGGGGGACGGAGGGGGAGGAATGGGCGCTCTCTACTGTCCGTTTCGGGGGTGAGAGAGAGAGGAAGATTGGCTGCAGTGGGATGGTGCTGTGTGGGGGTTACCTGCTGCACAGTGGGCCGGAGCTCAGCTTCCCTGTGAGTGTAGAGGCTGGGAGCAGCTCCACAGGCTGACGTCCGGGGTGTGTGGGGGGAGAGAGAAACGGAGATGGTGATATGCTGCCTGGGGGGGGGGGATGGAGCAGGTTCTATCTGTCAATGGGGGGCGGGTTGGAGAAGGTTCGGTCTGTCAATGAGGGGGGGGGGGGGGGTGTAGAAGGTTCTATCTGTCAATGGGGTGGGGTGGAGAAGGTTCAGTCTGTCAATGGGGGGGGAGATGGAGAAGGTTTCGTCTGTCTATGGGGGTGAGGGTTGATGGTACTGTCATGTCTGTCTATTGGTGGAGGGGTGTGTGTGCCTGCATTGTCTGTATGTGGAGGGAGGGTGGGGGTGCCGGCGCTGTCTGTGTGTGGAGGGAGGGTGGGGGTGCCGGCGCTGTCTGTGTATGGAGGAAGGGTGGGGGTGGATGCGCTATCTGTATGTGGAGGGAGCGGGGGGGGGTGCCTGCGCTATTTGTATGTGGAGGGAGCCTGTGCTGTCTGTATGTGTGTGTGTGTGTGGGGGGGGGGGGGGGGGGGGGCTGCGTTGTCTGTGTGTGGTGGGTGCCTACGCTGTGTATGGATGATGTAATATTAAACACTATGTGGAATGAACTTCGGATAAAAGGTGAGGGGTTTTTTTGTTTGTTTTTTACAGGTACCCCTATTGGATTCTACTGGACAAGTGGACGTGATTCTCGGCGTGGGATGTAGGTAAGTAATCTGTCTCATTTTTACAGGTACCCTTATTGGATTCTACTGGACAAGGGGACGTGATTCTCGGCGTGGGATGTAGGTAAGTATGTGTGAGTGTGTAAGTGTGTTTAAATAAAGTTTTACTTTCACGGTGTGTGAGTTGTGTTTTTATTTGAGTATTTCTTTTGCTGTGGAACTACAGGTACCAGCGGGCCTGTTATTTCCCCGCATGCTGGTACTTGTGGTTCTCCAAGTACCAGCATGCGGGGGAGGCTTGCTAGGACTTGTAGTTCCACAGCAAAAGACAATATTCTTTTTATGTCATTTTGAAAGGCTATCGGCCTCCCATCCACCGCCCACGGATGGGGGGGACAGCCTCGGGCTTCACCCCTGGCCCTTGGGTGGCTGGAGGGGGGGACCCCTTGATTTAAGGGGTCCTCACTCCAGTGTACCCCGGCCAGGGGTGACTAGTTGGGGGGGTAATGGCACGGCCGCAGGGACTAATATAAAAGTGTCCCCCGGCTGTGGCATTATCTCCCTGGCTAGTGGAGCCCGGTGCTGGTTTGAAAAATACGGGGACCCCTATGTCTTTTGTCCCCCCGTATTTTTTAAACCAGGACCGGACGCAGAGCCCGGTGCTGGTTGTCTAAATATGGGGGAACCCTACTCATTTTTTCCTCTGTGTTTTAACAACCAGGACTGGCTCAAAGAGCCCGAGGCTGGTTTTACATAGGAGGGGGGACCCCACGCAATTTTTTTTTTTTTTACTTTTAGCTATTTAAATACCAGCCACCCTGTAAAATCGTCCTATATATGACACTCCCCCCACTCATCCCCTTATTTAAATTAGATAGTCAAAATCTCCCATAGCCAAAATCTCCCATAGCCAAAATCTCTTGCATAGTTAGACAAAATCTCTGGTAAAGTTAGTCAAAATCTCCTACTGCCTGTTCAAGGGAAATCTCTCAGTCAAAATCTCTCATAGTCAAAATCTCTCCGTGTGTATGCACCTTAACTTTACCAGAGATTTTGTCGAACTATGCAAGAGATTTTGGCTATGGGAGATTTTGACTATCTCATTTAAATAAGGGGATGAGTGGGGGAGTGTCATATATAGGACGATTTTACAGGGTGGCTGGTATTTAAATAGCTAAAAGTTTCAAAAAAAAATTGCGTGGGGTCCCCCCTCCTATGTATAACCAGCCTCGGGCTCTTTGAGCCAGTCCTGGTTGTTAAAATACAGAGGGAAAAATGAGTAGGGTTCCCCCATATTTAGACAACCAGCACCGGGCTCTGCGTCCGGTCCTGGTTTAAAAAATACGGGGGACAAAAGACATTAGCCAGGGAGATAATGCCACAGCCGGGGGACACTTTTATATTGGTCCCTGCGGCCATGCCATTACCCCCCCAACTAGTCACCCCTGGCCAGGGTACACTGGTGGAGTGAGGACCCCATAAATCAAGGGGTCCCCCCCTCCAGCCACCCAAGGGCCAGGGGTGAAGCCCGAGGCTGTCCCCCCCCCCATCCGTGGGCGGTGGATGGGAGGCTGATAGCCTTTCAAAATGACATAAAAAGAATATTGTCTTTTGCTGTGGAACTACAAGTCCCAGCAAGCTTCCCCCGCATGCTGGTACTTGGAGAACCACAAGTACCAGCATGCGGGGAAATAACGGGCCCGCTGGTACCTGTAGTTCCACAACAAAAGAAATACCCAAATAAAAACACAACTCACACACTGTGAAAGTAAAACTTTATTTAAACACACTTACACACTCGCACATACTTACCTACATCGCACGCCGCCAATCACGTCCCCTTGTCCAGTAGAATCCAATAGGGGTACCTGTAAAAAAACAAACAAAAAAAAACAATTCCCCTTTTTACACATTACGGCAGACAGCGCACCCATTTTACACATTACAGCATACGGCGCACCCATTGTACACATTACGGCAGACAGCGCACTCCACCATCATACCTGCGGGATAACAGCAAGCAGCCCCGCCACCCGCCAGGCAGCAGAGCTCCATCTCCATCTCGCTCTCTCCTCCCTCCCCCCCCCCCCCCCCCCCCACTCAGGGACAGCTATGGACACACCACATAGCTGCTCGCCCCCCCCCCCCCCCCCCCCCCAATAGCTGATGGAGCACGTATACACTTTGCACCAGGTAGAGCACTAAAACACTGCGCCAGGTAGAGCACGTATAAACTTTGCACCAGGTAGAGCACTAAAACACTGCGCCAGGTTGAGCACGTATACACTTTGCGCCAGGTAGAGCACTAAAACACTGCGCCAGGTAGCCAGCTACAGACAGTGACTCTCTCCTTTACTTACCACCCCCCTTATCCCCCCCCCCCCCCCCGGACCTGTGCCAGCTGACAAGCTCGGGGCCAAAGAAGTAAGCATTCACAACACAAACACTGACCGCGGCATCTCTCCCCCCCCCCTTCCCCTGCTCCCCACCTCACGGAGCTGCAGCTAGGCAGAGGAGAGGAGCGGGAATAGGCCAGGCACCTCGTATCGTGCTGTGCGCCAGGGACAGTCCCGGAGCCAACGCACAGCACATATCACCGCCGCCAACCCCCTGTCAGACTCGGCGCAAGGAACAGCGGCATCTCCCCCCCCCCCCGTCCCCGCTTCCCCACCTCACGGAGCAGCAGCGGGAATTGGCCAGGTACCTCACTATTCATACTCAACTTTTCAGCGGTGTCTGGAGCTCCTGAACTCTGCTGACTCTTCCCTCTTCAACCTCCGCGCAATGAGCTATGGGCGGCGGGGAGTGGCTAGAAGGAAACATCGCTATCGCTGGGGAAAATCGCTTGTGCACACAAAATATGAGCGATTTTGACTAACTTTTCCAGCGACATAGTCTAAATTGACTTGCCTGCACAGTCTATTTTTCCCAGCGATAGCGACCTGGCGGGGACGCGCATCGCTATCGCTGCCTGTGTACACACGGAGCGATATGCACTAACTTTCTGAGCGATTTTGATTATATAGTCAAAATCGCTCAGTTATATCGCTCCGTGTGTATGCACCTTAAGGGTGTGTTCACGCGGTGAGATCCTTGCTATGCCCAATTTTGACTGTGATTTCCCTTGAACTCCCCCAGAGCCCAGATAGCACAGATTGTACAGATTTTGACTATCTGTGCCTGAGATTTTGTCTATATATGATTTTGACGAAGTGCCAATTTTGACTATACTTTGTACTAGATAGTACACTAGATAGTCAGGATTGACTTGCCTGTACAGTCTATCTAGCCTTATGATACCGACCCCACAGGAGTGTTCACCGGGATCGAATCTGTATCGCAAGCTGCTTAGCACCTTGAGATATGCACTAACTTTTCATAAGATTTTGACTATATAGTCAAAATCTTACAGATTTATCTCACCGTGTGTACACCCCTTTATGCTTGTGCGATGCCCCGTGGCACGACATCGCGGGGCATCGCACCGACAGTTCAGGTGCGCTGAAATCGCACCTGAGCTGCCAAAGTGATTATCATGCGATATAAAGCATGGTAATCACGTGATGGGCACGTCACCGCTGAGTGGTAGCAGCCTCTGGCTGCTCCCGGCGGGTGCCCATCGCACATCGCAGTGCGATATATAGCATGTGTTTTTAGAAATACATGCGATCGCACTGCGATGCGAGAAATATTAAGTGCAGCACATAATATCTTGAGACGCGATATATGAACGGCGTGCTTGCGCATCACTTCGAAAGGTACTAAAATGTGCATACAATCCTTCGATTTCTCTCACAGATGTGGTCAAAATCGAAGGCTAGTACCGATAATCTCATAAGTGTATGGGCACCATTACAGTTGATGACAGTATAGGACAAGTACAGAGTAAATAAACATAGCTACATGAGCAGATGACACTGAAATAAGTATCAAGTGGCAGATAACCGCAGGATTTGGTGCAGTTGCAAATTATTTAAGTGACTGCCACTTCCATTCACAGCCAGAATCTCTCAGGATCCATTCTGTGAGTTTTACTGAGGAGGTTTTCATTGCGTTGTGATTGTCAAATCAGCGTTATACTTTCTGAAGTATTTTTTCCTAGAAGTATTCTATATACGGGCTAATACCTGAATCAGAAATAGTCCTAATTGTAAGATCTGGATATCTTATTCAGGCAGTGCGTCAAAATCTGACTGCCAGTATTTTTAAAGGGAACCTCAATCAATCAGTCCCTATAAGGAGCTCCACAAAGGAGTCTCGAATAATTATCTTTAAGGCAGAATTTTATATCTAGGACCATTAGGATTCCTAAAAGGAACCACCAAGAAAGCTCCTATCAGGAGCGAACTTAAGAGAATCCTTTTTTTATCACTATATCCAAGGTTGTGATTCTCCACACACAAATCTATTAATGGCAAATAAGCCTGTTTTATATATTTGTTAACCCTGATGAAGTCGATAAGACGAAACGCGTTGGGTTTGTCAGTCAGGAGTTTCCAGCATAGTTTGTGAAGATACTCCCTCTTAAGCTCGCACCTTGAAAAAGGTGAGGGAGTATCTAGAGTTAAAGACCACACAACGAACATACTGGTTATCCTTTATTGTCATCATTTTAAACACATCTTTGTGAACACTATATGAGGAATTTTATGTGAAAACTGTATTTGTTTTAAAACAATTTTTTACTAATTGGCCTTGGGCCTCTTGTTTGGGTGACCATCTTGGTGAGGGGTGTCCGTTACAGGTTCCCATATACAAATCTTCTCCAGTATTCAATTCTGACTTATGGAAACAACACTGGAAGAATCATTGTAGATACAGTCTTATTTAGCGCACTTGGGAAACTGTTTTTTATTCTGTATGCTATTGAGGTCCTCCAACAGGGACCTCTCCCGTTGTGCTGCTTTGAACTTGGCGCAAGATAAAGATACTGTTGTGTTTCATATATATATATATATATATATATATATATATATATAAAGTCCAGAGGTGAAGCGCACACACTTAAAGGATGTTAGAAGGGTGCCGTGTCAATTGTTATTGATACCATAGTTCCCAATGCTTACCCTGAAAGGGTTTAGACAAAAGGAGACCAGCACACCATCATATGAAAAAATATGAAAAGCATTTAATGAATCAGTAGCATTATCAGGCCTTTTGAAAAAAATTTTTAGTACTCATCATGAGGCTTTCAGCAGTATTTCAAGCAGAACAGCCATCCCAACGGCCCGTTTCGGTTGTCACACCTTCATCATGGGGTCAGCTACAACATAGTGTTCAAACAGAGAACCTTATAAAGCTGTGCAATTTGCATAAATCAGATACACCTGTTTTGCCCAATCACCAGTGATTCAAAAACCTCCCAGGGGTATGTGAACAGACCAGTGTGGAACTACAAAAGCAAGACAAAGTTGCCCAGACCACTATCAACAGTTCCGTTGTACCGGAAGTGACAACACGCGACCGCGTTTGTCAACATCCGCCATGTAACGGAACTCAAGTGCCGGGGTACGTTTCCACGGCACTAGCATAAGTACCGCTGTGCCGGAAGTGATGTCGCGTCATCGCGACAATCAACTTCCGCCAATACAAAAAACCGGCCTCAGATCACTGGCAATGTCACCGCCTATGTGTTCAAGGTACACAACTTGTCACATACATTAATCTGTACATAAAAATAAAAATAAAAAATACAGCATAAGAATATCAAATGAAAAAAGAAAATAACACATAATAAAAAGTATATTATAGGACATAATGAAAAACAACCTGTATGTCGATACTTATTCTACGGGCCAATAGGTCCTATATAAATATCATCTTAAACAGGCATACAAAGCCGCATTAGTAGGAGAATATCGACATAGAGGCTAATTGATCATAAAAAACAAATTATATAAAAAAAACACAAAAATAGAAATGGTAGTAAGTTGCATTAGTGGCATTGTCAACAGCGATCCCAGATAGAGACAATTTGTCATGAAGTATACTATCTTGGTCAGTTGACTGTAAAGCAGTAGTACCAATGAAAATTCAAATGAAAGGAGTCAAAATAAGTTCTTCATTCAAACCACTGGGCGCAGTTGAATTTAACTTGTAGATCCATTCACATTCACGTTGCAGAAGTAACCGATGTCTATCGCCTCCCCTACGTAGTGGGGGGATGTGGTCTATTGGCATACATCTAAAGTCAGCCATAGTGTGACCACTAGTAACTAAATGCCTGGCTACTGGTGGTGTGCTGGAATCTAAAGCTGTAAAGGCCTTCTTGATTGAACTCCTGTGCATGGATATGCGTTCCTTTAGCATACGGATAGTTTTACCCACGTAGAGTTTATTACATGGACAGAGAATGATGTATACCACATAGCGAGAATCGCACGTCAGTCGATGTCTTATAGTATAGCTACTTTTGGTAATTGGATGTGTAAAGGTTTTTCCCAACAAGAGAAATCTGCAATTTGCACAGCCCGCACACTTATAGGCTCCTTTTTGCAGTGAAAGCCAATGCAAATTAGTGTGTATACCTGGACTAATGTCAGAGAATGTGATGCGTTCTCTTAAGTTGCGACTTCTCTTATAGCTGAAGAGAGGTGGATTCGTGCAACTAGGTCCAAGGATCGGGTCAGCTTGTAGTATGTGCCAATGCTTAGTAATGATCTTCCTAATTAAACCAGAGGAAGTGCAGTAAGTCGTAGGAAAAACCAATCTGTCAGAAGTAGCATCGACACGTTGTGTAGATAGAAGATCATCCTGTTTCAGCAGCAAACATCGATCTATTGCTTCATCGACTTCATCTTTACTGTACCCCCGCTGGATGAAGTTATCACCCATTTTGTGTAGGGCTATAGGGAGCTTAGAAGGATCTGATGTTGTTCTAACAACTCTAACGAGTTGTGAGTAGGGGAGTCCTTTCTTCAAGGGCCGTGGATGAAAGCTGTCTGCCAAAAGTAGTGTATTTTTGTCCGTGGGTTTTTTGAATAATTCCGTATGGAAGGAGTTATTTTTAATAGATACCAAAATGTCCAGGAACTCAATACTGTCGGCACTACTCCTGCACGTGAAAGTGATATTCTCAACCTTATGGTTTAATTGCTCCACAAACAATTCTAGATCTACAATTGTCCCTGACCAAACAAAAAATAAATCATCAATATACCGAAAATAACAACTTATAAATTTGGAGAAAAGTGGATCTGATGTGATATATGTGGTCTCAAAATCATACATAAAAATATTGGCATAAGACGGTGCCATATTTGAACCCATGGCGGTTCCTTGAAGCTGTAAAAAAAATGCATTATTAAACAAAAAATAATTTTTATGCAAAATAATCTCCATAAGCAAAATCAAATAATCAACAGGTGGACCTTTATAATGGGGATTAAGCATCAATACACGGCGCACTGCCTCAATGCCTGCATTGTGTGTAATATTCGTATATAGACTGGTTACGTCCAAGGAAACCAAAAGACAGTTAACAGGTGGTATCCCAAACTGTTTTAATTTCAACAAAAAGTCAGTAGTATCTTTCAAATGATAGGGGTTTTGTAGTACCACGGGCTGCAAAAAATAGTCACAATATTGTGAGAGGGTTTGACATAAAGAGCCACGTGCCGAGATTATAGGTCTGCCAGGCGGCAGACTGAGAGACTTGTGTATCTTCGGCAGAATATACAGAAGAGGGATTTTGGGAAAATCCTGTATCAAAAAGTTCTTGGTGTGTACATCAATCCATCCATTAGTGAAACCAAGTTCAATGATGGAATCAATTTCTCTTTTATATAAACCAGTAGGGTCAAAAGATAATTTTTTATAGCAACTCTGAATGGACAGTTGCCTGTCCACCTCCCTGATGTAGTCATCCCTGTTAAGGACAACAATACCACCGCCTTTATCGGCGGGGCGAATTATAATTTGTTGGTTATTTTTCAAGGACTGTATTGCTTTAATTTCATTAGAAGTTAAATTTTGAAACACTTTCAAAATTTAACTTCTAATGAAATTAAAGCAATACAGTCCTTGAAAAATAACCAACAAATTATAATTCGCCCCGCCGATAAAGGCGGTGGTATTGTTGTCCTTAACAGGGATGACTACATCAGGGAGGTGGACAGGCAACTGTCCATTCAGAGTTGCTATAAAAAATTATCTTTTGACCCTACTGGTTTATATAAAAGAGAAATTGATTCCATCATTGAACTTGGTTTCACTAATGGATGGATTGATGTACACACCAAGAACTTTTTGATACAGGATTTTCCCAAAATCCCTCTTCTGTATATTCTGCCGAAGATACATAAGTCTCTCAGTCTGCCGCCTGGCAGACCTATAATCTCGGCACGTGGCTCTTTATGTCAAACCCTCTCACAATATTGTGACTATTTTTTGCAGCCCGTGGTACTACAAAACCCCTATCATTTGAAAGATACTACTGACTTTTTGTTGAAATTAAAACAGTTTGGGATACCACCTGTTAACTGTCTTTTGGTTTCCTTGGACGTAACCAGTCTATATACGAATATTACACACAATGCAGGCATTGAGGCAGTGCGCCGTGTATTGATGCTTAATCCCCATTATAAAGGTCCACCTGTTGATTATTTGATTTTGCTTATGGAGATTATTTTGCATAAAAATTATTTTTTGTTTAATAATGCATTTTTTTTACAGCTTCAAGGAACCGCCATGGGTTCAAACATGGCACCGTCTTATGCCAATATTTTTATGTATGATTTTGAGACCACATATATCACATCAGATCCACTTTTCTCCAAATTTATAAGTTGTTATTTTCGGTATATTGATGATTTATTTTTTGTTTGGTCAGGGACAATTGTAGATCTAGAATTGTTTGTGGAGCAATTAAACCATAAGGTTGAGAATATCACTTTCACGTGCAGGAGTAGTGCCGACAGTATTGAGTTCCTGGACATTTTGGTATCTATTAAAAATAACTCCTTCCATACGGAATTATTCAAAAAACCCACGGACAAAAATACACTACTTTTGGCAGACAGCTTTCATCCACGGCCCTTGAAGAAAGGACTCCACTACTCACAACTCGTTAGAGTTGTTAGAACAACATCAGATCCTTCTAAGCTCCCTATAGCCCTACACAAAATGGGTGATAACTTCATCCAGCGGGGGTACAGTAAAGATGAAGTCGATGAAGCAATAGATCGATGTTTGCTGCTGAAACAGGATGATCTTCTATCTACACAACGTGTCGATGCTACTTCTGACAGATTGGTTTTTCCTACGACTTACTGCACTTCCTCTGGTTTAATTAGGAAGATCATTACTAAGCATTGGCACATACTACAAGCTGACCCGATCCTTGGACCTAGTTGCACGAATCCACCTCTCTTCAGCTATAAGAGAAGTCGCAACTTAAGAGAACGCATCACATTCTCTGACATTAGTCCAGGTATACACACTAATTTGCATTGGCTTTCACTGCAAAAAGGAGCCTATAAGTGTGCGGGCTGTGCAAATTGCAGATTTCTCTTGTTGGGAAAAACCTTTACACATCCAATTACCAAAAGTAGCTATACTATAAGACATCGACTGACGTGCGATTCTCGCTATGTGGTATACATCATTCTCTGTCCATGTAATAAACTCTACGTGGGTAAAACTATCCGTATGCTAAAGGAACGCATATCCATGCACAGGAGTTCAATCAAGAAGGCCTTTACAGCTTTAGATTCCAGCACACCACCAGTAGCCAGGCATTTTGTTACTAGTGGTCACACTATGGCTGACTTTAGATGTATGCCAATAGACCACATCCCCCCACTACGTAGGGGAGGCGATAGACATCGGTTACTTCTGCAACGTGAATGTGAATGGATCTACAAGTTAAATTCAACTGCGCCCAGTGGTTTGAATGAAGAACTTATTTTGACTCCTTTCATTTGAATTTTCATTGGTACTACTGCTTTACAGTCAACTGACCAAGATAGTATACTTCATGACAAATTGTCTCTATCTGGGATCGCTGTTGACAATGCCACTAATGCAACTTACTACCATTTCTATTTTTGTGTTTTTTATATAATTTGTTTTTTATGATCAATTAGCCTCTATGTCGATATTCTCCTACTAATGCGGCTTTGTATGCCTGTTTAAGATGATATTTATATAGGACCTATTGGCCCGTAGAATAAGTATCGACATACAGGTTATTTTTCATTATGTCCTATAATATACTTTTTATTATGTGTTATTTTCTTTCTTCATTTGATATTCTTATGCTGTATTTTTTATTTTTATTTTTATGTACAGATTAATGTATGTGACAAGTTGTGTACCTTGAACACATAGGCGGTGACATTGCCAGTGATCTGAGGCCGGTTTTTGTATTGGCGGAAGTTGATTGTCGCGATGACGCAACATCACTTCCGGCACAGCGGTACTTATGCTAGTGCCGTGGAAACGTACCCCGGCACTTGAGTTCCGTTACATGGCGGATGTTGACAAACGCGGTCGCGTGTTGTCACTTCCGGTACAACGGAACTGTTGATAGTGGTCTGGGCAACTTTGTCTTGCTTTTGTAGTTCCACACTGGTCTGTTCACATACCCCTGGGAGGTTTTTGAATCACTGGTGATTGGGCAAAACAGGTGTATCTGATTTATGCAAATTGCACAGCTTTATAAGGTTCTCTGTTTGAACACTATGTTGTAGCTGACCCCATGATGAAGGTGTGACAACCGAAACGGGCCGTTGGGATGGCTGTTCTGCTTGAAATACTGCTGAAAGCCTCATGATGAGTACTAAAAATTTTTTTCAAAAGGCCTGATAATGCTACTGATTCATTAAATGCTTTTCATATTTTTTCATATGGTGGTGTGCTGGTCTCCTTTTGTCTAAACCCTTTCAGGGTAAGCATTGGGAACTATGGTGTATATATATATATATATATATAATTATACAATTATACACACACACTACAGTCTGCTTTCTGTCGTGTTCCAAAATCCAATCTGATCTTTTTGTTCCTTGCTAGAACTAGTGCTGGGGATGTCCAGTTTCTACTGACCTCTGACCTTTTGACCTGCACCTGAAAACACAGACCCGTGCTATTTCACATTTCTGGCTAGGTCGCTCAAGTCAAGAATATTGCAGTCAGACTAAATAATAGGCGTCCGATAAGAGACTGGCTGGCCAATCTGGATCTGAAATGGCTGTATTATTGTTTCCATAGCAAACATCAGTACTGTAACCAAGATATATTCCACCTCTCATAGTGATGATCATTTACATCTAGATATGCATTTTTCATATGGATCAACATGTTTTATGGTTGGTACCTTTTAATTGTATCTCTGGAACTGTGTGGCCTATGATTATAGCAGTAAGCTTTGGAAGCTGTCAGGATAGATGGACATACGTAACCAATAGGGAATCAGGGAATAAGTATTGTAGGGTTACTCTTTAATCTGTAAAATTTAATACAGATTAATAATATCAGAAGTTTATGCTTTTGTGTGTTTGATAATTTACACAAATAGATGGAATTACTTCATATGTCTCCCTTTTGTTATAAAAAAAAATGTATAATTGTTTAGGAAACTTGGTCCCATCCATAGCACCAGACTCCCCTGGTTTAGTGGCAAAAGGTGGTGAAGATGGTTGGCGCTGAGAGAAATGGAAAATCAGTACTTATCACAAAAAGATACCTTTATAAGAGGATAGCGCACTATATAAGTGTAAGTTAGGTATGCACAATAGAGATCAACTTTTGCTGTTCCATCTTGTACATTTTGAATTGTGATTGAAGTATGAGGGATATGGTCTCGGCATAAAAGATACCTTGATAAGCCTGCTATCAACCTTGTTTTGTGTAAGTGGAGGTATGCACTCGTTTCAGAAGCATTACTGACAGATATTTGTCTTAATCATCTTTAGAAAGAAACCTTGATGAGTTTAATGATACATTTAATTATGTAAGCCAGGTATATCCACCAAAATATACATAGTCTGGAAGAAAGTAGACCGTATCTCTAAATAGTATCTTTAGAGATATAAGATACACCTGTTTAACCTAAAGCCATCTTTCATTTCTTACATTGATAAACTCATTGGAAGAACATTCGGATAAGAAAACCAAATGGGAATAAGAAAAATACCTGTACGACCGACATACTCCGACATTTATGATAAGTACTGATTTTCCATTTCTCTGAGCGCCAACCCTCTTCACCACCTTTTGCCACTTTATCTCTAGTTTTTTTGGATCATCTGGGATAGATCCAGGGTGTAAGTGGGGGGCAGCAGAGATTTGAACAGGAGCGCCATCAAATTTCTCAATAAAACCTCTTTGCACATTTCCCCTAGTTTAGTGTTTGCCTTTTGATATGTATGTGTTTGAATTTACAGTACAAAATAATAGATTAAATCAGGTTAGGGAGTGCAGTTGAGGGAATCTTCACCAACGCGTGTAACTCTAACCTATAATAAGCACACCTAATAACTGAGTCGCCCATTAAATGTGAGACAAGAGTTCAGGCCATGCAGGACCAGTAGCCGCAGTTCTGGGGGTGTCTCATCAGATAAAAATACACCTTATAATTTTTTCTGCACTACAGTCTTCTTACAACATTAATTGGTAGGATTGTACATGGGTTCATACCAAATGACAAATCTACCTGGTATAGGGGAGTAGCTGCCCTAACAGAGATTTGCTGTCAGTGATTGCTAAAGCTGTGTCAGGGCATGCTGGGAAGTGTAGTTTCTCAACAGCTGGAGGGCCGCAGTTTGGACATGCCTGCCTTACAAGAATACTTCCTGTTCTGTTGAACAAACCCATGAGTATATTAGTAAACCCATGAGTATAGTAGTAATATTAAGTATTGTGTTTTTCAATATCAGACATAAACTTCTTAATTCAGGGCATATTCTGATTAGAACAACTATATTTTATTTTTTCTTTCCATTTTGTGACTATAGGTTGATTTCAGCTGGAAATGATTATTATTAGCTTATTTTTCCATTACATGATTAGTTCAGAAGTCAATGCTTGGTAGAACCACAAACGCATGAAACTTTTTCATAGTGGATTTACCATTAGGGGGCAGTGCTTGTGGAGTCTTTAAATGATCCAACATACTATGACTCTGCTTTCATTGGTATTCGGATGATAGATCTACATACCTTCCAACATTTTACACACACAAATCGATACAAATTAGAGAAGGGGTGTGGTCACGGGTAAAGGGGGGGGTGGGGTGGCCACACCTCTTTTCCTATACTTTCTATGGAAGCTTGGAGAGACAAAAATCGGTACAGACCATAAAAAAAAGGTCCTGTACCTGCCAAAAAGGTTCAGCTGGAGGGTATGGATATACAAGTACAAAAGGTCGACACACGTGTTTTTGTTTTGTTTTTTAATGTATTCCCAACTTTTGCTTGATTTACTATCCACGTGGACTGCGATTGGGAATAGTAACGCAAGCCACCTTGCCAAAGCGAGCCCACAAGTGTACGTTACCACTGATTGGGGTCACATATTGATTGGGGTCAAACATTAAAAATGACACCCAAAAAACGTGTGTTGACCATTTCTGTCAACCATTGCCATGTCGACCTTTTGTACCTGTCTACATTAATGCATGTTGACTATATGGGGTTGACCTAATGATGGTCTACCTAGACACTGTAGATCTTCTGTACCACACCCACTAACATTATGCCTGCTTCCCTAAGGTGCAATATATTATATGCTTGCGTGCCTAAAGTGCAATATATTAATATTTTCATAGTCATGTGTATGATGTAATGTTATCTTGCATTGCATCTCACGCTACCTATAATCACCTAATTTTAATATGTGAAGAAATAAATCTGCATATTAGAGGCAGCTTGTGGATTGCTAGGTACTGTGGAATTGCAGGTACCCTGAAAGTCTCAACTGAAATAAAATGCTGAGCCTTGTAGTCTCACAGCAGTCACAGAACTATCGCTGTCTGAATTAATGGCATGAATACCAAGCTAATAACGTATATCGAGGTGACTTGTATATTCAGGTAACAATAGGTAGTGTTCATTAAGAATTGTGCAGACTGCCACTGGCTGTTGATTGTTCTCTTTATTAGAGTTATGGGGAAAGGTCTTGTACATGGGATTGTGGACTGGAGGCTTTGATGGGTCAGTCTGTCACCTGATGGTAATTGTTCTCATGCAGGGATATATAACTCCAGCTGTGAGGAGAGAGTGTAGTCACGTTACCTAGGTGAAAATACATCACTGTGCTGAGGTGCTCCGGGCTGTTATATTGAGCTGACTGAAACCTGATCATTGTTGGACCATTCTCTCCTTCTGCTTCTATTCAGTGTGTCTCTCCTCATTACTTTCTTTTGCCTCCCCTCTTCTCATTCTTTCCCTCTCTTGGCCTCTTCCATTCTCCTGCTTCTTGATTATCTGTTTCTCTGCCTCTCTTCTTGTCACAGTTGTTGTTTTCAGTTTGTTTACTTTGCAAGCCTTTTCTCTGTGACTTGGCGCTGCTTTCTGGCACAGGATGTGTGTGACCGGAAGTG
The DNA here is from genome assembly GCF_028390025.1 of Pseudophryne corroboree. Taxonomy (NCBI): domain Eukaryota; kingdom Metazoa; phylum Chordata; class Amphibia; order Anura; family Myobatrachidae; genus Pseudophryne; species Pseudophryne corroboree. The sequence continues at coordinate 916,037,672 of NC_086445.1, read as the reverse complement.
CTCGGCCCAAAGTGGGCAGCGGGGGCATCCCGAGGGTTAAAGGCACGGACGTGCAACTTTATCTCCTGGGAGGCCCAGTGCCCCCCACTCCTCGTGCATCCGGTGCCTGCTGTGTTCTGATATCTGTCAGACCTGAGGGGCAGAACAGGATCTTTCCTGGGGTTATGTCAAGTTCAGTCCTTTTAACTATTAAAACACTATTTGGCTTTGCACAGTCCACACTGTTCCCATTACCTCACTGACCAGCCTTCCCCGCTGTTTATTTCATTCTCTTTTTTTTCCTCTTTTTTTTTTTCTTTCTTTTTTTCTTTTCCCCCCTCATCTGCACGTTTTTGACAGATTTTAGAGGGCTTGAAGATGAACCCCACTGACAGGAAAGGATGTGAGGTGGGGGGGGGGGTAGGACTTATTCTAGTGTGGGGGGAGGAATTATATGTCAGTGGTACAGAGTGTTCTCGCAAACTGCCATCGCACGGTCAATGGCAAGATGTTTTGTGTCAGCGGGCGTTTCCTGGAGTAGAACCTCAGCCAAATGAGGCAGCTAAGAGATTTGGCACCTGGAACCTCCTCTTTTCGGAATTACACAGATCTTTCCTTACGAGTTTCCATCCGTCGTCGTTACCCTATCTTCTGCGTCCATCAAGCCTGATTGTGCCTAAGCTTACATATCTTTTTACACCTTCCTTTGTTGTTGAATTAAATGCTACAGGCTTTTGTTTTCCTTTGTCATTTTATTATTTAATTTGAATACTAATAATCAGCTTCTCCTTTTCTGTAGACGCTATTAGTCTTTTTACTTTGTTCACGGGTCGGGATAAAGGAGAACATGTTGGCTAAAAAGTTTTTAAAACGCTCTGGCAGCAATTGGAGTGTGAGTGGCAGAAGAACCTTGTAGTAGGTGTACTATAAAACATGTCAGACCTCATTACACGTTAATAAAGCTTTATCTCATCCACACTTCCCATGCAAGTAGAAAGCATCGCTGCATCCGTCAATCGCTTCTCTAATCTCCATGATGACAAACAGTGGTTGTGGTCTTCCAAGGGTCTTGAACTTGTATGTCCCTTTTAACAAAAGTGCACATGAATTGTATTAGTGAGATACCTGTGCAATGCTGTGTGGGGACTCTGGGGGTTGTTGTTTTTTTTTTTTTTTTGTGTGTGATATTGAAGGTGGTCAACTATGTAAAGTAACCCTGTTCTACATCTTCTCTACAGGTCTACTCTAGATGTGTGGGTTGTGTTGGCAGAGTTCTGTAACACTTTGACCTGCGTAAACCAGTCGGAAGTGCCTCTTTATAAGGATCCCGATGAGGACCTTTCACTCCTGATCCTGGAAGAAGATAGGCTCCTTTCTGGTTTTGTGCCCCTTCTGGTTACTCCTCAGGAGCCGTGCTTTGTGGAGAAAAGCTCAGATAAGGTAAGTACTTGTAGTTCCTTTTCAGTCCCGCTACCCGCTAAGATTTTCCTCACCCCTCTTTTACCTCATCTCCCAAAATCTCGGGAAGCTTGTCCTGAGTAATGAGTACTGTTAAGTCGTTGAGTCTGTTAAGGGAAAATATTGACCTTTCTACCGCTGACATCCAGCTCCGTCATGAAGTGAAATAAAGGTTAATGTGTTCCTTTGGGCACTGTATATATGTTTTGCAGGCATCTGTATACTGATTATCCTGAATTATTTTTTTTTGTTCTCCCAAGTATGCTGTGTTGTACGTTATTTGTGTCTGTGTTTGTGATGAGTGTGTGCGCGCGCTCTCTGGCTTGCTGGATGTCCCATCACTTCCTTACTTGTTTGAATAAAGCAGCTTGTATTGGCAGCACTCTCACTTAGCTCCAAATGGTTTGCATCATGCGTTACCCCCTCCCCTCCACTCACCCTTTTCATCCACCACAGAACTCTCATCCAGGATATCTGCCAGGGCTCTTTTTGTCCTTTTTTTATTTTTTTTCTAAGAGGAAAGTGATAAATAGCTGACTAGAGAGAAGCAGAAACTGTGTGTGAACTCACAGAAAGATTTCTTTAAAAAAAAAAAATCTACTTATTCCCTTATGTGTCTTGACTGACTGAATATGCTGCAGTGATTAGGAATGACTGGGTCAATTTGGGCTGGCACTCCCTCTATATTCCCTTAGAGTAGATGCCATTGAATGGGATATTCTGCTTTGATTTATTTATTTGCCATTCAAAGACATGCCAACTGCGCCACTTATTACTTATGAGGAGACTGCACTCTGCAAGGCTGCTTTCTTGCTAGTGACTGGTTCTATCAGACTTGAAAACCATTCCGTCCCTGTAGTAGTGGGAGGAGGGTTTAGGACAATTGAATTTTTGGATATTTCAATTAATTTAAGAAATATATGCAGTCATGCACTCTATAGATGTGTCGTCATACACTTTTTTTGCACCATATGGCGCGAGACGCCTGGTGTAATTCCCATGCTGTGCAATTTTTCTTAACTTTGCGTCTTACTTTGCTTACACTGTACTATGTAATTAGGATTAGTATTTTTGTAGCAAAGGAATTTTGCCTTTTTACCCTAGCTTGTGTACTTTTTCCTCAATTTTTGTTTTTCTCCATTGCACTATTATTTCCTCAATTTTGTGGGGTTTTTTGCTGTTGTGCTATTTTTTCTACATTTTCTTTTCTCTATTGTGCTGTTTTTTCCTCCGTTATGTGTCTCAGAGGGGTACTTAGATAGCCCCGGGCAGGTAGACCAGCCGTGGTAAATGTCAGTGGCTAATTGGGTTCCACCCTTAGTTGGCCTATAGTGTGCTAGTGTTAATGTTTTGGTGCAAAGTCTGAGGTACACTAAACGGGGCTATTTGGCACGATTTTAGTATAGGTGTATGTGCACACATTGGTGTTGCTCGTACTTCGTAAAAGTATCCAGACCTATGCGGATTAACCCTATAAGGCACATGTCCTATTGAGTGACTGCCCATAAAGTGACATTAATTTACCTCTAATCTTGCAGATAACTCAATTCATGTGTTTCCCTCGTACAGTAATACTTGAGATCATTGAGTGCAGAGGTGATGGGCAAGCTAATGCAATATGCTGAATCTCCCATTCATCCATGGCTGGTTGGTATACTAGAGCCCTCATTACGGGTGGTCTTCAGTATGCAGAATGTCGGGATCCCGGAGCACAGTATACTGACGCCGGAATCCCGACACCCGGCATACCGACAGATATTCTCCCTCGTGGGGGTCCACGACTCCCCTGGACGGAGAATAAATAGCGTGGCGCGCCCACAAGGGGCTCCATTGCACTCGCCAGGCTGTCAGTATGCTGGCGGTCGGGCTCCCGGCGCCGGTATGCTGGTCGCTGGGAGCCCGGCCGCCGGCATACCATACTACACCCCTCATTACTGTGGGTTGCTATGCTATTTGTGTTCCGTCATCTGCATTGCAGGAATAGCTTGCAAGGCACTGCTTACAATCTACTGCTCCGGCTTTGGAACAAGTCATCGTTTGAAGAACCGTACAGAGACTCTTTCAGGTTTGAGTCTGTGACTGTGGACAGCTCAATAGGACTGAAATGTGCCCTTTGTTGTTACACAGGAGATGTTTCTGTATGTTGCATTGTAACCATGCTCATGGTCTTAATACTAGTTGTTAAAGTCAATATTTTGTTTAAAAAAAAAAGCATCGGCAGGATCTCCCAGAGGCAGCGTCTGACCGAGCAAACTGCTCAGCGGCTGCTCCAATCTGTTTTTTTCATTTTCAACTTTTCTTGGCTGTAGAGTGAGATTAAGGGGAATACTCTTTCCCCAGATAACCATCCGTTCAGGACTGGGAGCGTGTGGATTAAAACCAGACGTTGTGTGATTAATACCTCAGCTTATAGAGTGAGACACTACTTCCTAAAAGCAAGAGGAGTGAAGAAGGGGGAAATGCCTTGGGGCAAAGTGTGCGTTGTTTGCCTACCAGCTATGGGGCTGGTTCAGAGGTGGACGTAAATGGCACCGTCTGTGCGTCTTTGTACGGAAATATGCAGAAGACGCAAGAGACGTGTTTTGTAAAAAAAAGTCCACTGCCGGCTTCTGTGATCCATCGTCTGCGTCCGAAAATGTAACATCGAATCAACACTGTGATATTGGGATTCAGCAGTAACGTAACCCTTGGGTTACACAGTATGTTCGGCAAACCTATGCAGCCAGGGGCCAGTTGAACTGCATGTAAGGGTACAGCGACTAGCCTGGTATGCACTGAAAATGAGGCCGACACGTCCCCTTTTCTGGAACGCCCCGCGTAGCTGCCTCCATGTGCCAGCTGTCCGTGAAACATGCTGTGGCTTTCGGGACACTGCACCCGACGTCACAGGACCAGACACATACATACACATGCGCAGTATGGCTCCGGAGCATGCACAGGTCAAATACTATCGGACGATTGCGTGACCATCGAATTAGTGTCCACCTCTGAATCAGCCACTTAGTGATCTCACGTGTCCTGTTTGTACATTTGGTGATCTGAGCGGCAATGTTTTACCCTACCTCTCCTGCCCATTTATTAACCCTTTAGGGCAGTGTTTACCAACCTTGGTCCTCAAGGCACACTAAGGTTTGGCGCACACTGGCTAATATATCGGCCGTTCAATTAAATGGCCGGTGTATCATGGGCACGTCAGCGGGTGTTTTCCCCCTGATGTGTCTGTGAATGTTGATCAGACATATCGCGCTGGCCCTGCAGCACGGCCGATGGCGATATATTTGCAGATATATCGGCGCATCGTGCTGTATGTACAGGTTGTCTGCAGAGACTGCCAATGACTGACAGCACAACTGGGCGGGCACATGTAATTTGTGTGTGTATGCTCTTGCCGATCATCAGATAGGTCAGCAGACCGACTGGACAGCTGATCTGTCGGCCTATTGTGTACCCAGCATAATAGTCCTGGGTTTAAGTATAGCATGGGTCTTCAATCTGTGGTCCTCCAGCTGCTGTGAAACTACACATCCCAGCTTGCCCTGCCACAGTTTTGCTATTAAGGTGTGCTAAAACTAAGGCAGGGCATGCTGGGATGTGTAGTTCCACAGCAGCTGGAGGGCCGCAGGTTGAAGACCCATGAAGTATAGCCATACTTGAGCACAGGTAACTTAATTAGTACCTAATTTTATTTTTATTGACACTATCTGTGCTCAAGCATGTATAACCTTAAAACCTGGGGGTAAATTTACTAAGATGGGAGTTCTATTTAGTTGCACATAGCAACCAATCAGAGTCCAGGTATTATATTCTAGAAGGTGCTAGATAAATGAGAAGTGAAATCTGATTGGTTGCTATGGGCAACTTCCCATCTTAAATAGAACTCCCATCTTAGTAAATTTACTCCCTGGACTGCAATGTTCCTTGAGTACAGAGGTTTGTAAACACTGGATAAGGAATATTGCACCTTTTATTCTCACTGCCAGAAGCCCACCATTGGTAAATATTACATTTGTGATTGTTTCTTCACATTGTCTGAGCTTGGTGGGGGGAAAAAATCTCTCTATATATATATATATATATATATATATATTCACGTTGATGTATTTAACATTGACATGCCGCCTACACCCAGTTTATGCATTCAGTCTGTCAAAGCACTAAGTAACATTGAGGCAAAAGGTGCACAGTGCCTCAGTAATGCCTCTATAGGCTATTTTATATATATATATATATATATATATATATATATATATATATATATATATATATATATATATAATTTATATTGGTTCAGCCCACAGAAATGTCTGCCTGTACTATGTGCTGATGATGGGTTCACTTTAAGCAGAACAAATGTTATGAGCACCCTTAATATCAGCCTCTCCAGTGTTAGTCTGCCAGACCGGTTTTGCGAAAGGCAGACGAAATTGGTATGTGGCTGGGAGATGAGATATGAATTGAACCTGTACATTTTGATGTCTGATTCCTTTATCATACCCACTCTTCCCTGAGGAAGTCAGGACCTGTCTGTGCAGGTGTGATGCTGCTTGAAGCCACAGGAGCCTTGCAAAGTGCTGGAGGAGAAAGCAGCAGATGACAGCAGAGGAGTGTAAGTGGAATGTGTAGCAGACCTGAGAGCACGGCACTTGCAGCCTTGCAGAATGTCCCCTTACAGCAGCCGGCTGAGGCTCGTCAGATGCATCCATCAGACCCACTGCTATAGATTCTTCTTTAGCGTTCTTATTATAACAAGTTCCAACAGAGACGACTCTGCACCTCCCCTGTTTTGCTGCTTGTGACCTGTTGGAGTCAGCAGCTGTGCGAGTCTCTCCTCTCACCTTGCAAGTAAACGCTGTCCTAAGGGGTCTTGAAACAAATGCTGCATTTGTTAGTATGGGTGCTCATCACTCTGCTGTCATATGTGCTTTCTGATCAAAATAAATATTAATGAGAGCTGTATGATGCTTTTAATATTAGAATAATATTGCAAGAGGTCACGTGCAGATTTTGTGTAATCAACGTTTGCAGATTCCGAGGTCTATTTACTAAAGCCTTGGATGGAGGTAAAGTGGCTTATGATAAAGTATCAGTCAATCGACTTCTAACTGTCATTTTTCAAACCCAGCTGGTGACATGGCAGTTAGGAGATTATTGGCTGGTCATTTATCTCAGTACACTTTATCTCTAGCCAAGGCTTAGTAAATAGACCCCTTTATCTTGTAATTGCACCATTCATTTATAGACAAACTTTAATGTGTTCATTTTGAACAAGTAATGTCAATTTATGGCACGGAGGCAAAAAAATCTCCGCTGTGAGTTTTTGTTTTGTATCTGCCTTAATTAATACTTTGAGGTGCAACAATGCAAACATGGGCACATTAAGTGAACCTGGTCATTAGAATGTCACATTCACCCCTGTATTATGCTGAGGTGGCAGATGTGCCTAATTTATCACATTGGCAATGATCTTTTCAAGGTTTCCTAGGAACCCTTTATTTAAAGAGTGTTTTGCTAGGAATGAAATGGAGAGACGCTTACCGCATCTACAGGTAATTCCACGCCTTGGGGGATGACAGGAGCCGTCTGATTGACAGCTTCCCTTATTAATGTCCGCTGTAGCTGGTACACTGCCAGTTTGTGTTGGCGGCCTTCCAATGCACAGCCTCTTCACAGCCAGGTGTGAAGCGTCTTTGCCTCTTCTTGTAGGGAGCCTCCAGGGTTGCCCTTAGCCATCACCAAGGATGCTGCTGTGAAGGTGTGGAGCTGTCTAATGACTGCGCTACAGAACAGTGACAGTGTATGGAAGCCCTCTCTGTTCATGTGTGAATAGCTCTTCTTTCATATGCGTTGTCTTAAAGGGTATCCTACTTAAATACTCCATTATGTTATCGTCCTTCTTTACTCCCAGAATCCTCTTGTTTCAACATAGATTAAAATATGAATTTCTGCCCTTCCTGTGTAGTTCCCCCTGTGCGTCTTGCTAGTGTTAGGATTCAGCATTGGCTCTTAGGTCAGCTCTTCTTACACTGGCAGAATCCTTTCTCCGTCTGTTACCGACCACAAGCAAGCAGCTTGCCAACACCAGGCCCTCTTCTCAGCGCCCTCATTACCGGCCCAGACTCAAAGGCATCGCTTCTTTATTAGGCAGGGAAACTTTAGAGGCCCTGACTTTGAAGTTTGCTGATTAAACATTTTAGAATGAAGACGTTTAGTCAGCTCCAGTAATCATATTCCTGCTCTCCTATGGTCTTATGTCACTTTGTAGCCAATGCAAACCATTTCTTCTCCATGCTGTGACCAGCTTATCTGCCAACCAGCGATTCCTTTGCCTCTTTTCACTCCCTTTGTTTGGTCTGCGTACCCCAAACTTGGAGCAGATCACCTCTCATTTCTTTGCGGCACTACTGGGTTTTTTAACCATTTAACTGTTAGCCATAATTTGTATCCTTTTTTTATTTTTTTATTTTATTAGTATTTAGATATGAAACAAGTTTTACAGATAGGTGTGTGTAATGCCACAGGCATCCATCTTTAATTTGATGGAGCATCACATCTAGAATGTAACCCAGCACCTTTACAATGTATCTCTGTCTGAGGGTCCTAATGATCTCCGTTCCCACCATGAATGCACCGTCGCATGTAGCGCTGTCCTAAGTTTTAGGGGACAGGTGACCGCTTCCCCGTGATAATCACACACCTCTCGCAATAGAATTAGTACTGCTGCAAACTAGAAATCGGTACCTTGTAAAACACCTGTTTTTAAAAGAGAATAATCTGTTTTATATTTTTATTTATTTTTTTACATTTGTGTAATTAAATTGTAATAACTTAGACTTTTGATATAATGGGCGGTATCCTATTACCCGCGGTAAATTATCCCGGCTAAAGGTCTCGCTCGGGGCTATCCTATTAGACACGAGCCATGGCATATTGTGGATTTTGCTAAGGCAGGTGAAACCAAATCCTTGGAAACCGCAATGGGGCTGTTTCTCACGAAAGCACACAGGTTTCACTGAACCTGTGTGTTTTCGGGAGAAAGGGCATTTTTTTACGCGCGATCGAATAGGATAGCCTGTAAAAAAAACAAACGGTGAAACATTGGGAAAAATCTCGAAAACTTAAGTTTTTCACGCCTGGTGTGTTACTGCGGCTAATTGGGCAGTATCCTATGTATACAAGATGCCTATGAGTGAAATGCTTAATCTGTCACTTCCTAAAATTGGATGAATAGGAGATTGCTGGCATGCTTTTAGATTAGGTCCTATACCTTAGTAGCGTAGGCCAGAGGAAATCAGTATAAGATCCTGGCGGTCGGGATCCCGGCAGTCAGGAGACAGACGCTGGGATCCCGGTGGCAAGCGCAGCATGTCTCCTCGCCACGCTTCGGGCCTGGTGGCACCCTTTGGTCGCAATAGGGTTCTGTTCTCCCTCGAGTGGTGGCGTGGACCACCACCCTAGTGGGGGAAACAAGCCGGCAGTCGGGATTCCGGCGTCTGTATCCTGACCGCAGGTCACTTGACTGCCTCCCGGCCGGAGCCTTGCTGAATGGAAACTGTGAAGTGTGCTCTCCGATTTATGTGTAGGGGAAATGTGTTTATGACTTAACATTCTTATAAGTACTAGTTTATACTAGTGCCTTCCTTTCTTTAGTCTTGGGGTCATGCCTTCACTGCTGGAAACAAAATCCAGAAATCAAATGAAACTGCATTACGTGTATGGGTACAAAGGGTAGACAGGTTCAAAAGGTTAACATGCCAATGGTCAACACAAATGGGCGACATGTATGTCTTGTTATCTATTTCATGTAACCACCATCAGGACAACTGTGTATGCTCACCACGCTTCAGGCAAGGTGGCTCGCTTCGCTCACCACGGGTTACTATTGCCTGTAGATGTCCACGTCGATAGTGAATCAAGCAAATGTGGAGAAAACATGTGAAAACCCCAAAATACATGTGTTGACCATTGTTGCCCTGTTAACCTTTTGTACTTGCCAACCTTAAGTGATGTCGACCTTTCATCTGTTGACCTGTCGTAGCTGTCACCCAATACACTGTCGTTATGTCATCTGGATACCGTTTGTTGCCTAGGCTACACAAGTCGGTCATCGTGTGAAAGAGGCCGACTTCTCCCAGACACTCTGACATGAGAATATCCTGGATTAAAAGCATAGATTTATTAGTACTAAAATATTTTTTACACGATAGTGTCCCATGAGACAAAAGCATTTAAACTGGGGGGGGGGGGGGGGGAATCAGAATATTTAAAAAATATATATATTATTAGTTGCTTTCTGTTGTTTGAATGGGACTTTGAAAATATCTACAAAATATGTTTAATAGGATCCCGTTTAACGTCATTGTTGAAGAAAAGTTGTCAGCACTGAAATAATAGTGAACGCCAAATTAATATTGGCTGTATAGAGCAAGTGAGGTGCACAACAGGAAGCGCGGGGTGTCCAGGGCATTGTAGCGGATGTAGTAAGGAAATGCAGTGATGCCACAGAAAAATGTACTGCTCGGGCCGTGCCAAGAGGTCATGCACGGGCTAATATGTCATGTCTATTGTCACATTTACCCTTAGAGGAAATGAGCTGGTCTGGTGTTATGAAGGGTACATTGAAGTAGATAAGGAAGCTATAAGTGGTGAAGAGTGAGTGAGGGCTCCATCACACACATGCTGGGAAAGGATAGAACTGCGTAACAACGCGTGTTTTCCAGGTGATCTCCATGCATGCTGCAATAACAGTACAGTCCATTGTATGGGTAGCTCATGTTAGTATGTGAGAAATAGAGGGCACTGTGTTGAAGCATTTTAACGGCAACATTTTCATTTTTTTAGATATGTAATGTATTATTCAAGTGTTAAAAAGTGGAAACCACATTAAGTGTGAATAAGCCTTGAACTGGAGAATGCGGTAGTGTCTTGGTACAAGTACAGGATATATGCTTTTCTGTCACTGTTGCAGTATTAGGTTTCAGTACAGTATCGGGTATTTAGGCTACAGATGTGTCCTTTTATACTGTGGCTACAGTCGCGCCAGGTCCCGTTTTTTTATTTGCTCAAAATGTGTTTTATTTGCATAAGCAAAACAACTGGAAGCCACAAAACTACATTGCTAGTGTACACTGACCACTGGGGTTTGTGGTATTTGTACATCTGTGGGGGTAATTCAGAGTTGATCGCAGCAGCAAATTTGTTAGACATTGGGCAAAACCATATGCACTGCAGGGGGGACAGTTATAACATGTGAGGAGAGTTAGATTTGGGTGGGGTGTGTTAAAACTGAAATCTAAATTGCAGTGTAAAATAAAGCAGCCAGTATTTTCCTTGCACAGAAACAAAACAACCCACCCAAATCTGACTCTCTCTGCAAATGTTATATCTGCCCCACATGCAGTGCACATGGTTTTGCCCAACTGCTAACAAATTTGCTGCTGCGATCAACTCTGAATTACCTGCGTGCGACTGAGTCTGTGTCAAAGAGGATGTGATGCAGCAGCCGCAGCATTTCCTCTGGTTCCGTCGTGTTTCATTTGCGACTTTGTACTTGTGCAATACCAATTACTGTGCAGCTCAGTGTGTATATTACACTCACAGCGGCTTTTTGCTGCATCTGCAATGTGACGAAGATGCAAAATGTAAAGAAAAGTACAGTGTGCTTCTCATCTCAGCGGGCCTCAGCCGCACCGGGCGTCTCACGCCTTATGGTGTAGAGACAGTTTATGAGGACACAGTAAAGATGCCAGTGGGTATGAACTTAAAGAAACAGAGAAATTAATAGAAATGTTTGGATTCGTCTTTGGAGGATATGTTTTTAAACATAAAATATTTGTGACCTCCCCCTGCATATTTTTTTTTTCTTCAATTTTAAGTGACTGTTCTCCAAAATACAGGAAATCCCCTTTGCCATAAAAAACCCAAACAAACCCCAGAGCTATCCGGGGAAAGATCCCCTCGCCTACCCTGCAGTGACATAAACATATATCTCATAATGATTACTTATGAACAATATGCAGCTTCAGCTCTTGGATTCCAGATAGATTACTAAACTAAAATATGGTTTATTGCCACAGTATCAACTGTGAAAAGCTACTGGAACTTTATTAAATGCTGTATCTGAATGATAGGTGTATTTTAAATAATATTATCTGTCACCCACAAAATGTTATAAGGGAGGAAATGGTATTTGTCAGGTATACCTGTTTAGTACTGGATCGGACCCCTTCTCTTATGCTCCCAGGACAGCCTTTGTCATATTGCAAAATGTATTTTAATTAGTAAGGTTTGAATAGTGCAGCTGCACTTGTTCTCTTTGTGTGGCACTACAGGTCTCAGCAAGGTAGCACCTCTCATAACTAGCAATTAGGGTGTGCAGGCTAGGGCCTCTTCCCTATATACTCTATATTGCATAAATCCAACAAAGTGACTAGAGGTTCTAGTATATGATATGGCAACAACACACTGCACATGGGGAGAATCTCCCATTCCAGCGCGTTACAAGATGCTAGAATTGTTTGAATCTGATCACCTGTACATGGAATCAGCTTGAGATAACATGTGTTTTGTTACATGGCATGTTTCCAAAGAGCCTGATAATCCAGACGTTGTGTTTTCTTAGATGGCAGCCTACCCGAAAAGGACTAATTATTATTAATATTACAGATGCTCCTCACTTAACAACCTACCTGTTTCGTGACCGTTTGGACTTACTACCAGCTTTCCGACGAGCTGGTATATAATTTTTATCATTTTCTGTTCTGTGTTTTTATGAATTTGTATGTTCTGCAATACTGTACAGTATGTAAGGGTTATGAAAAGTAAATCAAAGTTATCAAGTTGGAGTTTCCTTTAGACCTTTTCTTTATTCAGAATAAATAAAAACAATTAACTGTATTAATCCTCCGTCAGGCGCACCTCTGGGACTTCCAGATTCAGGTGCAGTGCACCTGTTAGAAAATCGTCATTAGCACCTAATGAACTCAATTCTAACGCTCTTAAAGTGATAAGTGACCTTCATTAGGACGTACAGAGAGAGAAATCGTAGGTTTTACAGGCCATTTCAGCAGAAAATCTGAAGCAAAAAAGAGAAAACACGAACATGAGTATAAGTTTGGGCGCAGTGTGCCTGAGAGGCCACCCTGGACAAACCTACATATTTCCGCAAAAAATCCACAACCTTTGTAATTTTCATTCATAAAATGAACAAAATAAACTATGCATAGATAAAAATATTAGAAAAAACGAACCTTCAAAAGTCGGAGGAGTTTGGGCGCAGTGTGCCTGAGAGGCCAGGAGGGTCACTACTACACTCCACGCAGGCAGCGGGAAAACTGACTAGGGGGGTTTCGTACAGCACCTAGAGATAGGAAGGTACTAGGAGGGACAGGCCCCCGCGCCCCCTTGGGGCGGAGAGGGGAGCGAGAACAGCTTTGCCGCGCCTGTCAGGCCAGCTGCGCCTGACTGAGGGTTAAGTATGTGGCTCCTTGGTTAATGACCATTTAGTTTAGCGACCTAGTCGTAGGAACGGAACTTAGTCGTTTAGCATGATTATTAGTTTTGTGTATCATATATATATATATATATATATATATATATATATATATATATATATAGCGTCTAGATTTGATTTCTTCAAAGTATGTCAGCTGTTTGCTGTTGAGAAATGGAAGGAAAGAAAACTCAAATCATGTCCTTTTATGCTGTTTTATAATTCTACATTATAATTATATAATCTGAGAACCTCGCAATAAGCAATATAGCATATCGGCCAAACTGTAGTAAGATGGCTGATAATGTTACCTATAGACTGGCATAATCTATATTACACGCATTACCCTTGTGTTTTTTATTTCCTTCATCTACTGTATGTAGCAATTCTCCAGCCACAAGGGGCAGTGTTACGTATTTATTTTGTGTGGGAGATACATTGGATGCAAATGGTAAAGACTGATGTAACAGTCCCAGATAGGTTATCTAATGATTACTTAATGAAACATACCACTTGTACAGGAAGATGGCATTAGATGCACATGGCGAGTGCGGAGCATCTGCTGGCAGGATAGCAGCTTCATAATATGCGACTACAATGGAAGTGGTAAGGCAGCTGCAGATAGGGTGAGCGTTAAGCAATGTTGGGCAAAGTATTTTTTTTTTTTTTTAACAAGATTGCATTAAGTCAGACCAGTTATCTTAGAACAGCTTCAACATCGAAGGCACTAATATTTAATACAACTTCTGCCAATGCTTTTCTGGACTTGAAGTGCTTTTCTCTGCTTCTTGATTCATCTTCTCAGAGCATCACGCTTCTGTTTTGTTTTTTTTTTGTTTTTGTTTTGTTTTTTTTGGGGGGGGGGGTTCTTTTGCATTTAATGTGCATTTCTTTGCTTTAGGTACTGTTATTGAACATTGCAGGCCAAACGGCACTTTCAAGCGCATGGTACAAAACTTCCATTTTAGTGGTGGTTTGGCAAACTGCTGTTTTACAGTAAAAAGCAGTATCTGGTTCACACAGGTGACAGAGCTGAGAGCCTTATTCAGGTTTATTAGCAACCAAAAAAGCACACAACTGGGCAAAACCATGCTGCACTGCAGGGGAGGCAGATGTAACATATGCAGAGAGAGTTAGATTTGGATGGGGTGTGTTCAAATGGAAATCTAAATTGCAGTTTTAAATTTAAGCAGACAGTATTTACCCTGCACAAAAACAATATAACCCACCCAAATCTAAATCTCTCTGCACATCTTACATCTTCCCCGCCTGCAGTGCAACATGGTTTTGGCCATTAGTGTGCTTTTTTGGTTTGCTAACAAACCTGAGTAACCCCCTGAAACCGCACGTTGTCTGCGCTATCTGCTAACATAACCAGTGCTGCTCCGCATCGTGCTTGGTCTGCTATGGCAGGGCTTAAACAAGGCGATCTAACCTCTGCACCTAAAACATTCTTGCATGCTGTTACTTGTAGATCTACAAGTGCCAGTAAGCACACGGGCTATATTGCATACTTGCACATATAGTAGTGCTTCTTTAGATAATTAATTAGGTTAAATAAATTTTAACCTCATCGGTTCTTCAGTGGACAGCATATATATGGGAAGTGTCGACTACTTAATAAACGGCTAGCTAATAAGAAGCAGTCTTATGGGCCCTACCCACTTGCCGATGTGTATGAGCGATATGAACGATCTTGTTCAGTAATGAACGATAAATCGTTCATATCGTTCATATCGCTCAGTGTGTATGCACCAACGATGAACGATGCCCCGCCGTCGTTCATCATTGGTTTTCCCTCATTTTGTTGAAAATGAACATCCAAATCGGAAACATGTCAAGTTTGCAGGGCCCATTACACCACTCAGACAGTAACTGATAAGTGACTGCACAGAGTATTTATATAGGTATGTGTATGTGTGTATATATATTATTATTATCCTTTGTATGGCGCCACAATGGATCCACAGCGCCCGTTACACAGTACATAATCAAATGAGCAAACAAGAAAACAGCACTTGCAGTACAAGACAATATAACATGAGGAAAGAAGTCCCTGCTCTTGTAAGCTTACAATCTAAATATATATATATATATATATATATATATATATTTCTCTAACGTCCTAGTGGATGCTGGGGACTCCGTCAGGACCATGGGGAATAGCGGCTCCGCAGGAGACAGGGCACAAAAGCAAGCTTTTAGGATCACATGGTGTGTACTGGCTCCTCCCCCTATGACCCTCCTCCAAGCCTCAGTTAGGTTTTTGTGCCCGGCCGAGAAGGGTGCAATCTAGGTGGCTCTCTTAAAGAGTTACTTAGAAAAAGTTTTTAGGTTCTTTATTTTCAGTGAGTCCTGCTGGCAACAGGCTCACTGCATCGAGGGACTTAGGGGAGAGATTTTCAACTCACCTGCGTGCAGGATGGATTGGATTCTTAGGCTACTGGACATAGCTCCAGAGGGAGTCGGAACACAGGGCTCGCCCTGGGGTTCGTCCCGGAGCCGCGCCGCCGACCCCCCTTGCAGACGCTGAAGATGAAGAGGTCCGGAACCAGGCGGCAGAAGACTCTCAGTCTTCATCAGGTAGCGCACAGCACTGCAGCTGTGCGCCATTGTTGTCAGCACACTTCACACAGCGGTCACGGAGGGTGCAGGGCGCTGGGGGGGGGCGCCCTGGGCAGCAATGTATAATACCTGTATGGCGAAAAATACATCACATATAGCCCTTGAGGCTATATGGATGTATTTAACCCCTGCCAGATATCTAAAACTCCGGAGAAGAAGCCCGCCGAAAAGGGGGCGGGGCCTATTCTCCTCAGCACACAGCGCCATTTTCCCTCACAGAAAGGCTGGTGGGAAGGCTCCCATGCTCTCCCCTGCACTGCACTACAGAAACAGGGTTAAAACAGAGAGGGGGGGCACTGATTTGGCGATATGTATATATATTAAAATGCTATAAGGGAGGAACACTTATATAAAGGTTGTCCCTGGATAATTATAGCGTTTTGGTGTGTGCTGGCAAACTCTCCCTCTGTCTCCCCAAAGGGCTAGTGGGTCCTGTCCTCTATCAGAGCATTCCCTATGTGTGTGCTGTATGTCGGTACGTGTGTGTCGACATGTATGAGGAAAATATTGGTGAGGAGGCGGAGCAAATTGCCTGTAATGGTGATGTCACTCTCTAGGGAGTCGACACCGGAATGGATGGCTTATTTATGGAAATTACGTGACAATGTCAACACGCTGCAAGCCGGTTGACGACATGAGAGGGCCGGCGAACAAATTAGTATCTGTCCAGGCGTCTCAAACACCGTCAGGGGCTGTAAAATGCCCATTTACCTCAGTCGGTCGACACAGACCCAGACACGGACACTGATTTCAGTGTCGACGGTGAAGAAACAAACGTATTTTCTTTTAGGGCCACACGTTAAGGGCAATGAAGGAGGTGTTACATATTTCTGATACTCCAAGTACCACAAAAAAGGGTATTATGTGTGAGGTGAAAAAACTACCTGTAGTTTTTCCTGAATCAGATAAATTAAATGAAGTGTGTGATGATGCGTGGGTTTCCCCCGATAGAAAATTATTGGCGGTATACCCTTTCCCGCCAGAAGTTAAGGCGCGGTGGGAAACACCCCTCAGGGTGGATAAGGCGCTCACACGCTTATCAGAACAAGTGGCGGTACCATCTACGGATAGGGCCGTACTTAAGGAGCCAGCTGATAGGAGGCTGAAAAATATCCTAAAAAGTATACACACACATGCTGGTGTTATACTGCGACCAGCGATCGCCTCAGCCTGGATGTGCAGAGCTGAGGTGGCTTGGTCGGATTCCCTGACTAAAAATATTGATACCTTTGACAGGGACAGTATTTTATTGACTATAGAGCATTTAAAGGATGCATTTCTATATATGCGAGATGCGCAGAGGGATATTTGCACTCTGGCATCAAGAGTAAATGCGATGTCCATATCTGCAAGAAGATGTTTATGGACACGACAGTGGTCAGGTGATGCAGATTCCAAACGGCACAAAGATGTATTGCCGTATAAAGGGGAGGAGTTATTTGGGGTCAGTCCATGGGACCTGGTGGCCAGGGCAACTGCTGGAAAATCCACCGTTTTTTACCCTAAGTCAAATCTCTGCAGAAAAAGACACCGTCTTTTCAGCCTCAGTCCTTTCGTCCCTATAAGAGTCATATCTGCCCAGGGATAGAGGAAAGGGAAGAAGACTGCAGCAGGCAGCCCATTCCCAGGAACAGAAGCCCTCCACCGCTTCTACCAAGTTCTCAGCATGACGCTGGGACCGTACAGGACCCCTGGATCCTACAAGTAGTATCCAAGGGGTACAGATTGGAATGTCGAGAGGTTTCCCCCCTCGCAGGTTCCTGTAGTCTGCTGTACCAATGTCTCCCTCCGACAGGGAGGCAGTATTGAAAACAATTCACAAGCTGTATTCCCAGCAGGTGATAATAAAATTACCCCTCCGACAACAAGGAAAGGGGTATTACTCCACACTATAGGGTGGTACTGAAGGCTAGGTGAGACCTATTCTAAATCTGAAAAATTTGAACACTTACAAGGGTTCAAATCCAGATGGAGTCACTCAGAGCAGTGATAGCAAAGAACAAGGGGACTATATGGTGTCCCGGGACATCAGGGATGCTTACCTCCATGTCCCAAAATTTGCCTTTTCTCACCAAGGGTACCTCAGGTTCGTGGTACAGAACTGTCACTATCAGTTTCAAGACGATGCCGTTGGATTGTCCAAGGCACCCCGGGTCCTTACCAAGGTAATGACCGAAAGGAGGATTCGTCTTCAAAGAAAATGGACGACCTCCTGATAAGAACAAGGTCCAGAGAACAGTTGGAGGTCGGAGTAGCACTATCTCAAGTAGTTCTACGACAGCACGGGTGGATTCTAAATATTCCAAAACCGCAGTTGTTCCGACGACACGTCTGCTGGTCCTAGGGATGATTCTGGACACAGTCCAGGAAAGGGTGTTTCTCCCAGAGGAGAAAGCCAGGGAGTTATCCAAGCTAATCGGGATCCTCCTAAAACCAGGAAAAGTGTCAGTGCATCATTGCACAAGAGTCCTGGTAAAAATGGTGGCTTATTACGAAGCGCTTCCATTCGGCAGATTTCACGCAAGAACTCTTCAGTGGGATCTGCTGGACAAATGGTCCGGATCGCATCTTCAGATGCATCAGCGGATAACCCTATATCCAAGGACAAGGGTGTCTCTCCTGTGGTGATTACAGAGTGCTCATCTTCTAGAGGGCCGCAGATTCGGCATTCAGGATTGGATGCTCGTGACCACGGAGGCCAGCCTGAGAGGCTGGGGAGCAGTCACACAAGGAGTGTGATCAAGTCTGGAGAATTCTCTCCACATAAATATACTGGAGCTAAGAGCAAATTTATAATGCTCTAAGCTTAGCAAGACCTCTGCTTCAAGGTCAGCCGGTATTGATCCAGTGGGATAACATCACGGCAGTCGCCCACGTAAACAGAAAGGGCGGCACAAGAAGCAGGAGGGCAGTGGCAAAACTGCAAGGATTTTTCGCTAGGCGGAAAATCATGTGATAGCACTGTCAGCAGTGTTCATTCCGGGAGTGGACGACTGGGAAGCAGACTTCCTCAGCAGGCACGACCTCCACCCGGGAGAGTGGGAACTTCATCGGGAAATTTTCCGCATGATTGTGAACCGTTGGGAAAGACCAAAGGTGGACATGATGGCGTCCCGCCCGAACAAAAAAAAATGGGACAGGTATTGCGCCAGGTCACGAGACCTTCAGGCGATAGCTGTGGACGTCCTGGTAACACCGTGGGTGTAACAGTCGGTGTATGTGTTCCCTCCTCTGCTTTTCATAACCAAGGTATTGAGAATTATAAGACATAGAGGAGTAAGAACTATACTCGTGGCTCCGGATTGGCCAAGAGGGACTTGGTAACCGGAACTTCAAGAGATGCTCACAGAGGACTAATGGCCTCGGGAGCTAAGAAGGGATTTGCTTTCAGCAAGTACCATGTCTGTTCCAAGAGGAACCGTGGCATCGGCCTTTAAGAAAGGACCTGCTCCAGCAGGGACCTTGTCTGTCCCAAGACTTACCGCAACTGCGTTTGACGGCAGGGCGGTTTGAACGCCGGATCCTAAGGGAAAAGGCATTCCGGAAGAGGTCATACCTACCCTGGTCAAAGCCAGGAAGGAAGTGACCGCACAACGTTATCACCACATGTGGTAAAAATATGTTGCGTGGGTGAGGCCAGGAAGGCCCCACGAAAAAATTTCAACTAGGTCGATTTCTGCACTTCCTGCAAACAGGAGTGTCTATGAGCCTCAAATTGGGGTCCATTAAGGTTCAAGTTTCGGCCCTATAGATTTTCTTCCAGAAAGAATTGGCTTCAGTTCCTGAAGTCCAGACGTTTGTCAAGGGAGTATTGCCTTGTGTGCCTCCAGTGGCACCGTGGGATCTCAACGTAGTGTTGGGATTCCTCAAATCATATTGGTTTGAACCACTCAAATCTGTGGATTTGAAATATCTCACATGGAAAGTGACCATGCTGTTGGCCCTGGCCTCGGCCAGGCGATTGTCAAAATTGGCGGCTTTGTCTTACAAAAGCCCATATTTGATTTTCCATTCGGACAGGGCAGAACTGCGGACTCGTCCCCAGTTTCTTCCTAAGGTGGTGTCAGCGTTTCACCTGAAACAACCTATTGTGGTGCCTGCGGCTACTAGGGACTTGGAGGACTCCAAGTTGCTAGACGTTGTCAGGGCCCTGAAAATATATATATATATATAATTCCAGGACGGCTGGAGTCAGAAAGTCTGACTTGCTGTTTATATTGTAGGCACCCAAAAAGCTGGGTGCTCCTGCTTCTAAGCAGACTATTGCTCGTTGGATTTGTAGTACAATTCAGCTTGCACATTCTGTGGCAGGCCTGCCACAGCCAAAATCTGTAAATGCCCATTCCACAAGGAAGGTGGGCTCATCTTGGGCGGCTGCCCGAGGGGTCTCGGCTTTACAACTTTGCCGAGCAGCTACTTGGTCAGGGGCAAACACGTTTGCTAAATTCTACAAATTTGATACCCTGGCTGAGGAGGACCTGGAGTTCTCTCATTCGGTGCTGCAGAGTCATCCGCACTCTCCCGCCCGTTTGGGAGCTTTGGTATAATCCCCATGGTCCTGACGGAGTCCCCAGCATCCACTAGGACGTTAGAGAAAATAAGATTTTACTTACCGATAAATCTATTTCTCATAGTCCGTAGTGGATGCTGGGCGCCCATCCCAAGTCTGCATTACTTGTACATAGTTATTGTTACAAAAAAATCGGGTTATTATTGTTGTGAGCCATCTTTTTTAGAGGCTACTTCATTGTTATCATACTGTTAACTGGGTTCAAATCACAAGTTGTACGGTGTGATTGGTGTGGCTGGTATGAGTCTTACCCGGGATTCAAGATCCTTCCTTATTGTGTACGCTCGTCCGGGCACAGTACCTAACTGAGGCTTGGAGGAGGGTCATAGGGGGAGGAGCCAGTACACACCATGTGATCCTAAAAGCTTGCTTTTGTGCCCTGTCTCCTGCGGAGCCGCTATTCCCCATGGTCCTGACGGAGTCCCCAGCATCCACTACGGACTATGAGAAATAGATTTATCGGTAAGTAAAATCTTATTTTCTCTGACGTCCTAGTGGATGCTGGGGACTCCGTCAGGACCATGGGGAATAGCGGCTCCGCAGGAGACAGGGCACAAAATTTAAAAGTTTGACCACTAGGTGGTGTGTACTGGCTCCTCCCCCTATGACCCTCCTCCAAGCCTCAGTTAGGTTTTTGTGCCCGTCCGAGCAGGGTGCAATCTAGGTGGCTCTCATAAAGAGCTCCTTAGAGTAAAAGTTTTGATGGTTTTATTATTTTCAGTGAGTCCTGCTGGCAACAGGCTCACTGCAACGAGGGACCTAGGGGAGAAGAAGTGAACTCACCTGCGTGCAGGATGGATTTGCTTCTTAGGCTACTGGACACTAGCTCCAGAGGGACGATCACAGGTACAGCCTGGATGGGTCACCGGAGCCGCGCCGCCGACCCCCTTGCAGATGCCGAAGTAAGAAGAGGTCCAGAAACCGGCGGCTGAAGGCTTTTCAGTCTTCATGAGGTAGCGCACAGCACTGCAGCTGTGCGCCATTGCGCTCAGGCACACTTCACACCGGCGGTCACTGAGGGTGCAGGGCGCTGGGGGGGGCTCCCTGGGCAGCAATGTTAATACCTTTCTGGCTAAAAAGAATACATCACATATAGTCCATGAGGCTATATGGATTTATTTCACCCCTGCCAGGTCTCAGAAAAACCGGGAGAAGAGCCCGCCGGAATAGGGGGCGGGGCCTATCTCCTCAGCACACAGCGCCATTTTCCTACACAGCTCCGCTGCTAGGAAGGCTCCCAGGCTCTCCCCTGCACTGCACTACAGAAACAGGGTAAAAAACAGAGAGGGGGGCATTTTTTTCGCGATATTATATATATTTAAGCAGCTATAAGGAAACAACACTTATATAAGGTTGTTCCTATATAATTATAGCGCTTTGGTGTGTGCTGGCAAACTCTCCCTCTGTCTCCCCAAAGGGCTAGTGGGGTCCTGTCTTCTATCAGAGCATTCCCTGTGTGTCTGCTGTGTGTCGGTACGTGTGTGTCGACATGTATGAGGACGATGTTGGTGTGGAGGCGGAGCAATTGCCGGTAATGGTGATGTCACCCCCTAGGGAGTCGACACCGGAATGGATGGCTTTGTTTATGGAATTACGTGATAATGTCAGCACGCTGCAAAAGTCGGTTGACGACATGAGACGACCGGCAAACCAGTTAGTACCTGTACAGGCGTCTCAAACACCGTCAGGGGCTGTAAAACGCCCTTTGCCTCAGTCGGTCGACACAGACCCAGACACGGACACCGAATCTAGTGTCGACGGTGAAGAAACGAACGTATTTTCCAGTAGGGCCACACGTTATATGATCACGGCAATGAAGGAGGCTTTGCATATCTCTGATACTGCAAGTACCACAAAAAGGGGTATTATGTGGGGTCTGAAAAAACTACCTGTAGTTTTTCCTGAATCAGAGGAATTGAATGACGTGTGTGATGAAGCGTGGGTTACCTCTGATAAAAAACTGCTAATTTCAAAGAAGTTATTGGCGTTATACCCTTTCCCGCCAGAGGTTAGGGCGCGCTGGGAAACACCCCCTAGGGTGGACAAGGCGCTCACACGTTTATCCAAACAAGTGGCGTTACCGTCTCCTGATACGGCCGCCCTCAAGGATCCAGCTGATAGGAGGCTGGAAAATACTCTAAAAAGTATATACACACATACTGGTGTTATACTGCGACCAGCAATCGCCTCAGCCTGGATGTGCAGTGCTGGGGTGGCTTGGTCGGATTCCCTGACTGAAAATATTGATACCCTGGATAGGGACAGTATTTTATTGACTATAGAGCAATTAAAGGATGCATTCCTTTATATGCGAGATGCACAGAGGGATATCTGCACTCTGGCATCAAGAGTAAGTGCGATGTCCATATCTGCCAGAAGAAGTCTATGGACACGACAGTGGTCAGGCGATGCGGATTCCAAACGGCATATGGAAGTATTGCCGTATAAAGGGGAGGAATTATTTGGGGTCGGTCTATCGGATTTGGTAGCCACGGCAACAGCCGGGAAGTCCACCTTTTTACCTCAAGTCCCCTCCCAGCAGAAAAAGACGCAGTCTTTTCAGCCGCAGTCCTTTCGTTCCTATAAGAACAAGCGAGCAAAAGGACATTCATATTTGCCCCGAGGCAAAGGAAAGGGTAAGAGACTGCAGCAAGCAGCCCCTTCCCAGGAGCAGAAGTCCTCCCCGGCTTCTGCAAAGGCCTCAGCATGACGCTGGGACCTTACAAGCGGACTCAGGGGCGGTGGGGGGTCGCCTCAAGAATTTCAGCGCACAGTGGGCTCACTCGCAGGTGGACCCCTGGATCCTGCAGGTAGTATCTCAGGGTTACAGGTTGGAATTCGAGAAGTCTCCCCCTCGCCGGTTCCTAAAATCTGCTTTGCCAACGTCTCCCTCAGACAGGGCGACGGTATTGGAAGCCATTCACAAGCTGTATTCTCAGCAGGTGATAATCAAGGTACCCCTTCTACAACAGGGAAAGGGGTATTACTCCACGCTATTTGTGGTACCGAAGCCGGACGGCTCGGTAAGACCTATTCTAAATCTGAAATCTCTGAACCTGTACATACAAAAATTCAAGTTCAAGATGGAGTCACTCAGAGCAGTGATAGCGAATCTGGAAGAAGGGGATTTTATGGTGTCCTTGGACATCAAGGATGCTTACCTTCATGTCCCAATTTGCCCTTCACACCAAGGGTACCTCAGGTTCGTGGTACAAAACTGTCATCAGTTTCAGACGCTGCCGTTTGGATTGTCCACGGCACCCAGGGTCTTTACCAAGGTAATGGCCGAAATGATGATCCTTCTTCGAAGAGAAGGCGTATTAATTATCCCTTACTTGGACGATCTCCTGATAAGGGCAAGATCCAGAGAACAGCTGGAGGTCGGAGTAGCACTAACTCAAGTAGTGCTCCAACAGCACGGGTGGATTCTGAATTTTCCAAAATCCCAACTGATCCCGACGACACGTCTGCTGTTCCTAGGGATGATTCTGGACACTGTTCAGAAAAAGGTATTTCTTCCGGAGGAGAAAGCCAGGGAGTTATCCGAACTCGTCAGGAACCTCCTAAAACCAGGGACAGTGTCTGTGCATCAATGCACAAGAGTCCTGGGAAAAATGGTGGCTTCTTACGAAGCGATTCCATTCGGCAGATTCCATGCACGAATTTTTCAGTGGGATCTGCTAGACAAATGGTCCGGATCGCATCTGCAGATGCATCAGCGGATAAAATTGTCGACAAGGACAAGGGTCTCTCTGCTATGGTGGTTGCAGAGTGCTCATCTGTTAGAGGGCCGCAGATTCGGCATACAGAACTGGGTCCTAGTGACCACGGATGCCAGCCTGAGAGGCTGGGGAGCGGTCACACAAGGAAGAAACTTCCAGGGTGTGTGGTCAAGCCTGGAAACGTCTCTTCACATAAATATACTGGAACTAAGAGCAATCTACAATGCTCTAAGCCTGGCAAAACCTCTGCTTCAGGGTCAGCCGGTGTTGATCCTGTCGGACAACATCACGGCAGTCGCCCACGTAAACAGACAGGGCGGCACAAGAAGCAGGAGGGCAATGGCAGAAGCTGCAAGGATTCTTCGCTGGGCGGAAAATCATGTGATAGCACTGTCAGCAGTGTTCATCCCGGGAGTGGACAACTGGGAAGCAGACTTCCTCAGCAGACACGATCTTCACCCGGGAGAGTGGGGACTTCATCCAGAAGTCTTCCACATGATTGTAGTCCATTGGGAAAGACCAATGGTGGACATGATGGCGTCCCGCCTCAACAAAAAACTGGACAGGTATTGCGCCAGGTCAAGAGACCCTCAGGCAATAGCTGTGGACGCTCTGGTAACACCATGGGTGTACCAGTCAGTGTATGTGTTCCCTCCTCTGCCTCTCATACCCAAGGTACTGAGAATTATACGGCAAAGGGGAGTAAGAACGATACTAGTGGCTCCGGACTGGCCAAGAAGGACTTGGTACCCGGAACTTCAGGAGATGCTCACGGAAGATCCGTGGCCTCTACCTCTAAGAAGGGATCTGCTTCAGCAGGGACCGTGTCTATTCCAAGACTTACCGCGGCTGCGTTTGACGGCATGGCGGTTGAACGCCGGATCCTAAGGGAAAAAGGCATTCCAGAAGAGGTCATCCCTACCCTGGTCAAAGCCAGGAAGGAGGTGACTGCACAACATTATCACCGCATTTGGAGAAAATATGTTGCATGGTGTGAGGCCAGGAAGGCCCCGACAGAGGAATTTCAACTGGGTCGATTCCTACATTTCCTGCAAACAGGATTATCTATGGGCCTCAAATTAGGGTCCATTAAGGTTCAAATTTCGGCCCTGTCGATTTTCTTCCAGAAAGAATTGGCTTCAGTTCCTGAAGTCCAGACTTTTGTAAAAGGAGTACTACATATACAGCCCCCGGTTGTGCCCCCAGTGGCACCGTGGGATCTCAATGTAGTTTTGGATTTTCTCAAATCCCATTGGTTTGAGCCACTCAAATCGGTAGATTTGAAATATCTTACATGGAAAGTAACCATGCTACTGGCCCTGGCTTCAGCCAGGAGAGTGTCGGAATTGGCGGCTTTATCGTATAAAACCCCATATCTGATTTTCCATTCGGACAGGGCAGAATTGAGGACGCGTCCTCATTTTCTGCCTAAGGTGGTATCAGCGTTTCACCTGAACCAGCCTATTGTGGTGCCTGCGGCTACTAGCGATTTGGAGGATTCCAAGTTGCTGGACGTTGTCAGAGCATTGAAAATATATATTTCAAGGACGGCTGGAGTCAGAAAATCTGACTCGCTGTTTATACTGTATGCACCCAACAAGCTGGGTGCTCCTGCTTCTAAGCAGACGATTGCTCGTTGGATTTGTAGCACAATTCAACTGGCACATTCTGTGGCAGGCCTGCCACAGCCTAAATCTGTCAATGCCCACTCCACAAGGAAGGTGGGCTCATCTTGGGCGGCTGCCCGAGGGGTCTCGGCATTACAACTCTGCCGAGCAGCTACGTGGTCAGGGGAGAACACGTTTGTAAAATTCTACAAATTTGATACCCTGGCTAAGGAGGACCTGGAGTTCTCTCATTCGGTGCTGCAGAGTCATCCGCACTCTCCCGCCCGTTTGGGAGCTTTGGTATAATCCCCATGGTCCTGACGGAGTCCCCAGCATCCACTAGGACGTCAGAGAAAATAAGAATTTACTCACCGGTAATTCTATTTCTCGTAGTCCGTAGTGGATGCTGGGCGCCCATCCCAAGTGCGGATTGTCTGCAATACTTGTACATAGTTATTGTTACAAAAAAATCGGGTTGTTTATTGTTGTGAGCCATCTTTTCAGAGGCTCCTACGTTATCATACTGTTAACTGGGTTCAGATCACAAGTTGTACGGTGTGATTGGTGTGGCTGGTATGAGTCTTACCCGGGATTCAAAATCCTTCCTTATTGTGTACGCTCGTCCGGGCACAGTACATACATACATACATACATACATACATACATACATACATACATACAGTGGTCGAAGTGGAAATTTTGAAGTGGGGGTATGCAAAAGTCAAGGCCGTAATTATGCGCGCGCCGAAGGCATGCACGCTCCAGAAAAGGGGGCGTGGTCACACAAAAGGGGGCGTGGTCACACAAAAGGGGGCGTTTTCAGTGCAGTAGAACCCCTTATACTATCTAGTACTGGTGCCCCTTTCACCTTATAGCACACGGTACGAGACAAAATTCACATTGTAGCACACTGAATGAGCCAATACTCGCATTGTAGCACACTGAATGAGCCGAAATTCACATTGCAGCACACTGAATGAGCTGAAATTAACATTGCAGCACACTGAATGAGCTGAAATTCACATTGCAGCACACTGAATGAGCTGAAATGCACATTGCAGCACACTGAATGAGCCGAAATGCACATTGCAGCACACTGAATGAGCCGAAATTCACATTGCAGCACACTGAATGAGCCGAAATTCACATTGCAGCACACTGAATGAGCCGAAATTCACATTGCAGCACACTGAATGAGCCGAAATTCACATTGCAGCACACTGAATGAGCCGAAATTCGCATTGCAGCACACTGAATGAGCCGTTGTAGCCCACTGAATGAGCAGAAATTCACATTTTAGCCCACTGAATGAGACAAAATTCACATTGTAGCACACTAAATGAGCCGAAATTCACATTGTAGCACACTGAATGAGCTGAAATTGTGACGACAGGGAGAGAGAGACGAGAGTGACAGTGACGACACGGAGAGAGAGTGACAGTGACAACACGGAGAGAGAGTGACAGTGACGACACGGAGAGAGAGTGACAGTGACGACACGGAGAGAGAGTGACAGTGACGACACGGAGAGAGAGTGACAGTGACGACACGGAGAGAGAGTGACAGTGACGGCAGGGAGAGAGAGTGACGACAGTGACGGCAGGGAGAGAGAGTGACGACAGTGACGGCAGGGAGAGAGAGTGACGACAGTGACGGCAGGGAGAGAGAGTGACAGTAGGGACAGGGACGGTAACGACAGGGAGAGAGGTGACAGCAGGGGAACATTACCTCATTTGTTGCTGGTGGCTGGCAGCGGTGAGCGGTGGGCTGCTTGCGGCAGCGTGCGGTGGGTGGCTGGCAGCGGGGCGGCTGTAAGCTAATACAGCGCTCTACAGACAGGGGGAGAGAGTGACGACAAGGAGAGAGAGTGATGGAGAGAGTGACGACGGAGAGAGAGTGTGACAGTAGGGACAGGGATGGTAACGACAGGGAGAGAGGTGACAGCAGGGGAACATTACCTCATTTGTTGCTGGTGGCTGGCAGCGGTGAGCGGTGGGCTGCTGGCGGCGGGTCGGCTGTAAGCTAATACAGCACTCTACAGACGGGGGGGGGAGTGATGACAGGGAGAGAGAGTGACGACAGTGACGGCAGGGAGAGAGAGTGACAGTAGGGACAGGGACGGTAACGACAGGGAGAGAGGTGACAGCAGGGGAACATTACCTCATTTGTTGCTGGTGGCTGGCAGCAGTGAGCGGTGGGCTGCTTGCGGCAGCGTGCGGTGGGTGGCTGGCAGCGGGGCGGCTGTAAGCTAATACAGCGCTCTACAGACAGGGAGAGAGAGTGACGACAAGGAGAGAGAGTGATGGAGAGAGTGACGACGGAGAGAGAGTGTGACAGTAGGGACAGGGATGGTAACGACAGGGAGAGAGGTGACAGCAGGGGAACATTACCTCATTTGTTGCTGGTGGCTGGCAGCGGTGAGCGGTGGGCTGCTGGCGGCGGGTCGGCTGTAAGCTAATACAGCACTCTACAGACGGGGGGGGGAGTGATGACAGGGAGAGAGGGTGACGACAGGGAGAGAGAGTGACGGAGAGAGTGACGACGGAGAGAGTGACGACAGTGATGACAGGGAGAGAGAGTGACGACAGGGAGAGAGAGTGACAGTAGGGACAGGGATGGTAATGACAGGGAGAGAGGTGACAGCAGGGGAACATTACCTCATTTGTTGCTGGTGGCGGTGAGCGGTGGGCTGCTGGCGACAGCGTGCGGTGGGCGGCTGTGAGCTAATACAGCGCTCTACACAGCCACCGGCCGCCGCGCAGGGACAGGGAGCACCATGTGCAGCAGGATGACCACTTCCCTCGCCTCCTGCTGCACTTTCAGTTCCGCATTTCCGGGTCAGTGGAAGAAGTGGCAGTATACCGCCCCACTTCGGCCACTGTGTGTGTGTGTGTATGTGTATATATATATATATATATATATAAGTATGGAGAGAGAGAGATATAGAGGAGATATACAGGACTCTAGCAGAATAAAATGTGTGAAATTGGAGGATTTTTTTTAACTTAAAATGGGTCCAATCTGGCTGGTTGGAATGAAAATCTGGTAATGTAAGGGGGCAAATAACAATCAACTATTTTCTACCAGACACTGTAAAATGGACAAAAACTTTTGTTCAGACAAACTGTTTAAATCTGTGTGTGGTGGTGGGGGTGGTAGTTTTCTAGTTTTCCAGTGTTTGGGAGCAGATGGTCATTTGCTCCCTTACGTTACCAGATTTTCAATACAACCAGCCAGATTGGACAGACCGTCTGATAGATAATTGAGTAGTGTATGCCCAGCTTTAAGTTTTATCCACTGGTATGGCCAAAATTGCATGTGGTTTTTGGGTTTGCAGACCGCCACATATCGGATACGTGTTGTGTTTTTGTTATGGGTTTTTTTTTTTTTATAACTCCGCCTTGAAAACGCAGGATAGTTTGGATCAGAGATTGCATCCGATGTGTATGGTATGCAGGTCACATACCAAATTGTACCATAGTAAATAGATTGCCAGCAGGGGGTCCATTGTCTGATTTGCAACTTTCGAGCCTTAGCTATAGAGGTGTGGCTGATTTCTATTACAATATTTGCTAATCATATTAATATTTTAATTCAACAAAAGTTCTCATTGCTTTGATAGCTTGCAGATTACTAGACACTCGCTCACTTGTCATATAGACTACGTGACGTCCATGACAGGGAGTGAGTGTTCTATTCATATATTCAAAGTATAACGCTTGTTGTATGATCCCGCTTCATTAACATCGGGGAGAATGATCAGACTCAGTAGCTTCTACACTGCTCACCTGTAATGTAGGTATCTCAAGATGTGCTGGCGATAAAATCACGTTAATGACTCCTCCGTATTGCTTAGTGTCAGGATGTGCCCTGTTTTGTGTGCACATTAAGACTCTCCCTAAATTATGAACACAGTTGACAAACTCCTATTTGCTGAACATAAATCTTTTACTCTCCTTTGAAAGCATGTTAATTGCCACTGATGTCAGGGAGGTAAAGAATCAGACCTTACACATAGGACTCACTTCTCCTTTGAATGCTGTGAGTTAATAGTACAGATGGCACGGAGTAGTCGTCTGCTCTGCCTGTATTATGATTACCAACTGTGGATCTTAGCTGGGTAATCTCAACATCAAAGAACGCGGCCTCTGTCCTAGGGCTGCTTCTGGTCCGAGGTGCACAGGCCGGGTGACTAGATCTAACTGGAATGTATGTGAACACTAGGGTTGGCAATAGCCCCTTTCTATCATTAACACACCCGCACCAGTTTTGGATGAGTCGTCCCATTTTTCTCAATCTCCTTGGCCCTTGGTTTCAACTCTTGGCAAATAAGTTCCATTTGCACTCGTTTGCCATTAGCTTAACCTCCCTTTCCATCTTTTCCATCTGAGTAGAGGGGAAAGAAGCGTCTTGTTTCAGTAGCTGGCACCTATCCAGGTGTCAGAACTTCAGGCAGTGCCACGCTGCACATCTGCAGCAATCTGCGAGACACACTGATAAGATCAGCAACTTTAGGTGATGGCATGGTTTCAAGTTAACCAAGCATGACCCGAAGCTTCCACTTCAATGTGGAACGAAGCTGCCTCAGCCCTGACAGCGCCTTGAAGAAGGAAATTTATCTTTCTGTAATTGCCTATGCTCCGAAGTCTCCCCACAGCCCCCTCCCTCTAATTCTGGAAGATAATTATATCAAATGTAAAAAATGTGTGAATGTATGGATGAGCTCTCGGAGCACAGAAAGTATGTGGTGAGCACAGATACGTGATCTCCAGGAGACCCTCTGAGAGTACTATGTAATTGTGTTAGTCTCTCTCTTCCTGCTGCCACTTTTGAAACGTAACATTCTTGTCTAGTTTCGGGGGCTTCTTATACACAAAGCGCTTGATGAGTTTAGCAATCACTTGAGATCTGCCAGTAGTCTGTTTTACTTTTTACAGCTTGTTTGCCAACCTATTGCTTCAGCCTTGTGTCAGTGGTTTCGGTAAAACAGCTGTCTCCGTACACTGAACCTATGTTGTCCCGAAGGAGCAGTCTGCATCCGCTATGTACTAACACCGCTTTGTTTTATACATTTACACTGGGGCATTTACCTAAAACACTAACACTGGTAGAACCATCAGGAAAATGGGCAAGTGTCGCATATAGGGGGTATTTATCAAAGCATGGAGAATGATAAAATGGAGAGCGATAAAGCACTGACCAATCCGCTTCTGTCATTTTACAGACAATGGGTTTTATTCAATTCTAGTCGGAACTTCCTTCTAGTTGAAAGATGGCAGATTCTGACTTTTTTAGGTCGAACCATAATTTGACCTGTTCAATAGGGCTGCCGTTTTTCTGACTTGTCGGAAAATACGTGGCCGCCGATCCATGTGTTTTGTCGGTTTTTGGTCCGTTTTCCACAATGTTAATCCAACTTTCAAAAAAGTTGGATTGACATTGTCGGAAATGGCCAAAACCTGTCGGATTTTGCCTCAAATTGAATACTGAACTGTCAGATCCTTTCTATCCGACATCAATTGAATAGACCCCTATGGGGCAAATTTATCAGCGAGTGATATTTTTGTCATCACTCGTTACGAATGATATATGTTGCTGCAGTCAATCGGCTTCTGTCAATTTTCAAACACATGACAATAGCTGATTGGCTGGAGCACCATTAATCATTTGTAACGAGGGATAACAAGAATATCACTTGTTGATAAATGTGCCCCTATGTTTAAAAAAGGACAGGAGATGATTGGTTAGTGCTTTATCTCCCTCCATGTTTTGATTAAATACCCCCCATATCATTTATAGTGCACCCTCATCTCGCCCAAAAATAAGCAGCGTTATTAGGAACTTAGATGCTTGTTTGAATATAAATGAGCGGCTTCCAGGTGTGATGATCAGCGATGTTGGTGAATAAGTACATTGAATGTTAGGGATGTCGCTAGTTTCCAGAGAATCAGTGGTAAATAGGTGACATGCCTAACACTGCGTAGACAGCTGGCACATCTTGTAATCTTGGTGCCAGTCAGTATAGGATAAGAATTCAAAGATCATAGAATAGAATGTAGTTGAAATGTGGAGTCTGTGTAGCATCCTCCAGGTGTGTGGTATTACTATTATGTATGTGCTTATGTATATCCGGGCATTGGCTGTATAGTCATTACTTGACTGTATGTATTTTTAGCATGAACTCCTAGTGACATCTCGTTTGATTGCACACCATGGTCTTGTAACTTTATAAGAGCTTTGTTTTCATACCAGTTTCACACAGGCATCACTACACCATCCCCAGAGGGTTCCTCTGCTTCCTACCTGCGGACGTGCTGTCGCCCTGCACACCCAGCTCCCGCAGTAAACTTCCTGTGTTAGACGCCCTCATATTTTTTTCCTCTGCCCTTCATAGCCCAAGCTGTTTGTGTTTTCCAGACCATCTTCAAATCATCCCCCAAAATCCCCTCCTCACAGCATTTTTTCCTCATTACTAAACAAGATATATCTGTCCTCTCTGGAGAAGTTGTTTAGTTGCAGGCTGTGGACTCCCCAGCTGGGTGCTGTATGTCTGGACCGTGGACAGAGTAAGCATTTGTGGGGAGGGCACAGCTCTCCCACGCTGACCCCAGAGGAGTGTGTTCCACTGCTGCTGCTGCACGGACATGTACAAGTCTGGCAGCGATCAGGAGGGTCTGTTAACCCTTTCCCCACCAGAACTCCCTCTGGACACATCACCCCAGTCTCTCTGTAGTTCACAACTGTAAAGTCCATTGTAAGATGTGTTATTTCCAGGGTTGGCTGTGCATCCTACTGTAAGACATGCCAACTTAAAGCAATGTAATATCTTAACAGTGGCCGAGGAGCGCAGTGTAGCAGTATACTGGTCACATGCGGTCCCCGAAGTGTCAGTTTAGCTCCCATGAGTAGAAGACTTCAGGGAGCAAATGCTTGTATGTGGATTTGTTAACTGTTTGCAGACATTAAAAGTAAAAATGTACACAAGTAGCACAAGCTTAAGCTGTCATTTCCATGAAAACAAAGTAAAGCGTAATTTTATTTCTATTTCCCGAATAGCTTGGATTTTGTGTAGATTACACATGGTTCTATTATAGTTTCTCTAACGTCCTAAGTGGATGCTGGGGACTCCGTCAGGACCATGGGGTTTAGCGGCTCCGCAGGAGACAGGGCACAATAATAAAAGCTTTAGGATCAGGTGGTGTGCACTGGCTCCTCCCCCTATGACCCTCCTCCAAGCCTCAGTTAGATCTTTGTGCCCGGCCGAGAAGGGTGCAATCTAGGTGGCTCTCCTGAGCTGCTTAGAATAAAAGTTTAAGTTAGGTTTTTTATTTTCAGTGAGTCCTGCTGGCAACAGGCTCACTGCTACGAGGGACTTAGGGGAGAGAAGTAAACTCACCTGCGTGCAGGATGGATTTGCTTCTTAGGCTACTGGACACCATTAGCTCCAGAGGGAGTCGGAACACAGGTCTCACCCTGGGGTTCGTCCCGGAGCCGTGCCGCCGACCCCCCTTGCAGATGCCGAAGTTGAAGAGGTCCAGAGGTCCAGAAACAGGCGGCAGAAGACTTTCAGTCTTCATAAGGTAGCGCACAGCACTGCAGCTGTGCGCCATTGTTGTCAGCACACTTCATACCAGCGGTCACTGAGGGTGCAGGGCGCTGGGGGGGGCGCCCTGGGCAGCAATGTATTATACCTTTTTTATGGCTAAAATACATCACATATAGCCCTTGAGGCTATATGGATGTATTTAACCCCTGCCAGATCTCACAAACTCCGGGAGAAGAGCCCGCCGTTTTAGGGGGCGGGGCCTATTCTGCTCAGCACACGGCGCCATTTTCCTGCTCAGCTCTGCTGTGAGGAAGGCTCCCAGGCTCTCCCCTGCACTGCACTACAGAAACAGGGTTAAAACAGAGAGGGGGGGCACTTATTTGGCGATATGATTACATATGTGAAAATGCTATAAGGGAAAACACTTGTATAAGGGGTTGTCCCTGTATAATTATAGCGTTTTTGGTGTGTGCTGGCAAACTCTCCCTCTGTCTCCCCAAAGGGCTAGTGGGGTCCTGTCCTCTATCAGAGCATTCCCTGTGTGTGTGCTGTGTGTCGGTACGTGTGTGTCGACATGTAGGAGGACGATGTTGGTGAGGAGGCGGAGCAAATTGCCTGTATTGGTGATGTCACTCTCTAGGGAGTCGACACCGGAATGTATGGCTTATTTAGGAATTACGTGATAATGTCAACACGATGCAAGGTCGGTTGACGACATGAGACGGCCGGCAAACAAATTAGTAC
Source organism: Pseudophryne corroboree (assembly GCF_028390025.1). Lineage (NCBI taxonomy): Eukaryota > Metazoa > Chordata > Amphibia > Anura > Myobatrachidae > Pseudophryne > Pseudophryne corroboree. The sequence goes on along the minus strand of NC_086445.1, from coordinate 916,003,933 downwards.
CTGTCCAGGCGTCTCAGACACCGTCAGGGGCTTGTAAAAACGCCCATTTACCTCAGTCGGACACTGACTTCAGTGTCGACGGTGAAGAAACAAACGTATTTTCCTTTAGGGCCACACGTTACATGTTAAGGGCAATGAAGGAGGTGTTACATATTTCTGATACTACAAGTACCACAAATAAGGGTATTATGTAGGGTGGGAATAATCTACTTGTAGTTTTTCCTGAATCAGATAAATTAAAGTGTGTGATGATACGTGGGTTTCCTCCGATAGAAAATTATTGGAGGTATACCTTTTCCCGCCAGAAGTGAGGGCGAGTTGGGAAACACACCTTAGGGTGGATAAGGCTCTCACACGCTTATAAAAACAAGTGGCGTTACCGTCTCCAGATACGGCCGCCCTCAAAGAGCCAGCTGATAGGAAGCTGAAAAATATCCTAAAAAGTATATACACACATACTGGTGTTATACTACGACCAGCAATCGCCTCAGCCTGGATGTGCAGCGCTGGGGGGGCTTGGTCGGATTTCCTGACTGAAAATATTGATACCCTTGACAGGAACAATATTTTATTGACTATAGAGCATTTTAAGGATGCATTTCTATATATGCGAGATGCGCAGAGGGATATTTGCATTCTGGCATCAAGAGTAGATGTGATGTCCATATCTGCCAGACGATGTTTATAGACACGACAGTGGTCAGGTGATGCAGATTCCAGACGGCACATGGAAGTATTGCCGTATAAAGGGGCGGTCCATCGGACCTGGTGGCCATGGCAACAGCTGGAAAATCCACTTTTGTTACCCCAAGTCACATCTCAGCAGAAAAGGACACAGTCTTTTCAGTCTCAGTCCTTTCGTACCCATAAAGGCAGGCGGGCAAAAGGCCAGTCATATCTGCCCAGGGTTAGAGGAAAGGGAAGAAGACTGCAGCAGGCAGCCCATTCCCAGGAACAGAAGTCCTCCACAGCTTCTGCCAAGTCCGCAGCATGACGCTGGGGCCATACAAGCGGACTCAGGTGCGGTGGGGGGTCATCTCAAGAGTTTCAGCACGCAGTGGGCTCACTCGCAAGTGGACTCCTGGATCCTACACGTAGTATCCCAGGTGTACATTGGAAATTCGAGACGTCTTCCCCTCACAAGTTCCTGAAGTCTGCTTTACCAACGTCTCCCTCCGACAGGGAGGCAGTATTGGAAAAAAATTCACAGGCTGTATTCCCAGCAGGTGATAATCAAAGTACCCCTCCTACAACAAGGGAAGGGGTATTATTCCACACTATATTGTGGTACTGAAGCCAAACGGCTCGGTGAGATCTAAAAGATTTAAACAATTGCATACAAGGGTTCAAATCAAGATGGAGTCACTCAGAGCAGTGATAGCGAACCAGGACGATATGGTGTCACTGGATATCAGGGACGCTTACCTACATGTCCAAATTTTGCCCTTCTCACCAAGGGTATCTCAGGTTCGTGGTACAGAACTGTCACTATCAGTTCAGACGCTGCCGTTTGGATTGTCCACGGCACCCCGGGTCTTTACCATGGTAATGGCCGAAATGATGATTCTTCCTAAAAGAAATATGGCCGCTTTCCTGATAAGGGCAAGGTCCAGAGAACAGTTGGCGGTCGGAGTAGCACTATCTCAAGTAGTTCTACGACAGCACGAGTGGATTCTAAATATTCCAAAATCGCAGCTTTTTCCGACGACACGTCTAATGTTCCTAGGAATGATTCTGGACACAGTCCAGAAAAGGATGTTTTCTCCCGGAGAAGAAGACCAGGGAGTTATCCGAGCTAGTCAGGAACCTCCTAAAACCAGGAAAAGTATCAGTGCATCATTGCACAAGGGTCCTGTGAAAAATGGTGGTTTCTTACAAAGCGATCCCATTCGGTAGATTTCACGCAAGAACCTTTCAGTGGAATCTGCTGGGAAAATGGTCCGGATCGCATCTTCAGATGCATCAGCGGACAACCCTGTCTCTAAGGACAAGGATGTTTTCTTCTGCGGTGGCTGCAGAGTGCTCATCTATGAAAGGGCCGCAGATTCGGCATTCAGGACTGGGTCCTGGTGACCACGGATGCCAGCCTGAGTGGCTGGGGAGCAGTCACACAAGGAAAAAATTTCCAGGGAGTGTGATCAAGTCTGGAGACTTCTCTCCACATAAATATACTGGAGCTAAGGGCAATTTACAAGGCTCTAAGCTTAGCAAGACCTCTGCTTCAAGGTTAGCCGGTATTGATCCAGTGGGACAACATCACGGCAGTCGCCCACGTAAACAGACAGGGCGGCACATGAAGCAGGAGGGAAATGGCAGAAACTGCAAGGATTCTTCGCTGGGCGAAAAATCATGTGATAACACTCTCAGCAGTGTTAATTCCGGGAGTGGAAAACTGGGAAGCAAACTTCCTCAGCAGGCATAACCTCCACCCGGGAGAGTGGGGACTTCAGCGGGAAGTCTTCCACATGATTGTAAACCGTTGGGAAAAGACAAATATTGCGCCAGGTCAAGGGACCCTCAGGCAATAGCGGTGGACGCTCTGGTAACACTGTGGGTGTACCAGTCAGGGTATGTGTTCCCTCCTATGCATCTCATACCAAAAGTACTGAGAATCATAGGAAGGAGATGAGTAAGAACGATACTCGTGGTTCCGGATGGGTCAAGAAGGACTTGGTACCCGGAACTTCAAGAGATGCTCACGGAAGAACCGTGGCCTCTACCTTTAAGAAAGGACCTGCTCCAGCAGGGGCCTTGTCTGTTCCAAGACTTACCGCGGCTGCGTTTGACGGCATGGCAGTTGAACGCCGGATCCTGAAAGGGCATTCCAGATGAAGTCATCCCTACCCTGGTCGAAGCCAGGAAGGATGTAACCGCAAAACATTTTCACCGCATTTGGCGAAAATATGTTGCGTGGTGTGAGGCCAAGAAGGTCCCTACAGAGGAATTCCAACTGGGTCGTTTCCTACATTTCCTGAAAACAGGACTGACTATGGGCCTAAAATTAGGGTCCATTAAGGTTCAAAATTTCGACCCTGTCAAATTTCTTCCAAAAAGAACTGGCTTCAGTGCCTGAAATTCAGACGTTTGTAAAAGGGGTACTGCATATACAGCCTCCTTTTGTGCCCCCAGTGGCACCTTGGGATCTCAATGTTGTTTTGAGTTTCCTAAAGTCACATTGGTGATCCACTCACCACTGTGGAATTAAAATATTTCACATGGAAGGTGAAGATTCTATTAGCCCTGGCTTCAGCCAGGCGTGTGTCAGAATGGGCGGCTTTATCATATAAAAGCCCTTACTTAATTTTTCATTCTGACAGGGCAGAATTGAGGACTCGTCCTCAATTTCTCCTTAAGGTGTTTTCTGTTTTTCACATGAACCAACCTATTGTGGTACCTGCGGCTACTAGGGACTTGGAGGACTCCAAGTTACTTGACGTTGTCAGGGCCCTGAAAATATATGTTTCCAGGACGACTGGAGTCAGAAAATCTGACTCTCTGTTTAGCCTGTATGCACCCAACAAGATGGGTGTTCCTGCTTCTAAGCAGACGATTGCTCGCTGGATTTGTGGTACAATTCAGCTTGCACATTCTGTGGCAGGCTTGCCACAGCCAAAATCAGTAAAAGCCCATTCCACAAGGAAGTGGGCTCATCTTGGGCGGCTGCCCGAGGGGTCTCGGCTTTACAACTTTGCCGAGCTGCTACTTGGTCAGGGGCACACCCTGACTGAGGAGGACCTGGAGTTCTCTCATTCGGTGCTGCAGAGTCATCCGCACTCTCCCGCCCGTTTGGGAGCTTTGGTATAATCCCCATGGTCCTGACGGAGTCCCCAGCATCCACTTAGGACGTTAGAGAAAATAAGAATTTACTTACCGATAATTCTATTTCTCGTAGTCCGTAGTGGATGCTGGGCGCCCATCCCAAGTGCGGATTGTCTGCAATACTTGTACATAGTTATTGTTACAAAAATCGGGTTATTCTTGTTGTGAGCCATCTTTTCAGAGGCTCCTTCGTTGTTATCATACTGTTAACTGGGTTCAGATCACAGGTTGTACGGTGTGATTGGTGTGGCTGGTATGAGTCTTACCCGGGATTCAATATCCTTCCTTATTATGCACGCTCGTCCGGGCACAGTATCCTAACTGAGGCTTGGAGGAGGGTCATAGGGGGAGGAGCCAGTGCACACCACCTGATCCTAAAGCTTTTATTATTGTGCCCTGTCTCCTGCGGAGCCGCTAAACCCCATGGTCCTGACGGAGTCCCCAGCATCCACTACGGACTACGAGAAATAGAATTATCGGTAAGTAAATTCTTATTTTTTCTGATCAGTTCATTCTTTGTTTTAAATAGTTAATTGATTTCTTTTGGTAGGTGGGCTTTGGGTCATTCATCCCCCTTTCACTCAAGTATGGATTCAAAAAAGAAATCCCACACACTACATATTGTTATGTTAAAGCTATTTTTTAATAGACCGCTGTCAGTGCTGATGTTTCTGTAGTGTCGTTTCTTCATGACCGGGAAACCGTGCCTAATAGGATCACCTCTCATGTGTGCTAGGGTTATGTATCAATGGGTCGACATGGATTAGGTCGACCACTATTGGTTGACATTGACATGGTCGACATAGGGAAATGTCGACACAGGACAGGTAGACACATAGAAAGGTGGACATGACATTTTGAAACTTTTTTGATGTCTTTTTTTTTTGCATACCTTGACCAGGAACTACAATTAGTGCACCGCGTCCCCTTGTATGGCTCGCCATGCTACAGGCAAGATTCCTCGCTCTGCTACCGCTGAGCTTGGCATAGGTTACTATTCCCAACTGTAGTCCACGTGGATGGTAAAGTGTCAACATGTCCCATGGCGACCATTTTTATAACGTGTTGACCTTTTTCTTATGTCCACTATGTCAATATCGACCAATGGTGGATGATCTAATCCATGTCGATCTGCCATCCGGATACCTTGTGCTAGACAAATTTAGATTAGGTTCAAAATATGAATTTAGTGATAGCAACCAATGAAACGCTTGCTTTCATTGTATTCCTTGCATTAAACAGCTAAAAGCTAACTGTGGATTTGTTACTTAATGTACTTAATGTGATGTTGATAATAGTGTTAGCCCCCTGTGCTTTTATTTTGAGCTCCATTATTTCTTTTGGATGTTATATCATAGTAATGTGTCTGCTTTTTAAAATATTTATTGAAGATCTAAAAAGATAATATGGACTGTGTATATGTAAATCTATTTCTCATACGTCCTAGAGGATGCTGGGGACTCCAAAAGGACCATGGGGTATAGACGGATCCGCAGGAGCTTGGGCACACTATAAAGACTTAAACTGGGTGTGAACTGGCTCCTCCCTCTATGCCCCTCCCCCAGACCTCAGTTAGACTTTGTGCCCAGGAGTGATGGGTCACACACTAGGGGAGCTCTCCTGAGTTTCTCTGAAAGACTTTATTGTTAGGTTTTTTATTTTCAGGAAGACCTGCTGGCTACAGGCTCCCTGCATCGTGGGAGTGAGGGGAGAGAAGCAGACCTACTTCTGTGAGTTTCAAGGCTCTGCTTCTCGCCTACTGGACACCATTAGCTCCAGAGGGTTCGATCACTTGGTGCGCCTAGCTGCTTGTTCCCGGAGCCACGCCGTCACCCCCCTCACAGAAGCCAGAAGAAAGAAGCCGGGTGAGTATGTGAAAAACAGAAGACTTCAGTGACGGCAGAAGACTTCAGTAACGGAGGTACAGCGGTCGCGCTGCGCTCCATGCTCCCACACACCAACGCACTCACAGGGTGCAGGGCGCTGAGGGGGGGGGGGGGCGCCCTGGGCAGGAGGTTGCTGATTTCTTTTTGTGGCTAGCAGAAAAGCAATTGGGTGCCTGAGCACCGTGTCTCATACCCCCGCCAGCATAGACTGCGCGCTACGCGCCATTACTTCCCCGCCGCCGGCTTCCACGGGTGCAGGGCGCTGGGGGGGGAGCGCCCTGAGCAGACGTTTTAAAGGTCTCTGTGTGACTCTGGCGGTGCCGGGGCTCCGTGTCCCGGACACCCGCCAGTATGTGTAGCGCACTAGGCGCCATTTCTTCCCCGCCGCCGGCTCTCACGGGTGCAGGGCGCTGGGGGGGAGCGCCCTGGGTATTACAACTGTTTGTGTAGAGTTAAGCTGGCGGTGCCGGGGCTCCGTGTCCCGGACCCCGCCAGCGTGTTGTAGCGCACTGTGCGCCATCTCTCTACCGGCTCCATGGGTGCAGGGCGCTGGGGGGGAGCGTCCTGACAGCATTTGTTGAATCATCCCGGGCGGGGGAACATACCCGGACTGGGCACCGCAGCGTGCGCGCTGCGCTCCATCGCTCCCACACACCAACGGTTTCCGTGGGGGGGGGGGGGGGCGCGCCCTGGGCTGCGTTTTGGATATATAGAGGTATATACAGGGGATTAATCCCTGTATATAAGCCCCCAGCTCAATTTAAGATATATGTTTGGGCGGGCTTAAGCGCGCCGGGAGGGGGCGGAGCTTAGCCTTACAGAGGAGTCGGCGCCATTTTCCTCAGGTCCCCGCTAAGATTTACTGTATGGTAAGAAGGTGGGGGGACACAGTGTTTGTTAATGCTATATGGGTGTAATATAGCATTATGTTAAATAATGGACGCATAATCCTTGTTGTGTTACATAAATTCAGGTGTGAGGGCTTTGTCAAAAGCTCCTGTGGGGATAACTGTCGGTTTCGCCGACGCTTGGCGATACTTGATTCAAGAAACTAAGTATTAGCAGGTTGTTTTTGTGTGCTAAAAAACAAGTAAACACGCTAGGGGAGAAACGGTGGTCTGTCGATGCCCTGTCGGCATCAACGGTATTTCCTGGGTAATAGAATTAACAGGCTGTTATTGCCTTGTACCTGTATTTGTATATATATTTATATATATTTAGAGGTATATGGGGGGGGAGTGTTATTACAAGCGTATATGTATGCTTCCCTCAGACCCCTCGGGGTTCCAAGATTATTATTGTTTTTGCCCGCTTACTATTCCGTGCTGTCGACATTTACTCAGTTTCTGTCGACCGTAACGTTCCTGGTAGATCCACATCGGGGGCACGTCAGTACATGGTCATACACATTCACAACACATTACTGTCACTAGGGACCTGACGGGTCTGGACAATCCACTTGCGTATAGGTTATATCTATATGTGTATATATGTAGATATAGGTTTATATATGCATGGTTAGGATATGGGTGTTCTATTGTGTATTACATTATGTATATCCATGAATGCTGAAATAATGGTATTCTTATCATGTGCTGGTCGCTCTGTTGATTAAGCTCTAGATTGGCCGTGACGAGTTGGTTTCGATCCTCTCAAGGAGTCCGAATATTATTCTCTTCGCAATGCGGAGAGAAAATTATGACAGCCAACTCCTGGTCGACGCAGAGCCCGGTCGCAAAGGATCATACACAGGCAGCTAAGTGATATTTTATTTCTATACTTTGACCTTATTTGCACTGTATGCACTTGAGGGAGTGTTGTGGTCGGGTAGGCATCCGATAGAATTATCCTACCCAGAGTGGGTAGGCTTGCCTATGTTTATTTTTCCTTATAACATTAAAACAGGCTGCCACGTGACAGCAGGTGGTGTGACCGGAAAAATGCGGAGGAGGTCTCCGGGAGATGCTGGTGGGAGGTATACAGCTGGTTGGAGATGCCTCTGTTCAGTCAATCTCGGCGGTTTCCGCTGGTAAGTCTGAATTCGTGAGTTAGCCTCCTTCACAACGGTTGGTGACGCATTCTTTTGTGGGATGCAGTCGTTTTAACCGGTTCGATACCATTCTTTTTTCCTTTTCTGTGTAGACAGTGGAAGGTGAAAAGGTAAGTGTTCTGCAGCCTTGTTAGGTTCGCAGAAGTGGACGTAGTTTTCTGTTTCCACTACATACACCACTTGTCGCTGAGTATATCTGGCTGGTCCCCACTCCGGTGACCACTTGTCTACTAATTTTCAGTTAGTCCAGGAATAGACTAGGACCTGTGAGTTATTTATAGAAGCCAAAGGGGAACATTCTGAGTTACGGTTGTTTCCCCTTACTATTTTTTCGACTAGATCTTGCCTTTCCCCTATGGAAGGGGAGGTAGTACGCGACGCCATACAGAGGTGCGTCACGTTCAGGACATTGTCTGGTTGTCCCTGTATAAATGTGCATATCGTTGTTTATCTCTGACTGTTCTTCGGCGCAGGGATTGGCTGTTGTTCCCAACGACGCAGATGTCAGAAGTGGGTTTCAGAGTAGATACTGACCGGTTAAGGTTCGGTGTTTTTCCTGTGGAAAGAGGTCTGAGGATCCAGAGTTGGATCGGCTTTGAGGTGACACCTCATCAATATGTTCCGTTAATAAGACAGATGGGTGCGGCCTAAGAGGCCTTTTTCGGTGAGCAGGTCTAATACCATAGTGGTTTTCATGGGACCAGTTGGAAATGTGGTCCGGGTCTCACCTGCGCATGCACCGGAATATAATCAAAACGGCCAGGACATCGCTCCTGTGGTGTCTGCTAGGTTCTTTCCTTCTAGAGGAATGAAGGTTAGGGATCCAGGTTTAGATTCTGGTGTCTGTGCATGCAGATCTCCGAAGCTGGGGAGCAGTCCTTTGCAAGGGACGGATTTTCAGAGGATGAGGTCAAGTTGGGAAACTTGTCTGCGGTAAGCTTTCTTGAATTAAGAGCTATTTTAGACGAAAGTATTTTTCGTGTTCTGCCCGTGTTAATTCTGCCAGACGACTTGTCAGCAGTGGCGTAAGTAAGCCGCTGTGGCGGAACAAGGAGCAAAGCGGCAATGGCAGAAGATGCGCAGTTTGCAGTTGAGTGGGAAGTCTGGTAAACGCTATATTAGCAGTCTTCGTTCCGGAGGTAAACGACGGAGAAATAGATTTCCTCTGCTGACACGATATCCAGCCGGGAAACATTCTGTCATCATCGAGAAGCTTTCCCAGACGTGACAAGTCTTTGAGGAGTGTCGCAATTGGACAGGTTGGCGTCTCGCCTCAACGAGAGACCTCAAGGAGATTGTTCCAGGTCAAGGGACATTCAAGATATAGCAGTAGACATCCTCGTAACACCGTGGGTGTTTTTAGTCGGTCTATGTGGCCTCTCCGCTTTCACTTTTCTGACAGTGGTAAGCGTAAGATGATCGAAGGTTCCGGTGATCCTCTTAAATCTGGTCTAGCCAGCGATCGTTGGCTATCCAGTTTTTCATGGTTTACTCATAGAAAATTACTGCCCTCTTCCTTTACGTGAGGTAATGTTACAACAAGATCAGGGCGTGTATCAGGACTTACTGCGGCTGCGTCTGACGGCGGGGCGGTTGAATGCCATATCCTAAGCCGAACGGGAGTTCCCAGTGAAGTCGTTTCTTCAATTCTTCAGGCTAGGAAAGAACTAACGGCACAGCGTTACCACCGTTGTTGGAGTAATTGTGTGTCTCGGTGTGTATCCAGGAAGGCTCCTATGGAGGACTTTCAGCTAGGTCGTGCTTATCCTTGCTTTACATGCCAATGTGGAGGCAAGCCTAATAAGTTTCGTTACAAAATTTCTCTCTTGGAAAATGGTCAGGCCATTGACTTTGACGTCCGCAAGGCGGGTGTCGGAAGTGGTGGTTTTGTCTCACAAGAGCCTTGTTTGATATTTCAGGTGGATAGAGAGGAATTGAGTACTTGGTTGGTAGTTCTACCAAGAGTGGTTTCTGGTTTCGCAGAAATCGGCCTATTTTGATGTCGGTGGTTACTTAGGCTTCAGCTGGTACAAATTCCCTCGATCTAGCCAGGGATTTGAGTATGTAGGTCGCCAATTTTGCTCAGTTTGGAGAAACAGAGGCCCTGTTTGTCTGGCATGTTCCCAGCTTGATTTGGGAGACTGCGTTATGCAGTCTGTTACATGCTGAATCTGTGCTGCGGTTTGGCATGTTCGTTCTACGGCTGATTTGCCGTCACCGTAGTCGGTGGAGGTTCCTTCTTTTGGGAAGATGGGCTTTTCTTGGGCGGATGCCCGAGGAGTCTCGGCGGTTCAACTTTGCCGAGCGGATTCTTGGTCGGGATCGAACGTTTTTGCTATGCTCTACAAGTTTGATACCCTGAATTTTGGGGACCTTATGTTTGCTCATTCGATGCTGCAGAGTCGTACGCACTCTCCCGCCCGTTTTGGAGCTTTGGTATAAACCCCATGGTCCTTTTGGAGTCCCCAGCATCCTCTAGGACGTATGAGAAAATAGGATTTTAGTACCTACCGGTAAATCCTTTTCTCTTAAGGCACATACACACTTGACGATGCACACGTCGTTAACGACTTCCCTTGAACTTCCCTTGAACAGCTGAGCAAACGACATGAGCATGCACACTACCAAAGACGAAAGACCAAAGACCATAGACCATTCATCGTTGAAGCATCCAAGCTGAACAGTTTATTTAAATAATGAGCTGGGAACAGGGCTGGTGAACAGTGGCTTGGTCGTTTGTCGTTGGTCTTTCACACCATACATATTCAACGACGTCTCTGGTCGGTAACGACCATAGAGGAAATTGAGCATACATGCTCCACAGATAAGCGAGGGTCGTTAACGGATGCATACACACTTGACGATATAATGAGCGACGTCGTTGATGAGGGCTGAAATGAACGACGTCGTTCATTTTATCGTCAAGTGTGTATGGGCCTTTAGTCCGTAGAGGATGCTGGGCGCTCGTCCCAGTGCGTACTGTGTATGCAGTTATTGATTTTGGTTACACCCTGGTGGTGTTTCTTCTCTGTCTGGCGGTTGCTACCGTTGTTCATTACATGGCATGCGGGGTCTTATTTTTGCTTCTGTGGACACACGGGTTGTGTTACATATTCTCTCAGCATGTGGCTGTGTTTTGTTCATGCCGTTGGCTGGTATTCTACTGAATGCCACGTTCTACGGTGTGTTTGAGGCGTGAGCTGGTATGACACTCACCGTGTTTATAACAATAAATTCTTTCCTCGAAATTGTCCATCTCTCCTGGGCACAGTTTTCTAACTGAGGTCTGGGGAAGGGGCATAGAGGGAGGAGCCAGTTCACACCCAGTTTAAGTCTTTATAGTGTGCCCAAGCTCCTGCGGATCCGTCTATACCCCATGGTCCTTTTGGGGTCCCCAGCATCCTCTACGGACTATTTTTTCTGCAGCAGGGTACACTGGTATTCCACAGGGAATAACATCGGGGTGTAGAGTTGGACCTTGATCCGAGGCACCGATAGGCTAAAGCTTTCACTGTTCCCAGGATGCATTGCACCGCCTCCTCTGTAACCCCACCTCCAGGCACTGGAGCTCAGTTTGTAAGTTGGTGCCTGCAGAGCAGGCAGCTAACAGATGGGACTGTGCTAGGCAGCCCTGAAAAGAGCTTTTTTTTTTTAGAAGACTTCAAGGGCCGCAGCACTGTTTGTCAGTCTGACATTCTGTGCTGCGGCTCCATCACCTCCCCAGCAGCGCTGCATACTCCCGCGGCTGGGTTCCTGGGTACTTGCAGTGGAGGCGCGTCGGTCATCAGGTACACATTGCTGATGCTCTCCTGGAACGCGTGGCTGCACATCAGGGAGGAGGTAAGAGGGTCCCACCGGTAAATCGTGGTCCCAGGAGATGGACCGCGCCGCTGACATGGACAGGACCCCACTATATCCACCAGGGCAGGGAGCACAGATCGGATTTACTAAAATCCATTTTATATAGGCTCCACAGTACCCAGTGGTGAGGACCAGCATAGGGGATAAGGCGCTGACCTGTAGCCCCTCCCCCAGCTCCGAGCGCCATCTACTGCTGGTGTTCCCACCCTGGAGCTGCATCTCTCTCTCCCTCACTCCCTGACAGAGATTTTGGCGCCATCTTCCCTACTATCTGGGCTGACCTCCGGAACTGCAGGGCATTATCTCCTCTGTAAAGCCGCCTGTCTCATCAGCGCTGTGCATTTACAGCCACTTAAGTATTCTACATGTCATTTTAGACAGTGTTAGTTAAGAACAAGTGTACTGCTAACTGAATATTTGGTACAAGTATTCTGTGATATACATCCAGTATCTACTGTGCATTGTTATATCTATACTCATACATAGTTATATGTAATTTACTAGTCCAGTGCAGTTTTATTGTTCATATGCAATAACTCCTGCGTTGTACTACCTGTGACAGAGTGTGCCTGTAGCTGTTGCGTGGGATACCATTCTCCTATATCACATATTGCTATCACTATATTCTGACCTTGGGGGGCTAGGTGCGTCAGGGTCTTATATATATATATATATATATATATATATATATATATATATATATATATATATATATATATATTTATTTGCACAGAGTATACAATTTGGTATTTTTACTGTGTGTTTCAGTCACCTCATATTGCTTAAATCCTCTGTTTTGTGTCCTGTGTTTACTGTCCCATAACATAGGGTTTTTTTTTGCAGATATTGTGTTTGTCTGGTTATATTGTACCGTTACGCCCTACGGCTACATTCCCTATAATGTCTGCTACACAGGGCGGGAAATCCACAGACGCTTCTGCACCCTGCAGTACTGGCGCCACGGATTTACCTGAGGGGGAAGTTTTAGCTGCTGGTTCAGGCGCTGAGTGCCATACATCCTGTCTACCTGCTGTACCTGTGGCCAATTGAGACTCACCTTGGGCAGCGTTCGCAAGTATGCTGAGTACATTGTGACACGTCTTGCGCCCCCTGTGGGACCTCCTGTGCCATTACAGCCATATATTGTCCCTGTAGTTAATCCGCCCTGGGTGGATACTCTGTCTGCCCAGTTACAACAATTAAATCAAACCTTGGTTAGACAAAAGTCTATCCCTCGCCCCTCTGGGGCCAAGGGGTCATCTAAAAGGGCCATTTCTTCTTCACAGTCCACTAATATTTCGGATAATTCTTCTGATGAGAATGGGGAATATACTGATCCATCAGACACTGATACAGTTGCTTCTGATGAGGAATCTACAACCCAGGTCGATGTTCCTGACCTGGTGGAGGCTATTAAGTTAATTCTTCAAATAGATGATGACATTGAGCCTACTACTGTGTCTAAGAAACCTGACAAGTTCAAACGCCAGAAGGCTGCTAAGGTAGTCTGACCACATTCTGACCACTTAATTGACATACGTCAGGACTCCTGGTCGTCGCCAGGAAATACATTTTCCCTGTCTAAAAAGATGCTAGTGCGTTATCCTATTCCTGCGGAGTTGAGTAACAAGTGGGAAACTCCACCGCCGGTGGACTCTCATGTCACCCGTCTTGTTGTGTCATCTACTCTGCCTGTCACCACTGTCGCCTCACTGAGGGTACCGACGGATAAGTGTGTGGAGGGATGCCTGAAGTCTATTTACTCCCTCACTGGTGCTGTACATAGATCCACTATGGCAGCCTCCTGGGCTGCGAAAGGTATTGAATCTTGGGTTCAGGCATTTGAGGATGAGCTGCCTCAGGATTTTTCTGACACTGCCAGGCAATATCTATCTTATATTATCACAGCCTCCCAATATATTCAGGAGGTGGCCTCTGATGCAGCTGCAATGGCGGCCAAGGCATCTACTACGTCCATCCTTACTCGTTGAATTATGTGGTTGAGGTCCTGGAAGGTGGCCCTGGACTCCAAAAAGACCTTGGAGGTGCTCCCTTTTAAGCTACTGCCAAGACTGCGTGTCTCCCGAATACTAATTCTTCTGCTCCAAAGGCTAAGAACACCACCTTTCATTCCTTTCGACCTCCAGGAAAAGCAAAGGGTCAGGCGTATCCATGACAGGCTCGTGCTTCAAAAACCACTAAACCTAAATCTAAACAATCCTGGGCCGCCCGTCAGCCTGCTTCCAAACAAGACAAGCCTGCTGCATGACGGGGCGCGCCTCCCCTTGGGGGACCCCAGGGTGGGAGGCTGACTTCTGCAGTTCGCCCAGGCATGGTTAAGAGACTACTTTGGATGCCTGGGTGCGGGAAGTTGTCTCTCACGGTACGCGATCTCTTTCAAGAGATGTCCCCCTCGCCAGTTTTGCACAACGGTAATCCCTGCGGATCCATTAAGAGCGCGAGCTCTAAACTTGGTTGTACAACCCCTCCTGGATACAGGAGTGGTAGTGCCGGTACCTCTGTCTCAAAGAGGCAGGGCATACTATTCGACCCTGTTTCTAGTTCCGAAGCCGAATGGGTTCTTCCGGCCTGTGATCAACCTCAAATCATTAAACAAATTTGTGAGTGTGTCCAAATTCCGTATGGAAACTCTGCGCTCTATTGTACTGGCCATGGAACCCGAAGACTATACGGTATCCCTGGACATACAGGATGCTTACACACATACCTATTGCCATGTCGCATCAGCAATATCTGCTGCTTGCTATTGGCAACCTACATTATCAATTCCAGGCACTGCCTTTTGGATTGGCCATGGCCCTGCGGATCTTCACCAAGGTCATGGCCGTGATGACGGCTCTTATTCGCCGTCGGAGAATCGGGATCCTGCCGTATCTGGACGACTTGCTGATCCTGGCAAACTCCCAAGAGGTTCTCCTCAGTCATATGGAACTGACTGTCCAATTCCTACAAGCCCACGGGTGGCTCATCAACTGGAAAAAGTCCTCGCTGGTCCCTGCTTTGAGCATGGTGCACCTGTGGGCACGAATAGACATACACAACCAACGATTGTTTTTGTCTCCAGAGAAAGTCCTGAAACTTCAGGACAGGATCAGATATTTCCTCTGTCGCCCAAGAGTGTCGATACACTCAGCAATGCAAATACTAGGCCTTATGGTGTCTGCTTTCGACATGGTAGAGTACGCTCAATTTCATTCCTGCCCTGTGCAGAGGTTAATCCTTTCCAAGTGGGACGTCCTGCCTCACTGGATCAGGCCTCCAGTGATCTCCTTGACTTCGGAGGCTCGTCTGTCACTAAGCTGGTGGCTACAGGACCAACAGTTGAGCAGGGGCCGTCCCTTCTGGATCTCCAACTGGGTCCTCCTGACCATGGATGCCAGTCTGCGGGGTTGGGGCACGGTGTTGGAGCAACACTCTCTCCAGGGTCGGTGGACCAGGGAGGAATATCTCCTCCCGATAAACATTCTGGAATTGCGGGCAGTGTTCAATGCGTTGACACTGGCCCTGCCTCTAGTACAGAACAGGCCTGTTCAAGTACAATCAGACAACGCCACCACGGTGGCATACATAAATCATCAAGGCGGCACTCAAAGCCACATGGCAATGCTGGAAATATCAAAGATCCAACTTTGGGAGGAACGCCATCTGCCAGCAATATCACCAGTGTTCATTCCCGGAGTCTTCAACTGGGAAGCGGATTTCCTCAGTCGTCAGGACTTTCACGCCGGAGAGTGGAGTCTTCATCCGAAAGTCTTTAAACTCCTAGTGGACAAGTGGGGCCTACCAGATGTAAACCTGATGGCATCTTGACACAATCACAAGGTTCCGGTCTTCGGATCAAGGACAAGGGATCCTCGAGCAGCGTTTGTGGATGCACTGGCAATTTCATGTAACTTTCGGCTGCCATATGTGTTCCCTCCAGTGTCACTCCTGCCCAGGGTACTACGGAAATTCAAACAAGGAGGAGGAATACTGCTTATAGTCGCTCCAGCGTGGCCCAGATGGCATTGGTTCTCAGACTTGCAGGGTCTCTCGATAGAGCGTCCTCTTCTACTTCCTCAACGCCCAGACCTCCTCGTTCAGGGCCCTTGTGTCTACCCGGACCTGGCCAGACTGGCTTTTACGGCGTGGCTCTTGAAGCTTCACTCCTGAGGGCCAAGGGATTCTCTGAGGCGTTTATTCAAACTATGTTGAAAGCCCGTAAACCAGCTTCTGCACGGATTTATCATAGGGTCTGGAATTCTTACATCACCTGGTGTGCTGGTAAGAATTATGATGCATATACTTCCAACACTTCCAGACTTTTGGCTTTTCTGCAACAGGGCCTGGACTTAGGCCTTCGTCTGGCCTCCCTCAAGGTTCATATTTCTGCCTTGTCTGTGTGGTTTCAGAGAAAAATTGCGTCTCTCCCTGATGTTCATTCTTTCACGCAGGGTGTTTTACGGATACAACCTCCCTATGTCCCTCCGGTGGCTCCATGGTGTGTGTCTGTTGTTTTGAATGCCCTACAAGAGTCTCCATTTGAACCTCTTGAGTATGTGGACCTTAAACATCTTACGCTTAAGGTCGTGTTTCTGCTGGCTGTTGCCTCTGCTAGGAGGGTGTCGGACTTAGGCGCCTTGTCCTGTCGTCCACCCTTTCTGATTTTTCACCGTGACTGAGCAGTTCATCGAACTCGCCCTGGTTATCTACCTAAGGTGGTATCATCTTTTCATCTTAACCAAGAGATTGTGGTTCCGGCCTTTATCTCTTCTGGTTTGTCCTCCAAAGAGTGATCTTTGGATGTAGTACGGGCTCTGCATATTTACGTACAGAGGACTGCCTCCCTCAGGAGGTCAGATACCCTTTTTGTTCTTTTTGGTTTTCACAAATGTGGCTGGCCTGCGAATAAGCTGACCTTGGCCAGGTGGATTGGAATGGTGATTGCACAAGCCTATGCGCAGGCTGGACTCCCAGCTGCTGCTATCAAAGCCCATTCTACCCGGTCTGTTGGACCTTCTTGGGCGGCCCGCCGAGGCGCGTCCGCTGAACAATTGTGCAAGGTGGCTACATGGTCCTCGGTGAACACGTTCATCAGGTTCTATGCCTTTGATACTTCCGCCTCCCAGGATGCTTCCTTTGGATGCCGGGTTCTTGTACCCGCTACAGTGCATCCCCTCCTATGAGGAACTGCTTTAGGACATCCCCGATGTTATTCCCTGTGGAATACCAGTGTACCCCGCTGCAGAAAAGGAGATTTATGGTAAGACTTACCATAGTTAAATCTCTTTCTGCGAGGTACACTGGATTCCACAGGGCGCCCACCCTAATGCACTTAGCTTCTTTGGGTTTGTATGGCATTAGCCGCTAGTCCCTTCTCCTGTCGTGAGAATGTGGTTCTATGTGGCTAACATCTACCGTCTCTTTTGCCTGCTATTGCATTGGACTGGTTAACGAAACTGAGCTCCAGTGCCTGGAGGTGGGGTTATAGAGGTAATTTACTTGTAATTGTCAGAGAAATAACTTCATATAGTTAAAATTCTCATGCTTCCTTTATAGGAGCAAATAGCTTCATCAGTAAGGTGTCTGCTTCCAGTGTATCTATAATAAAGAGGGTGTGATTTGTAAGGTGTAGTGACTAGTGGGGAAGTCTGCTACGGAAGAGATACCAGCTGCTGTCAATTAACTTAATTGATTAATGTCGCTGAACACACGGAACAGGAGGAGAGGTGCCCCCCTTCAAAGCAGGAGCCCGGCGGCAGCTGACTCCGTTGCCTCCAGAGTTCTGCCTCTGAATGGGTCAGTATAATGCATACTTGCCTACCTGACCCTCTCCATGAGGGAGAAAATGCTCTGTTCCTGGACTTTCCTGGTAATGTATGATTGCCATCACCTGTGGGGAGCTAGTTAATTGATAAGAAAGGTGTTTCACCACAGATGATGGCAATCATACATTACCAGGAAAGTCCAGGAACAGAGTATTTTCTCCCTCATGGAGAGGGTCAGGTAGGCAAGTATGGTATAATGTCATCTGACTCGAGTCCCGTTAAAAGCATAGGGAGAGCCAGATAACTGGCACTTAGTGATGATATCCTCTCCAAGAGCTGGCAGAACAGAAAGACTGCACCTGTGTGTAGTGGAAACGGCGCCAATCCAGGAATATCCCAGGTTGCAGTGTGAACAGGGACTGACCCAGGTTGGAACTGTGTTCCAAAACCCAGACCATACCCTGTATTTTAGTGGAAAAGGGGTGTTACTGTTAAATATGAATTGACTACTGCTAGCACACATGATCCAAAGCAGTTGGGACAAAGTTGCAATAGAAATGGATATATACAGAAAACCACAAAAAAATAACAGCATTTAGTTTACATCCAACTCTGCATGGGACGTCAATGTATGTGCCATGCGTTACATTCCTCCTCTCTTATTATAGAGCATAACATTTTTCTGCTATCCTCCCATAATCCGGCTTACTGATTATCACCACTTGTGTTTTTTTCCCATGAGTGATAAGAAGGAACCGACCTTCCAGTTTCCTCTGCTCCTGTTCCTCTTACAGATGATACCTCCATTGTTCAATATCTATTGTGTTGGCACACCTCTACTTACATCCCCTATATGACTCTGTGCCAGGAACATTTGTTTGTGTATTGGGGTCCCACAGACTATATATACCCTACTCTTTCAGGTATATACTCTATTAATACATACATGGTTAGGCAAGATTTGTGAAATTCTGGTGTCTGTTAGTTTAGTAGGCAGGAAGTGGTACATATGTACAGTACATACAAAAGTTGTGCATCATTATGAATATTTTGCTACTTGCATGGATTATTTTATTGGGACTTTAGAAAGATAAAAGCGGTTGATTAAACTGGCGATGCAATAACATAGAAATGCCAGCAACTGTAGCCAAATACCACCGACAATGGTAACTGAATTTTGCCCGATCTTGCCCCGGACTAGCTTATTCTTTATACGTACATAGCCCTATTGGGACTGTGAGTCTGGAGCGACTGTAAGTATGGCATGTAGCCTCATTTGCGGATGAGTAATTCAGTTCGCTGGTGATTCAATTGAGGCCAGAGAATTCCATAATAGTTTTAATGCTTTTCCATATATATGTTTCTAGGCACATTTTGACTAATGGTATATTCTTAAAATGTACAACTTGAAACATTGGTGTGATTACCAGGAGGCACGTTTATAACGCAATTCACTTAAACAGTAGAAGTATCACAAATATGCTTTATTAAGAAAGCTATGTATCCATCTATGTAACCTGCAAGAACACATAATACAATGTTTAAAATTGGTATTTGTTTCTTTTTCATTAGTTCAGCTGTTATATTGCCTGTACAGTTTCTTTAAGTATGTATATGTTACACTGTGTAACCTGTTTTGCATAATATTTGACGTTAATTCTTATGGTTTTCATTAATGCCCCTGCTACCTCTGTAGACCCCGCCAATGGCAGTATATATGTGTGATATTCGTCAGTACACTGATCAGTATTGGCCTGTGTCTTGTTGCTTCATGTCGCCAGTAGTGGGATATGAGGCACAGACCCAGTGGCGTAACTAGAAATTTATCTCCCCCAAGCCAAAAAATTATTCGGCGCCCCCCACCACCACCCCCCATAATTGGGAGCAATGAAGAGCTAAATATGCGCGCAGCAAAAAAGGGGGTGTGGCTTAGTTGGAATGGGCGTGGCTTCATTGGAATGGGCGTGGCATTGCAGGAAAAGACTACCTTATACCCCAGTTTTGCAACCTGCACGCCCAGACGTTGGCCACCACAGGAAAGAAAAATAATCCTGATTCATGCCCCTTACATTATTTGTCATTTTTCCTCCTTATAGTAATGCCCAGTATACATTATGCCACATACTGCAATGGCCCTTAGTCGTTATGCCACACACAATAATGCACATGACACAGTATGCACACACCATAATGCCCCCGACACATTATGCCACACACCATAATGCCTGTGACACATTATGACAGGAATCACAATGCCCGTTATACATTATGCTACACACTGCAATGCCCCTGATACATTATAGCACATACAATGTCTGTGACACATTATGACACACACTGCAATGTCCGTGATACATTATACCACACACTGCAATGCCCGATACATTATAGCACATACAATGCCTGTGACACATTATGCCACACACTGCAATGACCTTGAGACATTATACCACACACTGCAATGCCCGATACATTATAGCACATACAATGCCTGTGACACATTATGCCACACACTGCAATGACCTTGAGACATTATACCACAATGCCCGTGATATAGTATACCATACACCGTAATGCCTGTGAGACACATCGCAATGCCCGTTATACCCTATGCCACACACCGCAATGCCCGTTATATATTATGCCACACTGCAATGACCCTGAGACATTATACCACATACCACAATGCCCGTGATATAGTATACCACACACCTTAATGCCTGACACATTGACACACACCGTAATGTCCGTGATACATTATGCCACACACTGCAATGACCCTGAGACATTATACCACATATCACAATGCCCGCGATATAGTATACCATACACCGTAATGCCTGTGACACATTATGACACACATCGCAATGTCCGTGATACATTATGCCACACACCGTAATGCCCATTACACATTAAGTCCTACAGTAAGGCTTCTAATTACTTTTCAATTACCTGCTCGTTGTCAGGGGTTTCATGCACTGGGTGTCATGCTCGTTGCCAGGTGTTTCATGCTCTTGGTTCCATGCACGGTGCCAGGGGTTTTCATGCTCGGGGTGTCATGCTCGTTGCCAGGGGTTTCATGCACTGGGTGTCATGCTCGTTGCCAGGTGTTTCATGCACTGGGTGTCATGCTCGTTGCCAGGTGTTTCATGCACTGGGTGTCATGCTCGTTGCCAGGGGTTTCATGCACTGGGTGTCATGCTCGTTGCCAGGGGTTTCATGCACTGGGTGTCATGCTCGTTGCCAGGGGTTTCATGCACTGGGTGTCATGCTCGTTGCTAGGAGGTAGTCCTTGTTGCTAGGGCTGTGCTCCCAGTGCCAGATATTCCCCCACGGTGCCAGGTACTCGCATGCCCCCAGTGCCAAATATAGCCCCCCCCCCCCCCCATGTGCCAGGTACACATATACCCCCCCAGTGCCACATATGCCCCCAGTGCCAGATATTCCCCCACAGTGCCATATATGCCCCCAGTGCCAGATATCCCCCCCCCAGTGCCACATATGCCCCCAGTGCCAGATATCCCCCCCCCAGTGCCATATATGCCCCCAGTGCCAGATATTCCCCCCCAGTGCCATATATGCCCCCAGTGCCAGATATTCCCCCCAGTGCCAGATATTCCCCCCAGTGCCATATATGTCCCCAGTGCCAGATATTATCTCCCCCCCCCCCCCGTGCCAAATATGCCCCCAGTGCCAGATATTCCCCCCAGTGCCATATATCCCCCCCCCCCAGTGCCAGATATTCCCCCCAGTGCCATATATGTCCCCAGTGCCAGATATTCTTCCCCCCCCCCCCTTCCCACATATGTCCCCAGTGCCATATATCCCCCCCCAGTGCCAGATATGCCCCCTCAGCGCGTCGTTCCCCCCCTTCCTCCGCCGCCGCTCCCCTGCTGTTAGGAGGGACACGGAGGGCACAGTGCACGCCTCCCTGTGTCCCTCCTGGGTCTCCGGCGGCCGCGGGTCACTGTAATAAAGGAAGTGCTCACGAACGGCACTTCCTTTATTAGACCCGCGGCCGCCGGAGACCCAGGAGGGACACAGGAGAGGCGTGCACTGTGCCCTCCGTGTCCCTCCTAACAGCAGCGGAGGGAGAGGAGACCGCAGACTGACATGCGGACGCTCGTCCGCATGTCAGTCTGCACTAAATCAGTGGTGCCCCCGCAGCCCCTCGCCCCCAAGCCACTGCGAGGACTGCGGGGGCAGTAGTTACGCCACTGCACAGACCGGTCTCCTGCATGATCTGTGCATTGTGTTCATATTAATGTACTGCACAGCTACTGAGGTGAATTAGCAGAAGTTATTATGTAATAATGTGTTTCACTTGTTTGAATAATCCTTCAAAGACAGTAATACTTCCACTCCCTTGTTAATTTATTATATGCTGTGCTCATCTCTGTTTCCTGTGCATGATAAATGAACCTGTCTGCCTTAAGTACTGTATCTGACATGTTGGGCTTTCCAACAGTTGCTGAACAGTCTGTGATTATATCCCACAAAACCTGGAGTTTACAGGCGTTAAGAGTTCACCCCTTATCTTAATACCATGTGTGCTGACTGCAGCATCAGATGTCTCTTTGGGATGCAGTAAATTTACCTACAGTACCTACCAAAATCCCGACTGTCAAAAAAACGACAACCACTGACCGATGGTCAAAATACCAACATTGTAAATGTCGACATGTTCAAAATACCGACATCTAAAATGTCGGCAGGTCAAAAAATCGACATGAGTTTTTCTTGATTTTTTCATTGAAACCGACTTGTTCATACTTTACCATCCCAGTAGAGGGGGGAGTATAATAGTGTGCCGAGCGCAGGGAAGCACCGAGCCCGAAGCGTGGCGAGCGCAGTGAGCCATGGGAAGGGACGCTGTACACGTATTTTTTTTATTTTATTTTTTCGAAAAACTTGGGTTGACTTTTTGCCCTGTCAACGTTTGAAATGTCTGTGTTTTGACCTTGTCGGTATTTTAACCATTGGTAAATCATCGTTATTTTGACCGTCAGGATTTTGATTGTAGGTGAATCGTAATGATCCCGTCTCTTTAAATCCACTAGAGAATTCTATTATCTGAGCAGACTTGTGTTCTTCTATTGCTCTTCCCGACCATACCGCAATATCAGACCTGGTAAATATAGCTGTATCCAGTACACAGAACTTGTATAAAAGGACAACTGCAGTTGTTTCAGATATATTATTCTTTAAAGGTGTGTTTTCTTTAGGGGAAGACTTTGGGTATAGTGATCTCTCTACTGATCAGTCATTTCTTATATACAGTATTGTACATACAGTAGCTGCTTTATTTGGAATCTGTTGTTCAGATGTCACGTCTTGATTTTTCTTCGTCCACACCTTCCCTGGAAACAGCCCGTGTGTATATTCTCTTTTTTGTTGCAGTGTTTTGAAGTGACATGTTCAGCAGCGCTGTTCAGTATGGGAAATGGTAATACAAACCATAAACATGATGTAAAAATAATATAGTAAAAGCTCACAGGGAAAATGAGACCTGTATAAGGAAGGAAGAGGGGAATGTTCAAGGAGATGAGAATATTTTATTGCGATCTTTATCAGATGTCCCCCTTCCATCCACTTAAATGTGGTAAGCTGTGATGGTGGTGCTAAGAGAGGCTTTGTTATTGATTTTATGTTTTTTGGTGTCAGACTCGGGCATGTCAACCGGTATCTCTTCTTAAAGTATTTTCTCTGACGTCCTAGTGGATGCTGGGGACTCCGTCAGGACCATGGGGATTAGCGGCTCCGCAGGAGACAGGGCACAAAAATAAAGCTTTAGGATCAGGTGGTGTGCACTGGCTCCTCCCCCTATGACCCTCCTCCAAGCCTCAGTTAGGTTTTTGTGCCCGTCCGAGCAGGGTGCAATCTAGGTGGCTCTCCTAAAGAGCTGCTTAGAAAAAGTTTTTAGGTTTTTTATTTTACAGTGAGTCCTGCTGGCAACAGGCTCACTGCAACGAGGGACTTAGGGGAGAAGAAGTGAACTCACCTGCGTGCAGGATGGATTGGCTTCTTAGGCTACTGGACACCATTAGCTCCAGAGGGATCGAACACAGGCCCAGCCATGGAGTCCGGTCCCGGAGCCGCGCCGCCGACCCCCTTGCAGATGCCGAAAAGTGAAGAGGTCCAGAAACCGGCGGCAGAAGACTTTTCAGTCTTCATGAGGTAGCGCACAGCACTGCAGCTGTGCGCCATTGTTGTCACACACTTCACACCAGCGGTCACGGAGGGTGCAGGGCGCTGCGGGGGGCGCCCTGGGCAGCAATGAGAATACCTTGTTCTGGCTAAAAAAATACATCACATATAGCCCCTGGGGCTATATGGATGTATTTAACCCCTGCCAGGTCTCACAAACACCGGAGAAGAGCCCGCCGAAATAGGGGGCGGGGCCTATCTCCTCGGCACACAGCGCCATTTTCCTGCTCAGCTCCGCTGCGAGGAAGGCTCCCAGGACTCTCCCCTGCACTGCACTACAGAAACAGGGTAAAACAGAGAGGGGGGGGCACTTTTTTGGCGTTTTTTGATATATTAAGCTGCTATAAGGGAGACAACACTTCTATAGGGTTGTTCCTATATATTTATAGCGCTTGGGTGTGTGCTGGCAAACTCTCCCTCTGTCTCCCCAAAGGGCTAGTGGGGTCCTGTCTTCGATAAGAGCATTCCCTGTGTGTCTGCTGTGTGTCGGTACGTGTGTCGACATGTATGAGGACGATGTTGGTGTGGAGGCGGAGCAATTGCCGGTAATGGTGATGTCACCCCCTAGGGAGTCGACACCGGAATGGATGGCTTTGTTTATGGAATTACGTGATAATGTCAGCACATTACAAAAATCAGTTGACGACATGAGACGGCCGGCAAACCAGTTAGTACCTGTACAGGCGTCTCAGACACCGTCAGGGGCTGTAAAACGCCCTTTACCTCAGTCGGTCGACACAGACCCAGACACGGACACCGAATCTAGTGTCGACGGTGAAGAAACAAACGTATTTTCCAGTAGGGCCACACGTTATATGATCACGGCAATGAAGGAGGCTTTGCATATCTCTGATACTGCATGTACCACAAAAAGGGGTATTATGTGGGGTCTGAAAAAACTACCTGTAGTTTTTCCTGAATCAGACGAATTGAATGAAGTGTGTGATGAAGCGTGGGTTAACCCCGATAGAAAACTGCTAATTTCAAAGAAGTTATTGGCATTATATCCTTTCCCGCCAGAGGTTAGGGCGCGCTGGGAAACACCCCCTAGGGTGGATAAGGCGCTCACACGCTTATCAAAACAAGTGGCGTTACCGTCTCCTGAAACGGCCGCCCTCAAGGATCCAGCGGATAGGAGGCTGGAAACCACCCTGAAAAGTATATACACTCATACTGGTGTTATACTGCGACCAGCCATCGCCTCTGCATGGATGTGCAGTGCTGGGGTGGTTTGGTCGGATTCCCTGACTGAAAATATTGATACCCTAGATAGGGACAGTATTTTATTGACTTTAGAGCAATTAAAGGATGCTTTTCTTTATATGCGAGATGCTCAGAGGGATATTTGCACTCTGGCATCGAGAGTAAGTGCGATGTCCATATCTGCCAGAAGAAGTTTATGGACGCGACAATGGTCAGGTGATGCGGATTCCAAACGGCATATGGAAGTATTGCCGTATAAGGGGGAGGAATTATTTGGGGTCGGTCTATCGGATTTGGTGGCCACGGCAACAGCCGGGAAATCCACCTTTTTACCTCAGGTCCCCTCCCAACAGAAAAAGACACCGTCTTTTCAGCCGCAGTCCTTTCGTTCCTATAGGAACAAGCGGGTGAAAGGACAGTCATATTTGCCCCGAGGCAAAGGAAAGGGTAAGAGAGTGCACCAAGCAGCTTCTTCCCAGGAGCAGAAGCCCCCCCCCGGCTTCTGCAAAGCCCTCAGCATGACGTTGGGGCTTTACAAGCGGACTCAGGGGCGGTGGGGGGTCGACTCAAGAATTTCAGCGCACAGTGGGCTCACTCACAGGTGGACCCCTGGATCCTGCAGATAGTATCTCAGGGTTACAGGTTGGAATTCGAGAAGTCTCCCCCTCGCCGGTTCCTAAAGTCTGCTCTGCCAACGTCTCCCTCAGACAGGGTGACGGTATTGGAAGCCATTCACAAGCTGTATTCTCAGCAGGTGATAGTCAAGGTACCCCTCCTACAACGGGGAAAGGGGTATTATTCCACACTATTTGTGGTACCGAAGCCGGGCGGCTCGGTAAGACCTATTCTAAATCTAAAATCTTTGAACCTGTACATACAAAAATTCAAGTTCAAGATGGAGTCACTCAGAGCAGTGATAGCGAATCTGGAAGAAGGGGACTTTATGGTGTCCCTGGACATCAAGGATGCTTACCTGCATGTCCCAATTTGCCCTTCACATCAAGGGTACCTCAGGTTCGTGGTGCAAAACTGTCATTATCAGTTTCAGACGCTGCCGTTTGGATTGTCCACGGCACCTCGGGTCTTTACCAAGGTAATGGCCGAAATGATGTTTCTTCTGCGAAGAAAAGGCGTATTAATTATCCCTTACTTGGACGATCTCCTGATAAGGGCAAGGTCCAGGGAACAGCTGGGGGACGTAGTAGCACTAACCCAAGTAGTGCTGCAACAGCACGGATGGATTCTGAATTTTCCAAAATCTCAATTGACCCCGACGACACGTCTGCTGTTCCTGGGAATGATTCTGGACACGGTTCAGAAAAAGGTGTTTCTTCCGGAGGAGAAAGCCAGGGAGTTATCCGAACTTGTCAGGAACCTCCTAAAACCAGGGAAAGTGTCTGTGCATCAATGCACAAGAGTCCTGGGAAAGATGGTGGCTTCTTACGAAGCGATTCCATTCGGCAAATTCCACGCACAAACTTTTCAGTGGGATCTGCTGGACAAATGGTCCGGATCGCATTTGCAGATGCATCAGCGGATAACCTTATCGCCACGGACAAGGGTGTCTCTTCTGTGGTGGTTGCAGAGTGCTCATCTGTTAGAGGGCCGCAGATTCGGCATACAGGACTGGGTCCTGGTGACCACGGATGCCAGTCTGAGAGGCTGGGGAGCGGTCACACAGGGAAGAAACTTCCAGGGAGTATGGTCAAGCCTGGAGATGTCTCTTCACATAAATATACTGGAGCTAAGAGCGATTTACAATGCTCTAAGCCTGGCAAAACCCCTGCTTCAGGGTCAGCCGGTGTTGATCCAGTCGGACAACATCACGGCAGTCGCCCACGTAAACAGACAGGGCGGCACAAGAAGCAGGAGAGCAATGGCAGAAGCTGCAAGGATTCTTCGCTGGGCGGAAGATCATGTGATAGCACTGTCAGCAGTGTTCATTCCGGGAGTGGACAACTGGGAAGCAGACTTCCTCAGCAGACACGATCTACACCCGGGAGAGTGGGGACTTCATCCAGAAGTCTTCCACATGATTGTGAACCGTTGGGAAAAACCAAAGGTGGATATGATGGCGTCTCGCCTCAACAAAAAACTGGACAGGTATTGCGCCAGGTCAAGAGACCTTCAGGCAATAGCTGTGGACGCTCTGGTAACACCGTGGGTGTTCCAGTCAGTGTATGTGTTTCCTCCTCTGCCTCTCATACCAAAAGTACTGAGAATTATACGGCAAAGGGGAGTAAGAACGATACTCGTGGCTCCGGATTGGCCAAGAAGAACTTGGTACCCGGAACTTCAGGAGATGCTCACGGAAGATCCGTGGCCTCTACCTCTAAGACGGGACCTGCTTCAGCAGGGACCGTGTCTATTCCAAGACTTACCGCGGCTGCGTTTGACGGCATGGCGGTTGAACGCCGAATTCTAAGGGAAAAAGGCATTCCGGAAGAGGTCATTCCTACACTGGTAAAAGCCAGGAAGGAGGGGACTGCACAACATTATCACCGCATTTGGAGAAAATATGTTGCGTGGTGTGAGGCCAGGAAGGCCCCCACGGAGGAATTTCAATTGGGTCGATTCCTACATTTCCTGCAAACAGGATTGTCTATGGGCCTCAAATTGGGGTCCATTAAGGTTCAAATTTCGGCCCTGTCGATTTTCTTCCAGAAAGAATTGGCTTCAGTTCCTGAAGTCCAGACTTTTGTAAAAGGAGTACTACATATACAGCCCCCGGTTGTGCCCCCAGTGGCTCCGTGGGACCTTAATGTAGTTTTGGATTTTCTCAAATCCCATTGGTTTGAGCCACTCAAATCGGTGGATTTGAAATATCTTACATGGAAAGTAACCATGCTACTGGCCCTGGCTTCAGCCAGGAGAGTGTCAGAATTGGCGGCTTTATCGTATAAAAGCCCATATCTGATTTTCCATTCGGACAGGGCAGAACTGCGGACGCGTCCTCCGTTTCTGCCTAAGGTGGTGTCAGCGTTTCACCTGAACCAGCCTATTGTGGTGCCTGCGGCTACTAGCGATTTGGAGGATTCCAAGTTGCTGGACGTTGTCAGGGCATTGAAAATATATATTTCAAGGACGGCTGGAGTCAGAAAATCTGACTCGCTGTTTATACTGTATGCACCCAACAAGCTGGGTGCTCCTGCTTCTAAGCAGACGATTGCTCGTTGGATTTGTAGCACAATTCAACTTGCACATTCTGTGGCAGGCCTGCCACAGCCTAAATCTGTCAAGGCCCATTCCACAAGGAAGGTGGGCTCATCCTGGGCGGCTGCCCGAGGGGTCTCGGCATTACAACTCTGCCGAGCAGCTACGTGGTCGGGGGAGAACACGTTTGTAAAATTCTACAAATTTGATACCCTGGCTAAAGAGGACCTGGAGTTCTCTCATTCGGTGCTGCAGAGTCATCCGCACTCTCCCGCCCGTTTGGGAGCTTTGGTATAATCCCCATGGTCCTGACGGAGTCCCCAGCATCCACTAGGACGTCAGAGAAAATAAGATTTTACTTACCGATAAATCTATTTCTCGTAGTCCGTAGTGGATGCTGGGCGCCCATCCCAAGTGCGGATTGTCTGCAATACTTGTACATAGTTATTGTTACAAAAAAATCGGGTTGTTATTGTTGTGAGCCGTCTGTTCAGAGGCTCCTACGTTTGTCATACTGTTAACTGGGTTCAGATCACAAGTTGTACGGTGTGATTGGTGTGGCTGGTATGAGTCTTACCCGGGATTCAAAATCCTTCCTTATTGTGTACGCTCGTCCGGGCACAGTATCCTAACTGAGGCTTGGAGGAGGGTCATAGGGGGAGGAGCCAGTGCACACCACCTGATCTTAAAGCTTTATTTTTGTGCCCTGTCTCCTGCGGAGCCGCTAATCCCCATGGTCCTGACGGAGTCCCCAGCATCCACTACGGACTACGAGAAATAGATTTATCGGTAAGTAAAATCTTATTTTATACATGTACAAAAAAAGTTTAAAAAAGTTGCACATGGCATGGACCTACTACTGGCTGTAACTGGTATTGAGGCCAGAGGTGGGGCTCATTACTGGATGGTCAGAGTATGTACAAGAAAATAGGTTCTCAAACTCTATCCTCAGGACCCCAAACAGTTCATGTGTTCCATGTCTCCTCACTGAATTGCAAGTGAAATAATTCGCTCCACCTGTGAATTTTTTACAATGTAACAGTGAGTAATGAATACACATGTGCACCTGCTGGGTGACCTGGAAAACGTGACCCGTGTGGGTCCTGAGGACTAAGTTTGAGAACCACTGTACTAGAATATTAGTCCTTTCCTGTTCACCACAAGAACAAAGCTCAGGTGTAAGTGTCTTGCAGGAACTAGAATGGGTCCAGTAGTAATTTTGTTTGATATGTATTGTTAAGAAATACAGGGGGTCATTCCGAGTTGATCGTAGCTGTGCTAAATTTAGCACAGCTACGATCATCTTCCCTGACATGCAGGGGGACGCCCAGCACAGGGCTAGTCCGCCCCGCATGTCAGTCCCTGCCCCCCCTGCACAAATACAAAAGCATCGTACAGCGGTGATGCTCTTGTATTTGTGGAGTAACTCCCGGCCAGCGCAGGTCCTGGGGCTGGCCGGGAGTTTTGTGGCGCTGGCCACAACCGCAATGTCACCCCCCCCCCCCCCCCCCCCCAAACGGTCCGGCCAGGCCTGCGTTGGCCGGACCGCGCCTACTAAGTGGTGGCTTAACGCCGCCGTTCAGCTCCCCTCCCGCCCAGTGATAGCCTCTGTCTCAGAGGCGATCGCTAGGCAGCGACGACTGCCATGCGCCGGCGCACGCGCAGTTCCGACCCGATCGCTGCGCTGCGACAAACTGCAGCGAGCGGGTCGGAATGACCCCCATAGTGAGGAGGACTAGTTCCCTATATGGAGTGCAACGGGGTGCAGTTACCTTCAAGCACAGTGCCTACCGTCTAGATGGTATGTGGTCAGAATGTCAACATGTTCATATTGTCGATGTGCTTATGACATTGACCAGATGTTGATGTATGTCTACATTTCAAACATATGACATTGACCATTAGGGTTAGACCGAAAGTCAAGGTCATGGCTGCTTTGATAAAAAAAACGAACCTGTTTTTCTGTGGTTGTGGCAGCTGTACAGGACATGAAAATATACAGATGTGCTTTTTGTTGTTGTTTTCCCCATTATGTTGGGTTACACATACATGAGTGTTACAGTGTGGGCATCATAACGTATTTTGTAACATGCAAAATGAATTCTATGCAGAAGTGCCGGATTAATACTCCCCTGAGCATGTCGCCCATGTGTGTGCCAGTCACACGATTGCCTTGCAGAACTTGTACATCCAGTATCTCTCTGTAGCTGGGAAATAGATTGCAAAGTTAAAATAAGCCCCGAGAACACAAAACAGATCCCCATAATAAGAAGAAAAAATACAAGGTAAACGAGCAGGTCTCACATTTATTTATTAACCGTTTCTTATATAGCGCAGCATAATCCGCTGTGCTTTAATGCTGACATGTTAGTGTTATCAGTCTGGGATAATACAATGCAGTCACTGAGGGAGAAAACATTTACCTATTAGTCTCTGACCTGCTGCCACATGTCAGACATGTTCTACCTCGGTTTGCTCCGAGTACACTGGTTACTGATAGTGTATTTTGGCTTCATTTACCCCGATGTTGGTTTACATGGCCCATGGATCACAGGTAACATTGATAACGACGTAAAATCCAGCAGTACTGAATGTGGTTACAAGTGTGTGTTACACTGCAATCATGACATGTACTCACTGTATTGTTGTAACAGATGACATCTAATTTATTCAGTTCTGATGCAGTTGGTATAGAGAGCTATGTGCCCATCATACATGTATCCTGCTCTGAGTGACTTTGTATGTAGCATGACAACACATGTTCAGACCACATTTACTAACCTGCTGTAATTTTTTCTCTCTTGCCAAATTTGAGTTTTCGATTGTTGGCATCCCAAGTTGATGGCTAACTAGTGGCACAGACCATGTGACATGTCTCCCAAGCCAGAGTTAACCGTTTTATTAGAAGAAGCTTGTGATGCAGAGTGCGTGGGAAGTATACCATTGGAAGGGGTTGGTTTGTTCACCGCGTACCTGCAATAGCTAGCATATACTAACAGCCCTAACTCATTCTATATCGCAGTATTTAGCCAGCAGCGGCCAACTTGTATCAGCAATACTCATTTACCCAGCTGTGCCCAGCATGTGCCTGTAGAATACAGAATATAAATACCCACCTATGCCAATATGGTACCCGGCAGCAGCACCCCCAGGTGTCATCACGTAGCAGCATTATCCCCAGGTTTCATTACGTAGCAGCAGCACCCTGTGGTGTTGCATAGCAGCACTGCCCCCAGGTGTCATCAAAGCCGATGTCTTTTACTTTTCCCCTAGTCTACTTGAAGTGCCAGGAGCTCCTCTCTATTAGTTTATTTTACTGATACCACATTTGCAGTCTCCACAGTTGCCCGTTATAGGTGACTATGAGAGTGTATGCAAATAATCCCGTACTGCTTCCTAGTCTCATCCTGTTGCATTTTCTTATCACACTGGCACCCCCTATGGCGGATCCCCTGGAACCTCTTTTGGTCTCCATAATTCTGCACACTCCCATCAGCAGTAATGGGGTCTGTGAGCAGTCTGCATGTGTACCGTGAATGGGGAAACCTCACCGGACTCTCCTTACTCCTGCCAACCCAACCTTTGTCCAGGCAACATGCTGCCAGCTGGGGCATACAAGAGGAAGCAGATCAGCACTGGATGCGTGGGTGATGTTGAGAAGGCTGATTGACCACAGGTACTCTTGTGTCTGTGGGTTTTGCTTAGTTAGGCTGTGAGACAGATTTATATTTTTTATTTTCAATGATTGCTATATTAAATTAGCCTCTTGCCCCCATCTCATGTCTCCATCCTGTGGCTTCTTCTCCTATGTGCAGTGTGTATACTAGAAACCATTGGAAAGATTTCTCTGCTGTTAGTGCTAGCTGGCTAAGTGATGTGTTGTGTTATTATGTTTCATCGTTCAGTGGAAACCCCAATGATATAACCAAGGTTTTTGACAACAATATAACCGCAGCTTTATGCCTGTAAACTCTAATCACCTAATCTAATCAGTTTACTGATCCTTACGCATTTATTGAGTGGGACTAGTCCCCACAGACAGTATTAAAGAACTTCATGATCCAGTTACAAGATCACGCGGCTGGAAAGTTGTCCCGCTTTGATGTAAAGATGGGGCACACAGAGCAGTTAAATTGGGCATGTCACTAACCCACGCAAAATAAAAATAGGATCTATAAAATATCGGGCTTTCTGGAAAATCCAATCTGCATGTGTGGTTTTACAGGCCCATACATCAATTTCCCAATTCTCTGATGATCTGCCAATATCCAGCATGTTAGAAAACCTCATTTTGGCCATTCTGATTATTTTTGAGTTAGAATTGGGGGTATATCAAGGTGTTGGACTTTGACTTTGTTTTTTGCATAATTGGCCTGATTAATTGTTTATGTATGCTCTCCTTCACACAATACTGCTTTTATTCCACATGATCCGGTCATGCAGCCGACTTCTTAGTTTACGGAACTGTTTGGTGCCAAACTGGCTACATACAACTAGATCTGCCCTTCTGTAATCAGCGTTCCTGGCTGTGCTGCAAACTAAATAACCTATTGTATTCTCAGTGTAGGGCATTGGAGCTGGGAATCTCTAATTACTTGATCCAATACAGCATTGAGCACATGCCACTCTCTAGATATATAGATAGATATATATATATATATATATATATATATATATATACATACATACATATACACGAGATACCGACACTCATTCGCTTAGTTCCCGTGTTAGGTGCTGGGTGCCCTCCAATCTTGCTGCCCTCAGGTAACAAATCACAAATTCCATTAACGGTGGCACTCCAAATAAAGAGACCGTAAAACCAGTGTATTACTGTCTCTTTATTTGGAGTGCTGCCGTGAGTGGAATATATATATATATATATAGGTATGTTTTTGTTCACTTGTCTGTATGCTGACCTGACGAAAGTGCTGCAATAAAAGCACTGAAACGTTGTCGTTCCTTATGCTGGTATAAGACTGATTTATTTAAGACGCTTGGAGTGCCGTACCATCCATTTACTGCTATATATATATATATATATACATATATATATATATATATATATATATATATAGAACCTTGTAAAGATTACTCCTTAGACCAGCATACAGGTACAGCAACGTTTCAGTGCTTTATTATACGCACTGTCATCAGGAGTGATCTTTACAAGGTTGTGGAGTGCCGCACCGTATGAATATCTGTGTGTATGCAATTTTGTGAAGGCACCCGATGTATTCAGCAGGGGAGACCCGGACCTATTGGAAATTAGATAGATAGATATATATAGAGAGAGATAGATATATATACTGTGTGTGTGTGTGTGTGTGTGTGTGTGTGTGTGTGTGTGTGTGTGTGTGTGTATATATTGTTCTAGTAATTGATGACGATAGAACATGTTTTTAATTGATGGATTGTACTGTTGAGCGAGTCATCCCAAATAGGTCCATGCCTCCTTGAAGAACGCTGATGTACGTGAAGTAAGGGCCATTTTAAACGTGGTTATACTAATTTCAGATTTATTTCCATAATGATCAAATTTAATTTACCTCTTCAGCTAACTATACTGTACTTCACTTTTCACACACCAAATTCAAAGGGTATTTCACCCAGAAACTGTGCCATGTACCTGTTATAGAGCAGCCACGTCTCCAGTTTGTTCTTATTGTGTCACTGTGCAGCTGCCTAATAACTGCTGCCGCCAAATATACACTAAATGATCAAATATATATTTTGGGTGGAAGAACACTAAGCTTAAATGAATCTATCCTACAGGTCCAGGATGCCTGTTAGTACCCCAGCAAAGAACATTGTACACTGCCATGATAAACAGCATGATCTATATGCTACTGGCTGGGGATTTGAGGATACAGGTGGTGTGTGAACATGCCTTGCTTTCTGCAGAGTTGCAGATTATGCTTAAATGAAATGAAATGTGTTTTCTTATTGGTAAAGAAAAAGGTTTCTTTCTCTACGTTGCGATATTGTCCCGTGTATTTCCAGTATGGAAGAGGTTAACGTTGCATTGTTCTCCGCGCTGTACTGTATAGTTTATCCGGCCATTAATTTGCGCTGTCATGAAGCTCTGTCCCATCAGCTTTCGGATCTTGCCATTGTCACTGCAGGCGCTGTGCTCTGGTGACATAGGAAACACAGTGTTCAGTCCTCTGCCAGAAGATTTCCTTCCAGGGTCATCCATAACACTAACAAGCTGTAAAAGCTGATTAAATGCTTTGCTGTCATGAAACATTATTTTATAGACTGAGCTAAAAATAACAGGAGGTGAATAAAGTGAATTATTTTGAGCGTTCTCTTTCACTGAGTGAGTAAAAGGGAAAGCAAAGCAACAGGAAAATGAAAGAGCTGGGATTTTTTTTTTTTATTTTTTTTCAGGCTGTTTATTCTTGAGTGATCCTGCCAATAATAAAATAAAACATAAACTAAAGTTAATGACATTTACAAGGGATGGGGAGTTGTAATGATGATGTTCTGGATTGTTGTAAACAACACGCTATAGCCATGTTCGGCTTTCCTGTTATATGTTTGGGGAAGGAGCTGTCATTTTTGTGGCGTTAGAACAAACACTGTGTATAGAGCTCATACAATACATGAAGCACTGTAATACATGTTGTATACTTTTACTACATAGAATAAACACATCGTACTGATATGTGACATACAAACGGAAGTGGGCAGCTGGGGCCGTGTAATGACAAAGTATCTACTCTAAGGGGTCAATCCTATTAGGTGCAAGTCGCCTTGTGCAAGCTGTTTTCAAGTCCAAACTCACATTGCTGCTTTCAGGGGATTTTTATTTTTTTGTATGCAATCTAATTTGGTGACTTCAGTACCCCTTGCCAGATTCCCCTCTAGGTGGCAAGCTGACCATGTGCTCTAGGTCCCTCAGGTAACAGAACTCATCAGATGGTGAGCACTGCAGTGACTGGTCTGCTCCTTACATTTACTAACTACCTTCAGGACCAAATGTGAGATCATGGGGCTACCAGAAATAAGTAACGTCAAGGCTGTTCCCACTGCTGGTGTTTGGACATATTGGGGTATATTCAATTGAAGTAGGATCCATTTATTCCGACATTCATTTGTCCGAATGGATCTGATCTGGGCTATTCAATGCATTATCAATTCGACTTTAAAAAAATGTCGAATTGAGATGCAGGAGGGGGGGAGACGCGGGAGAGCCGCGGACAGATGGGGGAGAGCAGCGCTACAGCAGCAGCTATATAGCCGCTGCTGTAGTGCTGCTCTCCCGCGTCTCTCCCCCATCTCTCCCCCCCCCCCCCCCCCCCCCTCGTATGTCTGTCTCTCCCCATCCCTCCTCTCCATGGTCCCGCATTACAGCCGCCGCTCACGGCAGCGTCCACCCGGCACCAGCAAGCGAGGTCTCGCTTGCTGGAGCCGGGTGGACGCTACTGTGAGCGGCGGCTGTGACATCCTCCTGTCTTCCCGTCTGGCTGCCCGTGGCTCTCCCCGTCACTGCTCCCACATCCCACTCACTTCGACTTTTTTTAAGTCGAAGAGAGATGGTCGAAAAGGGGGCCAACCCCATTTTTGACACAAGCACGTGGATCGGCAGCTATTCTGCCGATCCACGTGCTTTTCGACAAGTCGAATTCCTCGACTTGTCGAATATATTGAATAGGTTGGAACCCCTTCCTACCTAAAAAAAAAGTCGAAAACTGCCGTCTTTTCGACAGACGGCAGCTTTCGACGTCAATTGAATATACCCCATTGGCTGTATATTGGGCAAGTATTGACATATTGGGTTTGGTAGCAATCTGTTGGCCTGTGATACAGTATATGGTATATTCACACGCTATAACACACATGCCATGGTTTCCGTTTTAGGCTGCAACAATATTGTTTTTGGCCAACTACATACCCAGTATATACTGTATGTGTGGCTGTATCCTGCACTTGTGCATTGCCTATATATTTAACATATTCTGTAATTGCTAGGGTTGCTATAATATCCTTTTTTATCTAGGATAGCCAATTCCCACCATGACCCAACCTGCGTGGAGTTTGTATATTCTCCCCGTGCTTGTGTGGGTTTCCTCCAGGTTCTCCGGTTTCCTCCCAGACTCCAAAAATATACTGATAAGTTCATTGGATCCTGACAAAACTAAAATAATAATTATTAACCCTAGTGTGTAAGTGTGTGCATGTACAGGTGTGTAGTGCAGAGTAGATCGGCCAAGTGGTTCTTATCTGCCGTCAAATTCTATGTTTCTATTTGCACGGATTTTGTGGCTGGCTACATTCAAGCCTGCATTTCACCTGTTTTCAATCAGCCACATAACCTGTGTAAATCATGTGTGTCCCGGATTAAAGGGATTTTATGGCAAGACAAGTAATGACATGCTAATTTCAAATGTAATTATGCACGTGACATGACACTACTTAAGTAAATTAATTTGAGCTGGCAATGTACTATGTATATTGTAATTTGTGTTATAAATGCAACTTAATGTTAATTTCAATACAATTGTGCAACATGTGGCAACAATGATGAACACACTTTGTGGGTAAGTGGATAGCCTCTTACGTTCACTGTGTGCTAACCTGTTCACGATCACACTGTAAACAAAAATGATGGTTGCCATGTCTGGGAATGTAAGGTCTGCAGTGTTGTGCTGCCTGGTGATGTTTTTGCGTCTGTGCCCCAGTTTATTCGTTCTGCCACTGGCACACCCTACTTCTTACACTTATGTACTGTTGCTGTTTGTTTCATGCTGGCCTAGCTCCTATCTATACAGTGTAACAGCTGCCAGTGGCCAATCACATGGCTTCTCTCATGCTGACAACTGTTGCTTGGTGCCGAAAGTATTAATTTTTTTTATTTGCTTTGTTCCGAAACAAAACATGTGGAAACCCCCATCCAGAAATGCGGTTTGCTCCTGGCCGTGTGTCTGTTGGTTTTGTGTATTCAACTTTTATGCATCGGATTTATTTAGTAGTTTGTAATTTCCACCACGTCATTTATATATATGTTTGTCATGGAAATCTGTTTGGATGACTTGTTTTCTGTACACTGTAAACCATGTCCTTATGTTGACAGCTCCTTTTAACCACTTTACTGGGATGAGCTAGTGGGATTTGTCCCACTTACCCACACAATTCCCACACTTTTAAAACAAAAGTATGATGCTTTAATACCCAGGGAATTCTCCAGTGTCTGGTAGACATAAATGAATAAGACTTGTAATTGAATATGTTAAGATTGTAAAAACTCCCTTTCTCCATGAGGAAAAAGACAATTAAATTAAAACTCTTACGTTAATCATGAAATCGAAGTGGTTTTCATCAGGATTATAAAACAGTACGAATACATCAGCGGCAGTACAATATCCGAATTTGGAGGGGAATGGGGGCTTTGTGGCTCATCCTCCCAATGTATACCCGCTCTACTCTTCTACAGTGAGATTATACTGGATGCACTACTTTTCCGGATCCCTCACTCGTGTGGTCAGATAGTGTATGCGCTTGGATACACTCACCCAGTTTACACAGTGCCCAGCTCTGGGATAAAAGTTGCTTATTATTTTAATGTACCTGTACATTATAATAGGACAAGGATAATCAGCAATTTTCCCCCTTTGAGAAACCTGTTCTGTCAGTTTTTCCAAGCATACACAGAGACTGAAATTACCGTGTGAAGCAGTTCTACCCGGTAATTTCATGAAAAAGGGTACTTTTACTGTGTGAAAGGGTCAACCCGGATTGAAATTCTCAGGACTTAGTCCCAGGAATTTACCAGGGTTGGTGACACTGGAATTTCGACACGGGTTGACCCATTCACACAGACAAAATACCCATGTTGATCCGCAAAATACCAGGTCGAAATTCTTGACCCAGTAATTTGCTTCTCTGTGTGAAAGGGGGGGTCAGACAGAGACGGCAACACGACCCGGCCCTGAAATGCCAAGTAATTGCCGGGTTTTCTGTCTGAAAGTGGTATAGGAGACCTAACCCTATACAAGTAAATGTCTGAAATCCCTGAAAAGTGTAAATCAGAATTCCAGTTCCCAGGAAACACTAAAGGCTGCATGTTTTCCATGTGTCCTCGCTGGATCACCAGTGTATTCATTACTGACTGACACCTTTTAAAAGATGGTACCAATTTTACTTGTGATTATATGAGGAGACCCCTTAAACATGCACTGTTAGGCTTCTGATGATTTAGGGTTGGGAAATACTGCTTTAATCTAGAATCCATTTATAAATGTGATCATGGACTAATAGGGATGATGTAGCGGGGAATCTGCTGAGAAAAGTCAGTGTATTCCATCCTCACAAGGTACCAGGTGTGTCAGCCATCTTGGGCGCACTGTGAAGGATTACCCAGGGTGGAGTAGTCCACCCCTAGAAGAGATAACACAAAATGGGGAGATTGCAGAGTCCTAAATTTCAGAGTAGTGTTCAAACAAAACCATCAGGTCCATGTATTTTTCCTCACATCCACAAGCACACCAGATAAGGCAGCCATGTTGGGTGCAGTACAAAGGTTACACAGTGGGAGATGAGCCATACAAGGGCCAAATGCATGCATGGGAAAGCATTACATACCGTCTTACAAACAACCAAAATGTTACATCTCTAGGCCGCCACATTATAATAGGCCCATCATCATGGCAGTATAATAACAAGCTGCCTAGCTGGCCGCACAGTCGGCCATAAATCTTAAGAATTAAAATTGTATTTATATTTTTCACAGTTTTCTACAATTTTTCTATTTCTATGTATTTTGTGAGAGAGTGGGGTGAGTAGTAACACGGCACTGGTAACAGCTCCTCCCTTTCTCAGTATAGGCATGTAAAACATCTTCAGGCCCATGTGGCCCTTCTCTCCCCCCACACCCCCCATCCCGATAATAAAGTATTCAATTTATTGTGAGTTGTATGGATGGATACTGAACCACCAGTGCCAAAGTGCTACTGGAGGGTGCAATGTGCATTTTATTAAATGTATAGGACGCAATATATTGTGTTCCTGGAAAACATGTTATGTGTCCATTCCTACACATCCTCTTTGGGGGTATATGCAATTAGCGGCGAATCGCGGCAATTTTTCGCCCGTTTTTTAATTCGACACAATTCGACCATCAAATTCCGGCAAGTGGGTGCCGAAATTTACCATATTCAATAAAAAACGTATTCGACAGTCCCGCTGTCGAAAAACGGGCGATTTGACGGATTTTGATCCGATTTTTTAAAAACAGGAAAAAACCCGAAAAAAAATGGCGTGGGGTCCCCCCTCCAAAGCATAACCAGCCTCGGGCTCTTCGAGCCGGTCCTGGTTCTAAAAATCCGGGGGGGGAAATGACAGGGGATTCCCTGTATTTTTAAAACAAGCACCGGGCTCTGCGCCTGGTGCTGGTGCAAAAAATACGGGGGAAAAAAGAGTAGGGGTCCCCCGTATTTTTTACACCAGCATCGGGCTCCACTAGCTGGACAGATAATGCCACAGCCGGGGGTCACTTTTATACAGCGCCCTGCGGCCGTGGCATTAAATATCCAACTAGTCACCCCTGGCCGGGGTACCCTGGGGGAGTGGGGACCCCTTCAATCAAGGGGTCCCCCCCAGCCACCCAAGGGCCAGGGGTGAAGCCCGAGGCTGTCCCCTCCATCCAAGGGCTGCGGATGGGGGGCTGATAGCCTTGAGAAATTTGAAAGAATATTGTTTTTTCCAGTAGTACTACAAGTCCCAGCAAGCCTCCCCCGCAAGCTGGTACTTGGAGAACCACAAGTACCAGCATGCGGGAGAAAAACGGGCCCGCTGGTACCTGTAGTTCTACTGGAAAAAAATACCCAAATAAAAACAGGAGACACACACCGTGAAAGTAAAACTTTATTTCATACATGCCGACACATACATACTTACCTATGTCGACCCGCCGACTGCCACGCCCCCCTCGTCACTGAAGAATCCGGGGTACCTATGAAAAAAATTATACTCTCCTCAATCCAGTGTCCGGATCTTTTAAAATAATCCTCGTACTTGGCAACAACAACAAAAACGAACACCCGAACCAAACGGACTGAAAGGGGTCCCATGTTTACACATGGGACCCCTTTCCCCGAATGCAGAGACCCCCCCGTGACTGCTGTCACAGAAAGGTCTCTTCAGCCAATCAGCGAGCGCAACGTCCTGGCACTCTGCTGATTGGCTGTATGCGCGTCTGAGCTGTCAGACCGCGCATCGCAAAGCCTCTCCATTATATTCAATGGTGGGAACTTTGCGTCAGCGGTGAGGTCACCCGCGGTCAGCGGCTGACCGCGGGTAACTCCACCGCTACCCGCAAAGTTCCCACCATTGAAACTAATGGAGGGAGCTGTGCGATGCGCTGTCTGACAGCAGACGCGCATACAGCCAATCAGGTGAGTGCCACGAAGTAGCGCTTCCTGATTGGCTGAAGGGCCCTTCTGTGACAGCAGTCACGTGGGGTCCCGGCATTCGTGGAAAGGGGTCCCATGTGTAAACATGGGACCCCTTTCAGTCCGTTTGGTCCGGGTGTTCGTTTTGTTGTTTTGCCAAGTACGAGGATTATAATCTGGACACTGGATTGAGGTGAGTATAATTTTATTCACAGGTACACGTGGATTCTACTTGGACAAGTGGACAGAGGTCGGCGTGTGAACATAGGTAAGTATGTGTGTGTCGACATGTGTGTAATAAAGTTTTACTATCACGGTGTGCGTGTCCTGTTTTTATTTGGGTATTTCTCTGACGTCCTAGTGGATGCTGGGTACTCCGTAAGGACCATGGGGAATAGACGGGCTCCGCAGGAGACTGGGCACTCTAAAAGAAAGATTAGGTACTATCTGGTGTGCACTGGCTCCTCCCTCTATGCCCCTCCTCCAGACCTCAGTTAGAATCTGTGCCCGGCTCGAGCTGGTTGCACACTAGGGGCTCTCCTGAGC
The DNA here is from genome assembly GCF_028390025.1 of Pseudophryne corroboree. Classification (NCBI taxonomy): domain Eukaryota; kingdom Metazoa; phylum Chordata; class Amphibia; order Anura; family Myobatrachidae; genus Pseudophryne; species Pseudophryne corroboree. The sequence goes on along the minus strand of NC_086445.1, from coordinate 915,963,045 downwards.
TTCTAGTAAAGAAAGTATTTGTTAGGTTTTTTATTTTCAGTGAGATCTGCTGGCAACAGACTCACTGCTACGAGGGACTAAGGGGAGAGAAGCGAACCTACCTGCTTGCAGCTAGCTTGGGCTTCTTAGGCTACTGGACACCATTAGCTCCAGAGGGATCGAACACAGGCCCAGCCTCGGTCGTCTGGTCCCGGAGCCGCGCCGCCGTCCCCCTTGCAGAGCCAGAAGCAAGAAGAACATCCTGAAAATCGGCGGCTGAAGACTCCGGTCTTCATTAAGGTAGCGAACAGCACTGCAGCTGTGCGCCATTGCTCCCTATGCACACCACATACTTCGGTCACTGATGGGTGCAGGGCGCTGGGGGGGGGGCGCCCTGGGCTGCAATTAGAGTACCTTACATTGGCAAACAGCACATAATATAGTCTAAAAAAACTATATATGTGCAAAAATCCCCCGCCATAATATAAATATAAGAGCGGGAGAAGTCCGCCGAGAAAGGGGCGGGGCTATCTCCCTCAGCACACTGGCGCCATTTCCTCTTCACAGCTCCGCTGGAAGACAGCTCTCCAGGCTCTACCCTGCTGTTTCCAGGCTCAAAGGGTAACAAAGAGAGGGGGGGCACTAAATTTAGGCGCAAACTGTATATGTAAAGCAGCTATAGGGAAAAATCACTTTGTGTTAGTGAAAATCCCTGATTAAATAGCGCTGTGGTGTGTGCTGGCATACTCTCTCTCTGTCTCCCCAAAGGACTTTGTGGGGTCCTGTCCTCAGTCATAGCATTCCCTGTGTGTGTGCGGTGTGTCGGTACGGCTGTGTCGACATGTTTGATGAGGAGGCTTATGTGGAGGCGGAGCATGTGCCGATAAGTGTGATGTCACCCCCTGCGGGGCCGACACCAGAGTGGGTGGATATGTGGAAGGTATTAACCGACAGTGTCAACTCCTTACATAAAAGGCTGGATGACGTAACAGCCGTGGGACAGCCGGCTTCTCAGCCCGTGCCTGCCCAGGCGTCTCAAAGACCATCAGGGGCTCACAAACGCCCGCTACCTCAGATGGCAGACACAGATGTCGACACGGAGTCTGACTCCAGTGTCGACGAGGATGAGACATATACACAATCCACAAGGGGCATCCGTTGCATGATTACGGCAATGAAAAATGTGTTACACATTTCTGACATTAACCCAGGTACCACTAAAAAGGGTATTATGTTTGGGGAGAAAAAGCAGCCAGTGTTTTTTCCTCCATCAGATGAGTTGAATGAAGTGTGTGAAGAAGCGTGGGGTTCCCCCGATAAGAAACTGGTAATTTCTAAAAAGTTACTGATGGCGTACCCTTTCCCGCCAGAGGATAGGTCACGTTGGGAGATATCTCCTAGGGTGGATAAGGCACTCACACGCTTGTCAAAAAAGGTGGCACTGCCGTCTCAGGATACGGCCGCCTTGAAGGAGCCTGCTGATAGAAAGCAGGAGGCTATCCTGAAGTCTGTATATACACACTCAGGTACTATACTGAGACTGCAATTGCTTCAGCATGGATGTGTAGTGCTGCTGCAGCGTGGTCTGATACCCTGTCAGATAATATTGATACCCTCGACAGGGATACTATTTTGCTAACCATAGAGCATATTAAAGACGTCGTCTTATATATGAGGGATGCACAGAGGGATATTTGCCGGCAGGCATCTAGAATTAATGCAATGTCCATTTCTGCCAGGAGGGTATTATGGACCCGGCAGTGGACAGGTGATGCTGATTCTAAAAGGCACATGGAGGTTTTGCCTTATAAGGGTGAGGAATTGTTTGGGGATGGTCTCTCGGACCTCATATCCACAGCAACAGCTGGGAAATCGACATTTTTACCTCAGGCTCCCTCACAACCTAAGAAAGCACCGTACTATCAGGTACAGTCCTTTCGGCCTCAGAAAGGCAAGCGGATCAAAGGTGCTTCCTTTCTGCCCAGAGGCAGGGGGAGAGGGAAAAAGCTGCACCAGACAGCCAGTTCACAGGAACAAAAATCCTCCCCTGCTTCTACTAAGTCCACCGCATGACGCTGGGGCTCCACAGACGGAGCCAGGTGCGGTGGGGGCGCGTCTCCGGAACTTCAGCGACCAGTGGGTTCGCTCACAGGTGGATCTCTGGGTTCTACAAGTGGTATCTCAGGGATACAAGCTGGAATTCGAGGCGTCTCCCCCTCGCCGTTACCTCAAATCAGCCTTGCCAGCTACTCCCCAGGACAGGGAGGTAGTACTGGCGGCAATTCACAAGCTGTACCTCCAGCAGGTGATAATAAAAGTTCCCCTCCTTCAACAGGGACGGGGTTACTATTCCACAATGTTTGTGGTACCGAAACCAGACGGTTCGGTGAGACCCATTCTAAATTTGAAATCCTTGAACACTTATATAAGGAAGTTCAAGTTCAAAATGGAATCGCTCAGGGCGTTTATTGCAAGCCTGGAAGAGGGGGATTACATGGTATCACTGGACATCATGGACCTTACCATGTCCCCATTTACCCACCTCACCAGGAGTACCTCAAGGTTGTGGTACAGAACTGCCATTACCAATTCCAGACGTTGCCGTTTGGTCTGTCCACGGCACCGAGGGTGTGTTCCAAGGTAATGGCCCAAATGATGATACTCCTTCGAAAGAAGGGAGTTATAATTATCCCGTACTTGGACGATCTCCTTATAAAGGCGAGGTCCAAGGAGCAGTCGTTGATCGGAGTAGCACTATCTCAGGAAGTGCTACAACAGCACGGCTGGATTCTGAATATCCCAAAGTCGCAGCTGGTTCCTACAACGCGTCTGCTGATATTGGGCATGTTTCTGGACACAGAACAGAAGAAGGTATTTCTCCCGGAGGAGAAGGCCAAGGAGTTGTCATCTCTGGTCAGAGACCTCCTGAAACCAAAACAGGTGTCGGTGCATCATTGCACGCGAGTCCTGGAAAAGATGGTAGCTTCTTACGAAGCAATTCCCTTCGGCAGGTTCCATGCAAGGAACTTTCAGTGGGACAAGTGAGGATCGCATCTTCAGATGCATCGGCTGATCACCCTGTCCCCGAGGGCCAGGGTGTCTCTGTTGTGGTGGCTGCAGAGTGCTCATCTTCTCGAGGGCCGCAGATTCGGCCTTCAGGACTGGGTCCTGGTGACCACGGATGCAAGCCTCCGAGGTTGGGGAGCAGTCACTCAGGGAAGAAATTTCCAAGGACAATGGTCGAGTCAGGAGACTTCCCTACACATAAATATTCTGGACCTAAGGGCCATTTACAATGCCCTAAGGCAAGCAGAACCCCTGCTTCAAAACCAGCCGGTGCTGATTCAGTCAGACAACATCACGGCTGTCGCCCATGTAAACCGACAAGGCGGCACAAGAAGCAGGATGGCGTTGGCAGAAGTCACAAGGATTCTCCGATGGGCGGAGTATCACGTGCTAACACTGTCAGCAGTGTTCATTCCGGGTGTGGAAAACTAGGAAGCAGACTTCCTCAGCAGGCACGACCTCCACCCGGGAGAGTGGGGACTTCATCCAGAAGTCTTCACGCAGATTGTGAACCGTTGGGAACGGCCACAGGTGGACATGATGGCGTCCCGCCTCAACAAAAAGCTAAAAAAGTATTGCGCCAGGTCAAGAGACCCTCAGGCGATAGCTGTGGACGCACTAGTGACACCGTGGGTGTACCAGTCGGTTGATGTGTTCCCTCCTCTTCCTCTCATACCCAAGGTACTGAGGATAGTACGTAAAAGAGGAGTAAGAACTATACTCATAGTTCCAGATTGGCCAAGAAGAACTTGGTACCCAGAACTACAATAAATGATCTCGGAGGACCCATGGCCTCTGTCTCTCAGACAGGACCTGTTACTGCAGGGGCCCTGTCTGTTCCAAGACTTACCGCGGCTGCGTTGGAAGGCTTGGCGGTTGAACGCCGGATCCTAACGGAAAAGGGCGTTCCAGATGAAGTGATTCCTACGCTGTTAAAGGCTAGGAAAGACGCTGCCTGAAGTTCAGACGTTGTTAAGGGAGTGCTTCATATTCAGCCCCCTTTTGTGCCTCCAGTGGCACCTTGGGATCTCAACGTAGTGTTGGATTTCCTAAAATCACATTGTTTTGTGCCACTTCAGAACGTGGAGTTGAAGTATCTCACGTGGAAAGTGGTCATATATATATATATATTTATTATTATTATTATCCTTTATTTATATGGCGCCACAAGGGTTCCGCAGCGCCCGATTACAGAGTACAAATGCACATAAAAAATAGGAAAACAGTGACTTACAGTTGAATACAATATAGGACAAGTACAGGGCAGCTAAGCATAACTACACCAGTAAACATAGAGATAAGTTCCAGGTGGTCAAAAAACTGTGGGATCTGGGCGGTTGAGGATTATTAAAGTAAGAAAAGTATAAGCACATGAGGGAAGAGGGCCCTACTCGTGAGAGCTTACATTCTAAGGGGAGGGGTAGACAGACAGGGATGACACAGATGGGGTACATAGAGAGCGTGGAACAGAGGGTTATGTTGAGATTTGGCTACGTTTGGTAAAGAAATGGGTCTTAAGAGCCCGTTTGAAGTTTTGTAGAGAGGTGGAGAGTCTGAGGGGGAGAGGTAAAGAATTCCAGAGAAATGGAGCAGCACGTGAAAAATCTTGGAGATAGGAGTGGGAGGAAGTAATCAGAAGACAGGAGAGACGGCGTGCATTAGCAGAGCGAAGAGGACGGGTGGGAGAGTAAAGGGAGATAAGGTCAGAGATGTAGATGGGAGAGGAGTGGGTGAGTGCTTTGTAAGTGAGTGTGAGAAGTTTGAATTGGATTCTGAAAGGGAAGGGAAGCCAGTGGAGGGCCTGTAGGAGGGGGGAGGTAGACGTAGTGCGTTTGGTGAGGAAGATGAGCCGGGCAGCAGCATTGAGGATAGATTGGAGTGGAGAGAGGTGATTGTCAGGGAGGCCAGTTAAGAGGAGATTACAGTAGTCCAGTCTGGAAATAATCAGTGAGTGAATAATGATCTTAGTGGCATCCTGTGTGAGAAAAGGTCTGATTCTAGAAATGTTTTTGAGATGAAAATGACAGGTTTGTGAGAGGTGCTGAATGTGAGGTTTGAAGGAGAGGGAGGAGTCAAGGATTACGCCAAGACAGCGTACTTGGGGGCTAGGGGAGATAGTTGTGCCATCAATGGATAATGAGATTGTGGGAGGTGAGGCTGTGCGGGAGGGTGGGAAGATGATCAGCTCAGTCTTAGACATGTTGAGTTTAAGAAAGCGCTGAGACATCCAGGAAGAGATAGCAGAAAGACAGTTTGAGGTACGAGTGAGGAGAGCCGTGGAGAGATCAGGGGAGGAGAGGTAGATTTGAGTGTCATCAGCATAGAGGTGATATTGGAAGTTAAAAGAACTAATGAGTTCACCTAAAGAGGACGTATAGAGAGAGAAAAGGAGAGGACCAAGAACAGAGCCTTGGGGGACACCAACAGTTAGTGGAAGTGGGGGGGAGGTAGCATCATGAGAGGAGACAGAGAAGGAACGATCAGAGAGGTAGGAGGACAGCCAGGAGAGGGCAGTATCACGCAGACCAAGAGAGTGAAGGATTTGCAGAAGGAGAGGATGGCCCACAGTGTCAAAAGCAGCAGAGAGGTCAAGAAGAATAAGCAGAGAGTAGTGGCCCTTAGATTTGGCTGCATGGAAGTCATTGCAGACTTTTGTGAGGGCAGTTTCAGTGGAGTGGAGAGAACGGAAACCAGACTGGAATGGGTCAAGCAGTGAGTGAGAGGAAAGAAAGGCAGTGAGGCGATTATAGACAATACGCTCAAGAAGTTTGGAGGCAAAGGGGAGGAGAGAGATGGGTCGATAGTTGGAGAGAGTGTTAGGATCAAGGGTAGGTTTTTTAAGAATAGGGGAGACAAGAGCATGCTTGAAGGCAGAGGGGACAGTGCCTGATGAAAGGGAGAGATTGAGAAGGTGGGCAAGATGGGAACAGGCAGAAGGGGAGAGGTAACGGAGGAGGTGGGAGGGGATAGGGTCGAGCGGGGAGGTTGTGGGGGGGGAGGAACGGATGAGGGCCATGACTTCCTCGCCAGATACATGGGAGAAAGATGTCAGAGTTGGTAAGAGGGAAGGGGAGGGGTGGCAAGGGATGGGTGGTGGCTGGTTGCTGGTCTGGTGGGAAGTGATATCCTGACGTATGGAGTCAATCTTGGATGTGAAATAAGTGGCAAAGTCAAGAGCAGACAATGAGGAAGGGAGAGGAGGTGGTGGTGGGCAGAGGAGGGAGTTAACAGTGGCAAAGAGGCGCCGGGGGTTGGAAGACTGTGTAGAAATGAGGATTTTGAAGTATGATTGTTTAGCAAGGGAAAGGGCAGTACTGAAGGATGAGAGCATGAATTTGAAATGGAGGAAGTCTGCTTTAGAGCGTGATTTCCTCCACTGTCGCTCGGCAGTACGTGAGCATTTTTGTAGGTATCTGGTGCATTTGGTGTGCCAGGGTTGAGGTGTTGATCTGCGAGGGTGAATAGTGGTTGGCGGAGCAACAGAGTCAAGGGCAGAAGTAAGAGATGCATTGTATAGGGATGTGGCTTGTTCAAGGCATGTGAGAGAGAGAAGAGGAGAGAGAAGGGAGTCAAACAGGGAGGACAGGGATGAGGTGTCAATAGCCTCAATGTTACGCTTCGTGATGGTAGCCTTAGGAGGGAGAGATGGGGAAGCAGAGATAGATAAGTTGAAAGAGAGCAAATGGTGGTCAGAGAGGGGAAAAGGGGAATTGGAGAAATCAGAAATATCACAGCGGTGAGTGAAAACCAGATCCAGTGAGCTCCCGTTCACATGGGAGGGTGAGGTGGTCCACTGGGAGAGACCAAGTGAAGAGGTGAGGTTAAGGAGTTTAGAGGCAGGTGATTTTGTGGGGTTATCGATAGGGATGTTGAAATCACCTAGAATAATGGAGGGAATGTCAGAAGAGAGGAAGTGAGGTAGCCAGGAAGCAACGTTGTCAAGGAATTTGGAGGAAATGCCAGGTGGACGGTAAATTACAGCAACTCGAAGATTAGTTGGTTGGTAGAGGCGTAATGCATGGACCTCAAATGTAGAGAATGTAAGAGAAGGTTCTGGAGGTATAAGTTGGTATGTGTAGCTTGAGGGTAAAAGGATCCCAACACCACCCCCATGGCCTTGGCTTCGGCTAGGCGTGTGTCAGAATTGGCGGCTTTGTCATGTGAAAGCCCTTATCTGATCTTCCATAGGGACAGGGCAGAATTGAGGATTCGTCCCCAATTTCTCCCTAAGGTGATATCAGCGTTTCATTTGAACCAACCTATTGTGGTGCCTGCGGCTACTCGGGACTTGGAGGCCTCCAAGTTGCTGGACGTAGTCCGGGCCCTGAAAATCTATGTTTCCAGGACGGCTAGAGTCAGAAATACTGACTCGCTGTTATCCTGCATGCACCCAACAAGCTGGGTGCTCCTGCTTCTAAGCAGACTATTGCTCGCTGGATCTGTAGCACGATTCAACTTGCACATTCTGCGGCTGGACTGCCGCATCCTAAATCAGTAAAAGCACATTCCACGAGGAAGGGGGCTCTTGTTGGGCGGCTGCCCAAGGGTTCTCGGCATTACAACTTTGCCGAGCTGCTACCTGGTCGGGGTCAAACACGTTTGCAAAATTCTACAAGTTTTATACCCTGGCTGAGGAGGACCTTGAGTTTGCTCATGTGGTGCTGCAGAGTCATCCGCACTCTCCCGCCCGTTTGGGAGCTTTGGTATAATCCCCATGGTCCTTACGGAGTACCCAGCATCCACTAGGACGTCAGAGAAAATAAGAATTTACTCACCGGTAATTCTATTTCTCGTAGTCCGTAGTGGATGCTGGGAGCCCGTCCCAAGTGCGGACTCTCTGCAATACGTGTATATAGTTATTGCTTAACTAAAGGGTTTTGTTATGAGCCATCTGTTAATGAGGCTCATTTGTTGTTCATACTGTTAACTGGGTCTAGTTATCACAAGTTGTACGGTGTGATTGGTGTGGCTGGTATGAGTCTTACCCTGGATTCCAAATCCTTTCCTTGTAGTGTCAGCTCTTCCGGGCACAGTTTCCCTAACTGAGGTCTGGAGGAGGGGCATAGAGGGAGGAGCCAGTGCACACCAGATAGTACCTAATCTTTCTTTTAGAGTGCCCAGTCTCCTGCGGAGCCCGTCTATTCCCCATGGTCCTTACGGAGTACCCAGCATCCACTACGGACTACGAGAAATAGAATTACCGGTGAGTAAATTCTTCTTTCTCTATCGTCCTAAGTGGATGCTGGGGTTCCTGAAAGGACCATGGGGAATAGCGGCTCCGCAGGAGACAGGGCACAAAAGTAAAGCTTTTACAGGTCAGGTGGTGTGTACTGGCTCCTCCCCCTATGACCCTCCTCCAGACTCCAGTTAGATTTTTGTGCCCGGCCGAGAAGGGTGCAATTCTAGGTGGCTCTCATAAAGAGCTGCTTAGAGAGTTTAGCTTAGGTTTTTTTATTTTACAGTGATTCCTGCTGGCAACAGGATCACTGCAACGAGGGACAGAGGGGAGAAGAAGTGAACTCACCTGCGTGCAGGATGGATTGGCTTCTTGGCTACTGGACATGAAGCTCCAGAGGGACGATCACAGGTACAGCCTGGATGGTCACCGGAGCCACGCCGCCGGCCCCCTCACAGATGCTGAAGCAAGAAGAGGTCCAGAATCGGCGGCTGAAGACTCCTGCAGTCTTCTTAAGGTAGCGCACAGCACTGCAGCTGTGCGCCATTTTCCTCTCAGCACACTTCACACGGCAGTCACTGAGGGTGCAGGGCGCTGGGGGGGGGGGCGCCCTGGGAGGCAAATGAAAACCTTTAAAAAGGCTAAAAATACCTCACATATAGCCCCAGAGGCTATATGGAGATATTTACCCCTGCCTAAATGTACTAAATAGCGGGAGACGAGCCCGCCGGAAAAGGGGCGGGGCCTATCTCCTCAGCACACGGCGCCATTTTCTGTCACAGCTCCGCTGGTCAGGAAGGCTCCCAGGTCTCTCCCCTGCACTGCACTACAGAAACAGGGTATAACAGAGAGGGGGGGCAAAATAAATGGCAATATATTAATATAAAAGCAGCTATAAGGGAGCACTTAATCATAAGGCTATCCCTGTCATATATAGCGCTTTTTGGTGTGTGCTGGCAGACTCTCCCTCTGTCTCCCCAAAGGGCTAGTGGGTCCTGTCTTCGTATAGAGCATTCCCTGTGTGTCTGCTGTGTGTCGGTACGTGTGTGTCGACATGTATGAGGACGTTATTGGTGTGGAGGCGGAGCGATTGCCAAATATGAGGATGTCACCTCCTAGGGGGTCGACACCAGAATGGATGCCTTTATTTGTGGAATTACGGGATAGCGTCAACTCGCTTAAGCAGTCGTTGCCGACATGAGGCGGCCGGACACTCAATTAGTGCCTGTCCAGGCGCCTCAAACACCGTCAGGGGCTGTAAAACGTCCCTTGCCTCAGTCGGTCGACACAGACCCAGACACAGGCACTGATTCCGGTGGTGAAGGTGACGAATCAACCGTATTTTCCAGTAGGGCCACACGTTATATGATTTTGGCAATAAAGGAGATGTTACATTTAGCTGATACTACAGGTACCACTAAACAGGGTATTATGTGGGGTGTGAAAAAACTACCAGTAGTTTTTACCGAATCAGAAGAATTAAATGACGTGTGTGATGAAGCGTGGGGTGCCCCGATAAAAAACTGCTAATTTCAAAGAAGTTATTGGCTTTATACCCTTTCCCGCCAGAGGTTAGGGAGCGCTGGGAAACACCTCCTAGGGTGGACAAAGCGCTAACACGCTTATCAAAACAAGTGGCGTTACCCTCTCCTGAGACGGCCGCACTTAAAGATCCATCAGATAGGAGGATGGAAAATATCCAAAAAGGTATATACACACATGCAGGTGTTATACTACGACCAGCTATTGCGACTGCCTGGATGTGCAGTGCTGGGGTAGTTTGGTCAGAGTCCCTGATCGAAAATATTGATACCCTGGACAGGGACAATATTTTACTGTCGTTAGAACAAATAAAGGATGCATTTCTTTATATGCGTGATGCACAGAGAGATATCTGCACACTGGCATCACGGGTAAGTGCTATGTCCATTTCGGCCAGAAGAGCTTTATGGACACGACAGTGGACAGGCGATGCGTAGAGGAGTTATTTGGGGTCGGTCTATCGGATTTGGTGGCCACGGCTACGGCCGGGAAATCCACCTTTCTACCTCAAGTCACTCCCCAACAGAAAAAGGCACCGACCTTTCAACCGCAGCCCTTTCGTTCCTTTAAAAATAAGAGAGCAAAGGGCTATTCATATCTGCCACGAGGCAGAGGACGAGGGAAGAGACAGCAACAGGCAGCTCCTTCCCAGGAACAGAAGCCCTCCCCGGCTTCTACAAAAGCCTCAGCATGACGCTGGGGCTTCGCAAGCGGACTCGGGGGCGGTAGGCGGTCGTCTCAAGAATTACAGCGCGCAGTGGGCTCACTCGCAGGTAAATCCCTGGATCCTGCAGATAATATCTCAGGGGTACAGGTTGAAATTAGAGACAGAGCCACCTCGCCGTTTCCTGAAGTCTGCTTTACCAACGTCCCCCTCAGAAAGGGAGACGGTTTTGGAAGCCATTCACAAGCTGTATTCTCAGCAGGTGATAGTCAAGGTACCTCTTCTACAACAAGGGAAGGGGTATTATTCCACTCTTTTTGTGGTACCGAAGCCGGATGGCTCGGTAAGGCCTATTCTAAATCTGAAGTCCTTGAACCTGTACATAAAGAAGTTCAAGTTCAAGATGGAGTCACTCAGAGCAGTGATAGCGAACCTGGAAGAAGGGGACTTTATGGTATCCTTGGACATCACGGATGCGTATCTCCACGTTCCAATTACCCCTCACACCAGGGGTACCTCAGGTTCGTTGTACAAAACTGTCACTATCAGTTTCAGACGCTGCCGTTTGGTTTGTCCACGGCACCTCGGGTCTTTACAAAGGTAATGGCCGAGATAATATTTCTTCTTCGAAGAAAAGGCGTATTAATTATCCCATACTTGGACGATCTCCTAATAAGGGCAAGGTCCAGAGAACAGCTAGAGATGGGTTTAGCACTATCTCAAGAGGTGCTAAAGCAGCACGGATGGATTCTGAATATTCCAAAATCCAAATTAATGCCGACAACTCGTCTGCTGTTCCTGGGGATGATTCTGGACATAGTTCAGAAAAAGGTTTTTCTTCCCGAAGAAAAAGCCAAGGAGTTATCTGACCTGGTCAGGAACCTCCTAAAACCAGGAAAGGTGTCTGTACATCAATGCACAAGAGTCCTGGGAAACAATGGTAGCTTCTTACGAAGCAATCCCTTTCGGCAGATTCCATGCAAAGGGATCTGTTGGACAAATGGTCAGGGTCGCATCTTCAGATGCACCTGCGGATAACCCTGTCGCCGAGGACAAGGGTATCCCTTCTGTGGTGGTTGCAGGAGGCTCATCTATTGGAGGGCCGCAGATTCGGCATGCAGGATTGGATCCTGGTGACCACGGATGCCAGCCTGAGAGGCTGGGGAGCAGTCACACAGGGAAGAAATTTCCAGGGAGTGTGGTCGAGCCTGAAAAAGTCTCTTCACATAAGCATTCTGGAACTAAGAGCAATCTACAATGCTCTAAGCCAGGCGGAACCTCTGCTTCAAGGAAGACCGGTGTTGATCCAGTCGGACAACATCACGGCAGTCGCCCATGTAAACAGACAGGGCGGCACAAGAAGCAGGAGGGCAATGGCAGAAGCTGCCAGGATCCTTCGCTGGGCGGAGAATCACGTGATAGCACTGTCCGCAGTATTCATCCCGGGCGTGGACAACTGGGAAGCAGACTTCCTCAGCAGACACGACCTTCACCCGGGAGAGTGGGGACTTCATCCAGAAGTTTTCCACATGCTATTAAACCGTTGGGTAAAACCAATGGTGGACATGATGGCGTCTCGCCTCAACAAAACACTGGACAGGTATTGCGCCAGGTCAAGAGATCCGCAGGCAATAGCTGTGGACGCGCTGGTAACACCTTGGGTGTACCAGTCGGTATATGTGTTTCCTCCTCTGCCTCTCATACCAAAGGTATTGAGGACTATACGGCAAAGAGGAGTAAGACTAGTGGCTCCGGATTGGCCAAGAAGGACTTGGTACCCGGAACTTCAAGAGATGGTCACGGACGATCCGTGTCCTCTACTTCTGAGAAGGGACCTGCTTCAGCGGGGTCCTTGTCTTTTTCAAGACTTACCGCGGCTGCGTTTGACGGCATGGCGTTTGAATGCCAGATCCTAAAAGGAAAAGGCATTCCAGAAGAAGTCATTCCTACCTTGATAAAGGCAAGGAAGGAAGTCACCGCGAAGCATTATCGCCGTATTTGGCGAAAATATGTTGCGTGGTGCGAGCAGCGGAGTGCTCCGATGGAGGAATTTCAACTGGGTCGTTTTCCTACATTTCCTGCAATCAGGATTGTCTATGGGTCTCAAATTGGGATCTATTAAGGTTCAAATTTCGGCCCTATCAATATTCTTCCAAAAAGAATTGGCCTCAGTCCCTGAGGTCCAGATTTTTATCAAAGGAGTACTGCATATACAGCCTCCTGTGGTGCCTAAGGTGGCACCGTGGGATCTAAATGTAGTTTTAGATTTCCTCAAATCCAATTGGTTTGAACCACTAAAGAATGTGGATTTGAAATATCTCACATGGAAAGTGACTATGTTACTGGCCCTGGCTTCGGCCGGGAGAGTATCTGAACTGGCGGCTTTGTTTTATAAAAGCCCTTATTTAATTTTCCATTCGACATAGGGCAGAGCTGCGGACGCGTCCGCATTTTCTCCCTAAGGTGGTATCAGCGTTTCACCTGAACCAGCCTATTGCAGTGCCTGCGGCTACAGACGACTTGAAGGACTCCAAGTTGTTGGACGTTGTCAGAGCCTTAAAAATATACATTTAAAGGACGGCTGGAGTCAGAAAATCTGACTCGCTGTTTATACTGTATGCACCCAACAAGTTGGGTGCACCTGCTTCTAAGCAGTCGATTGCTCGTTGGATTTGTAACAAAATTCAACTTGTACATTCTGTGGCAGGCCTGCCACAGCCTAAATCTGTTAAGGCCCATTCCGCAAGGAAGGTGGGCTCATCTTGGGCGGCTGCCCGAGGGGTCTCGGCATTACAACTCTGCCGAGCAGCTACGTGGTCAGGGGAGAACACGTTTGTAAATTTTTACAAATTTGATACCCTGGCAAAGGAGGACCTGGAGTTCTCTCATTCGGTGCTGCAGAGTCATCCGCACTCTCCCGCCCGTTTGGGAGCTTTGGTATAATCCCCATGGTCCTTTCAGGAACCCCAGCATCCACTTAGGACGATAGAGAAAATAAGAATTTACTTACCGATAATTCTATTTCTCGGAGTCCGTAGTGGATGCTGGGCGCCCATCCCAAGTGCGGATTATCTGCAATACTTGTACATAGTTATTGTTAACTAATTCGGGTTATTGTTTAGGAAGCCATCTTTCAGAGGCTCCTCTGTTATCATACTGTTAACTGGGTTTAGATCACAAGTTGTACGGTGTGATTGGTGTGGCTGGTATGAGTCTTACCCGGGATTCAAAATCCTCCCTTATTGTGTACGCTCGTCCGGGCACAGTACCTAACTGGAGTCTGGAGGAGGGTCATAGGGGGAGGAGCCAGTACACACCACCTGACCTGTAAAAGCTTTACTTTTGTGCCCTGTCTCCTGCGGAGCCGCTATTCCCCATGGTCCTTTCAGGAACCCCAGCATCCACTACGGACTCCGAGAAATAGAATTATCGGTAAGTAAATTCTTATTTTTATTTTTTTTTTTTTCAGTAGAACTACAGGTACCAGCGGGCCCGTTTTTCTCCCGCATGCTGGTACTCGTGGTTCTCCAAGTACCAGCTTGCGGGGGAGGCTTGCTGGGACTTGTAGTACTACTGGAAAAAACAATATTCTTTCAAATTTCTCAAGGCTATCAGTCCCCCATCCGCAGCCCTTGGATGGGGGGGACAGCCTCGGGCTTTACCCCTGGCCCTTGGGTGGCTGGGGGGGGGACCCCCCGGCCAGGGGTGACTAGTTGGGTATTTACTGCCACGGCCGCAGGGCGCTGTATAAAAGTGACCCCCGGCTGTGGCATTATCTATCCAGCTAGTGTAGCCCGATGCTGGTGTAAAAAATACGGGGGACCCCTGCGCTTTTTGTCCCCCTTATTTTTTGCACCAGCATCTGGCGCAGAGCCCGGTGCTGGTTTTAAAAATACGGGGGATCTCCTGTCATTTTTCCCCCCGGATTTTTAGAACCAGGACCGGCTCGAAGAGCCCGAGGCTGGTTATGCTTTGGAGGGGGGACCCCACGCCATTTTTTTTCGGGATTTTACCACTCCATTTAAAAAAAATAAAAAAATAATAATATTTTTAAAAATATATAAATAATACTTGTGCCTCCAAAATAGACAAACCAATTACCTAATCCCTTCTAATATAAATAGATATGCTATTACCAATAAAAAAAAACACCAAAAAAAACATGTTTTAAATTTTTTTTATTAGATTCCCCCACCAAAGTGTGGCGGATTGAAAATGACGAATTTACTGTCTAAAAGCACTGTTGTCGAATTTCCAAACTTCAATTGAATATACTTTTGTCGAATTGCTGCATTTATACTATTGCAGAAATGTCGAATTTGACAAATGTCGAATTTCAAAAAGTCGAATTTTGAAAGTCCGTTTTTTTGACGGAAAGTACTGAATTGCATTGTCGATTTTTTATTTTGGGCGAAAAAGTCCCGTTTTTCGACAATTTCGGAAATTCGACCGCAATTGCATATACCCCTTTATCTCCTGTTACTACTCCATACTTGGCAATAGGCAGCTTCATTATGCCGCAGCCTCCTTCTAGCTGGCAGACAATTTCTGCTTCTTGAAATGCTGCACTGCTGCATCTACTCCTTGCTTAGCAAGGATGCACCTTCTCTAAGCTCAATCCTCCTCATTCCTGGCTGTCAAATTCTGCTGCTTCAGACACCCTTCCCGTCTACTCCGCAAACACGTGTGCTCTGGCGGAGAACTACAGTAGTTACACCTTTGTGAATCAGTTCAGCTCTAATGGGGGATTTTGTGCTGCCCCGTGCCACTTGTGAATGAGAAATGCAGTGGTGACGTTAATATCTCTATAATTAATGCCATTTACTAGAGCAATCCCCTAAATAGCAGCCCCGAGGGTGCCTACACAGGTTATCATGACGTATAAATTGTTTTAGATATTGTGTTGTGTAAGGTTACTACCCCTTTTCCACTTACGAGCACGGGTCGCAGCCGGGAGCCTGACACGGGAGCTGCCCCCTGCTGCGACCCATGCTCGGCCCCTTTCCCATCAGCAGTCACAACCCGGCATATGCCGGGTTGGTGACGCTTCTAGTGACGCGGCAGGGGCGGCGCAGGGAGATCACATGATCTCCCAGCGCCGCCCTTCCATACAGTGTCAATTGGAGCCGTGTCGCATCGACACGGCTCCCGTTTACACTACAACCCTACCCGGATCATTCCCGTGTCCTACCCAGGTAAATAGCCGGGTAGGATTCACGGGTCACTTGATCCGGGTTTACCCTTTTCCACTTGCAAAAAACACGGGTATTTACCCGTGTTTTTTGAGCTAGTGGAAAAGGGATAGAGAATTTTGCTCATCTGTGTTGTGAACCTGATCAGATGGAAGCCTTATGAATGAGCTGTCTGATAATAGTGCATATATACATGGAGAACGTATTCTAGAATCTCTCTATTTGCGTGATTACCATATCTGCCGTATAAGTAGGGAAGAAACACATCTCCTGTGTTTCGGTGATCCTCACTGACAGCTAAAACATGAAAAAAAAGGCTCCGTGTTAATGTATTTTCATTAAAACAGCAGTGCTATATGCACTGTCCAAAAAACACACGGTCATTCCAAGAAACACTTCATTTATTTGTCTTCCTCGACGGATTACATACATCAGATTGCTGCTCTTAGTTTCTCTCCTGATGCTGCAGAAGGGAAAAGGAAAGAACGGACACAAGAGAGATAATTGGCAGAGTGGGACAGGATCACAAGTGTGAAATGGAGATATGAATAGTGCGTGCCTCTGATTGTGTTATTACCTGCTCTGCATATGGGGCAGCTGTAGTACGTACGAGCTGCTCCAGGAAAAGACATTTACCATTTTATTCACGCAGCTTTGAGAATAGGGTGACGCTGCCTCATTTTACTGGGCTACTTCTTGATCATATGCCTTTTGAACAAACCTGTTTCTTACTAAACAATGCCATTTGTTAGATCATGTATTATATTCTAAAACGGATTTCTGTAATTGTACCACCACGGTAGTCCAGTGGTTAGCATTGCTACCTCACAGCTCTGGGTCTTGAGTTTAATTCCCACTGGGGTCCTGTCTGTAATTTTATGTTTTCCTCTGTGTAGGGATTAACACTGCATGCCTCCCAACATTTGTGGATCCAAAAGCAGGACACCTTAGGGATGGCCATCGACCATCGATGGTTCAAAATCATTGACCGTCTGTGACCGATGTCAAATACTTTCACCATCGATGGGGGAGAACCAGATGGTTTCCCGCCATCGATGGTTCAGTGCTACGGAATTATTTTTTTTCTTCAGTGTCAGGGCATGGAGCTTAGCCCCGCCCCCTGACACCCATGGAGCCCCGCCCCAAGCTCTGATTGGCCTGTAATTCATTTTACAATAATGCAGGGACGCCCATCGATGTATAAAACCATTGATGGTTTCATTACAGATGGCTTTACACCATCGAGTTTATCGATGGTAACATTGATGGACAACCCACCGATGGACATCCCTAGGACACTTCAGTGAGCTGCTGGCGTGCCCCCTCTTCCGTCACTGAATAGACCGCTGCTCTGCTAAGCAGGGCAACGATGACAGGAACCTCCCAACTGCCCCCCCCCCCACCGCGGGTGGGACAGTCCCTTGCTTCAATGCTCTGGATTGGTGCCCACATCTGATATAAAGCATACAGCTGAGGCAGGATGTCACTACTACCACATCTAATGGCTTAAGGGGGGTACTCACGGAGAGATCCATGCTTAAAATCTAAGCAATCTGACTAGATTGTTTAGATTTTAAGCACAGATCACTCGTGTGTACCCCCCACAGCGATAGCGATGCGCAGCCCCGCGCATCGCTATCGACGGTGCTAGATTGAGCCTGCTTGCAGGCCACCGGGTGAAATGAGCGCCCCCCCGTCCTCCCCCGCATCGCTCAGCACACATCTCTCCCGTGTATATAAGCCTTTACTGTAATCGCTGACCCTGTATATGTCGGAATTATGACATACAGTACTGTACATTGCACTTTGTATGATGCATGCTATATCTGCTTAATGCTAATTATGCCCTCTTCATGAACTGGCCACATGCCCTCTAACATCAAGCAGTTGGAAACCCCCATCTAGAAATCCTGCGTTTTCCACTGGGACAGATAATGGTGGCAGTGCCCTTCCACGTTTTAGAGATCCACTAGAATAATGACAGAAGCAGCTTGAGGAGTGATGAGACGCATCAAAATCTTACCATTTCCTGCCCATGTTCTAGTGTTGCTTGAGCGTTTAGTGGACTATAAAATGCAGTCGGTTATCTAGTGTTGCTTGAGCGTTTAGTGGACTATAAAATGCAGTCGGTTATCTACCGGAAATGCTGACATGTTATATAAATGAAATCAGCAATGGATAACCTCTAACTTCCCCGCCGTGCAAGATTTGTGCCTTGCAAAAAAAATTACATTGATTTCAAACTAAGTACTATTTTTATGTATACTAGAAACTAGATTCTGTAAGATATATTATACTGCAAATGCTTCTTTTTTTGTGGTTATGTATTTTTTTTTTTCCTTTCAGCAGAACCTTCTTGAGCTGCCGTGTTAGATCATTTATGACATAGTAAGCTCCCAAAACAAGTACAACATTTTGTATGGTGGTTACATGCCTTCATTTGGTTCTAAGGTTTATGGGTTTGCAAGATGAAGTGGCAGCATTTGCCGAGGTGAATACGTTTTCAACTGATGAGAAGAGGAACCAAGGAAGTCGCTCACTCTGACCAAGGGAGGATTAGTATTGCTGACATGCAAAAATGGAGATTTTATTTTGCTGTGCAAGACTATAAAAATAAGTGATATGGGGATGGAGAGTGCACATGTAGGTGTTGCGTGCCTTGCAGAACTGCAAGCAGGACTATACCACAACCATTGTGCAACAAATCAGGTGTCAGAGGTCAGGTTTCATACCCCACACTTGCACTTCTGTAGAGAAACACAATATAATAAAAAGCTACACAAAACCATGTGCACCTAAGCACCTATGCAAGTCAAGGTGAATTGAACAACCAAACAAGAATATTGTCTGGTACCGCACACTTCTTGCACTTTTAAATGTGGACCAAAGACGAAGAGTGTAAAATAACAGAGGTCTTGTTTTTTGTGTATTTGTTGTTGTTTTTATTACTTGTAATCAAAAAAGGGATATGCGGATGTTCTGTGTAAATGTAGTTGGTCGTTGAAAGAACAGGACTTGGCCAGTGGTTGATCCAAAGGTTAGCAAGCAAGTGTTGCCCATGAAAGGGCACTATGAGCCTTAATCAGGTTTGTTAGCAAACCAAAGAAGCACACTACTGAGCAGTTCCGTAACTAGATATTTTAGCGCTGTGTGCAAGAAACGGCATTGGCGCACCCTCCCCCCATATTTAAAATAGGTCCAGTAGTCTCCATTATTCAAATGATGCCGCACAGTAGCGCCACTCACACACATTACACTAGGTAGAGGCCGTCACACATTACGGCAGGCAGAGTTCCCTTTTTACACATTGCGGCAGCAGAGTCCCCCTTTTTACACATTGCGGCAGCAGAGAGCCCCTTTTTACACATTGCGGCAGCAGAGTCCCCCTTTTTACACATTGCGGCAGCAGAGTCCCCCTTTTTACACATTGCGGCAGCAGAGTCCCCCTTTTTACACATTGCGGCAGCAGAGTCCCCCTTTTTACATATTATGGCAGCAGAGTCCCCCTTTTTACACATTATGGCAGATATAAGTATTTTTGGAATAATATAACTTTCAAGGGGTGTAGTATGGTATGCCGGTGGCGGGGCTCCCGGCGACCAGCATACCAGCGCCGGGAGCCCGACCGCCGGCATACTGACAGTGTGGCTAGCGCAAATTAGCCCCTTGTGGGCTCGCTGCGCTCACCACGCTGCGGGCACGGTATTCTCCCTCCAGGGGGGTCGTGGACCCCCACGAGGGAGAATATCTGTCGGTATGCCGGCAGTCGGCAACCTGAAGGCCACCCCTTTCAAGTGCCTCCAAGAAGAGGAACAGGCAATGATGCAGCAGCCAGTGGAGAGACGGAGGCAGTCGGAGGTTACAGCAGTACAAGTGCACAACCTGCGATTTGCGGGTCTTTGAGGGGCGGAGCCAAATTCCAGATGACTGGGGCTTAAATAGTGGTCCACGGCTCTGGCTTCTTTACATTAAAAAAAAAATTCAGAAGCCCCTCCTGCATGCAGGGCAGCGCTGCAGCGGCGGGAGGTAGTGAGAGAGCGCGGGCAGCGACCGTGCGAGTGGTGCTGCCAGATGGTGCGCCCACAGTGCAGTTGCAGCCCTGCTTATGAGCAAAACCATGCTGCATTGCAGGTGTGGCACATGTAACCTGTGCAGAGAGGGTTAGATTTGGGTGGGGTGTGTTCAAATTGAAATCTAAAGTGCAGTGTAAACATTAAGCTGGCAGTATTAACCATGCGTAGAAACCACACTGCAGAACAATATTTCTCTGACGTCCTAGTGGATGCTGGGAACTCCGTAAGGACCATGGGGAATAGCGGCTCCGCAGGAGTCTGGGCACATCTAAAGAAAGCTTTAGGATCACCTGGTGTGCACTGGCTCCTCCCCCTATGACCCTCCTCCAAGCCTCAGTTAGATTTCTGTGCCCGACGAGAAGGGTGCACACTAGGGGCTCTCCTGAGCTCTTTGTGAAAGTTTTAGTTTAGGTTTATTATTTTCAGTGAGACCTGCTGGCAACAGGCTCACTGCATCGTGGGACTAAGGGGAGAAGAAACGGACTCACCTGCGTGCAGAGTGGATCGGGTTTCTTAGGCTACTGGACATTAGCTCCAGAGGGACGATCACAGGTTCAGCCTGGATGGGTCCCGGAGCCGCGCCGCCGGCCCCCTTACAGAGCCAGAAGAGCGAAGAGGTCCGGTGAAATCGGCGGCAGAAGACGATCCTGTCTTCAGATAAGGTAGCGCACAGCGCCGCAGCTGTGCGCCATTGCTCTCAGCACACTTCACACTCCGGTCACTGAGGGTGCAGGGCGCTGGGGGGGCAGCGCCCTGAGACGCAATAAATCGATAAAAACCTTATATGGCTAAAATAAATGCATCACATATAACTCCTGGGCTATATGGATGCATTTAACCCCTGCCAAAACATACAGAAAAACGGATGATAAGGACGCCGAGAAAGGGGCGGAGCCTATCTCCTCAGCACACTGGCGCCATTTTCCCTCACAGCTCAGTTGGAGGGAAGCTCCCTGGCTCTCCCCTGCAGTCACTACACTACAGAAAGGGGTTAAAAAAGAGAGGGGGGCACAAATTAGGCGCAGTATAAACAATACAGCAGCTATAAAGGGAAAAACACTTATATAAGGTTATCCCTGTATATATATAGCGCTCTGGTGTGTGCTGGCAAACTCTCCCTCTGTCTCCCCAAAGGGCTAGTGGGTCCTGTCCTCTATCAGAGCATTCCCTGTGTGTGTGCTGTGTGTCGGTACGTTTGTGTCGACATGTATGAGGAGAAAAATGATGTGGAGACGGAGTAGAGTGTCTGTAATAGTGTTGTCACCCCCTAGGGGGTCGACACCTGAGTGGATGTACTGTTGAAATTGCGTGACAGTGTCAGCTTTGTATAAAAGACAGTGGTTGACATGAGACAGCCGGCTACTCAGCTTGTGCATGTCCAGACGTCTCATACAGGGGCTCTAAAGCGCCCGTTACCTCAGATACAGACGCCGACACGGATACTGACTCCTGTGTCGACGGTGAAGAGACAACCGTGATTTCCAATAGGGCCACTCATTGCATGATTGATGCAATGGAAAATGTTTACACTTTTCTGATAATATGAATACCACCAAAAAAAGGGGTATTATGTTTGGTGAGGAAAAACTTCCTGTAGTTTTCCTGAATCTGAAAAATAAAATGAGGTGTGTGATGATGCGTGGGTTTCCCCCCGATAACAATTGATAATTCTAAAAAGTTATTGGCAGTATACCTTTTCCCGCCAGAGGTTAGGGTGCGTTGGGAAACACCCCCTACAGGGGATAAGGCGTTCACACGCTTGTAAGAACAAGGGCTCTACCCTCTCTTGAGATGGCCGCCCTTAAGGATCCTGCTGATAAAAAGCAGGAGGGTATCCTAAAATGTATTTACACACATACTAGTGTTATACTGCGACCAGCAATCGCCTCAGCCTGGATGTGCAGTGCTGGGTTGGCGTGGTCGGATTCCCTGACTGGAAATATTGATATCCTAGATAAGGACAGTATATTATTGCCTATAGAGCAATTAAAAGATGCATTTCTATATATGCATGATGCACAGCGGAATATTTGCCGACTGGCATCAAGTATAAGTGCGTTGTATTCTACCAGTAAAGTGGTCAGGGATTCCAAACGGCATTTGGAAGTATTGCCTTAAAAAAGGGGATGTACCCTAGGTCGCCTCTCAAAATAAGACGCCGTATTATCAGGCGCAGTCCTGGTTGGCAAGCGGACAAAAGGGTTCCTCTTTTCTGCTCGTGACAGAGGGAGAGGAAAATGGCTGCAGAGATCAGCCAGTTCTCAGGAACAGAAACCCTTTTCCGCCTCTGCCAAGCCCTCAGTATGATGCTAGGGCTTTACAAGTTCAGGCACGGTGGGGGCCCGTTCTCAGTGAATTTCAGTGCGCAGTGGGCTCACTCGCAAGTAGACCCCTGGATCCTTCAGGTAGTATTTCAGGGGTACAAATTGGAATTCGAGACGTATTCCCCTCGCCGTTTCCAAAAGTCTGTTTTACCGACGTCTCCCGCTGACAGGGAGGCAGTTTTGTAAGCCATTCACAAGCTGTATTCCCAGCAGGTGATAATTAAGGTACCCCTCCTGCAACAGGGAACGGGGTATTATTCCACACTATTGTGGTACCGAAGCCAGACGGCTCGGTGAGACCGATTTTAAAATCTAAAATCTTTGAACACTTACATACAGAGGTTCAAATTCAAAATTGAGTCACTCAGAGCAGTGATTGCAAACCTGGAAGAAGGGGACTACATGATGTCTCGGGACATCAAGGATGCTTACCTTCATGTCAAAATTTACCCTTCTCACCAAGGGTATCTCAGGTTATGGTACAGAACTGTCACTATCAGTTCAGACGCTGCCGTAGGGAGGGTCCACGGCACCCCGGGTCTTTACTGAAGTAATGACCGAAATGATGAT
Source organism: Pseudophryne corroboree (assembly GCF_028390025.1). Lineage (NCBI taxonomy): Eukaryota > Metazoa > Chordata > Amphibia > Anura > Myobatrachidae > Pseudophryne > Pseudophryne corroboree. The sequence continues at coordinate 915,940,459 of NC_086445.1, read as the reverse complement.
ATTCCTTCGAAGGAAGGGAATTTTAGTTATCCTTTACTTGGACGATTCCCTGATAAGGGTAAGATCCAGGGAACAGTTGGAGATCGGTGTAGCACTATCTCAGGTAGTGTTGCGGCAGCACGATTGGATTCTCAATATTCCAGATTCGCAGCTGGTTCCGACGACTTGTCTTCTGTTCCTAGGGATGATCCTGGACACAGTCCAGAAAGAAGGTGTTTCTCCCGGAGGAAAAAGCCAGGGAGTTATCCGAGCTAGTCTGGAACCTCCTAAAACCAAACCAAGTCTCAGTGCATCAATGCACAAGGGTTCTGGGTAAAAATGGTGGCTTCCTACGAAGCAATCCCATTCGGCAGATTCCACGCAAGACTTTCCAGTGGAACCTACTGGACAAATGGTCCGGGGTCGCATCTTCAGATGCATCAGCGGATAACCCTGTCACCAGGGACAAGGGTATCCCTCCTGTGGTGGTTGCAGAGTGCTCATCTTCTAGAGGGCCGCAGATTCGGCATTCAGGACTGGGTCCTGGTGACCACTGATGCCAGCCTGCGAGGCTGGGGAGCAGTCACACAGGGAAGGAATATCCAGGGCTTATGGTCAAGCCTGGAGACATCACTTCACATAAATATCCTGAAGCTAAGGGCCATTTACAATGCTCTAAGCTTAGCAAGACCTCTGCTTCAAGGTCAGCCGGTGTTGATCCAGTCGGACAACATTACGGCAGTCACCCACGTAAACAGACAGGGTGCCACAAGAAGCAGGAGGGCAATGGCAGAAGCTGCAAGGATTCTTCGCTGGGCGAAAAACCATGTGATAGCACTGTCAGCAGTTTTCATTCCGGGAGTGGACAACTGGGAAGCAGATTTCCTCAGCACGACCTCCACCCGGGAGAGTAGGGACTTCACCCAGAAGTCTTCCACATGATTATAAACCGTTGGGAAAAACTCGACAGGTATTGCGCCAGGTCAAGGGACCCTCAGGCAATAGCTGTAGATGCTCTGGTAACACCGTGGGTGTACCAATCAGTGTATGGGTTCCCTCCTCTGCCTCTCATACCCAAGGTACTGAGATTGATAAGATGGAGAGGAGTAAGCACTATATTAGTGGCTCCGGATTGGCCAAGAAGGACTTGGTAACCGGATCTTCAAGAGATGCTCACGGAGGATCCGTGGCCTCTACCTCTAAGAAGGGACCTGCTTCAGCGGGGACCTTGTCTGTTCCAAGACTTGCCGCGGCTGCGTTGACGGCATGGCGGTTGAACGCCGGATCCTGAAGAAAAAAGGCATTCCGGATGAAGTCATCCCTATCCTGATCAAAGGCCGGGAAGGATGTAACCGCAAAACATTATCACCGCATTTGGCGAAAATATGTTGCGTGGTGCGAGGCCAGTAAGGCTCGACGGAGGAAATTCAACTGGGTCGATTCCTACATTTCCTGCAAACAGGAGTATCTATGGGCCTGAAATTGGGGTCCATTAAGGTTCAAATTTCGGCTCTGTCGATTTTCTTCCAAAAAAGAACTAGCTTCAGTCCCTGAAGTTCAGACGTTTGTTAAAGGGGTACTGCATATACAGACTCCTTTTGTGCCTTCAGTGGCACTTTGGGATCTCAAGGTGGTTTTTGGGTTCCAAAAGTCACATTGGTTTGACCCACTTAAATCTGTGGAGTTAAAATATCTCACAGAAAAAGTGGTCATGCTGTTGGCTCTGGCCTGGGCCAGGCGCGTGTCAGAATTGGTGGCTTTATCCTGTAAAAGCCCTTATCTGAGTTTCCATTCGGACAGGGCGGAATTGAGGACTCGTCCTCAGTTTCTCCCTAAGGTGGTTTCAGCGTTCACCTGAACCAAACCTATTGTGGTGCCTGCGGCTACTAGGGACTTGGAGGACTCCAAGTTGCTAGACGTTGTCAGGACCCGGAAAATATATGTTTCCAGGACGGCTGGAGTCAGGAAATCTGACTCGCTGTTTATCCTGTATGCACCCAACTAGCTGGGTGCTCCTGCTTCTAAGCAGACTTTTGCTCGTTGGATTTGTAGTACAATTCAGCTTGCACATTCTGTGGCAGGCCTGCCACAGCCAAAAAAAAAAAAAAAAATCTGTAAATGCCCACTCCACAAGGAAGGTGGGCTCATCTTGGGCAGCTGCCAAGGGGTCTCGGCTTTACAACTTTGCCGAGCAGTTACTTGGTCAGGAGCAAATACGTTTGTAAAATTCTACAAATTTGATACCCTGGCTGAGGAGGACCGGGAGTTCTCTCATTGGGTGCTGCAGAGTCATCCGCACTCTCCCGCCCGTTTTGGGAGCTTTGGTATAATCCCCATGGTCCTTACGGAGTTCCCAGCATCCACTAGGACGTCAGAGAAAATAAGAATTTACTTACCGATAATTCTATTTCTCGTAGTCCGTAGTGGATGCTGGGCGCCCATCCCAAGTGCGGATTGTCTGCATTACTGGTACATAATTATTGTTACCAAAAAATTCGGGTTATTGCTGTAGTGAGCCATCTTTTCTAGAGGCTCCTCTATTATCATGCTGTTAACTGGGTTCAGATCACAAGTTGTACAGTGTGATTGGTGTGGCTGGTATGAGTCTTACCCGGGATTCAAAATCCTTCCTTATTGTGTACGCTCGTCCGGGCACAGTATCCTAACTGAGGCTTGGAGGAGGGTCATAGGGGGAGGAGCCAGTGCACACCAGGTGATCCTAAAGCTTTCTTTAGATGTGCCCAGACTCCTGCGGAGCCGCTATTCCCCATGGTCCTTACGGAGTTCCCAGCATCCACTACGGACTACGAGAAATAGAATTATCGGTAAGTAAATTCTTATTTTTTCAGTGATTTTAAATAAGACTAGCGTTTTCAATCGATACAAACTCTAATATAAAGCTAGTCTACTGCTGAAAGTCTTATCTGAGCTGTGATGACTAAAGCAGTGATTAAACAGCAAACAGATCTATATTTCACTTGGCCATCATAAATGCAGTTCACAGAAAATGTAACCACCTCACCCACGTTTCCAGTTTCCAGAACTAATTGCACATGAAAGATGAGATGATAGGACAGATGTTGCCCCGCTGATGCCATAATTAGTGGCTGTATTTGCTTTTAATACCAGTAAGTGAGAATGATTGCGTTATTACCAGCATATTCACCGGGCAGTAAACTTTTCATGATCCCTCAGAACATGTGTCTTGCACATGAGAGGCTGGTGACCCAGCCTTTCTGAGATGCAGTTTCAAACGCAGGGGGTTTTTTTTTGTTTGTTTTTTTACAATATGACCTACATCCCAGGATGTTTTTATGGGTATCCGTTCACATGGTCGACCATGTTATGGTCGACAGTCATTAGGTCGACCACTATTGGTCGACATTGACATGGTCGACATGGACACATGGTCGACACGTGAAAATGGTCGACACGTGAAACGGTCGACATGAGTTTTTTTAACTTTTTTTTCTTTTGGGGAACTTTTCCATACTTTACGATCCACGTGGACTACGATTGGAACGGTAATCTGTGCCGAGCGAAGCGGTAGCGGAGCGAAGGCACCATGCCCGAAGCATGGCGAGCGAAGCGAGCCATGCGAGGGGACGCGGTGCACTAATTGGGGTTCCCAGTCACTTTACGAAAAAAACGACACCAAAAAAAGTTAAAAAACTCATGTCGACCTTTTCATGTGTCGACCATTTTCATGTGTCGACCATGTGTCCATGTCGACCATGTCAATGTCGACCAATAGTGGTCGACCTAATGACTGTCGACCATAACACGGTCGACCATTCATACCGGAACCGTTTTTATGTGGGTGTGGCTGACACTTCAATTTGAGTTAAAAAACAAACAAAACAAAGCCTATCCATGCATCAGCAGAAACAAAGCCTTTGGTTAAATGTGATTTAAGGCCCATACACACTGGGCGATTTTGAGCTGAAAGCAGCTCATTTTTGGTGTGTTTAGCTGCTTTCAGCTCAAAATCGCCCAGTGTGGCCGCCGTTCATCTTTTATTACCAGTATATGAACGGCGGGGTGAGCAGCTTTCCATAGCGTCCTGCTATGGAAAGCCGCTCACCCCCGCTGACATCGCTGGGCAGGGGGGAAAAGCGCTCAGTGTGTATGCACCTTCACAAAGTGAATAGAGGCTGGCATACAGCTAAGCCAGGAAATGTTTTAGCCACACTAGGGTCGATTCAATTCCGCGTGATGTGAATAGCGCCAGGAAGGAGGTCCCGGAGCTGTTCAATTCAGCACGCTGTCTGAGAATGCCGGTACTCGCGCCTTAAAGCGGTTGTTGGATATCACTAAAACCTGGACTGTAATGGTGGGTACACACTGCTCGATATAGCTGCACATCAATGGATCTGTAGATATAACTAAAGCCAAATCGGGCAGTGTGTTGTGCATACACACTGCCCGATGTGTCGTGACTGACATCACGATCTGGGCAGGCATTTACATGCACCCGCTCAGTTCAGCCATCAATCACAGCCGGCTGCTGCAGCATGTGTACTGGCCCGCACACACACAATGATGCGCAAGTATATCTGTAGATATATTGGTCGTCGTGTGTTCTGCAGAGCCAACGTGATATATCTGTGAACAACGGCATTCACTTGCATATCGTTTGTACACACTGGCCGACAGGCCAGCGATATATCAGTCAGTGTGTACCCAGCATTACTGTGCCTTGAGGACCGAGGTTGGGAATGACTCTACCAGTCTGTTCACTTATGAGCTGTTGCCCTTTGGAGGTCATATAGATCTGAAATGTAAGTCTCTTTCTTCCAACTTCTGTGTTCACCAGCTGACTGTCACTGTCCCTGTGCTGTCACCATTTGTGCACCTGCAGGCGAGCTGTGGTATTATGAGAAGTGACTGACTCTAGAATGTGTACAGACATAGTTTCCATTAGTTTAAGAAATTGTTATAATGCATAAATAATAACCACAATACCAAGAAGTGAGGGGGTCACAAGGTCGCTGTGTTTCATTATTGCTCACGTGTGGTTGGCATACGTTGCTCTCAGGGCACTTTAGTTTATTCTTATCTCCTGCGACCTTCCTGTACGTAACCCCACTGCGTACACCTAGAGCTCTTCTAGATTCAGTGTTCTGCTTGTCCTTTGATACTATGTTGCGGGGCAGGTGGACAGACAGACGGTTCCATTTTTAACATGTCCATCTGAAGAAGTTATGATGTGAGAAAAACAAACAAACCACTATTTGATAGCCGTATATATGTGAAAGCTGTGTATTGCTGAACCACATAATGTACCAGAAATAACTACGTTGTTTAAACTTAAATATAGCTCCTCTTCATTCTTCAGAAGTTGGTTGTCATGTTAGGAAGGAGGTATGAGTGGGTTTGCAAGCGTTACTGGATCCATGCAAAAGGACGGTGCTGTATAGAACAGGCAATGCTTCTCACCCACTCATTCCCAGGTCATGACACTGAGGAGGGGACAAAGATCTATATTTATCACCTTACTATTAATGAGTAATCATAATGGCAAGATAAACTGGTTGACATTACTGACAACTTAGAATGCCTTCATAACAGTGGTCATCCTGATGAGCTGTTTTCTATGTAACGACAATTTCAGGAAGCAATTTACAGATGTGTCCGATACATCTATCCTCAAATTGCACCAAATAGCCCTGTTTGGTGTGCCACGTACTATGCACCTTAGGAGCACCATGCAACTTTTCCTTACAATATGGGACTTTTTCTGCTACTTTAAACCAATCCCTTTGTGACGCTAATCTTAACACGTAGAACACTAATAAATAAAAAATTCTGGAAAAAGTACTGAAGCACAGAAATTGGTACCTGTGACAGAACATCTAAGTTGCACCAGGCATCTTGCTCCATAAGGTGCAGAAAGCATCAGGCTATAAGGACACATCTGTACAGACAGTGGAAGCTTCAGAACCTCTGCATCACTCAGGAACTGATAAGTGGCTAGTGTTCAAGCGTTACATAGTAGGGACCTATATAACAAATGAATAAAAGAAAGATCTTCAGAATAGTTGAACACTCTGGATTGTTTTCTTCAGTTACTGCATCATTTTTAGGAATTCTCTGGTGATGTCTAGAAAGCAGGTGCTGGGCCTCGGGTTATAAGAAGTAATAATCTGAAATAAAAAGTTATCTATAGCTTCAAATACATGTGAACAGTCCACCCCACGAATCTAGTTCATGACTCACATGAGCCTTATGGCAGTTTTGTGTTGAATACTATATAGCACGAGAGATTCTGGCACAATCCTTGGAGATTGGCCAGTGCAGATACTGTATGTTAATTAGACATTCTCTATAGGTTTATTTTCTTCATTTGTCTTTTAAATGTGTTATTGTACATGCTTTGTAGGTGTGATTCATGAAAAGTTTCTTCTGGACTAGTAAAACAGTCTAGAACCCGTACAGACAGTGGTACAGCTGACACCTTCCAGGCTTACAGCAATTGTTCAAAAATAAATAGTGGATGCTGAGTGACTACTGTTGGCGATGATTGGATGGCTCCCACATGATACAGCGTCTGTCATGACGGGTGACAGTAGCAGGTGTATATTTGGATTGCTACCCTTTATTCCCATTATTTAGTAGGGATCCCCCTGTGCTCCCTGACAGAATGTCCCGCTTCTGATTCCCTGCACACCATTGAATTATGGCAAATCTCCCTTTCTATCATCCACTGCATTGAAATATTATCTTGGCTGAGAAGCGCTCAAAACAATCTTCCAAATTACTGGCCACCTAGCACCTACTAAAGATATACTGTCCCCTGCCCCACACTACCCTGTTTCCAGCCCTTGCACTGTATGCAGAGCCCAGTCATCCCATATAAATCAGCAACACTATATTTTTTTTCACTGGCAGGATGAACTTTTTTCTGTTTTTATTTTTTCTCTAATTAGTGGTTCTGTTTCTCTACTGTATAGAAGGTTTTAAACATCTATAGTACACGTTAATGCTATGCATATAGGGGGTAATTCCAAGTTGATCGCAGCAGGACATTTTTTAGTAGTTGGGCAAAACCATGTGCACTGCAGGGGGGGGGGGGCAGATATAACATTTGCAGAGAAAGTTAGATTTGGGTGGGTTATTTTGTTTCTGTGCAGGGTAAATACTGGCTGCTTTATTTTTACACTGCAATTTAGATTGCAGATTCAACTCCCCACACCCAAATCTATCTCTCTCTCTGCACATGTTATATCTGCCCCCCCTGCAGTGCACATGGTTTTGCCCAACTGTTAACAAAGTTCCTGCTGCGATTAACTCAGAATTACCCCCATAGCACAGCTCTATAGGGTAAAGTGTTTGGAAGCTGAGCTTTTCACTTTAATAGCAATCCACCAGCTTTTCCCTGCCCGTGCTAGGTCTGTGCTTGTCCTTCCATCATATCCTTCAGCGCAGGGGTCCTGTGCGTGAGTAGAACACTCTTGCAGCTGACAGCCCCCCCTTCCCCCTACTCTTTATCCTCAGGCAGTCTTTTGGCAGGGCACCTATTTCCTGCCAAAGATCGTTAGTTTGGGGCAAAGGAGGGGAGAGGGGAGACCATGGCAGCAAACAGGTTGACTGTGTGGGTTTTCTAGCGCGCACGTGTTTTAGATTAAACCGCCGAGAGCCCAGGCAATGAAAAGGAAAGTCCTGGTACTCTGAGTTGAAGTAGGTTGCAGGCAGAGGTCACATGTAGGTCAGATAGCTGACACACTTAGAAACAACTGCGTGTAAATTTAGACCGGTAAGAGGAAACTTTTAGCTTTGCCGCAGGCACACTTCCTATTTGACAGCGCACGTCTGCTAGCTGCATGGCCTTGGCATCCACAGTTCAGTGCCAGCCCACCTAGTTGCACAATGTTCTCATGTAATGGATAACGTGCTGAACAACCAGCGTTGATTGACCTGTATGACTGCAGCGAAGTGATTATTGATTTGTTATTTCCTTTCCCTGGAAACCAAAATGTAGGGCGGAAATGAGATGCACAGCTTTGCCAATGCATTATAGCGGGCTGTGGAGTATCCATAGAATTTACCTTTGGTCCATGTAAGACTGATACACAGGTATCCAGTGCATTGAATGACTGCATGTTAGACTCCGTAACGCGTAGTGATGAGCGGGTTCGGTTTCTCGGAAACCGAACTTCACCCTTTTTACACGGGTCCGAGCCATACTCGGATTCTCCCGTATGGCTCGGGTAACCCGAGCGCGCCCGAACGTCGTCATCCCGCTGTCGGATTCTCGCGAGATTCGGATTCTATATAAGCAGCCGCGCGTCGCCGCCATTTTCACTCGTGCATTGGAAATGTTAGGGAGAGGACGTGGCTGGCGTCCTCTCCGTTATTGTTGAACTTGATTGTGCTGTGCACTATTGCTTAATTGTGGGGAGGGCTGGGGAGCAGCTGTATAATATAGGAGGAGTACAGTGCAGAGTTTTGCTGATCAGTGACCACCAGTTATCCGTTCTCTGCCTGAAAAAAAACGCTCCATATCTGTGCTCAGTGTGCTGCATATATCTGTGCTCACACTGCTTAATTGTGGGGACTGGGGAGCAGCTGTATTATATAGCAGGAGTACAGTGCAGAGTTTTGCTGACAGTGACCACCAGTATACGTTGTCTGCCTGAAAAACACTCCATATCTGTGCTCAGTGTGCTGCTTTATTGTGGGGACTGGGGACCACCAGTATAATATTATATGGCTGGCGCCCTCTCCGTTATTGTTGAACTTGATTGTGCTGTGCACTATTGCTTAATTGTGGGGAGGGCTGGGGAGCAGCTGTATAATATAGGAGGAGTACAGTGCAGAGTTTTGCTGACCAGTGACCACCAGTATATAATATATAGCATTACGGTACAGTAGGCCACTGCTGTACCTACCTCTGTGTCGTCATTAAGTTTACTATCCATCTACATTCTATACCTGTGGTGCATTTTAGTTTTGCAGTTTGCTGACACAGTGACCAGCAGTATACTATATACAGCAGTACGGTACGGAAGGCCACTGCTGTACCTACCTCTGTGTCGTCATTAAGTATACTATCCATCTACATTCTATACCTGTGGTGCATTTTAGTTTTGCAGTTTGCTGACACAGTGACCACCAGTATACTATATATAATAGCAGTACGGTACGGAAGGCCACTGCTGTACCTACCTCTGTGTCGTCAAGTATACTATCCATCCATACCTGTGGTGCATTTCAGTTGGGCGCAGTATATATAGTAGTAGGCCATTGCTATTGATACTGGCATATAATTCCACACATTAAAAAATGGAGAACAAAAATGTGGAGGTTAAAATAGGGAAAGATCAAGATCCACTTCCACCTCGTGCTGAAGCTGCTGCCACTAGTCATGGCCGAGACGATGAAATGCCATCAACGTCGTCTGCCAAGGCCGATGCCCAATGTCATAGTAGAGAGCATGTAAAATCCAAAAAACAAAAGTTCAGTAAAATGACCCAAAAATCAAAATTAAAAGCGTCTGAGGAGAAGCGTAAACTTGCCAATATGCCATTTACGACACGGAGTGGCAAGGAACGGCTGAGGCCCTGGCCTATGTTCATGGCTAGTGGTTCAGATTCACATGAGGATGGAAGCACTCATCCTCTCGCTAGAAAAATGAAAAGACTTAAGCTGGCAAAAGCACAGCAAAGAACTGTGCGTTCTTCTAAATCACAAATACCCAAGGAGAGTCCAATTGTGTCGGTTGCGATGCCTGACCTTCCCAACACTGGACGGGAAGAGCTTGCGCCTTCCATTATTTGCACGCCCCCTGCAAGTGCTGGAAGGAGCACCCGCAGTCCAGTTCCTGATAGTCAAATTGAAGATGTCACTGTTGAAGTACACCAGGATGAGGATATGGGTGTTGCTGGCGCTGGGGAGGAAATTGACAAGGAGGATTCTGATGGTGAGGTGGTTTGTTTAAGTCAGGCACCCGGGGAGACACCTGTTGTCCATGGGACGAATATGGCCATTGACATGCCTGGTCAAAATACAAAAAAAATCAGCTCTTCGGTGTGGAATTATTTCAACACAAATGCGGACAACAGGTGTCAAGCCGTGTGTTGCCTTTGTCAAGCTGTAATAAGTAGGGGTAAGGACGTTAACCACCTCGGAACATCCTCCCTTATACGTCACCTGCAGCGCATTCATCATAAGTCAGTGACAAGTTCAAAAACTTTGGGTGACAGCGGAAGCAGTCCACTGACCACTAAATCCCTTCCTCTTGTAACCAAACTCCTGCAAACCACACCACCAACTCCCTCAGTGTCAATTTTCTCCTTACCCAGGAAAGCCAATAGTCCTGCAGGCCATGTCACTGGCAAGTCTGACGAGTCCTCTCCTGCCTGGGATTCCTCCGATGCATCCTTGAGTGTAACGCCTACTGCTGCTGGCGCTGCTGTTGTAGCTGCTGGGAGTCGATCGTCATCCCAGAGGGGAAGTCGGAAGACCACTTGTACTACTTCCAGTAAGCAATTGACTGTCCAACAGTCCTTTGCGAGGAAGATGAAATATCACAGCAGTCATCCTGCTGCAAAGCAGATAACTCAGGCCTTGGCAGCCGGGGCAGTGAGAAACGTGGTTCCGGTATCCACCGTTAATTCAGAGCCAACTAGAGACTTGATTGAGGTACTGTGTCCCCGGTACCAAATACCATCTAGGTTCCATTTCTCTAGGCAGGCGATACCGAAAATGTACACAGACCTCAGAAAAAGACTCACCAGTGTCCTAAAAAATGCAGTTGTACCCAATGTCCACTTAACCACGGACATGTGGACAAGTGGAGCAGGGCAGACTCAGGACTATATGACTGTGACAGCCCACTGGGTAGATGTATTTCCTCCCGCAGCAAGAACAGCAGCGGCGGCACCAGTAGCAGCATCTCGCAAACGCCAACTCGTTCCTAGGCAGGCTACGCTTTGTATCACCGCTTTCCAGAAGAGGCACACAGCTGACAACCTCTTACGGGAACTGAGGAAGATCATCGCAGAATGGCTTACCCCAATTGGACTCTCCTGGGGATTTGTGACATCGGACAATGCCAGCAATATTGTGCGTGCATTACATCTGGGCAAATTCCAGCACGTCCCATGTTTTGCACATACATTGAATTTGGTGGTGCAGAATTATTTAAAAAACGACACGGGCGTGCAAGAGATGCTGTCGGTGGCCCGAAGAATTGCGGGCCACTTTCGGCATTCAGCCACCGTGTACAGAAGACTGGAGCACCACCAAACATTCCTAAACCTGCCCTGCCATCATCTGAAGCAAGAGGTGGTAACGAGCTGGAATTCAACCCTCTATATTAGGGGTGGGCAAAATACGGCCCGCGGGCCGGATGCGGCCCGCAAACCGATCCTGCCCGGCCCACTGCCTCCCATCAGCGAGCAATGACAAGCGGCCCGACCAGCTGAGCTGCTTGTCATTGCTCTGCACTGCAGTACCTCCAAGCTGCCAGCGGCGCCTCTCTCCCCTGCTGCTGCGTTGTAGCAGCCTCCTCCATAGTCCCCAGTGACAACGGCTGTGTTCAGCCGAGAAGGGGGCAGGGTTACGTGCCGATGAGGGGGCGGGGCTACAAGGGACCTCAGGGGGCGGAGCTACACGGGACAAGAGCCAGACTGCTACAGATCCATCCTTCCTGCCACTGCCAGCCAGATCAGTAAGTTAATGGGAAAAGTGAAAGAAAGTGTGTGTGTGTGATAGTGTGCATATATTTGTGTGTGCGGGCAGTGGCGTCAGACTGTTTTTAGGTTTGGGGGAGAGATCTTTAGCTCTCGCTTTACCAACCCCTCCCGTGTTCTGTCACCATGTCACCCCCATGTTCTGTCACTATGTCACCCCCCCGTGTTCTGTCACTGTGTCACCCCCCCGTGCTCTGTCACTGTCACCCCCACCGTGTTCTGTCACCCCCCCTCCCCGTGTTCTTTCACTGTGTCACACCCCCCGTGTTCTGTCACCGTGTCACACATCCGTGTTCTGTCACTGTCACCCCCCCCTCCCCGTGTTCTGTCACTGTGTCACCCCCACCGTTTTCTGTCACTGTGTCACACACCCGTGTTCTGTCACTGTCACCCTCCTTCCCGTGTTCTGTCACCGTGTCACACACCCGTGTAATGTCACTGTCACCCCCCCCTCCCCCGTGTTCTGTCACCGTGTCACACCCCCCATGTTCTGTCACCGTGTCACCCCCACCGTGTTCTGTCACTGTGTCACACCCCCTGTGTTCTGTCACCCCCACCGTGTTCTGTCACCGTGTCACCCCCCCGTGTTCTGTCACCGTGTCACACCTTTCCCCAGGGGCCATAAGACACTGGATAATTTGCTTGCTGCACAATAATTATCCTAAATAAAATGTTAATGTGTAAAAAGGCTCTCTACCTGCCGTAATGTGTGTAAAAGGGGCTCTACCTGGTGTAATGTGTGTAAGTGGCGCAATTTGAATAATGGAGACTATTGTGCAGCCTAATATGAATCTGTATTATTTTTTGCCCACACCACTAACACATAAAGCCACGTCCCTATATTTTTGGCAAGTGGGGCGAGCTGCTATTTTGTATGTGGCCCTCGGATACTGACAGGAAATGTGAAGTGGCCCCTCAGCTGAAATAATTGCCCACCCCTGCTCTATATGCTTCAGAGGATGGAGGAGCAGCAAAAGGCCATTCAAGCCTATACATCTGCCCACGATATAGGCAAAGGAGGGAGAATGCACCTGACTCAAGCGCAGTGGAGAATGATTTCAACGTTGTGCAAGGTTCTGCAACCCTTTGAACTTGCCACACGTGCAGTCAGTTCAGACACTGCCGGCCTGAGTCAGGTCATTCCCCTCATCAGGCTTTTGCAGAAGAAGCTGGAGACATTGAAGGAGGAGCTAAAACAGAGCGATTCCGCTAGGCATGTGGGACTTGTGGATGGAGCCCTTAATTCGCTTAACCAGGATTCACGGGTGGTCAATCTGTTGAAATCAGAGCACTACATTTTGGCCACCATGCTCGATCCTAGATTTAAAACCTACATTGTATCTCTCTTTCCGGCAGACACAAGTCTGCAGAGGTTCAAAGACCTGCTGGTGAGAAAATTGTCAAGTCAAGCGGAACGTGACCCGTCAACATCTCCTCCTTCACATTCTCCCGCAACTGGGGGTGCGAGGAAAAGGCTAAGAATTCCGAGCCCACCCGCTGGCGGTGATGCAGGGCAGTCTGGAGCGAGTGCTGACATCTGGTCCGGACTGAAGGACCTGCCAACGATTACTGACATGTCGTCTACTGTCACTGCATATGATTCTCTCACCATTGAAAGAATGGTGGAGGATTATATTAGTGACCGCATCCAAGTAGGCACGTCAGACAGTCCGTACGTATACTGGCAGGAAAAAGAGGCAATTTGGAGGCCCTTGCACAAACTGGCTTTATTCTACCTAAGTTGCCCTCCCTCCAGTGTGTACTCCGAAAGAGTGTTTAGTGCAGCCGCTCACCTTGTCAGCAATCGGCGTACGAGGTTACTTCCAGAAAATGTGGAGAAGATGATGTTCATCAAAATGAATTATAATCAATTCCTCCGTGGAGACATTTACCAGCAGCAATTGCCTCCACAAAGTACACAGGGACCTGAGATGGTGGATTCCAGTGGGGACGAATTAATAATCTGTGAGGAGGGGGATGTACACAGTGAAAGGGGTGAGGAATCGGAGGATGATGATGAGGTGGACATCTTGCCTCTGTAGAGCCAGTTTGTGCAAGGAGAGATTGATTGCTTCTTTTTTTGGTGGGGGCCCAAACCAACCAGTCGTTTCAGTCACAGTCGTGTGGCAGACCCTGTCACTGAAATGATGGGTTCGTTAAAGTGTGCATGTCCTGTTTATACAACATAAGGGTGGGTGGGAGGGCCCAAGGACAATTCCATCTTGCACCTCTTTTTTCTTTAATTTTTCTTTGCATCATGTGCTGTTTGGGGACAATTTTTTTTGAAGTGCCATCCTGCCTGACACTGCAGTGCCACTCCTAGATGGGCCAGGTGTTTGTGTCGGCCACTTGTGTCGCTTAGCTTAGTCACACAGCGACCTTGGTGCGCCTCTTTTTTTCTTTGCATCATGTGCTGTTTGGGGACTATTTTTTTGTAGTGCCATCCTGCCTGACACTGCAGTGCCACTCCTAGATGGGCCAGGTGTTTGTGTCGGTCACTTGTGTCGCTTAGCTTAGTCACACAGCGTACTTGGTGCGCCTCTTTTTCTTTGATTCATGTGCTGTTTGGGGACAATTTTTTTTGAAGTGCCATCCTGCCTGACACTGCAGTGCCACTCCTAGATGGGACAGGTGTTTGTGTCGGCCACTTGTGTCGCTTAGCTTAGTCACACAGCGACCTTGGTGCGCCTCTTTTTTTCTTTGCATCATGTTTTGTTTGGGGACTATTTTTTTGTAGTGCCCTCCTGCCTGACACTGCAGTGCCACTCCTAGATGGGCCAGGTGTTTGTGTCGGCCACTTGTGTCGCTTAGCTTAGTCACACAGCGACCTTGGTGCGCCTCTTTTTCTTTGCATCATGTGCTGTTTGGGGACAATTTTTTTGTAGTGCCATCCTGCCTGACACTGCAGTGCCACTCCTAGATGGGCCAGGTGTTTGTGTCGGCCACTTGTGTCGCTTAGCTTAGTCACACAGCGACCTTGGTGCGCCTCTTTTTTTCTTTGCATCATGTTCTGTTTGAGGACTATTTTTTTGAAGTGCCATGCTGCGTGACACTGCAGTGCCACTCCTAGATGGGCCAGGTGTTTGTGTCGGCCACTTGTGTCGCTTAGTTTAGTCACACAGCGACCTTGGTGCGCCTCTTTTTTTCTTTGCATCATGTGCTGTTTGGGGACTATTTTTTTGAAGTGCCATGCTGCGTGACACTGCAGTGCCACTCCTAGATGGGCCAGGTGTTTGTGTCGGCCACTTGTGTCGCTTAGCTTAGCCATCCAGCAACCTCGGTGCAAATTTTAGAACTAAAAATAATATTGTGAGGTGTTCAGAATAGACTGGAAGTGAGTGGAAATTATGGTTATTGAGGTTAATAAAACTATGGGATCAAAATGACCCCCAAATTCTATGATTTAAGCTGTTTTTTAGGGTTTTTTGTAAAATACACCCGAATCCGAAACACACCCGAATCTGACAAAAAAATTTCGGTGAGGTTTTGCCAAAACACGCCCGTGGAACCAAATCCAAAACTAAAACACAAAACCCGAAAAATGTCCGGTGCACATCACTAGTAACGCGTCAGAAAATGCATATAACACCCTGCACATCATTTATGATTCCGCAGGACTGGGTCTTTCAGATATGCCATGATCTTACGGTCCGTTTTACATTTTACTTGTATGATTTCAGCTTTGGGTGCGCTGCAGAAGAAAGGTTTTACTAGCAGACTTGCAGTGTAACTCCTGACATAGGCGGGTGATGCTGTCTGTGCGGAGGAGCTTCTAGGAAGTGGTATTAGTATGTGACCAGAGTGAGAACGGCTGTCCAGCTTGTGCTGCGGGCAGTGTATGTATCATGAAGTGATTACAGAACATGCTGCATATGAGTAATTCAGAGTGAGTAACAGAATCCCAGGAATCCTGCAGTGTGTCAGAGACAGCAGCATCGCAGCGAAGCTGCTACTCTTAATTGCAACACAATTGGGCCTATGCATCAACGCTTGCAGAGTGATAACATACCAGCCAATCAGCTATCATTTTTCAAACACAACCTGTAACACATCAGTTAGGAGCTGATTTGTACTTTATCTCTCTCCAAGCGATGATGAGTACACCTCAATATGAGACTCTGTACTAACACTTTATTGTAGACCACTTCTATGCTTCTGAAACAGATTATTAATAATGTATTGTCTGGGGTAAATTTACTAAAGCTTCAAAAAATGAAAAGTGGTGATGTTGCCCATAGCAACCAATCGGATTCTTTCTATAATTTTTCTTTTGCACCCCAGAAAATGATAGACAGAATGTGATTGGTTGCTATGGGCAACATCACCACTTTTCATTTTTAGAGGCTTTAGTAAATTTACCACTTAGCCTTAGTTGAGTGATACTCCGTGTTCGACTGGGGCATGAAGGGCCCACCGGGGGAGTGGTGATGTAGGGGCTCATGCTTAAGGGTGTGGCCAGGTCCCAGTGAAAGTGTGGCCAGCCACCACAGAGGTTTGGCTAACCATTACATGTTCTGTGCCCCTTGGTAAATATATAATAAACCATATTCTTGTGAAGTACAATGTAACATATGTATAATGCATAACTCAAATGCACCTGGATAAAGTTTGGAACCTGATCCCCAGAGGATGAGGGCATAGGCAGTGACGCCCACCGGTTGTTCCCCTGTTTCCCTGTGAGCCAGTCCGACCCTGGTGATACTGCCCTGTATACATAAGTGTATGATCACATGTTCTTGACGTGTATGTAATGAACTATGTGGCAGGCCTTATTTGCTCACTGCACTCACGATATGGTGGTGCAGTTAGGTCTACCAGCTGTGGTTGCCCATAATTTAATAAAAGTGAATAGGTTCTGTTAAGATGTGTTCTGATTGGGTAGTACCCTCCATATATATTCTTAAACCTGGGTTTCAAATTATATAGCAGAAATGACAACGTAGGTCCTAAATTGTGCTTGTTGGTGATTGTTTGCCTTATTTTTCCTCTACAGTTTCTATAGAAAATGTAGGAGTCTAAGGGCAGTATCCTCTTACATGCAGTAATTTACCGCACAGTAAAACTTGCTTTTCATCCCAATAGTGCTATCAGGCTCTCCAATTCTAGCCCATTTGCACAGTGCAGTAAATGGCCCAGACCCACGTGTTATCAGCCGAAAAACCGATCTCCTGGGGCGACTTAGCAGGGATTCTGCTATCCCCGATAAGTGCCGGTTTATGGGGCTAATTGGATGGCCCCAGGGGGATCCATTAGCTGTGGTAATTTACCGCAGCTAATAGGATACTGCCCATGTAGTAATCATCACAGAGGTAATGCATAAAGCAGTTTACACCACCTGAGGGTGGAATAAACAAGACGGGCCAAAAGCAGAGCTTTTCAGAGTTTTGTAAATATGGGTCAGATTATAATCCTCATTGATAATAATGGGCAGGGCCACCATCAGGGATTTGCTGGGGGCACAACTGTCCCGGGCCCGGCCGCATGCTGCCCTCCACTGAGATGGCCCCTGCTCTTAGTATTGAAAGTGTCCCTCCCAAAATGCGTCCATTTTGGGAGGGACATTTTTAAAAGGTTTAAAGGGGCAGGCGTCCCCCACCGGGACAGCAGACCTGTGGTGGTGGCAGCCGCCGTTCCCCTGACAACGAGCAAAACCCATAAGAGCAGTTACTGGGGCATAATATGGTGACAGGGGCATTACTGTGGGGGCATAGTATGGTGACAGGGGCATAATATGGTGTCAGGGGCATTACTGTGGGGACGTAATATGGTGTCAGGGGAATTACTGTGGGGGCTTGCTATGGTGCAAAGGGCATTACTTTGTGGGGCATAATATAGTGTTGCTAAGAGTATGTGCAGAGGAATTTATGTATGTGTGTGTATATATATCACATCATTAGGATGTTAGTACATAGCGTTGACGCATAAAATTATGCAGATGTTTCTGCCTAATTTTAGGTAAACCCACCTTGATAAATAGGTCTTTTTAGTCTTACCAAAAAAGGGTAGCTCAATTGCATAAAGATATTAAAAAAAAATGCAATCAGGTACTATAAGAAAACGTGTAAAGAAATGAAAGCTTTAACCCTTATACCCAGATCTAGTCACTGCCACGTACAGCCAGGAAGCAATCATATGGTACACACTTATAGGCAGGCATCAATCCAATTAAGTGCGAGTGGCCTTGTGAAGTTCTTCTGGCAAAGTTGCATAGCGAATGCATTTGCAACCTAGTTCCAACCTCTGGTTGCCTTTTCAGAGGAAATCTGCACCCTGAGGGTTGAGAAAAGGTAGGGAAAATCTTTAAAGTAAAAATATTGTGACTTTCTTCACGACCCCTCGGCCACCCCCATTGTGACCAATTCGGCATTTTGAAGTTTTCATTTCGATTAACTGGGCCAATAAATGTAATTTTTGGCATTCAAAAAAAAGAAATGGTCTTAATTGACACCAAAAAACAATAACTTTTTTGGAAAAAAATGATGACCCTCTTATTTAATTAAAAAATGTATTTCAATGAAAAATCATTGATTTAAAAAAAAAAATGTAGTGTCTTCAAATTACCCCAAAATCTCACATTTTCCCATTTTTTCTTTGCATTTTTTTTTTACTCATTTGTAATTAAATTAAATACATTTTCTTGCTTTTATAATTTCTTTTACTTAAGACAAAAAATCCACAAATCAGCAATTTGACACCTTTCAAGAGCATCCAGTACTTTCCTTATACCCATTTTTATGGGGTCCAGAAAGCTCTCATCACTTTTTCATGCACTTCTCCCAGTTCGCACGAATAGGCATTTCTAATTGTATCTCTCATTTCTTAGGTCTGCTTATTTCTGTGAACTCTGCATGTTTCATGAAACTTAAATTTGCAGATTGGATCAAGACCATAGAATGAATCTGTGTATTGTAGCACCTGTTATCAGGGATAAATTAAAAAAACCTCTATTTCAGGTGAACTTTAATATTGCGGTCTGTGAGCTAAAAAGACGCTATGGGTCAGTTCAATTCGTAGACCGTTGAATAGCGCCAGGAATTAGGTCTCGGCGCTATTCAATAGAGCTGCCAGAAATCCAGACAGTTGTCAGGATTTCTGGTGGAAACAGAAATCCGACAAAAGTGCTGGCGCGCGGCCGGTGTGATGCTGGTTCTATCGGAAATCAGCATCGCGCCTGGCAGTTAAGTCAGAGAATGCCCGTACACCCGACAAATCAACCTGTTAAGTCTGGGAGAACGGGCATTCGCTGACTTAACATTGAGAGGAATTGAATAGCGCTGGGAGCTAATTCCCGGCGCTATTCAACTGTCGGTAAATTGAATTGACCCATATTTGTCAATTGCATTTGTTTAATTTCTCACCGTGTGAAAAACCATTGGTATCATACCTATCTTGTGGGCTAAGAGCTTGGTGTAATAAGTTTTATTTAGTTTGGTGTTTTATTTACAATACCAATTTCTGTGTGATTGCATTCTAATAATAATTTTTTCTTATTTATACCTTTGAAGTATCAGCATATCAGGGACGTGCAGTCAGGGGAGGCAGAGCCTCACCTATCCTGCTCCCTATCATACTCAGAGTTCTCACTATAAAAACGATTGGGAGAACACAAAGAAGATATGTATAACTTACAGTATAAGCATCTTCTTTGTACTAATGCAATCATCTTTATAGATAAAATTTACCAGAGTTGCAGGGCTCATTCAAATGCAGGGATAGAGATGAAGCAGCAGCAGCTCAGCCTCATCTCTCACACTGTCGGACTCTGCCTGTACAGATGGGAGGGGCTACACAGCGGCCAATCAGACCGCATAGAACAGAGAAATGTGAGGCATGCCTCACCGTGGGGGCGTTTGTGATCTCTGATGGACTGCTCAGATTGGTCATGTGACCAATCCAGGAAGTGAAGTAAGGCAGACATTGGAGCTGAGCTTCTTGGCAGGGGAGGAGGGAAGTGGCAGCAGCAGCCACCCGTGCACAGTGACTGGGGTGAGTAGCTGCCAGAACCAGGAGTGTGTGTGTGTGTGTGTGTGTGTGTGTGTGTGTGTGTGTGTGTGTGTGTGTGTGTGTGTGTGTGTGTGTGTGTGTGTGTAAAATTTGTAGTGAGTGTGTGGACAGGACTGTGTGTGTGCGTGTAATCTGTAGTGAGTGTGGGGACAGGACTGTGTGTGTAATCTGTAGTGAGTATGGTGACAGGACTGTGTGTGTGTGGCATCTGTAGCGTGTGTGGGGACAGGGTGTGCGTGTGTGTGTGTGTGTGGACAGGAATGTGTGTGTGTGGCATCTGTGGTGAGTGCTACCCCTCCCCGGGTGCTGCTAACTATATAACTGGTGACTGTATTGCCCTGTGTAACCTGCTGCACCAGGTCAGCTGTGTTTCTGCGGGTGAGGAGGCACTGGGGGACACCTCACCCAGAAGTTAGTATGCACAAGTTTAGTGTGACGTGGCTATTACTGTATGCATGTTCTCCCTGTGTTTGCATGGATGTAGTGCAGGGAAATAAGAGTTACATTGTGTAGGGGGTGAGACAGGCTCCTGGAACTGAGAGCCTCTACCATTTGTGCCTCCCCAGCCTCTGACCTCACCGCACGTCACTGCAGCATATACTTCTATTTGTAGAGTATCGTGTTCATCCATATTGCATAAGTTTAACGTTTGTGCCATCTCTTTGCCAGACAGTATTTGACCTGCTAAGATCTCTACTTCATGTTACACCCCCTCTTCATGATCTAGCCTAAATGGTATAGCCACAGGCAGACACTGACAGCACGGACTATCCACGGCTCAGAACAGGTGGTTAAATCAAATGTTAATTAAGTCACCTGTGGCCAAACATGGATAAACTTAAAACCTGGACCGTTGAAGTGTTTCGAGGACCGCGTTTGAGAACCTTTGCTATAGTTTAAACTAGACAGGATGAAGTGGACAGTATATGATACCTTATGTGACTATCTTAAGACGGGATAGAAATGCTGTCTTCTTTTACTGATGAGTGCTGTGTGGTGCTGTCACTGTAAAGAGTCATGCTAATGACTATACCAGTATTTAATGGGTAATACTTAGGCTTGCTATAATATCCCTTTCACGCCTGCATTTCTTCTGGTTTTAATCAGCCACAGAACCCTGTGTAAATCATAGGTGTCACGGATTAAAGGGATATTATGGCAAGCCTAATAATACTACTATTTGGGTATGCCACTTATTCACATGTAGGATTAAATCCATTTAGAAGGACTCATTTTGCACCATTACAAAACAGTGCTGCTCTGCTGGTGGTGAGGGGGCACATGTAAAATGAGTGGGGGCTAGTTCCAGCTCAGCGCTAACTAACTGTGTAAAAATAAGGCTGTGAGTGTTGTGCCTGTATGGGGAAAGAAGTACATTGCATTTGCACACCTTGGATTGCAGCATTTTTTTTCAAATGCAAATCATTCCCGATAATGGCTACCGTCATGTGAAAATGGTGGTATCCTACGGGCTACTTACCACATTTGTAGCCGGCAGGGGGCTAACCCGTAACACCCGGCAAAGTGGCACATCACAGGGACAGGTTCTGTCCCTGACTGTGCCCAAATGATATAGTCCGCTGATATGATCACATATTGCAATGCAATCCTGGGCACTAATATCACACCCAGATCATATTGAATTTGCGATCAATTTTGGATGTGCCCCAATATCGCTACACTTTATCTCTCTCCATGCTTTGATAAATACCCCCTTAACTGGGTTCCTTTTAATGAAGCTCAGACTACGGAACTGCCCTGTAACATTGGATGTCCCAGATGGTGAAAAGGCAGCAGGACAGCATCTCTTATAAATATAGCTGCATCAAGGTGCCATGAATAACATGGTGTAATTCACTTTGTACTTCACACTTAACTGGTTTCTTCTTGGTCCAATATAAGATTTAAAACACATTACACAGCAAAATGGTCGGTAGGATATGTATTCCACTCCGTTACCCCAAAACAGTATGTACAATGTTTATTAAATCAGTAAAAAATAAAAAAAAAAATTGCATGTGAGAAAAAAGTGCAGTCAAATATATGGCAATGTTAGAAAACCCTACATTAGACCACTGTTATAGTCTTGTAATGTATACACCGCAATAGCTTTGCCGTCATACTATGGGTAATTACATTGGTACAAACATTACTTCTGAAAGACACAGTGGCATAGCCTTGCCCAGTATCTGCACCAGTCTTGTTTTTATGCCTGACCAGAAATAGCTAGTCTTACATTATTGCAGCATGCTGCTTCTATTGGGAGGGCTGTGATTGTGAGAACCCTCGCGCTTTTAACAATGAGAGACTGTATAACTTTCCTGAATTGCAGTAAAATGTAGAAATGAAATCTACAACAGCAATAAAAGTGAAGCCGGAAAAGACCATGTGCGCACTATTGCAATAAAATGTACAGTGTTATATGAGCTCTAGCTAATAACGGAACAAAATGTGGACTTTAATGGGTCGTAACAGGGGGCTCTCATTAATTGATTTATTAAATAATTTTTAATACCCTGATCCCCACACTAGTAACAGATTTATTCTCTCATACGCCACGCCTACCATTTTCTTGTTTCACCAGGGTCTGAGATATTTGGGTACGGCAGGGTTGTGCTACTGTAAATGTCTATCAACAGGCAAGAGAGATTCTGCCCTCGCAATGACAGAGAGATGACATCTAGCTTCTGATTGGATGATGTCATTTGTAGCATTATCTGTCTAGGCTCATATACAGAAGAGTAACATCAGAGATAGACAGTGGTAATAAATATTAGAGCCATGTGGAATTGAGGCAATTGTATTCAATTAGCGTCAAAATTGCATTTTTGCTGTAAAAATCACGAATGTACCGCGAATCACAGCAAATTTGTGAAAGCGCCTATTCAGTTGTCGCAAAAGATCTTTTTCCCTGTCATTTTAATGTAAATTTCATCTCACCAACTCCGAACAGTTGATAAACTTTGGGAAAATCCCTATTTGAAGTTAAAAATTACGGTATTTGGTTCCGAACCCCTAGGACACCCCCTCAATGAATAATTAGGCACTTAAAAGTTTTTAATTATTTTTAATTGGTTAATAATGTCATTTTTGGGGTGAAAAAATACAAAATGATGGAAATTGGGGCGCTTTATGAGTGGAACAAGTGTTTAGACTTGCAGGTGGGAGTAATCAGTCTGTTTCCACTTTTTTTTTAAGTCCCCTAAAATGACCAAATATATACTTATACCCATTTTTATGTACCCCAAGTTTAATTTTAGCACTTATTTTGCTGATAAAAATTGCTTTCTGTCATTTTTTTTTTTACATTTAAAAAATGCGTATAACAGCCATTTGACCCAATTTAAGTACCAGAATATATATAACCAATAATAACCTTTTTATACTGTTATCCAATGTTTAGCATTTTTGGGGTTACAGACGGATAAACCCATTTTTCACTTTTCATTTTCAGCACCAATTTTTGCAGCAATCTTGTTTTTGCTAATTTGCATTTGAATAGGGTGAATCGCAGGAGTGCGCATACCCACAAAAAGTACATTTTCTCTGCAAAATAGACACAAAAACTGCGATTGTGGTAAATTTTCGCCACTGATTGAACACCCCTCAATGTGTTTTATGGTAGGGATCCTTAATGTGCTAGTATGTGAGCGGGGGACGGGTTTTTATTAAAAAAAAAAAAAAAAGTAATGCTTCAGGAACCACGGTAGTAATGGTGGCCTGCATTCTCATGAGCATTGGCAATCAAGGATTGCTTCCTAGATGATGGGTTCCCTTTAACATGCAAAATACCTTTAATAATAATGTAAGAGGTGGGGTAAGGGCAGATCAAACACAGAATAATGCTATGTTTATAACATTGCTGACATGAAACCACTAGAAATGAATGATCTTTTAAGCAGTTTTGGGTGTTTGTGTGTTGGGGGGGTTGAATCAATTTATATTCTTTCCCTCTTCAAATTCTCCCATCATCTAGTGTACTAGTATGTGACAGGTCTGCATGGACACATCACACAATCATTTGGTATGTTTAGTACAAATAAAAAGATATATATAATGGGGCAAATGTGTTAACCTGGAGAAGGCATAAGGAAGTGATAAATGCACCAGCCAATCCGCTCCAATATGTAAATTAAGAGAAGCTGATTGGCTGGTGCATTTATCACTGGTTTATCATTTCCTTGTGCCTTCTCCAGGTTAATACATCTGCCCCATAAAGTCTTAAAATAAATAGAAAATGGACATAAATCCAAATGTTTGATATGTTGTAGAGTGAATTACTCCTTAAATGTCCACTGGTTCTGGCTAATATTTTTCAGAAGCCACTTACACTCCCATATTTCTGTGAAAGTTTGTTTTACTTACAAAGTCACTGACTTTAATCAACCAATAATCTGCATTAGTAACTGTAATCAGTTCTTCCTTACACGCATGATCATTGCAGCTCTTGGTTGAGATGCTGTGATTATAGGACTAATGTTGGTCAACGTATAATATTTATTATTTTCACATATGATTGCATAAATTGCTCACATCTAGGTTTTTGTTCCATAAAAGAAAAACAATTTATAAATAAGCCTTATTAGACACAGACTAGGCTGAAATTATTATGCAAGTACTTTATTAAGAAAAAAACCTATGAAGCTGCAGTAAGCTAGCTCCCCTTTGGCGATTACATTCAGAACTTCATTAGCTCTCTTTTGAATATTGATGTTATGCATATTTTCTCCTTTCTCTTTCCCTTCTGTGACCTGTCACCCAAATGAATGTGCCAGCTATCACATGGTACACTGCTACCTCCTGAAGGCACCCTCGTGCTCCTCTTATTTACAATATCCCTTCCAGAAATTGGCGCACAAATTAAATGGAGTTTATGAGTATAATCCGGGATTCCGCTGAATCCATTTGGTAAATCTGGGAACCCTAGGCCTCATTTCAAAATATCCCAATACCCTGTTTGTGTATCAAGTGGGTGATTGCCCTTCTTTTGCAGTTTTCCACTCCCAATTAGCTTCACTCTCAAGCCGCATACACTTTTTCTTCTTTCCCCTGTCTGTCACCCATTATAGGTGGCCTGTCACCCTGCCGTTGTCTAGCCATTCCTGTGCCTAGTTATATTGGGAAAATCTACTCTGCTTCTTTTGCTTATTGCGGCTACTGTACATGTTTAATTCCATGTTCAATTCTCTATATATTTTATATATTTATATAAAATATATAGATGTACTCATCTCTTATTGTACTAAAGCTGAATTTTAATAAACATCTGTTTAAAAGAACAAAAACCTTTCTATACATTGGCATTAACGTATTAATAATTATCCGAGTAATGGTTGAATTTTTGTGGAGCATATGATATTGGTCAGAAGGCCCTGTATGCTTCCCTGGTCTGTATATAGTTGTTTACACCCACAGTAGTGACTTTTAGGCTGTTCTTTAACACTTTATGGGGTATGTTCAATTGAAGTCAGATCTATTCCGACATTCATTTGTCGAAATGGATCCGACCTGGGCTATACAATGGACATTTCAATTCGACTTTTAAAAAAAGTCGAATTGAGATGTGGGAGGGGAGATGGGGGAGATAGCCGCTGCTGTAGCGCTGCTCTCCTCCGTCTGCCCGCGGCTCTCCCCCATCTGCCCTCCCAGTCCCTCCTTTCTCAGCCGCCCTCCCTCTCACAGCCGCCGCTCCCCGTCTCCCCCTCTCTCACAGCAGCAAGCAAGGTCTCGTTTGCTGGAGCCAGGTGGATGCTGCTGTGAGCGGCGGCTGTGACATCCTCCAGCGCTGCTCTCCCCGTCCCCGCCTCGGCTCTCCCCATCTCACTCGACTTTTTTTTTAAAGTCGAACTGAGATGGTCGAAAAGGGGGCCAAAACAGACAGTTCTCGACACAACCGTTTTTGACACAAGCATGTGGATCGGCAGCTATTCCACCGATCCACGTGTTTTTCGACCAATCGAATTCATCGACTTGTCGAAAAATTTGGGGTTATATTGAATATGTCGAATCACGATTCGACCTTAAAAAGTCGAAAACTGACGTCTTTTCGACAGACGGCAGCTTTCTACTTCAGTTGAAAATACCCCTATATCTAGTATAGTTGCAGTTCTCTCCTTGTAATTAGGTATTTGTTTAAGAACCAGTGTCCTTTCATAGCAGTCCTGTGGCTCTCCAGATGTTATGAAACGTCAAACCCCATCAAATAACTTGCAGGGTTTGCTGGGACCTGTAGTTTTACAACACTTGAAGAGTCACAAGCTGCCTTTTTCCTTTCCCTATGTGGTCCCCTGACCTTAATTGTGCTTCATATCTCTTGCACACTCCATGTTGGTATACCATTTATTAGTTATTGGTATTACTTAGTGAAACAAATGCTTTTTGTTAGCCAAGAGCCCTTTGGATTAACAAGTAACATCACGCAGCCCACACGCAGTCTACACATTAACCATTGATGGTGTAGTATTAAATGCAGGAAAGATTCAGAGGGTTAACGAAACACTTGGCCCTCATTACTTCTGCCTCTGCTCAGTGTTTTCCTTTCTCATTATCTATTCTCCCCCCTCCTCCCTCTCCAGATTATTGCTGCGGATTGTAAGCGGGTCACAGTGCTGAAATATTTCCTGGAAGCACTGTGTGGACAAGAAGAGCCTCTGCTGGCATTCAAGGGTGGAAAGTATGTGTCAGTGGCACCCGTCCCAGACGCCATAGGAAAGGAAACAGGAAGCCCGGAGGGAAACAAACTGGAAGATCAGGTATTGGTTAAAAAGTGGGGGAGACTGGGGGTTTACCCACTGAGCCAGTGGTAAGATATACACGCAACCCAGAAAAGACAATAAATCTGAGATTCCTTCTATTATTTCTTGAGACGGTTGGATTTTTAAGTGATGTGCCAAGTATGTGTAGCCTTAGTCCCTCTGTGCCAGTCGCTCCGTCTGTGCAGACGTGCCACCCCCCATTATGCCGATCTGCATTCTTTCTTGTATCATCTCAATGTGTATTTTCAAGTGTCCCTGCCCCTACACTACATCCATCATCTCTGCTATTATTTTAATTTCAAGGCTTTTTTTTTTTTTTTTCTTAAATAATAATGTGTTGCAGCCGAGACAGGGGAGAATGAGGAGGAGAGGAGGGGGTGCTGAGTTCAGATTGGGGATAAAGTTTGTGGGTGTACATCTTGGTGCTGCTCACAGGGTGAAGTCTATTTGACACGTACAGGAAGAGCTGACAGCACCCATCCCACTACCCCCTCCACTGAACCCAATCTGCCCCTCACATCCTGATCTGATTAAGGCGTTTGAGGGAGAAACTCCGCTCTGCCTCCCATGTACTTGTTCACATCTAGCAATATACCGATCGCGCTGCAGCCACATGTAATCACTGATATCCAGTCTTATTGTATTATACATATTCCAGTCCTACTGCGGAAAATGCTGTTTATATGGTAATGTCTGGTCAGCACTTTACAGAAAGACACGTATAAAATACACAAGCATTACGGCTACATTGGCGTTCATTTTACTACCCAGTAACCATTGCAAGTATCCACCGGATCCAGCGCAAGGGCAGCCGTGTAATGTGTGTTTCATCCATAGTTGGTTTTCAGTTAAACCTACTTTTAATTGTTCTAAGCACATGACTTCTATCTCTTAACCATCAAATAAAATCATTACCTAAAATGGAGGCAGGCATCCAGTGGCTACAATTTCCAGCATGCCCTGGCTGCAACCTCAGTTTAAGTGCGGAAGAAAGAAATGCCTGACCTTGTTTTTCAAGCATGTGTAGATGTTAAATGTATATGGAGGTTTCAGTCAAAGCACAAATTGTGTGACAGACCTATCGCCCTCTCTCACTTGTATGCATTAACAAAAAGAGTTAAAAGTGAAATAGCTCTGAATGGTACATATGTGTTAATTGTCAGATATTTCATTCTAGACCGATTAAAGTGAGGTGTGATTGCTGTTAAAACTACACTGCCACCTAGGAATAATTTTTCTTAAAGTGCTCCCTAACCAGAGGCCCATTTTTCCCAGGGCTCTGCAGAACCGCCTCGTTTATTTATTTTTAAAATGGCTGCGGAGGACGTGTGTGGGATTTGTAGCTTGTGATTGGCTCTTCCATTACACATCCCCAGGTTTTCATCTGAAATAATTAAGTGGTTGTGATATGATCCTATCAAATTAATGAGACACCACCAAAGTCTCCACTACGAAATAAGGTCAGCAATTTTGTCACCAATAAAAACTCTGCAGTAGACACAGCAAACTTCACGTTACGTCACTTTACACCGGCAAACAATAGACTTATTTCCACATAAATGTAAAATGAGTTCTTCAGCTTGAGCAATATACAGTAAGGATAAAATGCGTCTGCACATAATGCACCGCAGTAAAATTATTATTTTATTTTTTTATTTTAGTAAATGCATTTCACTGGTACCGGTTACAAAAATAATTCCAAGATGGACCCCACTGCATGTCCGTCTCTGCATAACTACATCCTATCCTATATAGTTCTAATCCCAAGCAGTTGTTTAATGGACAGAATTCTCTCACGAGCTAGCCCTCAGACGCGTTGAACTTGTGACCTGCTGCTGACACTGGGGTGTCCCCTCCTCCTTTCACTCGCAAATATTAGTCGTTAATGCCCTTAGTCATTTGGTAAGTGAGAAGTTCCCCTTTGGTTAGGGGGCGGGACCCGGGCACCCAGCATCTCACGAAAGCTGAACACACAATCTGCATACCCTTTTGACTAGCAATTGACCTCTCACAAATTAACCAGGAGCCACATTTAACTCCTGATCTCAACAGACTCTCACCACATAAGCTGAAACACCTCTTTCTAAACCTCCGCTGGTGATGAGCAGCCCTTAGACGAGGAAGTGAGACTGAGCTGTGTGTGAGCAGGCTGCCTTCCTCCTTCCCAGGATGAACTTGGGGAAGGGGATAGCCATGGACTGTCATTTGCACGAGCTGCCTTTATTATTGAGGCTTGTCCCCAGATCCCTATTTAGAAGTGTTCCTGTCCCTGTGACTGATCCCTTCACTATAGTACATGGTATCCAGTCTTTCGGTAAACAGCACTTAGGTCGACACTCATTAGGTTAGACCACTATTGGTTGACATGCATGAGGTTGACATGGTCACTAGGTCGACACATGAAAAGGTCAACATGAGATTTTCACATTTATTTAATTTTTTTTTTACTTTTTCATATTTTATGATCCACGTGGACTACGATTGGGAATAGTAACCTGTGTCAAGCGCAGCGAGGCACCTTGTCCGAAGCATGGGGAGTGAAGCGAGCCATGCGAGGGGACACGGTGCACTAATTGGGGATCCCGGTCACTTTATGAAAAAGACACCAACATTATAAAAAAAAACTCATGTCGACCTTTTCTCTTGTCAACTCTTTGCATGTCGACCTAACAACCGTGTCAACCCAGTCACTGTCGACCAATAGTGGTCGACCTAGTTACTGTCGACCCAACGAACTACACCCATAGTACATGAAAAACTGTTTATTTCACTCGTATAGCCAGAAGGCAGGATGTACGGATGTTTGAAAGTACAGGTGGGAGGGAGTGGTAGAGTAAGAGGAGGGTGCCCAGTCGTTCACCAACATGGAGACTCGCTAGCACCCTTTGCTCAAATCCCTGTGCCAGCTCCTTTTGACCTAGGACCTGTCGCTTTAGAGGTTTTCTGTAGAAGTGGCATATTTTAAAAGGGATCCGGTCTTTAGGTCGACGGGGTCTGTAGGTCGACATGAGTTTTTCACAATTTTTTTTTCCAACCTTTTCATACTTGATGATCCACGTGGACTACAATTGGGAACGGTAACCTGTGGCGAGCGCAGCAGTAGCGGAGCGAGGCACCTTGCCCGAAGCATCGCGAGCGAAGTGGTGCACTAATTGGGGTTCCCGGTCACTCTACAAAGAAATCGACACAAAAAACCCCATAACAAACTCATGTCGACCTTTTGACCTGTCGACCTAGAACATGTTGACCTAGAGACCCTGTCGACCTAGTTACTGTCGATTTTAATAGTGGTCGACCTAGTTACTATCTACCTTCCATACCACCCCCATTTTAAGAAAGATTGAAACTTTTTTTTCTCTGACGTCCTAGTGGATGCTGGGAACTCCGTAAGGACCATGGGGAATAGACGGGCTCCGTAGGAGACTGGGCACTCAAAGAAAGAATTAGGACTACTGGTGTGCACTGGCTCCTCCCTCTATGCCCCTCCTCCAGACCTCAGTTAGAATCTGTGCCCGGCTCGAGCTGGTTGCACACTAGGGGCTCTCCTGAGCTCTTAGTAAAGAAAGTATTTATTAGGTTTTTTATTTTCAGTGAGATCTGCTGGCAACAGACTCACTGCTACGAGGGACTTAGGGGAGAGAAGCAAACCTACCTGCTTGCAGCTAGCTTGGGCTTCTAGGCTACTGGACACCATTAGCTCCAGAGGGATCGAACACAGGCCCAGCCTCGGTCGTCCGGTCCCGGAGCCGCGCCGCCGTCCCCCTTGCAGAGCCAGAAGCAAGAAGAACGTCCTGGAAATCGGCGGCTGAAGACTCCGGTCTTCATTAAGGTAGCGCACAGCACTGCAGCTGTGCGCCATTGCTCCCCATGCACACCACATACTCCGGTCACTGATGGGTGCAGGGCGCTGGGGGGGGGGCGCCCTGGGCTGCAATTAGATTACCTTAAAATGGCAAAAAACACATAATATAGTCTAATAAACTATATATGTGTAAAAATCCCCTGCCATAATATTAATATAAAGAGCGGGAGAAGCCCGCCGAAAAAGGGGCGGGGCTATCTCCCTCAGCACACTGGCGCCATTTCCTCTTCACAGCTCCGCTGGAAGACAGCTCCCCAGGCTCTCCCCTGCAGTTTCCAGGCTCAATAGGGTAAAAAAGAGAGGGGGGGCACTAAATTTAGGCGCAATACTGTGTATTATAGCTGCTATAGGGAAAATCACTTTGTGTAGTGTAAATCCCTGTTTATATAGCGCTGTGGTGTGTGCTGGCATACTCGCTCTCTGTCTCCCCAAAGGACTTTGTGGGGTACTGTCCTCAGTCAGAGCATTCCCTGTGTGTGTGCGGTGTGTCGGTACGGCTGTGTCGACATGTTTGATGAGGAGGCTTATGTGGAGGCGGAGCAGGTGCCGATAAATGTGATGTCACCCCCTGCGGGGTCGACACCAGAGTGGATGGATATGTGGAAGGTATTAACCGACAGTGTAAACTCCTTACATAAAAGGCTGGATGACGTAACAGCCGTGGGACAGCCGGCTTCTCAGCCCGTGCCTGCCCAGGCGTCTCAAAGGCCATCAGGGGCTCAAAAACGCCCGCTACCTCAGATGGCAGACACAGATGTCGACACGGAGTCTGACTCCAGTGTCGACGACGACGAGACTAATGTACATTCCACTAGGGCTATCCGTTGCATGATTACGGCAATGAAAAATGTGTTGCCCATTTCTGACATTAACCCAAGTACCACTAAAAAGGGAATTATGTTTGGGGAGAAAAAGCAATCAGTGGTTTTTCCCCCTTCAGATGAGTTAAATGAAGGGGTGGTCTTCTGTTTGCCGGCGGTCGGGCTCCCGGCGCTCAGTATACCGGCGCCGGGAGCCCGACAGCCGGCATACCGACACTTATTTTCCCTCGTGGGGGTCCACGACCCCCATAGAGGGAGAATAAAATAGTGTGGCCCGCGCCACCGTGCCCGTAGCGTGGCGAGCGCAGCGAGCCCGCAAGGGGCTCATTTGCGCTCGCCAAGCTGTCGGTAAGCCGGCGGTCGGGCTCCCGGCGCCGGGATGCTGGTCGCCGGGAGCCCGACCGCCGGCCAGCCGTAGTGAACCCAAATGAAGTGTGTGAAGAAGCGTGGGCTTCCCCTGATAAAAAACTAGTGATTTCTAAAAAGTTACTAATGGCGTACCCTTTCCCGCCAGAGGACAGGGTACGTTGGGAGACATCCCCGAGGGTGGATAAAGCGCTCACACGCTTGTCAAAAAAGGTGGCACTACCGTCTCAGGATACGGCCGCCTTAAAGGAGCCTGCGGATAGAAAGCAGGAGGCTATCCTGAAGTCTGTATATACACACTCAGATACTATACTGAGACCTGCTATTGGCCCTCATTCCGAGTTGTTCGCTCGTTCTTTTTCATCGCATCGCAGTGAAAATCCGCTTAGTACGCATGCGCAAAGTTCGCACTGCGACTGCGCCAAGTAACTTTACTATGAAGAAAGTATTTTTACTCACGGCTTTTTCTTCGCTCCGGCGATCGTAATGTGATTGACAGGAAATGGGTGTTACTGGGCGGAAACACGGCGTTTCAAGGGCGTGTGGCTGAAAACGCTACCGTTTCCGGAAAAAACGCAGGAGTGGCCGGAGAAACGGTGGGAGTGCCTGGGCGAACGCTGGGTGTGTTTGTGACGTCAACCAGGAACGACAAGCACTGAACTGATCGCACAGGCAGAGTAAGTCTGGAGCTACTCAGAAACTGCTAAGTAGTTAGTAATCGCAATATTGCGAATACATCGGTCGCAATTTTAAGAAGCTAAGATTCACTCCCAGTAGGCGGCGGCTTAGCGTGTGTAACTCTGCTAAATTCGCCTTGCGACCGATCAACTCGGAATGAGGGCCATTGCTTCAGCATGGATGTGCAGTGCTGCAGCAGCGTGGTCTGATTCCCTATCTGATAATATTGATTCCCTTGACAGGGACACTATATTGCTAACCATAGAGCATATTAAAGACGTGGTCTTATACATGAGAGATGCACAGAGGGATATTTGCCGGCTGGCATCTAGAATAAATGCAATGTCCATTTCTGCCAGGAGAGTATTATGGACTCGGCAGTGGACAGGTGATGCGGATTCTAAAAGGCACATGGAGGTTTTGCCTTACAAGGGTGAGGAATTGTTTGGGGATGGTCTCTCGGACCTCGTTTCCACAGCGACAGCTGGGAAGTCGACATTTTTACCCCAGGTTCCCTCATAGCCAAAGAAAGCACCGTATTATCAGGTACAGTCCTTTCGGCCCCAGAAAGGCAAGCGGGTTAAAGGCGCATCCTTTCTGCCCAGAGGCAGGGGTAGAGGGAAAAAGCTGCACCATACAGCCAGTTCCCAAGAACAGAAATCCTCCCCTGCTTCCACTAAATCCACCGCATGACGCTGGGGCTCCACTGGTGGAGCCAGGTGCGGTGGGGGCCCGTCTCCGGAACTTCAGCGACCGGTGGGTTCGCTCACAGGTGGATCCCTGGGTTCTACAAGTGGTATCTCAGGGATACAAGCTGGAATTCGAGACGTCTCCCCGTCGCCGTTACCTCAAATCAGCCTTGCCAGCTACTCCCCCGGACAGGGAGGTAGTGCTGGCGGCAATTCACAAGCTGTTCCTCCAGCAGGTGATAATAAAAGTTCCCCTCCTTCAACAGGGACAGGGTTACTATTCCACAATGTTTGTGGTACCGAAACCAGACGGTTCCGTGAGACCCATTCTAAATTTAAAATCCTTGAACACTTATATAAGAAGGTTCAAGTTCAAAATGGAATCGCTTAGGGCGGTTATTGCAAGCCTGGAAGAAGGGGATTACATGGTATCACTGGACATCAAGGATGCGTACCTGCATGTCCCCATTTACCCACCTCACCAGGTGTACCTCCGTTTTGTGGTACAAGACTGCCATTACCAATTCCAGACATTGCCGTTTGGTCTGTCCACGGCACCGAGGGTATTTACCAAGGTATTGGCCAAAATGATGATACTCCTTCGAAAGAAGGGAGTTATAATTATCCCATACTTGGATGATCTCCTTATAAAGGCGAGGTCCAGGGAGCAGTTGTTGGTCGGAGTAGCACTATCTCAGGAAGTGCTACAACAGCACGGCTGGATTCTGAATATTCCAAAGTCGCAGCTGGTTCCTACGACGCGTCTGCTGTTCCTGGGTATGATTCTGGACACGGAACAGAAGAAGGTGTTTCTCCCGGAGGAGAAGGCCAAGGAGTTGTCATCTCTGGTCAGAGACCTCCTGAAACCAAAACAGGTGTCGGTGCATCACTGCACGCGAGTCCTGGGAAAGATGGTAGCTTCTTACGAAGCAATTCCATTCGGCAGGTTCCATGCAAGGATCTTTCAGTGGGATCTGTTAGAAAAGTGGTCCGGATCGTATCTTCAGATGCATCGGCTGATAACCCTGTCCCCGAGGGCCAGGGTGTCTCTGCTGTGGTGGCTGCAGAGTGCTCATCTTCTAGAGGGCTGCAGATTCGGCATACAGGACTGGGTCCTGGTGACCACGGATGCAAGCCTCCGAGGTTGGGGGGCAGTCACGCAGGGAAGAAACTTCCAAGGACAATGGTCGAGTCAGGAGGCTTCCCTACACATAAATATTCTGGAACTAAGCCCTAAGTCAGGCAAGACCCCTGCTTCAAAACCAGCCGGTGCTGATTCAGTCAGACAACATCACGGCGGTCGCCCATGTAAACCGACAGGGCGGCACAAGAAGCAGGATGGCGATGGCAGAAGCCACAAGGATTCTCCGATGGGCGGAAAATCACGTGATAGCACTGTCAGCAGTGTTCATTCCGGGAGTGGACAACTGGGAAGCAGACTTCCTCAGCAGGCACGACCTCCACCCGGGAGAGTGGGGACTTCATCCAGAAGTCTTCCAACTGATTGTAAACCGTTGGGAAAGGCCACAGGTGGACATGATGGCGTCCCGCCTAAACAAAAAGCTAAAAAGATATTGCGCCAGGTCAAGGGACCCTCAGGCGATAGCTATGGACGCTCTAGTGACACCGTGGGTGTACCAGTCGGTTTATGTGTTCCCTCCTCTTCCTCTCATACCAAAGGTGCTGAGGATAATAAGAAAGAGAGGAGTAAGAACTATACTCATCGTTCCGGATTGGCCAAGAAGGACTTGGTACCCGGAACTGCAAGAAATGATCTCAGAGGACCCTTGGCCTCTGCCTCTTAGACAGCACCTGCTACAGCAGGGGCCCTGTCTGTTCCAAGACTTACCGCGGCTGCGTTTGACGGCATGGCGGTTGAACGCCGGATCCTGATGGAAAAGGGCATTCCGGTTGAAGTCATTCCTACGCTGATAAAAGCTAGGAAAGATGTGACAGCAAAGCATTATCACCGCATATGGCGAAAATATGTTTGCTGGTGTGAGGCTATGAAGGCCCCACAGAAGAATTTCAGCTGGGTCGATTTCTGCACTTCCTACAGTCAGGAGTGACTATGGGCCTAAAATTGGGTTCCATTAAAGTCCAGATTTCGGCCCTGTCTATTTTCTTTCAAAAAGAACTGGCTTCACTGCCTGAAGTTCAGACGTTTGTTAAGGGAGTGCTGCATATTCAGCC
The DNA here is from genome assembly GCF_028390025.1 of Pseudophryne corroboree. Lineage (NCBI taxonomy): Eukaryota > Metazoa > Chordata > Amphibia > Anura > Myobatrachidae > Pseudophryne > Pseudophryne corroboree. The sequence goes on along the minus strand of NC_086445.1, from coordinate 915,905,416 downwards.
CCCTTTTGTGCCCCCAGTGGCACCTTGGGATCTCAACGTTTTGTTGGATTTCCTAAAATCACATTGGTTTGAGCCACTTCAGACCGTGGAATTAAAATATCTCACGTGGAAAGTGGTCATGCTTTTGGCCTTGGCTTCGGCTAGGCGGGTGTCAGAATTGGCGGTTTTGTCCTGTAAAAGCCCCTATCTGATCTTCCATATGGACAGAGCAGAATTGTGGACGCGTCCCCAATTCCTCCCTAAGGTGGTATCAGCGTTTCATTTGAACCAACCTATTGTGGTGCCTGCGGCTACTCAGGACTTGGAGGCCTCCAAGTTGCTGGACGTAGTCCGGGCCCTGAAAATCTATGTTTCCAGGACGGCTAGAGTCAGAAAGACTGACTCGCTGTTTATCCTGTATGCACCCAACAAGCTGGGTGCTCCTGCTTCTAAGCAGACTATTGCTCGCTGGATCTGCTCCACGATTCAACTTGCACATTCTGCGGCTGGACTGCCGCATCCTAAATCAGTAAAGGCCCATTCCACGAGGAAAGTGGGCTCTTCTTGGGCGGCTGCCCGAGGGGTCTCGGCTTTACAACTTTGCCGAGCTGCTACCTGGTCGGGATCAAACACGTTTGCAAAATTATACAAGTTTGATACCCTGGCTGAGGAGGACCTTGAGTTTGCTCATTCGGTGCTGCAGAGTCATCCGCACTCTCCCGCCCGTTTGGGAGCTTTGGTATAATCCCCATGGTCCTTACGGAGTCCCCAGCATCCACTAGGACGTCAGAGAAAATAAGAATTTACTCACCGGTAATTCTATTTCTCGTAGTCCGTAGTGGATGCTGGGCACCCATCCCAAGTGCGGATTGTCTGCAATACTTGTATATAGTTATTGCCTAACTAAAGGGTTATTGTTATGAGCCATCTGTTCGTGAGGCTCAGTTGTTATTCATACTGTTAACTGGGTATAGTATCACGAGTTGTACGGTGTGATTGGTGTGGCTGGTATGAGTCTTACCCGGGATTCCAAATCCTTTCCTTATTGTGTCAGCTCTTCCGGGCACAGTTTCCCTAACTGAGGTCTGGAGGAGGGGCATAGAGGGAGGAGCCAGTGCACACCAGTAGTCCTAATTCTTTCTTAGAGTGCCCAGTCTCCTGCGGAGCCCGTCTATTCCCCATGGTCCTTACGGAGTTCCCAGCATCCACTACGGACTACAAGAAATAGAATTACCGGTGAGTAAATTCTTATTTTTTTTTATACTGTGACTCGATCATTTTGCGCCATGTTTATTAACATGTATTTATGACACATATTACGCAGCACTTTGTAGAGCACATTTAGACATTCATATCAGTCTTACGCAACTTTTTTTTTAAAGGGGCAATCACAAGGCAAAATCATGTCTTGTAAGTGATTGCCCCTTTAAAAAAAATGTCTGAGATTGTCCAGCATCCCGCACCTCCAGAGATCTCTGACCGTATTACATCTCGCCCATTGTCCCTGATAAATTACAGAATTCTTTCAGTAGAGCAGAGTAGTTTTCATGGAATTGCAGCTCACCCTAACTGTTTATAAAACTGTTTTAAACCAGGATGATGTAGTAATTGAAGAGTACGCTGAAGATTCAGAGAGTGAAAGCAGCGGAGCAGAGCATGACTTCCGGGAGCTACGGGCCAAGAAGCAAGCACTGGCAAGGAAGGTGGAGGAGCAGAAACGTCGGCAACAGAAGATTCAGGTAACCCCTGTGCTGAGTGTAGTGGTGGAGGAATGTATTTATCTCTAGAAATGGATAAACCTCTTGGAGAAAACAGTCGCCATCCTAACAGTATCAGGACATTTGCGTTGGTGCTTTCTAGATATGTACTTCACTAATTACCCGGGTCCAGGCTTGTTGAAGGGGCCCGGGTCAGTGTGCCCTATCACCCACAGCAGCCTCTTTCCCCAGACCAGCACATGCTTCTGTGTAGATACAGAGAATAATATTATATACCAGCGCCGGCTGTTTGAAATCAATCATATTAAAAAATAGTAGAAAACTATTCACAAGACGGTAGGTATTAAAATTTGCATAATGAATTTAATATACAAAACAATTAAATATTGTCCCAGTGCTAATAAGCATATTGAAGGATTACACATTCATTGAGTAGGAAGCTGTGTTGTTTGAACCAGCGAAACGCGTTGAGCCTGGACGACACAGACATTACAATTTTTACTCTCATCATCTTTCTACCCTGGTATTTATTGGACTGCCATATTCTTTGGACTAATTAACCATCCCAGAGTAACAGACTCCTAAACCCAGCTTCTGCACATTGCTGGATAAGATTGGGGACTTCACCTGGTTCTGATCGGCTACATATCAGTACCGTTGATAACTTCATGTGGATAGGATTCCAGAGAATGTCCTAGCCAGGGTATGATATTGCTCTAAAAAGAGTCAAATGAATGTGTCATCCTTCAATATGCTAATTAGCACTGTGACAATATTTAATTGTTTTATTTGATTTGTATATTAAATTCATTATGCAAATTGTAATACCTACCGTCTTGTGAATAGTTTTCTACTATTTTTTTAATGTGATTTCAAACAGCCAGCGCTGGTATATAATATTATTCTCTGTATCTATACTAGTAGGGGAGTTAACCAATCCCCATACCAGCTGCTATTGAAAGTGCACTCATCTGTGTTTTATTTTACATGCTGCTGTGTGCTGGGCTGCAGTAGGTCTCCTCTGCCTGCATCTGACCCTTGGTGAGGGGCACACGGCGCTCCCTTGTGTTAGTCGGCAGCACATAAAAACTATTTCTGCAGCAGGGTACACTGGTATTCAACAGGGAATAACATCGGTGTGTAGAGTTGGATCTTGATCCGAGGCACCAACAGGCTAAAGCTTTGACTGTTCCCAGGATGCACTGCACCGCCTCCTCTATAGCCCCGCCTCCAAGCACTGGAGCTCAGTTTGGAAGTTGGTGCCTGCAGTGCAGGTCACTAACAGGGGGGGCAGCGCTAGGCAGCCCTAATAGCGTTTTTAGAAGAAAGAAGACTTCAAGGGCCGCAGCACAGGCACTAGATGCTGTGTATGTCATGTTTACATTCTGTGCTGCGGCTCCATCACTTCCCCCAGCAGCATTGCATACTCCCGCGCCCTGGTTGCCTGGTACTTACAGCGCAGGCGCTCCGGTCTCATCAGGCACACCACCGCTGCTGCTCTCCTGGATCGCGTGGCCGCACTTCAGGGAGGAGGTAAGAGGGTCCCCCAGGTGGGACCCGCCGAAATCGCGATCCGGTCGCGGTCCCAGGATACGGACCACGCCGCTGGCATGGACACTGTGGCCGTGCAGGGACCCCACTATATCCACCAGGGCAGGGAGCAGGGCCGTCTTTTCATATGGGCTCAATGGGCTCTTTCCTAAGGGCCCCAGGAGTATACAGACCCTAGGCTGATAGCTGAGGGTCTCCTCTTTCCAGGGGTACCAGATTTTTGAAAATCGTCCCTGGGGAACCGGAGATATCCGACTTGAAAGCGCTGGTCCCCATCCAAGCCTGTTAATTGCTCTTCCCAGCCAGATATCTCAGGTTCTGTCTGACTTGGAGTTTTTCTGAGGGTATATTCCAAAAGCTGGGACTCTCCCATCTTGGTGGATACTGACAGCTTTTCTCTACTATGCCCAGAACCAGAGATATCAGCCTTCAAGCAGCTGGTCCCTGTTCCAGCTCCACACGCCTAATATGCAGTTTTATATTTTCATTGGTGAATTGCTCTGGCTCTTGAGCTCTGATCCCCAAGTCCCCAGAACCTCCTGAAAGGTGGGTCTCTCATTTTTTTAATCTCATTAAAACTAAGAAATCTATTTTCAGGAACTTGAGATACCTGCAGTCAAGCAAGCTGCCCTCCCACCAGAAAATTATGAATATTAAGCCAACTCCACTATCCCCCCCTCCCCTACCACCCTGGAAGTCATGTACCTGGGCTTCTTCATTCAGCCCAATGCTTCCTTCTACAGTTTAGCCCCATCTGTGCAGTAAAGGAGTAATTAATGGAAATTACTGCTCCAGGTCCTACATGATGAGCGGCAGACAGAAAAACCCCTACCGCCCGCGAAACATCAAAGCTGGCGCTGATAGCACCTCCTGCCTCTACCACTGGAGGATGGGTAGGGGGCCAAGCGCATTGATGTGCCCAGGGGCCTACATTGCTGTTAAGATGGCACTGGCAGGGAGCACAGGTCAGATTTACTAAAATACGTTTATTATAGGCTCCATAGTACCCGGAGGTGAAGTCCAGCAGAGGGGATAAGGCGCTGACCTGTAGCCCCTCCCCCAGCTCCAGGCACCATCTACAGCAGGTGTTCCTGCCCTGGAGTTGTATTTCTCTCTCTCTCCCTCACTCCCTGTCAGTGTTTGGGCGCCATTTCACATAGCTGCGCTGATCCTGGGACTGCTGGGCACTGTCTCCTCTGTAAAGCCGCCTGTCTCATCAGCACTGTGCATTTACAGGACACTTTAAGTATTCTACATGTCATTTAGACAGCGTTATTTAATAACAAGTGCACTACTATATGAATATTTAGTACAAGTATTCTGTGATATACATCCAGTGTTTACTGTGTATTGTTATATCTGTATACATACATATCTATTTGTAGTATTACTAGTCCAGTGCAGTTTTATTGGTTATATGTAATAATTTCTGCATTGTACCTGTGACTGTGTGTACCTATAGCTGCTGTGTGGTTTCTATTCTGTGTATCACACATATTGCTATCACTATATTCTGTGCCCTGGGGGTCTAAGTGCGTCAGTGTCTCATATACCATATAGTGTTCCACAGGATATACTGTTTTGTATTTTTCACTGTGTGTTTCAGTCATCTCATACCACTTAAATCCTCTGTTTGTGCTCTGCAATTGCAGTCACATATCTTAGGGGTTTTTTGTCAGGTATTGCGTTTGTCTGGCTATATTGTACTGATACGCTCTAAGGCTATATTCCCAATAACGTCTGCTACACAGGGCGGGAAATCCGCAGACGCTCCTGTATCATGCAGTGCTGGCGCCACGGATTTACCTGAGGAAAAAAATTATTTATTTAGTTATTTATTAACAGTTTCTTATATAGCTCAGAATATTCCGTTGCGCTTTACAATTAGAACAACAGTAATAGAACAAAACTGGGTAAAAACAGACCGACATAGAGGTAGGAAGGCCCTGCTCGCAAGCGTACAATCTATGGGGAAATAGGCATTGATACACAAGGATAGATGCTACCTATTGCATAATGGTCCATCAGATTGCTAGGTTCTTAATGGGTTGTATGATGTGATCACCCCGCAATGTTGGCCAAGTGTCAGGAGGGTGTGAGAATAAAGTAAGACAAGATATGTGATGTTATGTGTACTGTACAGAGAGGATGTATTTAGATAGGGAAACACTGACGGTTATGTGGGTGGGTCTGGAATTTGATAGGCTTGTCTGAAGAGGTGAGTTTTCAGGGAACGTTTAAAGGTTTGGAGGCTAGAGGCGAATCTTATTGTGCGTGTGAGGGCATTCCACAGAGTGGGTGAAGCCCGGATAAAGCCCTGTAATTTTGAGTGTGAACAAGTAATGCGTGTGGATGAGAGACGCAGATCTTGTGCAGAGCAGAGAGGTCGGCTAGGGAGATATTTTGAGATGAGTAAAGAGATGTATGTTGGTGTTGTTTGGTTAATAGACTTATATGTCAGTAAAAGTATTTTATATTTAATACGGTAGAGTACTGGTACCAATGGATGGACTGACAAAGCGGATCTGCAGACGATGAACGTCTAGCAAGGAAGATTAGCCTCGCAGCTGCATTCAAAATGGATTGTAGTGGTGAGAGCCTATTTTGGGAAGACTGGTTTGAGTTTATTATCATTAGATATTCACATGTGAACAAACATTGAGATTTCCGAATGAACAAGCAGATATCACAAGAATACAAATGCCAATAAAACACCATAAAATATTTTAAAACCCATAAGAACACAAGTGGACACGTAAACAGGTACAACACTCCTATCTACCCTCTAAACCATTTAGCATACTAATTGCTTTAGGAAAAAAGCTATGTTTCAATCTACTAGTCTTAAACAACAAAGACCTATAACGTAAATTAGAAGGAAGCAGGGTAAATACCCTGTAATTGGGATGAGTTTCATCACTCAATATACTCCTGGCCTTCTTAAGGAGCCTCTTTTCATAAATGGTCTGGATATTTGGCAATGATAAACCGACTATTCTTCCGGCAGTTTTAACAATTCTATCAAGCGATTTACACTCTGCTACATTACAATTTCCATACCAAACGGAAATACCGTAAGTAAGCACACTCTCAATAGTACAAGAGTAAGAATTGACTAAAATTGGCTCAGATATTCCTGCTGAACGCAGTTTCCTTAAAAAATATAACCGTTGATGAGCTTTCTTTATGGCTTTGTCAATATGGCAATGCCATGACAAATCATTAGATATGATCATACCCAAAAATGTAAAAGATGTCACTGTCTCGACCTCTTGCTTGTCCAGAACCAAAGGCCTGTAAGTAAACCGATGGGTTGTCCTAAAGTCCAAGATCATCTCTTTTGTCTTTGTAACGTTAAGAATTAGATGATTATCCTGGCTCCATTTCTCTAGCCTACTTACTTCGAATATGAATTCTGAGTCGTCATTACCACTAATAAGCCCTACGATGGCAATGTCATCCGCAAATTTAAGTATGTGCACCTTGTCTGATTTGGAAACACAATCGTAGGTGAACAAGGAGTAAAGTAACGGACTCAGCACACATCCCTGTGGCACACCTGTGCTAATCGTTACCTCGTTTGTAATTTTATTGTTGATCTTGACTACATGAGGCCTATTGGTTAAAAAGTCAAAGATCCATCTGCAGACAAAACTGTCCACACCTATCTGGGTCAATTTGTTAATTAAAGAAGTGGGAACAACGGTGTTAAAAGCTGAACTATAGTCAACGAATAAAATTCTCACTGAAGAATGTCTGGAGACTATTAGAATAATCAATGCGGTAGATAATGAGAGCATGGATTAGAGTTTCTGCTGTGTCTTGTGGTTGTATTTTGGCTATGTTTCTTAGATGTATGTAGCATGATCTTGAGAGAGATTTAATGTGGGGAACAGTTCAGAGTCAAGAATGACACCTAGGCAGCGAGCTTGTGGGGTAGGAATGATTACCGAGTTCTCAACAGTGATAGAGATATCAGGTTGGTAACTACTATTGGCCGGTGGAAATATAATTAATTTTGTTTTGGAAATATTAAGTTTGAGGTGGCGAGGTGTCATCCAAGATGAAATGACAGAAAGGCATTTAGTGACACGGCCCAATACAGATGGTGACAAATCTGGGGAGGATAGATAGATTTGAGTATCATCCGCATACAGATGGTACTGAAATCCCAAAGAGTTGATTAGTTTGCCAAGAGATGTGGTGTAGATAGAGAAAAGCAGAGGACCTAAGAAGACTGAGCCTTGCGGTACTCCTACTGAGAGAGGTAGCGAAGAGGAGGTGGTTTAGAGAAACTAACACTGAAGGAGCGATTAGATAGGTAGGATGAGAATTAGGAAAGGGCTGTGTCCTGAATACCTAGGGATTGTAGTGTTTGTATGAGAAGAGAGTGGTGAACAGTGTCAAAAGCAGCAGAGAGATCAAGGAGAATAAGTAGTGAGTTTTGGCCTTTAGATATAGTAGTGACCAAATCATTCACTACCGTAGTCAGTGCTGTCTCTTTGGAGTGTTGGGCACGAAATCCTGACTGAAGTGGGTCCAGTAGGCTGTGTGAGTTAAGAAAGTATGTGAGTCGAGTGTATGCAAGTCTTTCAAGTAGCTTGGGGGGATCATGGGAGCTGAGAGATGGGACGCTAGTTTGAGAGAGTGTTAGGGTCAGAGTTTTGTTTTTTCACAATGGGAGTAATCACTGCATGCTTGTACAGAGAAGGAAAGATACCAGTAGACAGAGAAATTTTCGTTAAGGTTCGGATGAGCACAGCAGACAGAGCTTTACTCATTTGTGAGGGTATAGAGTCAAGGGGAGAGATAGTAGAGTAGGCAGATGAAAAGAGTGCAGATACTTCATCTTAATTTGTAGGATCAAATGAAGAGAAGGTATTAGAGGGTTCAGGCAGGGAATTGAGCAGGTCACTTGCTGTGGAAGAGCATACCATTTAATTTCGTATCTTGTCAATCTTGTCCTTGAAATAGGAAGCAAGATCATGCGCACTGACAGTGGCTGGTGGGTTGGGTGAGGGAGGGACAAGAAGTGATTTAAGTGTATTAAAAAGTCGCTTGGGGTTAGAGGCTTGAGCAGAGATGAGAGATTGAAAATATGTTTGTTTCCAGTGTCCAGAGCATTACGATAAGAGTCGTACACGGTCTTATATGTGAGAAAGTCACTTGAACTACGAGATTTACGCCACTGGCGTTCTACTTTATGTGAGAGTTTTTGTAGGTGTCTAGTATATTTAGAGTGCCATGGTTGACATCTAAGTCTACGTGGAGTGTGATGGGTAGCTGGAGCCACTTCATAAAGTGCTGTTTCTAGAGTTTGGTTAAGGTGTGACACAGCAGTCTCAGGAGAGGTTAATGCAGAAATTGGTGAGAGCAGTGTTTGCAGTGAGGTAACTACTTGTTGAAAATTAATAGCGTTAATATTTCTGCGGGTTAGAGGCGGCTTGGTAGACTTCAGGGACATTGAGTTTGAAGTAATGGAGAAGAGCATGCAGATGATAAGGTTGTGATCTGAGAGAGGGAAAGGAGTGTTAATGAGTTCAGAAACAGAGCATAGTCTGGTGAATACAAGATCAAGGCAGTGGCCCTCCTGATGAGTAGGGGAGTCAGTCCATTGGGAAAGGCCAAGAGAGGAGGTTAGAGAGAGTAGTTTAGAGGCATAGGGAGATTGTGGACTGTCAATGGAGATATTGAAATCGCCCATAATGATGGTGGAGATGTCAGAGGATAGAAATGGAGGGAGCCAAGCAGAAAAGTCTTCCAGAAACTTTATGGGTTGCCCAGGTGGGCGATAGATAGTTGCAACAAGCAGAGAGAAAGGGGTGAAAATCCTAATTGAGTGTACTTCAAGTTATGTAAATGCGAGTGAAAAGATTTCTGCTGAGGGTTCAGGTACTGGGTGTTCTGCTCCCCCTAGTCAGCCCGCAGCACCTGTGGCAAATCAGGATCCACCTTGGGCTACATTTTTAAATATGCTGACTACGCTTGTAACACGACTGTGTCCCTGTGGGACCTCCTGTGCCATTACAGCCACATATTGTCCCTGTAGTTAATCCACCATGGGCGGATACTCTGTGAACACAGTTACAGCAATTAAATCGGTCCTTGGTTTAACAAAAACCTAACCCTCGCACTACTGGGACCAAAGGGTCGTCTAAGCGGGCCATTTCTACCTCACAATCCACTAATATTTCGGATGCTTTTTCCGATTCGGATGGGGAATATACTGATCCATCAGATGCTGATACTGCTGCTTCTGATGAAGATTCTACAACACAGGTTGATGTTCCTGACCTAGTGGAGGCTATCAAGCTGATTCTTCAGATTGATGATGAGATTGACCCTCCTGATACGTCTAAGAAACCTGATAAGTTCAAACGTCAGAAGGTTACTAAATTAGTCTTACCACATTCTGACCATTTAATTGACATACGTCAGGAATCCTGGTCTTCTCCGGGAAAGAAATTTTCCCTGTCTAAAAAGATGCTAGCTCGTTATCCTATCTCTGCGGAGTTGAGTAACAAGTGGGAAACCCCGTCACCAGTGGCTCGCATGTTGCCCGTCTTGTGGTGTCATCTACTCTGCCTGTCACCACCTCTTTGAAGGAACCGACGGATAAGCGTGTGGAGGGTTGCTTGAAGTCTATTTACACTCTTACAGGTGCTGTACATGGACCCACTATGACAGCCTCTTGGGCCGCAAAAGGCATTGAAGCATGGGTTCAAGCAACTGAGGAAGAGCTACCTCTGAATTTTTCTGATACTGCCAGACAATATCTTTCATATATTACCACAACCTCCCACTATATTCAGGAGGCGGCCTCTGATGCAGACATTATGGCGGCCAAGGCATCTACTACATCTATCCTGGCTCGCCGGATTCTGTTGTTACGGTCCTGGTCGGTGGACCTGGACTCTAAGAAGACCTTGGAGGTACTCCCTTTTAAGGGAGACATACTATTTGGAGATGATCTGAACAAGATTGTGACCAACTTGGCGTCGGCCAAGACTGCGTTTCTCCCAAGTACTAATCTTTCGTCTCCAAAGGCTAAGAGTACTACTTTTCGTTCCTTTCTACCTCCAGGTAAAGCAAAAGGTCAGGCTCGTACTTCCAAATCCTCTAAGCCCAAATCTAAACGTTCTTGGGCCGCCCATCAGCCTGCTTCCAAACCGGACAAGCCTGCTGCATGACGGGGGTCCTCAACTGGGAAGCGGACTTCCTCAGTCGTCAGGACTTTCACGCCGGGGAGTTGAGTCTTCATCCGGAGGTCTTCCAACTCCTTGTGGACAAGTGGGGTCTACCAGATGTAGACCTGATGGCGTCTCGACACAATCACAAGGTTCCGGTCTTCGCGCAAGGACAAGAGATACTCAAGCAGCGTTTCTGGACTCACTGGCAATTCCATGGAATTTTCGGCTGCTATACGTGTTCCCTCCAGTGTCACCCCTGCCCAGGGTACTACGGAAGTTCAAGCAAGAAGGAGGAATACTGCTTCTAGTCGCTCCAGCGTGGCCCAGACGGCATTGGTTCTCAGACCTGCAGGGTCTCTCGATCGAGCATCCTCTTCTACTTCCTCAACGCCCAGACCTCCTCGTTCAGGGCCCTTGTGTTTACCAGGACCTGGCAAGACTGGTTTGATGGCGTGGCTCTTGAAGCTTCACTCCTGAGGGCCAAAGGATTTTCTGAGGTGGTTATTCAAACTATGTTGAAGGCCCGCAAACTGGCTTCTGCGCGGATTTATTATGGGGACTGGAATTCTTACTTCACCTGGTGTGCTGCTAAGAATGACGATGCTTATAAGTTTAGTACTTCCAGACTTTTGGCTTTTTTGCTACAAGGCCTGGATTTAGGACTTCACAGTTCTGCCTTGTTGGTGTGGTTTCAGCGAAAAATTGTATCTATTCCTGACGTTCATACATTCACTCAGGGCGTACTATGGATTCAGCCTCCCTATGTCCCTCCTGTGGCTCCATGGGATCTGTCTGTTGTTCTTAATGCCCTTCAAGAGTCTCCGTTTGAACCTCTTGAGTCTGTGGACCTTAAATGCCTTACGCTTAAGTTCATTTTTCTGTTGGCTATTGCCTCTGCTAGGAGGGTGTCACACTTAGGCGCTTTGTCCTGTCGTCCACCCTTTATGATTTTTCACCGTGACCGGGCAGTTCTTAGAACTTGCTTAGTTATCTACCTAAGGTGGTGTCACCTTTCCACCTTAACCAAGAGATCGTGGTTCCGGCCTTTATCTGTCCTGGTTTGTCCTCCAAAGAGTGGTCTTTGGATGTGGTACGGGCTCTCCGTATATATGTAGAAAGAACTGCCTCTATCAGGAGATCAGATTCTCTTTTTGTACTTTTTGGTTTTCATAAACGTGGCTGGCCTGCGAATAAGCAGACCTTGGCCAGATGGATTAGAATGGTGATTGCGCAAGCTTATGCGCAGGCTGGACTCCCAGCTCCTGCTGCTATCAAGGCCCATTCTACTCAGTCTGTTGGACCTTCTTGGGCGGCCCGCCGTGGCGCGTCCGCTGAACAATTGTGCAAGGCGGCTATGTGGTCCTCAGTGAACACGTTCATCAGGTTCTATGCCTTTGATACTTCCGCCTCCCAGGATGATTCCTTTGGACGCCGGGTTCTTGTGCCCGCTACAGTACGTCCTCTCCCATGAGGAACTGCTTTAGGACATCCCCGATGTTATTCCCTGTGGAATACCAGTGTACCCGCTGCAGAAAAGGAGATTTATGGTAAGACTTACCATTGTTAAATCTTTCTGCGAGGTACACTGGATTCCACAGGGCGCCCTCCCTGATGCACTTAGCGTCTTTGGGTTTGTATGGCATTAACCGCTAGTCCCTTCTCCTGTCGTGAGAATGTGGTTCTATGTGACTAACATCTACCGTCTCTCTTACCTGCTACTGCATTGGACTGGATAACAAAACTGAGCTCCATTGCCTGGAGGCAGGGCTGTAGAGGAGACTGTGCAGTGCATCCTGGGAGCAGTCAAAGCTTTAGCCTGTTGGTGTCTCGGATCAAGATCCAACTCTACACCCGATGTTATTCCCTGTGGAATCCAGTGTACCTCTCAGAAAGAGATTTAACAATGGTAAGTCTTACCATAAATCTTTCTTTCTTATATCCGTTATTAAGCCAAGCCCCCTACATTACTGGGGCTCTGGAAAACTCTCTACGTCCCTGTGTGTGGGCACACCGTAGGACGCATTTATGTGAACATCGGCATTGCGCCCAACTCGGAATCAGGCCCTATATGTGTAAGGAACAAGTGTGTTTATACAACATAACTAATGCTTTCCAGGTAAGTAACCTCGCTGTACCAGCAGCATGTAGGACAGCATTGGTGTTAGGGTGACATAATGGAGTTCATGCAGTACGTGTTAGTGCATAGTTATTGGATCTTACCTGGATGTAAGTGAGAGACTGGATAACGCTACATCATCAGAAACCTGCTGTTCATGCTTTAGTGGCTTTTTCAAACTGTTATTACATTTATCCAAAGTTTAAAGACATATTTTATACATTGTAGCTAAAAATATTTCCCTGCACTGTATAGCAAGGTGCTTCACATTTGGTCCGCACTTTGGAGTCCATTCAGTTAGAGGCGATATACAACTGCTCACATATCTGCCCATTATGGTACCATCGATGTTGATGGTTTTCCTGCTTACCTCTGCAGGTAAAAGTGGGGATGTAGACGAACACAATGTGCAGTTCCAGAAAAAGCACATCGTTCCTAATAGACTCAACTCCCTTATGTAACCTGGGTCAAATACTGCATTCATAGGGTAATACATACGTTATACCGATGGCCAGGATCCCGGACACCAGTATGGCGCTCACCACGCTACAGGCGCGGTGGCTCACTGCGCTTGCCACAGGTTATAATCAGCATTGTTCCAAAATAACGACGCCCATAGAGGGAGAAAAGCCTGTGGCGGCATTTCACCACCTGTCGGGAATCCGACGGGGCATTATGACCGACAGGTGGTCTCGTGATCGCCTCCCTTCCTAGGTGGTGGTTTCCAAATACATGGTTTTGGAACAAAGCAAAATAACAAATAACAAGTAACATGATAATTATATGTACAATAGACTGCACACAACAATCATTTCAGTTACTGTGAATAGGTGCGACCCTTGGCACGGATCCTAAGCTCCAGCTCTTTAGCTTTCTGCTATTCCCTTCCAGCTTCGTGCGCCCCCATATCTATGAGAAAGCGAGAGGTTATACATCTATATTGGCCTCTCACACACATACAGATACTAGAAATAGAAGGAGTCGTGTGGCTAGATCATTTACTGATATTGAAACCCATACTTCTGCTAGCGATTCTGATCATTCCAATGTACAATCTACCTCAGGTTCTTTATTTCAAAAAGGCTCCGTTACCAGGAGCAAGTACAAAAATTGTCAAAGACGGGAAGATGCAGGAGGAGAGGCAGGAAGCGATCCAGTAGGACAGAATGTGGGCACAAATACCAATAGGAAGTCATTATTTTCAATCTTTCTAACTATACACCTACCATTACTGAAATGGCAGTTCCATCTAAGGGTTTATCATTTATTGAGACTTTTAAACAGAAGCCGTTTGACTTTGAGGTTGAGCTTTATTGTTTTTATCGCTCCCTCAGACTCCAGGACTGTATCTTCTACCACTCCAGTGCATAAAAAGATCTTTAAACCTAAAAGCACCTTTGACCCTCCTAGTACTAATGCCTCCATTGACACATTTATTAAATTGGTTAAATGATATACATTACCTTTTATCCAGAAACAGAAAATGTCATATTCTAATTTAACCAAAGAGGAGCATTTTGCACTGTTTTCCCTTAGAGACAATAAGGATATTATAGTGAAGCTATCTGACAAGGGGGGCGGGGTTGTTTTGTTGATTAAACTGGATGGACTGGGTGTGTTACCTACTAATAGTCTTCTTGTTACTCTTGATATAGCTAGCCTATATACCAATATCGACCATGTGGGTGGTATCGCGGCAGTGAGGAGTCTCATTGCCGCCAGCCCACACTATGGAGGTCCATGTATTGAATTTTTGATTTTGTTACTGGAAATTATTCTTCATAAAAATTATTTTCTTTTTGAGAATTCTTTTTATTTACAGTTGTGGGGCACCGCTATGGGGTCCAATGTGGCCCCTCGTATGCAAATTTGTTCATGCATGTATATGAGAGTCAACACATTATGGCGAATTCCTCTTTTTCTAAGTTTATACATTTTTACATTCGTTATATTGATGACCTCTTCATGGTGTGGATTGGTGGCGAGGGACTCCTTCTGCAGTTTGTGGACTCTCTCAATGGCCTGGATACCGAGATCAGATTTATGGTGGCATACAGTGCGGTAACAGCCAATTATCTTGATGTTTGTATTACGAATAGGGATAATGTTTTATCCACCAGTATATTTAGAAAAGCAACCGATAAGAATACCCTACTGAAAGCTGATAGTTTCCACCCGGCTCCATTAAAAATGGGCCTGCCACTCTCTCAATTGATGCGTGTGGTACGCATTACTTCTGTTCAAGATGAGGTTCAGACGGCTCTGGAGGAGATGGGAGCACATTTTATAGATAGTGACTATGCACATCATGAAACTGAGGATGCTATTGCCAAGTGTATGTGTATGAAACGTGAGGATACCTTGGTTAAAAAAGACAAGGAAGAAACCACAGAACGTATGATTTTTTTTATTCCACATATTCCATTTCATCCAGATTTATATGCAATACGATCCTTAAACATTGGCATATTATCCAGTCGGATGAAATCATTGGTCAATATTGCAGGGAGAAGCCTCTCTTCTGCTACAAAAGGAGCGAAAATTTTAAATATCTATTAGCACCCTCCGATGTTGGGCCACTTCGAGCTAAGAGTTGGTTGCAACCAAAAACGGGAGTATTTAAATGCCATGGGTGTGCCAATTGCAATTTCTTGTCCCTTGGAGACACTTTTTTTTTGATCGAAGAAATAATCAATCTTACAAGATCTGACGTCATTTGGACTGCAATAGTCATTATGTGGTGTACATCATCTGTTGCCCTTGCCATCTACTTTACGTTGGGAAAACTATACGAGTTCTCAAAGAAAAAATTTCTATGCATCGCTCATCTATAAAAAAAAAAAAAAAAAAAGCCCAGTGTACTATAAATCTGCACGTTATTTTGTATCTATGGGACATACCATCAGAGACTTCAGGTGTATGCCGATTGACTGTATCCCGCCATTGAGACGAGGTGGTGACAGAAACAGATAATTATTACAACGTGAGGCACAGGGGATAGCACGCCTTAATACGCTATCCCCTGGTGGCCTGAATGAAAGTCAGGGTTTTGGTTGCTTTCTTTAAATACTGATGAATTATTAAGTTACATAATATCTCGTACTCTTTTTGAGTTGGGGATTTGGCTGTTATAGGGACATTGGCTATAAATCATTCTGATGTATATTGGTGTTCATATGGCTTCAAGGTTTTTCTTTTCTTTTCTCTGACGTCCTAGTGGATGCTGGGTACTCCGTAAGGACCATGGGGAATAGACGGGCTCCGCAGGAGACTGGGCACTCTTAAAGAAAGATTAGGTACTACATCTGGTGTGCACTGGCTCCTCCCTCTATGCCCCTCCTCCAGACCCCAGTTAGAATCTGTGCCCGGCCAGAGCTGGATGCACCTAGTGGGCTCTCCTGAGCTTACTAGAAAATAAAGTATTTGTTAGGTTTTTTATTTTCAGTGAGATCTGCTGGCAACAGACTCACTGCTACGAGGGACTGAGGGGAGAGAAGCAAACTACCTGCTTGCAGCTAGCTTGTGCTTCTAAGGCTACTGGACACCATTAGCTCCAGAGGGATCGAACACAGGGCCCGACCTCGATCATCCGTTCCCGGAGCCGCGCCGCCGTCCCCCTTGCAGAGCCAGAAGACTGAAGAACCCGGAGAAAATCGGCGGCTGAAGACTCCGGTCTTCAATAAGGTAGCGCACTGCGGCTGTGCGCCATTGCTCCCACAGCATACCACACGCTCCGGTCACTGGTGGGTACTGGGGAGGGGGGGGGCGCCCTGGGCTGCAATATGTATACCTTTTTGGCAAAATGCAGATAATACAGTTATAAACTGTATATGTGCCTAATCCCCCGCCATAAATATTATTAAAAAAGCGGGAGAAGTCCGCCGCTGAAGGGGCGGGGCTATCTTCCTCAGCACAGCCAGCGCCATTTTCTCTTCACAGCTCCGCTGGAAGGATGCTCCCCAGGCTCTCCCCTGCAGTATACACTACGAGAAGGGTAAAAAAGAGAGGGGGGGGGGGCACATAAATTTAGGCGCAAAAGGTGATATAAGCAGCTATTGGGGGAAAATTCACTTTCTGTTAGTGTAAATCCCTCTGTTATATAGCGCTCTGGTGTGTGCTGGCATACTCCCTCTCCCCAAAGGACTTTGTGGGGTCCTGTCCTCAGTCAGAGCATTCCCTGTGTGTGTGTGCGGTGTGTCGGTACGGCTGTGTCGACATGTTTGAGGAGGACGCTTACGTGGAGGCGGAGCAGGTGCCGATAAGTGTGATGTCGCCCCCTGCGGGGCCGACACCATAGTGGATGGATATGTGGAAGGTATTAACCGACAGTGTCAACTCCTTGCATAAAAGGTTCGATGACGCAGCTTTGGGACAGCCGGCATCTCAGCCCGCGCCTGCCCAGGCAAATCAGAGGCCATTAGGGGCTCAAAAACGCCCGCTACCTCAGATGGCAGACACAGATGTCGACACGGAGTCTGACTCCAGTGTAGACGAGGATGAGACAAATGTACAGTCCACAAGGGCCATCCGATGCATGATTACGGCAATGAAAAATGTGTTGCATATTTCTGATATTAACCCGGTTACCACTAAAAAGGGTATTATGTTTGGGGAGAAAAAGCAGCCAGTGACTTTTCCCCCATCTGATGAGTTAAATGAATTGTGTGAAGAAGCGTGGTGTTCCCCAGATAAGAAATTAGTGATTTCTAAGAGGTTACTGATGGCGTACCCTTTCCCGCCAACGGACAGGCTACTTTGGGAAACATCCCCTAGGGTGGACAAGGCGCTCACACGCTTATCAAAAAAGGTGGCACTACCGTCTCAGGATACGGCCACCTTAAAGGAGCCTGCAGATAGAAAGCAGGAGGCTATCCTGAAGTCTGTATATACACACTCAGGTACTATACTGCGACCTGCAATTGCTTCAGCATGGATGTGTAGTGCTGCAGCTGCTTGGTCTGATTCCCTGTCAGATAACATTGATTCCCTTGACAGGGATACTATTTTGCTAACCATAGAGCATATTAAAGACGTCGTCTTATATATGAGGGATGCACAGAGGGACATTTGTCGGCTGGCATCTAGAATTAATGCAGTGTCCATTTCTGCCAGGAGAGTATTATGGACTCGGCAGTGGACAGGTGATGCTGATTCTAAAAGGCACATGGAGGTTTTGCCTTATAAGGGTGAGGAATTGTTTGGGGACGGTCTCTCGGACCTCGTATCCACAGCAACAGCTGGGAAGTCGACTTTTTTACCTCAGCCTAAGAAAGCACCGTATTATCAAGTACAGTCCTTTCGGCCTCAGAAAGGCACGCGGGTCAGAGGTGCGTCCTTTCTGCCCAGAGGCAGGGGTAGAGGGAAAAAGCTGCACCAGACAGCCAGTTCCCAGGAACAAAAATCCTCCCCTGCTTCCTCTAAGTCCACCGCATGACGCTGCGGCTCCACAGGTGGAGCCAGGTGCGGTGGTGGCGCGTCTCCGGAACTTCAGCGACCAGTAGGTTCGCTCACAGGTGGATCTCTGGGTTCTACAAGTGGTATCTCAGGGATACAGGCTGGAGTTCGAGG
Source organism: Pseudophryne corroboree (assembly GCF_028390025.1). Taxonomy (NCBI): domain Eukaryota; kingdom Metazoa; phylum Chordata; class Amphibia; order Anura; family Myobatrachidae; genus Pseudophryne; species Pseudophryne corroboree. The sequence goes on along the minus strand of NC_086445.1, from coordinate 915,887,294 downwards.
CGTCTCCCCCTCGCCGTTACCTCAAATCAGCCTTGCCAGCTGCTCCAAAGGAAAGGGAGGTAGTACTGGCGGCAATTCACAAGTTGTACCTTCAGCAGGTGATAATCAAAGTTCCCCTCCTTCTACAGGGACGGGGTTACTATTCCACAATGTTTGTGGTACCGAAACCAGACTGTTCGGTGAGACCCATTCGAAATTTGAAATCCTTGAACACTTCTATAAGGAAGTTAAAGTTCAAAATGGAATCGCTCAGGGCGGTTATTGCAAGCCTGGAAGAGGGGGATTTTATGGTGTCACTGGACATCAAGGATGCTTACCTACATGTCCCCATTTACCCCTCTCACCAGGAGTACCTCAGGTTTGTGGTACAGGACTGTCATTACCAATTCCAGACGTTGCCGTTTGGTCTGTCCACGGCACCGAGGGTATTTACCAAGGTAATGGCCGAAATGATGATACTCCTTCGAAAGAAGGGAGTTATAATTATCCTATACTTGGACGATCTCCTTATAAAGGCGAGGTCCAAGGAGCAGTTGTTAGTCGGAGTAGCACTATCTCGGGAAGTGCTACAACAGCACGGCTGGATTCTGAATATCCCAAAGTCGCAGCTGATTCCTACGACGCGTCTGCTGTTCTTGGGCATGATTCTGGACACAGAACAGAAGAAGGTGTTTCTCCCGGAGGAGAAGGCCCAGGAATTGTCATCTCTGGTCAGGGACCTCCTGAAACCAAAACAGGTGTCGGTGCATCACTGCACGCGAGTCCTGGGAAAGATGGTAGCTTCTTACGAAGCAATTCCCTTCGGCAGGTTCCATGCAAGGATCTTTCAGTGGGATCTGTTAGACAAGTGGTCCGGATCACATCTTCAGATGCATCGGTTGATCACCCTGTCCCCGAGGGCCGGGGTGTCTCTGCTGTGGTGGCTGCAGAGTGCTCATCTTCTCGAGGGCCGCAGATTTGGCATTCAGGACTGGGTCCTGGTGACCACGGATGCAAGCCTCCGAGGTTGGGGGGCAGTCACTCAGGGAAGAAACTTCCAAGGACAGTGGTCGAGTCAGGAGACTTCCCTACACATAAATATTCTGGAACTAAGGGCCATTTACAATGCCCTGAGTCAAGCAGTAACCCTGCTTCAAAACCAGCCGGTGCTGATTCAGTCAGACAACATCACGACGGTCGCCCATGTAAACCGACAGGGCGGCACAAGAAGCAGGATGGCGATGGCAGAAGCCACAAGGATTCTTCGATGGGCGGAGAATCACGTGCTAGCACTGTCAGCAGTGTTCATTCCGGGAGTGGACAACTGGGAAGCAGACTTCCTCAGCAGGCACGACCTCCACCCGGGAGAGTGGGGACTTCATCCAGAAGTCTTCAAGCTGATTGTAAATCGTTGGGAAAGGCCACAGGTGGACATGATGGCGTCCCGCCTCAACAAAAAGCTAAAAAGATATTGCGCCAGGTCAAGGGACCCTCAGGCGATAGCTGTGGACGCTCTAGTGACACCGTGGGTGTACCAGTCGGTTTATGTGTTCCCTCCTCTTCTTCTCATACCAAAGGTACTGAGGATAATAAGAAAGAGAGGAGTAAGAACTATACTCATCGTTCCGGATTGGCCAAGAAGAACTTGGTACTCAGAACTACAAGAAATTATCTCAGAGGACCCTTGGCCTCTGCCGCTCCGACAGGACCTGCTACAGCAGGGGCCCTGTCTGTTCCAAGACATACCGCGGCTGCGTTTGACGGCATGGCGGTTGAACGCCGGATCCTAATGGAAAAGGGCATTCCAGATGAAGTCATTCCTACGCTGAATAAAGCTAGGAAGGATGTGAGAGCAAAACATTATCACCGCATATGGCGAAAATATGTTGCTTGGTGTGAGGCCAGGAAGGCCCCAACAGAGGAATTTCAGCTGGGTCGATTTCTGCACTTCCTACAGTCAGGAGTAACTATGGGCCTAAAATTGGGATCCATTAAAGTCCAGATTTCGGCCCTGTCTATTTTCTTTCAAAAAGAACTGGCTTCACTGCCTGAAGTTCAGACGTTTGTTAAGGGAGTGCTGCATATTCAGCCCCCTTTTGTGCCTCCAGTGGCACCTTGGGATCTTAACGTTGTGTTGGATTTCCTGAAATCCCACTGGTTTGAGCCACTTAAGACCGTGGAGCTAAAGTATCTCACGTGGAAAGTGGTCATGTTATTGGCCTTAGCTTCGGCTAGGCGTGTGTCAGAATTGGCGGCTTTGTCCTGTAAAAGCCCATATCTGATTTTCCATATGGACAGGGCAGAATTGAGGACTCGTCCCCAATTTCTCCCTAAGGTGGTATCAGCGTTTCATTTGAACCAACCTATTGTGGTGCCTGCGGCTACTCGGGACTTGGAGGATTCCAAGTTGCTGGACGTAGTCCGGGCCCTGAAAATCTATGTTTCCAGGACGGCTAGAGTCAGGAAAACCGACTCGCTGTTTATCCTGCATGCACCCAACAAGCTGGGTGCTCCTGCTTCTAAGCAGACTATTGCTCGCTGGATCTGTAGCACGATTCAGCAGGCTCATTCTGCGGCTGGACTGCCGCATCCTAAATCTGTAAAAGCCCATTCCACGAGGAAGGTGGGCTCTTCTTGGGTGGCTGCCCGAGGGGTCTCGGCTTTACAACTTTGCCGAGCTGCTACTTGGTCGGGATCAAACACTTTTGCAAAATTCTACACGTTTGATACCCTGGCTGAGGAGGACCTTGAGTTTGCTCATTCGGTGCTGCAGAGTCATCCGCACTCTCCCGCCCGTTTGGGAGCTTTGGTATAATCCCCATGGTCCTTACGGAGTTCCCAGCATCCACTAGGACGTCAGAGAAAATAAGAATTTACTCACCGGTAATTCTATTTCTTGTAGTCCGTAGTGGATGCTGGGAGCCCGTCCCAAGTGCGGACTTTCTGCAATACATGTATATAGTTATTGCTTAACTATAGGGTTTTGTTATGAGCCATCTGTTAAATGAGGCTCAGTTGTTGTTCATACTGTTAACTGGGTATAGTTATCACAAGTTGTACAGTGTGGCTGGTATGAGTCTTACCCTGGATTCCAAATCCTTTCCTAGTAATGTCAGCTCTTCCGGGCACAGTTTCCCTAACTGAGGTCTGGAGGAGGGGCATAGAGGGAGGAGCCAGTGCACACCAGATGTAGTACCTAATCTTTCTTTTAAGAGTGCCCAGTCTCCTGCGGAGCACGTCTATTCCCCATGGTCCTTACGGAGTACCCAGCATCCACTACGGACTACGAGAAATAGAATTACCGGTGAGTAAATTCTTATTTCTCTAACGTCCTAGTGGATGCTGGGACTCCGTCAGGACCATGGGGAATAGCGGGCTCCGCAGGAGACAGGGCACATCTAAAAAAGCTTTTAGGTCACATGGTGCGTACTGGCTCCTCCCCCTATGACCCTCCTCCAAGCCTCAGTTAGGTTTTTGTGCCCGTCCGAGAGGGTGCAATCTAGGTGGCTCTCCTAAAGAGCTGTTTAGAAAAGTTTTTTTTTAGGTTTCAATCTCAGTGATTCCTGCTGGCAACAGGATCACTGCATCGAGGGACTTAGGGGAGAGATTTCCAACTCACCTGCGTGCAGGATGGATTGGAGTCTTAGGCTACTGGACACTTAGCTCCAGAGGGAGTCGGAACACAGGTCAGCCTGGGGTTCGTCCCGGAGCCGCGCCGCCGATCCCCCTTACAGACGCTGAAGAGACGGCAGAACGGAGGTCCGGAAAGCAGGCGGCAGAAGACTCCTCAGTCTTCTTGAAGGTAGCGCACAGCACGGCAGCTGTGCGCCATTGTTGTCACACGGCTCACTGACTCAGTCACGGAGGGTGCAGGGCGCTGCTGGGGGCGCCCTGGGCAGCAATATAATTACCTTTAGTGGCAAAATAAATACATCACATATAGCCATTAAGGCTATATGTATGTATTTTAACCCAGGCCAGTTTCTTAAAAACCGGGGAAAAGCCCGCCGAAAAAGGGGCGGAGCTTATTCTCCTCAGCACTCAGCGCCATTTTCCTGCTCAGCTCCGCTGGTGAGGAAGGCTCCCAGGTCTCTCCCCTACACTGCACTACAGAAACAGGGTAACAAAGAGAAGGGGGGCATAAATTGGCGATATTTATATATTAAGAGCGCATATATAGTAAACAACACCTTCTAGGGTTGTTTATATACATTTATAGCGCTTTTGGTGTGTGCTGGCAAACTCTCCCTCTGTCTCCCCAAAGGGCTAGGGGGTCCTGTCTTCGATTAGAGCATTCCCTGTGTGGCTGCTGTGTGTCGGTACGTGTGTGTCGACATGTATGAGGACGATGTTGGTGTGGAGGCAGAGCAATTGCCGATGATGGTAATGTCACCCCCTAGGGAGTCGACACCGGAATGGATGGCTTTAGTTATGGAATTACGTGATAATGTCAGCACATTACAAAAGTCAGTTGACGAAATAAGACGCCCGGCAAACCAGTTAGTACCGGTTCAGGCGTCTCAGACACCGTCAGGGGCTGTAAAACGTCCTTTACCTCAGTCAGTCGACACGGGTACCGACACAGATGAATCTAGTGTCGACGGTGAAGAAACAAACGTATTTTCCAATAGGGCCACACGTTATATGATCACGGCAATGAAGGAGGCTTTGCAGATCTCTGATACTGCTGGTACCTCAAAAAGGGGTATTATGTGGGGGGTGAAAAAACTACCTGTATTTTTTCCAGAATCAGAGGAATTGAATGACGTGTGTGATGAAGCGTGGGTTAACCCCGATAGAAAACTGCTAATTTCCAAGAAGTTATTGGCATTATACCCTTTCCCACCAGAGGTTAGGGCGCGCTGGGAAACACCTCCTAGGGTGGATAAGGCGCTCACACGTTTATCAAAGCAAGTGGCGTTGCCGTCTCCTGATACGGCCGCCCTCAAGGATCCAGCAGATAGGAGGCTGGAAACTACACTGAAGAGTATATACACACATACTGGTGTTATACTGCGACCGGCAATAGCCTCAGCCTGGATGTGCAGTGCTGGGGTAGTGTGGTTGGATTCTCTGACTGAAAATATTGATACCCTGGATAGGGACAGTATTTTATTGACTCTAGAGCAATTAAAGGATGCTTTCCTTTATATGCGAGATGCTCAGAGGGATGTTTGTACTCTAGCATCAAGAGTAAGCGCGATGTCCATATCTGCCAGAAGAAGTTTATGGACGCGACAGTGGTCAGGTGATGCGGATTCCAAGAGGCATATGGAAGTATTGCCATATAAAGGAGAGGAATTGTTTGGGGTCGGTCTTTCGGACCTGGTGGCCACGGCAACTGCCGGCAAATCCACTTTTTTACCTCAGACCCCCTCCCAACAGAAAAAGACACCGTCTTTTCAGCCGCAGTCCTTTCGCTCCTATAAAAAGCGACCAAAAGGACAGTCTTATCTGCCGCGAGGCAGAGGAAAGGGTAAGAAAGGGCAGCAAGCAGCCCCTGCCCAGGAACAGAAGCCCGCCCCGGCTTCTACAAAGCCATCAGCATGACGCTGGGGCTTTACAAGCGGACTCAGGAACGGTGGGGGGTCGACTCAAGATTTTCAGCAATCAATGGGTTCACTCACAAGTGGACCCGTGGGTCCTGCAGATAGTATCTCAGGGTTACATGCTGGAGTTCGAAAGGTCTCCCCCTCGCCGGTTCCTAAAGTCTGCTTTACCAACGTCTCCCTCAGAAAGGACGTCGGTTTTGGAAGCCATTCACAAGCTGTATTCTCAGCAGGTGATAGTCAAGGTACCCCTCCTACAACAGGGAAAGGGGTATTATTCCACACTATTTGTGGTACCGAAACCGGACGGTTCGGTAAGGCCTATTCTAAATCTGAAATCCTTGAACCTGTACATAAAGAAATTCAAGTTCAAGATGGAGTCACTCAGAGCAGTGATAGCGAATCTGGAAGAAGGAGACTTCATGGTGTCCTTGGACATAAAAGATGCTTATCTACATGTCCCGATTTACCCCTCACACCAAGGGTATCTCAGGTTCGTGATACAAGACTGTCATTATCAGTTTCAAACGCTGCCGTTTGGGTTGTCCACGGCCCCTCGGGTCTTTACCAAGGTAATGACCGAAATGATGGTTCTTCTACGAAGAAAAGGCGTATTAATTATCCCTTACTTGGACGATCTCCTGATAAGGGCAAAGTCCAGAGAACAGCTGGAAGTCGGTGTAGCGCTAACACAAGTAGTGCTTCAGCAACACGGGTGGATTCTAAATCTTCCAAAATCTCAATTGACCCCGACAACACATCTGCTGTTCCTGGGCATGATTCTGGACACGGTTCAGAAAAAGGTATTTCTCCCGGAAGAGAAAGCAAGGGAGTTATCCGAACTTGTCAAGAACCTCCTAAAACCAGGAACTGTGTCAGTACATCAATGCACAAGAGTCCTGGGAAAGATGGTGGCTTCGTACGAAGCGATTCCATTCGGCAGATTCCATGCACGAACATTTCAGTGGGATCTGCTGGACAAATGGTCCGGATCGCATCTGCACATGCATCAGCGGATAACACTGTCACCGAGAACAAGGTTGTCTCTCCTGTGGTGGTTGCAGACTGCCTATCTGTTAGTGGGCCGCAGATTCGGCATACAGGACTGGGTCCTGGTGACTACGGATGCCAGCCTACGAGGTTGGGGAGCAGTCACAAAGGGAAGAAACTTCCAGGGCGTGTGGTCAAACCTGGAGACGTCTCTTCACATAAATATACTGGAACTAAGAGCGATCTACAATGCTCTAAGCCTGGCAAAATCGCTGCTTCAGGGTCAGCCGGTGTTGATCCAGTCCGACAACATCACGGCAGTCGCCCACGTAAACCGACAAGGCGGCACGAGAAGCAGGAGTGCAATGGCAGAAGCTGCAAGGATTCTGCGCTGGGCGGAGAATCATGTCGTAGCACTGTCAGCAGTGTTCATCCCGGGAGTGGACAACTGGGAAGCAGATTTCCTCAGCAGACACGACCTTCACCCGGGAGAGTGGGGACTTCATCCAGAAGTTTTCCACATGATTGTGAACCGTTGGGAAAAACCAAAGGTGGACATGATGGCGTCTCGCCTCAACAAAAAATTGGACAGGTATTGCGCCAGGTCAAGAGACCCTCAGGCAATAGCTGTGGACGCTCTGGTAACACCGTGGGTGTACCAGTCAGTGTATGTGTTCCCTCCTCTGCCTCTCATACCAAAGGTACTGAGAATTATACGGAAAAGAGGAGTAAGAACAATACTGGTAGCTCCGGACTGGCCAAGAAGAACTTGGTATCCGGAACTTCAAGAGATGCTCACGGAGGATCCGTGGCCTCTACCTCTAAGAAGGGATCTGCTTCAGCAGGGACCTTGTATGTTCCAAGACTTACCGCGGCTGCGTTTGACGGCATGGCGGTTGAACGCCGGATTCTAAAAGAGAAGGGCATTCCTGAGGAAGTTATTCCTACTTTAATTAAAGCCAGGAAAGAAGTGACCGCACAACATTATCACCGCATTTGGAGAAAATATGTTGCGTGGTGTGAGGCCAAGAAGGCTCCAACGGAAGAATTTCAATTGGGTCGATTCTTACATTTCCTGCAAGCAGGATTGTCTATGGGCCTCAAATTGGGGTCCATTAAAGTTCAAATTTCGGCCTTATCAATTTTCTTCCAGAAGGAATTGGCGTCAGTGCCTGAAGTACAAACTTTTGTCAAAGGTGTACTACATATACAACCCCCAATAGTGCCTCCAGTGGCACCGTGGGATTTGAACGTGGTTCTAAATTTTCTCAAATCTCATTGGTTTGAGCCTTTAAAATCGGTAGATTTAAAATACCTTACATGGAAGGTAACCATGCTGTTGGCCCTGGCTTCAGCCAGGAGAGTTTCGGAGTTGGCAGCTTTGTCATACAAAAGCCCATATCTGATATTCCATTCGGACAGGGCAGAATTGAGGACACGTCCTCAATTTCTCCCTAAGGTGGTTTCGGCATTTCACTTGAACCAGCCTATTGTGGTGCCTGCGGCTACTAGCGACTTGGAGGACTCCAAGTTACTGGACGTTGTCAGAGCATTAAAAATATATATTTCAAGGTCAGCTGGAGTCAGAAAATCTGACTCGTTGTTTACATTGTATGCACCCAACAAGTTGGGTGCTCCTGCGTCTAAACAGACGATTGCACGTTGGATATGTAGTACAATCCAACTTGCACATTCTGTGGCAGGCCTGCCACAGCCTAAATCTGTAAAGGCCCATTCCACAAGGAAAGTGGGCTCATCCTGGGCGGCTGCCCGAGGAGTCTCGGCATTACAACTTTGCCGAGCAGCTACGTGGTCAGGGGAGAACACGTTTGTAAAATTTTACAAATTTGATACTCTGGCTAAAGAGGACCTGGAGTTCTCTCATTCGGTGCTGCAGAGTCATCCGCACTCTCCCGCCCGTTTGGGAGCTTTGGTATAATCCCCATGGTCCTGACGGAGTCCCAGCATCCACTAGGACGTTAGAGAAAATAAGAATTTACTTACCGATAATTCTATTTCTCATAGTCCGTAGTGGATGCTGGGCGCCCATCCCAAGTGCGGATTGTCTGCAATGCTTGTACATAGTTATTGTTACAAAAATCGGGTTATTACTGTTGTTGTGAGCCATCTGTTCAGAGGCTACTTCGTTTGTGTTATCATACTGTTAACTGGGTTCAGATCACAAGTTGTACGGTGTGATTGGTGTGGCTGGTATGAGTCTTACCCGGGATTCAAGATCCTTCCTTATTGTGTACGCTCGTCCGGGCACAGTACCTAACTGAGGCTTGGAGGAGGGTCATAGGGGGAGGAGCCAGTACGCACCATGTGACCTAAAAGCTTTTTTAGATGTGCCCTGTCTCCTGCGGAGCCCGCTATTCCCCATGGTCCTGACGGAGTCCCAGCATCCACTACGGACTATGAGAAATAGAATTATCGGTAAGTAAATTCTTATTTTTTTTTTATTTTGTCCTTTTTGTGTATTTTTTTGTTTATCAAACATGCTTTGTGCCATTTTTCATTAAATTTTTCCCTATTTTTTATTAATGCTTTGTTACATGAAGCAATAGTATTTGTGCCCGTTTGGTTGCCATGGGTACAGTGACGTCCCGTCGGGCGGGGCATCATGCGAACATAGGAGGGGGCGTTCCCACTGACGTAGCTACCCGCCTGATGTGAGAGACTTTTTCCGCCGGGACGCTCAGCCGTGTAGGTGTGGACCAGTGACTGTGAGGGGTGTGGACACCTTACTCGCTGCCCTGGTCTCCATGACAACGGCGGCGCCTGTCGTATGACGCCCTGTCCTTCTGCCGGGATTTTGATGACGCTGCAGGGATGTGTGACCTCCGGTCCATGTGTTTGCAAGCCTGACTGGGTGTGCACTGATCACATGGCTCCATTCAGGTGAATATGATTTGGTGCAATCACAAGGGTATAAAGCATGTTTGTTGTGTGTTGTAGTTTGTTCATTATGAAGGTGCTGTGATGGCACTGAAACAGCTATCGACCTGAATATGACACACTGGGGACATGTAACTATATCATTGTGGATTCTGTGGATATTAAAACCTTTTTTTTACATTGATTGGAGGTGCTGGTTCTTGGTTCTGGAATATATATATATATATATATATAGTATATAATTATTTACTCCAGTCTGATTTACAGTATACAGAACTGTAAGGCTGTGTTGAACATCCTGTGCATACAATTTTAATTAAATTTCACTTTGACTGATCCGCACAGCCACCAGTCGTTCAGCCTCTGGATTTAAAGAAACATTTATATAACATACAAAACACAGCTGTTTTTTGTTATGTAATATCATTACCCCTTAGAGTTCTGACACAAAGAAGAGTGTCGCTTGGTAAATTTAGCCATAGGTAGCTATGGCTGCTGTCACTTGGCATATAGTGCAGTTCCGATTTGTCCCATAAATGGATGCACCTGGTATGGCCACCAAGTGAAATGTCCGGTGCAAGGAGAGTGGCTGTGCCACTGTGTATTCCAGGCATCGTGGTGGTGTGAATTGGGATGTGGCCACACCATGTTAGGCGTGTGACTGCACCTCTGTGGCAGGCGTGTGCCAAGACACTTTGCTATCATCTAGCCTGTAGGTATGCTGAGCAGGATATAGTTTACAGAGGAGCAGAAGTTTGCTTGGGTGATGGCAAGAGTTAGGTGAAATGAGGGTGTTCCTTTGTAAGAGGCAAGTGAGTGCATCAGTATGCCAACTTTAGTGGAATAGTGCAAAAGCGAGACTTCATTTTATAGAGCGAGATTTTTGAGGTGTAATGGGTTTAACACACACGGATGTTCCTTGCCTTACAGAGTCATGCATGGTAATTTCCACTCTGAAAGTAGTACATTTTTGCAATAGCTCGGCATTGGTGGACAGTTTTGTCCTCTGCTTTTATTGGAACCCTGTGTGACGCACCTTGGAGGAGAGTATCCCTTCTTATGCACACTCGGAGCAAAGTGATAAACTGCTTCAGACGCACAACATGACACATTTATTATTTATTTATTTATTAACCGTTTCTTATATAGCATAGCAAATTCCGTTGCGCTTTACAATTGGAAATAACAATGATATAACAAAACTGGGTAATAACAAACAGTCACAGAGGTAGGAAGGCCCTGCTCGCAAGCTTACAATCTATACACAATCTATGGATACACAAGGATCGGTGCTATCTATTGCATAGTTGTCCGCCAGATTGCAAAGGTTCTTGGTGGGCTGTATGATATGGTCATACAGTAATGATGAACCGGGGTCGAGAGGAAGGGAAAGTGACATGTGAGGATATGTGTGGACTGTGCAGTGTGGATGCAATTTGATAGGAAGGTTTATGAAAGTTATGTGGGCGGTTCTGGAATTTGATATGCTTGCCTAAAGAGGTGAGTTTTCAGGCTACACTTGAAGGTTTGGAGACTAGTGGTGAGTCTTATTGTGCATGGTAGGGCATTCCACAGAGTGGGTGCAGCCCGATGAAAGTCCTGCAATCGTGAGTGGGAGTGAGTAATGAGTGTGGATGAAAGACGCAGATCTTGTGAAGAGCGAAGAGGTCGGGTTGGGAGATATTTTGAGATAAGCAAAGTGATGTACGTTGGTGTAGTTTGGTTAATGGCCTTGTGTGTGAGTAAAAGTATTTTATATTGACAAAGTGGATCTGCAGACGATGAACGTCTAGTGAGGAAGATTAGCCTCGCGGCTGCATTCAGAATGGATTGTAGTGGTGAGAGTCTCATTTTGGGAAGACCAGTTAGGAGACTATTGCAATAATCAATGCGAGACACATGCAAACATCCGTGATGGATTCCCCTCACTTATGATGCCATGAATGAAGCTATGCCACTCAGTGCATTGGTAGAGAAGCATGGTACTATATGTCTTCTGGTCATTCCTCTTGCCTGCACTCCTAGGCGCAGATCCGGGTTGCGTAGGAGTGTACATTGATGTGTGCATATAGGACCATTTAGGCACATAGTGCTAGTCATCACTGAGACCCTGGGAATACATTATAGGAAGAGGTTAGGTGTGCCTGCACTTTTAAACTGTATTTTTAAATTAGAGACCTTTACAAAGTCTTTTCTACCCTCATTTATCTTCCAGATATGACAGTGGTCTGTGTTGCCTCCACTCTCCCCTCAGTCTCCTGGGGGGCTGTAAACCCTGCTATCACAAGCTGCCTGTGTATATGGGGAGCAGGAAGGTACACAGCAGTGAGAGTCCATTGTCTGTCTTCTGTTCAGTGTTTCCCAATTGCAGGATTGTTGTGGAGATCGTTGTCCTGTGGGCTTCCAGGAATACATTGTTATACGTTAAATGCCAATGACCGCATACACTGAGCAGATATCAGGGGATAATTACATTTGCAGATGTTTTGTGGGGTGTTGAAAACGTCTTTCGTTTTTATCTCATCATAAATTTTGTTTCCGTTCTCTCGTCTGTACTACAAATTAACACTCCAGTAAAGTTAACGTAGAACAATCCAGACAGGCATTAAGAGATTGGGAAATTAGCATCAATTATCACAGTCTGCCATATATTTGCATGTAGCCTATAACACGTTATGCAGCCATTAAGTAGACATTCAAAGTGTCAGCCTGTTCAAAATGTCGACAGTCACAATGCAGACAGTCCAGGTTAGGGTCAGGCTGTGATTACCGCACCTGCAGCACTGCTGCTCCTACTGTGTGTAGGCGGCAGCTGCACTTTCATTCCTACCTGTGGCAGCGAAGCGCATTGAAATCTGGACAGCAGTTTTCACTTTCACAAGTAAGGATTAATAAATGTAGACAAAGTGTTTGTGGGAAAACAGGTATTTGAGAAACGAATTTACTTGTGTGTGATAAAACTTGAACGCCATGTACTCGTGGCATTGTTACAAGCTTCATATATGTTCTGTTGTATAACACCGGATAATGGTGTAGATGGCCAGTGGCAGGATATGTAGTGGAGACCATTACAGTTACCATTGATATGGAGCAGGAAATGTATTATGCAGGAGCCGTCTCGTACTCCTGTCACTGCAGATGTGCTCTGTGTTACACTGAGCGCTCTCACAGTGTCCTTCTCTCCCAGATGAGCTTACAACTGATACCAAAGGGAAAGATAGATGTGTTCTCCATCTTCCTGCCCCCACCTCCACTAGTGCCCAGGGCCCTTCACTTCCATCATTCTTCATTCTAGCCTTGAATCTTTGCCAGGCACATCTGTCTCACCATATGCATGAACCCTGTAATCTGTGCCGAGCGACAGTAATACAGCTCTGGTGAAAGCCCTTCTGGGACACAACACACATGCGTACCCTTCAGCTATTGGCTGGGTGCCCAGAACCAGCCTGGTTACTCACCTTCTTTCATAAGCCTAATTGAAATATAGAGAGGTGGGTTTTTTTTTTTTTGTTGTTTTTTTTGGGGGGGGGGGGGGGGGTTAGATCCTGTCAACCTGCCCTTATACATCATCCTCTGGCAATAGAAAATTAGGGGGCGTCGTATTTTTGTCAGCCTTGCAGAATATCCTAGGCCGTAGCTGGATAGGGAGATGCAGTATGTGGTAGACAGAAAGTGTATTCTAGGAACCATTTGTTCTCTTTAAAAAAAAAACTATGGAGAAGATTTATTAAATCTTGGAGAGAGCTAAAGTACTAACCTGCTGACTGGTTGACGCTTTACCTTTCTCCACTTTATCTCCGAGATTTGATATATGTCTCACTATTATACTAAACCATAAGGAACATTTGCCATTGGCACTACTTATATCATAGAAACGCAACCCTTCGTTACTGATTTGGAGAGGGTTTTGGCTATTCAAACTGCTTGATTTGTGTTATGAGAGTATATATACTTGGAAGTCAGAGATGTAGGACTGTCATTCAAAGGGCAAAATAAGTAGACGGAAGTACAGGATACTGTATCCTTATGAACCTGTGGAGTAGGAAGTCCTGGGCTATTTATAACACAATACCCTGCAGGAGGAGAAATGCCACAGACTTCCCGACTGCCCTGCTACCCTGTGACTGTACTCCTTCCCTTACCACCCGCCGTCCAAACTCTGTTCTTACGGCTCCCTGTTCTTGGCTCGGGATGATGTGACCTCGCTGTCGGTCTGTGCATCCTGCAGAGGGGACGTGCAGACAGTCACAGCCTGTTCAAAGACGCCCCAGGGCTTTATCTTGCTTTAGTAGAAAGGATTTGGATATACTGCCACCCCCACCCATAATATTTTAGGCATTGTTGAACTTATTTGCCAGTTGTTATGTAGCAACCGCTAAAGCCAGGCGTTTGTTTGCCAAATGGACCCCCCCCCCCAAAAAAAAAAAAAAAAAAGCGCCAGTAATTAATTGCAGCAATAAAGTATTAGTGTTCTTCGCCAGTGAAGTTTATCATTGTCCCTTTTTGTGTGTTTTTAAAGAAACAAAGATTGATCTAATATTTCCAACTGGCAGTTTAGCTGACATGGAAGGGTTAATCAGACTTGTTAATGCGAGATCTAGGGTAGTATCTGTTCACTACCACTTTTGCTGTCATTCTTCCTGCATGTGATTCAAAGAATCAGCAGCTGACCATTGCCTAGTAATGACTTTTATCGTGTCATGATATAGCTATAAGTATAAGACAGCTGGTTAACTAACTCTTACTTCTCTTGCTAGGCTGTCCTGGATGGAAAGACCAGACCCCTGGAGCTGGAAATCCATCCCATATTTCTTGTTCCCGATACAAATGGGTTCATCAACCATCTACCAGGATTGGAGCAACTGCTGTCGTGTCAGATCTATATACTTGTCATTCCGCTGATAGGTAAGACATGGGATAGCAGGCTTTACTTGCCAAGGCCCAATGTTTTTTTTGTGCAGCAACGTTTTGAATAAGTAGTACAGAGTTATGCCCTTAAAGCCACTAGATCTAAAATATAAGGATCAGGTATGGAATGTGATCTTCTAATACTAACAGATGTATATATAAACTACCAACTTAGTCAGATATTTCATATTATAGGCCGCATAATGTGTCTGACAATACGTTCGGTAGCTGTAAATATGGTGGAAAACCCCTTTCACCAACACCCTCCCTAAGATCACTTTGCAGCAGATAGAGATATATAGCTATATCATTTATATAGTTGTGTGTATGTACTGTGTGTGTGTGTGTGTGTGTGTGTGTGTGTGTATATATATATGTGTGTGTATATGTATGTATAGTGCAATAAGTCATGGGATAGGTGCCTAGTATTGTGTACGACCCCCTCTAGCCCTGGTTGCCTGCAGAAACTTAATGTGAGATTGATTCCACAAGTGATGGAAGATGTCTGGAGAGATGTTGGCCCATGCTGTCTGGAGAGCTTCCCACGGCTCCCTGATATATGTAGGTGCAGGATCTTGGGTGTGAATGGACCCCTAAATGCCCGATGGGTTCATGTCAGGCAAACATGGTGGCCACACCATTCGTTTGCACTCTTCAGAATGCTCCTTGACCAGTTGTGGACAACTTTGGACTGATGACACGGTGCATTATCCTGCTGGAATATTCCATCTTGTGGGGGTACATGAAATCCATGAAGGACTGTAAATGGTCACCAAGCACTGCAACATAGCAGTTACTGATCAATGATGTGTTCATGCTAAAGCAGCAGTCCCAACCCATGACACACCCACACCATTATGGAACCACTGCCAGCCTGCACAATACCTTTTTGGCAACAGGTCTGAGCCACATCTGAACCCTACCATCTGCTGGAAACAACTGGAACCATGACTCATTGGACCAAGCCAAATGTTGCCGGTCCTTCAAGGTCCATTTAGCAATATCACAAGCCCAGGTGAGGTGCTGTGTCCCCTATGATAGTGTTAACAGGGGCACTCCGGTGGGTCTTCTACTATAATCATACATACACATACATACACACATACATACATACAGTATATTCTCATCAACCATAACATTAAAACCACTGACAGGTGAAGTGAATAACAGTGATTATCTCCTTACAGTGGCACCTGTAAGGTGTGGGATATATTAGGCAGCAACTGAACAGTCAGTGCTTGAAGTTGATGTGTTGGATGCAGGATATATGGGCAGGCATGAGGTTCTGAGCATCTCTGACAAGGGCCAAATTGTGATCGCTAGACAACTGGATCAGAGCATCTCCAAAATGTCTTGTAGGGTGTTCCCGGTATGCATTGGGTATCACCAACCAAAAGTGGTCCGAGAATGGACAACCAGTGACCCGGCGACAGGGTTGTGTGTGCCCAAGGCTCATTGAAGCATGAGAGGAGTGAAGGCTAGTCCGTCTGATCCCACAGAAGGGCCACTGTTACGCAAGTTGCTGAAAGTGTGAATGCGGACTATGCTAGAAAGGTGTCGAGACACACAGTGCATCGCAGCTTTCTCAGGAAGGGTTTGCGGAAGATAACAGAGTTCAAGCTGTTGATTTGGTCTCCAGATTCTCTAGATCGAAATCTGATTGAGTATCTGTGCGCTATGCTGGAAAAACAAGTCCGAGCCATGGATGCCCCACCTCACAACTTACAGAACTTAAAGGATCGGCTAATAACATTTGGTGCCAGATACCACAGGACGCCTTCAGAGGTCTTGTGGAGTCCATACCTTCACAGGCCATAGCTATTTTGGTGGCACGAGGGGGCCCTGCACAATATAAGGAAGGTGGTTTTAATGTTATGGCTGATGAGGGGGGGGGGGGGGGGGGAGTGCATGTGTGTCTGTATGTATATAATATATAAAAATATGGGGTAGATGTGTTAACTTGGAGAAGGCATAAGGAAGTGATAAACCAGTGATATGTGCAAGGTGATAAAGGCACCAGCCAATCCGCTCCAATATGTAAATTAACAGTTAGGATCTGATTGGCTGGTGCCTTTATCACCTTGCACATATCACTGGTTTATCACTTCCTTATGCCTTCTCCAGGTTAATACATCCGCCCCTATGTCCTTTAAATATTTATTAGCAAAATCTCTAGTGAGCATTAACATAGTTAGCCATTAATATGGATGGTTGCCAGTGTTAGCGTGTAATGCATGTCTCAAACTGCTGTGTTAACTGGAGCGATGGCTATACTGGACAATCACTTGATTATACTATGTATCGTAATTTAGATTTCATGTTGTGTTTAGATTGAAGCGGCTGCCTAATTGCTTGCACTGGGTCTCTGCAGCATTTTTGTGGTTAAATGTTGGACGAGTGTTTGGGGCTCCTGATTCCTCGCAGTTGGCGATTGCAGCCTTGCTATGGTTGTAGTGCTGTGCAGCTCCCTCGCTGGGCTGGGTACAGTCACACACAGCTGAGTGAGCAGCTGCTGGAACACACGTCCTCGTCACAGCTTTTTCTCCATATAAAGCCAGCGGTGCGATCTCTGACTGGTTCCAGTTATTGCTAAACACTCGCCCCTGGCACAAGCACTGGTGTTACTGGGTGGTCTGGCCGGCTCCCTGGATTTGGGAGTTCTCTCCCTGACCGAGTGAAGGAGCCCTGTGGCGTATCTGGTGTATTTGGTTGGGTTTAATAAGAAGTAGAACATGCTTTCTTCCCTGTAGAGGAATGAACATGTATTATAGCTCCTTCCTGTCATACAAATACTACTGTCCATCTGTTTATAAGCCTACCCCAGATATCTGTATCTATCCTGCCTAGCACAGCTATAGACACATAAGAGCTGCACGTTGGACATGATACAATGGGTAACAGCATGCCTTTTTATAAATAAAATGGGATTTATCACCTTTTTTATGCTGAGCCTTGTAGTTCCACCCCAGCTGGGAAGGCAGTTTGCCTGTAGCGTCATATAAAGCATGTGGATCAATCAACAATGCGCAGAAGTAGCATATTATTTCTAACTTTAAATTCATTTTATTAACAAATTCTGAACTTATTGAATCAGTACAGTTTGTATAGTATATAGGAAATTACATACTGAACTTTGAATGATATGGATATTAGAAGTCACCGAGCAGTTCCGTGACCGAATGAACAGTGATGTAAAAACTGTTTGTTTTTGTTATTATATATACAGGAGTTTTATATACATTTACATCTGTAATTATTAGGCTATAATTCACAGGTCTGTAAAGTTTGTCAAGATATTGTAATGCATTAGCGCTTGCCTAAATATTTATTGAGATTTTCTGCACTGTAAATAGTAACTTGCCACTGGATTGGCTTCACTGGTTCCCTTCTGGTTATAGAACTGGACCAAACTTTTTTGGCTTACACTTGGGTGGCTGGGGAGTGAGAGCAAATCCAAAGAAGGTTTAGTCCTAATGCTTAGCTTATTGCAGAACTAACAGTTGAATTAGCCACATTAGCACAATGGTTCGTACAACTTTAACCTAATTGAATTGACAACCCCCCCCCCCCCCCACACACACCCCTGTAGTGTCAGTACGGGGCTGCGGAGATGGGTCCGGTAATACAGGAGACCAATGCCGGAATCCCAATAGCGAGTACCCTCACGGGCTCATTACGCTTGCCACACTATTATATTTCCCCTCATGTGGACCACCACCTGAGTGGGAATTCGGGACTCTGGCGGGATTCCGACCGGCGGCATATCGCCAGCTGTTGGGGTTCTGGTGTCTGTCTCCTGACTGCCGGGATCCCAACAGACGCTAAATTAACTGCATCCCGCGGAAACTATTGGCACCAAATGCTGTAATAGTCTACTCTGTTGGTATACAAGGTGATGGCCAGGGTGGAGCTGTGAGGTCCTGCGCCAGTTAAAATATAAAAAGCAAAAAAATAAAACCACTTTTCTGTGTGGATATTGTACCTTCGGACAAAGGGCTGCAGCTAGGGAGAAAACCTAGTGCCCAACTGGTATTCATCTGCACTGGGTATAGTGTGGCTGTTTTACATGCTATTAGTTTTATGTAAGTTAATTGATGTCCTATTTTTTGGTTGTTAGTGATTTGTTAATTTTATCACTTATTTTTTTACTATTAATGTGAAAGTTAATCAGTACATGTTTGCATTTAAATCAAAGTACGGATAAAAAATGTTGTTAATCATTTTGATTGGTTTGGATTAATACAGGTAGTATTGTGGTTGTTTTGTGTTAAGGTTTTCCGTTCATTTTGCTGCCTAATAAATATTTGACACCTGCACCCACGGTGAGCAGTGTTCCGTGTCCTGTTACTCAGTCACCCTGGCATGCTGGGAAGCTCTGAGATCACACTTATCACGATAATTAACCATGTTCATCCGATGCAACTGAAGCTTTGCGCCTTATGTCACAATGTCCTGTTAATTGATTTAGCCCTGGCACCCAGACGTGTATATACAGTACAGTTAATGTATGATATTGTTGTGATGTATGGATTTTTCTACTTACTCCTGTGTCATGTCATTCTTTCTCGCTGTCTCCTTGTCTGTAGTTATCCATGAGCTGGATGGCCTTGCGAAGGGACAGGACTTTGACCAGCGCAGTGCTGGCCATGCACGATCACTCCAAGAGAAGGCCAGGAAAGCCATCCAGTTTCTAGAACTGGGGTTCGAAGCCCGAGACCCCTTCCTGAGAGCCCTTACAAGCCGCGGCAATGAGCTGGAATCTATCGCCTTCCGCAGTGAGGATATATCTGGGCAGAAGGTACCGTGGTCCTCTGATCTGTGATGTATGACAGTGTGGTGACTGACCTTTGTTTCCTGTGTGCTGGGCACATTCACACAGGCGTTCTGCTCTCTATCCTGTATTGTGTATTCCCAGGATAGAAATAGAGAAACTACAGCAGAGAACAGAGGCGGAGGCACTTAGGTTAACACTACACTAAGAACATTTAGTTTCTCACGTTAAACTATTTTTCAGGGCAACAACGATGATTTGATACTGTCGTGCTGCCTGCACTACTGCAAGGACAACGCTAAGGATTTCATGCCATCCAATAAAGGTAAGGCGTCATCTCCGGACAAAGTTTATTCTGTTTTTTTGGTGACAACTTATATACTCATGTAAACATACCTTGAGTCATGCCACTTCCTCCCCTCCCTCTATCCCTGTCCTGTTGTCGCAGATTAAAGTGACATAAGGATCTGCCCAAGGCCATCTGTCATAGGATTAACCTGCCACAGCTGTTCTTGTTGTTTATAAGACGGATCCTGGTCTAGGACTGACAACCGCTGGCCTCTGGTTTGTAACACAGAGGATGGTTACCAGTGTCACAGTGACAAGCCTCCCCCCTCCTCCCTTCAGTCCTCCTCCGCTCCCACGTTCCTCCTTCTGTGAGAACTTGCTCCAAAGCTGTTGTACATTTCCTTTGGCTGTTCTCCTTCTCCTGACCCATCACCATTAAGTCTTATACCTCGTGTCCTGTTTAACCTTCATCTACTCTTATGTTTTTGTTCTCTCCCTCTCTGCCCTCATTCCAGATGATCCAATACGCCTGAGAAGAGAAGTTGTACTGCTGACTGATGACCGTAACCTTAGAGTCAAGGCCCTGACCCGCCATGTCCCTGTGCGAGACATCCCTGCGTTTCTCAAGTGGGCCAAAGTGGGGTGAGGCAGCTAAGAATCGGAAAGGATGAATCCTTGTGTGCAAGAAAAAAAGAAGAGTATACAGTGTGTGATCCGCCAGGGCTAGAGGTCGTTACAGTCAGTCAACTGCCCTATGCCAAACCACACACACACGCAGGCACCCCAGACCCCAACCCACCATCAGAAATAAACTAGAGCAAAAGCAAATGTCCCCTTCATGGACCCTTACCATAAGCCTGTTGTGACTTGTCTGTTAGTACAGGTGGATGGCGGAAGGCGTGAAGAAGGGGTTTGTCAGTGTACGTTGGGTCTAAATGATCAGTGAGGGTGCAGAATTTAGTACGGTGTCTGTCCAGAGCAGGATTGTACTGGCAGATTATCTCTGCCATGCCAGTGGCACAGCTCCCCTCGATTTTGCCCTTTTTTCCTTGTGCTCTAGTGATGCCTGCATCACCTCCCTTTGCAGTGTTGTCACGGCCTCATTGGTAGCAAGCAGTGGTTTCCTCACTTAGACTATTCCTTCTGTTGTGTTCTTCTTTCTTTACTGACCACTGTGCTATTTTAGTTTTTGGTTTTATTCTCTATTTTTAAAGTTTAACTCTTTTGGTTAAATTTAAGTTTTTGCAGCCCAGGTTTTTTGAGGTCTAATTTGTCTGAGAACAGAATTTATGGAAGACATCAGCCATCTTTTATAGCCTACACTTCCCACCACTGTTCCCATTTACATTACCTGCTGAAACTCTGTTTCGTCTGGGTTTGGGTTTTTTTCCCCTGTTTTTGTTATTTTTTTATTTCTTCTTCCCAATAAAAATGTGAGAACATCTTTTAGATCATGAATCCTCCCCCACCAGTTCAATTATGACTTCTGGAAGCCAGCTTCACCCTTTTTGGTACATAGGGAGGGTGCGTAGGTGTGACCACTAACATTCAGATGAGAAGCATGATCTTATTCTATGAAGTGTACAACAATGCTCTTCCGTTGCTTGACCGCTCTACAGTGCTGCACACACCAGGTTACACAGATGTTCTCGGCAGGTTTCCCTGGCAGTAAACACTCTCCGCTTTTTCTGTCATTCCCAGCCAAGACCTGACATCTGAAAATCCAAAGTGTTCTGTAGGTTCTGATGTCATCCTTTTCCCTAATACTTTATAAAATCAGTCTGTGGGGATGGAGGCAGAAATCAGCCACATGGTCCTGGCTGTATTCTTTTTAGCCTGGATAGTTGCTCCATTTAACTTTTTTTTTTTTTTTTTTTACACTACTTTTTTTTTTACACTATTTTTTTTTTTACACTATTATTAAGAGGGGCCAGCCACACTGCTGCACAGTACCATAGGCAAACCTTTTGTAGGACTAATGGTTAACTTCTCCAGTGCAAGACCATTAGAAACCTTATTTTGAACGGTGTACCATTGCCAGACTGGCTTTTGGGAAAGCCTCATGGGTTCAAATAAGGACTGATGGGAATATGTGCTAGTGCACAGGAACTAGTAGCACACACATAAGTAGCGGCGCTGTCCGGCAGAGCAGTGAAAAGAACAGTGCCTCCAGATAAATAATAACCGTAGGTAGTTGTGGGGGTTTTTTCCAGGTTTTTTTTTTCTTGTGTAAATAGTTTTATTTTTATTTTTTATTTTTTAAAGGTGTTGGGAAATTTAGTGGGGTACATGTCGTCATAGCCAAAGGATCTCGTTGTAGGACAAGCAGCATATTCTATTCAGAGGGAATGAAACCTTCCTAAGGAAATAATACACTTTCCACGTAGGGTCTATAAACAATACCTGTGTAGGTGGCTTTTTTTTAATGCAATAGATTCAGGCTGTTCCATAACTGTGTGATTATGTGTTTAACCCCTTTCTTTTTTTTCTTTTTTCCATTTATTTTGGCGCCAACAGTCGTAAAAAGATTACGGTGTTGGATGTACTTACTAAAAAATAGAACTTGTATGACACACAGATCCTGTGCCGATAATCCAGCATCATCAGCCATTTTACCACCGTTAGTCTGTTTTGTCCAAATGTCCTTTAATACGCCTCATTTCCAGAGTAGGAATGATTTGCTTCTGTGCGTAAATATTATTTTAAAATAGTATTATTTTACTGTTACTACGTGTTGCTTTTTGTTTGGGAAGGAATATTTGTTGTGTGTTATTTTTAGATGCTGTGATGGTTGACGAATTAAAAAAAAAACTCCTAATAAACTTTCTTTTAAATTAAATAATTCTGTTTACTGCCTTTTTTTTTTTCGTGAATTTTAACTCCTCCTTTGCCAGAGATACCTATTAAGAATGTCAATAGCCATTCAATTAGTCGTGTAAGAAAAATTGCTTGTAGCCTCTGACTTTTACGCTTGAAGCTATTCAAATACAGATGTAGCCATGTTCATCTTTTCTGCATGGCATGCAAGGCTATGACTGTTCGCAGCTGGTGATTGCTCCATTACTACCTCTGAGCAGACACAGCCCAGCATATCATGCAACATGCTGCATCGCAGCAAAGATGAACATGGCTACATTTGTGCAAGTCCTTTTCCATGCTCAGTAAATCCGTGGCTAATGCGCATTATTCCATAGATTCCAGGATAAGTGCCTGGAACTATTGGTTAATGCGTCATTCCCTGTGATAAGGGCATAAAGTCCTACTTACCATGGATTCCTGTTAAAGCCTCCCTCGGGCTTGAATAGGAATCCACAATAAATGCAGCCTGCTAGCTGCAATTGAATAGCCCCAGCCACTGCTACAATACCACTGTAATTAATGCAGCTAATTGAATTTGGCCCACTGTAGTAATGCTACTTTTGAGGCCACTTAACCACTTGCCTGGCATTGGTCGCTTCAGATGTGACCACACCAGCAAGTGCTTTATTTGACCTGGTCGCACAGGATACGACCAGTCAGATAAACCGTGTTAGCAGCAGCAGGGAAGGGAAACTTCCGTACGCTGCTGATCTCAAAAGGACCGGAGGGTCCCTCTAGCTCCCTGCGCTCTCCCCCTGTGTTGCAGTGCTGCCGATCATTGCTGATCGGTCAGCACGGCAGGACCCCCACCCTGAGAGAGGGTAAACCAAACCCCCCCATTGTATGCAATGTTACAAGGTATCTTGTTGCAGTCACAAATGTATTTAAAGCTATGCACATACGCCTGCATAGGGTATAATGTGAGGCAAAAGATCTATTTTGTCCATATAACGCATGGATATTCTACACTGTTCATGGGTCATCGAAATACACACATACTCCTAGTGGTAAATTTACTAAGGTGGGAGGATTTTTTTTAGAACTGGTGATGTTGCTCATAGCAGCCAATCAGATTCTATCTATTATCTTCTATCTAGAAGCAGCTAGATAAATGTCAATTAAAATCTGATCAGTTGCTATGGCAACCACCAGTTCTAAAAAAAAAAAAAAAAAACTCCCACCTTAGTCAATTTACCCTCTAGACTCCTAGCAATAAGTAAACACTGCATCTTTCGTCAATGTGATGTGAAACCATCACATCAAGTAATCAACATGGCATTTTATAGACTGCTGTAAACTTGTAATTAATGACTATTTGTGTAATCAAGTGCGATTAATGGTTTATTCAGCCTGCTGCTCTAGAAGGGGGGAAATATATATTTTTTTTTTTTTTAAGGTTTTGTAAGATGCACAAACATGTTTTTCTGCTTTATTGATTAAATAGTATAATGTGTGAAATCGTAGTTTATCTTTTATACTAAAAGGGAATCAGTCTTTCAGTTCTGATTATACAGTATACCTGGCTTCTTAATAATAACAGGTAGCCAGGGTGCCTCTGCTCACAATTAGCGTAAGCCAGTGCTGCAAGTACAGAAGGCTCTGTTACAACATACTGCACTGAAAGGTTGTACACGTAATCTAGGTCAATGACGTGTGACTGACATTTACAATGCTACA
Organism: Pseudophryne corroboree; assembly: GCF_028390025.1. Classification (NCBI taxonomy): domain Eukaryota; kingdom Metazoa; phylum Chordata; class Amphibia; order Anura; family Myobatrachidae; genus Pseudophryne; species Pseudophryne corroboree. The sequence goes on along the minus strand of NC_086445.1, from coordinate 915,863,375 downwards.
GCAACATCCAGAAGATGAAAAATAAAACTACTACAATAACTTTCTGATTTAGCAAGGAAATATGTTTCAGGGTTTTCTTCCACTTTTGCAGGCATTCTTGTATAGGTCAGCGATAGGGATTCCTCCCTATTAAGATGGCACAGCAAATTTGTTAGCTATAAAATATTTCTTGATGACTGAATAAATTGGTGATATAAGCCGAATGGATCTACTATTGATTACAGTGACATTTTCTTTGTCTTTTTAAAGTGTTCCCAACTCATACATAAATTCTTATGGTATTTTACACAAGGGTTAAAAAGGAGCCAGATAAGTTGCTGCTCCCGGCTAGGCTTAGCATAGGCTTCTAGTGCTATGTTACATGTATACGTGGGATCGGTATGAAATACCTACAATCAAAATCCCGACAGTAATTGACCGGCGGTCAAAATCCCAACAAGGTCAAAACCCCGACATCGACAAAATACCGACAAGGTCAAAATACCGACATGTAAAAATGCAGACATGAGTTTTTCATTGGTTTTTGGTGTGTACACCATATAAGTGTACCGCGTCCCCTCGTATGGCTCGCTGCGCTCACTATGCTTCGGGCACGGTGCCTCGCTGCGCTCGGCACACTATTCACCCTCCAGGTCCACTGGGATGGTAAAGTATGAACAAGTCAGTTTCAATTAAAAACTCATGTCGGCATTTTGACCTGTCGACATTTTACATGTCAGTATTTTGACCTTGTTGGTATTTTAAAGGTCGGTATTTTGACCGTCGGTCAATTGCTGTCGGTATTTTGACCATGTCGGTATTTTTATTGTCGGTAAATTGACTGCATCCCGTATACGTCCATGTTGTGGGGTGATCCGGTATATATGAGACATGTAGGACACAGTTTCGCAAGCATCAGGTATCAGTAGTTCCTGTATTCTCTCAATAGCCATGCTACAGAATACCAATAAAAGCATATATACTGTAGATTATATTGAGGCAGATTTGTCGGAAAAAAATCCGATAGTGTCTTTCCACCCTGCAGAAGTGTAGAAATTAGGAGGCTTCCCTTCCTGGCCCTGTATATGTGAGCTGTATTCCTACAAGGCATGGGTTAAATGTGGTTTATGCATGTTGGATTTTCCAGTGAGTTTAGATAAAAATACATTGTGTGCATGGCCTGTCCTTGCCAGGAGCTTCATCACTGTCCTGGCCAGCATCATCTATGATAAAGGTCTCCGCAAGGATTGCAATGCTGGGCTATGCACATATAACATTTATCTTTTCCTTCACTACTTGGAGTGTGCTGAGCTCCAGATGTGATTGTATGCTGAGCGCCCCATTATAAGCACAGCCATAGTCCTCAGCTAGGCAGTGTGTTTCCAGGGAGTGGGACATAAGAAAGTGGCATGCAGTTGTGTGCCACCACATTTGCGGTATGGCAAATCCTGTTCTCGGGGACTAATATTTAGTATCACCTCTTCATCTTTTAAAGTATCCTCAGTCAGTAAGCTAGTAGAAACGCTGCTCTAGTTATCCACAGTGACAGCCCTTTGTAGATCAGGCTTGTACGTAGCACAGGGCCTGAGTAGTAAGATGCATCATAGTGCCGACAGCCCTTTGTAGACCAGACTGTGTACGTAGCACAGGACCCGAGTTGTAAGATGCATCACAGCGCCCACGGCCGTTTGCAGACCAGACTGTACGGAGCAAAGGGCCGGGGTAGTAAGATGCATCACAGTGCCGACGGCCCTTTGTAGACCAGACTTGTACGTGACAATGCCACCTAAGGTTCCTCCATAAGACGGCTACCTCTGTGGTGACTATGCCGTGGGTACAATGTAAATTCTTTTCTATGATATGCAGTGTTTTTATTTAATGTTTTAAAAAATAGTACTAATAAAGTACTTCCATATGTATTTTTTTTAGGTCCCCCCCCCCCCCCCCTAAAAAAATACAAAAAAATAACAATTGTAGCAATTCTATGGCATTTATGGTATCCGGTCTATAGATCTACACTAAAAAGGTCTACCACTAATGGTAGACATGCATTAGGTCGACAGGGTCAAAAGATCGACACATATGGTAGACACAAGATGTTTTTTTTGCTGGGGTTTTTTTTTTTCATACTTTACCATCCACGTGGACTTCGATTAGGAATTAACCTGTGCCGAGCGCAGCAACGAAGTACATTAATGGGGCTTGTTTGTGGCAGAAAAGTGCCAAAACACCCACAAAAAAAAAATTGTCTACCTTTTTTGTGTCGACCATTTCCATGTTGACCTTTTGACTTTGTCGACCTTTCCTACTGTCTACCTATTCTATGTCGACCTTTTGACCCTGTCCACCTAATGCATGTCTACAATTAGTGGTAGACCTATTGACTGTAGACCTTTTTAGTGTAGATATAATAATCAACACCCGCCATTTATATACCTGTATATGTCGATCTCTTTTGAAACTTTGGGACAGCCAAAGAATCCTTTAAAAAGGAATGACTATTATAGATTCATTATAAATTTTGTATTAGATTACACCTATATTTTAAGGGGGGAAAAAACTCAAACGTTGGCTTGTATATAATATACACCGGGAATACACACCTGAAATACTCTTAATCATTTAAAAAATTTCCTTGAAAGTTCAGTTGTGTTCTTGAACAAAACAAAAAAAGAGAGTTGGGAAAAGCATGCAGTAACATACACTGCTGCTACCAGAACAGTTTAATTGCTGATCTAAGTTAGTGCTTTGTGATGTGGAATGGACTTTTAGAGAAATATGGTAATATCCACTATGCAACATCTACATTTTCTTAGTGAATCAGGTTTATTTATGTTGTTTCTACCTGTTCCCTAAGCATGGCTGTTCTGTGTTTTTAAAAATTTAAATAGCAAGAAACTAGCATAGGTTGGTGTGAATAATCACAATGTTGAGTGTGGACTGTCCATTGCTGATGGAATAATTTTACAGAAGTTACACATTTGTTAGTGCATTTGGTGCAAAAGGACACTGAATCCATGGAAGAATCCAATAATGGTGTTTAACGTATGAAGACTGTAAGTGAAGACTTCTTTTTTTTTTTTTTTTTATTCACCTGTAGTAGGTGTTTTGTTAACTCGTTAAAATCAGCAGTTATTATCAATTAGTCCTTTCTAGAAAGAATTTTATATATACAGATAGATGGATATATACAATAAGGCAAATAAGAGTGTTGTATTCTGTGTGACTCAGTGTAGTATTTAAAGTTGAGTTTCTGCTCATCACAGTTTGATTTGTATTCACTGTATTTTGTGTAAAAATTGCTAAACATTCTTTTTTTCCCCCCAATTAAATAAATGGAATAGAAAATTGGAAATGTGCACAAAATCTTAAAACCTAGTAGTGTGTATGATGTTTATTGAAGGACACTTACTAAACTTGTATGCAGGTGGAGAAATGTACATCTCCGATAAGGTCTACACAATTTTTTAAACCTCTCTACTTTTTACTTTATATTCCGATATTTTCCCAATGTTGTCTTAAATGTTCTCGAGTATTATTTTGGTTTTAACCTAAATCAAAGGACCTCTATACAACTAGATTTGTCCTGACATCGAATGAAAGGCAATTGTATGATATGTCTCCATCTGGTGCTTTCAATTATCCTTTGATAATAGGACACCTTACTAGATTTGTTTTCTACACAGTGAGTGAGTAGATACTGTGGCTTCAGGTCTGCCATAGCATACATAGCCCAGTGATGTTACTGGATGAAATCCCTGACATTCATTAATGATGATTTGCCTATTTTTGCATATCTGCTTTTACAATAAGGTTTTGAGGTATAAGATACAAGGTGGAGAATGAAATATATGCTCTGTCTAGTAGCCTTTTTAGTGTCCCAGAAGTTGTCAGGACATGTTTTTGTCATGAACCAATTACTTATATTGCACCGAGGCATATTTTACCTTATACACTATACTAGCTAACTTATACAGCTTGTCCCCCATATCAGTAATGCTGGGGAGCAGAAGTATTTTAGTTTTTGGATTTTTCCGTAACTTGGAATATTTGCATACCATAATGAGGGATCTTAGGGATGGGATTATGTCTAAACACATTATGCATTTATGTTTCCTATATACCTTTATACGGGACAGGATGCCAGCGGTCACAATAACAACATCATCAGCATCCAGATGGTCACAATCCCAGCAGGGGTGAGGTAAGTAGTCTACCTCCTCCAATTAGCTGGTACTTTATCACTCCATTTTATCACTTTTTAAGGCTTAATACATTTGGGTCAATGGGGTCTACGTACTAAGCCTTGGAGAGAGATAAAGTACCGGGGGTGTGGTACGTTTTATCGACAGTGTCTAGGTCGACAATGTTTAGGTCGACCACTATAGGTCGACAGTCACTAGGTCAACATGGATGGAAGGTCGACAGGTCTAAAGGTCGACATGAGGATTTTTTTATTTTTTTTGGTGTCGTTTTCTTCGGAAAGTGACCGGGATCCCAAATTAGTGCACCGCGTCCCCTCGCATGGCTCGCTTCGCTCGCCATGCTTCGGGCATGGTGCCTTCGCTTCGCTCGGCACACTTTACCGTTCCAATCGTAGTCCACGTGGATCGTTAAGTATGAAAAAATAAAAAAATGTGAAAAACTCATGTCGACCTTTAGACCTGTCGACCTTTAGACCTGTCGACCTAGCACATGTCGACCTAGAAACCCTGTCGACCTTCCATCCATGTCGACCTAGTGACTGTCGACCTATAGTGGTCGACCTAAACATTGTCGACCTAGACACTGTCGATCTTCAGACCGGATCCCAAGTACCGGCCATGCCGCTCCGAACTGCCAAGTTACAGGCTGTGTTTGAAAAATGACTGGAGTTGATTGGTTGGTACTTTATCTCCGTCCAATTTATCTTTCTCCGAGGCTTAGTATATAGACCCCTAAAGGGGGGTACTCACGGAGCGATCGCTGCTTAAAATCTAAGCAATCTGACTAGATTGCTTAGATTTTAAGCACGATCGCTCCGTGTGTAGCCCCCTCAGCGATAGCGATGCGCAGCCCCGCGCATCGCTATCGCTGCTGCTAGATTGGCCTGCATGCAGGCCAATCTAGCGGGTCGCTTACTTCACCCGCTGGGTGAAGTGAGCAGCCCCCCCGCCTCCCCCCGCACGCTCAGCACAGATCGCGCTGTGTTGAGCGCCGGAAGAGATGTGTGCTGAGCGGTTCGTTCAGCACACATCTCTCTGACATCGGCCAGTGAGTACTGGCCTTTAGGCACACACATTCTTGCTACACTCCAACAGATTATTTTATATTCATAATGCTCTGCCTTGTTCTATTACAGTCTAGGTAGATCTGTTAAGTGTGTGGTGAAATCAAATCTAAATGTTTTATTGGGAGTTGTCAGAATTCCTGGTTTAGAACCATCAATATCTCGAAAACAACTTTCCATTGGTGCCTCACATTTCTGTGATCATCTAGTGGTAGTGTTACCTCCCAAGATGTGTTTTTAAAAGGAAATCATCAATTACATACGAAAGGGGTATTTTCATTCTTTTTTTTTTCTACATGAAAATATTAATAACTAACCAATAGGTTTAAATCCTTTTCATTTCACGTACCTAATTATCCTGAAAGTGATGCGTTACTTTATCAAGTAGATACTTTATACAGAAATTGGTGAGCTTTTTTATGCTGGCCACGTGGAGGGCAGTAAGCCAGATATAAGGGTAGATGTATCAAACCTTCTAGAAGGTGGAGAAGTTCACACAGCAGCTAATCAGCTTTTATCAAGTACATTCTGTAAAATGATAGAAGCGATGGGCAACTTCTCAACTCTTTCTATGGCTGGATACATCTCCTCTATAGTCTTGTATTGCACATGATGAATTCTGATAACCTCATCCGATATGGTATTACAGTACGGTGGTGGATAATGTTATTGGCGTGTGTGCAGTGATCTTCCAAACTCCCTAACAGGCCTCTTGGGTACGAAAAGTCAACTTTCATCATGTCGACAGTCATAATGTCAACATTCATTATGTAGACAGTCTTAATGTCAACATTCATTATGTAGACATTGATGAAACGTCGACATGTTAGAATATCGATATTTCGTCCTGGGGGTTCAGCAGTGACTGGTATCCGGACTGTAGATCTCACTAAAAAGGTCTACAGTCAATAGGTCTACCACTAATGTTAGACATGCATTAGGTCGACAGGGTCAAAAGGTCAACACACATATGGTAGACACAAGTTGTTTTTTAAATGTACATTTTTTCAACTTTTTCATACTTTACCATCCACATGGACTACAATTGGGAATAGTAAACTGCCCGAGGCCTCGCTCGCCATGCAAGGGGACGTGGTACACTAAAGGGACTTGTTTGTGGCAGAAAAGTGACAAAACAAAAAAACAATTTACCTTTTTTTGTGTCGACCATTTACATGTCCACCTGTTGACCCTGTCGATTTGTCTTACTATCTACCTATTGTATGTCGACCTAATTCTTGTCTACCATTAGTGGTAGACCTATTGACTGTAGACCTTTTTAGTTGTAAATCTGATAATCCACACCCACTGTGACTTACTTGCACCTGGTGGATCCAGAACGGCTTCAGCGTCCCGTTGGTCATATGACCATCACTTCCGGGTCAGACTTCTGATCATCCAGCATTCCTGTAAGAATTTGACCAATAACCTTGATCCCAACCTCTAACCTGCCCTCTAGTGCCCCCGCAACCTAACCCTAAAGTCCCCCCGCAGCCTAACTTGATGACATTGATGTCGACATTTCACTTGTCAACATTCTGACAATGTTGACATGTTGGCTGTAGACATTTTAACAATATCAACATTGTGGTGTCAACGTTATTGTCGACCTGTTGACTACATCCCTTTTGGCGGTTTGTCAGTATACGGAGGACTGTGTCTATTGTCTATTCTTGTGGCCAGATTGGATCTTGTGTCAGGATCGCTACATGTTTGGCCAGTTCTGGTTTAATCTATAAATAGGTTTACCATACTGTCCATTTAAACCGGGACACTCATAAAACCAGGTGAAGTGCAGGCTTAAAGTTAGTCAGCCACAGAACCTGTGTAGTTCATGAGTGTCCCGGTTTATAGGGACATTATGGTAAGCCTATCTATAAAGAACAATAACAACAATATGCGAGATGTAATAGCATCCCAGATTGCCGGAGGTGTGGGATGCCGTCCGATCTCTAGGCTTTTTTTTTTTTTTTCTTAAAGCAGCAGTCATTTACGAGGCATGGTTTTCCCTTGTAAATAACTGCCGCTTGAAAAAAAAAAAACCTGCACCTCCGCCAATCTTGGACGTTATGACATCTCACCTAATATTTATTTTCCTTCTAGGAATCGCTACACCCTATGCACTTCCACGGAACTGCTGGGAACCGTCCCTATGTTTTGCATTGTACACATTTTTGTAGTAATAGACATTTGGCCTATGCTGCGCTAAAGCTAGGTGCACACCTGGCAGATATGAGAAAACATACGTGATTGTTATTGTTTTCCTGAGAGATGAAATAATTTCCAGTGTACACACAACTCAATTACCTGTTCCTATTATGAAGCTCATTAAAGGTGATGTTTTTAAATGAATTAATCCGAGCACACTACAAAATGTGGATTATACAGTAATTGCTCATAGGGACTGACAAATGTTGCTTTTTATACTCATTGTATATAAAACATTCTGTACAAACTTGTGAACAAACTGTGTCTTTAGTAAACTACAGTAGATTTGATGAGATTTCTTCTTAACTTCTATGTAACAAATCTTGCAGCACATTCACACCAAAAACACAGTGTGATTTATTTTGTTAATTGCACCACACCCCAGTGTGACCACACAAGTGGGAACACTCCCTATGATTTGAATGTTTTTGTTCATCTGGTTTTTCATGCGTGAAAGCTCGTGTGTAAACAAAACCCTAGATTACGGTTGGCATCATTTCCAAAGAGCACTTTGCAGATAGATTTGCTCTCTAGGTATGACAGGAGTTGTAGTTCTTACATCTTTCTGCATTTTAAAGTTTGATATATACCAAATAAATCAAAAGAACAATGTAATATCTTTTATTGCTTGTTTTTTTTCTGAGTATACAAAAACTGATTGCAGGCTGTTTTTTTAACACACCATAAAAAAAGAAACACTAAAAAAAAAAAAAACATCCAACAAAAGCATTTTATACAGACGTGGAAATAAGAAATGCATGATCATGCAATAAATACATTCACTTAAAAAAAATTATATAAAATAATAAAAAAAATACTGTTTGGTTTCTCAGTTCACTGTATCAAAAGGTAATTAATAGTGACTATCCCTTTTTCTGGAACAAGTCTGACTTGTTGGGTTTATTGCTGTTGAGTATTAGATGTATAATGTATTTGTGGTGTATACTTATGTGAATGCATTTACACAAAGTGCTACATCCACTGCCACTTCCAGGCAACGCTTACTACCAAATATTGAGCAAGAAGAAGCCTTAAAGGCTTACCTAGCCAATGCAAATATAATCAGTAAAGTAGTATCACAAAGCCCAAAATGAACCATCATTTTTAGATAGTTTACATATCCTACACTAAGCCTGAAATAAAATTCTGATTGACACAGGCGTCCTGATCGCTCTGTTTTCTTAAAGGGTTAAATAGGCAGACATGTTTTCTTTATGCTAATTTGTTATTCTGATGCAGGTAACAGAAATAAATATATAATTATTTTATTTTTATTTATTTATTTCAGTTTATTCTGTTACCTTTGTGCAAACTGACCTAACATTGCTGTATATGTACCCCAAATTATTGGCTTCACATAATATAATAGTGATCACCTGATATTGCAACCAGACTATGTGGAACCTTGATAGAGTTTGCCCCTAACAACCAGATCTGTGCAATTTGATCTTTACACAGTTCAGCCAAACGGTAGATAAATGTGATCATTTGTCAATCAGGCCTGAAGACTAGATCACTTCCTTTCAGTTTAGATTTTGAGACTCCATTTCCAAGACAGACATCACAAGTCCAATTGCCCAGATACCATGAGTGACGTTTCCTCCAGCAAAGTGCTGTATATTTTTCCAAAAAGGTTAAATTGATTGTCATTGGTATTATCTACCAAGATTGCACAGAGCGGTTCTGCACAGTCACTGACCTTAGTCATCAGACTTAAGCAATCGATCAGACTCTCTTTTATAAATTTTTCATCAGTATTAAAAACATTGAAATGCATTTAGTGTCCCTTGTTGCACCATGTAACCATGTAAGGCACTTTTAGAACTTCTGGTTTGAACCACCGGCCGGTGAAGTCCAGCAAATCGTAGCACTAATACAGAGCGATACATTTGTTTTACAGCCACGTGAACTTCCCATTGGCAGCAAAGGGTGTAGCACAGAGGGGAAATCTTCACTCAGCACAATACACAAATCTCAATTCCTTTCCTACATGTATTAGGAGAAAGAGGATCTGTATTATAAGTCTGCTCTGCATGTCTGGACACAGGGCTGTGAGAGAGAACTCTCCCCCCCCCCCCCCCCAAAAAAAAAGTGCACAGTTCCCTGAAGCCATAAAACTGCTCTGCACCTGGCAATCTGTGACTGCAATTAGCTGTGAAATGTGAGCCTTGTGATTGCTTCAAGAGCTTTCACATAGGACCAATGCGGGCATCCTCAGAGCCCAAGAAATGGCCTACACCTGCAGATCCGCACCAGCTGGGCCCGCACAGCTATCCCAGGTCCTCAGGGATGAGTCTCACCACCACTAGAGGCAGAAGTGTTAAGTGCAAAGGTGAGAACCTCTAGTCAGGGTCTTTAAGAGGATAGCTTTCGTTTGTACTGACCTAAGTCTGGGTACAACTGCATGAAACAGTCCTAACAGCGCAACCTTCTGGTTTTCGCCCCATGTGTTAATTAGATCTCACTTTTTTCTTGTTCACAGTTCTATTAAACCTAATGAGTGCGGGAGGGGCCAGCAATCTCACTGGTTCTAGGAGATAAATCATTTAGCATTGCAGTCCCATGGGACTGAAAACAGCTGGCATGTTTGCTTGGTGACATATATGGCATTATTTACATGGGTTTCAAAATCACAAGTACAAATTCCTGAATTAACTCCGGGAATGGGTGGGAGGGGGATTATAAAGGCCAACCCATGGGTTTTATTTTGCTTTCTGTTTCCTGGGAAGATTTGGATGCATTCCAAGTGCAAATTCCTACCAACACTTAGTGGAAATATATAGATTTTATTTATTTTTTACTTAAATGGATTTCCAGTCATTATTTTTGGGGTATGGCTTATTGTGGCCAAAGCTTTCCGTATTCCCCAAATACTATCATTCCCCATTCCCTCCCCCCCAGGACTTATGTACAAGAGGGGAACTGAGGCTGTTATATTGGACACTGCCTGGAATGAAACCACATGGATTTCCTCTAGCTCCCACCTGAACTCCAGCACGGTTACAACTCCCAGTTGCAAGGTTTGGAGGGAGGGGGAATCAAGGGTAGGATCCAGCAGTGAAAATTTATGAGAACGCTTCGTTTTCTGTGATTTGATATAGGAGCCTGTTTAGAGACCTCCAGATGATGAACACAAAGCTCAGGCCATTCCTATGGATTTTCCCCTATACAAATTTTATGCAAGCAAACATTCAATGGGACAATGAGTGGTTAAATCCTATTTGGCAACTCCAATCACGCGTGCCCAGTGCTCACATAACAATGGTATCTTCAACTATACAAGTACTCTGTACAAAAACTACAATACTAGCAAAGGTTAATTCTCAATATTAATCCTAACAATATTCTAATACTATAACAAAAAATAAAAATAACTGTGGTCACAGATGTGATTATAGCGATGAGCTGGCTGATTAGGAAGTTCCCAATAAAATTTAAAAACTTGCCTAAACTTACTGTCTAATTATATTTCCAGCAGACAAAACAAACTTTTAACAACCCTATTAGCTCATAACCCCATGGTTACCCTTTTAAGCGTTACTCATCCACATACATGATCATCCTTTGTTGGACTTTCTTTGGACACAGTTCAGTTCAGAATTAGTTGACTATCAATTATGCAGGATACCTGATTAGTCTTGGACTTTAGTGTATCCGATTTTATATTGTATATAATAAAATGGATGTAGCATATAATACTACAACTGTGGATACTATTTTGGGGTGTGGTATGCAAGGTCGACCACTATTGGTCGACAGTAAGTAGGTTGACATGATTTCTAGGTCGACAGGGACTCTTGGTCGACATGACAGAAGTCCAAAAAATGGGGTGACATTTTTAAAAACTCATGTCGACCTTTTGTTATGTCGACCTAGAACGTGTTGATCTAGTGTCCCTGTCGACCTAGAAACCATGTCAACCTACTTACTGTCGACCAATAGTGGTGGACCTAGAGAGTGTCGACCTAAGTGTGGTCGACCTAGAGAGCGGATACCACTATTTTGGCATGGTGTAGGTTAAATCTCACACTCCAGCATCTGCGTCTGTCTTCCTGTACACCCTGAGCCACCTCCGTCCCTCCCCTACTCTATGGGATGGGGAGTACCCAGTGCTGCCTCCCTGCTCCCATCTCTCCCTCTCTGGATCCAGCTGAACATCCTCACTTTGGTAGAATCTGCTCTTTTTCAAATATTTCTTTCCATTGTTTGTCACACAATGCAGGACGTCCTGCTCATGCCAAGTCCTGGCTCAGTGCTTTTCCTCTCTCGCCTCCTGCATGACACATGAGATGTGACATTGAGCAGCCGCTACTCCCAGCCTCAGATAGTCTCCAGATAAGAGCCCCTGGCCGCGCTGGTCCTACACTGCAGTGCAGCCCCTAACCTCTCCCGCTCTGCGCTGAATCCTCAAAACGCGCAAAAACGCACCGTGCGCGACACATTCCACAACCGCAACTACAGCAGCAACCTGACGCTCTCCAGCTGCTGTGTTACAGCAAGGCGTGGCATGCTGGAACTTGTAGTTCAATAGCAGTAGAGTTCTTGCAAGTGACCTAAACCTGCTCTAGGATATAATTGTGGACTAATTAAAAAAAATAAGCCTTTAGCAAACAACCATTTTAAGTTTAATCATGGTAGCAAATATTTTGCGATAATATTTTATTTACTTCACTATTAGATTAAGTTCTTGCTTTTAGAGCTAATTTCAGTAAATCTGGTGTCAAGGCTGTTGACATAAAAAATTAAAATCCCCAAATACCTGGTTTGTTAACACACACAAGACCCCTGAGATTTACATGAATGGTTTGCAAAATGACCATTGTCCTGCAAAGTGTGAAATTGGAGAACTGCCTACAAGTAATGCGCTGGATTTAAGCAGAATTAGATTTTCTGCGTTATCTTTTCAGTCGTCATTGTTTTAAAGAAACTATATATTATTATCTGGTCAAAATTCTTTTTTTTATTGTTGGTTCCAATACACCAAATTCACATTACAAACCGCAAAGAAAAAAACGTTTTGATTTCCTAAACCCTGTTTAGAAATGATGGTCCTATATTACAATGCTGGTTACATTAATTACTGCATAGTTTGAATAGTCTCAATTTGTATTTATAATATGGATGAGAACCTGATTTATCAGCCAGAGAGCACTTGCAATGTGCATGATATCAGTAAGGCAATTACAGCTCTCCAGGCAGGTGCATCTTAACTACTGTGCCCAAATGCGTGGACATGCTGCTGTTCCCAATTTATCACTGTGCGATACGATATAGCGATATCTTACATTCGTACTAGAAAAGGGTGTATGTTTATGTGCTGAAACTCCTCAAACCAGTCCTCATAGAACCACTCCTACTATATGTAAAATCGTATTTAATAGTAATAATACTGAGATAATACGTAATAATACTGAGATCAAAGCTACAACTAATTTGAGACTACTAACATTGCTCATAAATTTCACTGAAATGATAAAAACCATCGTTAAGGGAGATTCATTGTTTTTCATTTTGTAAATTAAATAATTAGCAATTATATCTCTCAGTATAGAGTCAATTGTTGCACCTTTGCACCACCTGTGATGGTGTAAGCTTTCAATGAGGTATCTAGGAGAGGTAACTAGAAGCACAATTCTGCACTATGGCACATTTAAGGCTAGGGACTTTGCACATAAATATCCCCTATTGTCTTTCTTGTACTAGACAGATTCAAGATAGAGGCTGATGACTTGTTTCAATTTCTGATGTGTAAGAGGAGTAATTAACTTATTTGAGAGACAGTGCAAGTGTCAGCTCTTTTTTTTGGGGGGGGGCGGGGGGGGGGTTCTTTAATTAACTTTTTATTGTGTGAAATATGTGCCCAAATTGAAATGGCCCTAAGGGGTATTCATCAAAGTCTGGCAAGAGATAATATTGTGAGAAATAAAGTACCAACCAATCAGCTCCTGACACTCTTTTTAAACACATCCTGTAACATGTAAATTAGGAGCTGATTGGTTAGTACTTTATCTCTCACAGTTGTATCTCTCTCCAACCTTTGATAAGTAGCCCCCTTAATTTTAATTAAATATATTAGTAAAACACATGAGTATATTAAAATTAAGTTTGTATTCTACTTATTTATTGTTATCAAGAATGATATGGTTTAAAAAAAAAATATTAGTGGAAGTATCCACTTATTTCATATATATATATATATATATATATATATATATATAACCCAACATGATCACTGCCCCCATAGTACAAAGTGTTCTGCTCCAAAACGTCCTACTTAATGTGTCATTGCATATATCTGTACTTCAGTCATTAATGATGTATAGGGGGGTGTAAAGCATCAATAAAGTAATTGGTAGTTATAATAGTATATTAAATGAGAAAATCAGCAGATTATTTTGTACTGGGTGGAAGAGGTCAAGTAATAGAGTCCATTTATATACGGAGATGACAGTATGGATTTATACTAGTGACTAGCATCAGTTTTACACTTTTTCACTTTTTGATAAATACAGGTTGAGTATCCCATATCCAAATATTCCGAAATACGGAATATTCCGAAATACGGACTTTTTTGAGTGAGAGTGAGATAGTGAAACCTTTGTTTTCTGATGGCTCAATGTACACAAACTTTGTTTAATACACAAAGTTATTAAAAATATTGTATTAAATGACCTTCAGGCTGTGTGTATAAGGTGTATATGACACATAAATGAATTGTGTGAATGTAGACACACTTTGTTTAATGCACAAAGTTATAAAAAAATATTGGCTAAAATGACCTTCAGGCTGTGTGTATAAGGTGTATATGAAACGTAAATGCATTCTGTGCTTAGATTTAGGCCCCATCACCATGATATCTCATTATGGTATGCAATTATTCCAAAATACGGAAAAATCCCATATCCAAAATACCTCCGGTCCCAAGCATTTTGGATAAGGGATACTCAACCTGTATTGCCATCAAGATGCCTCTTGATGTAATTTGCAGCAAGCAGATAGCAGAATTTGATAGACAATGAGAATGATGATTATTTATTGCAGTGGTTCTCAAACTCTGTCCTCATTACCCCACACTGTGCATGTTTTGCAGGTCACCCAGCAAGTGCACAGGTGTATTAATTACTCACTGACACATTTTAAAAGGTCCACAGGTGGAGCTAATTATTTCACTTGCGATTCTGTGAGGAGACCTGCAAAACATGCACTGTGTGTGCCCCCGAGGACCGAGTTTGAGAACCTGTGATCTATTGTAATGAGTGTAATATATGACTACATATTGTGATAAGAATTGCTGCTAACATGCAATTACTTAATGACCCCATTTAGTAACTGGACATGTTGGACTTGACAAAAATATGACAGCATCCAGTGAGCAACATCTAAATGAGGAGCTAAATTACGTCATGCGCAGATAACCTGTGCCATGCCAGCTACTGTGAAACTACACATCCCAGCATGCCCTGCCACAGAGCGACGAAGTAGCACAAATGTTTCAGGGAATACTGGGATGTATAGTTCCTCAGAAGCTGGAGTGCCACAGGTTGCCTACTCCTAAACTAAGAAATCACATTTGATTGTCACAGGAAGGCCAGGCTATAGTTCTTATGCCTGTTCATGTTTTTTTTCCTTTCACTTTAAATAAGGCTATTAGCTCAAATGGTGCAAAAAGTGAGCATGATTCTCTAGTGAGTTACATAGCAGTCCAGGTATATGGCTATGGACTGACACCCGTACAAAGACCTGCCAAAGAGGAATAATTATCTGCTCCAGCTTATCCCAATTTTTGCAACTGCAATAACTTCCTAGTAGTAATCAGCATTAAATGTACTTATTAATATTATATTTATAAATTCAGTACACGGTTAATAGAAACAGGGAAATCATGCGCCAGATATTATCATACTGATGGGTCTATTAAAGAACCGATTTATAGAGGACAGCTAACCTATGTTTTAGGCAAATATTATGATCAAACATTATGAATATGAACTATTTGGTGATAATAGCAACAGGACAATACAATACAGGGCAAATGCTTAGTACATGGGATATATTGTACAGGTTTGTGGATGTAACATTACATGTGAAAAGTACAGTCTAGAACAGTGTTTCCCAAAATTCCTCCCTCACACCCCAACCAACTCATGTTTCCAGTATTACTTTCATCATGCAGGGGTGGCATAGCGGGAGATATATCAAACTTTCTAAATGGGACAGATGGAGATGTTAAACTTACAAACCAATCAGTTTCCAGATATCACATCAAAGAATACACCCGATATATGAGAACTAGAAGCTGATTGTGCAACTTCTTCACTTGTCATCTTTAGAAGATTTGATACATATTCCCATAATGGATGTAGTTAGTCGACTTGGCTGGGTCAGTAATTATCCTACCAGTTTCCACAGACAGAAATCCAGAAAACATGAGCTGTGGGGGAGCATGTGTACTGATTTTGAGAAACACTGGTGCAGAAGATACTCTCTACTGGACACACTGATGCCTCCGGTAGCTGTAACCACAAATAAGTAGGTGGCACTCCTTTATTTACCTCTCCTAGAAAAGCCATAGACCTATCAAGGATTCCACGAGGACTGGTTTAAGAGATATAGGACACAATGTTTCATTCAAATGTTTATTTCATCAAGAACAGCAACAATCCAATATGTTCTGGTGTTTTTATATGGTCTCTGCTCATTACCAGTATACAGTTTAGCTTGTGTGATTGGTGAAGGGGGTGCGACATGGTCCCCTTTCATCAATATATTTGCCATGAGGAAGAGAAACTGCATAGAACACAAGGAAAACGTTTCCTGATTTGTGTCATTAAACCTCACATGACCTGTGAAAACAACTCCTTTTCTAGTCCTGATGTTTCACCAGGAGCTGACAATCAGTAACTCCGGGACAACAATCCCATCATTGTGCTTGTAGATAGTACTCTAAGTTCTTTACCCCTGACTGAAGAGTGGGCAGGCTATGCAGGTACTCATATTGTCACAGTTGGTACATCCCTTTATGCTGGATGATTGCCTATCTATAGTCAGCATATTTTACATTAACACATAAACAGCTCTTGGCCCCCTCTCATAAGTGGTTTTTGTGTTGGCTCCTTAGGCAGACTTTGGTCTCAGCATAGAGCACGCTATAATGAAGGTAGGAGTTGGTTTGGTTCTGCTCATTGACAGTGATCCAATGTAATATCTTTGGTGTGGCATTGGGTTATGGAGGCAATAGGGGATTGCACTTGCCAGCTCCTGTTTAAGTGTAATAAAGCATAGATGCTCAGCTTCTTATTCCTGAAACCTGAGCTTATTGCGGTAAAGAACTGCAACAGCATTTAACCTCTACTGATCCAGAGGCCTGCTGCTCATAGCACAAGAAACAGTTAACAACATGCCCTAATGGGCATTAAGTGGTATAATGGCTAAGGCACAATAGTGTCCACACACCATGGTGGGTACAGGGGACCTCATTTGTTCAATATAATACAAAAATATTCATATAATACACTGTGCAGACAGCACAAATCAGTATTCCCACATCACACCAGCTCTTTCATCATACCTCCAGACATTTGGTGCTTTTGCCCCTGCAAAGTTGGGGGTGAGGAATATTTGGACAATAATGACTGGAAAGGGACGCTTCTGGGAACATACACCCATAGCTGATGTCTACAATATGTACTGAGTATGAGCAGACCCGAGGCAAACACAGCACCCCCTTCCCACCTGCAGGTAACACCCTCTGCACTGTGCTGCACATTTAGGTACTAGGCACTTTAGATTTATTTTTTGCATTTTTGGTACTGCCCACATCAGGATCAAAGTGCTACAATGTGGAACATCAGGAGTGTCTCTTTGGCACACATTAGCTACCAGTTGCGTGACTTCCAGGGACAGTAAATTGGGGATGATTAGCTCATAACTGGGAATGCTTTGTTGTGGCTCAGTGAAGGCGTTAAGCTTGATGAGCAAACTGGCTACTGAGTCATGATTATTCTTAAGAAATGTTGTAAGATGTGTTCGGTATATACTTGGCACTGCATAACCATCAGTATGTACTTGGCACTACATAACCATCAGTATATACTTGGCACTGCATAACCATCAGTATATACTTGCCACTGCATAACCATCAGTATATACTTGCCACTGCATAACAATTTTTTTTTTTTTTTAACTAGGAAACCATTTCCCAGTTGCTGGCAATGCCTTTTTGTGCTACCGCATTGCATAGGGTTAATAAGAAATGTTCAGACTCATAAAGTCCAGGAACAGAATAAGTGCATCATGTTCACATTATCTCCCCAATTCATTGTCTCTAGTTTAGGTTTAAGTCAAGGTCACCTTTTACGCATGTTGCGTGAGGAGTGACATTCTATGTCAGGAGTCTGCTCTGTGTTAAATGGAGCACCTGGCACCCAACCTTCACATAATTACAGGGCATGCAACATTGCATAGTTATGTTTGGGAAATACTGATTTCTGCATCTGATTGTCCTTGCAATACAAGAAAACCCCATCAAAACAATAATATACATAAATGCCCACCATTCATGAAACAATAAGCAGCAACTCTCCCCACTACCTTTGGGCAGAAGAAAGGCTGAGTACATGGTGGAGGGATATAGATATATATATGGACTCACTTCTGCTGTGGGATAGTGCACCAGGGCCTTTGCACAAGTCCCTCTGAAAGTGCTTTGCCAAAGTGTGCTTGTCCTCCTGGTCTCCCAGGGATTCACTTGCTCAGTTTGTCTTTGGCTCTCGGCTGGTGGAGGCCCAGAATCTACAGAGAAGTGAGGAATTTGCAGAGTGGGCTCTATGGTCATATAATGTCTGTATAGTCCCTTGTGGTTCTCACATTTTTGGTTCTGAATTAAAGGATGCTGCTAAGGTGAAGAGAACCTCTCAATGAGTCTATCGCTTCCTAGATGCTGACTCTGGGTCAGTACCTCAACTGCTTTGTCTTGGGTTAGTCCCAAATGCTCTGCAGTGAATTTGGCCAAAGGGTAAAGGCTCTCTATAGTTTTGGGGTCATTGAGGAAGTGTGAGGTCTGGGAAAGGATTTCAGCAGCCTTCTCTTGCTTCAAGCCCAGGTGATCTGCAGTGAATTTGGCCATGGCATAGACACTGTCAGAAAAGTCCAGCTTGGGCTTCCCATCTGGTCCAGTGCTGTGCATCTTCATGTGGCTGATGAGATTTCTCTGCTGAGCAAACTTACCCCCGCACACCTGGCATTCATAGGGCTTCTCCCCAGAATGGATTCTCATGTGCTCTGTTAGACGGTACTGACGGGTGAAGCGCATGCCACAGGCATCACAAGCAAATGGTTTGAGTCCTAGATGACTTCTCATGTGACGTGTCATTGTGCCCCTCTGTGTGAACTTCTTCCCACAAATGCTACATGGGTAAGGGCGAGTGAGCCAATGAGTCTTCTCATGCTGGCGTAGGGTGGCTGGGTCTTTGTAAGATTTATCACAGGAAGAACACCGATAGGGCCGGATGATGTCTCCTAAACTTTGGCTAGACTTGTCTAGGAATGGGACTGGTGGGTCCATGCTATCCTTGTGGTACAACTCCTCCTCATTGTGTGCCTCCACATGGGCATTGAGTTGCTCACTGCTGGGGAAACCTTTCCCACAAGGAATGCAGACATACAGATTGTCCCCATAGCTCTCAGGCTCATATGGATGGTTGCAGTGGTATCTTTCTAGGTTAGCAGAGGGAGATGGGTCACCGCTGCTCCCAGTGTCTTCGCTGGTACTTTTATCATCATCTGGCTCATTACTTTCGAAGCTGGGATATCTGGGCTGCTGAGATAAAGGGGAACTCTCACCCTTCTCCTCTCTGTCCAAGTCCTTTTCTCTGTCACTTTCATCCACATAGTTTCCCATTGGCTCAGGCTTCATCCATTCAAACATCAGATCCCTATGGGGCATACTGGAAATACTGTTTCTGAATGGCTCTGGGTGTGGAAGTGGTGATGCGCCACTGCTGTCCAGCTTCTGGTAGGCATGGCTTTGGTCTTTATAAGAGCTAGAGTTGGTAAGGACACTGGCACTTACTGGAGGGCTGTCCTTTCTTCCAGGAATAGAGGGCTCCCTGCTATCTCCTGCGCTGAGTCCATCCGAGTGGTGCTGAGCAGAAGGGCGGCTTGGGCTTTTCTTAGAAAGATCCAGTCCACACAGAGGAGAGCAATGCCTTTCTGGCGGGCAAAGTCCATGCTGGTGCAACTGATTCCCCTGAGATACTGAAGCATAGAGCTCTCCACAGTGCGTATTTATGGCATTCACAGGCTCCCCTGCTGGTATGTCTACTGGTCTTGTATTTGAAGAGAAGCATGACTGAATGACAGGAGTTGTTGCTCTTAAACCCCTTCCAAGGCTCCCATAACCTGGGTAGCCAGCTGTCCTTACATGACAGTACTTCCCATTTCTCTTCAGCTTCTTCTTGCATAGAGACACTAGATCAGAGATCTGGAGGTAGCTGGCAGCTGCCAGCACAGCCCCAAAGAGCTGTTCACTGGTTGGTTCTGCATCCCCAAGTCTCCCTGTATAAATGAAGTCCAGGACAATCCTGAAAATGCTGGGACTGACCATCTCGTGGTCTAGGTTGATTAAGTTATCATGGACAACCAAGGACTTCAAGTAGACGCTACTAGCAGCTAAAATGTTCTTGTGTGCCCTGAACAGGGCATTCTGTACCACAATGATCACATCACACAGGAAGCCTTTAGTCCGCTGGCTGTTCAGCTGCAGGAGAAGTTGTCTCGAATGACTTGGTACCTCCATAGTATCCAGCATTGTGTTCAATTGTCCACCTTCAGAAACACAGACATATCATGAGTCATACAGTTATAGGTATGGGACAGGATTGCACATGGCACAATTGCATTTCAGGAGATAGAGAAATTACTTGTTTATTAATTACCAGTTATTTATATAGTCCACACATATTCTGCAACACTTTAAATTATTTGTTCATTAATTACTAGTTATTTATAGAATGCACATATTCTACAGTACTTTAAATTATTATAAAATACAAAAATATTATTTATCATTATTATTTATTATTATTTTATTATTATGGAAAACTATTTTTTTGTAATTTTTGCCACATTTATCAAAACCATCAAGAACCATGGGTACTTACAGTATGGACAAGTTATAGGAAACGTTTGCCTTTAATAAACGCAAACACTGCTGCTAGCTATATACAGGCTAAGACAACTATGAGATCTGCTATGAAGCTACAAGTCCTATCATGCCCTGCCAATCGCTGCCTGCTGAGTATTGTAGTTCCACTGTAAATAATGAGCAGGAATCTGAGGTGCTTAATCCCAAATTGTTAAAGTTACATGATTAGATAAAGATAATCATTAAACAGCAGCACCGCAGCCAGTGTCTGGAAACCAGCTCGGGTCTTGTCTGGGTGTATAATCACATCATGTCTATTGGCATATTGTTAGCAGAATCTAATTCTCCTGAATGCTGTCTCCCAGCTGCAGCCCTTGTTATCTAGATTTCAGTCTTAACAAGTCGCCTTCACAGCAGAAGAGAGATATTGGGATAACCCCGAAGGATGGGAGTCACCGTGTAGTTAGGTTCATGCACTTCCCCTGCTCCTGACACAAGTCCCATCTACAGACACCGGCAGCTACAGTAACAGGCACCTCTATACCTGGGTCTCAGCAGGGTATTATTCTAATACAAGACAACATCCATAGAAATCTAATAGTACAATACTGAGCTCTGCAAACCACCACCAAGCCACATCAGATCATGTCATAGCAGAGAAGTCAACTAGAGCCTATTCCACACTGCCAAAGTATCTCCAATAATTAATTCTTAGGCGACTGAGATAATAAATAGATTCTTCTTATTTTGTTTCTTTATATTGAGAGCAGCTGCTGTGGAGAGGCGTTAGATAGAGGTACAGCGCTGAGTACCTGGCTGGCAGGAGGCACCGTGCAGTATGACAGAGATCCTGCTGCTGTCAGTGTGAGGCCGTAGCAGCGGCAGCTCCCAGCCTTTCCTCCTCATCGCGTCTGTCTGTGCCACCTGAGCCTCTATACATCCAGCTTTTATTCCCTGCTAATATGGGGATGGGGGTGGCTACAAGCCCTCGTAGGCATTAAGAACATGACATCACCCTTTCTGCTCCCAGCTGCAAAACCCCATATCAGGAACCATCATTCACACAGCCATCACACCCCCTTCCTATAGTCTGACAGGTGTCCCCTATACAGAGCTGCAGGTTCCTCACTGCACCAGGCACCTCCTCCAACCATAGATCTATAGATTGTATCTGCACATATTACATAGATCTATAGACTGTATATGCACATTACATTATATATGTCACTGTCCTTCCGTTTACAGTTCTGGTTTGGGTGAAACTGCCTGAGATATAGATTATACATATTTTCTATTTATTATATTATCTACTTATATATATTATTTTACACACTCAGTTTTATTAGGGTTTGTTTAGTTATGTGATTGCAAACATTGCACTTGTATCATAAAATATGAGCCTGGCCCCAGTATTACAAGCGATTTGATATCCTCATGTCATGTCACTTGCACAGCCTGTAAAATCTGGTAGTCAGAGATAATGAGGTGTTAAGAAGTTTAAGAGGTTTTTAAAGAGCTGGATAGTTACTCTGGGGACTTTAGGATTAATCATTTCTGTCCCTGTCCAAAATGACCAGTCATCTGAATAGTTTCCCCCAAGACCCACAGACTGTGAGCCCCTGGGCTGGTCCCAGATTGATGAGCAATTTGTAAAATTAGCCTCATGTAATCCCCCAGATTCTCCTGCCTGTAATGAGCTGGGTGTACAGAGGGACAATTTACAGCTCAGAACACGATCAGTAACAGAAAGAAAAATAAAAGGATTCCTTCTGGATTATTGATCTGATAAGGAGGTGCAGGAGAGGGACAGTGAGAGGGCAAAGGAAACAGGTAGAGATCAGACTGAGTATGGGATTAGTAACAGCAGCTGTGCCTCTTTCAGCACGCTAACAAAATATAGCGATGAAAGTTCATATTTTCAATTGATTTTTTTTTATATATATATTTCATTATTAATTAGTAAAGGATAAATCTGCCACAAATGTACACAACATAACTCAACGGAAATCGTGAATCATTAGCAGATTATTTGCAAATGTTTAAACTAATTAACCTAATCATATAGGTGATTTACTAATTAATTACCATGTACTAAAGTGGAAAAAATAGCAGGTTGATTTTTATTTAATTTTTTATTTTCGTTTTAGACTAGGCGATCAGATGTCTGTGGAACTAATTTTGAATGAAACGTCGTTTGTATTAAAATAAACTATTTTTTTTTTTTTTTTGTTTAGCGAAAACCCCATATGTTGTATTGCGCAGGAGTATTGATTATAATTTTATCAGCTCTGCTTTTAATAAATAAATATATATTTGTGTGTGTGTGTGTATATATATATATATATATATAATTATAAAATTCGTTCACAAGTTAGACTGTACTACCTATAATAATAATAATAATAATAATAATAATAATAATATGTATCTTTGCAAGCGCTGAAACATGTTTAAATATTTGAAATTATTGTAGTAATATTAACTATACGCCAGCACAAACATTGTAATCAGTACAATGTTAAAAGTTTATTTTTCATTTAAATCTGTAATTTATTTATGTATTTTAAACATAATTTTGTAGTAGTTACTGATACAATAATTTTCTTCTCGGATTCTAGCACAAAATAATATTGTAGCCTTAAGTGTAGATATATTTAAAACAAAAAAACCCTTTTAAATATATTTCTTTTGTACTTACACAGATATTTGTTTTGTATTTAGACAGATTTTTTTTTTTTTCAACCTTTGATACGCAAATATTGCTGCATGCGATGTACATACAATGACAGATATAATGAACCTAAAGATACATTTGGGAACAGATTATTGTGCAGCTTTGGGCTGGTGATTATTATTTCAGCAAGTATATAGCAAATTAAAAAAAAAGTTTTAAATTGGAGGATTTGGAGAGCAAATGTTAATAACCCTTCAAATTAGATTTCTGCATCTAGATCAGGGATGGAGGGCCGGTTACTGCCCACTGCTGACTTAGATCTGCGGCTGTCACAGCAGACATGAAATTACTTTTATGATATGTTGTGCTGTGACTTTGCTGAGTTGCAGGACATTGTACAATAAGTTCTGTAATAATGCAATAAGCCCTTTCCACCTTCATCCTATTCTTCTCCCCATCACAGAATAGGTGACCAGCGACAACCTCTAATTAGTCACATTTATCACTTACTTAATTTCTTGGTCAATATTGATCATTTACAAAGATTGTCCCCATATAAATAAACCCAATCCACATCCACCCTGGGCTAGGGAAGTGCACATCTGATGTGTAATGTATGAGAGACGGCAGCTTGAAGGACAGGATGTGGCAGTCAGATGGGGCACATGTCATTTTTAGGAAAGGTGAGACCTTTTGCGTAAAGTCATCAGATGGCCATCAGCATTAACCCCTTCCATGCACCGCCATAAAGATCCCTACAGCAAGGAAGGATTAAGGACTGTAATGTAGCCCGGGCTGGTGTTATTGGAAGCAGCTGCTGGGCTGGGACTGCCCAAGTTGTACAGAAGCATTATAGAGACAGACATCTCAGCAGCACACAGCACAGGGTATAGGAGCAGATCAGAACAAGAGGTGAGCTGGACCATTCCCACACTCCAGGTGAATTACATTTATATCTGCGGTGCATCTACCGGCAGCTGTCACTGACATCCCCTAATCACACCTTCCCCTCTCACCATCAGCAATGTAACAAGCCGCCAGACATTGCAACCGCAAGCCAGAGCACCTATCTGTATTGTTTATATATATATATATATATATATATATATACATACATATATATATATATATATATACATACATATATATATCTATATATGTATGTATATATATATATATATATATATATATATATATATATATATATATGGAATTACATACATGGATAATGTGTTTCAAATTCACTATGTGAATACTTGGATTGAAGCTCATTAGCGGAGAGCGAGCCATTGTCCCATGTTGGTGATAGTGAAATGAATGCTGTCACATCACTGATTGCCATCACTATTCCTCTGCTTGCTGATGCTCCTCTTCCCCATCATTATCCTGAGTAACTTTCTCCAGTTCCTGGAACTTTCTGATGCTCTCTACTAGATGATGCTGCCTAAGTGGTCACCATGCCCCCCCCACCCTATGACAGCAGCCCCCCATTACCTGGTAGCCCAGTGGTGTCCGCACAGCTGATGTCTGAGTGAGTGACCATCCCCAGGATCTCGCAGGGCGTTGTGAGGATCCCTCTCCAGCTGCCAGCCTCCCATCCACCATGCCAGCCTTACTGGGATCCTCTGCCAACCCGCCTCTCCCCCCTGTCAGAATTGGTAAGAGGGCCCGGGCTCTTCCTATGGGCCTCTGCTATGTTGGTTGGTGCTCAGGCAGTAATGTAGGGGAGATAAAGGACTCTCTATGTGAGCGGAGGCTGTTAGCGCCCCATGTGATGTGTAGCTATATTAAACTACAAGGTAAAATCCAGGGCAGGAACTTCGAGTGACCCCAACTTGAACTTCACACACATCGAAACTTCTTCTTAAAGAGACAGTCGCCCTCACTTCCCCCGGCAGCCCTGTCTGTCCCTCCGCGCGAGTGTCAGTCCTCCGTGTCTATTCAGGACTCCCAGATTACAGCCCCCAGGGCCCCACTCATACACGTAGCTGGCCACGACACAGGGGGATTCCTGCCTGAGGCTTTCTACAGTGGCACCGAGTATCTCCAAATAGTAACCTATATCTGCATAGACCCCCTCACTGATCATTCTCTCCTAGACGGCATATAAAGAGTAACAGCCTGACACCCCCTCTAATGACTATGACTATACAACAGTCAATGCTATACTAAACTGAACGGGAAACATGGAGAACACAACACAGTAATTGAAATAAATCTACGTCTACGGAATACATGTGCATACATCTCTATAGTGTGACAGGCACCAGTGCTGTCCCTGTGCATATGGCATTACGGTGATAGTGATCAGTGCTGTACGGTGGCAAAGAACAGTGCTGTGTCTGTACATACATCTCTTTCATTATGGTGGTAGAGATCAGTGCTGTCCCTAAGCATACAACTCTATGACTGTGTGGCAGGCATTAGTGCTGTCACTCTGCATGTATCTGTATGATTACTGTGGCAGGAATCGGTGCTGTCGCTGTGCATACATCTCTATGACTATGATAACAGGAATCAGTGCTGCTATTCCTGTGCATATAGCGGAGGCATGTTACTGTGACTGGCAAACCACTCCAGATCTAATTAAGGTAATTGAGCGCTGTGATCCCATGTGCCACTCAGTGATGAGGCTAATGGAAGGGGTGCCACCTCCTGGTCCTGTCTGATGATACTGGCTGCCTAAGGTACATTGCCATGCAGTAACACAACTGTGATTACTTAGACAGGTATAATGATGAGACATACCTTTGGGATCTTCTCTGAAACCCATTCCCCGATGGAGGTGTCCCCGGGATGGCGTTCTCCTGGTCAGTCTTCTCCTGCCTCTATTCTGCTGGTACTGGGTTGTAGGCTTCTGCTGTCAGACACACCGCTCTCCGCTGCGCTGCTGTCCTCCTTCCTCTGCTCTCACACTGCCCCCTTGTGTCCAACACCCCGATCTGCTCTGTCTTATTATCACACACATAGGACAGACAGCACTGCCCTGGCTAATGGGTGACAAAACTGGTACAGTTCCCCCAGCCCCTCCCTCCTTCTCACCCACCAAAACTTCAGACAAGAGGGCAACAATCTAAATACAACAGTATAATGACATTGATCAATACATCACCTGCAGACATAGGAGACCTGAAACATGGGGGTTTATTTACTAATATTCGTGTTTTTGCCGTTTTTAAGGGTGTTTGAACTCGAATGGTATCGGGTGCATTTTACTGCAACTTTTTGAATCCTGATACGGTTATTCACTAAGCTGCCGAGTTTTGCACAATCGTTTTTTCCGATGTCGATGTGATTCGTAATATCAGGCAGTGTTTTACGGGAGTGATGAGTAAAACACTGCCTGACAAAACACAAGGAATCCCGGCCGGATCTGTGAGATCTGTGCAGGGCTGCATTGTGTACCTTAAAAAGTTGTTTAAAGTCTTAAAAAAATCTGAAAAAAATTGCGTGGGGTCCCCCCTCCTAAGCACAACCAGCCTCGGCTCTTTGAGCCAGTCCTGGTAGAAAAAATATGGGGGGAAAAAATGACGGGTTTCCCCATATTTCTTCAACCAGCACCGGGCTCTGCGCCTGGTCCTGGTTCCAAAAATACGGGGGACAAAAAGCGTAGGGGTCCCCCGTATTTTTTAAACCAGCACCGGGCTCCACTAGCCAGGTACATAATGCCACAGCCGGGGGACACTTTTATACTGGTCCCTGCGGCCCTGGAATTACATACCCAACTAGTCACCCCTGGCCGGGGTACCCTGGAGGAGTGGGGACCCCTTCAATCAAGGGGTCCCCCCCCCTCCAGCCACCCAAGGGCCAGGGATAAAGCCAGAGGCTGTCCCCCCCATCCGCCGCCCTTGGATGGTGGGAACTTTGCGGTCAGCGGTGAGGTTACTTTCGATCAACCTCTGATGGTGGGAACTTTGCGGTCAGAGGTTGACCGAAAGTAACCTCACCGCTGACCGCAAAGTTCCCACCATTGGCTACAATGGAGCGCATAGGCGCTACATTGTATCTGTGCCGTGTGCTGCCTGACAGACACTACAGGAGCACACAGCCAATCAGGAGAGTGCCACGACGTGGCGCTCCCTGATTGGCTGAAGGGACCCTCTTTGACAGGAGTCAGGGGGGGTCCTAGCAGTCGGGGAAAGGGGTCCCATGTGTAAACATGGGACCCCTTTCAGTGCGTGGTCGGGTTTCCGTTTTTTTTTTTTGCCAAGTACGTAGATTATTCAAAGGTCGGATTCTACCCTGGATTATGTGAGTATAATTTTTAACACAGGTACCCCTAGGATTCTACATGGAGAAGAGGACCGAGCCTCGTGGGAACATAGTTAAGTATGTATGTATGGAGGTGTGCATGTATGTAATAAACTTATACTGTCACGGTGTGTGTGTGTCCTGTTTTTTTGGGGGTATTTTTTTAGTAGTAGTACTACAGGTACCAGCGGGCCCGGTTTTCCACCGCATGCTGGTACTTGTGGTTCTCCAAGTACCAGCTTGCAGGGGAGGCTTGCTGGGACTTGTAGTACTGCTACTAAAAACAATATTCAACATTTTTCACAAGGCTATCAGTCCCCCATCCGCCGCCCTTGGATGGGGGGGACAGCCTCGGCTTCACCCCTGGCCCTTGGGTGGCTGGAGGGGGGGGACCCCTTGATTGAAGGGGTCCCCACTCCTCCAGGGTACCCCGGCCAGGGGTGACTATTTGGGTATGTAATGCCAGGGCCGCAGGGACCAGTATAAAAGTGTCCCCCGGCTGTGGCATTATGTACCTGGCTAGTGGAGCCCGGTGCTGGTTTCAAAAATACGGGGGACCCCTACGCTTTTTGTCCCCCGTATTTTTGGAACCAGGCGCAGAGCCCGGTGCTGGTTGATTAAATATGGGGGAACCCCTGTCATTTTCCCCTCCATATTTTTTCTACCAGGACCGGCTCAAAGAGCCTGAGGCTGGTTATGCTTAGGAGGGGGGACCCCACGCAATTTTTTTTCAGATTTTACAGTAAACAGACCCTTTCCCATAGATAACCATGCACATATCTCACTGATCCGTGCATGGTTATCCAAACTCGACTGGAAAAAGCAGGTCTATTTTTTTGCTGCTTTTTTTAACAAATCGAAAAAAAACAGACCCGCACTTGAGCACTCAGAAACTAACACCCAAATACGAATGAATAGTAAATGCCCGTATTCTATGAAATAACAGTCGCGTTTGACCGATGGTCTATTCATTCGTATTTCGGAACGTTGTCATTCAAACCATTACGAATAGACCAGACACTGCCGAGATTGGTGCTTAGTGAATTCCCGGATTGGGACTTAGAAAAAAAAACACAAATCGGCCAAACTCGGATTTTTAGTAAATACTGGCCATGGTGTAGTACACCCTCCAGCGGTACAGACACAGCCAGCTCAAAATATTGAGGGTGATTAAGATAGCATAGCTGCTGTATATATATATATATATATATATTTATGTATGTCTGTATGTATGTTATCTCTCTCTCTCTCTCTCTATCCGTATATTACACTCACCCAATGCTATAGCACAGATTGCTAATTAGGGTAGATCGCCAGTGCATACACACTGAACAATATCGATGAACGATATCTTTCAGTGACTTCATCCCCCGCACTCCCCGAACATGCAGCTCAATGATATAGTTAAAGTTGAGCTGCATGTTTGGTAGATAATGCCTAAATGAGAATGACCTGCAGGTGCGTGCATTCTTCATCGTTCATCCATACACGCTGACTAGACGATACGAACAATAGATCTTTTAAAAAAGATTGTTAGTGTTCATATCATCTATTGTGTCGCCCAGTGTGTACGGGGCTTAAGGCTAAAACGGACACAGTCGGATTTGGTGACTGTATTTTTTTTTTTTTAAATATAAATATCAATTTTATTAGTGAGAAGACATGAACATAAATGAAAAACACAGATGACCTACTCAGAGGCCATTGAAATTGTGAGCAAACAGCTTACATCAAAGCATAATTAGAATATCCTAGTAGGCCATTTGAACACAGAACTAAGAATATATCAAAACTAATAAAGGAATTGTTGATGATACTTCTTTATGTCGTTCACACATTTTATTTTAATGTTATAAAAAAACAGTTAAAGAGAAGGAGTCACTAGAGAAACTAAAACTCAGAGTGACAATAACAGGTCGAAAGAAGAGAAGAAGAAAAAAACAGAGGAAAGAAGAAGATAAAAAGTTGGGTGACTGTATTATATTATTTTTTATGGACCTTGGCACCACATTGAAATATATATATATATATATTATATACTAATAAAAAATGTCCTAACTGAAATGCTAGCTGTCCACACCCAGGCATAAGTAGCATGGAGTCAGTTACGCTCGCCCCATATATGTGCATAGAGAGTGGCCCTGGAATCGGCAGCAAGATGTTCTCTAATGATGTTGTTGTTTCAAATAACTTTTTAACTAAACAGCGGGGAAATTGGTTTGTGAACAGGATGACTTCAGACTGACTAGAAGAGGGGGGAGAAGGGCAGAGAGATAGAGGCGGCCTTTGGATAGACTCCGTGAAGCCCTCGAGTTGAATTCCAGCTGTTCATCTTTCCATTCCCCAAACCGCAAAATGATGTGCCAACTTCATTTGTCAGATTATCCCAGCTCGGAATTACAGGGAGAGGATCAGGAGATCCAGCTTGCTGCAATTTAGCTGCCTGACTTTTAATTAATTCAAAATTTGTATTCAATTAGGAGCCCTCGGAGGTGGATATACAACCCAGGATGAACTTTATACACCATCCTCTCTACAGAGACCCATAATTAAATGCAAGATTTTGAATGAAGCACATTTACAGGGAAGAAGTCCAACATCGCATGAAGGTTCACCTCGGCTTCCACACGCCACTGTAATGCAGCCAGATAGTGGTATGGGGATCCTGACACCAAATGATCCTGTGTTAGCGTATACATAGAAAATATCTGTTCCAGATTGAACATGAAGCAGCATTTACTCAGATCAGTTTACATATACTACTATATAAAAAGGAAAAGTTTTGCTTTCAAAATATAGATCTTGCTGAAGTCGGTCACATACATTATAAAGTCATTGTGTGTGTTTGGCATGAAAAAGAATCATTCTTATCCTCCCCAAAAATTACTATTTTATGCAGTTATGGTCTTCTATAGTAATCTTGACAAAGGCTTTTCATTTTCAATTGCTGGTCATCTCTATAGGCCCTATTTATCAAATAATGGGGCAGATGCATTAAGCCTGGAGAAGTGATACATCAGTGATAAGTCCAAGGTGATAATGCACCAGCCAATCAGCTCCTAACTATACATTTATATATTGGAGATGATTGGCTAGTGCGTTATCACCTTGCACTTATCACCGCTTTATCACTTCTCCAGGCTTAATACATCTGTCCCACTATTTGTGGCATATTTCTTAAAAATCGCTCTTTTCCAGGGATAACCACAAATTTTAAGGCTGCCCCAAATGTACTAAGGAAGGGTCACAGCAGATATCTTCGCTATCTGCTACAGTCCCTGCATTTCCGACAGCAGCTTCAGTCCCCATACGTGCTAGAAAGCGTATCAATGCTCCCCCTCATAATAGATACATTAGGCAGGTGTGGCCTCATGGAGAAGAGACGTGGCCACACAGCACACCCCCATGTTCAACATCTGGTGGTGTGTCTAGTACTCCTGGAGATGATGGGCGGCATCTATTTGGTGGCAGTGGCTGTGACAGCTGGTGGGGTGGCTAGTTGTTAGGGTCTCCTGCCCTGTGCTGCCACGTCGTCAAGGCAACCGGGAGACAAGTGCTAGCAGAGTAACCTGAGCGCAGCTGATACTCCGGTTCGGGTCTTTTGCTGTGCAGTGGTTACAGGCTCTGTGCACGGCAGGGGATCCGGTGCTGGTTTTTGTGCTCACAGTCTGTGAGGTCTGAGTGGGGCGTGGACAGCACCTGCTATATAAGGCCTCTTCTCAGGTTAAGCAGATGCTGCTGAATCTTTGTTGGTTAGTCAGTTCCTGAAAGTTAGCCAGTACTGTGTAGCTTTGTATTTGTTGTTGCTTACTGCAAATAAGCCTGGGAATTTGGTACTACACTCTGCCAATCCAGACCTAGCAGTAAGACTGGAGTCAGTCGTTTAACTTGCTGGGGTTCTTTTGCTACTCTGTGAACTTAGCAAGTTTGCGGCTGTATTCTCAGATTTGCCTGCCTAAATCCTGTCTCACTGTGCAAGGTGTTCAGATGTCAGTTTAGTGGCAGTAAGCTGAACCTGTGCACTGCAAGTGAGGATTAGGATTGTGGAGACTCTCCTTGTGTCTATCATTCCATCTCTGACCAAGGAGTTTACTGCCACACCCGTTGGTAACCCTTTAGGGTTTTGCTGTTGCCCTTAGCAACAGCATTTCGGGTTCTCTACGTATTAAAACACAACATCTTGCTTTTTCCATCTGAGCATTACTAATACTAGGGAGACACCCAGTTTCTTAGCCTCTGGGCTTCTCTGTTCACTTTGTGTTTATTTTGTTACCCTATCACCTTCTGTGTACGTAATGTCATATTCCCCAGTCTGTCTGTGAGTTCATTTGTTTTGCATCCCTATCCGTTCAGACACCAGTACATTCCTGCAGGCACTGGTGTGCATAACAGTTCAAACACCAGTACATTCCTGCAGGCACTGGTGTGCATAACAGTTCAGACACCAGTACATTCCTGCAGGCACTGGTGTGCATAACACTAGTCTTTCATATTCCAATAAGTGCTAGCAGTGACCTGGTTGTGGGTTGCAGTACCTAGGGCCTCCACACTCAAACTAATACACCCATACTACGTTACATCTGTGTCTGATTAGCCAACCCCCTGTTATCACCCTGGAACCCATAACACAAGCGTCTAAATCACCCATTGGGATGTGTGAGCTGGGCAACTCAGATATAATCGCATGCGAAAAACATACACACACACATGGCTGTGTGTGGCATAGTCTGCTGGTATAAAGTAGTGGCAGGCAAGTCCCACCCACCCACCCCAGCCCAACCCAGCCCAACCCAGCCCAGCCCACACAAATACTCACCATCGAGTGGGAACCGAGCTGTCATTTTGCAGAGTTTGGCAGGAGAACGGTTCCAGTTTCAAGAATGGCGCCTTAGCGTAATTTTTTAAATATAAGATGGCCGCCGTGAGGCAGTCATGGCTCGTAATGTCATCACCCCGCCCCTCGGGGCTGGTTTATAGAAACCAGCACGATGCAGCAGCTGTCAGTCCGCCGGTGGGGAGGGAGCGTGCAAGAGCTCCTGAAGAAAGAAGATGCCAGGAAGCCCAGGGGAGGTGGCGGCGGCCATGCAAAAGAGCTACCCAAAGGCCGCCACCCTCCAGGTGAAGACGCCGCAAGCCCTGGGAAAGCGGCGGCCCCCCAGGTGTAGACAGAAGACTCCAGAAGTCCTGGAGAGGCGGAGGCCATGGAAAAGAGCTTAACGGCCGCCTCCCCCAGGTGAAGACCCTGTATAATAGACTTTAAAAAAAAAAGTGTTATGTATTTATTTAAAAAAATTATTTACAGGAGGACTACAGGTGCCAGCGGGCCCTTGATGTCCTGGCATGCTAGCACCTGTGGTTCTCCAAGTGGCAGCATGCTGGGGCAGGCTTGCTGGAACCTGTAGGCCACCTGTAAAGAACAATATTAGTATATCATGAACCCCGCACCCACCGCCACCAGGGTTGCAGGGCATAGCACTGGGCTTATAGCTCAATGCTGGTTGTTGCTCGAGAGGGGGGATTCCATTTATTTTTTTCTGGGTCCACACTTTCCGAGGAATATCAGCCCTGGTATGACTGGTTTGGGAGGAGTTTAATGCGATGGCAGGGTACCCCACACTGAGTGTCCCCCCTGCTACGGCATTAAAGCCCCCCATCAGATGCAACTATGCCTGCAAGTGCTTTATCTGACCTGGTCGTACAGGATGCGACCAATCAGATAATCATTGTTAGCAGCGGCAGGGAAGGGAAACTTCCCTCCGCTTCTAATCTCAGAGGGATCCAGCCCCCAGCCCCCAGTGTTGCCATGCTGCCAATCATTGCTTATCGGTCAGTAAGGCAGGATCTCCCAACCCCAGCGGCTGCAGACAATAGCAGCCGCTGGTAAGTGTAAATCATCGCCCCCCAAGCACCCCTGTGTACCTGGCAGCTGTCCGGGCTCTAAAAATGAAACTCGCAATGGTTGCGATGTTACAGATGTTCCGATGGTTGCGATGTTCCAATTGATGTTCTGATGTTTGAAAAAAATATTTCACAAAAAAGATCAAAACTCCTTTTTTCTTCTTTTTTTTTTTTTTTTTACTAAAATCATTTTGGATAGGGTTAAATTCATGTTCTTCACCTAATTCACTAATAAAAAAATACCCGACAATTTCTGAAAGGTTTTTGGGGTAAAAAAAAAAAATCATCAGTTAATTGGTTAAATAATATATTGGGGGGAGGGGGGGGGGGGGGTGAATCAGCCACTGCCTCCCTGGCCACTGACCTGACTGCCAGGAGGTGATTTATGTGTATACAGGAGCGGTTCTAGGCACGGCAAGCAGGGCGGGTGCCCGGGGCGCTGTGGCCTGCGGGTGTGTCCGCAGTCATACCGCAGGCTCCTGCCGGCCACCCACCCCCCGGCTGCAGCCGACTCCATCGTCAGATACTAGAGGTCATAATTGACCTCTAGTGTCTGTGCGGCGCTGCTATGGGAGAGATGTCACGACGTCTATCCCATAGAGAGGAGCAGCAGTGGCAGCAGAGATGGAGCAGCAGCGGTCGGGAAGCAGGAGCGGGGCTGGTGAGTATTTTTTTTGTATGTTTTTTTTTTGTGTGTGTTTGTTAGTGGCGCCACAACTACAGGAGGCACAGCTACTCAGGGCACAACTACAGGGGGCACAACTACTGGGGGCAAATCTACAGGGGGCACAAACCAGGGAGCACAACTACTCTGGGCACAACTACAAGGGGTAAAGCTACAGGAGGCACAGCTACACGGTGCACAATTACTGGGGGCAATACTACTGGGGCACAGCTACAGGGGGCACAACTGCTGGGTGCAATTCTACAGAGGGTACAAACCAGGGGGCACAACTACTCTGGGCACAACTACTGGGGGCAAATCTACAGGGGAACAACTACTGGGGGCACAACCAGGGCAACCATCAGGGGGGTATTGTGGGGACTGGTGTCCCGGGCTCTTACAGAGAGGGGGCCCCACCCCTGGCTCCTACCACCAATACCTGTAGAGCTGAAGGAAACTTTCGCCCTGGGCGCCACAAGGTCTAGAAACAGCCCTGTGTGTACAAGGGGAGTGTGGGCCACAGTGGGGTGTCATCCTTGCAGGGGGTGATGCCAAAATGCCGGGTACTGCAGGAGCTGGGTACTGTAGTGTGACATTATCCTGCAGCACTTGGCTCCTGTCACTGAGCCGACAGTGCAGCCAGAGTCTCCAGGGACAGCACCCCTGAGATAATTTGGGGCTTCCTGTGTGGCCACACCGCCTTTAGTGACGTCATGTGAGACCACGTCCCCTATCCAAGAAGCTACACTCTCCTCGAAGATGTGCACAGAGGGTCACTTGGCCGTACCGGGTGTCACCGACCCCGGTGCTGCCACTGCTACAAAATACAAGTGTATAATATATAACAGTGGCATCACAAGAGAGGTGTGCAGAATGGGCGCAACAGTTACACTGTGTATCTCTGGTACTAGTGCTGCACTCCCAGGAGCCGGGGACAGGAGCTGCCCATTGTGTGCTATGTTACATAGCGATCACTGGCTCCTGGAGAGAGGCAAAGGCTGCACTGGGTCCCGGGTGCACACTCCATGGAATGTTCTCTCCTAGCGCCACAGCTCACTGTAGAGAAACAAGGGTTTTCTGTGCAGTCCTCACTGGCAGGGATGAGGACGAGCTGCCACAGCTGGCTCCAATCTCTGTCCACCCTCCTACTGCAGGAGCCGGAAAGGCGGAACTCCAGAGTAAGAACTGCACAGATGGAATCGGGTGTATCCCTTGTAACAACATTGCAGTGGGTTCCTTACAAATGGAGAATGGTTGCTAACTGGTAAAGGAAAATATCTACATCTCCTTCTCCTCACCTGCACAGTGCTTGGGATATGGCAATGACCTGTCATTCCAATGTATTCCCCTTTTTTCAGGTTGTCACTGATTTACAAGCACTAGGCCTACACTCATCACTCTCATCATGCAGCTCTCCTCATATGGCTTTATAAAAGTCTCTGCCTCTCTTATTTACTTTACTTCTCTTTACTATATCGCATCTCTGCATTTTTGTAACAGCTCTGGATCTCATTGTCACAGCTGTACATCTCACCAAAGCTCTGCACCTCATTTTCATGGCTCTGCATCCCTTCATCATAATTCTTCATCCCAGTGTCACAGCTCTCCACTTCATTGTTACAGCTCTGCATCACATTATTTATCATACCCTCCAACTGTACCTTTTTGGCAGGTACAGGACCTTTTTTTAATATAAATTTTTGGCTCTCCAAACTTCCATTGAAATTATAAAAAAAAGTTACCCGTGGCCACACCCCCTTTTCAAATTTGTAGCGATTTTTATGTGTAAAATGTTGGAGGGTATGCATTGTCACAGACACAGCCGGATTTACAATGGGGCGGGTGCAGCTGCAGCTCTATGGGGGACATTTACTAAGCAGTGATAAGAGCGGAGAAGTGAGCCAGTGGAGAAGTTGCCCATGGCAACCAATCAGCACTGAAGTAACATCTATAATTTGCATGCTATAAAATGATACAGAGCTGCTGATTGGTTGATGGGGAAATTTGTCCCCTGGCTCACTTCTCCACTCTTATCACTGCTTAGTAAATGTTCCTCTATGCCCTTCATTGAAAACAGGCCCACAGCAAACTGACAACACATACCCTCAAACTGTACCTTTTTTTATGGTCTGTACCTGCCAAAAAGGGCTTTGTACTGATTTTTAACTCTCCAAATTTACATTGAAAGTATAGGAAAGGGGGCGTGGCCATGCCCTCTTTACCAGTGCCATGCCCATTTTCCTAATTTGTACCGGTTTTTATGTGTAAAATGTTGGTGGGTATGACAACATTGAAAGGAAAAAAACATTTTCCAGTCAGACTGTCAGCGGCCGTCCTCTCTCCCATGCCCTGCCTTCTCTGGCTCCAGATCAGTCACAGAGCCGTGCAGGTAGTGTAGTGGACACCCCTCCCCTCTTCTCCAGTCTCTCCTCCGGGGTCATGAGCCTGTCACTCACAGTCGCAAGCTCCGCCCCCCAGACTACACGAGAAACTGCTGCTGCATGAAGCCTGTCAAGTTTAATGGCTTTTTGATTAGTTTATACTGTTTGTGTGGTGTGTGTGTGTGTGTGTGTGTGTGTGGTGTATACTGTGTGTGTATGTATAGGAAGGGATACTGCTGTGTGTGTGTGTAGTAAGGGATGCTGGTGCATGTGTGTGTCGTAAGGGGTGCTGCTGTGTGTGTGTGTGTGTGTGTGTGTCATAAGTGGTGCTGCTGTGTGTGTGTCATAAGGGGTGCTGCTGTGTGTGTGTGTGTGTGTGTGTGTGTGTGTGTGTGTGTGTGTCGTAAAGGGTGCTGCTGTGTGTGTATAGTAAGTGGTGCTGCTGTGTGAGTGCAGTAAGGAGTTTTGCGGTGTGAGTGTAGTATCGGGTGCTGTTGTGTGAGTGTAGTAACGGTGACTGTGTACAATTGGGTTCTGCGGTGTGAGTGTAGTAACGGGTGCAGCTGTGTGAGTGTAGTAGTGGGTCCTACTGTGTGTGAGTGTAGTAATGGGTGCCTCTGGTCACAGGGCCGGATCTTGCCCTTGTGGCGCCCCGGGCAAAAATGGGGGCGTGGCTTCATATTGGGGCGTGGTCAGTTACGCCCCCATTTGTGCCCCCTGTAGCGCAGCTGAAAAAAAATTAATAATAAATAAAAGTATACTTACAATCCCCGCTCCTGATTCCAGACCTCCTCCTCCGCCGGCGCCGCTCTTCTCCTGGACTCGGATGGTTGTGTCTGTCCTCGGATCTATGGGAGAGACGTCATTACGTCTCTCCCATAGCACAGCATAGACACTAGAGGTCAATTATGACCCCTAGTGTCTCTGCCACTATGCTGTGCGGTGCGCGATGACGTCATCGCGCACCGCACAGCAAAGGTCCTCTCCATGAAGGGGAACTAGACGCTTCGTCTAGTTTCCCTTCATGGAGAGGACCTTTGCTGTGCGGTGCGCGATGACGTCATCGCGCACCGCACAGCACAGTCCTCTCCATGAAGGGAAACTAGGCGCTTAGCGTCTGGTTCCCTTCAAAGCGGGGGACCAGCGGCGGGCACAGCGGGGGCACTGCAGAGGGCACAGTGGCGGATCTTGCCATGGTGCGGCGCCCTCCGGAAGGCGGCGCCCTGGGCAAAAGTACTGCTTGCCCGTGGCAAGATCCGGTACTGTCTGGTCATGCCTCCCACATCACTAGTCACATCCTCGACAGCCGCATATTATAGGCCCTTTGTACATTTCAGCTCCAGGCCCATGTGGATCTTAATCTGGCACTGGTCAGAGCTCTGCCCTAATTCACATTGTCATAGCTCTACACAAGGGCATAGCTACCATATGTGCAGGCAGTGCAGCTGCTGTTTGGCCTATAGCTGAGAGGGGCCCACTTTCCCTGTCACAGTTATATGTGTTATATACATTTTTCACCATTGGGTGGTATACAGCAGTACTTCAAGTATGGCGGTATGGGGCGGTATGGCGTATCGGTAAGAAATTCCCAGCCAGTACGCCATACCGCTGGGCCACCCACCATACCTGCATCCCGCTGGCTGCTGTGTGAGGGGAGGAGAGCACAGCGCAGCACCTCTCCTGCCCCTCAATTCTTTGTGATTTCCGGTCTCCGGCAGCGGCAGCGGGGTAAATCTCAATAAGGCACCGGTTTGCTAGCCAATCAGAGCTCGTGGACTGGCAGCCGCGGCTCCTAATTGGCTGCCGGTCCACAAGCTCTGATTGGCTAACTAACCGGCGCCTCATTTGAGATACCCGCTGCCGGAGACTAGACTTCACGAGCATTGAGGGGCAGGAGAGGCGATGCGCTCTCCTACCCTCACATAGCAGCAACAGAGGCAGCGGTGAGCAGTGGGGGGGGGGGACGGGACTCTGGGGCAATGTATATCTGGCATTGTGGGGCAATGTATATCTGACACGGGGCAATGTGTATCTGGCACTCTGGGGCAATGTATATCTGGCACTGTGGGGCAATGTATATCTGACACTGGGGCAATGTGTATCTCACACTGCGTTGCAATATACAGTATATCTGACACTGGGGCAATGTGTATCTGACACTGGGGCAATGTATATCTGACACTGGGGCAATGTGTGTCTGACACTGGGGGACAATGTGTATCTGGCACTGTGGGGGCATTTGTGTATCTGGCACTGTGGGGGCATTTGTGTATCTGGCACTCTGGGGCAATGTGTATCTGGCACTCTGGGGCAATGTATATCTGGCACTGTGGGGCAACGTGTATCTGACACTAATATATTTATTATTGTATTGACGTCTTTTTTTTTTTACTGTTTTCCATTGATACACTGTTATACATTATACATTGCATTACCAATTACTTTACTGTGTTGAAAATTGTCTCTTTCCACAGCTAGGCTATAGTATCATATTGTGTAGCATAGTCTGTGCTGTTTGTATTGTATTACATAGTCGGTATTGTTTGTATTGTATTGTTTTTCTAAAGGTACAGGGAGTTAGAGTTTTTAGACAACATTGGGGGTGTCCGTGGTTGGGAATCTCACTCAGTGCATGTCATGCATGATGTATGCGCACGTAGAGCAACCGGCCCATTGTGAATACATCTGCGCGAGGTGTACGCGAACGGTTGCCCTGGAAGCCCAGGTAACTGATCTAGAGCAAACCGTTACGCGACTGAGGAGTATTCACAATCTCGAATGAGCTTAGATAGAACTGTGGAGGAGTTGCAGGGACACACACCGGTAGACGAGGACGAGGACAATCAGGTAGCTAGCTGGTTCACGTTTAGAAGGAAGAAGAAGTGGAGAGACAGGACATCTCTGATCTGCCAAACCCCAATAAATTTGCCCAACTGACGAAGAATCTGGGGATAGCAGTGAGGAAATGACGGCACTGGAGGATAAAGTTCCCTCTAGCCACCAGAGGAACGCACCTTCCAGGGCAAAGGGAACAAAATAAAGTGAGTGTTAGGCGACGCGGTCCGGACTTCCTCCCGGCCCGGCGCCCAGCAACTAGGGACGCCGAGCGCGCTGAGCCGCCGGGTCCCTAGCAACGCTAGGACGCCGTGCGCGCTGAGCCGCCGGCTCCCTAGCAACGCTAGGACGCCGGGCGCGCCGAGCCGCCGGGACCCTAGCAACGGGGAAGCCACGGACGGACCGCGTTCCCCGTTGCTGGGTTGATTATTTAACTGTGCACACATGTTTTCTGGTCGTGCAGCAAGGCAGCTGCATGACATTCATTGTAATCAGGCTCTGGACTCTGATTGGAGGATTCCCTGCTAAATACCTTCTCAGTGCCTCACACAGACGCCGGTGATAGTTTCCTGCATGCTGCTCATGTTGGTGAACGTCTGTTCCTGGTCTGCTGTGCCCGGTCATTCCAGTCCTCTGAGTTCCTGAGTCTTGGTGTTTGTCATCTCATCCCAAGGAGTTCTCCTGGTCCTCATTTACCTGTGACAGTCTTTAGAGGATCTCGTTTGATTTCGTGAGTGGCGGCTCTTCCGCGTGCTGCGGCCTAGGCCGCTTTATATTGTGTTCTGGTTTTGGAGCATTTGCGGAGGTATCCGCTTCCACAGTCCTCTCCGGAACTCAGCGGTGCCGTGTAGGAGAGTGGACAAGTGGAGTATTTTGGTTGTTCTTTTCCCTGGCGGTAATCCGCGCATACTTTAGTGTTAGGTTTGTTAGTAGCCCCTGGCCTTGCTGTTTAGTTAGAGGGCCCCTTGTTATCACCCTGTCTCGGTTCACTCTTTGTCTCTCATTAAGACCTGAGGGGGCATCGAAGTTGGGCAGACGTAATCCGCCCTTCAAACGCGGCTGCCATGGGCCCAAGCAACCATAGTCTCGCAAGAGTGTACTGACAGCACGGGCGAGACAACGAGATAGGGCGCCAGGGGCTATTCCCATTCCTTCCCCCTTTCCCAGCATTACGTTCTGGTATTCAGGTCCTTTCATATAAGATCACCCCAGACCTGAGTATTAGAACCATAACATTATCACCGGCCCAAAAGACTTAAAAAAAAAAAAAAGAGGGGGTTTAAATTTTTTCACATTCAGTTTTGGTAGGAGTTAACCGGCTTCATGAATCCGGCAGGGTTAGGACCAAATCCCGGTCAGCTTTTAGTTAACCAAATTCAAGAACTTACTCAGATGGTTCAGGACCTTTCTCTTCGGGTGAGATCGCAGGAAGATCTTTTGCGAGCCTCCCCGAGGGTGGTCCCAGAACCAAAGATGCATTTACCCGACCGTTTTTTGGGTAACCGAAAAGATTTTTTTAATTTTAAAGAAGCTTGTAAGCTATATTTTCGTTTAAGGCCTAGTTCCTCTGGTACTGAATCTCAGCGGGTTGGGATTATTATGTCGTTACTCCAGGGGGATCCACAGACCTGGGCGTTTGGGTTAAAAGCTGAAGATCCTGCTTTGTTATCTGTAGACGCCTTTTTTAAATCATTAGGTCTGTTGTATGATGACCCAGATAGAGAGGCGTCAGCTGAGAGTCACCTGCGTGCTCTCAAACAAGGTAAAATCCAGCAGAGGTGTATTGTACCGAATTTCGCCGCTGGTCGAATGACTGTGGCTGGAATGACCCGGCCCTGCGCAGTCAGTATCGCCTCGGTTTATCTGAACTTATTAAAGACAGTCTCCTCCAGTACCCCGCTCCTGAGACTCTCGATAAACTCATGGAGCTTGCTATAAAAATAGATCGTCGTCTCCGAGAGCGGAGGGCTGAAAGAGGAACAAATGTTAGGCCTAGTCCTTGTGTTTATTCCTTTCCAGAGGACGTCGAGGAGCCCATGCAGATGGGTCTCTCCCGGCTGTCCCCAGAGGAAAGAACCAGAAGATTAAGTTC
The DNA here is from genome assembly GCF_028390025.1 of Pseudophryne corroboree. Classification (NCBI taxonomy): domain Eukaryota; kingdom Metazoa; phylum Chordata; class Amphibia; order Anura; family Myobatrachidae; genus Pseudophryne; species Pseudophryne corroboree. Next base: position 915,821,980 of record NC_086445.1, on the reverse strand, counting down.
TGGTCTTTGTTTGTACTGTGGTGGTAAGGGACATATTGCTCGCAACTGCCCGAACAAGTCGGGAAACGCTCTGACCAAGTGAATTGTGAGGGGGTTCACTTAGGTCTGCAGCTTATCTCCTCAAATGACTCTCTCTTAGTCCCTGTTAAAATTTCCTTTGGCAGCCTCAGTTCATTGGTGTCGGCCTTTGTCGACAGTGGAGCTGCAGGAAATTTTATGGATTTAACTTGGACTAAGGCCTTAGGCATTCCACAGATACCGTTGGACAAACGTATCACCGTGCATGGGTTAGATGGGGGTCCGCTTTCCAATGGGATTATTACTCACCGCACACCTCCAGTATTACTTACAGTAGGAGCCTTACATTCTGAAGATATAGAATTTTACCTTACACATTGTCCGGCAGTTCCTGTAGTTTTGGGTCACCCTTGGCTTGCCTTTCATAATCCCACCATTGATTGGCGGTCCGGGGAGATTTCCCAATGGGGTCTTTTTTGTGTTAAGGAATGTATTTCTTATCCAGTCCGGGTTGCAGCAATCGTCCCAGAGCTTATTCCTGTGGAATATCAGGATTTTGCCGATGTGTTCTCCAAAGGCAATGCGGACATTCTGCCTCCCCATCGGTCCTACGATTGTGCAATTGAGTTAGTACCAGGTGCCACTTTGTCTAAGGGGAGATTATATGCCCTGTCCGGGCCAGAAACCACGGCCATGAATAATTACATTCAGGAATGCCTTAAAAAAGGTTTTATTAGGCCTTCAAAATCTCCGTTGAGTGCAGGATTTTTCTTTGTTGAGAAAAAAGATGGGTCACTTAGACCATGTATTGATTTTAGGGCTCTGAATAAGATCTCTGTGAAAAACACCTATCCTTTGCCATTAATTTCAGTGCTTTTTGATCAGTTACGCTCCGCCGTGATCTTTTCGAAAATTGATCTTAGGGGAGCTTACAACCTCATCCGAATAAAATCTGGGGATGAGTGGAAGACGGCTTTCAGCACTCAGTCTGGTCACTATGAATACCTGGTGATGCCGTTTGACCTGTCAAATGCTCCGGCGGTTTTTCAAGACCTCATTAACGATGTTCTCCGTGACTTCCTTGAGAAGTTCGTGGTCATTTATCTTGACGACATTTTGATATACTCTGAGTCTATGGAACAACATGTTACCCAGGTGCGTCTGGTTCTTCAAAAATTACGAGAGAATCATTTATATGCCAAGCTTGAGAAGTGTGATTTTCACATCACAGAGGTGTCTTTCTTGGGGTACATTATTTCTCCCCAGGGATTTTTAATGGAACCGAAAAAACTCCAGGCCATCCTTAATTGGGCGCAACACACTAATTTAAAAGCAATTCAGCGCTTTTTAGGGTTTGCTAATTATTATAGGCGGTTCATTCATACTTTTTCTGACCTGGTCGCTCCCATAGTAGCTGTGACTAAAAAAGGAGCAGATCCCTCCAATTGGTCGCTTGAAGCTGAGTTAGCCTTCCGGGCCTTGAAGCAGGCCTTTGTCTCAGCTCCTGTCCTCAGGCATCCTAATCTGGAGCTTCCCTTTATTGTGGAGGTTGATGCCTCAGAGGTTGGAGTGGGGGCTATCCTTTCTCAGGAAGATCCGGAGTCTCAGGAGTTACATCCTTGTGCCTTCATGTCCAGGAAATTCTCCTCCGCTGAATCCAACTATGACGTTGGTAATCGGGAATTACTGGCAGTAAAATGGGCTTTCGAGGAATGGAGGCATTGGCTGGAGGGAGCTAGGCATACTATTACTGTTTTTACTGACCATAAGAACCTGCAATATATTGAATCAGCTAAACGGCTTAATGCTCGGCAGGCATGTTGGGCATTGTTTTTTACTCGTTTCAGGTTTATAATCACCTTCAGGCCTGGTTCCAAGAATACGAAAGCTGATGCCCTGTCACGTTGCTTTCTTCCGGTCCACAATAGCAATCCTGTTACTACTCCCATAGTTCCATCTTCAGTCATCCGGGCAGGCCTCACACAGGATTTATTTACTCAGTTAAACCAGCTTCAACACCAAGCTCCTAGACTTACTCCTGCTGGTCGTCTTTTTGTCCCTGAATTCTTGAGAGGCACTGTTTTAACTGAGTTTCATGACAACAAAGTCTCGGGGCATCCGGGTATCACTAAGACCTTGGAGTTAGTCTCTCGCTCAGTGTGGTGGCCTAGTCTTTCTAAAGACGTTAAGGAATTCGTCCATTCCTGTCAGGTTTGTGCACAGCATAAGGTTCCTCGTTCGTTGCCTATCGGGCAATTTATGCCTTTAGCCGTTCCTCTCAGGCCATGGTCTCATATTTCCATGGATTTCGTGGTGGACCTTCCCCTTTCAGCCGGATTGCGAGTCATTTGGGTGGTAGTGGACCGTTTTAGTAAAATGGCTCATTTCATTGTTCTTCCCCGATTACCCTCTGCTCAAGGGTTGGCAGTTTTGTTCCTCCGCCATGTGTTCAGGCTCCATGGTTTGCCCACTGATGTTGTCTCTAATCGGGGTCCACAATTCATCGCACAATTCTGGAAACGTTTTTGTGCCTCATTGAAGATGAAACTGTCTTTAACATCGGGTTACCATCCACAGTCTAACGGGCAAACCGAACGAGTCAACCAGTCATTAAAACAGTACATACGCTTGTATTCGGCCAAACTCCAGAATGATTGGTCCGAGTTTCTTCCTTTGGCCGAATTTGCTTATAATAACTCTTGTCATTCCTCCACCAAGGAGTCCCCATTCTTTTCAGTCTTTGGTTTTCATCCTAGAGCCAACTCTTTTTTCCATCATTCTCCAGTTTCCTCGTTGACCTTAACCTCCCATCTCAGAGCAATTTGGAGAAAAGTGCACCTTGCCCTCAGAAAAGCGGCCTTCCGAGAAAATAAATTTTCTGATAGGCTCCGACGTCCTTGCACTTTTAAGGTGGGAGATAAGGTATGGTTGTCAACGCGCAACATCAAGCTTCGACAACCCTCGGCTAGACTGGGACCCAAATTTATTGGACCGTTTCTTATCATTAAGAAGGTCAACCCAGTTGCTTTTCGGCTACGCTTGCCAAGATCTCTCAGAATTGGGAATACTTTCCATTGTTCCCTGTTGAAATAATATGTTTCTTCCAGCAGATTTCCTCGGAGGACCTCCCAGGGTAGATCTCCAGTGGATGTGCAGGGACAACAGGAGTTCTTGGTAGAGAAGGTGTTAGATTCAAAAGTTTCCCGGGGCCGGCTTTATTTTTTGGTTCACTGGAAAGGCTATGGTCCGGAGGAAAGGTCTTGGGTCTTGGATAAGGATCTACATGCCCCTAAACTCAAGAGATTATTCTTTCAGGAATTTCCTCAGAAACCTGGCTTTAGGGGTTCGTTGACCCCTCCTCAAGGGGGGGGGTACTGTTAGGCGCCGCGTTCCGGACTTCCTCCCGGCCCGGCGCCTAGCAACTAGGGACGCCGAGCGCGCTGAGCCGCCGGGTCCCTAGCAACGCTGGACGCCGTGCGCGCTGAGCCGCCGGCTCCCTAGCAACGCTAGGACGCCGGGCGCGCCGAGCTGCCGGGACCCTAGCAACGGGGACGCCACGGACGGACCGCATTCCCCGTTGCTGGGTTGATTATTTAACTGTGCACACATGTTTTCTGGTCGTGCAGCAAGGCAGCTGCACGGCATTCATTGTAATCAGGCTCTGGACTCTGATTGGAGGATTCCCTGCTAAATACCTTCTCAGTGCCTCACACAGACGCTGGTGATAGTTTCCTGCATGCTGCTCATGTTGGTGAACGTCTGTTCCTGGTCTGCTGTGCCCGGTCATTCCAGTCCTCTGAGTTCCTGAGTCTTGGTGTTTGTCATCTCATCCCAAGGAATTCTCCTGGTCCTCATTTACCTGTGACAGTCTTTAGAGGATCTCGTTTGGTTTCGTGAGTGGCGGCTCTGCCGCGTGCTGCGGCCTAGGCCGCTTTATATTGTGTTCTGGTTTTGGAGCATTTGCGGAGGTATCCGCTTTCACAGTCCTCTCCGGAACTCGGCGGTGCCGTGTAGGAGAGTGGACAAGTGGGGTATTTTGGTTGTTCTTTTCCCTGGCGGTAATCCGCTCATACTTTAGTTTTAGGTTTGTTAGTAGCCCCTGGCCTTGTTGTTTAGTTAGATGGCCCCTTGTTATCATCGTGTCTCGGTTCACTCTTTGTCTCTCATTAAGACCTGAAGGGGCATTGGAGTTGGGCAGACGTAATCCGCCCTTCAAACGCGGCTGCCATGGGCCCAAACAACCATAGTCTCGCAAGAGTGTACTGACAGCACGGGTGAGACAACGGAGATAGGGCGCCAGGGGCTATTCCCATTCCTTTCCCCTTTCCCAGTATTACGTTCTGGTATTCAGGTCCTTTCATATAAGATCACCCCAGACCTGAGTATTAGAATCATAACAGTGAGGTACCTAGTCAGATTGTGGTGGTAGGGGATTCTATTATCAGGAAGACGGACAGGGCAATCTGCTACCGGGTCTGTGATCGCTGTACAGTCTGTTGTCTCCCGGGTGCTCGGGTATGGCACATTGCGGACCGAGTAGAAAGATTGTTGGGAGGGTCCGGGAACGACCCGGTGGTCTTGGTGCACGTTGGCACCAACAACAAAGTTAGTGGTAGGTGGGATGTCCTTAAGAAAGATTATAGGGACCTAGGCCAAAAATGAAAGGCAAGGACATCTTAGGTAATATTCTCTGAAATATTTCCTGTGCCACGCGCTAGTCCAGGGAGGCAGAGGGAGATAAATATGTGGCTCAGGGACTGGTGTAGTAAAGAGGGGTTTGCGTTCTTAGAACACTGGGCGGATGTCTCAGTCAGGCGCCATCTTTTCTGTCGCGATGGATTGCACCTGAATGAGAATGGGGCAGCGGTGCTGGAGGAAAGAATGGTTAGAAGGTTGGAGGAGATTTTAAACTATGTGCCTGGGGGGAGGGATTAGCAAGAATTAGTGGGACAACTAGAGAGCGAAGAATAGTGGGATGGATAAAGTATAATGGGGTGGAGAGGGGGGAAGGAGAAAAATAGTCAGCAATGGTAATTTAAGGGAAACCCAGGTACCTAAGGAAACTTTATCTACAACAAAACTTGTGGATCAGGGAATTACTAAACTTAAGTGTATGATTGTAAATGCAAGAAGCCTAACAAGTAAAATGGGGGAATTAGAGACAATTGCACTTAATGCCCAATATGACATAATAGGCATTACAGAGACATGGTGGGACGATTCTCACGACTGGGCACCAAACATTGAGGGGTACACCCTCTTCAGGAAAGATAGGACTAATAAAAAGAGAGGGGGTGTTTGTCTTTATTTTAAACCATTCTTAAAACCATATTTAAAGGAGGTCATTTACGAGGGGACTGGAGATAACGTAGAGTCATTATGGGTTGAGATTTCGAGTGGGGGTAAAGATACAAAAAAACTTTTAATAGGGACATGCTATAAACCGCCAGATATTACTGTGTCTGACGAATTACAACTCTTGCAGCAAATTGAAAAAGCTGCAGGAATGGGGGACGTCATTATTATTGGGGACTTTAATTACCCGGACATAAACTGGAACACCGAAACAGTAAATACAGCTAGGGGTAACAGGTTCTTAAACATGCTAAAAGATCTTTACTTGTTCCAGGTAATCGAGGAACCAACTAGGCAAAGGGCTATACTGGACCTAGTACTAACTAAGAATGAGGAAATTGACAATGCTAAATTCCTTTGTCGTACAACAAACCCTTTATGAAGCTAAGAACACTGTACGCTGTTTACTTAAGAAGTACCGTAATGGTACGCTAGTTGCGTAACGATCGCTCAGCCGTAGGCGAGACGCTCAAGCGTCACGTTCGCTCACGGCCCAGCGATCACAGGACACGTTATTGGTTATGTCTAGGGTAATGATTCGCTATGGCGTAGCTTACGCTCGAGACCACGAGGAGGTCACCAGCGATGCAGACGCTCACAAGACTATACCTTTATGTTAAAACCTTATACTAATGAAATACACTGAATACCTTAATGTGAGTACAGGGTGTAAGTGCAACCTTGTGTAACCTGACTACCTACAAAGCTGCTTGAGCGTCACCGACGCTCAAGTGAACACTTAACACTATAGAAAATACACAGATACTGGTTTAGGTTCCAAGGCCTATTAACTGTATTATGTCTAATATACTTGTAAAAGGGGATAACAGTACAAATGATACACTACAATATAACAGAGACTTCCTAACCACAGAACTAAACAATAAATACAAAAGGACAATACTACTCTGACCTAAAAGAAATACAATACAATACTATCTAATACAATACAATACTAGCCTAGTCTAGGGGAGATATGAGAGAACAGAACAGAGAGAGAGAGAGAGAGAGAGAGATGAGATGAGAGAAATTGGCTCACAGAAAGACAATGATAACGGAGAGAAACTTACGCACAAAGGGTATGATCGCCTGCGCCTCGATATCCAGCTCCCGGCTATCAGCAGATAACCGTTGATGAGAGAGTGTGCTGGATGTGGTCGGCCTGCCTATTTATGCTACTCACACAATGCAATCTATTGGTCCCTACAGTCTCACTGTCCATTGGACGCAGGAACTCGGCTTCGCATTATAACAAAGGTCACAAGTTGATTCATATCAGTGGCCCTGGTTATGCAAAACAATGGGTGATAACTAACACATTCCTGTCTTCTGGAGGGGGTATTGTTTGGCGAATACAAAACAGAATCCTGTCTGGGTTCTGTTCTATATTCATGATGTCCACTTTCAGTTGAGACAATGACATCTCAGCCCTCATTCTCCTGTATACAAATCCAGCCCCATTTGTAAACACAGGTGTTGACCCTCCTCATTGAGTCTCAAAAGCTCAGTGTAATTAAAGACTATTGTACTCCGTCTGCGGGAAAGATACTGATTTGGAGTACAATTGATCTTCAATTACTATTCCTGTGTTTACCTTATGCATGTGTAGAGATGAGGCCCTCTTAACATGCAAACTATTGTTTGGGGGATCTCTGAGGTCAAAGAGACATTTGAGACCTACTGATGCCTGTCTCCAACTGTTCAGATGCATGACTAAGTAAGGACAAATAATAATGAATAAATGGACATAACTTCTTATGTCCATAACTATTCGCACGAGCAATTAATCTGCTCCAAACCAACACCGGAATATTGCTATTTAAATACTCTTCCGATAGGTACCAAACACCACTGTCTGACTCCTGTTAGACCCTTCGCACAATACAAAGAGGGATTCCTCCGTTCAGGGACATTCTATATTAACCAAACTTTCAGAATCTATCAAAGGGACCATAATCTATAAACTACATTAATTGTGAAAATATGTAACGAATGAGTCGCACGCTACGACTACGTAAACTCTACCGTAAATACGCATACCGCGCCTGTGAGTGCACGCTATTGCGGGTATGCGCCTCCACGGGAGAGCGCACGCACGCGCAGCGCGGACCAGTGTGCGGTGCAAATATGGCAACGTGCATAGAGACATTTTTCTGACTTCGACAGTCCACCCTTTGGCAGTCAATAATAACTGCCACAAAACATTTAAGGAGAAAAATGTAAGTCAGGGGTTAATTGATTTCCATGGTGGGGTAAGGAAGAAGAGAGGAGTAGGTGTGAAAAGGGTATGACCTAGTGAGAAAGTAGAAGCATGTGTGTATGAGTCCATGTTTGGGGGGTCATGTATCATCGTGCCGTACGTGTGGTAAATCAAGCTTCGAGGTATTGCGAAGTATACATTTGAATTCCTTCTTATCCTGTGGCACAGGTCTGTGGATGGGCTGTCAAACTTTACCGAGCTCATTTCGGATTTTGAACAAAATGGGGAGCACATTTTAGTTGATGATACATGAATGGGGGAGGTATGTGGTTGCTGATATCTGTGCCTGTATTCCCTATCGTCTATGTGTGTCGTTACCTGAGGGTTGTAGAGATGAAGATAAAGAACACTTACGAAAAATGCAATGATATTCTATGTCAGGGAAATGTACATCTGTCGTCGAAGTTGTTTTCGGTATCTGTTGAGAGTCGTCTTCTTTGCGCTGTATTGCTCCTTAGGCATGAGCAAATAGCTTTGTCTGAGCCATCAGATTTACAAAAATGTTGGGCTAGCGTGAGTTTAAAGATACTAGGGAAACTGGGGATCTATGGCAAAGTTCATCAAGTGTTCATATTTAAAGTTGTCAAATCTTCTTCTTTGGTCAATCCGTTGTCTGTATACATCTCGTCTCGTCAGCTTCCTCGTCCAAGGGGGTCTTTGTATCTGGGAGAAAAGCAGAAAAACAGGTGAAAGAAACGGACCGTATAATCGCATTTTCATCACATCCTGGTTTCTATCATTGGGTCATAAATCAAATCCAAGTTAATTACAGTTTCCTCACTCCTCAAGCTCATCACTTTTGTACTTTGTTTGCACCTCATTAAAGCCTGCCCGCATCTAAATATCAATCCAATCGATATAACGACACCCAAGATACATAGTAGAAACTTTCCAACATCCATTATGACTCCTTGAGCCCACTCTCCTAAACCGGAGAACCAATTTCGCGGGTTCAACCATGACACCCAACCAGTCAGCTCATTACCTACAGCAGCAAGGGTGAGATTGTGTTTTCGACGAAATTCCCACTTCAATTGGAGAATATCGTCCATCTTTTGGTCTATGACCTCTACCGGATCCTCGGTGCTATTTGTGATATACGTGCAACACTTTATGCCGTACTGTGTTGCCAATGTAACACAATATCCGCCTGTTACTGCTGTAAGATAATTAAGAACCATCCTATGCTGAACTAGTTCTGTTTTGTAAGCTTGAAGTTCTCTTCCAGTGTATCTAAACGTGTCATCATACATTTCAGTGATATTATCTAACAAATTGGCGAGTGCGGAAATGTATCTATAATTCATCACTCCTCGAGCGGTACGAGTGAAATCTAACGCTACCAGAACCTGAATCCCGGTGGATTCATGGATAAGATCAGAGGCCGGATGCTCTAACCTTTCTGACAGTTGTCTTTTAACTCGGTGTTCGTAATGAGTGTGAGTATAAGGAGCTTGGGCACCACGGTGTATGTCCTTCATTTTGTCATGTGTAACAGTCATCACTTCGGGCAATACTTTTCCAATATAACACAATCCTTCAGAGTTTGGGGCAAGCCACTTGTACGCCTTTCTCCCGCATATGAAATATGCATCATCGGGGAGAACATATGGGACGGAGAAGGACATGACCATGTTACAAACCTTCCAGGTGAAATCTCCTGACCCTAATTCTTCCAACTGCTTAATGCACGTATCGGTTTGTACGATATGTGCACAGTATCCTGGTGATACCTCTCCAACTCTAGTAATCCTATTTCCTAAGGTATATCGATACCGGAAAGATTTTCCTCTACTGGCTATGTGGCGTACGAGCTCTGTATCTGTAGGCATTCTATCTGCTCTGTGTGAAAAGGTCATGGTAAGGTTGCTCCATGACACTTCCCAATTTCCCGGTTTTCTGGGATTGGAGATGTTAAAACATAAGAGGGACCTATCCACATGGTATTGGTGGAGCTTCAAACTAGGAGGGCTGGAGATGTTAAACCTCCGGTCCACCGGTCTCCCACCACTTAGCTCAAGTACCTCCCCTAACGTTAAAGGAAATGGTACTAGCCCTGATTTGCTGTGACCCTGAGGCACTTGAGAGCATACCCAACAATCTGTTTGGTTTAACACGTTACCCACTAAGGAGTGATAGTCACTCAATGGATGCCGGTCCATATGGATATTAAAACTGGATTGGCATTACTTTGTTACAGAGCCTACAGATACAACTTTCTTTTTGAACTAACATTCCTTCACAGTTGTTTACAAATAACATGGTTGTTAGATCGTGCCCGGTACTCGCCTTTGCTTGGTGATTGGGTTGCTATTGGAAATTTACACCTCCGTCTCAGTCATCAGGACCTTTCTGGATCCTTTCTCGACCTCACTGGTACTCTCACCGAAACAGACTGCTCTGGTCAACATCATGGTTAACGGGAAAAATCCATATCACAGTCTCTTGGGGCAAGTCCATCTTACAGGAGGAGAAAAGAAGAAATTTGTAAATGGGGTATAAGAAAATCAGTTTGAGGGGGAGAGAACTCGTTACGATAATAAGTTCTCTCGTCTTGTCGTTCTTCTTGTTCTGCTGTCCTCTCAAAAGGTGCTGTCTCTTCAGTCTTCCGAATGAACCTTCTGGTGATGTAATCTTTCTTCCTAACTAGCGATCTTTCTGTGTAGAGCAAAAATCTGGCATTACCATTGGTCCAACTGAGGGGTGACATACCATCTTTAAATCATGGAAACATGAGTGAGAAGAGAGAGAAAATAAAAAACAAAAGAGATAGAGAACAATTCATGTGCATATATACATTACATAACTCGGCAATAACCATCAATAAGAGAAGAGAAACAAAGCATTTTTAAACGTTGTCAACATTAAGAAAACATTGTCAGACTATTAGGCTGTCGTATCTACGTGTCTAATGGTTTCCTTGAGCAGTCCCTCCCCACCAGCACTTGCATTATTCCACTGTCTGTATCTGGCCAGAATACATTGTGGTGGATAGGTCATGCTGGGGTTTGGTAGACTTCTGCAAGGACCAAGCGAATATGCAATGTTTGAATTCTTACCAATAATCGTCAGAGATGGGGATAGAGAGAGAGAGAAAAAAACATTTTTCACAAATACATTTACAACGTTTAACCTGGTCATTCCTGTGTCTTCAGTGAATGACCTCCCAATTTACTAACCATTACCTCAGGCCTACCATCCGTCGTATGATCACCTTTCTTGACTACCTATCATGGGTGTGGCTCAAAATTTCTCCTATCTGATCTCTGATTATAATGGTGTGTGTTGTAATTTTTCTCATTTCTTGGTCTAGGGGGTCTAACTTTATGTGGGTTATTACAGTTGTTGGCATAATGCCCTTCTCTTCTACAATTGTAACAAATCCTTGGCTTTCTCCATGTGCTAGGGGCCTGGGGTTCCGGTCGACTTGATGCATCCTCTAGTGCTTGGATGTTCAGTGTCATCAACCGCTCTCCCTGCGCTTCCCTGGTTCTTTTGATATTTCGGTCATGCTCGATAGCGGACTCTCTTAATGCCGCAACCGAGATACCTCTCCAATGAGGTATTGAGGTTTGTACCCTAATTTTTAGTGTGTCTTTCAAGTTGCTCGCTAATACGGACACAGCTACCTCTCTGTGGTGTACATTAGTTTCAATGTCATCTATACCAGTGTACCTAGCCATATCCTGCAGAGCCCGGTGAAAATACTCTTCTGCGGATTCACCTTCTTTTTGTCTTATTGTATAGATTTTATTCCACTTTGCTACTGTAGGAAAATATTCTTTCAACTGTAGATTGATTCTTTTTACATTATCTTGGTTATACTTGTTTGTTAGTGGCACTTCCTCATCTAGCTTACAATCAGTGATAAATTTCAATGAATCAACATCGGGGGGTAAACATGCCCTCAAAACTGTCCTCCAATCTTTGTTATTTGGCTCTGCAGTATGTCCTAGCACTCTAATGTATCTTTGACAAGCAACTAAGTCTTTCCTGGGATCAGGAAATTCAGACAGAATTGCTCTTAATTCTGTTCGGGAAAAAGGGCAGTACATGGCGATGTTCCTGACAGGAGTGATTCCTGAAGAGTCAGTTTCCCCATTTGGTACTGCAATTACCCTAACAGGATTAAGTCCAGTAATGTCATTCTGAATTGATTCTATGATATAAGGTACATTTGTTTGTGCGTGATGTATAATACCATACATACCTGTGGACACGACCTCACCTGACCCTCCATTAGGGGGTTTGATTACAGTTTTTACTGACTGGGTCGCGTCCACCTGGACGTCTTGTGTGATGGCTTCTGGAAGAGGTGCCGACATCGTTCTGGGTTCACTTTCTGGTTGGTGTTCCTGAGGAAAGTTTAACATGGGGTGCGACTTGCATGGGTTAATAGTTGTACATTCAACAGTATTACAATTATCTTTGTTACATTTATTACACTTATTCTTATCATCTATACTACAGTTGCTAAGAGCGTTTATATTGTTCACCCCTGTGTCTTTTCTCTCCGCAATCATAATTCTCCCTGCTGCCACGTTTCTCCTCTCAAGATGAAAGTTAGGTATGTAAGTTACATTTCTCTGTATTTCACCTTCCTGTAGCCATAACTGCAAACAATCATCATGTTTAACCCGTAGTTTCAAGTATTTTATGAGACAGATCCTCCGCCTTAAATTATGCAACACCTCTAAGTCAAAACTACCTATCCCGGGAAATGGTACCTTATCCCCCGCAGTCATTCGTGTCCATTCATCACAAAAGGTCTCAGAGTGGGGACCATATTTCCCCCACATTACTAACCGAGCAGACCCTCGGGGTCTGCAAGCCTCTGGAGTCTGAATCCTGACCTCCGACCGTCTCTGTATTGTGCACTTGGCTGCCATTGTGGACCTTTTTAACACAGAAAAAACTTCCTAAAATGCACCAAACACAGAACTTCGTTGGAAATCCTTAAAGCTCTTCCACTGAACTTCTTCTGCTCCGGGTATCTCCGTTCCGCCTTCTAGCAGACACGTGTAGCCGTTGCAGGCCCTATTTTTTTTTAGAGATTTTCCTGAGAAAATTCCCTTCCTTTTTCTTTACACAAATCACGCTTGCATGTGCTCCCTACAACACGTATGAGGGCAAGATTTACGCATGGATATACGACCTCATATCACGTTGCGTTATTGGTCACACATACAACCGTGCGGTCCAATCGTACCACTTATAGACACTTGTTGCCCATAAATGGTAGGATCATTGGAGTCTCCCTACTGTGCTCCAAAACAGCCAGAGCGTAATACAACGAAAACTTTATCACACTCTGTTGCACGTTTTCACTCAGATCGTGCTCATCACGTTCCACATAGATCACACAGATCACAAAGTCCACAAAGCGGAATTCAATACTGTTTTATCACATAGATCACAAAGTCCACAAAGCGGGATTCAATACACTCATACCGTTTTCAACCCACTATCATTCTTATAGTTTTCTGATCAGAAAAATCATTTCCCGTAGTCTGATAGCTCTCCCCAGAGGTATTACAGTAAAGTAAGGTATTTAAACTAAGTTTTGGAAAGCTGAAATCAATTTGTGCTATTTATCGCTTTGCGTTATTTACCGCGTTGCGCTACTTATTGCTTTTTAATTATAACATTTGTGATTTGTTACATGAGCGTACACGGACGCTCCGTTGCGCTGCGTGCGTCGGCCTTTGGGTTGCGTACGCAAGTCTCAGTCTTTTGTTAGAGACACGTGTACGCACAGCAAAGATCCACCGTAACACGATATATTTTTATCAATGTAAATGATCCCTGATCATCTACCGCGCACCACACTGACCTTGTCTCTTGGCAAAGCTGTGTGTTTGTCTATATTTTAACTATGTTGCTTCTACTTAAATTATTGAAATAGCGACAAATCTCTCTCAGCACATTTATCAACTATAAAACTGGCAAACAGGATAGTGATATACGAAAAAAATGAAATACACGGATGGAAAAGAAATGCAGATATATATGTATACGTGCGTATATACGCAAGACAGAAGAAAAATACAGTTTTAAAAGACACAAGCGTTTTGTTCTTACCTCCTGGTCTCCGGATTCCTTCAGCACTCTTTATCTAAGCGAAGCAGACGCTTATCCCATCAGCACTGCGAGACAACCTCCCGCCCTTTGCTGGGGGATAATGTCTGCTGATCTACCTAGTGCAGATGTGAGAAGTATAGGACGAGCCCGCAATTGACAATGCTAAATTCCTTTGTCGTACAACAAACCCTTTATGAAGCTAAGAACACTGTACGCTGTTTACTTAAGAAGTACCGTAATGGTACGCTAGTTGCGTAACGATCGCTCAGCCGTAGGCGAGACGCTCAAGCGTCACGTTCGCTCACGGCCCAGCGATCACAGGACACGTTATTGGTTATGTCTAGGGTAATGATTCGCTATGGCGTAGCTTACGCTCGAGACCACGAGGAGGTCACCAGCGATGCAGACGCTCACAAGACTATACCTTTATGTTAAAACCTTATACTAATGAAATACACTGAATACCTTAATGTGAGTACAGGGTGTAAGTGCAACCTTGTGTAACCTGACTACCTACAAAGCTGCTTGAGCGTCACCGACGCTCAAGTGAACACTTAACACTATAGAAAATACACAGATACTGGTTTAGGTTCCAAGGCCTATTAACTGTATTATGTCTAATATACTTGTAAAAGGGGATAACAGTACAAATGATACACTACAATATAACAGAGACTTCCTAACCACAGAACTAAACAATAAATACAAAAGGACAATACTACTCTGACCTAAAAGAAATACAATACAATACTATCTAATACAATACAATACTAGCCTAGTCTAGGGGAGATATGAGAGAACAGAACAGAGAGAGAGAGAGAGAGAGAGAGAGATGAGATGAGAGAAATTGGCTCACAGAAAGACAATGATAACGGAGAGAAACTTACGCACAAAGGGTATGATCGCCTGCGCCTCGATATCCAGCTCCCGGCTATCAGCAGATAACCGTTGATGAGAGAGTGTGCTGGATGTGGTCGGCCTGCCTATTTATGCTACTCACACAATGCAATCTATTGGTCCCTACAGTCTCACTGTCCATTGGACGCAGGAACTCGGCTTCGCATTATAACAAAGGTCACAAGTTGATTCATATCAGTGGCCCTGGTTATGCAAAACAATGGGTGATAACTAACACATTCCTGTCTTCTGGAGGGGGTATTGTTTGGCGAATACAAAACAGAATCCTGTCTGGGTTCTGTTCTATATTCATGATGTCCACTTTCAGTTGAGACAATGACATCTCAGCCCTCATTCTCCTGTATACAAATCCAGCCCCATTTGTAAACACAGGTGTTGACCCTCCTCATTGAGTCTCAAAAGCTCAGTGTAATTAAAGACTATTGTACTCCGTCTGCGGGAAAGATACTGATTTGGAGTACAATTGATCTTCAATTACTATTCCTGTGTTTACCTTATGCATGTGTAGAGATGAGGCCCTCTTAACATGCAAACTATTGTTTGGGGGATCTCTGAGGTCAAAGAGACATTTGAGACCTACTGATGCCTGTCTCCAACTGTTCAGATGCATGACTAAGTAAGGACAAATAATAATGAATAAATGGACATAACTTCTTATGTCCATAACTATTCGCACGAGCAATTAATCTGCTCCAAACCAACACCGGAATATTGCTATTTAAATACTCTTCCGATAGGTACCAAACACCACTGTCTGACTCCTGTTAGACCCTTCGCACAATACAAAGAGGGATTCCTCCGTTCAGGGACATTCTATATTAACCAAACTTTCAGAATCTATCAAAGGGACCATAATCTATAAACTACATTAATTGTGAAAATATGTAACGAATGAGTCGCACGCTACGACTACGTAAACTCTACCGTAAATACGCATACCGCGCCTGTGAGTGCACGCTATTGCGGGTATGCGCCTCCACGGGAGAGCGCACGCACGCGCAGCGCGGACCAGTGTGCGGTGCAAATATGGCAACGTGCATAGAGACATTTTTCTGACTTCGACAAAATAATAACAAATACTAAAGTAGGGGAGGAAATATTGATCACAATATGATCACATTCAATATCAGCTTCCAAAAACAACAATATAAGGGTTTAACTAAGACTTTTAACTTTAGGAAAGCTAATTTCATATTGCTGAAACAAGCAATGAAGGACATCAATTGGGAAATTGTATTTCATGGTAAGAATACTGCTGAAATGTGGGACAATTTTACAACTGCGCTCAATAAGTACACTCATTTGTATATTCCCAAAGTCAACAAAAACAGGAGTAGGAAATTCAAACGGATGTGGCTTAATAAGAAGGTCAAGGAACAAATGGATAAAAAAAGGCGTGCTTTCAAAACATTTAAGTCTGACGGAACGGTGCAATCATTCCAGTTCTACAAGGAATGTAACAAAAAATGCAAAAAAAGCAATCAGAGTTGAAATAGAAACCGAAAAACAAATTGCAAAAGAGAGTAAAACAAACCCCAAAAAGTTCTTTAAGTATTTAAACCAGGGGTGGCCAATCAGTCAGAGTCAAAGAGCCAAAAAATCTTGTTAGGCACGTCAAAGAGCTGACATCGAGCCGAAAGCACACATGCAAAAATGGGGTGTGGCCTTGTGCCTGCTAGGCCACGCCTCTGGTAATAAATACATTTAAAAAGCCAGATCCACATAAAATACATTTTTAAAGCCAGATCCAACATAAAATACATTTGAAAAGCCACTTCCATATAAAATAATTGAGAAAGAAAGATCCACATAAAAAAAATACTGAAAAAGCCAGTTTCACATAATACACTTCAGCTCCCCCATGGGTAACTCCAGCCATTACCCTGCTGCGTCATTCCAGCCGGCACCCTCATGTGTCACTATAGCCCCCCCCCCCCCCCCCACACACATACACACACACCTCGTGCCATTGCAGCAGCCCCTTATGTGTCCTCTGTTTGCCAGGGGATACTGTCATTAGGTCGACAAGACTTTGGTCGACAGTCATTAGGTCGACATGGTCATTAGGTCGACATGTACTAGGTTGATATGGAAAATGGTCGACATGAGTGTTTCACATTTTCTTTCATTTTTTTTTTACTTTTTCATACTTTACGATCCACGTGGACTACGATTAGAACGGTAATCTGTGCTGAGCGCAGCGGTAGCGGAGCAATGCACCTTGCCCAAAGCATGGCAAGCAAAGCGAGCCATGCAAGGGGACACTGTGCACTAATTGGGGTTCCCCGTCACTTTACAAAGAAAACGACACCCAAAAAAAAGTACAAAAATATCATGTCAACATTTTTCCATGTCGACCTAGTACATGTCGACCTAATGACCATGTCGACCTAATGCATGTCGACCAACAATAGTTTTTGACCTAATTTGCCAGTGGGTGTCTCACCTCTAGTATCTGGCTCCCTCAGTTCTCAGTCCCCATAGTGCTGCTGCCTGTCTGGCTGGAGGGCAGCAGTTTCCGGATTTGTTGTGGTCACGTGACTTTGAGTGTCTGGAACCACATTTGAATAAAGCAAGAGCCGCATGCGGCTCAAGAGCCACAGGTTGGCCACCGCTGATTTAAACGGTAAAAGGTTAAAAAGGGAGAATATTGGGCCTTTAAAGGGCTAGTTGGATGTCTTGATTAATGATGATAGGGAAAAAGCAGATTAATTTAATAAATTCATTTCATCAGTATTCACGAAAGAGGACAGGTTGACGAGAGTAGAGCATAACATAAACTATAATAACGACCCGTTGCTCGGTACTTGGTTAAACGAGGGAGTAGTCTGGGAGAGACTAAGTAAAATTAAGATAAATAAATCTCCTGGGCCGGATGGACTCCCCCCAGGGTTCTTATGGAACTTAACGTAGAGATATTGAGACCTCTATACTTGATTTTCAGCGAGGCAATTAGATCAGGAATGATACCAAAGGACTAGCGTATTGCAGAGATAGTACCAATATTTAAAAAGGATATTAAAACGCACCCCAGGAACTATAGGCCGGTAAGTTTGACATCTATAGTGGGGAAAATACTAGAAGGTATATTAAGGGATAGCATACTAGAGTACTTGGATACCTCCAAGGTTATTACTAGGAATCAGCATGGCTTTGTGAAGGACAGGTCATGTCAAACTAACTTAATAAGCTTCTACGAGAATGTGAGCGATAATATTGATCAGTGTCAAGCGGAGGATGTGATCTTTTTGGACTTCGCTAAGGCCTTTGACAAAATTCCACAAAGGAGACTAATTCTCAAACTAATACCCCTTTCACATCGCACAAATAACCCGGTATCGACACAGCATATTGCCGTGTCGAAACGGGTCAGTGTGCGATGTGAAAGCACCTTTGCCGAATTAGCGGGTCGCCTGACCCGGTAATTCAACCCAGTTAAAAAGAAGGGTTATTACCGGGTTGAATACCGGGTCAGGTGCAGTGTGAATGGGAGCCGTTTCGATGCGACACGGCTCCCATTCACAGCATAGGGAGAGGCGGCGCAGGAGATGAGCTCATCTCCCAGCGCCGCCTCCACCCCCGCCCATGCTGATGCTGCGCCCGCCGCTGCTATGGCAACCGACCCGGTATATTGCCGGGTCGGAAAGCCAGCAGAGAAGAGCAAATGCCGGATCCCACCCGGTAAGGACACTTACCGGGTAGGATCCGGCATTTGCGATCTGAAAGCAGCATTATAGAGCTTGGGGTAGAAAACACTATTTGTACTTTGGTGAGTAATTGGCTGTTCAATAGGGAACAACGAGTGGGGATTAATGGGATGTACTCTGAATGGGCTTCAGTACTCGGGCCATTGCTGTTTAACATATTCATTAATGACCTAGGAGAGGGACTGGAAAGCACACTGTCAATTTTCACAGATGATAAAAAAACTATGTAGAGTAATTAATTCTCACAAGGATGTTGTTGAGTCTCTACAGAATGACTTATGTAGACTTGAGGTCTGGGTAGATAAATGGAGAATGAGGTTCAATATAGACAAATGTAAAGTTATGCACTTTGGGACTAAGAATAATCAGGCAGTCTATAAACTAAATGGGGAAAATGTAAGGATAACGGTAGTTGAAAAAGATTTGGGAGTGCTCATCGATAATAAACTTGGTAGCAGTACGCAATGTCAAAATGCAGCAATAAAAGCTAATAAGGTGTTAGCATGCATAAAACAGGGAATGGAGACAAGAGATGAGAGTGTAATCCTGCCACTGTATAAATCATTGGTGCGGCCACATCTGGAATATTGTGAACAGTTCTGGGCACCTCACTATAAAAAAAGATATCTTGGAACTCAAAAGGGTTCAGAGGCGAGACACTAAACTGGTTAAGGGGTTAGAGGCACTGGATTATGAGGAAAGACTTAAAAGGTTAGATTTGTTTACACTGGAAAAGAGGTGACTGAGAGGGGACATTATTAATATTTATAAATACATTAAGGAACAATATAAAGATTTATCAAATGATCTGTTTATAAAAAAAACACTACATAGGACAAAAGGACACCCCCTGAGGTTAGAAGAAAAAAAATTCCATACTCAATGGAGAAAAGGGTTCTTCACAGTAAGAGCAGTAAGGATTTTTAATTCTATGCCAGAGAAGGTAGTAATGGTGGATTCAATCAATAACTTTAAAAATGGATTAGATAAATTCCTAGCGGAAAAAAATATCCAGGGATAAAGCATTTAATTAATATAAAAATTATAATACAGGTTGAACTCGATGGACATTTGTCTTTTTTCAACCTCAACAACTATGTAACTTTGTTCGTGTATCTGGCACTATTGGGGTCATATGTGTATCTGGCCCCCCCATATGTGTATCACGCCCCCAGTTTCATTGGCCACCCCCCATGTGGCATTTGTCCACACCCGCACACAGTACCTATAAGACATTTTTTCTACTTGCACCACTGGTATACAGAGACCCGTACAAACGTTTGCCTACAAAATATCTAGAATGAATGGCATTATAATGTTACATTATATGAACTGGGGCACTGTATTGTGGCACAATATAAATAGAGGCGTAACTAGGGTTTTTGGAGCCCAGGGCAAGATCAATAATGGCGCCTCCCCCCCCCCATAAAAAAAAAACTACAAAAGGAAGGTATGTGCACACACCACAGGTGTCACTGTATATAAAGATGTCAGGGTGTGTATGTATATATGTAGGTGCAGCGGTCGAAGTGGAATTTTTGAATGGGGAATGAAAAAGTGTACATAGCAATTATGTGCGCGCCGAAGTCACGCTCCAGAAAAGGGGGCGTGGTCACTCAAAAGGGGCGTGTCCTTCAGTGTAGTAGGACCCCTTATACTATCTAGTACTGGTGCCCCTTTCACATTATAGCACACGGTATGAGCCGAAATTCACATTATAGCACACGGTATGAGCCGAAATTCACATTATAGCACACGGTATGAGCCAAAATTCACATTACCCCACATGGTATGAGCCGAAATTCACATTATCCCACATGGTATGAGCCGAAATTCACATTACCCCACACGGTATGAGCCGAAATTCACATTACCCCACACGGTATGAGCTGAAATTCATATTACCCCACACGGTATGAGCCGAAATTCACATTATAGCACACGGTATAAGCCGAAATTCACATTATAGCACACAGTATGAGCCGAAATTCACATTATAGCACACGGTATAAGCCGAAATTCACATTATAGCACACAGTATGAGCCGAAATTCACATTATAGCACACAGTATGAGCTGAAATTCACATTATAGCACACAATATGAGCCAAAATTCACATAATAAGACAAGATATGAGCCAAAATTCACATTATAGCACACGGTATGAGCCGAAATTCACATTACCCCACACGGTATGAGCCGAAATTCACATTATCCCACACGGTATGAGCCGAAATTCACATTATCCCACACAGTATGAGCCGAAATTCACATTATAGCACACAATATGAGCCAAAATTCACATAATAAGACAAGATATGAGCCGAAATTCACATTATAGCGCACGGTATGAGCCGAAATTCACATTATCCCACACGGTATGAGCCGAAATTCACATTACCCCACACGGTATGAGCCGAAATTCACATTATCCCACACGGTATGAGCCGAAATTCACATTATCCCACACGGTATGAGCCGAAATTCACATTATCCCACACAGTATGAGCCGAAATTCACATTATAGCACACAATATGAGCCAAAATTCACATAATAAGACAAGATATGAGCCGAAATTCACATTATAGCGCACGGTATGAGCCGAAATTCACATTATCCCACACGGTATGAGCCGAAATTCACATTATCCCACACGGTATGAGCCGAAATTCACATTACCCCACACGGTATGAGCCGAAATTCACATTACCCCACACGGTATGAGCCGAAATTCACATTACCCCACACGGTATGTGCCGAAATTCACATTATCCCACACGGTATGAGCCGAAATTCACATTATCCCACACGGTATGAGCCGAAATTCACATTATCCCACACAGTATGAGCCGAAATTCACATTATAGCACACAATATGAGCCAAAATTCACATAATAAGACAAGATATGAGCCGAAATTCACATTATAGCGCACGGTATGAGCCGAAATTCACATTATCCCACACGGTATGAGCCGAAATTCACATTACCCCACACGGTATGAGCCGAAATTCACATTATCCCACACGGTATGAGCCGAAATTCACATTATAGCACACGGTATGAGCCGAAATTCACATTATAGCACACGGTATGAGCCGAAATTCACATTATAGCACACAGTATGAGCCGAAATTCACATTATAGCACACGATATGAGCCGAAATTCACATTATAGCACACGGTATGAGCCGGAATTCACATTATAGCACACGGCATGAGCCGAAATTCACATTATAGCACACAGTATGAGCCAAAATTCACATTATAGAGTAAGGGGATCCTACCCCCTTAATGAACAAGGCCTGTTGGGCACTGTGGTGAGGGGAGCCTACCCCCTTAATTAACTAATCCTGCGGGGCACTGTGGTGAGGGGAGCCTACCCCCTTAATTAACTAATCCTGCGGGGCACTGTGGTGAGGGGAGCCTACCCCCTTTATTGACTAATTGCAGAGTTTAGCAGCGGAAGGGTTGCAGCGGTTTCTCACCCCAAGCTGCGGCGCTTCTGCCACCTCCGACACTCCACATCTTCGGCGCCACACGGGATGCAGAGCACCGCACCGGGGATGCACCCTTTTCAGTGTGGTCTGCTGCGCTCCGAAGAGGGTTCTTCTCTCCTGTTGCAGGATCCCGATGTGCGCCGTCCTCCCCGCTGTAACTGCAATGGTAAGCATCAGTATCGTTTACCGCAGAGGCCATTTACTGAGGCATATGTATTAAACCTCGGGAACTGAGATGCCCTTCTCACCGTACAGCTGTGTGGCTGAGCCGGGCAGGGGGACAGCCAACAGCAGCAGCAGCATGCCGGATATCAGCAGTCGAGGGTGTGGGCTGTACATACTTGAGGCAGCTGGATATTCAACAGTGCTTAGAGCCTCCGGAGCCCGCACTCCCTGGAGCTGCAGTACACCGGCAGAGGACACCCATTCCCCGAACCCTGCGTAGCCCAAAGCCGGAGATCGGCAGCATGTTGAACGCGGAAGCAGAAGCCGCTTGTTGCCGGTCAACATGCTGCCGATCTCCGGCTTTGGGCTCCGCACCGCTCTGCACGTGCCTTAGAGCCCGCACCCTCGACTGCTGATATCCGGCATGCTGCCCCTGCTGCTGGCTTTCCACCCGCCTGGCTTGGCCACCCAGCTGGATGGTGAGTGAGAAGGGCATCTCAGTGCCCATGGTTTAATACATATCCCTCTTCGGTAAATGGCCTCTGTGATAAATGGAACTAATGCTTACCGTGGCGATAAGCATTAGTACATCCCGCACTGTAGGTGTAAAGCCAATATTCAACACACACACACAGACTGCCCCAATATTCAACACACACACACACACACACACACACACACACACACACACACACACACACACACACACACACACACACACACACACACACACACACACACACACACACACACACACACACACACAGTCAGACTGTAGATTACACACACACACTGGCCACCCCCAAACACCACACACACCCACTCAGACTACACACACACATTCTCATACTTTCCCTCCCCCACACACACTGGACTGCAAAAAGTGGTGAGGACTTAGGGGGTGATTCCGAGTTGTTCGCTCGCTAGCTGCTTTTAGCAGCATTGCACACGCTAAGCCGCCGCCTACTGGGAGTGTATCTTAGCATAGCAGAATTGCGAACGAAAGCTTCGCTAATTTTCTCGTAACGATTACCCTGCAGTTTCTGAGTAGCTCCAGACTTACTCAGCCATTGCGACCAGCTCAGTCCTTTTCGTTCCTGGTTTGACGTCACAAACACACCCAGCGTTCGCCCAGCCACTCCCCCGTTTCTCCAGACACTCCCGCGTTTTGGAACTCGAACGCCTGCGTTTTTACGCACACTCCCATAAAACGGCCAGTTTCCGCCCAGAAACACCCACTTCCTGTCAATCACACTACGATCACCACAACGATGATAAAGCTTTGTTATGCCGTGAGTAAAGTACCTAACTTTTGTGTAAAATAACTAAGCGCATGCGCTCTGCAAACCTTGGGCATGCGCAGTAAGCGACTAATCGCAGTATAGCGAAAATCAGCAACGAGCGAACAACTCAGAATGACCACCTTAATTCAGTGCTGATTGTAAGGAAACCCTTGATGTGAACTCGAGACAGAATTTAAATGTAAGTTTGTCTCCAATTAGCCTGAAGTTGTTTCTGTGTTCCAGTTAAAGAAACTGTTATGTGAATGCGAGACAGAACCAGAAAGTAAGTGTGTTCTGTCTGGCTGCTGTGCGAGCTGACACCTCTTCACAATAGATGTCGTATTAACCCCTTAGCTTATGTGATAGAGGTATTCACATCAATACTGTTAAAGAGATCACCTGGCGCAGGTGGATGGTTCCTTTTGTTTTTAAAGATTCAAGTATTGGAGTAAGGTGCCCTCCTGTTTTTCCATCCACCAGCTGCATCTGTGGTATCCCGGAGCGCAGAGAACAAGAAAAAATCCTCTGTCCAAGTGTGTACCCAGCTTAACAGATCACACACAGAGAACTGCATTACTGGGATCAGTATGATTTGCCGGTGGACGGGATGCTGGCGTTCAGAAATGACCGCCGGGATCCCTTTCGTCGGGAAGCCTCCATCTACTCACAGGGGGGTGTTACAAATAAATCTGCTTCTGCTTTTTCCACATATGTATACAGGCTATTGGGCTAATTCAGACCTGATCGCTGGTGTGCGTTTTCGCACAGCAGCGATCAGGTCTGAACTGCACATGCGCCGGCACCGCATTGCACAAGCACATGCCAGACAGCCAACGGCTGTCTTAGCCCTGCGATCGCCTCTGCCTGATTGACAGGCAGAGGCGGTCGCTGGGCAGTCCGGCGGCGTTTGGCCGCCGTTTAGGGGGCGCGGTCTGGGCAGCGCAGGTGTGCCCAGACCGGCGGGAGAGGGGGGGGGGGGCGGGCCGCAGCAGTTGCGTGACGTCACACGCAGCTGCTGCGACCCTAACAGCGATGGGTAGCTCCCTGTCAGCGCACAGGAGCTGCGCTGGTGGGGAGCTACTCTTCAAGTACAAAAGCATCGCCTCCGTGCGATGCTTTTGTACTTGTGCGACGGGGCGGGGCCTGTCATGCGGGGCGGATTAGCCCTGTGCTGGGCGTCCCCCGGCATGTCAGGGAAGCTGATTGTAGATGTGCTAAATTTATCACATCTACGATCAGGTCTGAATCACCCCCTATATTCATTCAGGAATGATAACATGCCTTTACTTACTATGAATCAAATCGACCCATGTTATTGCAGTGGGAAAGTGAAAGAGAAAATCAGGAGCTGCTTTTGTGTTCTTTGTATTGCACATAAACTTGCCAGATGCACTTAGGGGCCTATTTATTAACATTATTTTTTACTAAAATAATGTGAAAAAGGGTGTTTTTTCACACCCTTTTTCACATTATTTTAGTATCACCTGAATGTATTAAAGGTCATTTGGAGCAGTCCAGACCCTTTAATTGTCATTTTTTTAGTAAGCCACATCACATTCCCCATACTTATAATGGGAAATGCGATGTGGCCGAATTTACTAAATAAAAATATAAATAAAATACTGCAGTGAGCCCTGTGATAATTTCTCCAGCTCAGGCTGGTGAGATCACCGGGCAGCACTGTGATGCCCAGCTTTCTCTGCTCCCTGTGTCGGGACCGGGCTCCAGAGATCAACTATGTGTGTCCCATGGAGTGTAAAAAATAAAAGTTTAAAAACAAAAAAAACATACTTACCTGTTGTAGGAGCCGGTGTCCACTGCTCCAGTGAGCGCTGCTGGGTACTGGGTCCACCATATGCTGCGCTGTGACCCGCTGCAGTAAAGTGACGCATTACAGCACCCGAAGTCACAGCACAGAAGAAGGACACGGCGCCTGGCAGCCTCCTGGAGCAGCAGACACCGGCTCCTGGACCGGTATGAATCCAGGGGCAGGGGGGCGGTTTGTGGCGCAGGGTAGTAGTGACGGGGGGAGAGCTACTAAAAATACTCCTGTCCCTCCATGCGATAATTGATATATCCATGCGAGTTTGGTTAAGTTTATCACGTGTCATCCGCATCATTAGATACGGATGGTGATAAATAGACCTCATAGACTTGAACAGCACTCTGTATACCTCCCAACTGTTCCGATTTCAGCGGGACAGTCCCGCTAATTGGACACTGTCCCGCTGACCCTCCTGCGGGTTGCAGTGAGCCGCCGTGGGGGGGGACGGGGGGCAGTTGGGAGAGGTAGTGATCACCGCTGCTCTGCTTTGCAAAGCTGCCGGTGGTCACGCTGAATAGATGCCGTGCGCATGTGCATGGCATCTATCAGCACAAGGAGGCTGTCCAGCAGCTCATGGACACGCCCCCAAAATGACGAAAATGGGAGTCGCGACAATAGACCATGCCCCCTTACCACGAGACCACGCCCCTCTACCTGCAGCTGCCCCCTTTTCGGTCGCACCTCCAGCGCGGCGTGTCCCGTTTCCCAAAGGACAGAAGTTGGGAGGTATGTACCTGTGCTTGGAATAAAGCATTGAGCCTCTGATGAGAGTCAAGGGGTCCCCAACTTTGTGGAATGTTAGTAAAGTACCCTAAGTATGCTAGTCATAGACTTAATTTTGTAGAAATACCATTTCTCATACGTCCAAGAGGATGCTGGGGATGCTTCAAGAACCATAGGGTATAGACGAGATCCGCAGGAGACATATGCACTTTAAGACTTTAAAAGGGGTGTGAATTGGCTCCTTCCTCTATGCCCCTCCTCCAGACACCAGTTAGATTCTGTGCCCAGTGAGACTGGATGCACACTGAGGAGCTCTCCAGAGTTTCTCAGAAAAAAGACTTTGTTAGGTTTATTATTTTCAGGGAGACCTGCTGGGGACTGAGGGGAGAGAAGCAGACCTACTTCTGTGAGTTCAAAGGCTCTGCTTCTTAGGCTACTGGACACCATTAGCTCCAGAGGGTCCAATCACTTGGTACGCCTAGCTGCTCGTTCCCGGAGCCGCGCCGTCACCCCCCTTGCAGAGCCAGAAGACAGAAGCCGGGTGAGTAAATGAAGATCAGAAGACTTCAGTGATGGCAGAAGATGACTTTTGAGGTACCGCGCAGCGGGCGCGCTGCGCACCATGCTCCCACATACAGAACGGCACTGCAGGGTGCAGGGCGCAGGGGGGGGGGGGGGGCCTGGGCAGCATAAATACTCAAATAGCGACTGGCAGAAGTGTATAAAGTGCCTGGGCACTAATTACAGAACCACGCCAGTATAAAGATGTAAAATTAAGCGGGACTGAAGCGCGCCATTAAGGGGGCGTGGCTTAGCCCTCACAGCTCTGACCAGCGCCATTTTCTCTTCACAGAAGCTGCAGAGACACTGAGCTTGGCCTCCCACACTGCTGTACAAGTAATAGGGTGCAAAACGGGGGGGCGGGGGCACAAGAGATTTGGTGCTAATTATTTGAAAGTAAAAGCGCTAACAGGTCTGGGCAGTAGTTTACTCGCCTCAGAACCGGGATAGGCGCTGGGTTGTGAGCTGGCAGAACTCCCTCTGTGTTTCTCTAACAGGCTTTGTTGTGGGTCTGTCTCCTATAGCCCCAGTGTGGTTGTGGGTGTCGGTACGTGTGTGTCGACATGTCTGAGGCTGAGTGCTCTTCCCAGGAGGAGGCTGGAGTGGGGACAGAAAAGACTGTGAGAGTGACCGTGTCGGCATCGCCGACGGATGATTGGGTAAATATGTTGAGTGTTTTGAATGCAAATGTGGCTCGCTCGACTAAGAGATTTATCCAATCTGAATCTCAGAACCAGAAATGGCGGAAATCCATGGAGGATGCATTGTCACTAGCTCAGACCCCTTCGGGGTCACAGAAATGTGCATTTACCCAGATAGCAGATACGGATACCGTCACGGACTTTGATTCCAGTGTCGACTATAGTGATGCCAGATTGAATCCTAAACTGGCAAAGAGCATTCAGTACATGATTGTGGCGATAAAAGAAGTGTTGCATATAACAGAGGACCCTGCTGTTCCTGATACTAGGGTCTGTATGTATAAAGGAAAGAAACCTGAGGTAACGTTTCCTCCCTCTCATGAACTGAACGCTCTTTTTGAAAAGGCTTGGGAAAATCCTGACAAGAAGGCACAGGTTCCCAAAAGAATTCCAGTGGCATATCCGTTTCCTTCTGGGGACAGGGAAAAGTGGGAGTCAACCCCCACGGTAGACAAAGCTTTATCGCGTCTATCCAAAAAGGTGGCGCTTCCGTCTCCTGACACGGCAGCCCTAAAGGATCCTGCGGATCGTAAGCAGCAAAATACACTAAAATCCATTTATGTCACTACGGGTTCGCTACTCAGGCCTGCCGTTGCTTCTGCATGGGTGAGTAGCGCTATTGAAAAGTGGGCAGATAACTTGTCATCGGAGATAGATACCCTAGACAGGGATAGTGTGCTTTTGACTCTTGGTCATATCAGGGACGCTGCAGCATATTTAAAAGAAGCTGTAAGGGATATTGGCCTTTTGGGATCAAGGGCCAATGCCATGGCAGTATCAGCTAGGAGAGCATTGTGGATTCATCAATGGAATGCTGATGCTGACTCTAAGAAGGCGATGGAGTCTTTACCGTTTAACGGTAGTGTCTTGTTTGGTGACGGCCTCACTGACCTGGTATCTACGGCTACCGCAGGTAAGTCGTAATTTTTGCCTTATGTTCCTGCACAACAGAAGTAAACGCCCCACTATCAGATGCAGTCCTTTTGGCCCAATAAATACAAAAAAAGACGAGGGTCCTCCTTCCTTGCTGCGAGAGGAAGAGGAAAGGGAAAAAGGTCACAGGCTGTTGCAAGTTCCCAAGAGCAGAAGTCCTCTCCGGCTTCTACCAAATCCACTGCATGACGCTGGGGCTCCTCTGCGGGAGTCTGCACCAGTGGGAGCACGTCTCAAACTCTTCAGTCAGGTCTGGGTGCACTCGGACCTGGATCCTTGGATATTAGAAATAGTAGCCCAAGGGTACAAATTAGAGTTTCAAGACGTGCCCCCTCACCGATTTTTCAAATCGGCCTTGCCAGCTTCTCTTCTAGAAAGGGAGGTAGTATGCGCTGCAATACTAAAGCTGTGTCAAAATCAAGTCATTGTCACAGTACCCCCGTCACAACAGGGGGAGGGTTTTTATTCGAGTCTGTTCATGGTCCCAAAGGCGGATGGCTCGGTCAGACCGATTCTGAACCTAAAATCCCTCAATTTCTTTCTAAAAAAAATTAAAATTCAAGATGGAATCTCTCCGAGCAGTGATCTCCAGTCTGGAGGAGGGGGATTTTATGGTGTCGGTCGACATAAAGGATGCTTACTTACACGTTCCCATATATCCTCCACATCAGGCATACCTGAGGTTTGCCGTTCAGGATTGTCATTACCAATTTCAGACGTTGCCATTTGGTCTGTCCACAGCACCAAGGATTTTCACCAAGGTTATGGCGGAAATGATGGTTCTCCTGCGCAAGCAGGGAATTATAATTATCCAATACTTGGACGATCTCCTCATAAAGGCGAGATCCAAGGAGCAATTGCTGAAAAAGGTTGCGCTCTCACTGACGATTCTGCAACAACATGGTTGGCTCCTAAACTTGCCAAAATCACAGTTGGTTCCAACGACACGGCTGTTGTTCCTGGGTATGATTCTGGATACAGAATTACAGAGAGTTTTTCTTCCAGTGGAAAAAGCTCTGGAAATACAGAACATGGTAAAACAGATTCTGAAACCGGCAAAAGTGTCAGTTCTTCAATGCACTCGGTTGCTGGGGAAGATGGTGGCGGCCTACGAGGCCATTCCGTATGGCAGGTTCCACGCCAGGGTGTTTCAGTGGGACCTGTTGGACAAGTGGTCCAGATCTCACCTGGACATGCACTGTAAAATAATCCTATATTCCAGGACCAGGATCTCCCTTCTGTGGTGGCTGCACAGTTCTCACCTTCTGGAGGGACGCAGGTTCGGTATTGGATCCTGGTGACCACAGATGCAAGTCTCCGAGGCTGAGGAGCAGTCACACAGGGGAGAAATTTTCAGGGAAAATGGTCAAGCCAGGAAGCTTGTCTGCACATAAACATTCTGGAATTAAGGGCCATTTACAACGGCATTCTGCAAGCGGAACATCTTCTTCGTGGTCTGCCCGTCTTGATTCAGTCAGACAACATAACAGCAGTCACGTACATAAACCGCCAGGGCGGAACAAAGAGCAGACCGGCGATGGCCGAGGCCACAAAAGTTTTTTGCTGGGCGGAAAAACATGCAAGCGCTCTGTCAGCGGTCTTCATTCCAGGAGTGGACAACTGGGAAGTAGACTTCCTCAGCAGATACGATCTCCATCCAGGAGAGTGGGGTCTTCATCAAGAGGTCTTTGCAGAAGTGACAAGTCGTTGGGGAATTCCTCAAATAGACATGATGGCGTCCCGCCTCAACAAGAAACTTCAGAGATATTGTTCCAGGTCAAGGGACCCTCAAGCAATAGCGGTGGACGCCCTAGTGACACCGTGGGTGTTTCCGTTGGTCTATGTATTCCCTCCACTTCCACTCATTCCAAAGGTGATAAAGATTATAAGAAGAACAAGGGTTCAGGCGATACTCATTGTTCCGGACTGGCCAAAAAGGGCCTGGTATCCAGATCTTCAGGAGTTGCTCATAGAAGATCCCTGGCCTCTTCCTCTATGGGAGGACCTGTTACAACAAAGTCCGTGTGTATATCAAGACTTACCGCGGCTGCGTTTGACGGCGTGGCGGTTGAATGCCAAATCCTAGCCAGAAAGGGTATTCCAAGTGAAGTCATTCCCACACTTCTTCAGGCTATAACAAGAAAAAAGAACCAAAACGTGCGCAAAAGGAAGAGCCAATCAAAAATTATTTAGATTAATTATTATTTTTATTTTTATTAAATATTATTTATTTGCAATTATTACCAAATAAATTAATTATAAATGTATTCCTTAGAGTGACCACAATAGGATATTGAAAATAATATTAAAATGAATAAAATAACACAATCATGAAATATATAACCATCTAGTTAATTTCTCGTATATGGTTTAGTATTCCAGGAAACCAATAATGGATACAAATATATAGAACCCTGAAAAACACTGGCTGGCCAGCCTTAATTAATATTTAATAAATTGTGCACAAAAATGTATCAAAAATCAATGAAATATACAAATGGAAGATGTATTGCCTGTAGGATATCATAAAATTGCATATAAAATAAAAATAGAAAATAAAAACTCAGAGTTCTTCCAATAACGATCTAAACTGGTAGTGGTTAGCCGTTATATATGTATCCAAAAGTCTCGTATGGCTCATTAGCTCTTAACCTCGTACGGCTGCTGATGTGAATAATAAATGTTTGAGCAAATGAATAGAAAACAGTCCCGTCCTTTTAACCAATATTATTGAAAAGTCTCGATAAAGGCACCTATCCTTAAGCAGCCGTTAGTATGGGCAGCCAATGCCGTAGAATTATAGTCCCGTATTTAAGATGATTAATATATATAAAAAAATATATAAAATGAGATACTAAAACAAAGTCCCAAATCGCTCAAATAGCCCCTAGCCTAGTGAGGCCATAGGTGTAGGTGGCTAAAATGACGGGATAGTGTATAAATAAATGAGACCCCGTCTCACTCGTAGCAATCTCACCCGTGCCAGTGAATGCAGTAGTCGTCTCACTCGTAGCAATCTCACCCGTACCAGTGAATGCAGAAGCCGTCTCACTTGTAGCAATCTCACCCGTGCCAGTGAATGCTGTAGCCGTCCGACCGACCGGATATTCACCGGACCTCCGCCGTTTCCAATCCACAAGCCGTTCTGTGCTGCGCTGCCTGGATGCTCCTCCGACAGCGCAACTGGGTAATCCTTGGGCTTGGATGTAGTAGATGGAAATATCTCCAAATGACAGAGAGAAGGTGTGTAACAGTGGATCACTCCAAAGCCGTTCAACCTAACGCGTTTCTCGACCGTAGGCACTGGTCGTTTCATCAGAGGAAGTGTAATGACATTACACTTCCTCTGATGAAACGACCAGTGCCTACGGTCGAGAAACGCGTTAGGTTGAACGGCTTTGGAGTGATCCACTGTTACACACCTTCTCTCTGTCATTTGGAGACGAACGGAGATCACCGACAGCCCTAATCCGCCCTAAACCGCCATAGATATTTCCATCTACTACATCCAAGCCCAAGGATTACCCAGCTGCGCTGTCGGAGGAGCATCCAGGCAGCGCAGCACAGAACGGCTTGTGGATTGGAAACGGCGGAGGTCCGGTGAATATCCGGTCGGTCGGACGGCTACAGCATTCACTGGCACGGGTGAGATTGCTACAAGTGAGACGGCTTCTGCATTCACTGGTACGGGTAAGATTGCTACGAGTGAGACGACTACTGCATTCACTGGCACGGGTGAGATTGCTACGAGTGAGACGGGGTCTCATTTATTTATACACTATCCCGTCATTTTAGCCACCTACACCGATGGCCTCACTAGGCTAGGGGCTATTTGAGCGATTTGGGACTTTGTTTTAGTATCTCATTTTATATATTTTTTTATATATATTAATCATCTTAAATACGGGACTATAATTCTACGGCATTGGCTGCCCATACTAACGGCTGCTTAAGGATAGGTGCCTTTATCGAGACTTTTCAATAATATTGGTTAAAAGGACGGGACTGTTTTCTATTCATTTGCTCAAACATTTATTATTCACATCAGCAGCCGTACGAGGTTAAGAGCTAATGAGCCATACGAGACTTTTGGATACATATATAACGGCTAACCACTACCAGTTTAGATCGTTATTGGAAGAACTCTGAGTTTTTATTTTCTATTTTTATTTTATATGCAATTTTATGATATCCTACAGGCAATACATCTTCCATTTGTATATTTCATTGATTTTTGATACATTTTTGTGCACAATTTATTAAATATTAATTAAGGCTGGCCAGCCAGTGTTTTTCAGGGTTCTATATATTTGTATCCATTATTGGTTTCCTGGAATACTAAACCATATACGAGAAATTAACTAGATGGTTATATATTTCATGATTGTGTTATTTTATTCATTTTAATATTATTTTCAATATCCTATTGTGGTCACTCTAAGGAATACATTTATAATTAATTTATTTGGTAATAATTGCAAATAAATAATATTTAATAAAAATAAAAATAATAATTAATCTAAATAATTTTTGATTGGCTCTTCCTTTTGCGCACGTTTTGGTTCTTTTTTCTTGTTATTGCTATTTTTTGGGGGTTGACAGCTTCCCCATCTTTCCATATTGTGCGGCATCAGGAAGTTCATCTAGGTTGTAAGTCACGGGCGCCTCTTTTTCTTTTCTCTTCTTCAGGCTAGAAAGGAAGTAACGGCGAAGCATTGCCACCGTATTTGGAGGAAATATGTGTCTTGGTGGGAATCCAAGAAGGCTCCTACGGAAGAATTTCAGCTGCGGCGTTTGCTCCATTTTTTGCAAGCAGGTGTGGATGTGGGCCTAAAGTTAGGCTCTATTAAAGTACAGATTTCGGCCTTATCAATTTTCTTTCAGAAAGAATTGGCTTCCCTTCCAGAAGTTCAGACCTTCGTGAAAGGTGTGCTGCACATCCAACCTCCATTTGTGTCCCAGTGGCACCGTGGAATCTTAATGTGGTATTGCAGTTCCTGCAATCTCCTTGGTTTGAACCTTTACGTAAGGTTGAGTTAAAATTCCTTACTTGAAAGTAGTCATGTTGTTGGCCTTGGCATCCGCAAGGCGGGTATCTGAGTTGGCGGCTTTGTCTCACAAAAGCCCTTATTTAATCTTCCATGCTGATAGAGCGGAATTGAGAACTCGTCAGAAATTTCTGCCAAAAGTGGTTTCATTATTTCACGTAAACCAACCTATTGTGGTGCCAGTGGCTACTGACGCCTTGGCGGAATCGAAGTCTCTCGATGTGGTTAGAGCTTTGAAAATCTATGTCGCCAGAACGGCGCAGATTAGGAAAACAGAGGCTCTGTTTGTCCTGTGGGCTCCCAACAAGATTGGGGCTCCTGCTTCTAAGCAGACTATTGCGCGCTGGATCTGTAATACGATTCAGCAGGCTCATTCTACGGCAGGATTGCCGTTACCGGAATCGGTGAAAGCCCATTCAATCAGAAAGGTGGGCTCTTCCTGGGCAGCTGCCCGAGGGGTCTCGGCATTACAGCTTTGCCGAGCTGCTACTTGGTCGGGATCAAACACCTTTGCGAAGTTTTACAAGTTTGATACCCTGGCTGAGGAGGACCTCTTGTTTGGTCAATCGGTGCTGCAGAGTCATCCGCACTCTCCCGCCCGTTCTAGAGCTTTGGTAAACCCCATGGTTCTTGAAGCATCCCCAAAAATAGGTTTTTAATACCTACCGGTAAATCCTTTTCTCTTAGACCGTAGAGGATGCTGGGCGCCCGTCCCAGTGCGGGCTGTATCTGCAGTTTGGTTATGGTTACACTCGTGTTGAGTTAAGTACAGTCAGTCTGTGGCTGTTGTTGGTCATGCCGTTGCATGCGTTGTTGTTGAATGCCATGTTGTACGGTGTGTTTGAGGTGTGAGCTGGTATGTATCTCACCTTAGTTTAAAAATTAAATAAATCCTTTTCCTCGAAATGCCCGTCTCCCTGGGCACCGTTCCTATAACTGGAGTCTGGAGGAGGGGCATAGAGGGAGGAGCCAGTTCACACCTCTTTTAAAGTCTTAAAGTGCCCATGTCTCCTGCGGATCCCGTCTATACCCCATGGTTCTTGAAGCATCCCCAGCATCCTCTACGGACTAAGAGAAAAGGATTTACCGGTAGGTATTAAAATCCTATTATTTTTTTTATATGAAGTGCAGGTATAGCTGAGGGTTATGAGATTTCCAAGCAGAAGAAAGAGGAAAGGTGACTGCACCATAATATGATAACCTCATTTACTAACGTATTTGTGGACATCAGGAAGGGAAGTGGCAGTAAGGGGTGTAGTACGGTATGCCGGCACTCGGGCTCCCGGCGACCAGCATAGCGGCACCGGGAGCCCAACCGCCGGCATACCGACAGCGGGGCGAGCGCAAAGGAGCCCCTTGCGGGCACGGTGGCGCACTATGCGCGCCACACTATTTTATTCTCCCTCCAGGGGGGTTGTGGACCCCCACGAGGGAGAATAGCTGTCGATATGCCGGGTGTCGGGATTCCGGCGCCGGTATACTGTGCGCCGGGATCCCGACATTCGGCATACTGAAGACCACCCGCAGTAAGAAATACTTGAAATGGTATGGGAAACAAGAAGTGTACGTCATAGCAGAATCCATGCAAGGCCGGCCATTCCCACTAAATGTCATCTGACAATTTCTCCACCAAAGGAAAGAAGATGAGAAATACATTTTAGGGAGTCTTTTTGAAACAAGGTATCAGTGAAATAGAAGATATATATATATATATATATATGTATTTTTTTTAAGATCAATTTATTGAGAGGTTTAATAAAAGACAGGATAGTACATTGCACACACATCAATGGAGAGAAACAATCACAGTCTGTGGTTGGACAGAGACAATCCAATGTTTTAAAACATTAATTGTAACTTGAGACACATAAAGGACAGAAGAAACATAGGGGTAAATTTACTAAGCTCCCGATTTTGACCGAGATGCCGTTTTTTCATCAAAGTGTCATCTCGGTAATTTACTAAACTCAAATCACGGCAGTGATGAGGGCATTCGTAATATTTTGAAGTCCTAGGAAAAAAATCACGAATGAATACACCATCGGTCAAAACGCGGCTGTTTAAGTATGAATCTCGGTCATTTACTAAGAAGTGCAAAGCAAAAAAAAAAACAAACACTGCCGTGAAAAATTACAACTCGTAAAAAAGTGCTAAAAAAAAACAGACCTTTATTTTTTATTCGTGATTGGATAGGCATGCACGGATCCATGAGATCCGTGCATGTATATCAGTGGGAAGGGGTGGGAAAGTGCTTATTTATTTAAAAAAAATTGCGTGGGGTCCCCCCTCCTAAGCATAACCAGCCTCGGGCTCTTTGAGCCGATCCTGGTTGCAGAAATATGGGGAAAAAAATGACAGGGGTTCCCCCATATTTAAGCAACCATCATCGGGCTCTGCGCCTGGTCCTGGTTCCAAAAATACAGGGGACAAAAAGAGTAGGGGTCCCCCGTATTTTTAAAACCAGCACCGGGCTCCACTAGCTGGACAGATAATGCCACAGCCGGGGGTCACTTTTATATAGTGCCCTGCGGCCGTGGCATCAAAAATCCAACTAGTCACCCCTGGCCGGGGTACCCTGGGGGAGTGGGGACCCCTTAAATCAAGGGGTCCCCCCCCCCAGCCACCCAAGGGCCAGGGGTGAAGCCCGAGGCTGTCCCCCCCCATCCAATGGGCTGCGGATGGGGGGGCTGATAGCCTTTGTTGTAAAAGAAAATATATTGTTTTTAGTAGCAGTACTACAAGTCCCAGCAAGCCTCCCCCGCATGCTGGTACTTGGAGAACCACAAGTACCAGCATGCGGCGGAAAAACGGGCCCGCTGGTACCTGTAGTACTACTACTAAAAAAATACCCAAAAAAACACAAGACACACACACCGTGAAAGTATAATTTTATTACATACATACACACATACATACATACTTACCTTATGTTCCCACGCAGGTCGGTCCTCTTCTCCAGTAGAATCCAAGGGGTACCTGTTGAAGAAATTATACTCACGAGATCCAGGGGTCCAGGGTCCTCGGGGAATCCCGGTGTAATCCACGTACTTGAAAAAAAAAAAAAAAACGCAGAGCCGAGCCACGAACTGAAAGGGGACCCATGTTTTCACATGGGTCACCTTTCCCCGAATGCCAGAAACCCACTCTGACTGATGTCTAAGTGGGTTTCTTCAGCCAATCAGGGAGTGCTACGTTGTAGCACTCTCCTGATCGGCTGTGTGCTCCTGTCCTAACTGACAGGCAGCACACGGCAGTGTTACAATGTAGCGCCTATGCGCTCCATTGTAACCAATGCTGGGAACTTTCTGCCCTGCGGTTGACCTAAAGTGACGTCACCGCTGAGCAGAAAGTTCCCAGCATTGGTTACAATGGAGCGCATAGGCGCTACATTGTAACACTGCCGTGTGCCGCCTGTCACTCAGTACAGGAGCACACAGCCGATCAGGAGAGTGCTACAACGTGGCACTCCCTGATTGGCTGAAGAAACCCACTTAGACATCAGTCAGAGTGGGTTTCTGGCAGTCGGGAAAAGGGGATCCATGTGCAAACATGGGTCCCCTTTTAGTGCGTGGCTCGGGTGTCCGTTTTGTTATTTTTTTCAAGTACGTGGATTACACCTGGATTCCCCGAGGACCCTGGACCCCTGGATCTCGTGAGTATAATTTCTTCAACAGGTACCCCTTGGATTCTACTGGAGAAGAGGACCGACCTGCGTGGGAACATAAGGTAAGTATGTATGTATGTGTGTATGTATGTAATAAAATTATACTTTCACGGTGTGTGTGTCTTGTGTTTTTTTGGGTATTTTTTTAGTAGTAGTACTACAGGTACCAGCGGGCCCGTTTTTCCGCCGCATGCTGGTACTTGTGGTTCTCCAAGTACCAGCATGCGGGGAGGCTTGCTGGGACTTGTAGTACTGCTACTAAAAACAATATCTTTTCTTTTACAACAAAGGCTATCAGCCCCCCCATCCGCAGCCCATTGGATGGGGGGGGACAGCCTCGGGCTTCACCCCTGGCCCTTGGGTGGCTGGGGGGGGACCCCTTGATTGAAGGGGTCCCCACTCCCCCAGGGTACCCCGGCCAGGGGTGACTAGTTGGATTTTTGATGCCACGGCCGCAGGGCACTATATAAAAGTGACCCCCGGCTGTGGCATTATCTGTCCAGCTAGTGGAGCCCGGTGCTGGTTTTAAAAATACGGGGGACCCCTACTCTTTTTGTCCCCCGTATTTTTGGAACCAGGACCAGGCACAGAGCCCGATGCTGGTTGCTTAAATATGGGGGAACCCCTGTCATTTTCCCCCCCATATTTCTGCAACCAGGATCGGCTCAAAGAGCCCGAGGCTGGTTATGCTTAGGAGAGGGGACCCCACGCAATTTTTTTTTAAATATTTGACAGTGTTTAATTTAAAAAAAACAAAAAAAAATGAACCCCAGCACGGATCACACAGATCCGGCCGAGATTCATTGTAAAAAAGTCGGCAGTGTTTTGCTAATCACTGCCGTAAAAATAGAAAAAAAACCACGAATGACATCGACATCGGAACAAAAGAAAAACCCGAATACGACAGCTTAGTAAATTAGTCGTAATCAATTCAAAAAGTTGCAGTTTTACACTTTCGATGTCATTCGTGATTGAACTTTGACCTGAAACGGGAGAATACGAATCTTAGTAAATTTACCCCATAGCATACATTTTGAGAACACGCAACAAAGAAGGGACAATAAAATATACACTATAAGAGCAGTGTGTAAAATATAGCATATAATGCAGTGCTTTAAAGAGAAGGTGGGGAGGAGGTAAAGAATCAGGTAGGAGGAGGAAAGGAGAGAGGGCATAAAAAGGGGGATGGGGATAGAGGCACCAGGGGCTAATGGAATAATCAGATTCCTAACAAGAGAATAGTATCTTCAATTTGGTACATGGGTGTGGAATTATGGAGATTCAGTAATAAATACCATTCAGTATGTTCAAAAAGTTGCAACATATTTGTTTGGGCAGACTAATCCCGAGAGTCAATATAAGATCACCTTTCTCTACATCTGGCAAGGTACAGTAGATTGCCTTTCATTTTTAGATCCAATTAATCAGTATTGCTATTTTAACAATAGCAACCGCTACAGTAGTAAAAGGTATTAAATGTTTTTGGCCTATTAAACAGTGACAATTTCTACAATTTGCTAATAAAAGGGTCAAAGGGTCCATACTATATATGCATTCTTTTTAATACAGACACATATGGAAGACTTGGAAGCCTTGATAATATATCAGACCTATTATTCGCATTTAGGACTTCACCCAGATCAGACTCCCATTTTCTCTCGTGGACAGGGCTGTCTTAACGTCATTTTAGGCCCTGGGCAAAGAAATGCACTGCGGCCCCTACCCACCCATTTACGGGAACCAATTATAAAAATGATAACTTGCCCCTCCTGCAGCCCTGCACCATCTCTCCAAATGCTTCCATACAGTGAATGGATGTCAGCACTCTGATTTGTGGATTGCTCTGATTTGTGGATAGATCTGATTTGTGGATAGCTCTGATTTGTGCATAGCTCTGATTTGTGGATAGTCTGATTTGTGTATAGCTTTGATTTGTGGATAGTCTGATTTGTGGATAGTCTGATTTGTGGATAGTCTGATTTGTGGATAGCTCTGATTTGTGGATAGTCTGATTTGTGGATAGCTCTGATTTGTGGATCTGTGTTTAAAAGTTAAAAAGAGTTAAAAATCAGAAAAAAATTACGTTCAGCATAATCAGGCCGGGGCTATTTGACCCAACCCTGGTTTCAAAAACACAGGGAAAAATAGTGTACAATTCACCTGTATTTTATGAACCAGCATTTTATGAAACCCCCCAATACAGGGGTCCCCCCATCCAGGGCACCCAAAGTCAGGGCTAAAGCCCGTATGTATTAAACTTGTACCATCTATAGGGGATGTAGTTATGTGACCTGCAGTTAGGAGACTGCCGGTCACAATACCGGCACCTACATCCCGAACCCTCACTATCCTGACGGTCGGCATGCTGACCAACAGGGACTATTCACACTCATGGATGGCCACGACACCCATAGAGTGGGAATAGAACCTGTGGCGAGCGCAGCCTGCCACCGAGCCTGAAAGGGGCTTTGTTGCACTTGCCCCCCCCCCCTCCCGCCGGGCATCTAAATGCCGGGATCCTGCCATCGGTAGACCCCATTCCCCCCCCCCCCCCCCCCCCCCTGGTTTTTGACTCTTCTTTTTTTTTTTTTTACGTTTATGCACACAAGCATGCGCGGATCTCGCTGATATGTGCATGCTTCTGTACAACTCGCCAGCCTGAAGTTGGTCTATTATTTTGCATGTTTTTTTACTACTTCTATGCATTACATTGGGCGAGGTGTATGTTTTCCATGGGAAAACATCTGGATGTGAGTTTCTGCCATGCGAGTAGTGGATTTGCGAGTAACATGCGTTTTCATGTTCTTGCAGCCTATTATATGTGTGAGGTTTTTTTTAAAAAGTGGGTTTACATTTAGCCCATGGTTTCTTCAATGGAGAAAAGGGTCATTAAGGGTTTTGATTACTTAGTTGCAGGAGAGGGTAGCTATCACTATAGTCCTGTATCTCGGAGTCAAGTTCCTGAGGAGATAAGAGGGAGGGCAGGTTATAGAGAGACCTATAATACGAGCAGAACAATAAGCAATTTAGAAGGAGTCACAGGTCAGCCTGCCGGAGTAGCATTGAATTCTACTTATATTACAGGAGGGATATAGACGAAGATGCCTAGCAAGAAGGGAGTTTTCATTGCCCCCCCCCCCCCCCCCCCTTTTTTTTTTTTACCTAATTTTTATTGGGGAAATGATTGGACAACACACAACCTTGTATGTATCTTGAAACTTGTTCAACAATTTGAAACATAATAATTGATATACCCACACAATTAAGTATGATTAGCATCATTCAATCTGGAATACAGTCCCCAAATTAATGAAGAATGGAGAAGAGTTAGCTACAAGCTTGCCAGTGCTTTGTATGGCAGAAATTCAACAATATCTTAATTTCCAATCCATTTCCCAGTTTTCATATTATTTGAATGTACATGAAAATAACACAATTTAATAAAAACAAAGAAAATAAATGTATTTGTTTATGACTTACTTTATACTTTTCTAATTAAAATTATGCTTATAGTACAAGAAAATCCCGGAAGAAGACAAAATGTTTAGGAAAGAGGGGGAAATAGTAAAGTAAGGTGGGTGGGTGGAGGCAGAGCCGGCCCTAACCAATATGAAGCCCTAGGCAAGATTTTAGCTGGTGCCCCCTAGCACCACTGCTGGTTCCACCTCTGACCTTGCACCTCTTTCCCAGCACCATCACCCCTCACCCATAGCAGTCCTTATTTTGGTGTTTGTACCCCCTATATTTTAAATAGGAACAGCTCCCACATTTGGCGCACAGCCCAAAAAGGGGTATGTTTTTGCTGGCAAGGGGCATGGCCACACAATAGTACCCCCAATTCCAATTACATCACACAGTACTGCAACTTTATTAACATTTGATCATGCGATAGTGTCCATTATTCATATTACATCCCACAGTAGTATCACTTTACCTTATAAACGTTACTCCTCACAGTAGAGCCCCTTATTCACATTACATCACACTGAATTGCTCGTTATTCACATTACACCACACCCTATTGCTCTTTATTCACATTAGATGACACAGTAGTGCCCTTTATAAACGCAACACCACATAGTAGAGCACCTTATACACATAATGCCACACATTAGTAATGCATTTATACACATAATTCCACACAGTAATGCCCCTTACACATATGAGACATCTTATTAATGTCCTTATAAACATAATGCACCTTACACATTATGACAACCTTTATTAATGCCCTTTTACACATAATGTCCCTTACACATATGCCGCACATTATTAATGCCCTTATACACATAATGACACACATAGTGCCACCTACACATTTGATGCACATTATTAGTGCCCCTTTACACATAATGACACACATACAGTAGTACCCTGTTACACATATGCCGCACATTATTAATGCCCTTATACACATAATGACACATTGTGCCCCTTACACATATGTTGCACATTATTAATGCATTTGTACATGACACATATAATGCTCCTTACACATATTCTAAACACTACTGCACAACCAACCCACTCACACGCACACAGCACTCACACTGCTACTAACACTATGACCTCTTTCTCTGATTGGATACAGTTGTGTCCTCATAAATCTTGCCTCAATGCTAACGTCGGGCACCTTTTTTTAATGAAAATGCATCTTATTTGCATTGCTATGTGGCTAGGATGCACAAGCAGCTTCTGCTGATCAAAATGATATGCAGCATGCCTATATACTGAGTGAGACTGTGGCTGTATCTGCTTTTGGGGTTCACTACGATATGCCGGCGGTCGGGCTCCCGGCGACCAGCATACCGGCGCCGGGAGCCCGACCGCCGGCTTACCGACAGTGTGGCGAGCGCAAATGAGCCCCTTGCGGGCTTGCTGCGCTCGCCACGCTACGCGCGCCACACTATTTTATTCTCCCTTCGGGGGGGTCATGGACCCCCACGAGGGAGAATAAGTGTTGGTATGCCGGCTGTCGGGATCCCGGCGCCGGTATACTGTGCGCCGGGATCCCGTCAGTCGGCATACTGAAGACCACCCCTGCTTTTGAAATGCTACACACAGAATATAGGCATGCCGCATATCATTTTAATCAGCAGAAGCTGCTGATGCCCCTAGGTATATCAAATGCCCTAGGCAATTGCCTAGTTTGCCTATGCCTATGGCCGGCTCTGGGTGGAGGGTTAGCAGTGGACCTGGTATCAAGGCATCCAACCACTTGTTGACTGTAGAAGATTAGAGTATACGATTTGTATGGTTCAAGATTATGTTACGTTCTGGTCTAATTTGATTCTATTGTGCATTTTGGAGGCACCTCTATATCTGCATTTAGTTAGAAAATTAGAGTATATGATTTGTATGGCTCAAGATTATGTTATGCTCTGGTCTAATTTGACACTATTGTGCATTTTGGAGGCACCTCTATATCTGCATTTATGGGGTAATTCCAAGTTGATCGCAGCAGGAATTTTTTTAGCAGTTGGGCAAAACCATGTGCACTGCAGGGGAGGCAGATATAACATGTGCAGAGAGAGTTAGATTTGGGTGGGTTATTTTGTTTCTGTGCAGGGTAAATACTGGCTGCTTTATTTTTACACTGCAATTTAGATTGCAGATTGAACTCACCACACCCAAATCTAACTCTCTCTGCACATGTTATATCTGCCTCCCCTGCAGTGCACATGGTTTTGCCCAACTGCTAACAAAGTTCCTGCTGCGATCAACTCAGAATTACCCCCTTAGTTAGAAGATTAGAGTATACGATTTGTATGGTTCAAGATTATGTTACATTCTAGGACGCACATACTGCCCCTGTAATCTGTCCACCTTAGTAAATATGTAAGCATAATAAAAAATGTCATAGTGGCTTTTTTAAAATTATTATTCTATGAAGTTGTCTGTCATCAAATGATAGCTGTTACTGTTGTACCTAGGGTGCCCTCACCACTAAATCCACCCCTAAGTAAGGACATTACTGTTGTACCCTATATTAATGATGATTAATAATAAAGAAATAATTCTCAACTTCTCTTTTAGCGTGTGAGCATTGGACATTAATAAGTCCATCATACCCATTAAAGCAACCCTATCCCTAATACCCTAACCGCTAATCCAGTCCTAATACCCTACCCAAGACGCTACACCAACCCTAGTACCCTAACGCAAACCAGTAAACCAACCTAAATACCCTAACGCA
Organism: Pseudophryne corroboree; assembly: GCF_028390025.1. NCBI lineage: Eukaryota > Metazoa > Chordata > Amphibia > Anura > Myobatrachidae > Pseudophryne > Pseudophryne corroboree. The sequence continues at coordinate 915,779,042 of NC_086445.1, read as the reverse complement.
AACCAGTAAACCAACCCAAATACCCTAGCCAAAAGCCCTAAACTAACCTTAATACCCTAACTCCAAAGAGCAGAGTGGATGGGCCATGTGGTTCTTATCCGCTGTCATCTTCTATGTTTGTATGTTTATGTTTCTCCACTTGTACTCTTTGGAAGGTTTGATACATCTCCCCATTAGGAATAATTCTGCACTAGGAACTGTGGGTGGAGTTATGTAAATGATCTCTCTCATCTCATCACCAGTGATATTTCTATACAGACAGATTTACTAACACAGTAACTATAGTGGAGGCTCATACATGTGATGCAAATAAATCTGCAGACTAATAACTCCAACTGATGGACAGCTGTTTCAGACTTATTAGCATGGAACACAGTTCTTGGCATCTGTTGAGTAAGGCTCAGAGAACATAATGTTTTATGATTTTACTGTATGAAGTTGCATAGATGTGCTCTTCTGACCCCCACACCCTGTCCAATCCCACTTCATATGTCAGAAAGCTCAGTTTGGGATTTAAAGACTCAGTAGGACATGTACTGGGATAGAGGGATATCCCCCGGAAATATTCATAGTGTGCTGTATAATAAGTTACAGGCGACAGCGTAGCTAGCTTGAGAGAATGTCTTCTTCTTGCAGACTCTCTAGCTGGCGAGAATGAGAAGACTCTGCTAACCTCCAGCCCAGCTGTGTAAATAAGAGACCTCACCATAACTGATCTCTGCTAATTAGGTTAATAATAACCATTTATTTCATAGTTAAACTCTCACAGCAGCAATTTCTGAAAACCAATCTTCGACAATTTTCAATAGTAATAGATTATATGATAACCCAGCTCTGTTTTGTTAACTGGAACATTTATTATTATTTTGCTCAAATAAATCTCTAAATTGGTAACACTTTCCCCTGTATGTATATGGAGGCTAGCTAGCTATTACTTTACCTACCACTATTGTGGACAAACCCAATAGACCACTGAGTAAGACTAGAATTTTATTTCCATTGACTGCATCATATTTTGAACATCCATCATCTTGTGAAAAACTTTTTGAAAACACTTGTTGTTAAATCCTAGTTGTGAATATTTTCTCTGAAATTGATATAACCCCTGATGAAGTCAGGGCCGTCTTTTCGTATGGGCTCAATGGGCTCTTGCCCAAGGGCCCCAGGAGTACAAGGGCCCTAGGCTGATAGCTGAGGGTCCCCTCTTTCCAGGGGTACCAGATTTTTGAAAATCGGCCCTAGGGAACCAGAGATATCCGAGTTCAAAGCAGTGGTCCCCATCCAAGCCTGTTAATTGCTATTACCATCAAGATATCTCAGGCTCTGTATGACTTAGAGTTTTTCTGATGGTACATTTCAAAAGCTGTGACTCTTCCCTTTCGGTGGACACTAGCAGCTTGTCTCTACTATGCTCAGAACTAGAGATATCAGCCTTCAAGCAGCTGGTCCCTGCTCAAGCTCCACACGCCTAATATGCAGTTTTGAATATTTGTTGGTGGATTGTTCTGGCTTCTGAACTCTGATCCCCAATTCCCCAGAACCTCCTGACAGGTGAGACACTCTAATTTTTTTATCCCATGCAAAGCTACAAAATATTTTTCCAGGAACTTGACATATCTGCAGTCAAGCAAGCTCCCCTCCCACCAGAAAATGATGAAAATGAAGCCCACTCCACTATCGACCCCTCCCTTACATATTAAACCACATATTACATATCACATACCACCCTGGAAGTCATGTACCGGGGCCCCTTCATTCAGCCCAATGCCACATTCTACAGTTTAGTGTTCTCCCTCCCGCCCCATCTGTGCAGTAAAGGAGTAATTAGCAGAAATTACTGCTCCAGGTCCTACATGCGGTATCCGGACTCCAGGTCGACAGCACAAAGGTCGACACACCTTAGGTCGACGCCAATTGGTCGACACACCTTAGGTCGACATGGACAAAAGGTTGACATGGACAAAAGGTCGACAGGAACAAGGTCGACATGGAAAAAGGTCGACATGAGTTTTTCACGATTTTTTTCTTTTTTTTTTAACCTTTTCATACTTAACGATCCACGTGGACTACGATTGGAACGGTAAAGTGTGCCGAGCGAAGCGGTAGCGGAGCGAAGGCACCATGCCCGAAGCATGGCGAGCGAAGCGAGCCATGCGAGGGGACGCGGTGCACTAATTGGGGTTCCCGGGACACTCTACGAAGAAAACGACACCAAAAAAACATAAAAAACTCATGTCGACCTTTTTCCATGTCGACCTTGTTCCTGTCGACCTTTTGTCCATGTCGACCTTTTGTCCATGTCGACCTAAGGTGTGTCGACCAATTGGCGTCGACCTAAGGTGTGTCGACCTTTGTGCTGTCGACCCTCAGTCCCAGACCCCTACATGCTGAGCGGAAGCTAGAACACCCCCTACCGCCCGTGGGATATCAAAGCTGCCGTTGATAGCACCCCCACCCATGGAGGATGGGTAGGGGCCCCAGTGTATTGCTGTGCCCAGGGGCCCACACTGCTGTTAAGACGGCCCTGGATGAAGTCCTTGGGACGAAATGCGTAGGGCTGCTCCAACATTATCCACATTTGTATTGAAAAACTTCTATAAATGAATGAATACTCCCTATGGATTAACACCACTCATTGGAATTCAGATATGAACTTTTCCTTTGTGAAAAGCTGATTGTGGACGTACATTCTTCTATGATTGTAATGCTTTTAATATGATTAAATGTCTATTGAATTTTAACATTAGTCTTTGATAGCTCATGGGGCAAATTTTCTGGGTGGAAAGGATTAACATACACATATCTCCAAACTGAGTGCCCTCTAATATATATATAAAGTAAATGAAGAAAGCGGCACTCGGAGGCTGAACAAGTCAAAGTGTATTCCACACTTAGTGGAATACACTTTGACTTGTTCTGCCTCCGAGTGCCGCTTTCTTCATTTACTTTATGCCAATTTTGACAGAGGGCACCGGAGCACAACTGCTTTGTATGGGGGAGTGCCGGTCCATTACACAGTTTTATATATATATATATATATATATATATATATATATACTGAGTGGCAAAAGTAATAAGAGCACTATTTACTCTGAATACGGCTTGACATGGACTCTACTAACTCTTGGTATGTTTCATGGGGTATATTAGCCCAAATGCAATGAACTGTAACTCCACAATGTTGCTTCTGCCCTACCATCTGTATGTTGTAATACAAAACGTTAAATTATCAGACCAAATTACTGTTTTCCACTCATTTACTGTCCAATAAATTGGCGCCTCTATGAAGGGTGCAATGTCGTGGTGCACAGGGGCCCCTGGGTCTAGGGGTAAACACCACACACACTGCACCCATATTTTATTACTTCTCTTTCTGAAGTCTTGCGTCGGAGCTGCAGTGGTGGTAAAAACTCACAGGAGCAGGTAGGGATTTAGGGCTAGATGCATCATCGCTTTGAGAGTGAATTGCGGTCTATTTACTAAGCCTTGGATGGAGATAAAGTAGCTGGAGTTAAAGTACTGGCCAATCAGCTCCTAACTGTCATTTTTAAAACACAGCCTGTGGCATTGCAGTTAGGAGCTGGTTGGCTGGTTCTTTATCTCTGTCCACTTTATCTCCATCCAAGGCTTAGTAAATAGACCGCAAATCACTCTCCAAGCGATGACGCATCTAGCCCTAAATCCCTACTGTGTCTGTGATTTTTTAACACCACTGCAGCAGTAAATAGACCCCAAAATGGAGAGTGAAAAAGTACAAGACAATCAGCTCCTAACTGTCATGTTACAGGCTGTGTTTGAAAAATGGCAGTTAGGAGCTGATTGGCTGGTACTTTTTCACTCTCCATTTTATCACTTTCCACGCGATGATGCATCTAGCCCTTAGGAGCACATGTACTAAGCAGTGATAAAAGTGGAGAAGTGAGCCAGTGGAGAAGTGCCCATGGCAACCAATCAGCAATGACGTAACATTTAGAATTTGCAAACTATAAAAGTATACAGAGCAGCTGATTGGTTGCCATGGGCAACATCTCCACCGGCTCACTTCTCAACTTTTATCACTGCTTAAGACCTTTAGGGGTACATTTGCTAAGCAGTGATAAGAGCCAGTGGAGATATTTCCCCATCAACCAATCAGCAGCTCTGTATCATTTTATAGTATGCAAATTATAGATGTTACTTCAGTGCTGATTGGTTGCCATGGGCAACTTCTCCACTGGCTCACTTCTCCGCTCTTATCACCGCTTAGTAAATGTACCCCTTAGTCTCTGGAAGACGGCGGGCACAATCCCAGAGTCTACTGTGCCGTGAAGAGGAGGGGACCCACCCAGAATTTTCACAAAGGCCAACTTCTTGTTTAAATGGCCATGGTCCAATTTGTGTTTCTGAGCAACCTGGAAGTGTTTCACACTGTTTACAGCAAATAGCAATGGCGTATAGGCAGGCCGCATGCTTCAGTAGCCATGGGCGGATTGGGTTTGAAAACCAGCCCGGGATATTTCTGGTAGCAGATCTAAAGGGGGCGGGTCTGTTGAAGAGGTGGGGTCTGTCGAGGGGGGACAATCCCTCCTCATAGGGCCTGATTCTGAGTTGGACGCAGTTGCGGCATTCCTTGTATCTTTTGCTGCAGTTGTGTCTGTGACTTTAGACTAATGCCGCTACAATGCCCTTCCCTGGTGTACATCCATGCATCCAAATATGCAAGGACTGAGATGCACCCTGTCAGTGTCTACAGATGCTGCAATCATGCTTTGGGCGCCATTAGATGCTACCATCGGTCGCACCATTGAAACTTTTACCAGCACTATCCTAGGTGCAGTACGGCCTCCAATGCGAGCGATTCAGCATCTGTATAAGCAACACTCCCATACTACGTTACATCTGCATCTGATTAGCGAACCCCATGTAACCGCCAAGTAACACCCAACTCATTTCTAATACACTACTTAGTGCATACGTCTGAATCTGTACTGCACATCTGTACAAACACCATCGGGATGTATGTACAGCATCACTGCACTGTATCCTACATCACCACTGGTCAAGGGATCATTACGAGATCCCGGCGGTCAGGAGACAGACACTGGGAACCTGACAGCTCGCTGCGCACGCCATGCTTCTAGCCCAGTGGCGACCTTCAGTCGACACAGGTTTCTATTCCCCTTCGGGTGGTGGACTGGACCACCACCCAAGAGGGGTAACCAGCCGGAGGTCAGGACTCCGACCGCCGGTATTTCAGCTGGTGTCGGGATTCTGACATTGGTATCCTGACCGTCAGGATCCCAACAGGCGGTCGATTGACTGCCTCCCCTGATCAAACTCCGATCAGGCCTATAATGCTGTATACTGTGCCATACTGATGCTTGCTGTAGAAAATAAATACAAAGGGTCATGCATATTTACATACTGTCACTCCCCTTCTATCTGCTGATCTCACTCTTTCTAAAAAAAAAAACCATTCAGAGGCGCAATAAATAGAAAATAACAATTACCAATAAAACAACAAAACAGAAATTAAATATTCTGGCTGCCAATAATTTGCTAATAGTCAGCAGCTGGTGTGACAGAATGGTGACCACCACACCATACATGCTGCAGCATACTGTACTGAAAATATATGTCACATATTATATATACATATATATATATATATGGCACAATGGTTGAAGGGTATAATATAATAATACTCATTAACATGATTGGACACCATAGATCACATGACTGTGAACGACCGCAGTTTCCAGCATTACCGTTCACCTGCACTATTTACAACAGTCACTGCACCATCTGTAAACAAATCTAACTACAGTATAAACAATAGCATCACTCACAGAGACACTGCTCACTGACGGCGGCGCATCCCCGCCTCACTGACTGCGGCGCATCCCCGCCTCACTGACTGCAGCGCATCCCCGCCTCACTGACTGCGGCGCATCCCCGCCTCACTGACTGCAGCGCATCCCCGCCTCACTGACTGCGGCGCATCCCCGCCTCACTGACTGCAGCGCATCCCTGCCTCACTGACTGCGGCGCATCCTCGCCTCACTGACAATGGCACATCCCCGCATCGCTGAAGGAGGCACATCCCATCTCACTGATGGAGGCACATCCCCACTTCACTGTTGGAAGCACATCCCCACCTCACTGATGGAAGCACATCCCCGCCTCACTGGTGGAGGCACATCCCCGCCTCACTGACGGTGGCACATCCCCGCCTCACTGACGGTGGCACATCCCCGCCTCACTGACGGTGGCACATCCCCACCTCACTGACGGTGGCACATCCCCGCCTCACTGATGGCGGCAATTTCCCGCCTCACTATCTAACTCTCTGCACATATTACATAGAAACATAGAATCTGACAGCAGATAAGAACCACTTGGCCCATCTAGTCTGCCCCTTTTTTTTATCCTTTAGGTAATCTCAACCCTTTTTGAACATTAATTCTTTGTAAGGATATTCATATGCCTATCCCAAGCATGTTTAAATTGCTCTACAGTCTTAGTCTCTACCACCTCTGATGGGAGGCTATTCCACTTATCCACTACCCTTTCTGTGAAGTAATTTTCCTTAAATTTCCCCTGAACCTGCCTTTCTCCATTTCAGTATATGTCCTCGAGTTCTAATCATACTTGACTACTCTTCCAGAAAGGCCGGGAGGCTCCTGAAAATTGGGTGGCACTCCCAGCCCCCCGCGGAAGTAGGCAAGTCTCCCATATGCCGCTCAATCCCCACTGCTCCCCGCTGCTCCCCACCACTTACCGCATCCCCCCAGCTCACTTCGGCATCCCGTCACACAGAAGGGGCGGGCGATGATGCGAATTGCGTCACCGTAGCCCCTCCCCCGCTTTACAATGCCGGTAATATGGGCATTGCAAAGTGGGGGGCGGGTCTATGATGACGTGATCACGTCACCATGCCCCATACCACCTCCTCAACGCCCCTGTACCACCCCTCCTATGTGACCAGGCTGATCCCTCCCGGAGGGTGCAGCCTGAATGTAGGCAAGTATGTTTCTAATACTTCTCTTCCTTTGAAGAGTGTCTCCCTCCTGGACTTTGTTAAGACCCTTGGTATATTTGAAAGTTTCTATCATGTCCCCCCTTTCCCGTCTATCTGTACCAAAGACCTGTACAGTGGCATTATTACTTCTTTTTTTCCCTGCTATTGATTCCTCTCCCTATGCAACCAAGCATCTGACTTGCCTTTCTCATTGCTTTGTTGCATTGCTTTCCCGCCTATAAGTCACTTGAAATAGTGACTCCTAAATCCCTTTCCTCCTCAGTAGTTTCCATTATAGTACCCTTGATACTATATTTAGTCTTTGGGTTTATGAGACCCAAGTGCATGATTTGGCATTTTTTTTAGCATTAAACTGTAGTTGCCACGTTCTTGACCATTTCTCACGCCTACCTAGGTCATCAATCATTTGTTTTACCCCTCCTGGTGTGTCTACCCTGTTGCATATCTTTGTATCATCTGCAAAAAGGCATACTTACCCTTCAATACCATTTGCAATATCACTAACAATGATATTAAAGAGAACTGGTCCAAGTACAGATCCCTGGGGTACTCCAGTGGTAACATTTCCCTCCATAGATTGCACTCCATTTGCTACAACTGTCTGTTTCCTATCCTGCAACCAGGTTCTTATCCATTTAACTGTTTTATAATCTACCCCCGCACTTTCAAGTTTATTTAGCAGTCTGCGATGTGGGACAGTGTCAAATGCCTTACTAAAGTCTAGATATGCTACATCTACAGCTCCACCTTGATCTATTATTTTCATCACAGAATAAAAAGAAATTAATAAGATTTGTTTGGCATGTTCTCCCACCAGTAAATCCATGCTGTTTTGGATCCTGTAAGTTGCTTGATTTAAGATATTCCACAACTCTTTCTTTTAATAGTTTTCCATTACTTTCCCTACTACTGATGTAAGGCTTACTAGTCTGTAGTTACTTGCTTCTTCCTTGCTTCCACTTTTGTGTAGTGGAACTACATTTGCTCTTTTCCAGTCCTCTGGAATGGCACCTGTATTTAGTGACTGGTTAAATAATTCTATTAATGGTGCCACCAGCACATCTTTTAGCTCTTTTAGTATCCTTGGGTGTATCCCATCTGGCCCCATTGATTTATCCACTTTTAGTTTTGAAAGTTCTGTTAGGACCTTCTCTTCTGTAAATGCACTTTCATCTACCTTATGGTGTGTACACACGGTGAGATTTTTTCTTATGATTTTGACTATATAGTCAAAAGCGTAAGAAAAGTTAGTGCAGATCGCAAGGTGAAAGTCACCTTACGATCCCGATTAAATGCCGATGCGCGGTCCCGCGCGGTCAGCATCGCAAGACTATATAGACTGTGCAGGCAAGTCAATTTTGACTATCTCTATAGAAGAGATAGTCAAAATTGACACAGCCAAAATCGCACATAGTCAGTATCGTAAGCACATAATGAGTGTGCTTGCGATACTGACTATGTGCCGACCTAGCCCCTGTCGCATAGTGAGAATCGGCCATAGCCCGAATCTCACCGTGTGTGTGGGCCATTAGTTTTATGACTGTCCTTGCAACTTATCTGTGGCTCCTTCCCTTCTCCTTCTGAAGATCTGTTACATTTGCCCCATTTGTACTGCGGCATGGTTTTGCCTAATTGCTAATGTTTTTGGTTTGCTAACAACTCTGAATAACCCCCTTAATCAATATCAGTCAAAAGTTTAAGAACACCCCAATTATTCTAATTTGTATTTATATTGACACAGTTTCAAGTCTTAATGTACTCTGAAATGAAAGAAGGAACAAATAAACAGTTGGAGATTAAATAAAAAGAAAAAAAAAAGAAATCATAGAATAATTTTGTTTAACAAACAAATATGTAGATATTTGATTCATCAAAGTAGCCCCCAAACCACCAAACACAAATGTGGCATTATGTCTACAATGGAAATCAAATGTTCGAACACGTGTTACATTTGTAGGTTGCTTTGCCTTTCCTCTTCTGTCTAGTTCATCCCAAACCAGCTCAATGGGGTTCAGGTCTGGAGATTTGAAACCTTCCATCTAGTTATTTTCCTCAAAGGTAGTTCTGTAATAGCCTGGAGGTATGAATTTAGGTCATTATATTGCTGTAGGGTGAACCTTTGACCAAATAGGTGTATACCAGAGGGCATTGCATGATGCTGCTGTGATCTCCCTTCTAATTCAGGGTGCAACTCTCCAACTCGGGATCCAGCAAAAGAGCCCCAGACCATCATTCTTCCTCCTCCACGTTTGCCAGTTGGTGTCACAGGGATTTATGGATCTATTTAGTAAGTCTTGAAGAGAGATAGGGGTCTATTTACTAAGCTTCAAACATAGATAAAGTGGATGGAGATAAAGCACCATCCAATTAGCTACTAACTGCCATGTCACAGGCTGTGTTTGAAAAATGACAGAGAGAAGCTGATTGGCTGGTACTTTATCTCCATCCGCTTTAACGCCATCCAAAGCTAAGTAAATAGACCCCACAAAGTGGACAGAGATAAAGTGCTGGCCGGTGACATCCGGGTGCGGACCATAGTGATCCTATGATAGTGACCATAGTGACCCTCCCCCTTGTGATGCTTCTGTAGGGTCCCAGTACTCTCTTGGGCCTGGCTTAATCACAGGAAGCATGGCCCAAGAAAGAAAGGTAGGAGCTGTATGCTAAAAAAAAAGAAGGGGGGGGACTCACCGTGAGCCCCTCAATAGATGTGATAAGCTCCTAACTGCCATGTTACAGACTGGTACCCTTATTTATCAATGAGTGATTCATTTCACTGTGAGTGATAAATTGCCCCAGCCAATCAGCCAATCAGTTTGAAAGATGACAGTTAGGATCAGATTGGCTGGTGGAATTTATCATTCACAGTGAAATTTATCACTCACTGATAAATAAGGGCATAGGTTTGAACAATGACAGGAGTTGGTTGGTTGGTTCTTTATCTCTGTCCACTTTAGCTCTCTTCAAGGCTTAGTACATAGACCCCCTATTTGCTAAGCTTTCCAGAGTGTTTAAGTCTGAAATTTAAATGACCACTGCTTTTAATAGCAAAATATGGAGTCACATCTGCGGTCATATCCCATGCCCCTGCAGCTTCTGCGCCTTCCCCGGAGATTTCAGCAAACTCACCCAAGTTAATGGAAATTATTTTCTCTTCCTGAAGGTGCTAGGGTGTGGTGTCATTGGCAGGGCTGTAGAGAGCTATGCCAGGCCCCAGTGGTGGAACCGGGGTTGGTGGCCAAGAGACTCCCTGGTCAAGGAGGGGACAGGGCTTTGATGACAGGGTGTGGCCTTGCGAGACACCCGCTGACCCCAGTGACGTGCGGTGAGGTGAGGCAGAGCCTTTCATATCATACACCAGTATACGTCAGAGTTTTGACTATATAAAGTATATGAAAAATACAAAGAATTTATTATAAATATCTTCTTTGTATTATTGTAATCATTTTTACAGTCAAAACTCTGGAGTAAAGTCTATGACAGGTGAGGCAGTGCCTCCACCCTGCCTATCTTTTCTGCACATCTCCACTTTAAAGCAGTATATACTGTACGTTATGCCCACATGCAGGGCCGTAACTAGACATTTTAGCGCTGTGTGTAAGAAACAGCATTGGTGCCCCCCCCCCTCCCACATCATATTTAAAATAGGGCCAGTGCACGCCGTAGGCGTGTGCCAAAAATATAGGGGTGTGGCTTCATGGGGAAGAAGCATGGCCACAAAATAATACCAATTCATAATATACCACACCGTAGTGCTACTTACACATATTACGGCAGGCAGGGTCCCCCTTTTACACATTCAGGCAGGCAGAGTCCCCATTTTAACATTACGGCAGGATAGGTCCCCCTTTTACACATTGTGGTAGGCAGAGTCCCCCTTTTACACATTACGGCAGGTAGATTCCCCCTTTTACACATTACGGCAGGATAGGTCCCCTTTTTACACATTATGGCAGCAGAGTCCCCCTTATCTGCAGTACAGCAGGCAGAGTCCCCATTTTACACATTACAGCAGGCAGATTCCCCCTTACATCCCCCTCTGCCCTTAGAGTGTAGTAGAATATGGGTGTAGTACTGCTGACCGGCGGTCAGGAGACCACCGGTCAGCTTACCGACGCCGGGATCCCGGCAGCATACCGACGCCAGGATCCCGGCGGGGAGGGGCGAGTGCAGCAAGCCCCTTGCGGGCTCGCTGCGCTTGTCACGCTGCGGGCTCGGTGGCGACCGTTCTATTCCCACTCTATGGGTGTCGGGGACACCCACGAGTGGAAATAGTCCCTGTTGGTCGGCATGCCAACCATCGGGATAGTGAGCCGTCGGGCTGGTGGAGGAGGTCATGTGACTGTCGGTCAGCTGACCGGCGGTCACATGAATACCACCCGTAGAATGTAGTGTAGTATAGTGTAGTGTAGTGTACTATAGTGAAGTGCACTGTAGTGAAGTGTAGTGTAATATAGTGTAGTGTCACACAACCCTACCTCCACTTTAGATCCCCCCCACCCGCACAAGCCCCACTCCCCCTGCCCCTCCCCCTTTGCAGTAATGAGAGCCAGCGCAGCATTGCAGTGACCGCAAGACAGGGCCGCAGCGCAGCGCTGCTTATGTTCACTGGCAGGGCAGCGCACATCTGCTTCCCCCTTCCTCCTCAGCTCCACTCAGCTGATTATCATAGTGCACGTGAGACAGAGCGGCACTCGCAGGCTGGAGAGGAGAGCTGCTGCTGCCCCCATAAATCAGGTGCTGAACGGATTGGCGGCGCCAGGCAGGGCCGTCTTTTCGTATGGGCTCAATGGGCTCTTGCCCAAGGGCCCCAGGAGTACAAGGGCCCTAGGCTGATAGCTGAGGGTCCCCTCTTTCCAGGGGTACCAGATTTTTGAAAATCGGCCCTAGGGAACCAGAGATATCCGAGTTCAAAGCAGTGGTCCCCATCCAAGCCTGTTAATTGCTATTACCATCAAGATATCTCAGGCTCTGTATGACTTAGAGTTTTTCTGATGGTACATTTCAAAAGCTGTGACTCTTCCCTTTCGGTGGACACTAGCAGCTTGTCTCTACTATGCTCAGAACTAGAGATATCAGCCTTCAAGCAGCTGGTCCCTGCTCAAGCTCCACACGCCTAATATGCAGTTTTGAATATTTGTTGGTGGATTGTTCTGGCTTCTGAACTCTGATCCCCAATTCCCCAGAACCTCCTGACAGGTGAGACACTCTAATTTTTTTATCCCATGCAAAGCTACAAAATATTTTTCCAGGAACTTGACATATCTGCAGTCAAGCAAGCTCCCCTCCCACCAGAAAATGATGAAAATGAAGCCCACTCCACTATCGACCCCTCCCTTACATATTAAACCACATATTACATATCACATACCACCCTGGAAGTCATGTACCGGGGCCCCTTCATTCAGCCCAATGCCACATTCTACAGTTTAGTGTTCTCCCTCCCGCCCCATCTGTGCAGTAAAGGAGTAATTAGCAGAAATTACTGCTCCAGGTCCTACATGCGGTATCCGGACTCCAGGTCGACAGCACAAAGGTCGACACACCTTAGGTCGACGCCAATTGGTCGACACACCTTAGGTCGACATGGACAAAAGGTTGACATGGACAAAAGGTCGACAGGAACAAGGTCGACATGGAAAAAGGTCGACATGAGTTTTTCACGATTTTTTTCTTTTTTTTTTAACCTTTTCATACTTAACGATCCACGTGGACTACGATTGGAACGGTAAAGTGTGCCGAGCGAAGCGGTAGCGGAGCGAAGGCACCATGCCCGAAGCATGGCGAGCGAAGCGAGCCATGCGAGGGGACGCGGTGCACTAATTGGGGTTCCCGGGACACTCTACGAAGAAAACGACACCAAAAAAACATAAAAAACTCATGTCGACCTTTTTCCATGTCGACCTTGTTCCTGTCGACCTTTTGTCCATGTCGACCTTTTGTCCATGTCGACCTAAGGTGTGTCGACCAATTGGCGTCGACCTAAGGTGTGTCGACCTTTGTGCTGTCGACCCTCAGTCCCAGACCCCTACATGCTGAGCGGAAGCTAGAACACCCCCTACCGCCCGTGGGATATCAAAGCTGCCGTTGATAGCACCCCCACCCATGGAGGATGGGTAGGGGCCCCAGTGTATTGCTGTGCCCAGGGGCCCACACTGCTGTTAAGACGGCCCTGGCGCCAGGTTATTTGGTATGAAGAGACTCAATTTCAGCAGTAGCCTTTCTGCGGGCACCCGCTTGTGCTGCTTGGTTGGAAATCCGCCTCTGTGGCAAAGGCAGGGCGTGTCTGAAGAGGGCATAACTTTACTAGAATTACACTGATCATGTGATGCTCACATCCTGTTATAGCCACAGCATCCAGGACACATACCTGCAGAACAGAACAGAGGGGTAAGGACTTGAATCTGACCTAACATCTCTGGAGAGGTCTGAAAATGGCTGTGCACCGACGCTTCCCATCCAACCTGATGGAGCTTGAGAAGTGCTGCAAAGAGGAATGGGCAATACTGCCCAAAGATAGGTGGTGTGCCAAGCTTGTGGCATCGTATTAAAAAAGACTTGAGGCTGTAATTGCTGCCAAAGGTGCATCAACAAAGTATTGAGCAAAGGCTGTGAATACTTATGTACATGTGATTTCTTAGTTTTTAATTTTTAATACATTTGCAAAAATCTCATAAAAAACTTTTTTCACGTTGTCATTATGGGGTATTGTGTGTAGAATTTTGAGGGGAAAAATAAATGTATTCCGTTTGGAATAAGGCTGTAACATAACAAAATGTGGAAAAAGTGAAGCGCTGTGAATACTTTCTGGATGCACTGTATATCTTCAAATACTCTGGACAAAATATCCAGAACTGAACCACGGACAGTTGTGGATAAGAAATCCATGTTCTTCTTCTCTTCTTGCTTATGCAGCCACTGTAGGACATCAGAATGATAACTGTCCAACACCTGTTAATATCCTTCCGAGGGTGAGGTTACACACAATTTTTCAACACCTAATTTCTCATGCCACAGTGTGCATTTTTTTTAAACATTTATTTCTCTTCTATCTATTCTATTATATACCATGGGAACAGTCCTTGATGGTTAAGAAGCGCCAGAGCCACTCTGTCCATTTCTGTATATCTTCTGAGGAAACCTGTTGAAAGACTCCTTCTATTTGGGTCAGTATGGATGGTGTAATGGTTAGCATTACTACCTCACAGCACTGTGGTTGTGGGTTCAATTCCATGGCCCTGTGTGCAGTTTGTATATTCTCCCTGTACTTCCTTGGGTTTCCTTTGGGTCCTTGGGTTTCCACCCACAATCCAAAAATATACTTGTAGGTTAATTGGCTCCCAACAAAAATTAACCCTAGTGTTTATATATGTGCGTGTACACGTGGTAGGGAACATAAATTGTAAGCTTCACTGGGGCAGAGACTGATGTGAATGGGCAAATATTCTCTGTAAAAGCGCTGCGGAATACGTGTGCGCTACATAGATAATTGGAAATAATAATATTCTTGGCTGCACACTTACATTGTTGTCCTCAAGTAATCCTCTTCCAGAAGCCATCACCCACTCCTATTCTTTGTGATACGGCCTGCATATGGCAGTACCTGTCCCACTCTGCTGGTGGATCTTCCATCATTGCGCACTGTCACCAGAGGCCAATTGATCTTTGGTAAAGTCATTGCTGGGTGAAAATTAATTTGCACCTCTGATCCCATCTATTTGCCATGCAGTAGCGGATCTTGCTACGGGCAAGCAGGATTTTTGCCCAGGTGCCGCCTTCCGGAGGGCGCCGCCGCCATCCGGAGGGTGCCACCGCTGTGGCAAGATCCGCTACTTGTGCTGTGTAGATGCGGTGCTGTGTGGTGCGCGATGATGTCATTGCGCACCGCACTGCATTGTGGGAGCGTCACATAGACGCTAGAGGTCATAATTGACCTTTAGTGTCTATGCGGTGCTATGGGAGAGACGTCATGACATCTCTCCCATAGATCCGAGGAGCGGCACCGGCGGCCGGAGACGGAGGGCAGCAGTGGTCGGGAAGCAGTGGTCGGGAAGCAGGAGCGGGGATTGTGTGTATTAATTTATTTTTATTTATTTTTTGTAAGCGGCGCAACTAGGGGGCACAACTCTACAGGGGGCACAGTACTGGGGCAATACTACTGGGGGCACAACTCTATAGGGGGCACAGTACTGGGGGCAATACTACTGAGGGCACAGCTACTGGGGCACAGTACTGGGGGCACAACTACTGAGGGCACAGCTACAGGGGGCATAACTGACCACACCCCTTCTCCATGAAGCCACGCCCCTATTTTTCCGTCCTGGGCGCCACAAGGTCTAGATCCGGCCCTGTTGCCATGTTCTCCAGAGCAAGCTACTAATGTTATGTCCCCTACCAGATTATCATTTTGGTGTGTACAACATGGTATGAGACTGATCAATAGCGTGCAAGGGTCTTGTAAGGAATTAGGTATGCCTTATGTGCCTTATTGCAATCTCTGCACTGAATACAATTGTCGAAGTCAAAAATATTACATAAAAAGAACATACAAACTACACACATATAAGTCACTATACTTGCAAATACGCGCAGCAAGCACAGCAATATATGGTAACACACGCATTTACACGGACATGCCACAGAGATGGATTCAACACTTATTTCATACAGTACATAACTATAATAATATCAAGCGTCAGACATCATGATGATTTAAATTTATATAATGAAGTAATGTCATGTATGTGTATTATTTGAACGAAACCAGATAGACCTGTCATATTTACTATTAAAGCAACCAGATTAATATGTAGATTCATTTGATACTTGTTATAAAGTTGTAGAACATTGCAACAAATAATTATGATTAAATGTATAAAAGCTAAAATAAGATTTTAAACCTACCGGTAAATCTTTTTCTCGTAGTCCGTAGAGGATGCTGGGGACTCCGTAAGGACCATGGGGATAGACGGGCATCGCAGGAGACATGGACACTTTAAGAAAGACTTTAGGTCTGGGTGTGCACTGGCTCCTCCCTCTATGCCCCTCCTCTAGACCTCAGTTAGAGAAACTGTGCCCAGAGGAGATGGACAGTATGAGGAAAGGATTTTTGTTAATCCAAGGGCAAGATTCATACCAGCCACACCAATCACACCGTATAACTTGTGTATCTATTAAACAGTTAACAGTATGAAAAACAACGTAGCATCAGTCCAACCTGATGAAACTATAACATAACCCTTATGTAAGCAAAACTATATACAAGTCTCGCAGAAGTAGTCCGCACTTGGGACGGGCGCCCAGCATCCTCTACGGACTACGAGAAAAAGATTTACCGGTAGGTTTAAAATCTTATTTTCTCTAACGTCCTAGAGGATGCTGGGGACTCCGTAAGGACCATGGGGATTATACCAAAGCTCCCAAATGGGCGGGAGAGTGCTGATGACTCTGCAGCACCGAATGAGCAAACCTTAGGTCCTCCTCGGCCAGGGTATCAAACTTATAGAACTTTCCAAAGGTGTTTGAACCCGACCAAGTAGCAGCTCGGCACAGTTGTAGTGCCGAGACCCCTCGGGCAGCCGCCCAAGACGAGCCCACCTTCCTAGTGGAATGGGCCTTGACTGATTTTGGTAACGGCAATCCAGCCGTAGAATGCGCCTGCTGAATCGTGTTACAGATCCAGCGAGCAATAGTCTGCTTCGAAGCAGGGGCGCCAACCTTGTTGGCTGCATATAGGACAAACAGTGCTTCTGTTTTCCTGACTCTAGCCGTTCTGGCCACATACATTTTCAAAGCCCTGACTACATCAAGGGACTCGGAATCCTCCAAATCTCGTGTAGCCACAGGCACCACAATAGGTTGGTTCATATGAAAAGATGACACCATCTTAGGCAAGAATTGAGGACGGGTCCGCAATTCCGCCCTATCCATATGGAAAACCAGATAGGGGCTTTTATGAGACAAAGCCGCCAATTCCGACACTCGCCTAGCCGAAGCCAAGGCTAATAACATGACCACCTTCCAAGTGAGATATTTTAACTCCACCATTTGAAGTGGTTCAAACCAGTGCGACTTAAGGAAACTCAACACCACGTTAAGGTCCCAAGGCGCCACCGGAGGTATAAAAGGAGTCTGAATATGCAGCACTCCGTTCACAAAAGTCTGTACTTCTGGGAGAATTCTTTTTGAAAGAAAATGGATAAGGCCGAAATCTGAACCTTAATGGAGCCTAATTTTAGGCCCAAATTCACTCCAGTCTGTAGGAAGTGAAGGAAACGGCCCAGCTGGAATTCTTCCATAGGAGCATTCCTGGCCTCACACCAAGAAACCTATTTTCGCCATATCCGGTGATAATGTTTCACTGTCACGTCTTTCCTAGCCTTTATCAGAGTAGGAATTACCTCATCCGGAATTCCCTTTTCCGCTAGGATCCGGCGTTCAACCGCCATGCCGTCAAACGCAGCCGCAGTAAGTCTTGGAACAGACATGGCCCCTGTTGTAACAGGTCCTGTCTTAGAGGAAGAGGCCACGGATCTTCTGTGAGCATTTCCAGCAGATCCGGATACCAGGTCCTTAGTGGCCAATCTGGAACAATGAGAATTGTTCTCACTCCTCTTTTTCTTATTATTCTCAACACCTTGGGTATGAGAGGAAGAGGAGGAAACACATAGACCGACTGGAACACCCACGGTGTCACTAAGGCGTCTACTGCTACCGCCTGAGGGTCTTTTGATTTGGCGCAATACCTCTGTAGCTTTTTGTTGAGGCAGGACGCCATCATGTCTATCTGTGGCAGTCCCCACTGACTTGCAATCTGTGCAAAGACTTCCCGATGAAGTCCCCACTCCCCTGGATGCAGGTCGTGTCTGCTGAGGAAGTCTGCTTCCCAGTTGTCCACTCCCGGAATGAACACTGCTGACAGTGCGCTTACATGATTTTCCGCCCAGCGAAGAATCCTGGTGGCTTCCGCCATTGCCACTCTGCTCCTTGTGCTGCTTTGGCGGTTTACATGAGCCACTGCGGTGATGTTGTCTGACTGGATCAGAACTGGTTGGCCGCGAAGTAAGTGCTCCGCTTGACGTAGGGCGTTGTATATGGCCCTCAGTTCCAGGATGTTGATGTAAAGACAAGTCTCTTGACTTGTCCAAAGTCCTTGGAAGTTTCTTCCCTGTGTGACTGCTCCCCACCCTCTGAGGCTCGCGTCCGTGGTCACCAGGATCCAATCCTGAATGCCAAACCTACGGCCTTCCAAAAGGTGAGCACTCTGCAGCCACCACAGGAGAGATACCCAGGCCCTGGGGGACAGGGTGATCAGCTGATGAATTTATAGATGTGACCCGGAACATTTGTCCAATAGGTCCCATTGGAAAGTCCTTGCATGGAACCTGCCGAAGGGAATGGCTTCGTATGTTGCCACCATTTTTCCCAGGACTTGAGTGCAATGATGCACAGACACTTGTTTTGGCTTCAATAGGTTCTTGACTAGAGTCATGAGTTCCTGAGCTTTTTCTATCGGAAGAAAAACCCTTTTCTGGTCTGTGTCCAGAATCATGCCCAAGAAGGTCAGACGAGTCGTAGGAACCAGCTGTGACTTCGGGATATTGAGAATCCAGCCGTGTTGCTGTAACACCTTCAATGAAAGTGACACGCTGTTCAGTAACTTCTCTCGTGATCTCGCTTTTATGAGGAGATCGTCCAAGTATGGGATAATTGTGACACCCTGCTTGCGCAGGAGCACCATCATTTCCGCCATTACCTTGGTGAAAATCCTCGGGGCCATGGAAAGCCCAAACGGCAACGTCTGAAATTGGTAATGACAATCCTGTACCGCAAATCTCAGGTACGCCTGGTGAGGTGGATAAATGGGGACATGAAGGTATGCATCCTTTATGTCCAGAGATACCATAAAATCCCCCCCTTCCAGGCTGGCGATGACCGCTCTGAGCGATTCCATCTTGAACTTGAACCGTTTTAAGTATAGGTTCAGGGATTTTAAATTCAATATGGGTCTGACCAAACCGTCCAGTTTCGGAACTTCAAACAGGGTTGAGTAGTATCCCTTCCCTCTCTGAAGCAGGGGAACTTCGACCACCACTTGTTGAAGACACAATTTGTGAATAGCATTTAACACTATCTCCCTTTCTAGGGGAGAAGTCGGTAGAGCCGATTTGAAAAACCGTCGAGGAGGCACCTCTTCGTATTCCAGCTTGTATCCCTGAGAAACAATTTCTATTGCCCAGGGATCCACCTGTGAGTGAACCCAGATGTGGCTGAAAATTCGAAGACGTGCCCCCACTGGGGCGGACTCCCTCAGCGGAGCCCCAGCGTCATGCGGTGGATTTTGCAGAGGCCGGGGAGGACTTCTGTTCCTGGGAACTAGCTGTGCTGTGCAGCTTTTTACCTCTGCCCTTACCTCTGGCAAGAAAGGACGATCCACGTACTCTTTTGCTTTTATTTGAACGAAAGGACTGCATTTGATAATGTGGCGCTTTCTTAGGTTGTGAGGGAACATAAGGCAAAAAATTCGATTTACCTGCCGTAGCTGTGGAGACCAGGTCCGAGAGCCCTTCCCCAAACAATTCCTCACCCTTGTAAGGTAAGACTTCCATATGTCTTTTTGAGTCGGCATCACCTGTCCACTGCCGGGTTCAGAGGACTCGTCTAGCAGAAATTGACATAGCGTTTATTCTGGAACCCAGTAAACTAATGTCTCTTTGAGCATCTCTCATATATAAGACAGCATCCTTTATATGGCCTAGGGTCAATAAAATGGTATCCTTATCTAGGGTCTCAATTTCCGCTGATAAGGAATCTGTCCATGCTGCTACAGCGCTACAAACCCAGGCCGACGCAATTGCCGGTCTGAGTAATGTACCAGAATGTGTGTAAATGGATTTCAAGGTAACCTCCTGCTTGCGGTCAGCAGGATCCTTGAGGGTAGCCGTATCTTGGGATGGCAGCGCTATCTTTTTTGACAAGCGTGTCAACGCTTTGTCCACCTTAGGGGAGGATTCCCACCGTATCCTGTCCGTTGGCGGGAAAGGATACGCCATAAGAATCCTTTTGGGAATCTGCAGTTTTTTGTCTGGAGATTCCCACGCTTTTTCACATAATTCGTTTAACTCATGTGAGGAGGGAAAAGTTACCTCAGGCTTTTTTCCCTTATACATGTGTACCCTCGTGTCAGGGACAGGGGGTTCCTCTGTGATATGCAACACTTCTTTTATTGCAATAATCATATATCGAATACATTTAGCCACTTTCGTCTGTAACTTTACATCATCGTAGTCGACACTGGAGTCCGAATCTGTGTCGGTATCTGTGTCTCCTATCTGGGATAGTGGGCGCTTCTGAGACCCTGACTGTTCCTTAGCTCCAGCTTTGTCTAATCTTTTGTGCAATAAGTTCACACTAGCACTTAAAACATTCCACATATCCATCCAGTCAGGTGTCGGCACCGCCGACGGAGACCTCACATTCATACGCTCCCTCTCCTCCCTAGGTGAGCCTTCTACCTCAGACATGTCGACACACGCGTACCGACACACCACACACACAGGGAACCTCTTATCTGAAGATAGTTTCCCTACCAGGCCCTTTGGAGAGACAGAGAGAGAGTATGTCAGCACACACCCCAGCACTATATGGCCCTGGAAAAAAAACACTAAATGTTTATCCAGTAGCGCTGTATATACTTTATATCCGCCAAATTTGTGCCCCCCCCTCTTAAAACCCCTCTATCACCGTGTATTAGCAGGGGAGAGTCCGGGGAGCTTCCTCTCAGCGCTGTGCTGCGGAGAAAAATGGCGCTGGTGAGTGCTGAGGGAGAAGCCCCGCCCCCTCGGCGGCGGGCTTCTGTCCCGCTCAAAATTCCTGAAAACTGGCGGGGGCTCTGCTATATACATGTACAGTGCCCATCTGTACATGTATATACTTATTTTGCCAATGGAGAGGTTCTATTGCTGCCCAGGGCACCCCCCCTGCGCCCTGCACCCTTACAGTGACTGTGGTGTGTGAGGTGTATGGGAGCAATGGCGCACAGCTTTACTGCTGTGCGTTACCTCAGTGAAGATCATGAAGTCTTCTGCCGCCTCTGAAGTCTTCTTTTCTTCTCATACTCACCCGGCTTCTATTCTCCGGCTCTGCGAGGAGGACGGCGGCGTGGCTCTGGGACGGACGGCGAGGGTGAGACCTGCGTACCAATCCCTCTGGAGCTAATGGTGTCCAGTAGCTTAAGAAGCAGAGCCTTGAAACTCACAGAAGTAGGTCTGTTTCTCTCTCCTCAGTCCCTCGATGCAGGGAGTCTGTTGCCAGCAGGCTCCCTGAAAATAAAAAAACCTAACAAATATACCGTCTGACAGGAAGCTCAGGAGAGCTCCCTGTAGTGCACCCATCTCCTCTGGGCACAGTATCAAACTAAGGTCTAGAGGAGGGGCATAGAGGGAGGAGCCAGTGCACACCCAGACCTAAAGTCCTTCTTAAAGTGCCCATGTCTCATGCGGAGCCCGTCTATCCCCATGGTCCTTACGGAGTCACCAGCATCCTCTAGGACGTTAGAGAAAATCACTTTTATTAGAACAATAGATATTCCAAACAGGTAGTGGACAGGAAGCTCAGGCCAGCCCTTTGGATGTCTTCAAGGTTTAGCATATAGCATGTACCTGATTAGCATATACAAAGAGACTAGTGACTCATCATGAATGAGTAAGTTCCCTCCGCCAAAAACTAGATAACACATTGCTGATCACACAGGAGCTCAGTTCCTGTTTTGGTCTCAGCGTAAGATGGAGTCCCAACATGATTTTACAGAGAGAGAGAGACATAAGCATTGAGGGAATGGTATTGTATTGCTGGCCTGTAACTGTATGTAACTGTAACTGTATGTAACTGTATGTATTAACTGCTTACTGTATGAGTTGTAACTATAGGTATACTGTACATTGTAATATATTGAATCTATATCCTTTTAATAACAAAGATATACATCAATGAGCTTTGGAACTCAGATAATGTGTGGGTGTATAGTTTTCTCTTATGGGATGCAGTGTTTTGCGATGTACAGCGCACTTTTATCGTATATGGTAATAAGATGCGCCTGGCGTCTGCAATATATATTAGAGCGGGCATTTTAAATATTTGTGAGAAAGCAATTTGGCATTCACAGATGAGGGCTCTTACGGGATATCAGGGTCTTAATGATGCACTGTACATTACAAACGTGGCTGTAATCGACCGGCTCCAATGGACGCATCGCGACGCTGATGAAAATAACATCCACGTGTATTGTTGTGATATCAGTAAGCCAATGATATGAAATTTCAAGGGACAATGCGTTTCTGATAATATTTAAGATGCTAAAATTTATTTTTATTGTTGCAAAACAAAGTTCAAATAAGTCATATTATGTCTGATTCAGATTGGATTGTTTATCTGTTAAGTAGGGTTAAAAGTACATTTAAAAGTTGCTGCATAGCCTTGATATAGTTTTTTTTTTTTAACTCAGGCCTAAAATAACTTCTGGTGCTTGTATAATGTGTGATTTCTTTGTGACAAAGGAAACCGCATGGTCTGTCCTCCATTTTGGACTAACCACATGGCCTGTCCACCATTTTGTGTAAACCTCATGGATGTGGAAGGGGGAGGAGCAGTGGCCATTTTAGGAAGGTAATTTTCTAAATAGCTGATTTTCAGTCTGCTCAGAAAAATCAGTTTCCTTGGTCACATCAAGCAAAATTTATGAGTTACCAATGCATTTATTTAACCCAGAGGTTCTCAAACTCGGTCCTCGGGGGCCCACACAGTGCATGTTTTGCAGGTCTCCTCACAGAATCGCAAGTGAAATAATTAGCTCCACCTGTGGACCTTTTAAAATGTGTCAGTGAGTAATTAATACACCTGTGCACCTGCTGGGTTACCTGCAAAACATGCACTGTGTGGGCTCCCGAGGACCGAGTTTGAGAACCTCTGATTTAACCCATGCCATAGTCAATTACAAATAGTTTCAGTTCGGCCTAGTGAGAGTAAATGGTGAGATAAGTTTTTTTTCCTGTCCTTCTTGTCTGTGCGTAATTACTTTACATCAAGTAAGGAAATTGCACACAGATAGAAAAAGGAAAGAAAGGGTTTTGGTTTTTTTTTTCTCTTTTTCCTTCCAAGACTTGTAGAATCTGCTTACTAGGGAAGATAGCCATTGAAATGCAAATTAACCTGTGTAACTGTTTTTTTTTAGCAGTGGAAAAGCAAATAGCTTTGATATGCAAATAAGAGGTAAGGTGTCTCATAGGAGACCAGTGAATGGTACATATATATAATATTATTATAATTATGTGTATATTTATATCAGTGTATGTTCTGCAAGATAGCTATCCAATCTGAATCATATCATTTAAATTATTGATTATTGCTAGAGTCATTATAGATCTGTGTGAAATAGGTAAATTTGAAATAACAGTATTTTAAGGAAGTAAGTGTAAAGACACATACACAGGTCTGCATAAAAGTTTATACAGAACAAGTTGTGTCTAGTGGGCAATAGTAATTAGTATTGTTCACATTTATAGAGCTGTGTGATTTGTTTTATTGTGGACGCAGGGTTTTGTACACGTGTCTCGGACAAAGTACAGGACTGCGCACGCAGCGTAAGAGACACGCAATGGGTCGCGTGTTTACGCAAAGTGCATAAGAATGCGGGCACTAAGTACAAATTACACAATAGTGTCGTTTAGTTCAAAGGTGGGATAGTAGACATTTAATACAATAGCACATAACTATCAGATTTCAAAAGCAGGTTACTCTAAATTTAGTTTAAAAACTGTATTGCCTCTGGGGTAAAGCTGCCTATCTGAATGAATTTAAATTTTCTGTACAGAAAAAATAAGAATTTACTCACCGGTAATTCTATTTCTCGTAGTCCGTAGTGGATGCTGGGGACTCCGTAAGGACCATGGGGAATAGACGGGCTCCGCAGGAGACTGGGCACTCTAAAAGAAAGATTAGGTACTATCTGGTGTGCACTGGCTCCTCCCTCTATGCCCCTCCTCCAGACCTCAGTTAGGGAAACTGTGCCCGGAAGAGCTGACACTACAAGGAAAGGATTTGGAATCCCGGGTAAGACTCATACCAGCCACACCAATCACACCGTATAACTTGTGATAACCATACCCAGTTAACAGTATGAACAACAACTGAGCCTCAATCAACGGATGGCTCATAACAATAACCCTTTAGTAAGCAATAACTATATACACGTATTGCAGAAGAAGTCCGCACTTGGGACGGGCGCCCAGCATCCACTACGGACTACGAGAAATAGAATTACCGGTGAGTAAATTCTTATTTTCTCTGACGTCCTAGTGGATGCTGGGGACTCCGTAAGGACCATGGGGATTATACCAAAGCTCCCAAACGGGCGGGAGAGTGCGGACGACTCTGCAGCACCGAATGAGCAAACTCAAGGTCCTCCTCAGCCAGGGCATCAAACTTGTAGAACTTAGCAAATGTGTTTGAACCTGACCAAGTAGCAGCTCGGCAAAGCTGTAAAGCCGAGACCCCTCGGGCAGCCGCCCAAGAAGAGCCCACCTTCCTTGTGGAATGGGCTTTTACTGATTTTGGATGCGGCAATCCAGCCGCAGAGTGAGCCAGCTGAATCGTGCTACAGATCCAGCGAGCAATAGTCTGCTTCGAAGCAGGAGCGCCAACCTTGTTGGCTGCATACAGAATAAACAGCGAGTCAGACTTTCTGACTCCCACCGTTCTAGAAACATACATTTTCAAAGCCCGGACTACGTCCAGCAACTTGGAATCCTCCAAGTCCCTAGAAGCCGCAGGCACCACAATAGGTTGGTTCAAATGAAACGATGATACCACCTTAGGGAGAAAGTGGGGACGAGTCCTCAATTCTGCCCTGTCCATATGGAAGATCAGATAGGGGCTTTTACATGACAAAGCCGCCAATTCTGACACACGCCTAGCCGAAGCTAAGGCCAATAGCATGACCACTTTCCACGTGAGATATTTTAGCTCCACGGTCTTAAGTGGCTCAAACCAGTGGGATTTCAGGAAATCCAACACAACGTTAAGATCCCAAGGTGCCACTGGTGGCACAAAAGGAGGCTGAATATGCAGCACTCCCTTTACAAACGTCTGAACCTCAGGCAGTGAAGCCAGTTCTTTTTGAAAGAAAATGGATAGGGCCGAGATCTGAACCTTTATGGACCCTAATTTGAGGCCCATAGTCACACCTGACTGTAGGAAATGCAGAAAACGACCCAACTGGAAGTCCTCTGTAGGGGCCTTCCTGGCCTCACACCAAGCAACATATTTCCGCCATATGCGGTGATAATGCTTTGCTGTCACATCCTTCCTAGCTCTTATCAGCGTAGGAATTACTTAATCCGGTATACCCTTTTCCGCTAGGATCCGGCGTTCAACCGTCATGCCGTCAAACGCAGCCACGGTAAGTCTTGGAACAGACAGGGCCCCTGCTGCAACAGGTCCTGTCTGAGAGGCAGAGGCCATGGGTCCTCTGTGACCATCTCTTGAAGTTCTGGGTACAAAGTCCTTCTTGGCCAATCCGGAACAATGAGTATCGTTCTCACTCCTCTTTTTCTTACTATTCTCAGTACCTTGTGTATGAGAGGAAGAGGAGGAAACACATATACCGACTGGAACACCCACGGAGTTACCAGTGCGTCCACAGCTATCACCTGAGGGTCCCTTGACCTGGCGCAATATTTTTTTAGCTTTTTGTTTAGGCGGGACGCCATCATGTCCACCTGTGGCCGTTCCCACCGATTTGCAATCTGCTCGAAGACTTCTTGATGAAGTCCCCACTCTCCCGGGTGGAGGTTGTGCCTGCTGAGGAAGTCTGCTTCCCAGTTGTCCACTCCCGGAATGAACACTGCTGACAGTGCTTGTACGTGATTCTCCGCCCAACGAAGAATCTTTGTGGCTTCCGCCATCGCCACCCTGCTTCTTGTGCCGCCGTGTCGGTTTACATGGGCGACTGCCGTGATGTTGTCTGACTGAATCAGCACTGGTTGGTCTCGAAGCAGGGGCTCCGCTTGACTCAGGGCGTTGTACATGGCCCTTAATTCCAGTATGTTTATGTGCAGACGAGTCTCCTGACTTGACCACAGCCCCTGGAAGTTTCTTCCCTGAGTGACTGCCCCCCATCCGCGGAGGCTTGCATCCTTGGTCACCAGGACCCAGTCCTGTATGCCGAACCTGCGGTCCTCGAGAAGATGAGCACTCTGCAGCCACCACAGAAGAGACACCCTGGCCCACGGGGACAGGGCGATCAGCCGATGCATTTGAAGATGCGATCCGGACCACTTGTCCAACAGATCCCACTGAAAGATCCTGGCATGGAACCTGCCGAAAGGAATGGCTTCGTATGACGCTACCATCTTTCCCAGGACTCGCGTGCAGTGATGCACCGACACCTGCTTTGGTTTCAGGAGATCCCTGACCATGGTCACTAACTCCTGAGCCTTCTCCTCCGGGAGAAATACCTTCTTCTGTTCTGTGTCCAGAATCATGCCCAGGAAGGGCAGACGCATCGTAGGAATCAGCTGCGACTTTGGAATATTCAGAATCCAGCCGTGCCGTAGCAACACTTCCTGAGAGTGCGCTACGCTGACCAACAACTGCTCTCTGGACCTCGCCTTTATGAGGAGATCGTCCAAGTATGGGATAACTGTAACTCCTTGCTTCCGGAGAAGTACCATCATCTCCGCCATTACCTTGGTAAAGACTCTCGGTGCCGTGGATAGACCAAACGGCAACATCTGGAATTGGTAATGACAGTCCTGTACCACAAACCTGAGGTACTCCTGGTGAGGCGGATAAATGGGGACATGCAAGTACGCATCCTTGATGTCCAGAGATACCATAAAATCCCCCTCTTCCAGGCTGGCAATGACCGCTCTGAGCGATTCCATTTTGAACTTGAACTTTTTCATGTAAATGTTCAAGGATTTTAAATTTAGAATGGGTCTTACCGAACCGTCCGGTTTCGGTACCACAAACAGTGTGGAATAGTAACCCCTTCCCTGCTGAAGGGGGGGTACCATTATTATCACTTGCTGGAGGTACAGCTTGTGAATAGCCGTCAGGACTATCTCCCTCCCCGTGGGAGAAGCTGGCAAGGCGGATTTTAGGTAACGGTGAGGGGGCGTCACTTCGAATTCCAGCTTGTATCCCTGAGATACAATTTGTATAGCCCAAGGATCCACTTGTGAGCGAACCCACTGGTTGCAGAAATTTCGGAGACGCGCCCCCACCGCTCCTGGCTCCGCCTGTGGAGCCCCAGTGTCATGCGGTGGACTTAGTGGTAGCAGGGGAGGATTTTTGTTCCTGAGAACTGGCTGCATGGTGCAGCTTCTTTCCTCTACCCCTGCCTCTGGCAAGAAAAGATGCACCTCTGACTCTCTTGCTTTTTTGAGAACGAAAGGACTGCATTTGGTAATACGGTGCTTTCTTAGGCTGTGAGGAAACCTGTGGCAAGAAAGTCGACTTTCCAGCTGTCGCTGTGGATACGAGGTCCGAGAGACCGTCCCCAAACAATTCCTCACCCTTATAAGGCAAAACCTCCATGTGTTTTTTAGAGTCGGCATCCCCTGTCCATTGCCGAGTCCATAAGACCCTCCTGGCAGAAATGTACATTGCATTTATTCGAGAGCCCAGCAGGCAAATGTCCCTCTGGGCATCCCGCATATATAAGACGACATCTTTAATATGGCTAAGTGTTAGCAATACAATATCCCTGTCCAGGGTATCCAACCCCTCTGACAGAGTATCTGTCCATGCTGCAACAGCACTGCACATCCAAGCTGAAGCAATAGCCGGTCTCAGTAGAGTACCAGAGTGTGTATACACAGACTTCAAGATACCTTCCTGCTTCCTATCCGCAGGTTCCTTTAGGGCGGCCGTATCCTGAGACGGCAGGGCCACTCTTTTAGATAAGCGCGTCAGGGCCTTGTCAACCCTAGGGGAGGATTCCCAGCGTAACCTTTCCGTTGGCGGGAAAGGGTACGCCATTAGTATTCTCTTGGGAATCACCACTTTCTTATCAGGGGAAGACCACGCTTCTTCACATAACTCATTTAATTCATGTGACGGGGGAAAAGTCACTGGCTGCTTTTTCTCCCCAAACATATTTACCCTCTTGTCAGGGACAGGGTCAGCCTCTGAAATGTGTAATACATTTTTCATTGCAATAATCATGTATCGGATGGCCTTAGTCATTTTGGGCTGTAATAGTGCCTCATCCTCGTCGACGCTGGAGTCGGACTCCGTGTCGACATCTGTGTCAACCAACTGAGATAGTGGGCGTTTTTGAGACGCTGACGGCCTCTGAGGCGCCTGGGCAGGCCCGGGTTGAGAGCCTGGCTGTCCCCCGGCAGCAACATAATCAAATCTCTTATGTAATGAGTTTACATTGTCATTTAAGACCTTCCACATATCCATCCAATCAGGTGTCGGCACCGACGGGGGCGACACCACATTTATCTGCACTTGCTCCGCCTCCACGTAACCCTCCTCATCAAACATGTCGACACAGCCGTACCGACACACAGCACACACACAGGGAATGCTCTGACTGAGGACAGGACCCCACAAGGTCTATGGGGAGACAGAGAAAGAGTATGCCAGCACACACCACAGCGCTATATACACAGGGATACACACTACCAGAAGTGAATTTGTCCCAATAGCTGCTGTATCAATACACCTATTGCCTAAATTTATGTGCCCCCCCCTCTCTTTTTACCCTCTTAGTGCCAGGAGACTGCAGGGGAGAGCCTGGGGAGCGTCCTTCCAGCGGAGCTGTGAAGAGAAATGGCGCTGGTGTGCTGAGGAAGAAGGCCCCGCCCCCTCAGCGGCGGGCTTCTGTCCCGCTGTTTCTGACTAAAAAATGGCGGGGGTTTTACACATATACAGTCACAGACTGTATTATGTGTCTTTTTTATGCCAAAGGTATTCTTATTGCTGCCCAGGGCGCCCCCCCCCCCAGCGCCCTGCACCCTACAGTGACCGGAGTGTGTGGTGTGCAGTGGGAGCTATGGCACACAGCTGCGGTGCTGTGCGCTACCTTAATGAAGACAGGAGTCTTCAGCCGCCGATTTCATCACCAACTTTTGATCTTCTGGCTCTGCGAGGGGGACGGCGGCGCGGCTCCAGGAACGGACGACCGAGGACCTTTGCCTGTGTTCGAACCCTCTGGAGCTAATGGTGTCCAGTAGCCTAAGAAGCGCAACCTAGCTGTGAACAGGTACGTTTGCTTCTCTCCCCTCGGTCCCACGTAGCAGTGAGTCTGTTGCCAGCAGATCTCACTGAAAATAAAAAAACCTAACATTACTTTCTTCACTAGCAGGCTCAGGAGAGCCCACTAGGTGCATCCAGCTCTGGCTGGGCACAGATTCTAACTGAGGTCTGGAGGAGGGGCATAGAGGGAGGAGCCAGTGCACACCAGATAGTACCTAATCTTTCTTTTAGAGTGCCCAGTCTCCTGCGGAGCCCGTCTATTCCCCATGGTCCTTACGGAGTCCCCAGCATCCACTAGGACGTCAGAGAAACCAAAGTGTATTTGAGTGAGCGAACGTAGGAGTGAGTGGATATTGAACCCAGGGAATTCGGGATCCCGTAGTGTGGTACATCAAGTAAGTGGAGGCTTGGTGGCGTGAGGCGGCTGACTCATGTTAATATAGATTGAAATACGCAAATCGTGAGGAGATTTGCAGAGGAGCGTAATAGGGAATTGTGCATTGTGTAGTATTGAAGTAAAAAGGTTTTTTGTTACGCTCCGAGCTGAGGGTCACAGTTTGTACATTGACCCATGGTTGTACGGCAGATAGGTAACAAGTACCTATACGCTGTGCGATTGGACCGCGCGTTTGTGGGTGCAATAGATAGCGCAACTTGATACCCTTCTTACGAGCTTTTTGTGTAAAATCGCGGTATCATTAGCGCTGTATAGAGCATACGCAAGCGTGATTTGTGTATAAAAAAGTGTATAGGGAGTTTTCGCTGGTCTCTCTCAGGAAAATCTTCAGCGGCAGATATTTACTGGAAAAGGTAAGTCACTCCTAACACTTCCAGTAAATAGAAACTAGATAGGGCCTCACTGGGTACACGGTGTTCACTATTGGAGTGAGTCGTGGTACTCAGCGGAGAAGGAGCGAGTGAAAGCGCTGGGTGTCTTTCACCGTCTATTTGCAGTGTGCATTGGGGATTGTGTTTATTGGCAAAAAGTCCGCGATGGGATCCAATTGCACAAGCAGTGGGCGTTTGGTAGCTAGGGTTCAGGCTGAAGAAGAGTTGGGACCGAGAAGGTCAGACTCGGGACCGAGAAGGTCAGAATTGCGACCGAGAGGGTCAGCACGGTTTATTATGTGTGAAAAGTATGGTTCACACACGGAGGCTTTTTGCAATGAATGGTTATGTATGATTGACAAAGATAGGGTACCATTCCCTAGGGTGGGCAGCTTTGAACCAGAGGTATTGCAGAACTTAAGGATAAGGATATGTCTGATAAAATCCCGAAAAACAAAGGGTCAGACATACAAAGTGTTTAAACCTGTGGCAGCAAGAGGGGTTGGTGAGTTTGATCCTAAGGTATTGCAGGTGGTATGTCTAACCAAAGTCATATAAGACAAGAATGGAAATATAAGAACTGTTTGAAATTGTAGCAACAATAAACAAGTAGGAAGAAAAAAAAAAGAGAATGCAAGTACACCGCCTTATGTAGATGTGGAAGCAGTTACGGCCAGCATACAAACTATAGAAAATAATAAAAATATGAAAAATATGACTGTAACCTATATATGTACTAATGAATGTTGAAGTTTTATTTCGGAAGGAGAAGGTGACCTGATTGTTTTCAGCCATTTCTCATGCACCCAGAGGAGTATCCAACCGGTAAAAGAAGAGCAGTAGCCTGTGGGGGAAGTGGCTGAGACTAGTGGAACAGGTAAGTATGGTATCATTCGTGTACATATATAGTAAAAAATAAATAAATAAATCAAGAAAGTAACGTCTGTCCGCACATTAGTATTTGCCAGTAGGAAAGCGGACAGAGACAAGGTAACCCCAGGGTATTTCTTTCAGTTACCATATAAGAAGTATGGGAAAGACCCGGCGGTCTGGGAAAGACCCAGCGGTCTTGGTGCACGTTGGCACCAATGACAAAGTTAGCGGAAGGTGGGATGTCCTTAAGAAAGACTATAGGGACTTAGGAAAGAAACTGAAGGCAAGGACATCTAAGGTAATATTCTCGGAATTATTACCCATGCCACGCGCTAGTCCAGGGAGGCAGAGGGAGATTAGGGAGGTAAATGTGTGGTTTAGGGATTGGCAGGAAAGAGGGGTTTGTGTTCCTGGAACACTGGGCGGACTTCTCAGTCAGGTGCCATCTCTTTTGTCGTGAAGGATTGCACCTGACTGAGGAGGGGGCAGCGGTGCTGGGGGGAAGGATGGTTAGAAGGTTGGAGGAGATTTTAAACTAGGAGCCTGGGGGGAGGGTTTAGCTAGAAACTACGGGTCATGCAGTGAGAATAGTGGGGATGGCGGTAGTAAATGAAATGGGGGAGAAGTTGGGGGGAGGGTAAGAGCAGGTGGTAAGGTTATTAACATGGGTACTAAAAGAGATTTTACCAAAGCACTAACCAATGACGATTACAGGTCATGATTGCTACATAAGGTGAAAGATGTCCCTAACGCAAGGGAAAATACTTATCTTAGTTGTATGTATGTAAACGCCAGAAGCATTACTGGTAAAAAGGGTGAACTAGAAATACTTGCAGCAAGCAAACAGTATGATATTATAGGCATTACTGAAACTTGGTGGGATGAATCTCATGATTGGACAGTCAATCTAGAGGGCTATACACTGTTTAGGAGAGACAGACTAAATAAAAAGGGTGGAGGGGTGTGTCTTTACGTAAAGCCGTTTTTAAAACCTGATATACGGGAAGATATTCAGGAGGGGACTGTAGACACTGTCGAGACATTATGGGTAGAAATTGCATGCAGTGAAAAAGGAATAAAAAAGTTAGTATTGGGTGTATGCTATAGGCCGCCTGGTATCAACGCATCTGATGAGGAATTTTTACTAAAGCAAATTGAAAGAGCAGCAGGAGTAGGAGACATAGTAGTGATGGGAGATTTTAACTATCCAGAGATAAACTGGAAAAACGATTCATGTGATACTGCTAGGGGCAATATGTTTTTAAACACACTTAATGATAACTACTTAGTCCAACTAATTGAGGAACCAACTAGCTACAATGCAATCTTAGACCTGGTGTTAACAAACAATGGGGATTTGGTATCAGGTATTATAGTAGGGGAACCCATAGGAAACAGCGACCACAATATGGTCACATTCAATATCAGTTTCCATAAACAGCCCTATACTGGCTCAACTAGGACTCTAAACTTTAGCAAAGCAAATTTTGAAAAGATGAGGGTATTTTTCAGGGATATTGAATGGGAAGGTTTGTTTTTAGGAAAAAATACTACGGAGAAATGGGAGGTACTAAAATTCCTGCTAGCTAAAAATACACTCAAATTTATTCCTACGAGCAGCAAAAAAAGGAATAAAAATCATAAACCGATGTGGCTTAACAAAAAGATTAAGGAACTTATGGGCAAGAAAAGGCGAGCGTTTAAAAAATACAAATCTGACGGGGAAGCAGAGTCATTTCAGCACTATAAGGAATGTAACAAAATTTGCAAAAAGGACATAAGAGTGGCTAAAGTAGAAACTGAAAAACTAGTAGCAAAGGAAAGCAAAGCGAATCCCAAAAAATTATTTAAATACTTTAATAGCAAGAGATTAAAGAAGGAGAGTATAGGCCCTTTAAAAGACAAGTTGGGAGTCTTAAGCAAAAATGATAATGACATAGCGGACACACTAAATTAGTTTTTTTCAACAGTATTCACTAGAGAGGACCCAATTCAGGGACTGACACACAATCTCAATAATGAGAATATCCCACTGATAGGTACTTATTTAAGCGAGGAAGTAGTCTGTGACCGATTAAAACATTTAAAGATTAATAAATCACCAGGGCCCGATGGTATTCACCCAAGGGTTCTAATGGAGCTTCACTCTGAACTGGCAAAACCACTATCTTTGATCTTTAAGGATTCAGTTATATCAGGTATGGTTCCCAAAGACTGGCGTATAGCGGAAGTACTGCCTATATTCAAAAAGGGAAGTAAAGCTGAACCAGGTAATTATAGACCAGTTAGTCTTGCATCTATAGTGGGGAAAGTATTGGAAGGTATTCTAAGAGATAGTATTCAGAAGTTCCTTGAAGTCAATAAGGTCATTAAAAGGAATCAACATGGGTTTATGAAGGACAGATCCTGTCAAACCAACTTACTTGGCTTTTATGAAACAGTAAGCGCAAACCTAGATCAGGGTAAAGACGTGGATGTAATCTTTTCAGACTTTGCCAAAGCGTTCGATACTGTACCACACATGAGACTTATCTACAAGCTACAAGAATCAGGGCTAGGAAGCACAATATGCACTTGGGTCAAAAACTGGTTAGATAATAGGGAGCAGCGCGTTGTGGTTAATGGATCTTTTTCAACTTGGACTGAAGTGCTAAGTGGTGTGCCGCAAGGCTCATTATTAGGACCGCTATTGTTCAATATTTTCATTAACGACCTAACAGAAGGTCTAGAGAGCATGGTGTCAATTTTTACAGATGATACCAAATTGTGTAAGGCTATAAATACAGAGCAGGATGCCAAGTCTCTTCAGAATGACTTAGTTAAATTAGAAGCATGGGCAGCCAAATTGAGAATGCGCTTCAACACAGACAAGTGTAAGGTAATGCACTGTGGTAACAAGAACAAAAATTACACCTACCTACTAAATGGGGTAAAATTAGGGGATTCTGTACTGGAAAAGGACTTAGGTGTCCTCATAGATAGCAAACTAAGCAGTAGTACCCAAAGTAGGACTGCTGCAAAGAAGGCTAATAAGATATTAGCATGCATAAAACGGGGTATTGATGCTAGGGATGAGAGTATTATACTCCCGTTATATAAATCACTAGTGAGGCCACACCTTGAATACTGTGTACAATTCTGGGCACCGTACTACAAAAAGGATATCCTGGAGCTAGAAAAGGTTCAGAGGAGGGCGACCAAACTAATTAAGGGCATGGAGACGATGGAATACAAGGAAAGGCTTGAAAGACTAGGCATGTTTACATTGGAAAAGTGGAGACTAAGAGGGGATATGATCAACATCTTCAAATATATAAGGGGACAATACACAGAGCTTGCGCGGGACCTGTTTTTGGTTAGATCAACACAGAGGACTCGTGGACACTCGTTCAGGTTAGAGGAGAGGAGATTCCGCACAATACGGCGTAAAGGCTTTTTCACGGTAAGGACAATACGTGTTTGGAATTCCCTGCCTGAGGGAGTTGTAATGGCGGAATCTGTCAACACCTTTAAGAATGGGTTAGATAAATTCCTAATGGATAAGGATATCCAGGGGTATGGTGCATAGTCATGCATTATAGTTACTATAAATAGGGATAAAATACAACGGCTAACAGCAGCATCAGTCAGAAATTTTAGTCAAATCATCATGCATAGGAGACTACAAATAGGTTGAACTCGATGGACAATTGTCTTTTTTCAACCTCAGATACTATGTTACTATGTTACTATGTATTCATTCCTAGTAATGCCCCTAGTAAAGATGAGCTCGGAAATGTTTGTTGGACCATGTACAGACCCTTAATACGGGATGAGAAGGATTGAATAAATACTTCGCATGACCTAGAAGCTTGTTAAACTTTTTTTTTGTTTTTGTCTCTTGCAGAAATAGAAAACTCTCCATCTGGATAAGATCACTGGTAAACACTAATTCGGCAAATGGGAGATGGCTGTCTCCGTGCAAATGGATGGGCTCAATAAGGCATTGAGTGTCAGGGTGCAGACTTCTTTGCAAAATTGGAAAGGGGTCACAGTAGCTAATCTTAGATAGTGTGCTATTGAACATCACAAGAATAGTGCTAGGCGCAGAGAACAACAGGTGGAGAGGTTGAGGACGGTAAGTATACTGGCACATACCGGAAAGACCCATCAGTCCAAATCCCAGATCCCTAATGGTCAATAATATGTTACACTTGTAGGAAGGAAGGGCATTTTGCCAGAGATTGTAGGAGTAGTAGGACACATAGTCAATATGGATCCCCTAGACAGAAAACACAAGCCACATTATTAAACACATAGATGGGACCAAGGGACATATAGTAAGGAATCATAAGCCATATAGAAAACACAGATTCAGCTAAATGGAAGAACAGAATAAATGCAACTTACTAATGTTACATTTCACTGTTCTAGATGCATGTCCATCACAGGTAGAGGAAATTATCTCACAGATACCGGGTTCCCTATGAACTTAGGATGGACAGGACACTGGATTGATGGCTGGGATAGTCCCAATAGCGATACGATAAACACAGAATTTTTTTTAAGGGGAGTAGACCAAGTAGAGAATCACTTCCCCGTAGTGCCCAATCCAGTTGTCAAATTTTTATAAAATCTTTACCTCTACAAACTCATCTGTCACCAACCTCTATTCTGTTTCTCTACAGTTTTCCTCTTCATCTTTTGCGTTCACACAGGGTGGTACAATACATGGACCCAAGTACAGTTCAAACTCCACATGCCTAGGTCCTTCAGAGTTCTGCCCGAACCCAGTATATCTCAACAGCACGATGACACCAGTATTACTGCAGTGTGCCTTGTCATGCACAAAGGGTGGAGAATGGGAATACTGGTGAAGGGAAATTTTGTATAGATACTGATATGCCTGTTGGTGAATGGCAAAACTGACATTTTCTTTTTCATTTTCTTCCTCTTTCTCTCCTCTAGAGATGTTTCTTTTTTCTTTTCTTTTTTTGAGTTATGCTCATGGTACTCTACATTGAAAACACACGATAGTTAAACTAAGATACAAAAAAAATTGTGTTCCCTACAGGAAAAGGCAGTCTGGAGGACAAAGGGGTATGGCCAGGAGTCCTCAGGACTGTGGGCAGGTGGACACGGTAAGCCAGTAGCCCCCAGAGCATACCTTCCAAGTCTAGCTGAGGTGGCACATGGTCTGACTCATCTTGGCAAAGAGGGTAGGTGCAGGCTGATGAGAGCCTACTGGTGTGCGCCAGGATTCTATTCTCATGCAGGTAAGAGAGCAATGACCTGTCTTGCTTGCTTGAGGAAGAGTTTTGGTAAAGCAATACCAACAGAGCCATCCCATATCCCTCCTGCAGACGGATCTTTTCAGGAAATACAAATCGACTTTGTACAGTTAACACCCTTTAGGAATTATTGTTATGTATTGGTGTGCACTGATGTTTTCTCAAACTGGGTAGAGGCATTTCCTGCCGCCACGGATGCTGCTGTGTTTACCGCAAATAAAAATTGTGCAGAAATTTGTGTGTAGATACTGGTACCCCTAGAAGTAGGAGCAAAGCTTGAAATTGTACCATTGTGATCATAGATACTGCCACTAGTATTATGTAACTTCGGAAGCACTCCCAGATCTTCACTCAACGAATCACCCTCTTCGAAATTTGTTTTTGTTTTGGTATTTGTGTCTTTTTGGTTGTTTTTGGAAGACAACCTCATGTCATGATTGACCCGCAC
This sequence comes from Pseudophryne corroboree, assembly GCF_028390025.1. Lineage (NCBI taxonomy): Eukaryota > Metazoa > Chordata > Amphibia > Anura > Myobatrachidae > Pseudophryne > Pseudophryne corroboree. Next base: position 915,742,336 of record NC_086445.1, on the reverse strand, counting down.
AATGATCAGAAGTACACCAATGAGGTGACAGTACAGTACCTTATTGAGATGAGCCAGCATTTGAGAACTTGACAAAAGAACTTGAAACTGTTGATTGCTGGTATGCCAAATACTAACTGTCTTGATTGTGAACCAAGAAACTGTGTGATTGTTCTTATGCTCAGGTTGCCTAATAAACAGGTGGGAAGGACCATACCAAGTTTTGTTGACAGCACTATCCCAGTGAAAGTAGCCAAGAGAGAGAGACTTGGGTCCACGATTCCCATTGCAGGAAAGTCGGTAGTCCAGAAGGAACTCGTAAATGGAGTGAGATCGCAAAAGTATCACCAGAGACTTTGTTCCGTGAAGACTGAGAGGCGGCACTGTTGAACACAACCTGAGCGTACTAAAGGATTGCAGAAAGACCAGTCATTGTAATTGATTTGTTATGAACAAGAGTTGTTTTGTTCTATTTCTCTTTTCTCTCTTTCCCGCTGACAAACATTTTCTTTCAGGATATTCTATTTTTGTGAGGGTTTTTTTATGAGGAGTCGAGTGTGGGACTGGAACTGGTTCTGGAGGAAGGAGTGATTTCCTTATAGGATCCCAGGATTAGCCGATCAGTTTGTTAAAGTCAGAGAAAAATCAAAGGTCTAGTAGTTATGGAGTTCAGAGGTAATCAGGAACAATCAGACAATGGCTATTCACACATTGCAGATAAAGAGCTCATTAATATATGTGGAAGAAAGGTTTATGAGTGGCTCTCCCTGAACTCCGAAGGTTTATGTTATTTAGGAAGGACACTACTTATAACCCTTGTTCAATGATTAAACAGACCTAGCATACGTTCCATAAATGGAAACAATGTTCAGAAAATGATAGGAATATGTAGATCATGAAAATTTTATATGTCACTGTCACGATTTGTTTGTGTGTTCTTCATCTACCCAGCAGAACCTCAATCGAACCCAAACATCAGTGTACAAAGATGTAGGTACATGTATGTGTGAAATGTTCGTCGCAAATCAGACATTATAGGCCAAAGCACTGTACCAGCATACTCTATAGGTTGAATGTTGTCCCACACCCAACCAGTGGTCCCGTGACTGCCGAGTGCATATAGAGGATGTCTCGTCCTCCCTGTCTTCCCCAAACATAGTCAAGTGTCTGATTTGCGAAATGCATACATAATTGTGTCTAGGTCACCGATTATTGTATGAAATATATTTTTTTCTTATGTTAATAATTGATGGCAGTTATTGTTTGCTGCCAAAGGGTGGACTGTCGAAGTCAAAAATATTACATAAAAAGAACATACAAACTACACACATTATAAGTCACTATACTTGCAAATACGCGCAGCGAGCACAGCAATATATGGTAACACACGCATTTACACGGACATGCCACAGAGATGGATTCAACACTTATATCATACAGTACATAACTATAATAATATCAAGCGTCAGACATCATGATGATTTAAAATGATATAATGAAGTAATGTCATGCAGAGCCGGCCCTAACCAATATGATGCCCTAGGCAAGATTTTGGCTGGTGCCCCCTAGCACCACCGCTGGTTCCGCCTCTGACCTTGCATCTCTTTCCCAGCACCACCACCCCTCATGCATAGCAGTCCTTATTTTGGGGTTTGTACCCCCCGTATTTTAAATAGGAACAGTTCGCACATTTGGCGCACAGCCCAAAAAAGGGGTGTGTTTTTGCTGGCAAGGGGCATGGCCACACAATAGTAACCCCAATTCCAATTACGCCACACAGTACTGCACTTTATTCACATATGACCATGCGATAGTGTCCATAATTCATATTACATCCCACAGTAGTATCACTTTACCTTATAGACATTACTCCTCACAGTAGAGCCCCTTATTCACATTACATCACACTGAATTGCTCCTTATTCACATTACACCACACCCTATTGCTCTTTATTCACATTAGACAACACAGTAGTGCCCTTTCTATACGCAACGCCACATAGTAGAGCACCTTATACACATAATGCCACACAGTAATGCCCCTTACACATATGAGACACATTATTAATGTCCTTATAAACATAATGCACCTTACACATTATGACAACCTTTATGAATGCCCTTTTACACATAATGTCCCTTACACATATGCCGCACATTGTTAATGCCCTTATACACATAATGACACACATAGTGCCCCCTACACATATGTTGCACATTATTTATGCATTTTTACATGACACACATAATGCTCCTTGCACATATTCTGAACACTACTGCACAACCAACCTACTCACATGCACACAACACTCACACTGCCACTAACCCTGTGACCTCTGCCTCTGCTTGAATACAGATGTGTCCTTATAAATCTTGCCTCAATGCTAACGTCGGGCACATTTTTTTAAATGAAAAATGCATCTTATTTGCATTGCTATGTGGCTAGGGTGCACAATCAGCTTCTGCTGATTAAAATTATATGCAGCATGCCTATATACTGTGTGAGACTGTGGCTGTATCTGCATATGAAATGCTACACACAGAATATAGGCATGCCGCATATCATTTTAATCAGCAGAAGCTGCTGATGCCCCTAGGCATATCAAATGCCCTAGGCAATTGCCTAGTTTGCCTATGCCTATGGCCGGCTCTGATGTCATGTATGTGTATTATTTGAACGAAACCAGATAGACCTGTCATATTTACTATTAAAGCAACCAGATTAATGTGTAGATTCATTTGATACTTGTTATAAAGTTGTAGGACATTGCAACAAATAATTATGATTAAATGTATAAAAGCTAAAATCACTTTTATTAGAACAATAGATATTCCAAACAGGTAGTGGACAGGAAGCTCAGGCCAGCCCTTTGGATGTCTTCAAGGCTGAACCTGATTAGCATATACAAAGAGACCAGTGACTCATCATGAATAAGTAAGTTCCCTCCCCCAAAAACTAGATAACACATTGCTGATCACACAGGAGGTCAGTTCCTGTTTTGGTCTCAGCGTAAGATGGAGTCCCAACATGATTTTACAGAGAGAGAGAGAGACATAAGCATTGAGTGAATGGTATTGTATTGCTGGCCTGTAACTGTATGTAACTGTAACAGTATGTAACTGTAACTGTATGTAACTGTATGTATTAACTGCTTACTGTATGAGTTGTAACTATAGGTATACTGTACATTGTAATATATTGAATCTATATCCTTTTAATAACAAATATATACATCAATGAGCTTTGGAACTCAGATAATGTGTGGGTGTATTGTTTTCTCTTATGGGATGCAGTGTTTTGCGATGTACAGCGCACTTTTATCGTATATGGTAATAAGATGCGCCTGGCGTCTGCAATATATATTAGAGCGGGCATTTTAAATATTTGTGAGAAAGCAATTTGGCATTCACACAATATATTAAAAAGATTAAAGGTATATGATCATGAATAAAATGTATTAGTTTTTTCTTACTTTATGCTTTGAAATATTGGGGGTAATTCAGATCTGATTGCAGCAGCAAAATTTTTAGCAGTTGGGCAAAACCATGGGGGTAATTCCAAGTTGATCGCAGCAGGAATTTTGTTAGCAGTTGGGCAAAACCATGTGCACTGCAGGGGAGGCGGATATAACATGTGCAGAGAGAGTTAGATTTGGGTGTGGTGTGTTCAAGCTGCAATCTAAATTGCAGTGTAAAAATAAAGCAGCCAGTATTTACCCTGCACAGAAACAAAATAACCCACCCAAATCTAACTCTCTCTGCAAATGTTATATCTGCCCCCCCCCCCCCCCCCCCCTCTGCAGTGCACATGGTTTTTCCCAACTGCTAACAAAGGGGGTAATTCCATGTTGATCGCAGCAGGATTTTTTATAGCAATTGGACAAAACCATGTGCACTGCAGGGGAGGCAGATATAACATGTGCAGAAAGAGTTAGATTTGGGTGGGTTATTTTATTTCTGTGCAGGGTAAATACTGGCTGCTTTATTTTTACACTGCAAATTAGATTGCAGATTGAACACACCCCACCCAAATCGAACTCTCTCTGCACATGTTATATCTGCCTCCCCTGCAGTGCACATGGATTTGCCCAATTGCTATAAAAAATCCTGCTGCGATCAACTTGGAATTACCCCCAAAGTTCCTGCTGTGATCAACTCAGAATTACCCCCCATGTGCACTGCAGGGGGGGGCAGATATAACATGTGCAGAGAGAGTTAGATTTGGGTGGGTTATATTGTTTCTGTGCAGGGTAAATACTGGCTGCTCTATTTTTACACTGCAATTTAGATTTCAGTTTGAACACACCCCACCCAAATCTAACTCTCTCTGCACATGTTATATCTGTCCCCCCTGCAGTGCACATGGGGCCTAATTCTGAGTTGATCGCAGCAGCAAATTTGTTAGCAATTGGGCAAAACCATGTGCACTGCAGGAGGGGCAGATATAACATGTGCAGAGAGAGTTAAATTTGGGTGGGGTGTATTCAAACTGAAATCTAAATTGCAGTGTAAAAATAGAGCAGCCAGTATTTACCCTGCACAGGAACAAAATAACCCACCCAAATCTAACTCTCTCTGCAAATGTTACATCTGCCCCCCCTCCAGTGCACATGGTTTTGCCCAATTGCTAACAAACTTGCTGCTGCGATCAACTCAGAATTACCCCCATGGTTTTACCCATCTGCTAACAAATTTGCTGCTACGATCAGGTCTGAATTAGGCCCAAATATTGCTCATTAATGTTATATTAATAGAAAAATTCTATATTATTTCCCTGATTAATGACTGGAATTTGCTGCGTATGTCAGTTCACTGTTATAATAGGGCAGCTACTGCCTCACTATGGGCCTAATTCTGAGTTGATCGCAGCAGCAATTTTGTTAGCAGTTGGGCAAAACCATGTCCACTGCAGGAGGAGCAGATATAACATGTGCAGATAGTTAGATTTGGGTGGGTTATTTTGTTTCTGTGCAGGGTAAATACTGGCTGCTTTATTTTTACACTGCAATTTAGATTTCAGTTTGAACACACCCCACCCAAATCTAACTCTCTCTGCACATATTACATCTGCCCCCCTGCAGTGCACATGGTTTTGCCCAACTGCTAACAAATTTTATGCTGCGATCAACTCAGAATCAGGCCCAATGATTTAAGATGGCCAAACATCTAAATATTATCATTTCAATCTGGTAAGAAATGTATTTGTCTATTAGCTCCCAAATTCCGCAAACGGATTAAACAGATTTCACCAACTTCAGGTCTGTTTTTATGTTTTCCTCCATTTACCAGCAGATGGACGATTGTCATTGTATCGATTGTCATTTGCTCCAGTACGGAAGTGTCCTCATAACCTAGCGCCCATATGCCATACTGCGCATGACGCCCAGCATGCCTCCTTGCTGTATCTGCCCTTCCCCCATTGGCTAGTTGACTCAGGAAACACTGATTGCTCTGTCGCGGCAGATGCTGCTATTATTTATTTTATTTATTAACAGTTTCTTATATAGCGCAGCAAATTCCGTTGCGCTTTACAATTTGAAATAACAATAACAAAATGGGTGATAACAAACAGTCATAGAGGTAGGAAGGCCCTGCTCGCAAGCTTACAATCTATAGGATGATACACAGTGCTGATCGCCATTGCACTTACAATCCCACAAACACTAGTCAGTATTGAATACAAGTGTAAAGGTACAGTTACCACTTTTATTTTATCTGGCTGCTCTGCTACTTTTTGTCTGTGCTACAGCCCTGGGGAAGTAACCGCCAGTAGCTATACATCTAGCTAGAAGTTGCAATTTTTCACCACCACAAAATCATGTTGCTCTGCAGACGGGGCAAATTTAATTTAATTTAATAATTGTAAGCTTGCGAGCAGGGCCCTCCTACCTCTATAACTGTTTGTTTTTAGTACCCAGTTTTGTCTTCTAATTGTGTCCAGTTGTAAAGCGCAACGGAATTTACTGCGCTATATAAGAAACTGTTAATAAATAAATAAATAAATAAATAAATAAATAAATAAATAATAATGTGTGGCCAGATTTTGAGTTGTGGGGGAGGGGGTGATAATTTTACTACAATTCTCAGTTGTGCAATGAAGAAAATTTGCATTGACACATGGTTTGTGCACTCCTAACTCTGTGGGTTCTATCTATGTAAGGCACTGCGGAATCCATCATTATGCATTGCTGCATATCACAGCACCACACACCATAAATCTCCTCTGCAAGTTTCTGCAAAAGATTGCAGCAATATAATCAGTGTGCGGGAATGTCTGCGCATAAGCACAGACAGTAGTTTAACCTGTGGAGGATCCAACTCCGCTAGTCCCCACTGCCCACTAGTCCCCACTGCCCACTATAATGGTAGTGCTATCTCAGGCATTACCTAGTGGTGAAAAACAAAACTTTTTAAACTTGATAAGTTGCCGTACTCTGCCATCTCCATAGAGGCCTATTTGGACAGTGTTAAGCACTGGTTAATGAAAACTGGATAAATCTTTGATTTCTAAGGCTTTAACCCCTTAATAAATGGCACACAGACTTTACATAAAATAAATAAGGAACTATAGCTCCAATACAGTAAAAACTTAAGGGTCTTTTTACGAAGCAGTATTAACTGTTTTCTCTGTGTTTTTTTTTTTTTTTGGTCAGAGAAAGGAGTTATCACCACTTTTCCTATTTTAACAAGAGGGATGATACTGCAGATAGCATGGATTTCCGTTGTGGTGCCTCTATTTTCCTTACTTTCTGCAGCCCCATTGCTCACAGTTAAATTTAATGGCTAAGCTTTCTACTGCTAGGTACTGCTAGGTTGGGAGGTATATCCAGGGACGTGCAGTCAGGGGAGGCAGTGCCTCCCCTATCATAATGATTAAAATAAGAAGAAGATATTTATAACACAGAGTCTGCGATAAATATCTTCTGTTATTATTCTAATAATCTTCCCCCTGTTACTATGGCTGCATCTGAAGGTGTGAGGCAGCGGGAGAGGTGCCTCCCGCTGCTAACACTAAAAGTCCGGGCAGCGGGGGGCGGGCAGGGGGCAGGGTGAAGCAATGGGCTGGGAAAGCCCATTGAAAATGCATAGGGAAGCGGCACCTGTTCTGGTGCCTCAATGACAGGGGCGTGCATTCAGCCCCGATGAATACATGCCCCTGTCAGTCCCCCAGATGTGATTGGCCCAGCGGATCCACTGGATCCGCTGGCCAATAGCAGGGGCGGCTTGGGTCGCCGGATCAGTTTCTGGTTTGCTGATCCATACGGTTGGTTCTATATGCTAGTGGGAGAAGTGTCCCCTCAGTGGCTTTCACTCACCCCTGTGTCTGGCCGGTTTCCGTGATCCGGCAGCGTTTGGAGCAGTGGCGGTCCGACGCATACCCACCGCTGCGATATTCAGCTCACTGCAGTGACCTCCTGCCACTGGGGAGCTGTGAAAGTATGTCCCCGTCCAGCGGCATGCCCGCGATGGGCTGTCAGCAGGGAGGGAGAGATCCCGCTCGAAGCTGCTCCCGCACTGCCAGAAGCCTGTCAGCCCTGCACAGTGGCGCTGTCTGTTTGCTACTGACACATGGGGGAACACTGTGCAGGGCTGACAGCCTCCTACCTACCCCGCTGCTGCTACTACAAATGGGTAGGGGGAGGGAGGGCACAGTACTGAGATAGCTGCAGCACCAGCAGCTAGCTATATAACTCAGGCTGCATAAGAGGGGTCAAATGTTTTTAATGCTGCATAAATAATTAATAATAAACGACCCTTTGCCCACTGTTTTTGCTTCCCAGCGGCAGAGGTCGTTGTTCCTAACTCCATTCATCCTCTCCCTGGCCGGCCCTGACTACTGCAGCAACTTTCCAAAGGAACCTGCCACCATGGAAGAACCGCCCCCAGCCACAGCCATCTAACGAAAGGTAAACAAACAGCTCTCCTCTCCTCAAACCCCCCCTCCTCTTACAGCTCTCCCCCCCTACTCAGACCCCCACACAAAGCCCTACCCTCCTCATACAGAACCCCCCCACTCAGATCCCCAAATACAGCTCTCCCCTCCTCACACAGCTCCCCCCACTCAGATCACCACACGCAGCTATCTGCTCCTCACCCCCCCCCCCACAGCTCTCCCCCACTCAGATCTCCACACACAGCTCTCCCCTCCTCACACAACCCCCCCACAGCTCTCCCCCCCACTCAGATCATCACACCCAGCTCTCCCCTCCTCACACAGCCCCCCCCCACACTCAGATCCGCACACACAGCTCTTCCCTCCTCACACAGCCCCCCCCCCCACAGCTCCCCCCAATCAGATCCTCACAAACAGCCCTGCCCTCCTCACACAGATTGTATTTGTTGAGGGGGGAAGGTGCTCCAGTGCCTCACCAATCAGTGCCCTCACCGCACGTCACTGGGTATATCATATCTCCCAACTGTCCCGATTTTCGCGGGACAGTCCCGTTTTTGGGGGACTGTCCCGCTGTCCCACCCGCGGTGGGGGGGGGGGGCAGTTGGGAGGGTCTGTTTCTCGCTGCCCTGCTTAGCAGAGCAGCGGTGAATAGACGGGCACAGCGTCTATTCACTTGAGTCAGAGGGAGAGGGAGCATGCCAGCGGCACACAGAGCGCTGGGCATGCCCCCTTAGTGACGAAAACGGGGACGTGGCTCGCGATCGCGGGTCCTCCGCAAAGCCACGCCCCTTTCTTAGGCCACACCCCTTTTTCGGGTGCGGGCGCGGCTTTGCCGCGCGTCTGTTCCTCTGTAGAAAACTGAGAAGTTGGGAGGTATGCAGAGCATTGTGTCCCTCCTGAAGAGGGTCATGTTGGGAGGTATGGTAATGATAAGTAGAGTCAGTGGCGTAAGTTTGTCACAGTTGCCCAGAGGCAAGAAAAATATTGGTGCCCCCCTATTTCCTATATTAACATAAATATGTGTATGTATGTGTGCATATATATATATATATATATATATATATATGTGTGTGTGTGTGTGGAGTGTTCTGAAAAAAAGTATGTACTGTATTTATACATTTAATTGTCTTTTATTTTAAATCACACATTTCTTAGCAGTCATACCCAGGATTAGAAACCACGACCTGTTACACTAAGAGCAGATACTTTACTGATGGAGTTATTTGCTGCTGTAGAGGAAGCATGAGAATTCTAACTATGAAGTTACATGTAATTGTCAGAGAAGTCAGTGGCAAACGCAGGATTTGCATGGGGGGGTTTCCAGAACTGGGCGGAGCCAATCACGGGGGTGGGGACTGAGGTGACCCAGTATATGCTGGGTCCGTAAAACTAGTGTGTCTGTGTGTGTATATATATATATATATATATATATATATATATCTATCTATCTACACATATATATGCTTGTGCCATTATGCCACAGTTTACACTGCACCACTGGCTGTTGGAGTGATGCAGGTCGTTGATTAAGTGGATGCATTAAAATCATTTATACTAAAGTCCTGGAGTGCCATGTCCTGTCTTGGACATTTGTTTGTTCTGACTCTTCTACATATATATATATATATATATATATATATATATACATATACTACACACACATATATATATATATATATATATATACATACACACACACATACATATACACGGGTGGTCTTCAGTATGCCGGCGGTCGGGCTCCCGGCGACCAGCATACCGGCGCCGGGAGCCTGACCGCCGGCATACCGACACTTATTCTCCCTCGTGGGGGTCCACGACCCCCCTGGAGGGAGAATAGAATAGTGTGGCGCGCGTAGCGTGGCGAGCGCAGCGAGCCCGCAAGGGGCTCATTTGCGCTCGCCACACTGTTGGTAAGCCGGCGGCCGGCCTCCCGGAGCCGGTATGCTGGTCGCCGGGAGGCCGGCCGCCGGGAGATCGTAGTGAACACATATACACATATACATAGCATATTAAACATGCATACATATATATATATATACACACACACACACACACACACACACACACACACACACATACAGTACACATATATATATACACATGTATATATATATATCATATGTGTATGTGTGTGTGTTTATATGTATGTATGAATGTATATACATGTGTATATATGTAGGCACATGGATATATATGTACTATAATTAAAATAAAGTAAACTTTTATTGCACTTGCAAGTGCCACCAGGAAGACAGCAGGCTGCAGAGGACGCTAGACAGTCATTAATAATACTCATGCAGCTAAAAAAAAAAAAAAAAAATTTTTTTTTTTTTTTTTAGTGGAGGGGGGTTTCTGGGTACTCGGAAACCCCCCCTGGGTGCGCCACTGGAAGTAACTTCATATAGTTAGAATTCTCATATTTCCTATACAGGAACAAACAGCTTCATCAGTAAGGTGTCTGCTTCCAGTGTAATAGGTTGTGGTTTCTAATCCTGGGTGTGACACTTGTAAAATGTGTATATTCAGTATAATAAAGAGGGTGTGATTTGTAAGGTGCAGGGACCAGTGAGGAAGTTGGCCACTGAAAAGACAGCGACAGCTATCAATTATCTTAATTCAATGGTGTCACAGTATGGGAGGAGAGGTGCCCCCCTTCAGAGCAGAAGCCGGCGGCAGATGACTCCGTTGCCTCCCAGAGTTCTGCCTCTGAGTAGAGTAGACCCCCTAGTGCAGAGGTTCTCAAATCCTGTCCTCAGTGCACCCCAATGATCCAGGTTTTAAGTTTATCCATGCTTGGCTACAGGTGACTTATACCCCTTTCACACAGAAGATGAAATTACCGGGTGAAGCAGTTCCACCCGGTAATTTCATGTAACACACGGGTCCTTTTTCTGTGTGAAAGGGTCAACCCGTGTTGTAATTCCCGGGACTTCGACCCAGGAATTTACCAGGGTCGGAGACACTGGAATTAGGACACGGGTTGACCCGTTCACACAGACAAAATACCCGTGTTGATCTGCAAATTACCGGGTCGAAATTTTCGACTTGGTGATTTGCATGTCTGTGTGAAGGGGGGGGGGGGGGTCAGGCAGGTCACGGCAAAACGACCCGGCGGCGGCACTGAAATGCCGGGTAATTGCCGGGACTTTCAGACTTTTCTGTCTGAAAGAGGTATTATTTAGGACCGCAGTTAATTTGATTTAACCATCTGTGCTGAGCCATGGATATACCTAAAACCTGGACTGTTGGGATGCCATGAGGTCCACGTTTGAGAACCTCTGCCTTAGTGACTTGTGTAATGTTTTATTCACACAAAACAGCTATCTAAAAGTCTTGTTTAAAATATATAGACTTTTTTTTAGGAAGTGTCCCTTTAAATAGGTGTAAAATACTAAGAAAAAAAATAATCAGCATGCCATAATACAGCAGGAATCACACACTAGAAGCAGTGGCCTTGTACAAGCAATTTCTTATATTTTTACGTAAACGAGAAAACTTCTAAAAAAAAGAATAGATATAAATGATACCTGATAGGAAAAGGCAACGCTGCACCCAGTCCTCAAAGTCCACCAACCACCAAATAAAAGAATAAAAAGTAGATGGGCGAGAGATCATAATTAATGTATAAATGTAATGTAACGTTTCATTACTATCGGTTAGCATGAAAGCAGACTTTGCTAATGCATAAAGTTACAGATGACACAATATGCGTTCCAGATCCATCAGTGTCTCACCCTCTCCACTTACAATCTCTCTCTTCATCCATCTGTTCTAGAGCATAGCCTCTCCTCCCTGTCCATGTGTTCCCATCTCCTCCTGCTAATATGGTTTCTATATTCTCAGCGCTGGAATGTCATACAATTATCTTGGGGGTGAGTGGTTGCACGATATTGGTACCATGGTGCCACCCAGGCTGGTTTAAGATCATGGGATGTTTGTTCCAAGCCAAACCCCAGCTGTACACATCTGTTGCGCATCAAGAGCAGACACAAAACAGAGCAACATCACTTTCAGCATGAGCTGTGAGCCTGTTCCTCCCATCCGCTTTCGACCTGCAGATGACACCCTCTCGCCCAATGTCTCTTTGGGGACTGAAAATGGAAACTCTTTAAATTTAGTATGAGATGAAACATACAGTAAGATGGGCTCTACAGTATTTACTAAGCCTTGGAGAGAGATAAAGTGGAGAGAGGTAAATACCAGCCAATCAACTCCTAACTGTCAGTTTTCAAACACAGCCTGTAACGTGACAGTTAGGAGAACAGTGTCTGGAACTTTCTCTCCATGTTCAGCGCAGATGTATTAACCTGGACAAGGCATAAGGAATTGATAAACCAGTGATAAGTACAAGGTGATAAACGCACCAGATAATCAGCTCCAGTATGTAAATTAACAGTTAAGAGCTGATTAGGTGGTGCGTTTATCATCTTGTACTTATCACTGGGTTATCACTTCCTTATGCCTTCTCCAGTTTAATACATCTGCCCCTCAGTACCCAAAGCCTTGGAGAGAGATACAGTGGAGATTGCTAAATACCAGCCAATCAACTCCTGACCGTTATCAAACACAGCCTGTAACGTAACGGTTAGGAGTAGATTGTCTGGAGCTTTCTCTCTCTCCAAGGCTTAGTAAATAGACCCCTTGGTTAACATACTTTTATTTTTTTCATTTTTTTAAATTGATGCCCTTCATTTACTGCAGCAATCATGCTGCAGCGCTGTACGCTCAGAGGGCTAGATGCACCATTGCTGAGTGATAAAATGGAGAGAGAAAACCAGTCAGCTCCTGTCATTTTTCAAACTTACAGTTAGGAGCTTACCTGCTGAAACTTTTATCTCTCTCCATTTTATCACTCTCTAAGCGACAATGCATCTAGCCCAGATACTTTTATTCAAGCTCATAATACCCAGACCCAGTAATGCTTATATTTAGAACTGAGATATTTATGTAGTATCATGTTGCAAAATACCTACATAAATATGTAGCAATGTGACCCTACCACATGCACATAGATACAAATTTCAATATATAGATATATTAGCCAGCCTAGTAGCTGCCAGTATATAGGAGGGATTCTGAGCACCATATTTACATTCCACCCAGCTGGCACTTTAGGTGTGTCACCCCTGTGCCACTGGCATCATGCATGTAGTCTAGGAGGAGGTGTAACGAGAGAATAGAAGGAAGGGGGCTAAGAACAGACCCTTGGGGAACAACAACAGGTAGGGGGAATGGGAGGGTGGGTGGAGTCAGAGGATGAAACTGAGAAGGAGTGGTTAGCGGGATTGGACTGGCCCACAGGGGCACAGGGGAAACCCCCGGTGGGCCCCACTACCTGGTGTGTGTGTGTGTGTGTGTGTGTGTGTGTGTGTGTTCCACCTCCTCTAGGGATCAGGTTCCAGGCTGTGCACTTGAAAAATACATATTACATACTGTATGTTACCTTATACTGCACAGGACTATGGCGTATTCACTGCAGTGCATTGTTGTTATTAATCTTGTGCATTGCATGCGCTATCACTATTTACTATATATACCTATCAAGCGGCCCAGATCATGTGTAGCAAGGGCCAGTGTACCCGTGCGGTCACTGGCCCTGCTACTAGCAATCAGGTACCTCCTTACCTGGGACGGCCCGGCGCCGCCCCATGGGGCCGGAGGTGGCGCTGGCTTCGGGCAGCACTGGGGACCGGGCCTGGTCCGGTCTTCCCCTGCCCAGCCGGTTGCAGAGTTCGGCAGCGGGCGTGGGGGCAGCGGTGAATCTCCACCGCCGCTCCATGCGGGTGATGGCGGCGGGCCTGCATCCTCCGGGACTCAGGCCCCGCCAATCACAGCGCAGCTTTTTGAATTTGGCGCCAGCTGTGAGCCAATCACGGCTCGCGAGCTGGCAGCCAATCAGGAGGGGCGGCGGCAAGCCAATCCCGGCTCGCCGCGTCATAGCCCCGCTCCCTGGCACTGGCTTGTATTAGCCAGTGCCGGGCGCGAGGGCTCAGTTCGGCGGCAGAGAAGGCGCAGAGAAGAGCTCCTGAAGATTGAAGAAGGAAGACGGCGCCGGAAGTCCCGGAGGGCGCGGTAGTTGCAAAAGAGCTGAGACAGGCCGCCGCCCGCCGGGTGAAGTACAAAGAGCCGACGCCTGTCGGTGAAGACGTCAGAAGCTCTGGGACAGTGGTGTGCAATGCAAAAGAGCTTGCACTGGCCACCGCTGCCCAGCCGAAGACTTCAGGAAGCCCAGAGGTGGTGGGAGCTATCCCGCCTCCGGCGAAGACAACGCGGTGGGCGTGTCCGGACCAGGCTTTGTCCAGCCGCAGCCCTTGGGACAAGTAAGTCTAGGTGGTGCCCTCCTCCCCCTAGACCATGAGGGATTCGGGCACTAGGCCCGTGGGCAAGACACAGGCACAGGCCTGAGGCACCATAGGCAGGCACTAGGCCCATGGGCAAACCAGGCGCAGGCCTGAGGCACCATAGGCGGGCACTAGGCCCGTGGGCAAAACAGGCACAGGCCGCATGTGTGATGAGTTCTCAGTTTTCCCCACAGCCAGGCCCCCATGAAAGGTAGGCTGTCGGAAGTACGCGTTGGTGAGTACCACAAGGTCGAAACAGTATTACGGTATCGTGTGATAACCTCTGTATAAGTGTCTCTCCATCATAAAGCGTAAGCAGCGCCACGTCCCGTGGGCTGTGTTGTGTGTTCTCTTACAGGAGCAAAGAAGAAGGGCCAGTCGTCTGGCAGGAATCCGAGGATATAGCTGGTAAGCGGAATTGTGTTTCGTGTGTTGTCTGTGGTGTATGTTGCCCCTTCCCCAACCTCCCCTTTGGGCGTTTTCGTTCAGGGACGCGCCTGGTGCTTTGCACCACTACAGGAGCACCCAGTCTGAGGCCGCAAGTGCCAATGATGACCATTCACTGAATCCCGTGTAGGTCACCCCTGCGTAGTGTGTCCCCCATTCTTTTCAGGTCGCCCCAGGAAGTTCTCAGTGTGTGGACGTGTGCCAGTATCGTTGGAGTTGTCGCGACGGACTGAAGGTGGAGGACGGGAGCCGAGAGGTATGTAGGCCTGGTAAGTGAGCGCACCGTATCCTTTCTGCAGGGCCCCACCCCCGTGCCTCTTACATTTGGCGTAGTCGGCAGGATCTGCGGACGACAGACGCAATGTGGAGGACGCCGCCAGAACAGATCCACCCCCTTGCATGTGAGGATAGAAGTAACTGGCCCGTCCTCACGTCCTCTGACCTACTACGGGCAATGCAGCAAGCCGTAAAGCGTAACAGAGAGGAATGCCGCCAGAGGAAACGTCAACAAGCCACCACAGACCCCTACAAGACGGGCCAGCCACAGGACCAGCGGGCTGAGGAGTACCCACGACCGCCCGCTACTAGAGAGGAGGTTGAGGTGCAGCCGGTGGTCGCGGGGATCCATAGCCGCGGCTGTTACTTCGCGACCGAGCCCCCAAGATCAACACCAATCCCCGTGGGACATACGGAATGGCCCCCAGAATGCAGCTACCGAGCTGTCCAATCAGAGGGACAACACTGGACGCGGTAGAGCTTGGACGAGCCCTGGTGCGCTCTCTGCGGAGAAGTGGACCACGAATCGCCGGATTGCCCATACACCTCCGCCCGGGTGATCAGAAATTGGTGCAAATGGCAAGCCGAAAGGAAGGGAGCGGAGAACAGGCACCAGGAGGGGCGTCGGATGTGGGAGGTTGACTGGTCTGCCCGTGATGACTACGGCTGCAACCACAAGGGATGGACCTGGGATGACGACTGGAGCGCAGGGGAGGTAGAGAGATGTACGGGCTGCGGTGATCCCGACCACGAACGCCCTGAGTGCCCCTGCCCTACGGACGACCGATCGAGCTGGACAGACCCGGAGGAAACAGACAACGACGAGTGGGCAACCAGGTCCTCAGATGGGGAGGCCCGTGTCTCCACTCAAAACACGGATACCCTTGAAGACCCTGATGACGACGGGTGGGAGACCATGTCGTCAGATGAGGAATGCAGTGTTGCCGAGCAACCTGCGGACAACCCGGATGACGACGGGTGGGAGAATATGCCATCAGATGGGGAACCCAGTGTCCCAGAGGGTCAGGACCAGCTCCAGGAGGCAACCGCCATCGCCGTGGAGGATCCACCTCCCACGGTTGTCCCCTAGGGGATAGCACCTCCCACCCAACGGGGGAAGGTGAGTTTTCCCTCCACAGAGGCAGGCGCAAGTACGCCGGATGGGGCACCTGAACGGGGGCCAACTGCCAGAACAAGTGACGAAGGCCCTGACGCCAGGACAAGGTTGATTGTCAGCTTTGTGGGGACCACAAAGGAAAAAGCGTGGAGGAATGTAGCAAGGGCCAGTGTACCCGTGCGGTCAGTGGCCCTGCTACTAGCAATCACGTACCTCCTCACCTGGGGCGGCCCGGCGCCGCCCCATGGGGCTGGAGGTGGCGCTGGCTTCAGGCAACACTGGGGACCGGGCCTGGTCCGGTCTTCCCCTGCCTGGCCGGTTGCAGAGTTCGGCAGCGGGCGTGGGGGCGGCAGTGAATCTCCACCGCCGCTCCACGCGGGTGATGGCGGCGGGCCTGCATCCTCCGGGACTCAGGCCCCGCCAATCACAGCGCAGCTTTTTGAATTTGGCGCCAGCTGTGAGCCAATCACGGCTCGCAAGCTGGGAGCCAATCAGGAGGGGCGGCGGCAAGCCAATCCTGGCTCGCCACATCATAGCCCCGCCCCCTGGCACTGGCTTGTATTAGCCAGTGCCGGGCGCGAAAGCTCAGTTCGGCGGTGGAGAAGGCGCAGAGAAGAGCTCCTGAAGATTGAAGAAGGAAGAAGGTGCCGGAAGTCCCGGAGGGCGGCGGTAGTTGCAAAAGAGCTGAGACACGCCGCCGCCCGCCGGGTGAAGTACAAAGAGCCGACGCCTGTCGGTGAAGACGTCGGAAGCCCTGGGACAGTGGTGTGCAATGCAAAAGAGCTTGCACTGGCCACCGCTGCCCAGGCGAAGACTCCAGGAAGCCCGGAGGTGGTGGGAGCTATCCCGCCTCCGGCGAAGACAACGCGGTGGGCATGGTAGGACCAGGCTTGGTCCAGCCGCAGCCCTTAAGACGGGTAAGTCCAGGTGGTGCCCCCCTCCCCCTAGACCACCAGGGATTCGGGCACTAGTCCCGTGGACAAAACAGGCACAGGCCTGAGGCACCATAGGCGGGCACTAGGCCCGTGGGCAAACCAGGCGCAGGCCTGAGGCACCATAGGCGGGCACTAGGCCGTGGGCAAAACAGGCACAGGCCTGAGGCACCATAGGCGGGCACTAGGCCCGTGGGCAAACCAGGCACAAGCCTGAGGCACCATGGGCGGGCACTAGGCCCGTGGGCAAACCAGGCACAGGCCTGAGGCACCATAGGCGGGCACTAGGCCCGGGGGAAGGCAAGTGGGCACTAGGCCCGATAGTTTCACACCTAGGTGGGCGTTAGGCCATCAGGTACAGGGTTAGGTAGGTGGGCAGCAGGCCAATGCAAGTCCTCCAGATAGGCAGCAATAGGCCGGGGCATCCAGGGCAAGGAAGCCCAAAACTATTGTGGGGATGGTAATTCGGCGCTAGGCCGCAGGTGTGGTAAGTCGGCGCTACGTCGCAGGTTGCGTAAGTCGGCGCAAGGCCGCAGGTTGCGTAAGTCGGTGCAACGTCGCAGGTGTGGTAAGTCGGCGCTACGTCGCAGGTGTGGTAAGTCGGCTCTAAGCCGCAGGTTGCTTAAGTCGGCGCTAGGCCGCGGGTCACATAAGTTGGCGCTACGCCGCATGTGTGATGAGTTCTAAGTTTTCCCCACAGCCTATGAAAGGTAGGCTGCCAGAAGTACGCGTTGGTGAGTACCACAAGGTCGAAACAGTATTACGGTATCGTGTGATAACCTCTGTATAAGTGTCTCTCCATCATAAAGCGTAAGCAGCGCCACGTCCCGTGGGCTGTGTTGTATGTTCTCTTACAGGAGCAAAGAAGAAGGGCCAGTCATCGGGCAGGAATCCGAGGATATAGCTGGTGAGCGGAATTGTGTTTCGTGTGTTGTCTGTGGTGTATGTTGCCCCTTCCCCTACCTCCCCTTTGGGCGTTTTCGTTCAGGGTCGCGCCTGGTGCTTTGCACCACTACGGAAGCACCCAGTCTGAGGCCGCAAGTGCCAATGATGACCATTCACTGAATCCCGTGTAGGTCACCCCTGCGTAGTGTGTCCCCCATTCTTTTCAGGTCGCCCCAGGAAGTTCTCAGTGTGTGGACGTGTGCCAGTATCGTCGGAGTTGTCTCGACAGACTGAAGGTGGAGGACGGGAGCCAAGAGGTACGTAGGCCTGGTAAGTGAGCGCGCCATATTCTTTCTGCAGGGCCCCAATCCCGTGCCTCTTACACATGCACTCTCTAATGGTTATCCAAACCTCTTTGGAGACTGGCCACACCGCTACACATGGGCCCCTATCACTGCATTCCCCAGGTGGGCCCTTCATGCCCCAGTCCGACACTGGTGGTTAGTGAGGAAGGAGGAGAAGCAGGAGAGGCCAGAGTTATGGAGACTGAAGGACTGGAGTGACAGAAGGAGGAGAGGGTGGTCAGTATCAAAGGCTGCTGATAGGCCCTGGAGGATGAGTACTGAGAACTGACCCCAGGATTTAACAGTTAGAAAATTATTACCAAAACACGATTGCATTTTACATTTTGGGCATAAACTTGATCAGAAGCGATGGGTTTTACAAGAGGACCCCCCACTTCCCACTCGGCGCCCCTGCTAATGAGAGATTAGAGGGCCAAGCAAAAAAGGGCAGAGAAAGTCCCTGTATACTGTATATCACTTCTCGATAAGTACTAAAGGGATTTGCTCTGATTTCTGCTTGCCAGCGCCAGTAGCAGGCTAGAATAATGTGCTGCCCTAGGCACCTATGGTAGCACTAAGTGTACCAGCTGTTACTGAGGGGAGAGGTCACTAACATCAGCAGTCTTCTTTAGCACCAGCTTCATTATTTGTAGGTCCCATTATCTGCCTCTCCTCATCGTGGAAGCAAGAAGTAAGCTATGTCACTTGTCAATAAAGAGTTTTAAAGAAAAAAAGTCTCACTGCTGTAGCTCTAAGCAGAGCCGGCCTTAGGCATAGGCAAACTAGGCAAATGCCTAGGGCATTTGGTATGCTTAGGGGCACCAGCAGCTTCTGCTGATTAAAATGATATGCGGCATGCCTATATTCTGTGTGTGACTGCGGCTGTATCTGTATACAAAATGCTACGTTGCGTGTATTCCTGGAAATCACTGTAATGTAGCATTTCGTATGCAGATACAGCAGCAGTAGCACACAGAATATAGGCATGCTGCATATCATTTTAATCAGCAGAAGCTGCTTGTGCATCCTAGCCATATAGTAATGCAAATAATATGCATTTTCATAAACAAAAGGCACCCGACGTTAGCAGAGCTGCCAGCTGACTCTTGCCAGGCATCTCCTGCAGAACTAGCGGCGGTGCTAGGGGGCACCAGCCAAAATCTTGCCTAGGGCATCATATTGGTTAGGGCCGGCTCTGGCTCTAAGGAAGAGAGGTAAGTCCACAGTCTCTGCTCTGCTGCCTGATACTGCCAAGAGGGTGACTACAGTCACTCTCCTTGGCAGGGTTCTTTTTAGGAACAATTGCAGTAGCCAGCTACTGCTCCACAGCACTAGCAGGAGCAGCTTTATCTCCACAGTAAATGTAATTTTAGTATCTGTACCCCATTGCCCCTCAGTCACAGAGGCCATGCTCAACCAGAGTGTACAAGGAGACATTGTGCCTGGCATAGGTGAGAGTAATGGAAGATTCTTTAGAACACTGAAACTGGGTGTCTCAGAGCTTGCACATTCCGCCGCATGCATGTACACAAAAGTAACGCTGAGACTAGCATTTGCATTTTACCGCAGCAGCTTATCTGCAAAAAAACACTATAGCAGCAGGAACTGCATTGACTTCTGAATCGGCTCTCAGCGTAGGAACACTGACATAGGCTTGCACAATTTTCAGTGTAGGAACACCGATGAGAGATTTGGCAGAACAGTCCCGCTTTTTGAACAATGTCCCGCCATTCCACCTGTGTTCCGCGGCGGTGGGGGAAAGGGACTGGTTGCTTGCTCCCAGCATGATGAAAACAGGGGACGCATGAATCACATGTACAGCGTTTCCAGTAAGGCCACAGCCCTTGCTGCAAGGCCTCATCCCTTTTTCCTGGCACATGACAAAGGCACGCAGAAAGTCCCAACTTCAACTCAGAGAATGTTGGGATGTACGCCTTCAGTCACAAAAGCAGGGCCTGCTATGCTCTGACTGGTTGGATGTCCAGGTAATGTCACACCAAAATGGCAGTGCCCACTATCTGGAACTGGGGAAACGGCTGTGAGAGAACACCAGCCACATGTAAGTGAATGCTGAGCACTGCGGAATGGCACTGTGGGAATCCTACTTGTTCAAAGGGTACACCGCCAGTAATGGGGTCCCAAATTCTGGTACGTGACAGGGTCTAGTTTAGAGATGAGCGGGTTTGGTTCGCCGAGAACCGAACCCTTCCGAACTCCACGTGTGAAACACGGTTCTGAGCCCGGCTCGGTTATTCCCTCCTGATTCGGAAAACCCGAAAGAGGCAAAACATCATCATCCTGCTGTCGGATTCTCGTGGGATTCGGATTACATATAAAGAGCTGCGCGTCACCACCATTTTCACTCGGGCATTGTAGAGAGTACAGAGAGGACGTGGCTACGTTCTCTCAGTGTCAGTGCTCAGTATCAGTGCTCAGTATCAGTGCTCATTGTCTTGTGCTGCATCGTGCTGCTCAGTAATACTAATACTAGTACAGTGTCTTGTGTTGCATCTTGCTGCTGTAGGGTGCTGTGGTAGTAGTGTCCTGTGACTGTGCATCGGCCATCATCATTCCAGTCACAGTGGTATCTGGGGGGTGACAATTACAGAGAGCTTTTGTGCTGCTCACTAATACTAATACTAGTACAGTGTCTTGTGCTGCATCGTACTGCTCAGTGTCAGTTCTCAGTAGTATCATCAGTGCTCAGTATCACTGCTCAGTAGTATCATCAGTGCTCAGCATCACTGGTCAGTGCTCAGTGTCTTGTGCTGCTCAGTGTCAGTTCTCAGTAGTGTCAGTTCTCAGTATCACTGCTCAGTAGTATCATCAGTGCTCAGTATTACTGGTCAGCGCTCAGTGTCTTGTGCTGCATCGTGCTGCTCAGTGTCAGTTCTCAGTAGTATCATCAGTGCTCAGTATCACTGCTCAGTAGTATCATCAGTGCTCAGTATCACTGGTCAGTGCTCAGTGTCTTGTGCTGCTCAGTGTCAGTTCTCAGTAGTGTCAGTTCTCAGTATCACTGCTCAGTAGTGTCATCAGTGCTCAGTATTACTGGTCAGCGCTCAGTGTCTTGTGCTGCATCGTGCTGCTCAGTGTCAGTTCTCAGTAGTGTCAGTTCTCAGTATCACTGCTCAATAGTATCATCAGTGCTCAGTATCACTGGTCAGTGCTCAGTGTCTTGTGCTGCATCGTGCTGCTCAGTGTCAGTTCTCAGTATCACTGCTCAGTAGTATCATCAGTGCTCAGTATCACTGCTCAGTAGTATCATCAGTGCTCAGTATCACTGGTCAGTGCTCAGTGTCTTGTGCTGCTCAGTGTCAGTTCTCAGTAGTGTCAGTTCTCAGTATCACTGCTCAGTAGTATCATCAGTGCTCAGTATCACTGGTCAGTGTCATGTCAGAACAAAATGTTTTGGAGGTTGTGGAGGTGTCTTCCTCAGAGGAGTCTGTACCAGGTACTCAGGATTGCCTTGAGCGGTTTCATCCCATTAGGATGGAGACAGAATGGCTGGATAGCCTAGGAAATAAGATTCCTCAGAGTTCATTAGGGCATACTCTATTAAGTTGCTGGAAAAATGCTACGAAGAATGCTCTAGATATGGATCAGTCCATTTCATCTAGGACCCCCTCAGCTCCTGATACACAGGTCTTGCAGGCCAATGCGGACATCGATGCCGACACAGGGATCAACACAGAAGTTAGAGGGGGCACTATGATAGATTGGAATATAAAATTCAGCAATTTATCAATGCCATTAGGGATGTGTTAGAAATACCTATACAAATAGAGGAAAATTCTTGTATGCTAACTGCAAAATCATTAGTGACATTCCCGGTTTCGGAAGAGTTGAATACCCTATTTGAAAGATCCTGGTTAAACCCAGAAGAGGTTTTTCACATCCCCAATAAAGTACTTAAGACATATCCCTTTCCTGAGGAGGATAGAAGGAGATGGGAGATTCCTCCCATAATGGACATTTTGGTGTCCAGGCCATCAGGGATAATTACATTACTTGTACCAGGCTCGGCCTCGTTAACGGAGCCGACTGACCGCAAGATAGAGACAACTTTAAAATCCATTTACACGGCTACTGGAGCCGCCCTTAGGCCCACTATTGCATGCACTTGGGTAGCTAGGGCTATGTTAAAATGGTCAGACAATTTACTAGAAGACCTTGATACAATCCATAGGGATGATGTTGTCTTGATTCTAGGTCACATAAAGTCATAGAGCTACCTCATTGCCCTCTTACTTCTTGGTACATATGGGACAGCTACTTCTTGGCATGATGTGCTGTTTGGGGACAATTTTTTTTTAAAAGTGCCACCCTGTCTGACACTTCCGTATTTGTCCAGTGGTAGTGCCATTTGATATCATTCCCGTAATACTGATTTTGTCATTTTCTTCCAGTGATTTGGACCAATAAATAATACCATTGATTAGAACGAATAATTCCTGTGATATTGAGGTGTTTGTGTCGCTTAGCTTAGCCATCCAGCAACCACAGTGCACCTCTTTTCTCTTTTCTTTGCATCATGTGCTGTTTGGGGACTATTTTTTTAAAAGTGCCATCCTGTCTGACACTTTCGTATATGTCCAGTGGTACTGCCATTTGATATTATTCCCGACATTACTGCCATTTAATTCCAGTGATTTTGTCATTTTCTACCGTTGATTTGGACCAACAATACCATTGATTATAACGAATAATTCCAGTGATATTGCCTTATAATTCACATGATACTGGAGTCTAATTCTAGATGGGCCAGGTGTTTGTGTCGCTTAGCTTAGCCATCCAGCGACCGCCATCCAGCGACCTTGGTGCACCTTTTTTTTTCTTTGCGTCATGTGCTGTTTGGGGACTATTTTTTTAAGTGCCATCCTGTCTGACACTGGAGTGCCACTCCTAGATGGGCCAGGTGTTTGTGCCAGCCACTTGGGTCGCTTAGCTTAGTCATCCAGCGACCTTGGTGCAAATTTTAGGACTAAAAATAATATTGTGAGGTGTGAGGTATTTAGAATAGACTGGAAATTAGTGGAAATTATTGTTATTGAGGTTAATAATACTATAGGATCAAAATTACCCCCAAATTCTATGATTTTAGCTGTTTTTGTGTTTTTTTCAAAAATCACCCAAATCCAAAACACATCTGAATCCAAAACCTGAAAGGGTGGTTTTGCCGAAACGCGTCCGAATCCAAAACACAACCGCGGACCCGAATCCAAAACCAAAACACAAAACACGAAAAATGCCCGCTGCACATCTCTAGTTATCATAGCTCTAAATTTCCTTATTAGCCGATTGGCTACCTAATTGGGCTTGTGTCCCTTTACTGTCTACACCAGAGACCTTGTACCTTTTTTGCTACAAGTGGGGGGTGGGGGGGGGAGTGGGTTGGGGAACCTGGACTGCACACCCTATTACTAAAGATATCAAGAGGTGCTATCATGCTAAGACTTCTAACACTATGCTGGAGGAAGGGAGATGATATCTTTAGTAATTGGGTGTGCAGTCCAGCCCCCCCCCCCCACCTTTCCCCCGTTCCACTATATTTGTGTATATATATCGTACACTGGAAGGCATGGCTTCCTTCCTCTGGATTGGCACCCCTCCCATTCACCCTCAGGTGTTTTAATTAGCTGGATTCCTGCATTTCAGATCACACATTGATAAGGCCCTATTTAGAGGTAAGTTCTTGATAAATTTATAGAATGTGATAGTATTAGGAATGTTAGGGACCCATGTGGTGAAGTCACCTGGCCGCAGTACATGGGCCCGCATATTTGCGCAAATGTGTGCTAAGAACTTCAATTATACTCCATGTTAATTGTGAGGGTTTATTTCAATACTTTTTACTATCAGTGTTCTTAGTGCTAGGAGTGTGGTCATCTGCATCTCTCTACCTTTTTTGCTACATAAGACATGTCTTTTTCCCTTACTTTTGGTAGGAAAATCATTTGGCGAGCAAGCCCTTTCACACAGCAACAGAGGCCCGGTATGACCTTTGCGTTACAGGCCTAACGCCCAAAATTATATAAGGGGTATGGGCCTAATGCATAAGGCCCAGTCTTCCCTCTTTCAGCGGTGGGCTGGCCTTGACTGGGGGTTGTTGGGCAGGTGTATGCCCCCACCCCGTATCTGGGCTGAGAGCAAAGATGCACGCTGCCTATTACTATAGAGAGCGAGGCAGCATGAGGCCATTTTACATGGTGCATATCTATGCTGGCTCCGCCTCCCCTTTCCCTGCTATCTCAATTGGCTGGTCATATTGTGTATGAACAGTAGTGTCCCAGCTGCGAAAACCAAAGTTAATTAAGTTATCTAATGACATTCATTAGCGTTCTCTGAAGGAAGGTGAAATCTATTAAGGTCCTTTCTGTCACAAGGACCAGGTCACAAGCAGGGATGAAATAATGGGGAACATGAAGGTTAAAGAGGTGAAATCATGAAAGGGGAGGTTAAAAGAGGTATAATCACATTAGATAAAGAGGTGTCAAATCATAATGTGGAACAAAAATAAAATCACATCAGTGGTGAGCAGTGCAGATAGGCGCTGCACCTGAATGGGTCTGACGGTAACTGATGCTCTCTGTAGTATATGGCAGTCACTGTGATGCTCTCTGTATAGTAAGGCAGCCTTTGCAATGCTGTGTTATATAGCGTGTCACTCATGCTGTCTGTATTATAAGTCAATCACTGGGATGCTCTCTGTATAGTATTGTGGTGGGTGAGGTAGTGTAGTAGAGGTAGCGGTACTTACCTTTGTGTCTTGAGATAATGAAGCCTCCGTGCTTTGTTTACAAGGGAAGATACACCAGAACCACAGAATAAATACAGCTAGCAGTGGTAAGGTTTGGGTTGTACCCTCACCCCGCAAACATTTCAGTCTTTACAATGTTGATGTCTCTATTAAAATAAGCCAATGGTAATTACTATCTACTGGGAGGTGTGTGTGTGTGTGTGTGTGTGTGTGTGTGAGTGAGTGTGTGTGTTCGGTGGGGGTGGGGGGTTTATGAGTAAAGACAGAAGTAGACTGAATGGTGATGTTCTGGCGGACAGCATTCATTTTGTATGTGAAATAGGTGGCAAAGTCAATGACACTGAGAAAGGTGTTGTGGGGTGGAGGAGTGTGTTGAAGGAATGGGAGGAAATGAGAGGTATGAAATACAATTATTTTGCAAGCGATAGGGCACAGCTGCAGGAGGATAGAGTAAATTTGAAGTGGATTAAGGGCCTCATTCTGAGATGGACGGAAACTCAATGCCACTTGCAAGCAGCATAAAATTTCCATCCAATTTGTAGGTGGGACATGCAGGAGATGGATCCCACATAAAGAAGCCCATTACCTATAGATGTTCCCTATTGTGCAGAAGCCCTGGAAAGTTTTGCTTTCCAGAGCTTGCTGCATACCAGCACATTGCAGCCCCGTAGAATTCTGAAAACTATAGTTTTTGGAGGTTTTACAGCATTTGTTTGATTAATACATCCTGTCCAAAGTAACTGATATTTTAACAGTTAGCTGTGATTTGGTGCCCTCTAGTGGTGGGAAGAGATTTCACAAGTCTAAAAGTGGAAGTGAATTGTCTCAAAGCTTGTAAAGGAGCAGCTTTTGTAAATAAATAACAGGAGGTAAGGAAAATAGAAGGGGAAGAAACCATTCAGTAGATGTCCTGTTGCTGCTAGTTTGTTGCAAGAGGCTAATGGTATAAGAATTAGGGCTCTTCGGGGCAGTGCCGTAACTAGGTGTGTGCTGATGGTGCCTTGCCCACAGCGCAAATGCATTGGGGGCGCACCATCTGGCAGCACACCTGCATGGCCACAGACTCCATAGTGCATACTGCCGCGTGTCTCTCCCTGGCAGACACTAATCTCAGCGCTGCCGCTAGCTCCCAGGTCTATTAAAGTAGCAGCAGCAGCGATGGGTGACGGGACACAGGCGGCGCCGTCAGCTTGACACAGGCGGCGCCGCCAATGAGAGACAGCAACAGCGGCGGTGGGTGACGGGACACAGGCGGCGCCGTCAGCCTGACACAGGCGGCACCGCCAATGAGAGACAGCAGCAGCGGCGGTGGGAAATGGGACACAGGCGGATTTCTGTAAGTGCCCTGTCAGGGTTGTGTGTGTGTGTGTGATGCTGTCTGCCGTAATGTGTAAAAAAGGAGGACTGGCTGCCGTAATAGTGTAAAAAGGGGACGCTGTCTGCCTTAATGTTTAAAAAGGGGACGCTGCCTGCCGTAATGTGTAAAAAAGTGGACGCTGTCTGCCTTGATGTTTAAAAAGGAGACGCTGTCTGCCATAATGTGTAAAAAAGTGGACGCTGTCTGCTGTAAAAGTGTAAAAAGGGGACGCTGTCTGCCTTAATGTTTAAAAAGGAGACGCTGTCTGCCGTAATGTGTAAAAAAGTGGACGCTGTCTGCCGTAATGTGTAAAAAGGGATGCTGTCTGCCGTAATGTGTAAAAAAGGGACGCTGTCTGCCATAATGTGTAAAAAAGGGGGACTCTGTCTGCCGTAATGTGTAAAACAGTGGACACTGTCTGCCGTAATGTGTAAAAAAGGGGACGCTGTCTGCCGTAATGTGTAAAAAAGGGGACTCTGCCGTAATGTGTAAAAAGGGGACGCTGTCTGCCGTAATGTGTAAAAGGGCTCTACCTGGTGTAGTGGCGCTACTGTGCCACGTAATTTGAATAATGGAGACTACTGTGCACGGTAATATGAATTGGTATTATTTTGTGGCCACACCCCTTCCCTGTGAAGCCACGCCCCTATATATTTTTTTGCGAGCCTATGGCGCGCACTGGCCCTATTTTACATAAAGGGGGGCGCTGATGCAATGTCTGGCACACAGCACTAAAATGTCTAGTTACGGCACTGCTTCGGGGTCTATTAAATTGAAAGAGATATTAATAGCACTGGAAAGGAAGTCCCTATTCAATTGTCCTCATCGCTAGTTGGAAGATGCCAGTTCTCGTGCCTTAAACTGGGTGTTTAGTCACAAGAACTGCCATTCTCTGACTTAAGTGCCTGCGGCAATGTATATGAATTCTGCAGGTATTCAGTATATAGGGGCCACCACTATTGGTTCCATTACACATGCAAAACCTCTTGTTTCTGAATGTACGTATTTAGTAGCCCATTTATTATGATAGGCCCAGTGTTGTTGCATAATATTCAGAAAACTAATGGTTTTTGCAGTTTCCTTGCAGGAATCTACTCCACATTCAGATGGTATTAGTTTCTGGACCTTCGCTTCTTCCAGGTGACAGAAGTCCGGGATGAGAAGCGGTATATGTTTGGAGCCCTCTGTCCCCACCGCACTGCGTGCCCTCTGGCAGTACACATCTCTCAGTTCACATATGTGCACTAATAACACTGATGTGTAATGTCCTGCCATTAACAGTTAGCGGCGGAATTGGAAGTGGCGAGGATCGCAGAAACAGATGCTTTTCAGAGCAGTATTGATTTGCTCCAGTAATGGGCCGCTATTCGGGTCACCATAGCAATGTACTGATGAATATGCCCAATGGTCTTTAATGCACACCTGGTGTTTTAGGAATAAAATATACTATTGTTGCGTTCCTCCGCTCTCTCGCTTTATTTACAGGCTCTGCAGCCCGCTTAACTTCCTCTCCCTCCCACAGTTCCTGTGAGGACCTCTTTGCATAGTCAGGGGCATCTCTGCACAATGCCAACCTCTAAAAGAATCTCAGTCCCAGTAGACCTTGGCTTTGGTTGCTCTGCTTGCTACCTCTCTCCGCTGGACTGTGCCAGACACACTCCTCCTCCCCTCAGATTTGTGGGCTTCATCTGCATTTCCTGCTTGTTATTACACAGACAAGAGACAGGCCACCAAACAGCATGGAGTCCCAGAAGAAGATTTGCCAAGGAGAACCATCTCGCAACATGCATGTGTTTATATACACAGTACTGTGCAAAAGTTTTAGGCAGGTGTGGGGGGGAAAAAGCTGCAAAGTAAGAATGCTTTCAAAAATAGAAGTGTTAATAGTTTATTTTTATCAATTAACAAAATACAAAGTGAATGAACAGAAGAAAAATATTTGGTGTGACCACCCTTTGCCTTCAAAACAGCATCAATTCTCTTAGCACTTGGACACTGTGGATGTAGGCTTGCTCAAATCCTTTAGTATCTTCATGTGATCCCAGACAAACTCGATGATGTTGAGATCAGGCCTCTCTGGGGGCCAAATCATCACTTCCAGGACTCCTTGTTCTTTTTTACACTGTGTCTGTAGACAACAAGGAAGCATGATGGAGGTTCCTTGCAAGTTTGTGGCAGGATTTCAGCAAATGGAGTTGGGGATTTGGTCAGGATTAATGGTGTCCTCAATGCTAAGAAATACAGGCAGGTACATATCTATCATACAGTACCATCAGTGATGCATCTGATTGGCTCCAAATGTATTCTGCAGCAGGACAACGACCCCAAACATACTGCCAATGTAATTAAGAACTATCTTCAGCATAAAGAAGAACAAGGAGTCCTAGACCCCAGAGAGCCCTGATCTCAACATCATCGAGTCTGTATGGGATTACATGAACAGACAGAAGGATTTGAGCAAGCCTACATCCACAGAAGATTTGTGGTTAGTTCTCCAAGGTGTTTGGAACAACCTCTCTGCCGAGTTCCTTCAAAATGTGTGCAGGTGAAACTAGAAGAATTGATGCTGTTTTGAAGGCAAAGGGCGGTCACACCATATATTGATTTGATTTAGATTTCTCTTCTGTACATTCACATTGCATTTTGTTAATTGATAAAAATAAACTATTAACACGTCTATTTTTGAAAGCATTCTTACTTTGCAGCATTTTTTACACACCTGCCTAAAACTTTTGCACAGTACTGTATATTTTTTAGCACAAGCTGGATTGTTTTCCGTTAGGCAATAGAAATGTAACGGCATTATATAGATAATACCAGCAATAAAGAAAATACCACTTTCTGTAACCAGAACAATTTCCCCACTTCATTTACCTTGTTCCTAGTGTGCCCACTGTCCATACACTCCATATACTCATGGCAAAAGTCTATGCCGGTTCTCAAAGTTATTGTTTTGTTTTTCTTATTTTTTTTTAACGGGAATGGCATTGTACCCGTTGTGTTCCTCCAGCAGAGCAATACAGATGGTGCTATATTTTCAGGAAATAGGTATAGTAAATACAAAATATTTTTTGTGAGGCGCCCAACAGTTTACTAAAACGTCTTAAGTGGCTCCCCAGCTGAAAGAATTACCCACCCCTGACCTTAAGTATACTGTGCGTCACTTACAGATCAGCAGCAAACTACTTACTGTTGGTAACTATGGAGATAGTCTTATGTTAACTTGTTTGTTTTACAGTGATGGATATACTTTGGCAGCACAAGAGGCGGAATACATAA
This sequence comes from Pseudophryne corroboree, assembly GCF_028390025.1. Lineage (NCBI taxonomy): Eukaryota > Metazoa > Chordata > Amphibia > Anura > Myobatrachidae > Pseudophryne > Pseudophryne corroboree. The sequence goes on along the minus strand of NC_086445.1, from coordinate 915,712,722 downwards.
TTATTAATGCAGGGCAGCACTGCTTGTGGTTAAGGAGTCATACAGAAATGTGACCCACTGATGTGACAAACAGCTTTTCAGTGACGCATTACCTCCGGGGGGCAGGGGGTTCGTTAGGGATGCACTGTTCTGTACAGATTTCTAGCATAATATGTGTCATGGGTAGTAATGTGAGGCAATGCGTTTTATTATGTTGCGCATATGTTTTTTACACAAGCATTGCTTTTAATTAGAGATGGTGGGCACTTTCTGTGTTTTGGTTTTGGATCTAGATCCCCGCTCGTGTTTTGCATCTGGATTGGTTTTGCCAAAAATACCATTTCGTGTTTTGGTTTTGGATCTGGATGATTTTTGAAAAAAACATGAAAATAGATAAAATCACAGAATTTGGGGGTAATTTTGTTCCTAAGGTATTATTAACCTCAATAACATTCATTTTCACTCATTTCCAGTCTATTCTGAACACCTCACAATATTGTTTTTAGGCCAAAAGGTTGCACCAAGGTCGCTGGATGACTAAGCTAAGTGACACAAGTGGGCAGCACAAACACCTGGCCTATCTAGGAGTGGCACTGCAGAGTCAGACAGGATGGCACATTTAAAAACTAGGCCCCAAACAGCACGTAATGCAAAGAAAAAAAAAAGAGGTGCACCGGGGTGGCTGGATGACTAAGCTAAGTGACACAAGTGTGCGGCACAAACACCTGGCCCATCTAGGAGTGGCACTGCAGTGGCAGACAGGATGGCAGTTTAAAAAACTAGGCCCCAAACAGCACATAATGCAAAGAAAAAAGAGGTGCACCGAGGTCGCTGCATGACTAAGCTAAGCGACCCAAGTGGGCGGCACAAACACCTAGCCCATCTAGGAGTGGCACTGCAGTGTCAGACAGGATGGCACATTTAAAAACTAGGCCCCAAACAGCACATAATGCAAAGAAAAAAAAAGAGGTGCACCGAGGTGGCTGGATGACTAAGCTAAGTGACACAAGTGTGCGGCACAAACACCTGGCCCATCTAGGAGTGGCACTGCAATGGCAGACAGGATGGCAGTTTAAAAAACTAGGCCCCAAACAGCACATAATGCAAAGAAAAAAGAGGTGCACCGAGGTCGCTGCATGACTAAGCTAAGCGATCCAAGTGGGCGGCACAAACACCTAGCCCATCTAGGAGTGGCACTGCAGTGTCAGACAGGATGGCAGTTTTAAAAACTAGGCACCAAACAGCACATCATGCAAAGAAAAAAATAAGAGGTGCAAGATGGATTTGTCCTTGGGCCCTCCCACCCACCCTCATGTTGTACAAACAGGACATGCACACTTTAACAAACCAATCATTTCAGCGCCAGGGTCTGCCACACGCTGTGGCTGAAATGATTGGTTTGTTTGGGCCCCCACAAAAAAGAAGCAATTCATATCTCCTTTCACAAACTGGCTCTACAGAGGCAAGATGTTGTCCTCATCCTCCGATTCATCACCCCTTTCAGTGTGTACATTCTTCTCCTCACAGAGTACTAATTCGTCCCCACTGGAATGCACCATCACAGGTCCCTGTGTACTTTCTGGAGGCAATTGCTGGTAAAGGTCATCCTGGAGGAATTTATCATTCATTTTGATGAACATTACCTTCTCCACATTTTGTGGAAGTAACCTCCTACGCCGATCGCTGACAAGGTTACCGGCTGCACTAAACACTCTTTCGAAGTACACACTGGAGCGGGGGCAACTTAGGTAAAATAAAGCCAGTTTGTGCAAGGTTCTCCAAATTGCCTCTTTTTCCTGCCAGTATACATATGGACTGTCTGACATGCCTACTTGGATGCTGTCACCCATATAATCCTCCACCATTCTTTCAATGGTGACAGCATCATATGCAGTAACAGTAGACATGTCAGTAATCGTTGGCAGGTCCTTCAGGCCGGACCAGATGTCAACACTTGCTCCTGACTGCCTTGCATCACCACCAGCGGGTGGGATAGGAAATCTTATCCTTTTCCTCTCAGCCACAGTTGCGGGAGAAAATGAAGGACGAGCTGTTGACGGGTCACGTTCCGCTTGAGTTGACAATTTTCTCACTAGCAGGTCTTTGCACCTTTGCAGACTTGTATCTGCCGGAAAGAGAGATACAACGTAGGCTTTAAACCTAGGATCGAGGACGGTGTCCAAAATGTAGTGCTCTGATTTCAACAGATTGACCACCCTTGAATCCTGGCTCCATCCACAAGTCCCACATACTTAGCGAAATCGCTCCATCTTAGCTACTCCTTCAATTTCTCCACCTGCTTCTGCAAAAGCCTGATGAGGGGAATGACCTGACTCAAGCTGGCAGTGTCTGAACTGACTTCACGTGTGGCAAGTTAGAAGGGTTGGAGAACCTTGCACAACATGGAAATCATTCTCCACTGTGCTTGAGTCAGGTGCATTCCCCCTCCTTTGCCTATATCATAGGTGGATGTATAGGTTTGAATGGCCCTTTGCTGCTCCTTCATCCTCTGAACCATATAGAGTGTTGAATTCCACCTCATTACCAGCTCTTGTTTCAAGTGATGGCAGGGCAGGTTCAGGAGTGTTTGCTGGCACTCCAGTCTTCAGCATGCAGTTGCTGAATGTCGAAAGTGGCCCGCAATTTTTCAGGCCACCGACAGCATCTCCTGCACGGCCCTGATATTTAAAAAAAAAAAATTCTGTGCCACCAAATTAATTGTATATGCAAAACATGGGCCATGATGGAATTTGGCCAGATGTAATGCACGCACAATATTAGTGGCGTTGTCCGATATCACAAATCCCCAGGAGAGCCTAAGCGGGGTAAGCCATCGTGCGATGATGTCCCTCAGTTTCCTTAAGAGGTTGTCAGCGGTGTGCCTCTTATGGAAACCGGTGATACACAGTGTAGCCTGTCTAGGAAAGAGCTGGCGTTTGTGAGATGCTGTTACTGGTGCCGCTGCTGTTGTTGTTGCGGGAGGCAATATATCTACCCAGTGGGCTGTCACAGTCATGTAGTCCTTAGTTTGCCCTGCTCCACTTGTCCACATGTCCGTGGTTAAGTAGACACTGGGTACAACCGCATTTTTCAGGACACTGAGGACACTTTTATTAATGTCCCTGTACAGTCCGGGAATCGCTTTCCTAGTGAAGTGGAATCTAGATGGGATTTGGCACCGGGGCCACACTACCTCTATCAATTGTCTAAATCCCACTGCAATAATGGCGGACACCGGACGCACGTCTAACACCAACATAGCTGTCAAGGCCTCAGTTATCCGCTTTGCAACAGGATGACCGCTGTCATATTTCATCTTCCTCGCAAAGGACTGTTGGACAGTCAATTGCTTAGTTGAAGTAGTACAAGTGGTCTTCCGACTTCCCCTCTGGGATTACGATCAACTCCCAGTAGCAACAACAGCAGCGGCAGTAGCAGCAGTAGGCGTACCACTCAAGGATCCTCCGGAGGAATCCCGGTTTGGAGAGAACTCGTCTGTCATGCCAGTGACATGGCCTGCAGGACTACTGACGTTCCTGACTGAGGAGGAAATTGACGTTGAGGTAGTTGGTGATGTGGCTTGCAGGAGCTTGGGTACAAGAGGAAGAAGGGATTTAGGTGTCAGTGGACTGCTTACGCTCTTACCCAAAGTTTCTGAACTTGACAATGACTTCTGATGAATGCGCCGCAGGTGATGTATAAGGGAGGATGTTCCTAGGTGGTTAACGTCCTTACCCCTACTTATTACGGATTGACAAAGGTAACACACGGCTTGACACCTGTTGTCCGGATTTGTGGAGAAATAATTCCACTCCGAAGAGGTGGCTATTTTGGTATTTTGCCCAGGCATGACAATGGACTTATTCATACCACGGACAACAACTGTCTCCCCCGGTGCCTGATTTAAACAAACCACATCACCATTAGACTCCTCCTCGTCAACTTCGTCCTCAGCGCCAGCAACACCCATATCCTTATCCTAGTGTACTTCAACAGTGACATCTTCAATTTGAATATCAGAAACTGGACTGTGGATGTTCCTTCCAGCACTTGCAGAGGGTGTGCAAATGGTGGAAGGAGCCACCTCTTCCCGTCCAGTGTTGGGAAGGTCAGGCATCGCAACCGCCGACACACTTGGACTCTCCTTGGGAATTTGTGATACCATCTTAGAATGCACAGTTCTTTGCTGTGCTTTTGCCAGCTTAACTCTTTTCATTTTTCTAGCGGGAGGATGAGGGCTTCCATCGTCATGTGAAGCTGAACCACCAGTCATGAACATAGGCCAGGGCCTTAGCCGTTCCTTGCCACTCCGTGTCGTAAATGGTATATTAGCAAGTTTATGTTTCTCCTCAGACGATTTCAATTTATTTTTTGGGGTCATTTTACTGAACTTTGGCTTTTTGGATTTTACATGCCCTCTACTATGACATTGGGCATCGGCATTGGCAGACGACGTTGATGGCATTTCATCGTCTATGTCATGACTAGTGGCAGCAGCTTCAGCACTAGCAGGAAGTGGTTCTTGACCTTTCCCTATTTTATACTCCAAATTTTTGTTCTCCATTATTTTTCCGGAGTTATATAACAGTGGGGGTAATTCTGAGTTGATCGCAGCAGCAAGTTTGTTTGCAGTTGGGCAAAACCATGTTCACTGCAAGGGGGGGGGGGGCAGATATAACATTTGCAGAGAGAGTTAGATTTGGGTGGGTTATTTCGTTTCTGTGCAGGGCAGTGGTGCAAGTGGGCGGGTACGGGTGGGTACGGCGTACCCGTAAGAATTTAGCCGTGGGTACTCCGTACCCACACCGACGGGCCGCCGCTCCTCGCACCGCCGCTGATGTGAGGGAAGGAGAGCGCAGCCTGTGCCTCTCCTTCCCCTCAGTCTCCGGCGGGTGTCATAGTTTAATTCAGCGCCGATCCGTGAGCCTCACGGATCGGCGCTGAATTAAACTGTGAGACACCCGCCGGAGACTGAGGGGAAGGAGAGGCACAGGCTGCGCTCTCCTTCCCTCACACAGGACGGCAGCGGTGAGCAGGGAAGGGGGGGGGGCATGTTATACCTGGCACTGGGGGGGCATTTCTATCTGGCACTGGGGGATATCTGGCACTGGGGGGGCATTTCTATCTGGCACTGGGGGATATCTGGCACTGGGGGGGGCATTTCTATCTGGCACTGGGGGATATCTGGCACTGGGGGGCATATATACCTGGTACTGGGGGATATCTGGCACTGGGGGGCATATATACCTGGCACTGGGGGATATCTGGCACAGGGGGGCATGTATACCTGGCACTGGGGGATATCTGGCACAGGGGGGCATGTATACCTGGCACTGGGGGATATCTGGCACTGGGGGGGCATGTATACCTGGCACTGGGGGATATCTGGCACTGGGGGCATATCTGGCACTGTAGGGGCATTTCTGTATCTGGCACGGGGGGCAATGTATATCTGACACAGTGGGAGCATTTGTGTATCTGGCACTGTGGGGCAATGTGTATCTGGCACTGTGGGGCAATGTATATCTGACACTGCGAGGCAATGTATATCTGGCACTCTGGGGGCATTTCTGTATCTGGCACTGTGGGGCAATGTGTATCTGGCACTGTTAGTCAATGTGTATCTGGCACTGTGGGGCAATGTATATCTGGCACTGTGGGGCAACGTGTATCTGGCACTATTGGGGTCATACGTGTATCTGCCCCTCCCCCATATGTGTATCACGCCCAATTTTCATTGGCCACGCCCCATGTGGCATTTGGCCACACCCATTTTTTTTGCGCGCACCCGTAGGGCATTTTTTCTACTTGCACCACTGGTGCAGGGTAAATACTGGCTGCTTTATTTTTACACTGCAATTTAGATTTCAGTTTGAACACACCCCACCCAAATCTAACTCTCTCTGCACATGTTATATATGTCCCCCCTGCAGTGCACATGGTGTCAAAGTCAGAAAAATATCACGCTACACATTGCCATATTTGCACCTCATGCGTGTCCCCGCTGCGCGTGCATGAGCTCTCCCGTGCGTGCGCATACTCGCTATTGCGTGCACCCGCGGGCGCACGGTATGCGCATTTACGGTAGAGTTTGTATACGTCTAGCGTGCGACTCAATCGTAACATATTTTAACCATATAATGTATTTTGTAGATTATGGTCCCTTTGATAGAATCTGAAAGTTTAGTTAATGTAGCATGTTCATAGACAAAGAGATCCCTCTTTGTTTGATACGAAGGGTCAGACAGGGGTTATACAGTGGTGTTTAGTATCCATCGGAAGAGTATTTAATTAGCAATATTCCGGTGTTGGTTTGAAGCGGATTAATCGCTCGTGCGAATAGTTATGGACATAAGAAGTTTATGAACATTTACTGTATTTGCACTTTATTACCCATGCGGCGGGAAACCCAGTTTCCCACCCACCTGAGCAGTTAGGAATAGTCACAGCCCACCTGTATGAGTCAACCTATGACCTTTTGTTATAATGCGAAGACGAATTCCTGTGTCCAATGAACAATAAGAATATAGGGACCATTGTACTGTATTGTGTGTAGTGTATAAAAGGACAAGCCGATCTGGGCCAGCTCTCTATTCCCTTCAACGGTTCTCATCACTGATAATCGGGAGCTGGATATCCAGAAGGCGCATGCGATTGTTTCCCTTTGTGCGTAAGTTTCTCTGCAATCATATTGTCTTTATTGTTATAAGCCATTCTCTCTCGTTCTCTCTCACTTTCTCTCTCTCTCTCTCTCTCTCTCTCTCTCTCTCCTTCCCCCTTTAAAAGTAATTGCATCTTTATTGTATTTTATGTGTAGTTACTTGGTTAGATATTCTATGTTATTTTGGTAGTGTATAACTTGTACTGTATTATTCTTTTGCGATTGAACGTTCATTCATTTCCTTAAAAGGCGTTAGACCCTTAGACCGGTATTTGAGTGTGTATTATATTGCAGAGGGTAATAGGAGCATCTCTATCGCTCAAACAGCTTTAGTGTAAACAAGGTTAAGCAGCGTTATATAGAGATGAGCGCCTGAAATTTTTCGGGTTTTGTGTTTTGGTTTTGGGTTCGGTTCCGCGGCCGTGTTTTGGGTTCGAACGCGTTTTGGCAAAACCTCACCGAATTTTTTTTGTCGGATTCGGGTGTGTTTTGGATTCGGGTGTTTTTTTCAAAAAACACTAAAAAACAGCTTAAATCATAGAATTTGGGGGTAATTTTGATCCCAAAGTATTATTAACCTCAAAAAACATAATTTACACTCATTTTCAGCCTATTCTGAACACATCACACCTCACAATATTATTTTTAGTCCTAAAATTTGCACCGAGGTCGCTGTGTGAGTAAGATAAGCGACCCTAGTGGCCGACACAAACACCGGGCCCATCTAGGAGTGGCACTGCAGTGTCACGCAGGATGGCCCTTCCAAAAAACCCTCCCCAAACAGCACATGACGCAAAGAAAAAAAGAGGCGCAATGAGGTAGCTGACTGTGTGAGTAAGATTAGCGACCCTAGTGGCCGACACAAACACCGGGCACATCTAGGAGTGGCACTGCAGTGTCACGCAGGATGTCCCTTCCAAAAAACCCTCCCCAAACAGCACATGACGCAAAGAAAAAAAGAGGCGCAATGAGGTAGCTGTGTGAGTAAGATTAGCGACCCTAGTGGCCGACACAAACACCGGGCCCATCTAGGAGTGGCACTGCAGTGTCACGCAGGATGTCCCTTCCAAAAAACCCTCCCCAATCAGCACATGATGCAAAGAAAAAGAAAAGAAAAAAGAGGTGCAAGATGGAATTATCCTTGGGCCCTCCCACCCACCCTTATGTTGTATAAACAAAACAGGACATGCACACTTTAACCAACCCATCATTTCAGTGACAGGGTCTGCCACACGACTGTGACTGATATGACGGGTTGGTTTGGACCCCCCCCAAAAAAGAAGCAATTAATCTCTCCTTGCACAAACTGGCTCTACAGAGGCAAGATGTCCACCTCATCTTCACCCTCCGATATATCACCGTGTACATCCCCCTCCTCACAGATTATCAATTCGTCCCCACTGGAATCCACCATCTCAGCTCCCTGTGTACTTTGTGGAGGCAATTGCTGCTGGTCAATGTCTCCGCGGAGGAATTGATTATAATTCATTTTAATGAACATCATCTTCTCCACATTTTCTGGATGTAACCTCGTACGCCGATTGCTGACAAGGTGAGCGGCGGCACTAAACACTCTTTCGGAGTACACACTTGTGGGAGGGCAACTTAGGTAGAATAAAGCCAGTTTGTGCAAGGGCCTCCAAATTGCCTCTTTTTCCTGCCAGTATAAGTACGGACTGTGTGACGTGCCTACTTGGATGCGGTCACTCATATAATCCTCCACCATTCTATCAATGTTGAGAGAATCATATGCAGTGACAGTAGACGACATGTCCGTAATCGTTGTCAGGTCCTTCAGTCCGGACCAGATGTCAGCATCAGCAGTCGCTCCAGACTGCCCTGCATCACCGCCAGCGGGTGGGCTCGGAATTCTGAGCCTTTTCCTCGCACCCCCAGTTGCGGGAGAATGTGAAGGAGGAGATGTTGACAGGTCGCGTTCCGCTTGACTTGACAATTTTGTCACCAGCAGGTCTTTCAACCCCAGCAGACCTGTGTCTGCCGGAAAGAGAGATCCAAGGTAGGCTTTAAATCTAGGATCGAGCACGGTGGCCAAAATGTAGTGCTCTGATTTCAACAGATTGACCACCCGTGAATCCTTGTTAAGCGAATTAAGGGCTGCATCCACAAGTCCCACATGCCTAGCGGAATCGCTCCGTGTTAGCTCCTTCTTCAATGCCTCCAGCTTCTTCTGCAAAAGCCTGATGAGGGGAATGACCTGACTCAGGCTGGCAGTGTCTGAACTGACTTCACGTGTGGCAAGTTCAAAGGGCATCAGAACCTTGCACAACGTTGAAATCATTCTCCACTGCACTTGAGACAGGTGCATTCCATCTCCTATATCGTGCTCAATTGTATAGGCTTGAATGGCCTTTTGCTGCTCCTCCAACCTCTGAAGCATATAGAGGGTTGAATTCCACCTCGTTACCACTTCTTGCTTCAGATGATGGCAGGGCAGGTTCAGTAGTTTTTGGTGGTGCTCCAGTCTTCTGTACGTGGTGCCTGTACGCCGAAAGTGTCCCGCAATTTTTCTGGCCACCGACAGCATCTCTTGCACGCCCCTGTCGTTTTTAAAAAAATTCTGCACCACCAAATTCAAGGTATGTGCAAAACATGGGACGTGCTGGAATTTGCCCATATTTAATGCACACACAATATTGCTGGCGTTGTCCGATGCCACAAATCCACAGGAGAGTCCAATTGGGGTAAGCCATTCCGCGATGATCTTCCTCAGTTGCCGTAAGAGGTTTTCAGCTGTGTGCGTATTCTGGAAAGCGGTGATACAAAGCGTAGCCTGCCTAGGAAAGAGTTGGCGTTTGCGAGATGCTGCTACTGGTGCCGCCGCTGCTGTTCTTGCGGCGGGAGTCCATACATCTACCCAGTGGGCTGTCACAGTCATATAGTCCTGACCCTGCCCTGCTCCACTTGTCCACATGTCCGTGGTTAAGTGGACATTGGGTACAACTGCATTTTTTAGGACACTGGTGAGTCTTTTTCTGACGTCCGTGTACATTCTCGGTATCGCCTGCCTAGAGAAGTGGAACCTAGATGGTATTTGGTAACGGGGGCACACTGCCTCAATAAATTGTCTAGTTCCCTGTGAACTAACGGCGGATACCGGACGCACGTCTAACACCAACATAGTTGTCAAGGACTCAGTTATCCGCTTTGCAGTAGGATGACTGCTGTGATATTTCATCTTCCTCGCAAAGGACTGTTGAACAGTCAATTGCTTACTGGAAGTAGTACAAGTGGGCTTACGACTTCCCCTCTGGGATGACCATCGACTCCCAGCGGCAACAACAGCAGCGCCAGCAGCAGTAGGCGTTACACGCAAGGATGCATCGGAGGAATCCCAGGCAGGAAAGGACTCGTCAGACTTGCCAGTGACATGGCCTGCAGGACTATTGGCATTCCTGGGGAAGGAGGAAATTGACACTGAGGGAGTTGGTGGGGTGGTTTGCGTGAGCTTGGTTACAAGAGGAAGGGATTTACTGGTCAGTGGACTGCTTCCGCTGTCACCCAAAGTTTTTGAACTTGTCACTGACTTATTATGAATGCGCTGCAGGTGACGTATAAGGGAGGATGTTCCGAGGTGGTTAACGTCCTTACCCCTACTTATTACAGCTTGACAAAGGGAACACACGGCTTGACACCTGTTGTCCGCATTTCTGGTGAAATACCTCCACACCGAAGAGCTGATTTTTTTGGTATTTTCACCTGGCATGTCAACGGCCATATTCCTCCCACGGACAACAGGTGTCTCCCCGGGTGCCTGACTTAAACAAACCACCTCACCATCAGAATCCTCCTGGTCAATTTCCTCCCCAGCGCCAGCAACACCCATATCCTCCTCATCCTGGTGTACTTCAACACTGACATCTTCAATCTGACTATCAGGAACTGGACTGCGGGTGCTCCTTCCAGCACTTGCAGGGGGCATGCAAATAGTGGAAGGCGCATGCTCTTCACGTCCAGTGTTGGGAAGGTCAGGCATCGCAAACGACACAATTGGACTCTCCTTGTGGATTTGGGATTTCAAAGAACGCACAGTTCTTTGCGGTGCTTTTGCCAGCTTGAGTCTTTTCAGTTTTCTAGCGAGAGGCTGAGTGCTTCCATCCTCATGTGAAGCTGAACCACTAGCCATGAACATAGGCCAGGGCCTCAGCCGTTCCTTGCCACTCCGTGTGGTAAATGGCATATTGCCAAGTTTACGCTTCTCCTCCGACAATTTTATTTTAGGTTTTGGAGTCCTTTTTTTTCTGATATTTGGTGTTTTGGATTTGACATGCTCTGTACTATGACATTGGGCATCGGCCTTGGCAGACGACGTTGCTGGCATTTCATCGTCTCGGCCATGACTAGTGGCAGCAGCTTCAGCACGAGGTGGAAGTGGATCTTGATCTTTCCCTAATTTTGGAACCTCAACTTTTTTGTTCTCCATATTTTATAGGCAGAACTAAAAGGCACCTCAGGTAAACAATGGAGATGGATGGATTGGATACTAGTATACAATTATGGACGGACTGCCACGGTTAGGTGGTATAAAAAAACCACGGTTAGGTGGTATATATTATAATAATAATACAATTATGGATGGACGGACTGCCTGCCGACTGCCGACACAGAGGTAGCCACAGCCGTGAACTACCGCACTGTACACTGGTTGATAAAGAGATAGTAGTATACTCGTAACAACTAGTATGACACTATGACGACGGTATAAAGAATGAAAAAAAAACCACGGTTAGGTGGTATATATTATAATAATAATACAATTATGGATGGACGGACTGCCTGCCGACTGCCGACACAGAGGTAGCCACAGCCGTGAACTACCGCACTGTACACTGGTTGATAAAGAGATAGTAGTATACTCGTAACAACTAGTATGACACTATGACGACGGTATAAAGAATGAAAAAAAAACCACGGTTAGGTGGTATATATTATAATAATAATACAATTATGGATGGACGGACTGCCTGCCGACTGCCGACACAGAGGTAGCCACAGCCGTGAACTACCGCACTGTACACTGGTTGATAAAGAGATAGTAGTATACTCGTAACAACTAGTATGACACTATGACGACGGTATAAAGAATGAAAAAAAAACCACGGTTAGGTGGTATATATTATAATAATAATACAATTATGGATGGACGGACTGCCTGCCGACTGCCGACACAGAGGTAGCCACAGCCGTGAACTACCGCACTGTACACTGGTTGATAAAGAGATAGTAGTATACTCGTAACAACTAGTATGACACTATGACGACGGTATAAAGAATGAAAAAAAAACCACGGTTAGGTGGTATATATTATAATAATAATACAATTATGGATGGACGGACTGCCTGCCGACTGCCGACACAGAGGTAGCCACAGCCGTGAACTACCGCACTGTACACTGGTTGATAAAGAGATAGTAGTATACTCGTAACAACTAGTATGACACTATGACGACGGTATAAAGAATGCAAAAAAAACCACAGTTAGGTGGTATATATTATAATAATAATACAATTATGGATGGACGGACTGCCTGCCGACTGCCGACACAGAGGTAGCCACAGCCGTGAACTACCGCACTGTACACTGGTTGATAAAGAGATAGTAGTATACTCGTAACAACTAGTATGACACTATGACGGTATAAAGAATGAAAAAAAAACCACGGTTAGGTGGTATATATTATAATAATAATACAATTATGGATGGACGGACTGCCTGCCGACTGCCGACACAGAGGTAGCCACAGCCGTGAACTACCGCACTGTACACTGGTTGATAAAGAGATAGTAGTATACTCGTAACAATTAGGATGACACTATGACGGTATAAAGAATGAAAAAAAAACCACGGTTAGGTGGTAGGTATATAATAATAAATAATACAATTCTGGTCGGACGGACTGCCTGCCGTGTGCCGACACAGAGGTAGCCACAGCCGTGAACTACCGCACTGTACACTGGTTGATAAAGAGATAGTAGTATACTCGTAACAATTAGGATGACACTATGACGGTATAAAGAATGAAAAAAAAACCACGGTTAGGTGGTAGGTATATAATAATAAATAATACAATTCTGGTCGGACGGACTGCCTGCCGTGTGCCGACACAGAGGTAGCCACAGCCGTGAACTACCGCACTGTACACTGGTTGATAAAGAGATAGTAGTATACTCGTAACAATTAGGATGACACTATGACGGTATAAAGAATGAAAAAAAAACCACGGTTAGGTGGTAGGTATATAATAATAAATAATACAATTCTGGTCGGACGGACTGCCTGCCGTGTGCCGACACAGAGGTAGCCACAGCCGTGAACTACCGCACTGTACACTGGTTGATAAAGAGATAGTAGTATACTCGTAACAATTAGGATGACACTATGACGGTATAAAGAATGAAAAAAAAACCACGGTTAGGTGGTAGGTATATAATAATAAATAATACAATTCTGGTCGGACGGACTGCCTGCCGTGTGCCGACACAGAGGTAGCCACAGCCGTGAACTACCGCACTGTACACTGGTTGATAAAGAGATAGTAGTATACTCGTAACAATTAGGATGACACTATGACGGTATAAAGAATGAAAAAAAAAACACGGTTAGGTGGTAGGTATATAATAATAAATAATACAATTCTGGTCGGACGGACTGCCTGCCGTGTGCCGACACAGAGGTAGCCACAGCCGTGAACTACCGCACTGTACACTGGTTGATAAAGAGATAGTAGTATACTCGTAACAATTAGGATGACACTATGACGGTATAAAGAATGAAAAAAAAACCACGGTTAGGTGGTAGGTATATAATAATAAATAATACAATTCTGGTCGGACGGACTGCCTGCCGTGTGCCGACACAGAGGTAGCCACAGCCGTGAACTACCGCACTGTACACTGGTTGATAAAGAGATAGTAGTATACTCGTAACAATTAGGATGACACTATGACGGTATAAAGAATGAAAAAAAAACCACGGTTAGGTGGTAGGTATATAATAATAAATAATACAATTCTGGTCGGACGGACTGCCTGCCGTGTGCCGACACAGAGGTAGCCACAGCCGTGAACTACCGCACTGTACACTGGTTGATAAAGAGATAGTAGTATACTCGTAACAATTAGGATGACACTATGACGGTATAAAGAATGAAAAAAAAACCACGGTTAGGTGGTAGGTATATAATAATAAATAATACAATTCTGGTCGGACGGACTGCCTGCCGTGTGCCGACACAGAGGTAGCCACAGCCGTGAACTACCGCACTGTACTGTGTCTGCTGCTAATATAGACTGGTTGATATTTAAAGAGATATTAGTAGTATACAACAATACTATACTGGTGGTCAGGCACTGGTCACTACTCCTGCAGCAAAAGTGTGCACTGTTAATTAATATAATTGTACTCCTGGCTCCTGCTAACAACCTGCAGTGCTCCCCAGTCTCCCCCACAATTAATTATAAGCTTTTAATTTATACATTGATGACTGTGCAGCACACTGGGCTGAGCTGAGTGCACACAGACTGAGTCACACTGTGTGACTGACTGTGCTGTGTATCGTTTTTTTTTTCAGGCAGAGAACGGATATAGCAGAGAGAAGTGAACGGATATATTATATTAAATAAAAGTTAACTAGCAACTGCACTGGTCACTGACTGTGGTAAACTAACTCTGTCTGCGACTCTGCACAATCTCTCTCTATCTAATCTATCTATCTCTATTCTAATGGAGAGGACGCCAGACACGTCCTCTCCCTATCAATCTCAATGCACGAGTGAAAATGGCGGCGACGCGCGGCTCCTTATATAGAATCCGAGTCTCGCGATAGAATCCGAGCCTCGCGAGAATCCGACAGCGTCATGATGACGTTCGGGCGCGCTCGGGTTAACCGAGCAAGGCGGGAAGATCCGAGTCGCTCGGACCCGTGGAAAAAAAAGTGAAGTTCGTCCGGGTTCGGATTCAAAGAAACCGAACCCGCTCATCTCTAGCGTTATATCGCTACAGTGTTTCAGTACAAGGTCTACAGTATAAGAATATCCTTTCTGTGTGTTACATTCAAGGTCTACTGATTGTTATCTTGTGAGCGTCTGCGCCGCTCGTGATCTCCTCGTGGTCTCGAGCGTCTGCTACGCTGATAGCGTAGCATTACGGTAGTCGCTCACCTATAGTGTGCCCGATACCAACAGCGTATTCTCGCGAGCGTTTGTGTGTCGCTCGAGCGGCTCGCTCCCGATACAGCGTCCGCTACGCTAAGAGCGTACCCTTACGGTACCTCGTGCGCAAATTGCGTACTGTGTTCTTTAACCTTTTAGAGTGTTTTAAATAAGATAAATATTAGGCTTTATCAATTGGCGGCTCGTCCGTCCTTCACATATCTGCACTAGGTAATTTCAGCAGACATTATCGGTCAGCAAAGGGCGGGAGGTAATATTCCTCGTAGTGCTGACCAGATAAGCGTCTGCTTCGCTTAGTAAAGGGTGCTGAAGGAATCCGGAACCGGAGGTAAGAACAATACGCTAGTGTCTTTTAAAAGTGTCTTTTTTTTCTGTTCTGTCTTGCGTACGCACGCACGCACGCACGCACGCATACATCTGCATTTCTTTTCATTCGTGTATTTTCACATATCACTCTCCTGGTTGCCATTTCACAATTGATAACGTGCTAAGAAAGATTTGTTGCTATTAGTAGTTAAAGAGTAAAAGTAATACATTAAGGGGTAATTTGTAAAGCACGCACACAGCTTTGCCTAAGATACAAGGAGAGACCTGTGTGGTGCTCGGTAGATGATTACAATTAAAGATAATCTACATTGATAAACGTGTTAATTGTATTTCTGTGGACATATCTGGCTGGCATACACGTGTTTCTAACAAAAGGGTGAGACTAGTGTACGCAACACAAAGGCCGACGCACGTAGCGTATATTACGCAACGGAGCGTCCGGGTACGCCCACATAATTCAAAACACACGATAGTATTATTTTAACAGGCGAAAAAGGAGGCAACGCGATAAATAGCGCAAGTCAATTTTAGTGTCCAAAATTTTAAGCTAATAGATCCTTCTCCAATTTGCGACTCATCTGGTCTAGACTGTTTACTGAATGAAAGGAATTTCTGCGCAGAAATAAAAATTAAAGTGTACATGTGGTGAGTGTTTGTATATATAAGTTTTTACAACTTTTTGGGTTGAACCACAAGAAGTCGAGTTCTCGTGAGGTACATACATGTAAGTGACGTGCATGGTGGCTTGGGAGGCATCCCTTGTTAAACATAAATTTGAGCATTAGAGTATAGCAGACCAGGAGGTCTACTGTAGCACAGACCAGGAGGTCCGGAACAGACCAGGAGGTCTAGGTACAGCAGACTAAGAAGTCCGCTATAGAGAAAAGTAGCACAACACCAGGAAGGGTTGGTGCGGAACCCATATAGGCCATTAAAGCTCTGGCTGAAGGAATTCGCAGCCGTGATTTTCGATTCCACTGGTCGCTCCGCACATAAGATTAGTTGCTTATGTGCAGAACGATTGTACCGCACGTAATTGTGTGCATTAGTTAGTAACCTGACCAGTACCATTTGCGTACGAAAGGGGTCATAAACGCTATTTGTACATTCTAACGTGATTTGTGTAATTTTTTTTTATTTTAAGGGAGGTTCGCTGGTCACTCGGGAACTATCCAACAACCGATACTTGCTGGGGACTGGTAGGTCCAACACGCCTTAGTAAGTAAAGGTTCATAGGGGCCCTAAGTTGGGTACAGCAGCTCTGAATCAGTGATTGCAGTACTGGCCAACGTGGGCGAGGAGTGGAGTACTCGGTAAACTTCGCCGCCGGCCTGCCCCGGACATCTTGGTTTTTGTAAGGGTTCGCTAAAGACCCTGATTTGAAGGTCAGAGGTAGTGAAAGCAACACCTGCAAGTATGGGGGCCAGTTGTTCAGGTAGGGGGCGATCAACCTTGGTTCGGGTTGATTTAGTAAACCGACCAATCAGGTCGGCAAGGTATGTAATGTGTGAGAAATATGGTTCACACACAGAGGTTTTATGTGATAAATGGGAAAGAATGACTGTGCATGACGGGGAAAAGTTTCCCCGGGTAGGTAGTTTTAGCCCAGATGTGTTACAAAATCTAAGGAAAAGGATATGTCTCATTAAATCAGCAAAGAGACGGATCAAACATTATGATTGTTTACAATTGTGGCAACAGGAAAGTGAAATACAAAGAAATTTAACTTACATATCTGACTCTCATCTTGGGAAGAGAGACATGGCAATGGAGAGGATTATGGTTGCAGAGAATGGCGCAATGGGGTACGATAAAAATGCACTTAGTAACTGTATTAAGAATGAAAGTAACAAATGTAATAATGTTTATGAAAATGAAAGTGTAAAAATTACAAATGTTAACCTGTGCAAGTCGCACCCCATGTCAAACTTCCCTCAGGACTACAAGCAAGAACGTGAGCCCAGCACGATGTCGGTACCTCTTCCAGAAGCCAACACACAAGACATCCAGGTGGACGCGACCAAATCGGTAAAGGCAGTAATCGAACCCCCTAACGGAGGGTCAGGTGAGGTCGTGTCCACAGGTACGTACGGTGTTATATATCACGCACAAACAAATGTACCTCATATTGTAAGACCAACACAAGGTGATGTAATTGAATTTAGTCCTGTCAGGGTGATCACAGTCCCCAATGGGAAGACTGACGATCAGGGAAGCATTCCCGTCAAGGACAGTGCAATGCGCCGTCCCTGGTCCCGGATGGAATTGAGAGCAATTATGTCTGAATTTCCTGATCCTAGGAAAAATCTAGTCGCATGTCAAAGGTTTATTAAAGAACTAGGAAACTCAACAGAACCCACCAACAAAGATTGGCGGACAGTGCTGAGGGCATGTTTGCCCTCCAGTGTTGACCCTGCGAAATTTATTGCTGATTGTCAATTAGACACGGAGGTAGAATGTATTAAGCAGATCAACCGACAGTTGGGAGTGTATTTCCCTGCCGTTGTCAAGTGGAATGAAATTTTCTCCATAAGACAAAACGAAGGGGAAAGAATTTCCAATTATTTTAATCGAGCACTGCAAGTAATGGCTAGAAACACTGGGATCACGGACATCAAGACAAATGTAAATCATAGAGAAGTAGCAGTATCTGTGTTAATGAATGGTTTAAAGGAGGTATTGAGAACAAGGGTACAGACCACCAACCCAAACTGGAGAAATATCTCGGTGGCCGCATTAAGAGAGGCCGCTATTGATCATGATCGGAATATCACCAGACACCGGGAGTCACAAAGTGATAGGTTAATGGCCGCAAGTATACAGGCCCTAACCACAAGACCACTCCAGCATAAGCCCCAAACCCCTGCGAGAAATTCAAATGTGGAAGTCTGTTACAATTGCCAGAAGGAAGGTCATTTTGCAAGAGATTGTAGATCAAGAAGTAGACCAAATTCATATAAACCCCCTAGACAAAGATATGAGCAAAAGTTATGACACACCAAATTGTAATCAGGGATCACATAGGAAGGAGTTTGGGCCGCACCTGTAACATGCAATCAGGAAAGGTGATCATTAGGACTGATGGTAAGCTTGAGGTTATTGTTAACGAATTGGGAGGTCACTCCTTGAGGACACAGGAATGACCGGGTAAAATTTGTAATGTATCTGTGAAATGTTTTCTTTTTCCCCATCTCTGACAGTTATCGGCAGGACTCAAACATTGCATAGCTACTTGGTCTTTGCAGAAGTCTACCAAACCCCAGCATGACCTACCCGCATCAATGTATCCTGGCCAGATACAAAGGGTGGAGTATGGAGGTGCTGGTGGGAGGGACTGAGCAAGGATACCATTGGACATGTAGATATGACAGCCTGATGAACAATGTTTTAAAATGTTTGAAAAATGTTTTTCCCTGTTGTTGTTTTTTGTTGGTTTATGTAATATGGATATATATGAATTGTTCTCTCTCTCTCTTTTGTTTTTTTTTGTTTTCTCTCTTCTCACTCATGTTTTCATGTTTTAAAGATGGTGTGACACATCAGTTAGACAAATGGTAATGCAAGATTTTTGCTCCTTACAGAAAGATCGCTGGTTTGGAAGAAATATTGTATCACCGGAGTGTTCGGTTGGAAGACTGAGAGACAGCACCTTTGAGATGACAGCAGAACAAGAAGAACAACAAGACTAGAGAACTAATTATCGTAACAAGTTTCTCTCCCCCCTCAAACTGTTTTCCTGTACCCCCATTACAAATTTCTCCTTTCTCCTCCTGTAAGATGGACTCGCCTCGAGAGACTGTGAGCCGTGTTTTCATGTTGACCCTGATGTTGACCAGAGCAGTCTGTTTCGGTGAGAGTACCAGTGAGGTCGAGAAAGGATCCAGAAAGGTTTCTGATGACTGAGACGGAGGTGTAAATTTCCAATAGCAACACAATCACCAAGCAAAGGCGAGTACCGGAAACGATCTAGCAGCCATGTTATTTACTGTTAGCTGAAGAAAATTGCATCTGTAGGCATTGTGACAATGTAGTTGAGGATGGGTACATCAAGAAATGTCAGTCCAGTTTTAACATTAACATGGATAGGCATCCATTGAGTGACTATCACTCCTTAGTGGGTAAAGTGTTAAATCAGACAGATTATTGGGTATGCTCTCAAGTACCTCAAGGCCATAGCAAATCAGGATTAGTACCATTCCCTTTAACTATAGGAGAGGTACTTGAGTTAAGTGATGGGAAACCGGTGGACAAGAGGTTTAATATCTCTAGTCCTCCTAGTTTGAAGCTCCACCAATATCATGTGGATAGATCCCTAGTATGTTTTAACATTTCCAATCCCCGAAAGCCGGGAAATTGGGAAGTGTCATGGAATAACCAAACCATGACCTTTTCATACAGAGCCGATAGAATGCCAACAGATACAGAACTTATACGCCACATAGCCGGTAGTGGAAAATATTTCCGATATAGGTATACCCTAGGAAGTAGGACCATGAGAGTTGGAGAGGTATCACCAGGATACTGTGCACATATCGTACAAACTGATACGTGTACTAAACAGATGGGAGAATTAGGGTTAGGAGATTTCATATGGAAAATGTGTAATATGGTAATGTCCTACTCCGTCCCATATGTTCTCCCCGATGATGCATATTTCATATGCGGGAGGAAGGCGTATAAGTGGCTTGCCCCAAACTCAGAAGGGTTATGTTATATTGGAAAAGTACTGCCTGAGGTAATGACTGTATCTCACACTAAAATGAAGGATATTCACCGTAGTGCCCAAGCTCCTTATACTCACACTCATTACGAGCACATCGTTAAACGGCACCTAATAGAAAGAACAGAGCATCCGGCCTCTGACCTGATCAATGAATCCACCGGGATTCAATTCCTAATCGCGTTAGATATCACTCGTACCGCCAGAGGAGTGATAAATTATAAATACATATCTGCGCTTGCAAATTTATTAGACAATATCACTGAAATGTATGATGACACATTCAGGTATACTGGAAGGGAGCTCCAAGCTTATAAAACAGAACTGGTTCAGCATAGGATGATTCTCAATTATCTCACAGCTGTGACAGGTGGGTATTGTGTTACCCTAGCAACTCAGTATGGAATAAAGTGCTGCACGTATATCACAAACAGCACCGAGGACCCGGTCGAGGTCATAGACAAAAAGATGGATGACATTTTGCAATTAAAATGGGAGTTCCGAAGGAAACACAATCTCACCCTTGCCGCTGTGGGTAATGAGCTGACCAGTTGGGTGTCATGGTTGAACCCGCGAAATTGGTTCTCTGGTTTAGGAGAATGGACCCAAGGTATTATCATGGATGTAGGGAAATTCCTTTTGTGTATTCTGGGTGTCATCATATTGGTCGGTCTGATATTTAGATGCGTTCGGGTTTTAACAAAGTGTAAACGTAGCGTCCGAGTGATGAGTTTAAGGAGTGAAGATACTGTAATAACAACGACTGATTTGGTTTATGACCCAATGATAGAGAAAATGTTGTGATGAAAATGTGATTCCACAGTCCGTTTCTTTCACCCGTTTCTCCTTTGTTTTCCTCCAAGGTAAAAAGACATCCGCCTGGAAGAAGAATTTGACAACCTTTTACACAGACAACTGATGGACTATGCCATAGACCCCCACATCCCTAGTACTTTTAATTTTACGCTAGCCCAACACTTTTTGTAAGTCTATGGACATTGATAAAGCTTTGCTTGCATTTATTAGCAAAAGCACAAAGAGACTACAGTCAACATGTACATCGAGACAAGACAAGACAAGACCTCAATCGGCAAATGTATATTAAACTCACATAGTTTATCACTGCATTTACCATAATTGTTCTTTATCTTCATCTCTACAACCTTCAGGTAATGACACACATAGTCGATAGGGAATACAGGCACAGATATCAGCACCCACATATTCCCCCACTCATGTATCATCAACTAAAATGTGCTCCCCCATTTTGTTGCAACCAAAAGCCGAAGAGAGCTCGGTAAAGTTTGACAGCCCATCCACAGACCCGTACCACGGGGTAAGAAGGAATTCAAATGTATACTTCGCAATACCTCGAAGCTTGATTTAAAACACGTACGGCACGGTGATACATGACCCCCCAAACATGGATTCATACACACATGCTTCTGCTATCTCACTAGGTCATACCCTCTTCCTACCTTCTCCTCTCCTCCCCTACCCAATCATAGAAATGTAGTTACACATGACATATATTTTTCTCTTTTTGAAATGTTTTAGAAAGTGGCAGTTATTGGTGACTGCCAAAGGGTGGACTGTCAAAGTCAGAAAAATATCACGCTACACATTGCCATATTTGCACCTCATGCGTGTCCCCGCTGCGCGTGCATGAGCTCTCCCGTGCGTGCGCATACTCGCTGTTGCATGCACCCGCGGGCGCACGGTATGCGCATTTACGGTAGAGTTTGTATACGTCTAGCGTGCGACTCAATCGTAACATATTTTAACCATATAATGTATTTTGTAGATTATGGTCCCTTTGATAGAATCTGAAAGTTTAGTTAATGTAGCATGTTCATAGACAAAGAGATCCCTCTTTGTTTGATACGAAGGGTCAGACAGGGGTTATACAGTGGTGTTTAGTATCCATCGGAAGAGTATTTAATTAGCAATATTCCGGTGTTGGTTTGAAGCGGATTAATCGCTCGTGCGAATAGTTATGGACATAAGAAGTTTATGAACATTTACTGTATTTGCACTTTATTACCCATGCGGCGGGAAACCCAGTTTCCCACCCACCTGAGCAGTTAGGAATAGTCACAGCCCACCTGTATGAATCAACCTATGACCTTTTGTTATAATGCGAAGACGAATTCCTGTGTCCAATGAACAATAAGAATATAGGGACCATTGTACTGTATTGTGTGTAGTGTATAAAAGGACAAGCCGATCTGGGCCAGCTCTCTATTCCCTTCAACGGTTCTCATCACTGATAATCGGGAGCTGGATATCCAGAAGGCGCATGCGATTGTTTCCCTTTGTGCGTAAGTTTCTCTACAATCATATTGTCTTTATTGTTATAAGCCATTCTCTCTCGTTCTCTCTCACTTTCTCTCTCTCTCTCTCTCTCCTTCCCCCTTTAAAAGTAATTGTATCTTTATTGTATTTTATGTGTAGTTACTTGGTTAGATATTCTATGTTATTTTGGTAGTGTATAACTTGTACTGTATTATTCTTTTGCGATTGAACGTTCATTCATTTCCTTAAAAGGCGTTAGACCCTTAGACCGGTATTTGAGTGTTTATTATATTGCAGAGGGTAATAGGAGCGTCTCTATCGCTCAAACAGCTTTAGTGTAAACAAGGTTAAGCAGCGTTATATCGCTACAGTGTTTCAGTACAAGGTCTACAGTATAAGAATATCCTTTCTGTGTGTTACATTCAAGGTCTACTGATTGTTATCTTGTGAGCGTCTGCGCCGCTCGTGATCTCCTCGTGGTCTCGAGCGTCCGCTACGCTGATAGCGTAGCATTACGGTAGTCGCTCACCTATAGTGTGCCCGATACCAACAGCGTATTCTCGCGAGCGTTTGTGTCGCTCGAGCGTCTCGCTCCCGATACAGCGTCCGCTACGCTAAGAGCGTACCCTTACGGTACCTCGTGCGCCAATTGCGTACTGTGTTCTTTAACCTTTTAGAGTGTTTTAAATAAGATAAATATTAGGCTTTATCAATGGTTTTTCCCAACTGCTAACAAATTTGCTGCTGCGATCAACTCAGAATTAGGCCCAATATGCGGCACAGGAGAGTGTACCCCTACACCACACAGGGCAAACCCTGTCAAAATTATTTGGATTAAATATTAATAACCCCTTTATTTGGAGTAAATAATATAAAGCACAGGACAGCACCACTGGACTTATACGGCAGTACCCTTGGACATACGGCAGCAACACTGGACTGGACTTATACGGCAGTACCGCTGGACTTATACGGCAGCACCACTGGACTGGACTTATACGGCAGCACCACTGGTCTTATGGCAGCACAGGACAACACCACTGGAGTGACTGGACTGATGCAGCACAAGACAGCACCACCTGACTAGACTTATACAGCACCACTGGACTTATATGGCAGTACCCCTGGACTTATATGACAGTACTCCTGGACTTATACGGCAGCACCACTGGACTGGACTTATATGGCAGTACCCGTGGACTTATACGGCAATACCGCTGGACTTGTACTGCAGTACCCCTGGACTCATACGGCAGTACCCCTGGACTTATACGGCAGTACCCCTGGACTTATACGGCAACACCACTGGACTGGACTTATACGGCAGCACCACTGGACTGGACTTATACAGCAGCACCACTGGACTTATGGCAGCACAAGACACCACCACTGGAGTGACTGGACTGAAGCAGTACAAGACAGCACCACTGGACTGGACTTATACAGCACCACTGGACTTAGACAACAGTACCCCTGGACCATTCTCCAAATGAAGAGAAGCAATAGGACATGAGGACATGCACTGAGACTGGAGGAGGGGAGGTTCAGGGGAAATTTTAGGAAAAATTACTTCACAGAAAGGGTAGTGGACAAGTGGAATAGCCTCCCATCAGAGGTGGTAGAGGCTAAGACAGTAGAGCAATTTAAACATGCATGGGATAGACATAAGGATATCCTTACAAAGAAATAAGGATCAAACAAGGGGGCAGATGTATTAAACTGGGGAAGGCATAAGGAAGTGATAAACCAGTGATATGTGCAAGGTGATAAAGGCAGCAGCCAATCAGATCCTAAGTGTTAATTTACATATTGGAGCTGATTGGCTGGTGCCTTTATCACCTAGCACATATCACTGGTTTATCACTTCCTTATGCCTTCTCCAGGTTAATACATCTGCCCCAAGGTTAGAGATAAAAAGAATGTAAAAAAAAAAAGGGGCAGACTAGATGGGCCAAGTGGTTCTTATCTGCCGTCAAATTCTATGTTTCTATGTTTCTATTATACGGCAGTACCCCTGGAATTATACGGCAGCACCACTGGTTTTATACGGCAGCACCACTGGACTGGAATTATACGCCAGTACCCCTGGACTTATCCGGCAGCACCACTGGACTTATCCGGCATAACCACTGAACTGGACTTATATGGCAGTACCCCCGGAATTATACAGCAGTACCCCCGGAATTATACAGCAGTACTGCCGGACTTATACGGCAGTACCCCTGGACTTATACGGCAGTACCCCTGGACTTATATGGCAGTACCCCTGGACTTATACGGCAGCACCACTGGACTGGACTTATATGGCAGCACCACTGAACTGAACTTATATGGCAGCACCACTGGACTGGACTTATATAGCAGTACCCCTGGACTTATACAGCAGTACCCCTGGACTTATATAGCAGTACCCCAGTCCCTGGACTTATACGGCAGCACCCATGGACTTATACGGTAGCACCACTGGACTGGACTTATATGGCAGTACCCCATGACTTATACAGCAGCACCACTGGACTTATCCGGCACCACCACTGAACTGGACTTATATGACAGTACCCCCAGAATTATACAGCAGTACCCCTGGACTTATACAGCAGTACTGCCGAACTTATACAGCAGTACTCCTGGACTTATACTGCAGTACTGCCGGACTTATGCGGCAGTACCCCTGGATTTATACGGCAGTACCCCTGGACTTATACGGCAGCACCACTGGACTGGACTTATATAGCAGCACCACTGGACTGAACTTATATGGCAGCACCACTGGACTGGACTTATACGGCAGTACCCCTGGACTTATACGGCAGTACTGCTGGACTTATACGGCAATACCCCTGGACTTATACAGCAGTACACATTGGACTTATACGGCACCACCACTGGACTGGATTTATACAGCAGTACCCCATGACATATACGGCACTACCGCTGGACTTATACAGCAGTACCCCTGGACTTATACGGCAGTACCCTTGGAATGGAATTATACGGCAGCACCACTGGACTGGACTTGCCCTGCGATGGGTGGCCCACAGCATGCGATCTCATGGATTGCAAATTTGCAATCCAACCTGAATCAGACCCTTTGTGTGGAGAGCCAGAAGCCAGAGGTCTGGCTTATATTTACCTGCCAAAATTACAAGAATTATAAGAGGTATTGAGTGGTCATTTCTATACAGAAGTGACAAGCAATATTCCAGAAGACTGTTATTGGTATTTTGGTGTCCTCTAGTGGTAAAAAGTGATATAACAGCTACAACAACAGGTGAATTTGTTTAACATACAAAGGGGGAGATTCAATTGTTTGAAAAGTCAGTTGGGTGTCTGTTTTATCCTATCTAATAGACAGGAAAAAACAGACACCCAACTGACTTTTCAAACATTTGAATTCCACCAAATGCTTGAAAAAGACAGCTTGTGCAGGGTTAGCAAGTGACAAGGTAAATAGAAAGTTAGGAAATCCTTTTATAAGGCAGGGGTGGATTGGGAATTTAAAATGGCCCTGGAAAAATTTCCAAAAGTGGCCTTATGTAAGCATGGCCAAAAGCAAACATTGGTGAGGTTAGCAGGTTAAAAGACAGCAAATCATTGTATGCCATACAGCATACCTCCCAATTTTGTACTAATGGAACATTGGGACAGTGGCGGGCTGGGCCCTAGTAATGCAGCATTGTATCAGCCCGGGGTTCAGATGGTATTCTGCCCCCCCCAAGCTAGTACAATTCTGCATTACTAGGGCTGAAGCTGCGCTGTGCAGGTACCTCTGCCTGCCTCCCGACCATCAGCATCAGACTGCAGTACACTGCATAGTACTGTGTCCGGCAGCTAGAATGAGAAGGGGCCAGGAGGGGTGTAGTATGGTATGCCGGCAGCCGGGATCCCGGCGGCCAGCATACCGGCGCTGGGATCCCGACCACCGGCATACCGGCAGCTGGGCGAGCACAAATGAGCCCCTTGCAGGCTAGCTGCGCTGGCCACGCTGCGGGCACGGTGGTCCTACGCTATTTATTCTCCCTCCAGGGGGGACATGGACCTCCAAGAGGTAGAATAGTTGTCGGTATGCCGTATGTCGTGATTCCAGCGCATGTATATTGAGCGCCGGGATCCCAACAGCCGGCATACTGAATACCACCCAGCCGGGAGATCCAGATGGGGCCACCATAAGAGAGTAGAGGTGGTATACCTGTATGGAGCCCGGGCAGATGGAGGGGATGGATCCTGACTACAAACTGCTTCTTTTTAGCAGTAACTGCGATCAATGGTGCCTGTTGCAGGGCCAGATTATGATGAGAAACCTACCCTGGGAAATCCCTTTCACGGACAGGTTCCCCCTTCAGCTCCCCCCCTTCACCAGTCCCCACCACCAGATCAACTTTCCTTCCAAGGCTCTGTAGTAGCCCCACCCCAACTTTCTTCTACTCTTTCCTTCCTGGTGCCTGCTTCCATTAGCCCTGCACAGAAGAAGGCTGGGTCTGGCAATGTAGTAGCTAACTGTAGAGCACAACTCTGTGTGTCTCCAGCACCATCCCCCTGTGTGTCTCTCCATCACCACCCACCTGTGTGTCTATCCAGCACCATGCAATGTATGTCTCTCTCTAGCACCATTCCCGTGTCTCTCCAGCACCATTTCCTGTGTGCACCGAGCACCATCTTTTGTGGCCCCAGCTCCATCCCCAGTACCAAGCACAATCCCCAGTGTCCCGAGCTATTTCCTGTGTCTCTAGCACCATCCCCCTGTGTGTCTCCCCAGCACCATCCCTGTTGTCTACGCAGCACCATCCCTATGTGTCTCTCCAGCACCATCCCATATGTGTCTCTCTAGTACCAACCGCTGTATGTCTCTCTAGCACCATCCCCAGTATGTCTCTCCAGCACCATCTTCTGTGTACCCCCAGGGCCATCATCTGTACCCAGCTCCATCTTCTCTCCCCCAGCGCTATCTCCTGTGTCCCCAGCTCCATATTCTCTCACCCCAATGCCATCTTCTGTGTATCTATCTCCATCTCCTCTGTGTCTATCTGACTCCATTCCAGTAGCGGATCTTGCCACAGGCAATCAGGATTTTTTCCCAGGGTGCCCCTGTCCCGAGAGCGCCACCGCCGTGGCAAGATCCGCTACTGGTGCTGGTGCCATGTGGTGCGCGATGACATCATTGCACACTGCACGGCATTGTGGGTAGCGGCACATAGACGCTAGATGTCATAATTGACCTCTAGTGTTTGTGCGGTGTTATGGGAGAGACGTCATGACGTCTCTCCCATAGATCCAAGGAGCGACGCCGGTGGCCGGAGATGGAGGGCAGCAGCGGTCGGGAAGCAGGAGAGGGGATGGTGAGTATTTATTTATTTATTTATTTTGGTAAGCGGGACAGCTACAGGGGGCACAGTATTGGGGGCTCAACTACTGAGGGCACAGCTACAGGGGGATAGTACTGGGGGCACAACTACTGAGGGCACAGCTACAGAGGCATAGTACTGGGGGCACAACTACTGCGGGCACAGCTACAGGGGGCACAATACTGGGGGCACAACTACTGAGGGCGCAGCTACAGGGGGCACAACTACTGAGGGCACAACTACAGGGGGCACAGTCCTGGCGGCACAACTACTGAGGGCACAACTACAGGGGGAACAGTACTGGGAGCATAACTACAGAGGGCACAGCTACAGGGGGCACAGTACTGGGAGCACAACTACTGAGGGCACAGTACTGGGAGCACAACTACTGAGGGCACAGCTACAGGGGGCACAGTACTGGGAGCACAACTACTGAGGGCACAGCTACAGGGGGCACAGTACTGGGAGCACAACTACTGAGGGCACAGCTACAGGGGGCACAGTACTAGGAGCACAACTACAGAGGGCACAGCTACAGGGGGCACAGTACTGGGAGCACAACTACAGAGGGCACAGCTACAGGGGGCACAGTACTGGGAGCACAACTACTGAGGGCACAGCTACAGGGGGCACAGTACTGGGGGCACAACTACTGAGGGCACAGCTACAGGGGGCACAGTACTGGGAGCACAACTACAGAGGGCACAGCTACAGGGGGCACAGTACTGGGAGCACAACTACAGAGGGCACAGCTACAGGGGGCACAGTACTGGGAGCACAACTACTGAGGGCACAGCTACAGGGGGCACAGTACTGGGAGCACAACTACAGAGGGCACAGCTACAGGGGGCATAGTACTGGGAGCACAACTACAGAGGGCACAGCTACAGGGGGCACAGTACTGGGAGCACAACTACAGAGGGCACAGCTACAGGGGGCACAGTACTGGGAGCACAACTACAGAGGGCACAGCTACAGGGGGCACAGTACTGGCGGCACAACTACAGAGGGCACAGCTACAGGGGGGATAGTACTGGGAGCACAACTACTGAGGGCACAGCTACAGGGGGCACAGTACTGGGGGCACAACTACTGAGGGCACAGCTACAGGGGGCACAGTACTGGGAGCACAACTACTGAGGGCACAGCTACAGGGGGCACAGTACTGGGGGCACAACTACTGAGGGCACAGCTACAGGGGGCACAGTACTGGGGGCACAACTACTGAGGGCACAACTACAGGGGGCACAGTACTGGGAGCACAACTACAGAGGGCACAGCTACAGGGGGCACAGTACTGGGAGCACAACTACAGAGGGCACAGCTACAGGGGGCACAGTACTGGGAGCACAACTACAGAGGGCACAGCTACAGGGGGCACAGTACTGGGAGCACAACTACAGAGGGCACAGCTACAGGGGGCACAGTACTGGGGGCACAACTACTGAGGGCACAGCTACAGGGGGCACAGTACTGGGAGCACAAATACAGAGGGCACAGCTACAGCGGGCATAGTACTGGGAGCACAACTACTGAGGGCACAGCTACAGGGGGCACAGTACTGGGAGCACAACTACAGAGGGCACAGCTACAGGGGGCACAGTACTGGCGGCACAACTACAGAGGGCACAGCTACAGGGGGGATAGTACTGGGAGCACAACTACTGAGGGCACAGCTACAGGGGGCACAGTACTGGGAGCACAACTACTGAGGGCACAGCTACAGGGGGCACAGTACTGGGAGCACAACTACTGAGGGCACAGCTACAGGGGGCACAGTACTGGGAGCACAACTACTGAGGGCACAGCTACAGGGAGCACAGTACTGGGGGCACAACTACAGAGGGCACAGCTACAGGGGGCACAGTACTGGGAGCACAACTACTGAGGGCACAGCTACAGGGGGCACAGCTACAGTGGGCGTAACTGTGACCACACCCCTCTCCCCTGAAGCCACGCCTCTACTTTTTTGACGCACGCACTAACCCTGTTTTACCTGTCGGGGGTGGGGGGGGGGGATAGAGGGGGCGCTGGGCGCCAAAGAAACTTTTGCCCTGGACACTACAAGGTCTAGTACCGGCCCTGCTCCATTCCCCTTTGACTCCTGCATGAAGCAATACTTACCTTACCTGTCTTCTGCCTGTGCTCCTTTTCACAGCTCTTTTTCTTCTGACATTATGATGTCACATACGTGCGCCGGAAAAAAGTACTTTAATGAGCCAGCCGGCTGCTTGGGAGAAAGAACTCTCCCTGCATGTATGTTCCCTGCTGAATATTGCAATGGCACAGGAGACAGTCAGTAGAGTACCGCACTCATTGATGCCAATCCGTTTAGTTTACAATCCATTAAAAAGTTTTGCAGCCTAATAATCTTTTTCTTTTTAATTTAAATACATTTGACTCATTATCACTGCCAGGTCATTACTTTACATAGTTTTCACACTAGGCTGTTTTAGCATTATTAAAGGCAAAATCTACCCTGCCCATTCTGCGGCGCCCTGCTAACCAGCCTGCCCGCTTCCTGCTCTCCCAGCGTGTATAGATGCAGTGTGCATGCGCACAGCATCCATTCATGCTACGGGAGAGTGCTTGGGGGAAGCCCAGCACCTCCGTAGGTGCTAGGCAAGCCCCCTTTAGTGATGCCGCCAGCCGCCCACGCCCCTTTGGTGACGCCACCGCCCGCAATTTGCATAGTCACGCCCCATTTTTAGACGCGTGCACAAGTGCCCCCACAGACCGACGCCCTGCCCTCAAAAATTCCTAGGGGAACCCTATTATAAAGGGTGTAAATCGGACAAACTTACTTAGTTTATTCTTGACTGAATGTAGTTTTGGTTGTTGTGTATAAAGTGTTTGGCAGTCCTGAAGTTTTAAACTTAGAAGATTTTACAAATATCTAGTGGAACACTGTCTGCAGGTTCTAGTGGCCAGCCCAAAGCACTGAATACGGAACTGGCCTGGGGAGGCATCTGGCACCCTGTCCCCTGGCCCAGCCCACTCTTGCACCATCCCCTGTATGTCTCTCTAGCACTATACATGTGTCTCTCCAGTGCCATCTCCTGTGTGCCCCAGCGCCATCTTTTGTGTCCCCAGACCCATCTCTACTCCTAAGCACCATCTCTAGTTTCCCAGGCTCAATCGCCATTCCCCCAGCATCATCTCCTGTGTCCCCAGCTCCATCTTCTCTCCCCCAGTGCTATCTCCTAAGTCCCCAGCACCATCCCCCTGATCGTGTCTCTCCAGCATCATCTCCCTGTGTCCCCAGCACCATCCCCCTGATCGTGTCTCTCCAGCATCATCTCCCTGTGTCCCCAGCACCATCCCCCTGATCGTGTCTCTCCAGCATCATCTCCCTGTGTCCCCAGCACCATCCCCCTGATCGTGTCTCTCCAGCATCATCTCCTGTGTCCCCAGCTCCATCTTCTCTCCCCCGGTGCTATCTCCTAAGTCCCCAGCACCATCCCCCTGATCGTGTCTCTCCAGCATCATCTCCCTGTGTCTCCAGCACCATCCCCCTTTGTGTTGCTAACATCATCCCCCTGTGTGTCTCTCTAGCACCATCCCCTGTGTGTCTCTCTAGCACCATCTATCTCCTCTCCCCAAGTGCCATCTCCTGACCCTAGCGCTGTCCCAGAGTCTACAGCGCATGCTCAGATCTCCAGGAAAATGGCGCAGAAGCCATTTTACCAGTGATTTTTCTACTGCGCATGCACAAAACACTGGAAAAATGACGTAACGTCATTTTCCCAGTGATTTCTGCAGCGCTGCTGCTGCAACGTGCGACTCCGGAGGGTAAGTATTAAAAATAATGGGTACGAGGTGTGCGGTGTGGCCCCCGCTGGACCCCGGGGGGCCCGTGGCACCGCACATGCTGCACCATTATAAATACGCCAGTGCTCCATCTACTCTGTGGCCACATTCCCCTGTGTCACCTGCATAAAGTAACCTGTCTTCTGCCTGTGCTCCCCTTTTCACAACTCTTTTTCTTTGTCACATAAGTCCGCCAGAAGCCAGCCGGCTGCTTGGGAGAAAGAACTCTCCCTGCATGCCTGTTCTCTGCTGAATAGTGCAATGGCACAGGAAGTCAGTAGAGTACCGCACTCATTGGCAACTGGGTTGGGGGAATAAGTCATGGAGCACATTGTAACACTGTCTACATGTTCTAGTGGCCGGCCCAAAGCATTGAATATGGGACCAACCTAGGGGCATCTGGCACCCTAACCCCCTGGCCCATCCCACTCGTGCAAAGAGTCAGCCAACCGGGGAACATCCCCGGTGAACCCTGTGGGAAATCTTCCTTTCCCAGAAGATGTCTAATTCCTGCTAGTATATGGCAAGCAGATTATGGCATGAGATACAGGGCTCTTTGTTACAGCATCACATCATTAGCTGTAAGGAATATATGTGTATTGGGTAGTTTAATGTAAGGTCTTGGCAACTTTATCAGAGTGGTATATTATTACCTACCGGACTTCACTACCCATGCCCGTATCCAAGCCCGGCTCGGGTTTTCCTGCCTGACTCGGAAACCAGAACGAGGCAAAACATCATCATCCCGCTGTCGGATTCTCACGGGGTTTGGATTCCATATAAGGAGCCGCACGTCGCCGCCATTTTCACTCCGGCATTGGAGAGTGTAGCGAGAGGACGTGTCTCCGTCCTCAGGGCCTGTGCGGGAGGGAAAGTGGGGTGGCAATTCCAGTGCTGTCTTGTGCTGCTCAGTCAAGTGTAGTGTCTTATGCTGCATCAGTCCAGTCACAGTGGTGGTGTCCTCTGCTGCCATATGTCCAGTGCTGCTGTATAAGTCTAGTCCAGTGGTGCTGTGTTGTCCTGCATCAGTACAGTGGTAGTGTCTTGTGCTGCATGAGTCCAGTCACAGTGGTGGTGTCCTCTGCTGCCATATGTTCAGTGCTGCTGTATACGTCCAGTCCATTGCAGTGGTGCTGTGTTGTCCTGCATCAGTCCAGTAGTGGTGTTCCTGTGCTGCTGTATAAGTCCAGTGGTACTGCCATATATGTCCAGTGATACTGCCGTATATGTCCAGTGATACTGCCGTATAAATCCAGTGGTACTGGTGTATAAATCCAGTTCAGTGGTACTGCCGTATAAATCCAGTTATACTGCCGTATAAATCCAGTGGTACTGGCGTATAAATCCATTCCAGTGATACTGCCGTATATGTCCAATGATACTGCCTATATGTCCAGTGGTACTGCCGTATAAATCCAGTGATACTGCCGTATATGTCCAGTGGTACTGCCATATAAATCCAGTCCAGTGATACTACCGTATATGTCCAGTGGTACTGCCATATAATTTCAGTGATCCTGACGTATATGTCCAGTAGTATTGCCATATAAATCCAGTGGTACTGGCGTATAAATCCAGTCCAGTGATACTGCTGTATAAGTCCAGTGGTACTGCCGTATAAATCCAGTGATACTGCCGTATAAATCCAGTGTTACTGCCGTATATGTCAAGTGGTACTGCCGTATAAATCCAGTGTTACTGCCGTATATGTCCCGTGGTACTGCCGTATAAAGCAAGTTGTCAGGTTCGGTTTTATGTGTCCCCGGAGGGGGCGCTAGTGGGTCAGTGGAGGTAGGAGGGACAAAGTGAGGAGGCTGGATTAAGTTTCTGCGCATGGGCGCAATGATGTTTTTATTAACTGAAAGTTCACAAAGGCAGCAGAAATAAACAATAAGGAATGCAATATAAAATGGTGCAGCGTGAAAGCTGAGAGTCTATGGCAACAGTAATATGACAACTGATGAATAATAACTGATGAATGATAACTGATGAATGATAACTGATGAAATGATAATCTGGTATGGGAACCACAGTAGTTTAAAACGTGGAGCCAGCAGAGATGGTTGTATACAGCAAACCTGGTAGCAGAGGCAGGAGACTAGCAAAGTTCACAGTGCAGGTGATGAGGCACAGGCAGCAAGCAAGCTGCATCACAGGTGAGGTGATGGAATGCACCTGGAGTGAGAGTCTCTACTGCTGAGGCTGAAGCACACTGTGTTGGAGATTAGTGTGAAGCCTGTAAACAAATGCAGGTGTTGCTGAAGCTTGTAGTTCCACGGAGCTGTAGGAAGATAACCAGGAACACAGTCACAGGTAGGTAACCAGGAACACGGATGTACAGGTAGGTAACCAGGAACACGGAGGAATAGGTACCAGATCCAGACACATGGGTCGCAGGAGTGACACAAAGTTCAGGACAACCTCAAGCTCATCCTGCAGCTCCTGATATACCCCTTCATGTGCAGGCATTGGCGGGAGTAGCTTGAGGGGGTGCGGCCAAGCTCCGGATTAGCCGCCGTACTCAGACTGGGAAGGACTGTCATGGCGGCGCCCATGCCGCGGCCCGGCGGGAATGCGGCGTGCTCACACGCCCGCTGACAACATGAGCACTCCCAGGCCCAGGATGACATCTGGCGACAGGGAGACGGGTGACAGCAGAACGTAGGGACCCCAGACGGAGTCCGCACCGACGGACAGATGTGACAGTGGTGAGTCGATTCCTGACAGTACCCCCTCCTTTATGGGTGGGCACCGAACACCCACGTGGTTTGGAAGGGTGAGTTCTGTGGAAGACACGGACCAACCTTGGAGCATGGACGTCAGAAGAATTTACCCAGCTTCTCTCCTCAGGACCATAACCGGACCAATCGATGAGATATTGCAGACGACCGTACCGGCAACGAGAATCCAGAATCCTCTCAATTTCAAACTCTATGCCCCGCTGAGTTCGTATTCTGGGACCAACTGGAAGAGCTCTTTGGAAGCGATTTAGGACTAGAGGTCTGAGGAGAGAGATATGAAAAGCATTAGGAATTCGTAACAAGGAAGGCAATTTGAGCTTGTAAACCACAGGATTGATGACTCTTTCGATGGTGAAGGGACTGATGAAGCGTGGTGCAAACTTCATCGACGGAACTCTGAGACGGAGGTTCCGAGTGGAAAGCCAAACCCTGTCACCAGGTTTCAGGCTAGGAACTGCACGTCTCTTACGGTCAGCAAAAAACTTGTATCGGTTGGAAGCTTTCTTGAGAGAAGCATGAATCTTCCTCCAGGTAGACGAGAACTGACCCAATACAGCAGTGGTGGCAGGAACATTGAGGTTAGGAAGATCTTGAAAATCAGGAACACGGGGATGTTGTCCATACACAGCGAAGAATGGGGTTGTCTCAGGAGCGGTGTGATAGCGGAAGTTGTGGGCAAATTCGGCCCACGGGAGCAGATCCAACCAGTCATCTTGAGAAGATGAAACGTAAAGTCTTAAAAAGGTTTTCAATTCCTGGTTTACCCTCTCTGTCTGCCCATTCGTCTGAGGGTGGTAAGCTGACGAAAACTTCAGTTTAACTTGCATGGCAGAACAGAGGGTTCTCCAAAACCTCGCTACAAACTGAACACCTCGGTCGGATATTATTTCTGTGGGTAGTCCATGTAGATGGAAAATCTCCCGTAGGAAGATTTGGGCGAGTTTTGGGGCGGAAGGGAGACCCTGGAGAGGAACGAAATGGGCCATTTTGGTAAATCTGTCCACCACAACCCAGATGGTATTATATCCTTGAGAAGAGGGAAGGTCGGAGATGAAATCCATGGACAGGTGTGACCAGGGACGGCTCGGAACAGATAATGGTTGTAACTGACCTGCTGGAGACTGACGAGGAGTCTTGTGCTGCGCACATTTAGGACAGGATGCCACAAAGTCTTTGATGTCAACTTTCATCTTTGGCCACCAGTATGTCTCAGAGAGGAATTTGAAGATCTTCAGGACACCAGGATGTCCAGTGAATTTGGACTGATGAGCCCAAGACAGCAACTTGGGACGGAGTTCTGGGGAAACAAAAGTCTTACCAGGAGGCGGAGCAGGAGAAACTTGAGACGAAGCAAATACCACTGGACTCAGGATGGAATGCGGAACTGAGTCGGACGTCTCCTCTTCGGACTCCATAGATCGGGACAAAGCGTCTGCTTTGATATTCTGAGAACCTGGGCGGAAATTAAGCTTAAAGTTAAAACGAGAGAAGAACATAGCCCACCGGGACTGACGAGGATTAAGACACTGGGCTGCCTTTAAATAAAGCAGATTTTTATGATCCGTATAGATGTTGAACGGAAATTTGGCCCCTTCCAGGAGATACCTCCATTCCTTAAGGGCCAGCTTGATCGCCAGTAGTTCTTGATCTCCAATGGAATAGTTAGCTTCTGCAGGGAGGAATTTACGAGAATAAAATCCACAAGGGTGAATCTTCCTATCAGTTCCCTTCTGGGAGAGAACAGCTCCAACTCCTACTGTGGAGGCATCCACCTCCAACTCGAATGGCTTGTTTACATCTGGTTGAGACAGAACTGGAGCAGACATAAAGGCTAGCTTGATTTTCTGAAATGCCGCTAGAGCTTCTTCTGACCAGTTGGAATGATCTGCCCCTTTCCGAGTTAAGCTGGTAATAGGAGCGATGAGAGTTGAGAATCCTCGGATAAACTTCCTATAATAATTGGCGAATCCCAGGAATCGCTGAATAGACTTGAGAGTATTCGGAATGGACCAATTGGCAATGGCTTCCAACTTTGTCGGGTCCATCTGGAGATCCGATCCGGAAATTATATACCCCAGGAAGGGTATGGAAGAAACTTCGAAGGTACACTTGGACAATTTGCCGTAGAAACGGTTCTCACGAAGACGTCGGAGGACCTCACAGACTTGTAGACGATGAGAAGAGAGATCTTGAGAGAAGATGAGTATATCGTCCAGGTAAACTACTAGATACTTGTACAGAACATCACGGAAGATTTCATTAACGAAGTGCTGGAACACTGCTGGAGCATTGCTTAACCCGAATGGCATTACCAGGTACTCGTAGTGACCATCTCGAGTATTAAAAGCTGTCTTCCATTCATCACCACTACGGATCCTGATGAGATTATAGGCACCGCGGAGATCTAACTTAGTGAAGATGCGGGCTCCCTTGACGCGATCAAACAATTCAGTGATGAGAGGTAATGGATAGCTATTCTTGATGGTAATGTCATTAAGACCCCGGTAGTCAATGCATGGACGTAATCCTCCATCCTTTTTTTTAACAAAGAAAAAACCCACACCTGCAGGTGAAGATGAGGGGCGGATGAATCCCTTCTGTAAGTTCTCCTTGATGTATTCGCTCATCGCCTCAGTTTCAGGAACAGATAATGGATACGTACGCCCTCTAGGTGGTTTTTTGCCGGGAATAAGGTCAATGGGGCAATCCCACTCTCTATGGGGCGGCAGAACATCAGCAGCCTTTTCACTGAAGACGTCAGAGAAATCTTGGTAGGCCACAGGAAGACTGGACTGGGCCTTGACTTCAGAAGACCTTATAGGACAGACTTGAGCTAAACAGGACTGACGGCAATGTGAACCCCAGGAAGTAAGTTGTAACGTAGACCAATCAATCCGCAGATTATGTAGTTGGAGCCAGGGCATACCCAACACGATCTCTTGGGTTGCCTGAGGAATAACTAGAAGTTTAATTAGTTCTGAATGCAGGAACCCGACTCCCAGTACCACTGGCTTGGTCTGGTGAGAGATATGGCCCTTGGAAATTCGGCTTCCATCCACTGCAGTAATGTAGACTGGATATGAGAGTTCGCAGACAGGCAAACGAAACTTATCTACTGCAGCTTGGGTGATGAAGTTTCCCGCGGCTCCACAGTCTACTAACGCAGTTGCAGATTGGAGTCCAGCCGTAGTCTCTAGAGTCACAGGGGGAATAAGGTCTTGGGTTGAAGGAGCTTGTCTGGAAGATCCCAACTTGACTCCTCCTTTACAAGTCAGGATCTGGCGTTTCCCGAACGCACTGTACAAGAATTGATTTGGTGACCTGTAGCCGCACAATAAAGACACAGTCTCTCACGGAGTCTTCTTGACCGCTCCTCAGGGGTTAAGCAGGACCTATTAATTTGCATAGGTTCATCAGAAGGTGGAGGCTGAGATTGTACTGAAGGTACCATTCTTGGCTTGCGAAGTTCACTACGAACACGCTCACTGTTACGTTCGCGAATGCGAGAGTCCAACTTGATGCATAGAGAGATTAACTCAGATAATTGCTCAGAATGTCACGGGTTGCCAGTTCATCCTTAATCCGATCCGAAAAAGTCCATGCCAGAAGGCTGCTACCAGGGCTTGGTTATTCCACTGGATCTCTGCGGCTAACGTCTGAAACTGGATGACATATTGACCCATACTCCGAGTACCTTGACGAAGCTGAATGAGATCTGCAGAGGCTGATGTTGCACGACCTGGTTCGTCAAAGATGCGTCTGAAGGTAGACACGAATTCTGCGTAGTTGTTCATCAGAGGGTCAGCACGTTCCCACAGCGGAGACACCCAACTCAAGGCAGAACCAGAGAGCAACGAGATGATGTAGGCAACCTTGGACCTTGGCGTAGGGAAATTATGTGACAATAATTCAAACTGGATTTCACATTGGTTAAGGAACCCGCGACATAGCTTCGGACTGCCATCATATTTGCTAGGCACGGGCAGGTGCAAGCGTGACACTGGAGCTGATGCAGCCGACATAGGAGAACTCACAGCACTTGCAGGTGCTGGGGAAACTGGAACAGAAGAAACAAGTAAACCCGGCAGGGCTTGTTGCAGTGTATCAATCCGGGAGGACATTCCTTGCAGGAACTGGAACATCTGCTGCTGCACAGCCTCTTGTCCATCCAAGCTGGAGACCAGATCTTGTAAGGCCCCTGACCCCACACTCTGACCACCGTCCGAGTCCATCGGTCCTGAACTTACTGTCAGGTCCGGTTTTATTTGTGTCCCCGGAGGGGGCGCTAGTGGGTCAGTGGAGGTAGGAGGGAAGAAGTGAGGAGGCTGGATTAAGTTTCTGCGCATGGGCGCAATTATGTTTTTATTAACTGAAAGTTCACAAAGGCAGCCGAAATAAACAATAAAGAATGCAATATAAAATGGTGCAGCGTGAAAGCTGAGAGTCTATGGCAACAGTAATATGACAACTGATGAATAATAACTGATGAATGATAACTGATGAATGATAACTGATGAAATGATAATCTGGTATGGGAACCACAGTAGTTTAAAACGTGGAGCCAGCAGAGATGGTTGTATACAGCAAACCTGGTAGCAGAGGCAGGAGACTAGCAAAGTTCACAGTGCAGGTGATGAGGCACAGGCAGCAAGCAAGCTGCATCACAGGTGAGGTGATGGAATGCACCTGGAGTGAGAGTCTCTACTGCTGAGGCTGAAGCACACTGTGTTGGAGATTAGTGTGAAGCCTGTAAACAAATGCAGGTGTTGCTGAAGCTTGTAGTTCCACGGAGCTGTAGGAAGATAACCAGGAACACAGAGTCACAGGTAGGTAACCAGGAACACGGAGGTACAGGTAGGTAACCAGGAACACGGAGGAATAGGTACCAGATCCAGACACATGGGTCGCAGGAGTGACACAAAGTTCAGGACAACCTCAAGCTCATCCTGCAGCTCCTGATATACCCCTTCATGTGCAGGCATTGGCGGGAGTAGCTTGAGGGGGTGCGGCCAAGCTCCGGATTGGCCGCCGTACTCAGACTGGGAAAGACTGTCATGGCGGCGCCCATGTCGCGGCCCGGCGGGTACGCTGCGTGCTCACACGCCCGCTGACAACATGAGCGCTCCCAGGCCCAGGATGACATCTGGCGACAGGGAGACGGGTGACAGCAGAACGTAGGGACCCCGGACGGTGTCCGCACCGACGGACAGATGTGACAGTGGTGAGTCGATTCCTGACACAAGTCCAGTGATACTGCCGTATATATGTCCAGTAGTACTGCCATATAATTCCAGTGATACTGTCACAACTGAGGGCCTGAGCTGACGGGAGGCAGCCTCAGTTGTAGGGGCTGAGATGTACCGGAACCTGGGAGGTTGTATCAGACCCCTGGACATGTAAGTAACATGAATAATAACTGCCCGAAGGCGTGACCACGACAACTTGGATAAAAGTCAATGATGTTTATTATGACAACTCCGCAACACAGCAGCAGTAAAAGAAAACGTAAAAGTCAGCAAAGAATAAATACAGTTCCTGGGTACTACAGGATGGCAGGAGCCACAGGGCACTGGTAGTGTGAGATAGTTCTTATGATCTTCTAGATGGAAAGTCCTTACCAGGCCCGACTGTAGCAATGGAGATAACCCAGGATTGTGCCAGCTGGTGTTCCAGGAAAAGCTGGGTTGCTGAAGATAAAACAGCTGCTGTGGATACTGGCTGGAACCAGACTGTTGTTAGCACGGAGTGGATACTGGCTGGAACCAGTTAAATAATAAATGAACTTGGGAGCGATGAAATATGAACTGAAATGTAGAACTTGAGAGCGGAGAAATAATAATACCGGTGGAGAGTGGTAAAGTGTAGAAAGGACACCGGCCCTTTAAGGGAAGCTGTACTCTGCTGGAAGCTGAGCTGGAAGCAGGTAAAGTTGTAGCTGGAAACAGATGAATCCACAATGGATTGGAGAGTCAGGCTACACCGCAGGTGGAATGCTGGTGCGGGTCTCTATGGTGGAAGTCTTGAGACAGGAGCTGGAACCTGGAAGACAATCACAGGAGAGAGACAAACAGGAACTAGGTTTGACAACCAAAGCACTGACGCCTTCCTTGCTCAGGCACAGTGTATTTATACCTGCAGCAAGGAAGGGATTGGCTAAGCAATTATGCAGATTATCAATACTGAGAACAGATTGGTGGAAATGATCAGCTGACAGAATCCAAGATGGCTGCGCCCATGCAGACACTTGGAGGGAAGTTTGGTTTGTAATCCATGTGGTAATGAAAACAGTAATGGCGGCGCCGGCCACCGGAGACAGGAGGCGCCAGGCTGACAGATGCACATCCAACCACGCGGACACAGCGGAGGCCGCGGCTGACGTAATTGCCACTCAGACACTCTGCATGCAGAAGTTCAGGGACGGCGGCGGAGGCCGCGGGAGACGCCATGCCAGGTGTAATATGGCGTTTACTGTGACAGCGTCCCAGAGTGACAGGAGAGGATACAGGAATGTACACATCAGGATAACAGATGGGATCCGGTCCTGGAGCGCTGAGCCAGCCTTAGGAGGCATCTGATGGGTAAGAAATGGCGTCCAGATACCCGGATCGTGACAGCACCCCCCCCTTTAGGAGTGGCCCCAGGACACTTCTTTGGCTTTTGAGGAAACTTGGAATGGAATCTCCGGACCAAGGCAGGAGCATGGACATCAGAAGCATTGGTCCATGAACGTTCCTCAGGACCATAACCCTTCCAGTCAATAGTTGACCGTAACGGTGACGTGAGTCCAGGATCTTGGCCACTTCATACTCAACGCCTCGTTGAGTTTGGACTTTCGGAGTTGGAGGAAGTGAGGAATGAAACCGATTCAAGATCAGCGGTTTCAACAGGGAAACATGGAATGTCCTGGGTATTTTTAAGAAGGGAGGCAACTGGAGTCTGTAAGCAACAGGATTGATGACTTGTTCAATCTTGAAAGGACCGATATAGCGAGGTGCAAACTTCATACTGGGAACTCTTAACCTCAAATTCTTCGTGGATAACCATACCCGATCACCCACCTTGAGAGCAGGAACTGCTCGACGCTTCTTATCCGCAAACTTCTTGTACCTGAACGATGCCTTGAGCAGAGCTGATCGTACGCTCTTCCAGATATTGGCAAACTGATGCAAGGTGATATCCACTGCGGGAACAGAAGTTGCTGGAAGCGGTTGGAACTCAGGGACTTTAGGGTGGAATCCAAAGTTAGTGAAGAATGGTGTTGAAGCAGATGAAGAATGATACTGGTTGTTATGACAGAACTCGGCCCAGGGAAGTAATTGAACCCAGTCATCTTGAGAGGAGGACACATAGATGCGGAGGAAGGCCTCCAAGTCCTGATTCACCCTCTCGGTTTGACCATTGGTCTGAGGATGGTAAGCCGTGGAAAACTTTAGCTTGACTTGGAGGACTTGACATAAACTTCGCCAGAATTTGGCTGTGAATTGAACTCCTCGATCTGAGATAATTTCTTCAGGAAGACCGTGGAGTCGGAAGATCTCTTGTATGAATACTTGAGCCAACTTGGAAGCTGACGGAAGACCGGTGAGAGGAATGAAGTGTGCCATCTTGGTGAACCGGTCAACTACCACCCAGATGGTATTGAGCTTGTTGCACATGGGTAAGTCTGTAATGAAATCCATCGACAAGTGGGTCCATGGTCGACGGGGAACGGATAGTGGAACCAGTTGCCCCGCAGGCGACTGGCGGGATACTTTATGTTGGGCACACTTTGGGCAAGATGCAATAAACTCCAAGACGTCCTTTTTCAGAGTTGGCCACCAATAGGACCTAGAGATAAACTCCAGGGTTTTTTGGATACCTGTATGTCCGGCAAAACGGGAAGCATGGGCCCAATGCATGAGCTTCTTCCTTAGCATCGGCTTCACAAAACTTTTCCCTGATGGGGGCGTAGAGTCCATCCCTACCGTGGAGAATGCCAACGGATTTATAATAGGATGCTTGTCTGAAGACTCTGACTCATTTTCTTGCTCCCATGAGCGGGAAAGGGCATCGGCCTTGCGATTCTGAGAGCCCGGACAGAACTGGAGTTTAAAGTCGAACCTGGAAAAGAAAAGTGCCCATCTGGCCTGACGAGGGTTGAGACATTGTGCGCCCTTCAGGTATAAAAGGTTCTTGTGGTCTGTAAGTATGGTGATTGAATGAGAAGCTCCCTCCAACAGATACCTCCACTCTTCTAGAGCGAGCTTGATGGCTAGCAACTCCTGGTCGCCAATGGCATAGTTGCGCTCAGCTGGGGAGAACTTCCGGGAGAAGAAACTGCAAGGGTGTAAATGGCCATCTTTAGCCCTCTGAGATAACACCGCTCCTACTCCAACGGAGGAGGCATCCACCTCTAAGATGAAAGGAGAGTCGATGTCAGGCTGTTTCAGAACAGGCGCAGAGATGAACCTTTGTTTTAAAAGATGAAATGCTTGCATGGCTTCTTCAGACCACTTGGACGGGTTAGCACCCTTCTTAGTGAAAGCAGTAATAGGCGCCACAATGGTGGAAAAGTCTCGTATAAACTTTCGGTAATAGTTGGCGAACCCTAAGAACCTCTGGACCCCTTTGAGGGTTAAGGGTACCGGCCAATTTTGGATTGCTTGTAGTTTCTCAGGATCCATCTCTAGTCCGGAACCGGACACAATGTACCCTAGAAACGGAATGGACTTGACTTCAAAGACGCATTTTTCTAATTTGCAATAGAGATGATTGACACGGAGACGGGACAGAACCTCTTTAACCCAAAAACGATGTTCCTCTAAATCGTTGGCAAAAATGAGGATATCGTCTAGATAGACCACGACATGACGGTATAGAATGTCTCTGAAGATCTCATTGACAAAATGCTGGAAGACAGCTGGAGCATTGCTCAATCCGAAGGGCATGACGAGGTACTCATAATGTCCGTCACGGGTGTTAAAGGCGGTCTTCCACTCGTCACCCTCACGGATCCGGATGAGATTGTATGCACCTCGCAAGTCCAGCTTTGTAAAGATGGTAGCTCCGCTAACTCTGTCAAAGAGCTCAGTAATCAGGGGTAAAGGATAACGGTTCTTGATGGTAATGTCGTTCAAACCTCTGTAGTCGATGCACGGCCGCAGACCACCATCTTTCTTTTTTACAAAAAAGAAGCCTGCGCCGGCTGGAGAAGAAGAAGGTCGAATGAACCCCTTTGCTAGGTTCTCTTTAATATATTCCTCCATAGAATGCGTCTCAGGCAGAGACAACGGATAAGTTCGGCCTCGAGGTGGAACCTTCCCTGGAACGAGATCAATCGGACAGTCCCATTCTCTATGAGGAGGAAGGATATCAGCAGAAGCTTTACTGAACACATCCGTGAAATCTTGATATGGAGGAGGTGGAACATCAGACGACCTGGGGGAGGAAGAACAG
The DNA here is from genome assembly GCF_028390025.1 of Pseudophryne corroboree. NCBI lineage: Eukaryota > Metazoa > Chordata > Amphibia > Anura > Myobatrachidae > Pseudophryne > Pseudophryne corroboree. Next base: position 915,669,222 of record NC_086445.1, on the reverse strand, counting down.
ACAGGCAATACTTTAAACAAACATGTCTCAGCACAGGAGGAACCCCATGCCAGGATTTGCGTAGTCGTCCAATCAATTGTAGGATTGTGAAGACGGAGCCATGGAAGGCCCAGGACCACAGGATGTGTGGCTCTTGGAATCACTAAAAAAGAAATAAGTTCGGAATGAAGAACTCCCACTCTCAGACGAACTGGTAGAGTCCTTAAAGAAATAACTGCATCAAAAATTTTGCTGCCATCCACGGCAGTTAAAGAAATGGACGAAGGAAGTCTCTCGGTGGGTAGGGACCACCGTTTAACATAGGCTTCGGTAATAAAGTTCCCAGCTGCTCCGGAATCAAGGAGGGCAATGACGTTCCGATAACGTTGAGCAACTTGAAGCGAGACTGGGAGATTACAATCTTGAGGAGATGGAGAGGAGGTCATTACTCCTAGCCGGCCCTCTCCTTGGCGAGCTAGGATTTGGAGTTTCCCGGACGTTTGGGACAGGCATTAATGGTGTGAGACGGAGCTGCACAATAGAGACAGAGAAACTCGGAGAGACGTCTTCGGCGCTCAGCAGGAGTTAAACGGGAACGGCCAAGTTGCATGGGCTCATCTTTAGATGGTGACAGTTGACGAGGAGGAGGAGCAGAAGATTTTGGAGCAGATGATCTTCCACGCTCAGTTGCTCTCTCTCTGAAACGTAAATCAACTTTCGTGCAGAGTGAGATTAGCTCATCTAACTTAGAAGGTAAGTCTCTGGTAGCTAACTCATCTTTAATACGCTCAGATAAGCCATGCCAGAATGCAGCATACAGGGCCTCGTCGTTCCATGCCAGTTCGGATGCCAGGATCTGGAACTGTATCAGATATTGTCCTACAGTACGTGACCCCTGGCGTAAACGGAGAATCTCGGATGAAGCTGAGGTTACCCGGCCTGGCTCGTCGAAGATGCGCCTGAATGTTGACACGAAGGCAGTGTAGGAAGATAGCAGGGTGTCGGACCTCTCCCATAACGGTGATGCCCAATCAAGGGCTGAGCCACTGAGAAGAGAAATAATGTAGGTAATTTTTGTACGGTCACTGGGAAAATTGCCAGGTTGTAGCTCAAACTGAATCTCACACTGGTTGAGAAATCCCCTGCAGAATCTTGGAGATCCGTCAAATTTTGCTGGCGTTGAAAGATAAAGACGTGGAGCAGAAATGGGTAAGGTGGGTGGGGTTATAGCTGGAGTCACTGTGGTTGACGCACCAGACGCGCCTGATCCACGGAGAGTTGTCTGAATCCCATCCAGCCGAGTAGAGAGATCCTGGAGACAGCGGATGATGTGGCCCTGTGCAGCCTCCTGATGTTCTAGTCGGGCTGCCAGTTCTTGCATCGGCCTGGCCGCTTGATCCTGGTCTCCGGCTGGATTCATTAGGTCAGTGCTTACTGTCACAACTGAGGGCCTGAGCTGACGGGAGGCAGCCTCAGTTGTAGGGGCTGAGATGTACCGGAACCTGGGAGGTTGTATCAGACCCCTGGACATGTAAGTAACATGAATAATAACTGCCCGAAGGCGTGACCACGACAACTTGGATAAAAGTCAATGATGTTTATTATGACAACTCCGCAACACAGCAGCAGTAAAAGAAAACGTAAAAGTCAGCAAAGAATAAATACAGTTCCTGGGTACTACAGGATGGCAGGAGCCACAGGGCACTGGTAGTGTGAGATAGTTCTTATGATCTTCTAGATGGAAAGTCCTTACCAGGCCCGACTGTAGCAATGGAGATAACCCAGGATTGTGCCAGCTGGTGTTCCAGGAAAAGCTGGGTTGCTGAAGATAAAACAGCTGCTGTGGATACTGGCTGGAACCAGACTGTTGTTAGCACGGAGTGGATACTGGCTGGAACCAGTTAAATAATAAATGAACTTGGGAGCGATGAAATATGAACTGAAATGTAGAACTTGAGAGCGGAGAAATAATAATACCGGTGGAGAGTGGTAAAGTGTAGAAAGGACACCGGCCCTTTAAGGGAAGCTGTACTCTGCTGGAAGCTGAGCTGGAAGCAGGTAAAGTTGTAGCTGGAAACAGATGAATCCACAATGGATTGGAGAGTCAGGCTACACCGCAGGTGGAATGCTGGTGCGGGTCTCTATGGTGGAAGTCTTGAGACAGGAGCTGGAACCTGGAAGACAATCACAGGAGAGAGACAAACAGGAACTAGGTTTGACAACCAAAGCACTGACGCCTTCCTTGCTCAGGCACAGTGTATTTATACCTGCAGCAAGGAAGGGATTGGCTAAGCAATTATGCAGATTATCAATACTGAGAACAGATTGGTGGAAATGATCAGCTGACAGAATCCAAGATGGCTGCGCCCATGCAGACACTTGGAGGGAAGTTTGGTTTGTAATCCATGTGGTAATGAAAACAGTAATGGCGGCGCCGGCCACCGGAGACAGGAGGCGCCAGGCTGACAGATGCACATCCAACCACGCGGACACAGCGGAGGCCGCGGCTGACGTAATTGCCACTCAGACACTCTGCATGCAGAAGTTCAGGGACGGCGGCGGAGGCCGCGGGAGACGCCATGCCAGGTGTAATATGGCGTTTACTGTGACAGCGTCCCAGAGTGACAGGAGAGGATACAGGAATGTACACATCAGGATAACAGATGGGATCCGGTCCTGGAGCGCTGAGCCAGCCTTAGGAGGCATCTGATGGGTAAGAAATGGCGTCCAGATACCCGGATCGTGACAGATACTGCTGTATATGTCCAGTGGTACTGCCGTATAAATCCAGTTGTACTGCCATATAAATTCAGTCCAGTGATACTGCCGTATAAGTCCAGTGATACTGCCGTATATGTCCAGTGGTACTGCCGTACAAATCCAGTGATACTGTCGTATATGTCCAGTGGTACTGCCGTATAAATCCAGTGATACTGCCGTATATGTCCACTGGTACTGCTGTATAAATCCAGTGATACTGTCGTATATGTCCAGTGGTACTGCCGTATAAATTCAGTGATACTGCCGTATATGTCCACTGTTATTGCTGTATAAATCCAGTCCAGTGATACTGCCGTATATGTCCAGTGGTACTGCCATATAATTCCAGTGATACTGCCGTATATGTCCAGTGGTAATGCCGTATAAATCCAGTGGTACTGGCGTATAAATCCAGTCCAGTGGTACTGCCGTATAAGTCCAGTGATACTGCCGTATAAATCCAGTCCAGTGGTACTGCCGTATAAGTCCAGTGGTACTGCCATATAATTCCAGTGATACTGCCGTATATGTCCAGTGGTACTGGTGTATAAATCCAATTCAGTGATACTGCCGTATATGTCCAGTGGTACTCCCGTATAAATCCAGTGGTACTGGCGTATAAATTCAGTCCAGTGGTACTGCCGTATAAGTCCAGTCCAGAGGTGCTGCCATATAAGTTCAGTGGTGCTGTCCTGTGCTGTATATTATTTACTCCAAATAAAGGGGTTATTAATATTTAATCCAAATAATTTTTACAGGGTTTGTCCTGTGTGGTGTAGAGGTACGCTCTCCTTTGCTGCATTTTGTTATATAACTCCAGAAAAATAATGGAGAACAAAAATTTGTAGGATAAAATAGAGAAAGATCAAGAACCACTTCCTCCTTCTGCTGCTGCTGACGCTGCTATTGTTGCTGCTGGGAGTCGATCGCCATCCCAGAGGGGAAGTCGGAAGACAAATTGTACTACTTCACCTAAGCAAATGACTGTCCAACAGTCCTTTTCGAGGAAGATGAAATATGACAACAGTCATCCTGTTGCAAAGTGGATAACTGAGGCCTTGACAGCTGTGTTGGTATTAGACGTGTGTCCGGTATCCGCCATTAGTGCAGTGGGACTGCAGTGCCAACTCTAGATGGGCCAGGTGTTTGTGCTGCACACTTGTGTCACTTAGCTTAGCCATACAGCTACCTCATTGCACCTCTTTTACTTCTTTGCATGATGTGCTGTTTGGGGACTATTTTTTTCTAAGTGCCATCCTGTCTGCCACTGCAGTGCCACTCCTAGATGGGCCAGGTGTTTGTGCCGCACACTTGTGTCGCTTAGCTTAGCCATCCAGCTACCTCATTGCACCTCTTTTCCTTCTTTGCATGATGTGCTGTTGGGGACTATTTTTTTTAAGTGCCATCCTGTCTGCCACTGCAGTGCCACTCCTAGATGGGCCAGGTGTTTGTGCTGCACACTTGTGTCGCTTAGCTTAGCCATCCAGCTACCTCATTGCACCTCTTTTCCTTCTTTGCATGATGTGCTGTTTGGGGACTATTTTTTTTTAAGTGCCATCCTGTCTGCCACTACAGTGCCACTCCTAGATGGGCCAGGTGTTTGTGCCACACACTTGTGTCGCTTAGCTTAGTCATACAGCTACCTCATTGCACCTCTTTTTCTTCTTTGCATAATGTGCTGTTTGGGGCCTAGTTTTTGAATAATGTCATCCTGTCTGACACTGCAGTTCCACTCCTAGATGAGCCAGGTGTTTGTGCCGCACACTTGTGTCACTTAGCTTAGTCATACAGCCACCTCGGTGCAACCTTTTGGCCTAAAAACAATATTGTGAGGTGTGAGGTGTTCAGAATAGACTGGAAATGAGTGGAAATGAATGTTATTGAGGTTAATAATACCTTAGGATCAAAATAACCCCCAAATTATGTGATTTAGCTGTTTTTATGTGTTTTTCAAAAATCATCCAGATCTAAAACCAAAACCAAAACAAGAAAGGGTGGTTTTGGCAAAACCAATCCAGATCCAAAACACGAGCATGGAACCAGAACCAAAACCAAAACACAAAACATGAAAAGTGCCTCGCCGCACATCTCTACATACAGCAGGGTTCTAGTTACAATGAACACCAATTTCCCATCTTATGGCAGAGGCATTGGGATGTAGTCACCATCCCGGCGGTCGGGATCCCGGCGTTCAGCATAACGACACTGGCCACCAGAATGCCGGCAGGGGGCCCAGGACTATTCACACTCGTGGGTGTCCACGACACCCATAGACTGGGAATAGAACCTGCAAGGTGCTTTGTTGCACTCGCCCCCCTGCGGGCATTATGGCAGCCGGGATACCGATGTCGGTATGCTGACCGCCATGATCCCGGCTACCAGTCACGCATACCCGATGCAAGGCAGTAACTGATAAAACAAAAAATGCCTCAAATCTTTGCAGTAAATAGCTCTTATACACACTGGGCGATTTTGAGCTGAAAGCAGATCACTTTTGGTGTGTTGAGCTGCTTTCAGCTCAAAGCCGCCCAGTGTGTATGCCCCAGCTGTTTTGTTCATATGTTTGTAAATCCAGTCATCAGGACACAGAGACATGTGAGTTCACTGCTGTGCTTTTTATTCCATCACCAACTCCAGGCACACTGCACACTGGACCACCCACTTCCCTGCATCCCCCTGGTCCTAGGGACCATCACTGAAGATTCAGGCTTACACAGATTAGAAAGGGAGTGTCTACAAATATTAAGCATTCTAATACACTAACATCACATCCTCTTTTCTTTAAAGATAAGCCCTGTACGCTTCAATGCAACAATTAACAACATCATATTAAGAACATCATCTAACACGTTTCAATGAGTCTCTCAGGTCTGCGTATTTCCCTTTTGGGCCTTTCATACACAGTCTGTGTTTCATCTACCATGTTGGACCTTTCTAGAATCGTGGTTTGTTCACCATTATGAGGATCATCATACATGTCAGATGAAGGGTATTCTTCAGTCATGTTATCTTCATTATGGTTAGGTTGAGATCTTAAATCCACCCGATTTCTTCTTACTTCCGTTCCATGCTCTGTACGTATAGTATAAGATCTTTGTGCTACTTGTGCTTGCACTATACCTTTCTGCACCCAAATACCTTTCTCGTGATCTCTGAGATGGACTTGATCACCAGATTTTAGATCAGATAAGCTTTTTGTTCGTCTGTCATGGAACAGTTTCTGTTTCGCCTGTTGACGTTCCTTACTCAGTCTGACCAACGCTGAGTTATGTGTATTAATTAGTTCATCATGTATCGGGAGATTTGCTCTAATCCTCCTTCCCATCAGCATTTGTGCAGGAGAAAGTCCATTCTGTAAAGGTGTACTGTGGTAGATTAAAAGACTTTGGTAGAAATCTTCTTTACCTTCTTGAGCTTTTTTCATGAGACTCTACAGTTTTTACTGAACTTTCCACCAACCCATTTGAGCGTGGATAGTGGGGACTTGACTTAGTATGGATAAATTCCCACTCATCAGCAAATTGTCTAAATTCAGCACTGGAAAGTGGAAAACTGAGGACCATTGTCAGTGAACACTTCCATAGGAACACCATGCCTTGCAAAGATTGACTTCATGCAATTGATTACGGCTTTACTAGTAGTTGTATGTAGTGTCTTCACCTCAGGGTAGTTAGAGTAATAATCAGTCACGACAATGTACGTTTTCCCATTACAATCAAACAAATCTGCGCCAACTTTCTGGCACGGTCTCTCTGGAACTGCTTGAGGACTCAGTGGCTCGACTTGTTGTTTCGATCTATATGTAAGACATAATTCACATGTAGCTGTAGTCTGTGCTATGTCTTATTTCATTCTTGGCCAATACATAACTTCATGCGCTCTCCGCTTACATTTTTCTTCTCCTAAGTGGCCTTCATGTATCTTGCACAGCATAGTTTTTCTTAGTCGTGCAGGTATGACAAACCTATTGCCTTTGTAAATAATACCATCAACAACTGTAAGGTCACTGCGGTACATCCAATAACCATGGACAGACAGCGGGCACGCATGTTTTTCTGCTGGCCAACCTTTCAGAATGATATCTTTCAACACTTTCATTGTGTCATCTGTCTCAGTTTCTTTCCTAATCTGTTCTTGTCTTGCAAGAGACACTGGTAGAGAAGCTACGATCAAATTAATATAGGCTTCTATCTCTTCATCCATCAGACTTTTGGAACCTTCACTTTTATCCACAGCACGAGAAAGTGTATCAGCAATGTACATGTATTTGCTGGGACAGTACAGCAAGTGTACATCATATTTCTGTAGTCTGATAAGCATTCGTTGAATTCTCATGGGACAGTCATTTAATGATTTAGTCATGATAGCTACCAATGGCTTGTGGTCAGTTTCCACTGTAAATGTTTGACCATACACAAACTGATGAAATCGCTCACATGCATATGTGATCGCTAGAAGTTCTTTTTCTATCTGAGCATACCTTGTTTTAGCACTTGTCAGTGCTCTTGATGCATAGATTACTGGTTGCCATGTATCCTCATGTTCTTGTAACAGCACTGAGCCTAGGCCAAATTGCGAAGCATCTGCTGAAATTCTTATTCTTTTCGCAGGATCAAAGAATTTTAACACTGGTTGCTCTGTAATGATCTGTTTCAAGTTTTGCCAACTTTCTTCTTGTTCATGTGACCACATCCACTCGTTATCTTTGGCCAACAACCATCTAAGAGAGGCTGTTCGTTCAGAGAGTTGAGAAATAAACTTTCCTAAATAAGTAATCATTCCTAGGAATCTTCTGACATCGTCTTTGTTGTTAGGACGTTCCATGTTCACTATGGCTGATATTTTCCTTGGGTCTGGTTTTACACCTTGATCCGAGACCACGTCGCCCATAAAGGTAAGTGTATTCACGCCAAATTCACATTTGTCCTTGATTAGCTTTAGATTCACTTTCTTGACAAGTTCCATTACTTGTCTCAATCTATAATCATGTTCTTCATTTGTAGATCCCCAGACAATAATGTCATCCATCATTGTTTCAACACCTGGAATATGTTAAAAAATCATGTGTATCTTTTTGTGATATACTTCTGGAGCAGACAATATTCCATATGGTAGTCGAAGAAATCTGTATCGACCTTCTGGTGTATTAAATGTACAAAGATTTGAGCTGGCCTCATCTAGCTTAATTTGCCAGAATCCTGAAGATGCGTCCAATTTACTGAACCATTTTGCTCCCGCAAGTTGTGACATGATTTCATCTCTGGTTGGTAGTTTGAAATGTTCTCGTTTAATAGTTTTGTTTAAATCTCTGGGGTCTAGACATATTCTGAGTTGTCCATTTTTCTTTTCAACAATTACTAAGGAGCTTACCCATTCAGTAGGCTCATCAACTTTCTGTATCACACCCAAGGCTTCCATGCTATTTAACTCTTGTTTCAGTTTTTCTCTCAGCGCAAACGGCACTTTTCTACAGGGGTGTATCACTGAAGAAACTTGTGTGTCTATATTTATTGTATGCTCTCCAGGCAAACAACCTAGACCTTCAAACAAGTCTCTGTATTCTGTAAACATCGATTTGCAGTCATCTTCTACTTGTGATGTCACCATAAAAACTTTCTTTAGCAAGCTTAGTTTCTCACAGGAACTTAATCCTAGAATCGGTTGCACATTTTTATCCACAATCAGTAGAGATTTTTTAAACTGTTGTCCCTTATATTTCAGTGTCACTAAGCATGTACCTTTCACAGGAATTTTCTCCCCAGTGTACCCTGTAACTTTCACTTTGGCTGGATGAATTTTAGGTTTTACTCTAAAAGTCTTATAGTCTTGAAACAATATTAAATTCACCTGCGCGCCAGTATCAAGCTTAAAGGGAATGACAATCTCGTTCATAGTTAAAGGGACAATCCATTCTTTCTTATCTGCACTGCAAAGTTCAATGCAATCCACAAAGAATTCCTCTGTTTGTTTAACAGCATGCACATTGGTTGTTTTACTTTTCATTTTACAGCATTTGGCAAAGTGATTAAGGTCTAGGTTGTTTGCAGACACAGAGTATCACATTTCATGCAGGTTTTACCATAAGCCGGGCACATTTTAGGATTGTGAGCATTTCCACATCTACTTCACATTTCCTTATTAGACTGTGGCTTAGACTGCTTCATTCTTGAGTATAGAGGTTTGCTTGGCTTTGTTTTATGCACCACATGTACGTGCTGTACATCAGCTTCCTTGTGTAACTTTTTGGCTTAAAATCTAGTTATTTCTGCAGATCTGCACATAGTCACTGCCTTTTCTAGTGTTAGGTCTTGCTCTCTCAGCAGTCTCTCTCTGAGTCCATTATCAGGTATTCCACAGACAATACGATCTCTAATCAGTGAATCCTTTAAATCACCAAACTCACAGGTTTTACTGAGTGATTGCAGATCTGTAACATACTGATCAAATCCATCTACAGACTTCTGATCACATGTGAAAAACATTTCTTTCATATGTCACATTTTTCCTTGGCACAAAGTAATCTTCAAACTTTTGCATTATAGAAGATAGCACCATATTCTGCCCCTCAGCAAACTGAAAACTATTATAAATGTCCAGCACATCCTCTCCTATCACATGGAGGAAAATGGATGCCTTCGTTTTGTCAGCCTCTGTATTAGCTCCACATGCAGCAAGATATATATTAAACCTTTGCTTAAATCTTTTCCAGTTTTCAGACAAGTTACCAGACATCAGCATGCCGGTTGGAGGAGCTAGTTTATTCATGGTTACTCAGTGTTTGAAGAGAGGAGCACACGGCAGGCTTTGCAGACACAGAGTATCACAGCCTTACAGACTTCTGCAGGATTCTTTCACACTCTGAGAGCACTAGCAGTCCAAGTTAAACTTATTCTGACACCATGTTTTGTTCATATGTTTGTAAATCCAGTCATCAGGACACAGAGACATGTGAGTTCACTGCTGTGCTTTTTATTCCATCACCAACTCCAGGCACACTGCACACTGGACCACCCACTTCCCAGCATCCCCCTGGTCCTAGGGACCATCACTGAAGATTCAGGCTTACACATATTACTAAGGGAGTGTCTACAAATATTAAGCATTCTAATACACTAACATCATACCAGCGATGAGCGATGATCGCTGATGCGCGCTCCCGCTTCATTGCTGGCGGCCGCCGTTCATCTACTGGTATTACCAGTAGATTAACGGCGAGGTGAGCGGCTTTCCATAGCGTCCTGCTATGGAAAGCCGCTCACACCCGCTGACATCGCTGGGCAGAGGGAAAAGCGCTCAGTGTGTATGCACTGAGCGCTTTTCAGCCCAGTGATGTCAGTGATCATTGCTATGCATACACGCTGGGCAAAAACGCCCAGTGTGTATGCACCTTAACTCTTGATCTGTTATTGAGGAATAAGCCATATATGCCCAAAGATGGTGCCTACTGGATTTCTGGAACTTGAACACAGTAATTTCCTACATGGTCTTTCTCAATCTGTTCCTCCCAGTCTCTATACATTTCCCTGTGGAATGCAGGTATGTGTCTACACAAGGGCGTTTTAAGAGAGGAGAAGGCCCGGGTGCAGCCTCCTCCATTCGGGCCCCCTCCTCTCTGCCGGCAGCGCTGAGAGTCTGAGCACTAGAGCGCTCAGACTCTACTGCGCATGCGCAGATCTCTGGGAAAATGGCGCGGCGCCCATTTTCCCTGAGATTTCTCTACTGCGCATGCACAGAACTCCGTGAAAATTGCAGCTGGGCCATTTTCACAGAGTTTTAACACCACCGTGGACGTCGCCGCGGGACTCCGGAGGGGTGAGTATTCAGAAAATGGGTGCAGCGTGTGCGGTGGGGGCCCCCTCTGGACTAAGGGGCCCGTGTGCACTGCACCCATTATAGAAACGCCAGTATGTCTACATACACCTGAGGGAATACCTAGGTATATCTTGTGTAGTAGCTGCTATGTTAAAGTTGCCAAAAAAGGGTTTACCATGTCTTCCCCGCATTTTGTTGGTATTTTAAGAATATTTATAGTTTCTGTAAATTCTGACTTCTGTATGACAGCCATCACCCCTTTGCTTCTGATGACTTTCTGTATCGGTGTAGAAGAGGCTTACACAATCCACATGAACTATCCTGCAAAGAAGAACCAACCCAATGCACTCTGTCCACAGTAACCTGGAACATACACCTGCATAACAGACAGGAAAGGTAAACACCTGCACACTACACATGGGAGTGTACAGGGCAAGGAGCTGGAGGAAGGCAGAGGAGCCTTTCTATGGAATTCTCCTCCCGGTTACATGTGTCCATAACAGGTAAGCGTCCCCATGAACACAACCAAAAGATGTGGCGGTGAGATACGGCAGTTACCCTTAGGTCAGGCATTATCACCCACTAAGAGTACTTTGGTAATGATCTTTTTGTAATCTGGTGGTTGTACAATCTTTTTCCATACAGTATTTTTTCTCTTTTTTTTCCATCTGAAGGGTGTGAGGTGATTTTGGACTTGCCGATCTAAAGTGGCGTGATTTATACTGCATTTTATGAACTTGTCCATATGGATTATTTTTTATGTGAATAAATTTGGTTTATACCACAACAACAACAACAGGTATAGGTATAGGTTTTCTGGTGGTCTCCGTGACATTGTGAGGGGGACCAGACTGATATATCCCGTCCATGGTGAAGGAGGATTAAAGATACCTTTTGATGCACATAGGGGGTAATTCCAAGTTGATCGCAGCAGGAAATTTTTAAGCAGTTGGGCAAAACCATGTGCACGGCAGGGGGGTCAGATATAACATTTGCAGAGAGAGTTAGATTTGGGTGGGTTATTTTGTTTCTGTGCAGGGTAAATACTGGCTGCTTTATTTTACACTGCAATTTAGATTGCAGATTGAACACACCACACCCATATCTATCTCTCTTTGCACATGTTATATCTACCTCCCCTGCGGTGCACATGGTTTTGCCCAACTGATAACAAAGTTCCTGCTGCGATCAACTCAGAATTACCCCCATAGGGTATAAACTAAAGGTGAGCCATATAACAATAAGTTAAAGAAAGGATATGTTTGGATTTCATGGATGCTGAATATTTAAAAGAAACCATTATATGAACATAGGGCTCTATATGCAGGTCAGTTGAGGACTATCTACATGAACAGACTGATGATATAGAATAAGGAATCTGTATGCTGCTCAATTGTCTGTATGCTGCACATTTGAAGTCCGTCTGAAAGGTTGTGTTTATTGTGTCAAGGAGTGGTGCTCTTGGGATTGGGGCCCGAGCTGCAGTTTTGGGCGCAAGTCAATTTTATCTACTTCTTGTATTCCCCATTTCTGCAGCGGGGTACACTGGGTACCACAGGGAATACATTGGGGTGTAGAGATGGATCTTGATCCAGGCACCAACAGGTTAAAGCTTTAGCTGTCCCAGGATGCATTGGGGCCTCCTCTTCAAACCCCGCTTCCAGGCACTGAGAGCTCAGTTTCGAGTTGGTGCCTGCATGAGCAGGTCACTTAACAGGGGGGCTGCACTGGGCAGCCCTGAAAAAGCTTTTAGAAGACTTCAAGAGCTACAGCACTTACATGTCAGGGTGACATTCTGTGCTGTGGCTCCGTCACCTCCCCAGCGGCGTCGCATACTCCTGCTGGCTCAGTTCCGGGTAATTGCGGAGGAGACGCACTCCTGGTTCGTGTGGCTGCTACCGAAGGGAGGAGGTAACCAGTCCAATGCAGTAGCAGGTAAGAGAGACGGAAGATGTTTGTCACATAGACCCACATTCTCACAACAGGAGAAGGGACTAGCGGCTAATGCCATACAAACCCAAAGAAGCTGAGTGCGTCAGGGTGGGCGCCCTGTGGAATACAGTGTACCTCGCAGAAAGAGATTTAACAATGGTAAGTCTTACCATAAATTTCCTTTTCTGCAGCAGGGTACACTGTTATTCCACAGGGAATAACATCGGGAATGTCCTAAAGCAGTTCCTCATGGGAGGGGATGCACTGTAGAGGGCACAAGAACCCGTCGTCCAAAGGAAGCATCCTGAGAGGCGGAAGTATCAAAGGCATAGAACCTGATGAACGTGTTCACAGAGGACCACGTAGCCGCCTTGCACAATTGTTCAGCAGACGCGCCACGGCGGGCCGCCCAAGAAGGTCCAACAGACCGAGTAGAATGGGCCTTGATAGCAGCAGGAGCTGGGAGTCCAACCTGCGCATAAGCTTGTGCAATCACCATTCTAATCCATCTGGCCAAGGTCTGCTTATTCGCAGGCCAGCCACGTTTGTGAAAACCAAAAAGTCCAAAAAGTGAATCTGATCTCCTGATAGAGGCAGTCTTATCTACATATATACGGAGAGCCCATACCATATCCAAAGAACGCTCTTTAGAGGACAAACCAGGAGAGATAAAGGCCGGAACCACAATGTCTTGGTTAAGGTGGAAAGATGACACCACCATAGGTAGATAACCAGGGCAAGTTCTAAGAACTGCCCAGTCATGATGAAAAATCAGAAAGGGTGGACGACAGGACAAAGCGCCTATGTCTGACACCCTCCTAGCAGAGGCAATAGCCAGCAGAAAAATTACCTTAAGCGTAAGGCATTTAAGGTCCACTGACTCAAGAGGTTCAAACGGAGACTCTTGAAGGGCAATAAGAACAACAGAAAGATCCCTTGGAGCCACAGGAGAGACATAGGGAGGCTTAATCCGTAGTACGCCCTGAATGAATGTATGAACGTCAGGAATAGATACAATTTATTGCTGATACCACACCGACAAGGCAGAAATGTGAACATTGAGGGTGGCCAGGCGAAGGCCTAAGCCCAGGCCTTGTTGCAGAAAAAACAGAAGTCTGGAAGCTGTCAAAGTCAGAAAAATATCACGCTGCACACTGCCATATATGCACCTCATGCGTGTGCCCGCTGCACGTGCATGAGCCCTCCCGTGCGTGCGTATACTCTCAGTTGCGTACACCCGCAGGCGCACGGTGTGCGCATTTACGGTAGAGTTTGTGTTCGTCTAGCGGGCGACTCAATCGTAACATAGTTTATTCATATAATGTATTTTGTAGATTATGGTCCCTTTGATAGAATCTGAAAGTTTAGTTAATGTAGTATGTTCGGGGACAAAGAGATCCCTCTTTGTTTGATACGAAGGGTCAGACAGGGGTTACACAGTGGTGTTTAGTATCCATCGGAAGAGAATATAATTAGCAATATTCCGGTGTTGGTTTGAAGCGGATTAATCGCTCGTGCGTATAGTTATGGACATAAGAAGTTTTTGGACATTTACTATATTTGCACTTTATTACCCATGCGGCGGGAAACCCAGTTTCCCACCCACCTGAGCAGTTAGGAATAGTCACAGCCCACCTGTATGAACCAACCTATGACCTTTTGTTATAATGCGAAGACGAATTCCTGTGTCCAATGAACAATAAGAATGTAGGGACCATTGTACTGTATTGTGTGTAGTGTATAAAAGGACAAGCCGATCTGGGCCAGCTCTCTATTCTCTTCAACGGTTCTCATCACTGATAATCGGGAGCTGGATATCCAGAAAGGCGCTTGCGATTGTTTCCCCTGGTGCGTAAGTTCTCTGCAACCATATTGTCTCTTATTTAATGTTATAAGCCATTCTCTCTCTCCTTCCCCCTTAAATGTAACTGTATCTGTATTGTATTTTATTTGTAGTGATTCGGTTAGGTATTTTATGTTATCTTGGTAGTGTATAACTTGTATTGTATTATTCTTTTGCAATTGAACGTTCATTCATTTCCTTAAAAGGCGTTAGACCCTTAGACCGGTATTTGAGTGTTTATTATATTGCTAAGGGGTTCTCAGAGCGTCACAGACGCTCATACAGCTTTGAAACTAACAAGGTTACATTGTGTTGCATTTACACCTTATCACAATACAAGGGTTTACAGTATAAGTACATTGTTTATGGTATTGTTTTAAAGGTTTAACTCTGTCAGCGCCGCTCGTGGTCTCGAGCGTCCGCTACGCTGATAGCGTATCATTCATTACGCTAGTCGGCAGCCTATAGCGTGCTTGCCTTTACGCTCTAAGCCGTGAGCGAACGTGCCGCTCGTGCGTCTCGTCCACGGCTAAGCGTTCGTTACGCTACGTGCGTACTCTTACGGTATTCCATACGCCAATTGCGTACTGTGTTCTTTAACCTTTTAGACTCATACCAGCCACACCAATCACACCGTATAACTTGTGATCTGAACCCAGTTAACAGTATGATAAACAGAGGAGCCTCTAGAAAAGATGGCTCACTACAACAATAACCCGATTTAGTTAACAATAACTATGTACAAGTATTGCAGACAATCCGCACTTGGGATGGGCGCCCAGCATCCACTACGGACTATGAGAAATAGAATTATCGGTAAGTAAATTCTTATTTTCTCTGACGTCCTAGTGGATGCTGGGAACTCCGTAAGGACCATGGGGATTATACCAAAGCTCCCAAACGGGCGGGAGAGTGCGGATGACTCTGCAGCACCGAATGAGAGAACTCCAGATCCTCCTCAGCCAGGGTATCAAATTTGTAGAATTTAGCAAACGTGTTTGCCCCTGACCAAGTAGCTGCTCGGCAAAGTTGTAAAGCCGAGACCCCTCGGGCGGCCGCCCAAGATGAGCCCACTTTCCGTGTGGAATGGGCTTTTACAGATTTTGGCTGTGGCAGGCCTGCCACAGAATGTGCAAGCTGAATTGTACTACAAATCCAACGAGCAATAGTCTGCTTAGAAGCAGGAGCACCCAGCTTGTTGGGTGCATACAGGATAAACAGCGAGTCAGATTTTCTGACTCCAGCCGTCCTGGAAACGTATATTTTCAGGGCCCTGACTACGTCCAGCAACTTGGAGTCCTCCAAGTCCCTAGTAGCCGCAGGTACCACAATAGGCTGGTTCAGGTGAAACGCTGAAACCACCTTAGGGAGAAAGTGAGGACGAGTCCTCAATTCTGCCCTATCCGTATGAAAAATTAGGTAAGGGCTTTTATAGGATAAAGCCGCCAATTCTGACACGCGCCTGGCTGAAGCCAGGGCCAATAGCATTACCACTTTCCATGTGAGATATTTTAAGTCCACAGTGGTGAGTGGTTCAAACCAATGTGATTTTAGGAACCCCAAAACCACATTGAGATCCCAAGGTGCCACTGGAGGCACAAAAGGAGGCTGTATATGCAGCACCCCTTTGACAAACGTCTGAACTTCAGGAACTGAAGCCAGTTCTTTTTGGAAGAAGATCGACAGGGCCGAAATTTGAACCTTAATGGACCCTAATTTTAGGCCCATAGACAGTCCTGTTTGCAGGAAATGCAGGAAACGACCCAGTTGAAATTCCTCTGTAGGGGCCTTCCTGGCCTCGCACCACGCAACATATTTACGCCAAATACGGTGATAATGCTGCACGGTTACATCCTTCCTGGCTTTGATCAGGGTAGGGATGACTTCATCCGGAATGCCTTTTTCCTTCAGGATCCGGCGTTCAACCGCCATGCCGTCAAACGCAGCCGCGGTAAGTCTTGGAACAGACAGGGTCCCTGCTGGAGCAGGTCCCTTCGTAGAGGTAGAGGCCACGGGTCCTCCATGAGCATCTCTTGAAGTTCCGGGTACCAAGTCCTTCTTGGCCAATCCGGAGCCACGAGTATAGTCCTTACTCCTCTCCTTCTTATGATTCTCAGTACCTTGGGTATGAGAGGCAGAGGAGGGAACACATACACTGACTGGTACACCCACGGTGTTACCAGAGCATCCACAGCTATTGCCTGAGGGTCCCGTGACCTGGCGCAATACCTGTCTAGTTTTTTGTTGAGGCGTGACGCCATCATGTCCACCTTTGGTTTTTCCCAACGGTTCACAATCATGTGGAAGACTTCTGGGTGAAGTCCCCACTCTCCCGGGTGGAGGTCGTGCCTGCTGAGGAAGTCTGCTTCCCAGCTGTCCACTCCCGGAATGAACACTGCTGACAGTGCTATCACATGATTTTCCGCCCAGCGAAGAATCCTTGCAACTTCTGCCATTGCCCTCCTGCTTCTTGTGCCGCCCTGTCTGTTTACGTGGGCGACTGCCGTGATGTTGTCTGACTGAATCAGCACCGGCTGACCTTGAAGCAGAGGTCGTGCTAGGCTTAGAGCATTGTAGATGGCCCTTAGCTCCAGGATATTTATGTGAAGTGATGTCTCCAGGCTTGACCACAAGCCCTGGAAATTTCTTCCTTGTGTGACTGCTCCCCAACCTCTCAGGCTGGCATCCGTGGTCACCAGGACCCAGTCCTGAATGCCGAATCTGCGGCCCTCTAGAAGATGAGCACTCTGCAACCACCACAGAAGAGACACCCTTGTCCTTGGGGACAGGGTTATCCGCTGATGCATCTGAAGATGCGATCCGGACCATTTGTCCAGCAGATCCCACTGGAACGTTCTTGCGTGGAATCTGCCGAATGGAATCGCTTCGTAGGAAGCTACCATCTTTCCCAGGACTCTTGTGCATTGATGCACTGAGACTTGCCCTAGTTTCAGGAGGTTTCTGACTAGGTCGGATAACTCCCTGGCTTTTTCTTCCGGAAGGAACACCTTTTTCTGGACTGTGTCCAGAATCATCCCTAGGAACAGAAGACGTGTTGTCGGAATCAGCTGCGATTTTGGGATATTTAGAATCCAGCCGTGCTGCCGTAGCACTACTTGAGATAGGGCTACTCCGACTACTAACTGTTCTCTGGATCTTGCTCTTATCAGGAGATCGTCCAAGTAAGGGATAATTAAAACGCCTTTTCTTCGAAGAAGAATCATCATTTCGGCCATTACCTTGGTAAAGACCCGAGGTGCCGTGGATAATCCAAACGGCAGCGTCTGAAACTGATAGTGACAGTTTTGTACCACAAACCTGAGGTACCCTTGATGAGAAGGGTAAATGGGGACATGGAGGTAGGCATCTTTGATGTCCAGAGACACCATATAGTCCCCTTCTTCCAGGTTCGCGATCACTGCCCTGAGTGACTCCATCTTGAATTTGAACCTCTGTATGTAAGTGTTCAAAGACTTCAGATTTAAAATAGGTTTCACTTAGCCGTCCGGCTTCGGTACCACAAACAGCGTGGAATAATACCCCTTCCCTTGTTGCAGGAGGGGTACCTTGATTATCACCTGCTGGGAATACAGCTTGTGAACTGCCTCCAATACTGCCTCCCTGTCGGAGGGAGACGTTGGTAAAGCAGACTTCAGGAACCGGCGAGGGGGAGACGTCTCGAACTCCAATTTGTACCCCTGAGATACTACTTGCAGGATCCAGGAGTCCACTTGCGAGTGAGCCCACTGCGCGCTGAAATTCTTGAGACGGGCCCCCACCGTGCCTGAGTCCGCTTGTAAGGCCCCAGCGTCATGCTGAGGACTTGGCAGAAGCGGGGGAGGGCTTTTGTTCCTGGGAAGTGGCTGTCTGTTGCAGTCTTTTTCCCCTTCCTCTGCCCCGGGGCAGAAAAGAGGAACCTTTTGCCCGCTTGCCCTTATGGGGACGAAAGGACTGAGCCGGATAAGACGGCGTCTTTTTATGTTGAGAGGCTACCTGGGGTAAAAATGTGGATTTCCCAGCAGTTGCCGTGGCCACCAGGTCCGATAGACCGACCCCAAATAACTCCTCCCCTTTATAAGGCAATATTTCCATATGCCGTTTAGAGTCCGCATCACCTGACCACTGTCGCGTCCATAATCCTCTTCTGGCAGAAATGGACAGCGCACTCACTCTTGAAGCCAGAGTGGAAATATCCCTCTGTGCATCTCGCATATATAGAAATGCATCTTTTAAATGCTCTATAGTCAACAATATACTGTCCCTATCCAGGGTATCAATATTTTCAGTCAGGGAATCCGACCAAGCCACCCCAGCGCTGCACATCCAGGCTGAGGCGATTGCTGGTCGCAGTATAACACCAGTATGTGTGTATATACTTTTTAGGATATTCTCCAGTTTTCTGTCACCTGGTTCCTTGAGGGCGGCCGTATCAGGAGACGGTAACGCCACTTGTTTTGATAAGTGTGTGAGCGCTTTATCCACTCTAGGGGGTGTTTCCCAACGCGCCCTAACCTCTGGCGGGAAAGGGTATAATGCCAATAACTTTTTAGAAATTATCAGTTTTTTATCGGGGGAAACCCACGCTTCATCACACACCTCATTTAATTCGTCTGATTCAGGAAAAACTACAGGTAGTTTTTTCACACCCCACATAATACCCTTTTTAGTGGTACTTGCAGTATCAGAAATGTTTAACACCTCTCTCATTGCCGTGATCATGTAACGTGTGGCCCTACTGGAAGTCACGTTTGTCTCCTCACCGTCGACACTGGAGTCAGTATCCGTGTCGACGTCAGTATCCACCACCTGAGGTAACGGCCTTTTTAGAGCCCCTGATGGTTTCTGAGACGCCTGGACAGGGACTAGCTGATTAGTCGGCTGTCTCATGTCATCAACCGTCTTTTGTAAGGAGCTGACACTGTCACGTAAATCCTTCCATAAAGCCATCCACTCAGGTGTCGACTCCTTAGGGGGTGACATCTCTATTATAGGCAATTGCCCCGCCTCCACATCATTTTCCTCCTCATACATGTCGACACAAACGTACCGACACACAGCACACGCACAGGGAATGCTCTGATAGAGGACAGGACCCCACTAGCCCTTTGGGGAGACAGAGGGAGAGTATGCCAGCACACACCAGAGCGCTATATATAGATATAGGGACAACCTTATATAAGTGTTTCTCCCTTATAGCTGCTGTATTGTTAATAACCCGCCAATTAGTGCCCCCCTCTCTTTTTTACCCTGTTTCTGTAGTGCAGGACTGCAGGGGAGAGTCAGGGAGACGTCCTTCCAGCGGAGCTGTGAGGGAAAATGGCGCCTGTGTGCTGAGGAGATAGGCTCCGTCCCCTTCTCGGCGGCCTTTCTCCCGCTTTTTGTGAAAATCTGTCAGGGGTTAAAATTCATCCATATAGCCCAGGAGCTATATGTGATGTATTTTTAGCCAGCCAAGGTGTTTCTATTGCTGCTCAGGGCGCCCCCCCCTAGCGCCCTGCACCCTCAGTGACCGGAGTGTGAAGTGTGCTGAGAAGCAATGGCGCACAGCTGCAGTGCTGTGCGCTACCTTGTGGAAGACAGGATGTCTTCTGCCGCCGATTTTGCCGGACTCTTCTTGCTTCTGGCTCTGTAAGGGGGCCGGCGGCGCGGCTCTGGGACCGAGCTCCAAGGCTGGGCCTGTGATCGGTCCCTCTGGAGCTAATGGTGTCCAGTAGCCAAGAAGCCCAATCCACTCTGCACGCAGGTGAGTTCGCATCTTCTCCCCTTAGTCCCTCGATGCAGTGAGCCTGTTGCCAGCAGGTCTCACTGAAAATAAAAAACCTAAACTAAAACTTTCACTAAGAAGCTCAGGAGAGCCCCTAGTGTGCACCCTTCTCGTTCGGGCACAAAAATCTAACTGAGGCTTGGAGGAGGGTCATAGGGGGAGGAGCCAGTGCACACCAGGTAGTACTAAAGCTTTCTATTTGTGCCCAGTCTCCTGCGGAGCCGCTATTCCCCATGGTCCTTACGGAGTTCCCAGCATCCACTAGGACGTCAGAGAAATTAAAGTGTACATGTGGTAAGAGTGTGTGTATATATAAGATTTCTCTTTTATTACGGAAGTGGGAACCATAGGCCAGTAGAAAGAGATACACCAGCAAGAGTGATATCGTGGGGTGGCTTGGGAGGCGTCCCTTGTTAGACTCGACACATTAATGAGCAGTAGAGTCTGCTGTACATAACAGACCAGGAGGTCACAGACCAGGAGGTCACGGACCAGGAGGTCACAGAACAAGAGGTTCAGGTACAGCATACTAGAAGTAGAGATCACAACCGAAGAGGGGTTGGTGCGAGACCCATATAGGCCAAAGAAGCTCATCGCTGAAGGAATTTGCAGCAGAAATTTTCAATTCCACTGATCGTTCCGCACATAAGATTAGTTGCTTGTGTGCAGATACGATTGTACCGCATGTGATTGTGTGCATTAGCGTGTCTTGAATATTCATAAGAACGCTACTTGCACATTGTTAACGTGATTTGTGTAATTTTTTTTATTTTAAGGGAAGTAGCCTGATCACTCGGGGACATTCCAACAACCGATACTTGCTGGGGACTGGAAGGTCCAACACGCCCCAGTAAATAAAGGTTCATAGGGGCCCTAGGTTGGGTACGGAACCTCTGGGAACTTTGGTCGCCGTATTGGCCAGCGTGGGCGGAGTTAAGTGGGCGGACCTCGAGGCAAAACCCCCACCGCAGCCTTACCCCGGACGTTTTGGTTTTCTGTGAGGGTTGCCGGAGACCCTGATTGGAAGTCAGAGGTAGTGAAAGCAACGCCTGCAGAGATGGGGGCCGCTTGTTCAGGTAAGGGGCGATCAACCCTGGTTCAGGTTGATTTGAAACCGATCAATCAGGTCGGCAAGGTCATGTGTGAGAAATCAGACCAAGATGGTCATCACACAGAAATATTATGCAATGAATGGGAAAGGATGACTGTGCATGACGGGGAAAAGTTTTCCCGGGTAGGTACTTTTAACCCAGAAGTGTTACAGAATTTAAGGAGAAGAGTGTGCCTGATTAAATCTTCAAAAAGGCGTATTAGACATTATGATGATTTAAAATTGTGGCAACAGGAAAGTGAAATGCAAAGAAATTTAACTTACATATCTGACTCTCATCTTGGGAAGAGAGACATGGCAATGGAGAGGATTATGGTTGCAGAGAATGGCGCAATGGTGTACGATAAAAATGCACTTAGTAACTGTATTAAGAATGAAAGTAACAAATGTAATAATGTTTATAAAAATGAAAGTGTAAAAATTACAAATATTAACCTGTGCAAGTCGCACCCCATGTCGAACTTCCCTCAGGACTACAAGCAAGAAAGTGAGCCCAGCACGATGTCGGCACCTTTTCCAGCAGCCATCACACAAGACATCCAGGTGGACGCGACCAAATCGGTAAAGGCAGTAATCAAACCCCCTAACGGAGGGTCAGGTGAGGTCGTGTCCACAGGTACGTACGGTGTTATATATCACACACAAACAAATGTACCCCATATTGTAAGACCAACACAAGGTGATGTAATTGAATTTAGTCCTGTCAGGGTGATCACAGTCCCCAATGGGAAGACTGACGATCAGGGAATCATTCCCGTCAAGGACAGTGCAATGCGCCGTCCCTGGTCCCGGACAGAATTGAGATCAATCATGTCTGAATTCCCTGATCCCAGGGAAGATTTAGTTACATGTCAGAGATTTATTAAAGAACTAGGAAACTCCACAGAACCCACCAACAAAGATTGGCGGACAGTGCTGAGGGCATGTTTGCCCTCCAGTGTTGACCCTGCGAAATTTATTGCTGATTGTAAAGTAGACACAGAGGTACCTCGTACGGAGGAACACAATCAGGAATGTATTAAGCAGATCAACCGACAGTTAGGAGTATATTTCCCTGCCGTTGTCAAGTGGAATGAAATTTTCTCCATAAGACAAAACGAAGGGGAAAGTACTTCTAATTATTTCCATCGGGCATTGCAGGACATGACTAGGTATACCGGTATAGCAAAGATTAAAACAAATGTGAAGCATAGAGAAGTAGTGGTTAAAGTATTAATGAATGGTTTAACGGAGGTGTTGAGAACAAGGGTACAGACCACCAACCCAAACTGGAGAAATATCTCGGTGGCTGCACTAAGAAAGTCCGCTGTTGGGCATGAGCAAAACATCAGCAAGCACAGGGAAACACAGAGACGTAAGGAGCCTCAGATCCCTGTGGGTAAGTCCAAGGTGATAAGGTGTTATAATTGCCAGAAGGAAGGCCATTATGCAAGAGATTGTAGATCAAGAAATTTACAGAAGGTATATAAACCCCCTAGACAACAACATAACCATGGTATCCAAGGAGTCAGGGAAGTACAGGGAAAGCGGTTGATGGTGATGAGCATCCAAGCGTTTGAGCAGGGCCGTCTTAACAGCAGTGTGGGCCCCTGGGCACAGCAATACACTGGGGCCCCTACCCATCCTCCATGGGTGGGGGTGCTATCAACGGCAGCTTTGATATCCCACGGGCGGTAGGGGGTGTTCTAGCTTCCGCTCAGCATGTAGGGGTCTGGGACTGAGGGTCGACAGCACAAAGGTCGACACACTAAGAAAGTCCGCTGTTGGGCATGAGCAAAACATCAGCAAGCACAGGGAAACACAGAGACGTAAGGAGCCTCAGATCCCTGTGGGTAAGTCCAAGGTGATAAGGTGTTATAATTGCCAGAAGGAAGGCCATTATGCAAGAGATTGTAGATCAAGAAATTTACAGAAGGTATATAAACCCCCTAGACAACAACATAACCATGGTATCCAAGGAGTCAGGGAAGTACAGGGAAAGCGGTTGATGGTGATGAGCATCCAAGCGTTTGAGCAGGGCCGTCTTAACAGCAGTGTGGGCCCCTGGGCACAGCAATACACTGGGGCCCCTACCCATCCTCCATGGGTGGGGGTGCTATCAACGGCAGCTTTGATATCCCACGGGCGGTAGGGGGTGTTCTAGCTTCCGCTCAGCATGTAGGGGTCTGGGACTGAGGGTCGACAGCACAAAGGTCGACACACCTTAGGTCGACGCCAATTGGTCGACACACCTTAGGTCGACATGGACAAAAGGTCGACATGGACAAAAGGTCGACAGGAACAAGGTCGACATGGAAAAAGGTCGACATGAGTTTTTTATGTTTTTTTGGTGTCGTTTTCTTCGTAGAGTGTCCCGGGAACCCCAATTAGTGCACCGCGTCCCCTCGCATGGCTCGCTTCGCTCGCCATGCTTCGGGCATGGTGCCTTCGCTCCGCTACCGCTTCGCTCGGCACACTTTACCGTTCCAATCGTAGTCCACGTGGATCGTTAAGTATGAAAAGGTTAAAAAAAAAAGAAAAAAATCGTGAAAAACTCATGTCGACCTTTTTCCATGTCGACCTTGTTCCTGTCGACCTTTTGTCCATGTCAACCTTTTGTCCATGTCGACCTAAGGTGTGTCGACCAATTGGCGGCGACCTAAGGTGTGTCGACCTTTGTGCTGTCGACCTGGAGTCCGGATACCGCATGTAGGACCTGGAGCAGTAATTTCTGCTAATTACTCCTTTACTGCACAGATGGGGCGGGAGGGAGAACACTAAACTGTAGAATGTGGCATTGGGCTGAATGAAGGGGCCCCGGTACATGACTTCCAGGGTGGTATGTGATATGTAATATGTGGTTTAATATGTAAGGGAGGGGTCGATAGTGGAGTGGGCTTCATTTTCATCATTTTCTGGTGGGAGGGGAGCTTGCTTGACTGCAGATATGTCAAGTTCCTGGAAAAATATTTTGTAGCTTTGCATGGGATAAAAAAATTAGAGTGTCTCACCTGTCAGGAGGTTCTGGGGAATTGGGGATCAGAGTTCAGAAGCCAGAACAATCCACCAACAAATATTCAAAACTGCATATTAGGCGTGTGGAGCTTGAGCAGGGACCAGCTGCTTGAAGGCTGATATCTCTAGTTCTGAGCATAGTAGAGACAAGCTGCTAGTGTCCACCGAAAGGGAAGAGTCACAGCTTTTGAAATGTACCATCAGAAAAACTCTAAGTCATACAGAGCCTGAGATATCTTGATGGTAATAGCAATTAACAGGCTTGGATGGGGACCACTGCTTTGAACTCGGATATCTCTGGTTCCCTAGGGCCGATTTTCAAAAATCTGGTACCCCTGGAAAGAGGGGACCCTCAGCTATCAGCCTAGGGCCCTTGTACTCCTGGGGCCCTTGGGCAAGAGCCCATTGAGCCCATACGAAAAGACGGCCCTGCGTTTGAGGAGGCATCAAATCAACCAAGACCTCAGGTCACTGGCACTTGGAGGAAGCCCAGGGCTTGTTATCTCTGTAAAAGAGAAGGGCATTATGCCAGTAACTGTAACAGCCCACATAAAGTCAGACCCCCTAGACAAGAACATGAGCAGAGTTACGACACTTGGAAGTATAATCAGGTATCACGCATGTCAAATTTTGGTCCACACATATAATTTATGATTAGGAAAATTGATCATTAGGACTGATGGTAAGCCTGAGGTAACGGTTAATAAATTGGGAGGTCATTCCCTGAAGACACAGGAATGACCGGGTAAAATTTGTAATGTATCTGTGAAATGTTTTCTTTTTCCCCATCTCTGACGGTCATCAGCAGGACTCAAACATTGCATAGCTACTTGGTCTTTGCAGAAGTCTACCAAACCCCAGCATGACCTACCCGCATCAATGTATCCTGGCCAGATACAAAGGGTGAAGTATGGAGGTGCTGGTGGGAGGGACTGAGCAAGGATACCATTGGACATGTAGATATGACAGCCTGATGATGAACGGCAGATCTGACAATGTTTTAAAATGTTTGAAAAATGTTTTTTTCCTGTAGTTGTTTATTGTTGGTTTATGTAATATATATGTATATGAATTGTTCTCTCTCTCTTTTGTTTTTTTTGTTTTCTCTCTTCTCACTCATGTTTTAATGTTTTAAAGATGGTATGTCACACATCAGTTAGACAAATGGTGATGCAAGATTTTTGCTCCTTACAGAAAGATCGCTGGTTTGGAAGAAATATTGTATCACCGGAGTGTTCGGTTGGAAGACTGAGAGACAGCACCTTTGAGATGACAGCAGAACAAGAAGAACAACAAGACTAGAGAACTAATTATCGTAACAAGTTTCTCTCCCCCTCAAACTGTTTTTCTGTACCCCCATTACAAATTTCTCCTTTTCTCCTCCTGTAAGATGGACTTGCCCCAAGAGACTGTGATATGGATTTTCCTGTTGACCATGATGTTGACCAGAGCAGTCTGTTTCGGTGAGAGTACCAGTGAGGTCGAGAAAGGATCCAGAAGGGTTTCTGATGACTAAGACGGAGGTGTAAATTTCCAATAGCAACACAATCACCGAGCAAAGGCGAGTACCGGAAACGATCTAGCAGCCATGTTATTTGTAAACATTGTGAAGGAATGTTAACTAAAAAGAACTGTATCTGTAGACACTGTGATAGTTGAGGATGGGTGCATCAAGAAATGTCAGTCCAGTTTTAACATTAACATGGACCGGCATCCATTGAGTGACTATCACTCCTTAGTGGGTAAAGTGTTAAATCAGACAGATTGTTGGGTATGCTCTCAAGTACCTCAAGGCCATAGCAAATCAGGATTAGTGCCCTTCCCTTTAACTATAGGGGAGGTACTTGAGCTAAGTGGTGGGAGGCCGGTGGACAGGAGGTTTAATATCTCCAGTCCTCCTAGTTTGAAGCTCCACCAATATCATGTGGATAGATCCCTAGTATGTTTTAACATTTCCAATCCCCGAAAGCCGGGAAATTGGGAAGTGTCATGGAATAACCAAACCATGACCTTTTCATACAGAGCCGATAGAATGCCTACAGATACAGAACTTATACGCCACATAGCCGGTAGTGGAAAATATTTCCGATATAGGTATACCCTAGGAAGTAGGATCATGAGAGTTGGAGAAGTATCACCAGGATACTGTGCACATATCGTACAAACTGATACGTGTACTAAACAGATGGGAGAATTAGGGTTAGGAGATTTCATATGGAAAATGTGTAATATGGTAATGTCCTACTCCGTCCCATATGTTCTCCCCGATGATGCATACTTCATATGCGGGAGGAAGGCGTATAAGTGGCTTGCCCCAAACTCAGAAGGGTTATGTTATATTGGAAAAGTACTGCCTGAGGTAATGACCGTATCCCACACTAAAATGAAGGATATTCACCGCAGTGCCCAAGCTCCTTATACTCACACTCATTACGAACACATCGTTAAACGGCACCTAATAGAAAGAACAGAGCATCCGGCCTCTGACCTGATCAATGAATCCACCGGGATTCAATTCCTAATCACGTTAGATATCACTCGTACCGCCAGAGGAGTGATAAATTATAAATATATATCTGCGCTTGCAAATTTATTAGACAATATCACTGAAATGTATGATGACACATTCAGGTATACCGGAAGGGAGCTCCAAGCTTATAAAACAGAACTGGTTCAGCATAGGATGATTCTCAATTATCTCACAGCTGTGACAGGCGGGTATTGTGTTACCCTAGCGACTCAGTATGGAATAAAGTGCTGCACATATATTACAAACAGCACCGAGGACCCGGTCAAGGTCATAGACAAAAAGATGGATGACATTTTGCAATTAAAATGGGAGTTCCGAAGGAAACACAATCTCACCCTTGCCGCTGTGGGTAATGAGCTGACCAGTTGGGTGTCATGGTTGAACCCACGAAATTGGTTCTCTGGTTTAGGAGAATGGACTCAAGGAATTATCATGGATGTAGGGAAATTTCTTTTGTGTACTCTGGGTGTCATCATATTGGTCGGTCTGATATTTAGATGCGTTCGGGTTTTATCAAAGTGTAAACGTAGCGCCCGAGTGATGAGTTTAAGAAGTGAAGATACTGTAATAACAACGACTGATTTGGTTTATGACCTAACAATAGAGACAATGTTGTGATGAAAATGTGATTCCACGGTCCGTTTCTTTCACCCGTTTCTCCTTTGTTTTTCTCCAAGGTACAAAGACATCCGCTTGGAAGAAGAATTTGACAACCTTTTACACAGACAACTGATGGACTATGCCATAGACCCCCCATATCCCTAGTACCTTTAATCTTACGCTAGCCCAACACTTTTTGTAAGTCTATGGACATTGAAAAAGCTTTTTGCACACCGTTTATAGCAAAAGCATCGGGAGACTACAGTCAACATGTACATCGAGACAAGACAAGACAAGACACAAGACAAGACCTCAATCGGCAAATGTATATTAAACTCACATAGTTTATCACTGCATTTACCATAATTGTTCTTTATCTTCATCTCTACAACCTTCAGGTAATAACACACATAGTCGATAGGGAATATAGGCACAGATATCAGCACTCACATATTCCCCTATTCATGTATCATCAACTAAAATGTGCTCCCCCATTTTGTTGCAAACAAAAGCCGAAAAGAGCTCGGTAAAGTTTGACAGCCCATCCACAGACCCGTACCACGGGATAAGAAGGAATTCAAATGTATACTTCGCAATACCTCGAAGCTTGATTTAAAACACGTACGGCACGATGATACATGACCCCCCAAACATGGATTCATACACACATGCTTCTGCTATCTCACTAGGTCATACCCTTTTCCTACCTTCTCCTCTCCTCCCCTACCCAATCATAGAAATGTATTATACATGACATATATTTTTCTCTTTTTGAACTGTTTTAGGAAGTGGCAGTTAGTGGTGACTGCCAAAGGGTGGACTGTCAAAGTCAGAAAAATATCACGCTGCACACTGCCATATATGCACCTCATGCGTGTGCCCGCTGCACGTGCATGAGCCCTCCCGTGCGTGCGTATACTCTCAGTTGCGTGCACCCGCAGGCGCACGGTGTGCGCATTTACGGTAGAGTTTGTGTTCGTCTAGCGGGCGACTCAATCGTAACATAGTTTATTCATATAATGTATTTTGTAGATTATGGTCCCTTTGATAGAATCTGAAAGTTTAGTTAATGTAGTATGTTCGGGGACAAAGAGATCCCTCTTTGTTTGATACGAAGGGTCAGACAGGGGTTACACAGTGGTGTTTAGTATCCATCGGAAGAGAATATAATTAGCAATATTCCGGTGTTGGTTTGAAGCGGATTAATCGCTCGTGCGTATAGTTATGGACATAAGAAGTTTATGGACATTTACTATATTTGCACTTTATTACCCATGCGGCGGGAAACCCAGTTTCCCACCCACCTTAGCAGTTAGGAATAGTCACAGCCCACCTGTATGAACCAACCTATGACCTTTTGTTATAATGCGAAGACGAATTCCTGTGTCCAATGAACAATAAGAATGTAGGGACCATTGTACTGTATTGTGTGTAGTGTATAAAAGGACAAGCCGATCTGGGCCAGCTCTCTATTCTCTTCAACGGTTCTCATTACTGATAATCGGGAGCTGGATATCCAGAAAGGCGCTTGCGATTGTTTCCCCTGGTGCGTAAGTTCTCTGCAACCATATTGTCTCTTATTTAATGTTATAAGCCATTCTCTCTCTCCTTCCCCCTTAAATGTAACTGTATCTGTATTGTATTTTATGTGTAGTGATTCGGTTAGGTATTTTATGTTATCTTGGTAGTGTATAACTTGTATTGTATTATTCTTTTGCAATTGAACGTTCATTCATTTCCTTAAAAGGCGTTAGACCCTTAGACCGGTATTTGAGTGTTTATTATATTGCTAAGGGGTTCTCAGAGCGTCACAGACGCTCATACAGCTTTGAAACTAACAAGGTTACATTGTGTTGCATTTACACCTTATCACAATACAAGGGTTTACAGTATAAGTACATTGTTTATGGTATTGTTTTAAAGGTTTAACTCTGTGAGCGTCAGCGCCGCTCGTGATCTCCTCGTGGTCTCGAGCGTCCGCTACGCTGATAGCGTATCATTACGCTAGTCGGCAGCCTATAGCGTGCTTGCCTTTACGCTCTAAGCCGTGAGCGAACGTGCCGCTCGTGCGTCTCGTCCACGGCTAAGCGTTCGTTACGCTACGTGCGTACTCTTACGGTATTCCATACGCCAATTGCGTACTGTGTTCTTTAACCTTTTAGAGTGTTTTATACAAGGTATAGAATAGGCTTTGTCAAAGCTCTGAATTTGTATGCATCATAATTCTTAGCAGCACATCAGCTGAAGTAAGAATTCCAGACCCTGTAATATATCCGTGCAGATGATGGTATTCGGGCCTGTAGCATAGTTTGGATAACCGCCTCAGAGAATCTTTTGGCCCTCAGGAGTGATGCTTCAAGAGCCATGCCGTCAAAGCCAGTCTTGCCAGGTCCTGGTAAACACAAGGGCCCTGAACGAGGAGGTCTGGGCGCTGAGGAAGTAGAAGAGGACGATCCATCGATAGACCCTGCAGGTCTGAGAACCAATGCCGTCTAGGCCACGCTGGAGCAACTAGAAGCAGTATTCCTCCTTCTTGCTTGAACTTACATAGTACCCTGGGCAGGAGTGACACTGGTGGGAACACGTATGGCAGCCGAAAAGTCCATGGAATTGCCAGTGCGTCCACGAACGCTACTTGAGGATCCCTTGTCCTTGCTCCAAAGACCGAAACCTTGTGATTGTGTCAAGGCGCCATCAGGTCTACATCTGGTAGACCCCATTTATCTACAATGAGTTGGAAGGCCTCCAGATGAAGACTCCACTCCCCAGCGTGTATGTCCTGACAACTGAGGAAGTCCGCTTCCCAGTTGAGGACCCCCGGAATGAACAATGCCAATAATGCTGGCAGATGGCGTTCCACCCATCAAAGAATTTTTGACACTTCCATCATTGCCATGCGGCTTCGAGTGCCGCCTTGATGATTTATGTACGCCACCGTGGTGGCGTTGTCTGATTGTACTTGAACAGGTATGTTCTGTACGAAAGGCAGGACCAGTGTAAACGCATTGAACACTGCCCGTAATTCCAGAATGTTTATCGGGAGGAGAGATTCCTCTCTGGTCCACTGACCCTAGATAGACGTAGTAGATGCCTTGGCCGCCATAACGCCTGCATCAGAGGCTGCCTCCTGAATATAGTGGGAGGCTGTAGTAATATATGACAGATATTGTCTGGCAGTGTCAGAAAAAATCAGAGGTAGCTCTTCCTCAATTGCTTGAACCCATGCTTCAATGCCTTTTGCAGCCCAAGAGGCTGCCATAGTGGGTCTATGTACAGCACCTGTAAGAGTGTAAATAGACTTCAAGCAACCCTCCACACGCTTATCCCTCGGTTCCTTCAAAGAGGTGACGGTGGTGACAGGCAGAGTAGATGACACCACAAGACGGGCAACATGTGAATCCACTGGTGGCGGAGTTTCCCACTTGTTACTCAACTCAGTAGAGATAGGATAACGAGCTAGCATCTTTTTAGACAGGGAAAATGTATTTCCTGGAGAAGACCAGGATTCCTGACGTACGTCAATTAAATGGTCAGAGATTAGTGGTAAGACTAATTTAGTAACCTTCTGACGTTTGAACTTATCAGGTTTCTTAGACGTATCAGGAGGGTCAATCTCATCATCAATCTAAAGAATCAGCTTGATAGCCTCCACTAGGTCAGGAACATCAACCTGTGTTGTAGAATCTTCATCAGAAGCAGCAGTATCAGCATCTGATGGATCAGTATATTCCCCATCCAAATCGGAAGAATCATCCGAAATATTAGTGGATTGTGAGGAAGAAATGGCCCGCTTAGATGACCCTTTGGTTCCAGTGGGGCGAGGGTTAGGTTTTTGTTTAACCAAGGACTGATTTAATTGTTGTAACTGGGTTGACAGAGTATCCACCCATGGTGGATTAACTACAGGGACAATATGTGGCTGTAATGGCACAGGAGGTCCCACAGGGGGCGTAAGGCATGTTAGAAGCGTAGTCAGCATATTTGAAAATGCAGCCCAAGGTGGATCCTGATTTGCCACGGGTGCTACGGGCTGACTAGGGGGTGCAGAACACCCAGTACCGAAACCCTCAGCAGAAATCTTTTTCTCATGTAAATCCGTGGCACCAGCACTGCATGATGCAGGAGCGTCTGCGGATTTCCCGCCGTGTGTAACAAAGATTATTGGGAATGTAGCCTTAGGGCGTAACAGTACTATATAGCCAAACAAACACAATACCTGACAATAAACCCCTAACATATGTGACCGCAATTGCAGAGCACAAACAGAGGATTTAAGTGGTATGAGGTGACTGAAATCCACAGTGAAAAAATACAAAACAGTATATCCTTTGAAACACTATATGGTATATGAGACCCTGATGCACTTAGACCCCCAGGGCACAGAATATAGTGATAGCAATATGTGTGATACACAGAATAGAATCCACACAGCAGCTTTAGGCACACACAGTCACAGGTACAATGCAGAAATTATTACACATAAAAAATAAAACTGCACTGGACTAGCAATACTACATAAAGAAATGTATATATACAGATATAACAATGCAAAGTAACCACTGGATGTATATTACAAAATACTTGTACTAAATATTCATATAGAAGTGCACTTGTTCTTAACTAACGCTGTCTAAACGACATGTAGAATACTTAAGTGTCCTGTAAATGCAAGGCGCTGATGAGACAGGCGGCTTTACAGAGGAGACAGTACCCAGCAGTCCCAGGATCAGCACAGCTCTGTACATGGTGCCCAAATGCTGACAGGGAGTGAGGGAGAGAGAGAGAGATGCAGCTCCAGGGCGGGAACACCTGCTGTAGATGGCACCTGGAGCTGGGAAGGGGCTACAGATCAGCGCCTTATCCCCTCTGCTGGACTATGGAGCCTATAATAAACGGATTTTAGTAAATCCGACCTCTGCTCCCTGCCCTGGTGGATATAGTGGGGTCCCTGCAAGGCCACAGTGTCCACGCCAGCGGGAGACGGACCGCGACTGGATCGCGATTTGGCGGGTCCCACCTGGAGGACCCTCTTATCTCCTCCATGAAGTGCGGCCACACGGTCCAGGACAGCAGCAGCGGTGATGTGTGCCTGATGACTGGAGCACCTCTGCTGCAAGTACCCGGCAACCAGGGCGCAGGAGTATGCAGCGCCGCTGGGGGAGGTGATGGAGCCGCAGCACAGAATGTCAGCATGACATACACAGCATCTAGTGCCTGTGCTGCAGCCCTTGAAGTCTTCTTTCTTCTTAAAAAGCTCTTATTAGGGCTGCCTAGAGCAGCCCCTCCTGTTAGTGACCTGCACTGCAGGCACCAACTTACAAATTTAGCTCCAGTGCCTGGAGGTGGGGTTATAAGGAGGCGGTGCAGTGCATCCTGGGAACAGTCAAAGCTTTAGCCTGTTGGTGCCTCGGATCAAGATCCAACTCTACACCCCAATGTTATTCCCTGTGGAATACCAGTGTACCCCGCTGCAGAAAATTTGTCTACCCAGTTGCAGCAATTGAATCAATCTTTGGTTAGACATAAAACTGCCCCAAGTCACTCTCACGTCACGGGGTCATCTAAGCAGGCTACTTCCTCCTCACAATCCACTGATCTCTCAGAAGATTCTTCTGATGAAGATGGGGAGTATACTGTCCTGTCAGACACTGACACAGCTGCTTCTGACGAGGAATCTACTACTCAGGTTCATGTCCCTGACTTAGTGGTTGCTATTAAGCAGATCCAACAAATCACTGATGATGATGAGGATTCCACAATGGTTTCTACGAAACCTGATAAGTTTAAACATCAGAAGTTAACTAAAATATTACCGCATTCTGACCATCTAGTGGACATATGACAAGAACCCTAGTCTTCTCCAGGATAGAAATTCTCCCCGTCTAAAAGGATGGTAGCTCACTATCCTCTCCCACAGAGTTGTGTAACAAGTGGGAATATTCACCACCGGTGGATTCCCATGTCACCCGCCTAGTGGTTTCGTCTACCCTGCCTGTCACCACTGTCACCTCACTGAAGGAACCGTCAGATAAGCATGTGGAGAGATGCCTGAAGTCTATTACTCCCTTACAGGTGCTGTACATAGACCCACTATAGCGGCCTCTTGGGCTGCAAAAGGAATTGAAGCATGGGTTCAGTCATTAGAGGAAGAGCTGCCTCAGGATATATCTGACATTGCCAGACAGTACCTGTCTCACATTACCACCGCTGCCTATTACATTCAGGGTGCATCCTCTGAGGCAGGTGTGTTGGCAGCCATGGCATTGACTACGTCTATCCTGGTTCGCTGTATTCTGTGGTTGAGGTCATGGAAGGTGGACCTGGACTCCAAAAAGACCTTGGAGGTACTCCCTTTTAAGGGAGACATCCTGTTTGGGGAAGATCTCAATAAAATTGTGGCTGTCTTGGTGGCTGCTAAGACTGCCTATCTCCCTAACACTACTCCTTCTGCGCAGAAGGCAAAAGGTACCACTTTTCGCTCCTTTTGGCCTCAAGGGAAAGCAAAAGGTCAGGCATACCCAAGACAATCTTGTGCTTCCAAAACCACGAAGCTCAAGGCTAAACAATCCTGGGCAGCCCGTCATCCTGCTTCTAAACATGACAAGCCTGCTGCATGACGGGACAGTCCTCCTCCTAGGGGATCCCAGGGTGGAAGGCCGACTTCTGCGATTCACCCAGGTCTGGTTAAAGACTACTTCAGATGCATGGGTGCGAGAAGTTGTCTCTCACAGGTACGCAGTCTTTTTCAAAGGGCGTCCCACTAGCCAGTTTTGCACAACGGTTATCCCTTCCGTTAAAGGTGCAAGCTCTACAAATGGTTGTGAGTTCCCTCCTGGATACAGCAGTGGTGGTACCAGTACCTCTATCCCAAAGAGACAGAGTATACTACTCGACCCTGTTTCTAGTACCGAAACCCAATGGGTCTTTCCGGCCTATACTCAATCTCAAATCACTGAACAAGTTTGTGAGAGTATCCAAGTTCCATATGGAAACACTGCGCTCAATTGTACTAGCCGTGGAACCCAGAGATTATATGGTATCCCTGGATATACAAGATGCTTACCTTCATATACCTATTGCCATGTCGCATCAGCAATATCTGCGGTTTGCTATTGGCAACCTTTACTATCAGTTCCAGGCTCTGCCGTTTGGACTGGCCATGGCCCCTCAGATCTTCACCAAGGTTATGGCCATGATGACAGTTCATCTCCGTCGCCAGGGAGTAAGGATCCTGCCGTATCTGGATGACTTGCTGATCTTGGCAGACTCCCACGATGTCCTCCTCAGTCATCTGCAATTGACGGTAAACTTCCTACAAGCCCACGGATGGCTTATCAACTTGAAGAAGCCCTCGCTGGTCCCTGCTTGGAGCATGGTGCACCTGGGGGCACTGCTGGACACACATAGTCAACGGCTGTTTCTGTCTCCAGAGAAGGTCCTGAACCTTCAGGACAGGATAAGATACTTCCTCTCTCGCCCAAGAGTGTCGATACATTCGGCGATGCAAGTACTATGCCTGATGGTGTCTGCTTTCGACATGGTGTCTGCTTTCGACATTTCATTCCCGCCCTCTGCAGAGGTTAATACTTTCCAAGTGGGACGACCTACCTCATCGGATCAGATCTCACATGATCTCCTTGACTCCGGAGGTTCATCTATCGCTGACCTGGTGGCTGCAGGACCAGCAGTTAAGTAGGGGCCATCCCTTTTGGATCTCCAACTGGCTCCTACTGACTATGTATGCCAGTCTGAGGGGCTGGGGCGCAATGAAGCAATACTCTTTCTAGGGTCGGTGAACCAAGGAGGAATCACTCCTCCCGATAAACATTCTGGAATTGCAGGCAGTGTTCAATGCTTTGTCTCTCGCCCTGCCTCTGTTAAAGAACAGGCCTGTTCAAGTACGGTCAGACAGTGCCACTACGGTGGCATACATAAACCATCAAGGAGGCACTCGAAGCCGCTTGGCAATGATGGAAGTGTCAAAAATCCTTTGTTGGGCAGAACGCCATCTACCAGCAAT
The DNA here is from genome assembly GCF_028390025.1 of Pseudophryne corroboree. Lineage (NCBI taxonomy): Eukaryota > Metazoa > Chordata > Amphibia > Anura > Myobatrachidae > Pseudophryne > Pseudophryne corroboree. The sequence continues at coordinate 915,633,877 of NC_086445.1, read as the reverse complement.
ATCGGCAGTGTTCATTCCGGGAGTCCTCAACTGGGAAGCAGATTTCCTCAGTCATCAGGATGTGCATGCCGGGGAGTGGAATCTTCATCAGGAAGTCTTTCAACTCCTAGTGGACAAATGGGGCCTACCAGATGTAGACCTGATGGCGTCTCGACACAATCACAAAGTTCCAATCTTCGGATCGAGAATTAGGGATCCTCAAGCAGTGTTCGTGGATGCACTCCATGGAACTTTCGGCTGCCCTACGTGTTCCCTCCAGTGTCACTGCTGCCCAGAGTACTACGTAAGTTCAATCAAGAAGGAGGAATACTACTTCTAGTCGCTCCAGTGTGGCCCAGATGGCATTGGTTATCAGACCTGCAGGGTCTATCGATGGAGGGTCCTCTTCTACTTCCTCAATGCCCAGACCTCCTCTTTCATGGCCCTTGTGTCTACCTGGACCTGGCCAGACTGGCTTTGCCGGCATGGCTCTTGAAGCATCACTCCTGAGGGCCAAAGGATTCTCTGAGGCGATTATCCAAACTATGCTACAGGCCCGAATACTGGCATCTGCACGGATATATTACAGGGTCTGGAATTCTTGCTTCAGCTGGTGTGCTGCTAAGAATTACGATGCATACAAATTCAGAGCTTCCAGACTTCTGTTTTTTCTGCAACAAGGCCTGGACTTAGGCCTTCGTCTGGCCTCCCTCAATGTTCACATATCTGCCTTGTTGGTGTGGTTTCAGCGAAAAATTGTGTCTTTTCCTGATGTTCATACTTTCACACAGGGTGTTTTATGGATTCAAACTCCCTATGTCCCTTCTGTGGCTCCATGGGATCTGTCTGTTGTCCTGAATGCCCTGCAAGGGTCTCCATTTGACCCTCTTGAGTCAGTGGACCTTAAATGGCTCACGGTCAAGATCCTGTTCCTACTGGCTATTGCCTCTGCTAGGAGGGTGTTAGACTTAGGCGCTTTGTCCTGTCGTCCACCCTTCCTGATATTTCACCTTGACCGGGCAGTTCTTAGAACTCGACCTGGTTATTTAGCTAAGGTGGTGTCATCTTTTCACCTTAACCCAGAGATTGTGGTTCCGGCCTTCATCTCTTCTGGTTTGTCCTCCAAAGTGTGGTCTTTGGATGTGGTACAGGATACATATCTACGTGGAGAGGACTGCCTCTATCAGGAGGTCAGAATCCCTTTTTGTACTTTTTGGTTTTCACAAACGTGGCTGGCCTGAGAATAAGCAAAACTTGGCCAGATGGATTAGAATGGTGATTGCACAAGCTTATGCACAGGCTGGTCTCCGGCAGTGATGGCGGAGTGTATAGCTCAAATCAGGCGCCGGTTTGTTAGCCAATCAGAGTTTACGGACCGGCGCCTGATTTGTGATATACACGCTGCCGTCACTGCCGGAGACCAGACTGAGTGGCAGGGCGGCAGGCAGGAGAAGCGCGTGCTGCGCTCTCCACACAGCACAGTGAGCACTACTATGGGGGCATATCTGGCACTGTGGGCACATGGCACAGTGGGGGCATATCTGGCACTGTGGGGGCATATCTGGCACTGCAGGCACATGGCACTGTGGGGGCATATCTGTAATCTGCCACTGTGGGGGCATATCTGGCACTGTGGGGGCATATCTGGCACTGCGGGCACATGGCACTGTGGGGGCATATCTGTAATCTGGCACTGTGGGGGCATATCTGGCACTGTGGGCACATGGCACTGTGGGGGCATATCTGGCACTGTGGGGGCATATCTGGCACTGTGGGCACATGGCACTGTGGGGGCATATCTGTAATCTGGCACTGTGGGGGCATATCTGGCACTTTGGGGGCATATCTGGCACTGCGGGCACATGGCACTGTGGGGGCATATCTGGCACTGCGGGCACATGGCACTGTGGAGGCATATCTGTAGTCTGGCACTGTGGGGGCATATCTGGCACTGTGGGGTCATATCTGGCACAGTGGGGGAATATCTGGCACTGTGGGCACATGGCACTGTGGGGGCATATCTGTAATCTGGCACTGTGGGGTCATATCTAGCACTATGGGGGCATATCTGTATCTGGCACTGTGGGGTCATATCTTGCACTGTGGGGGCATATCTAGCACTGTAAGCACATGTCACTGTGGGGGCATATCTGTATCTGGCACTGTGGGGTCATATCTGGCACTGTGGGGGCATATCTGGCACTGTGGGCACATGGCACTATGGGGGCATATCTGTAATCTGGCACTGTGGGGGCATATCTGGCACTGTGGGCACATGGCACTGTGGGGGCATATCTGTATCTGGCACTGTGGGGGCATATCTGGCACTGTGGGCGCATGGCACTGTGGGGGCATATGTGTTTGAGGTTTTTACCTGTGGGGGCCAATGTGTTATTTTGTGCGAGACAGTCATTACACTCTGTGCAGCAAGGCTACGTCCCTTTTTTTGTTATACCACACCCACTTTTTGTTATACCACGCTCACTTTTTTGTTTAGCTTTCAAAGTAGATCGCCGACTCCAAAAGTCTGACCACCCCTGTTCTATGGGGTTGTATGGCATTAGCCGCTGGTCCCATCTCCTGTTGTGAGAATGTGGTTCTATGTGACTAACATCTGCCTTGTCTTTTACCTGCTACTGCATTGGACTGGCTAATGAAACTGAGCTCACAGTTTCTGGAGGCGGGGTTATAGAGGAGGCCTTAATGCATCCTGGGACAGCTAAAGCTTTAACCTGTTGGAGCCTGGATCAAGATCCATCTCTACATCCCGATGTATTCCCTGTGGAACCCAGTGTAGCTCGCAGAAAGAGATTTAACAATGGTAAGTCTACCATAAATCTCCTTTTCTTGTATTCCTCATGAACATCTTACTTGTGCAAGGGCCAGAGGACTCAAACAGGCACCCTCAAGGACCATACATACTCCCCAGAAACTATCTGTTCAAATGTACGCATGCCTGGTATTGGCAGGAACATTTATATGTTTTGATGGTAAAATTGGGCATGGGGTATTGCCAGCTTTCATGTGCTTCTACTGGCTTGTAGTCCTGCTCCCCAATGGCTAGTGTATCTGGCCTAGTGTCCCATCCACAAAGAAAGAAATAACTGATGGCCCTTATACACATAAGGTTATCCACACATATAATAAGTAATTTATCGCCACCTGTTTTCATTTGTGCTTCTTGTAAGAGGACTGGCAAATCTCCAAATAGGTGATCAGCCTTTAGATGCCAGAATTATTTCTGCATCAGTGTCCAATCCACAACTAGGGGCTAAACCTTTTGAGCCCCCAGGCTTAAGTGCCTTCATGTGAAGAGTAGACCTAGCATCTAGTGCATGAGTGGAAAGTGTTGGTAGTGTAGTGGACTGTGGAGGAAGCAGCTACTGTACATACATAAGGTCTAACTTACAAATGGTGGTGGGGCAGTGGGCCTTGTATGAAGTTAATTGGTGAAGCCCTAGCACTCCACCAATATAGCCACTGGGCCTAATGCACAAAACATAAGGGCAGTTTAGGAACTGTAGACTGAGTGTAAAGGCCTAGTCCAGTCAGGTCCGCCATCAGGGGGCTGTTGGGGGCACAGTTGTCCTGAGCCCGGCCTCTCTGACAGAGAATAATGGTCCCGGGCCGCTCATGCAGCCGTCTGCCTGCCGCCATCTATCCCTGCTCTTCCCCGTCCCTCCGCACTTCGCCACCCTCTATTGAAACCGTCACTCCCAAAATGGCCGCCACCTCAGAGGAGACAATTATTAAAGATACTAGCGGAGCCTCCTCTAGTATCTTTAATAACTGTCTCCTCTGAGGTGGCGGACATTTTGGGAGGGACGTTTTAAATAGAAACATGCAGGCAGGAACAGAGGCTGGGCCCGCAGCAGCGGTAGAGTGGGGAAATCCCCTGACAACGAGCAGAACCCCTGACAACGAGCAGAACCCCTGACAATGAGCAGTTACTGGCATCATTAATGTGGGGGCATAATATAGTGTGAGGGGCATTACTGTGTGGGGCATAGGTGTTAGGGGCATAACCATGGGGGCATAACATGGTGTAAGGGGCATTATTGTGAGGACTTAATATGGTGCAAAGAAGAGAAAGAGGTTCACCGAGGTTGCTGTATGACTAAGCTAAGCGACACAACTGTGCAGCACAAACACCTGGCCCATCTAGGAGTGGCACTGCAGTGTCAGACAGGATGGCAGATATAAAAAAAGGCCCCAAACAGCACATCATGCAAAGATGTAAAAGAGGTGCAATGAGGTAGCTGTATGACTAAGCTAAGCGACACAAACAATTGGCCCATCTAGGAGTGGCACTGCAGTGTCAGACAGGAGGGCAGATATAAAAAAAAGGCCCCAAACAGCACATCATGCAAAGATGAAAAAGAGGTGCAATGAGGTAGCTGTATGACTAAGCTAAGCGACACAAACAATTGGCCCATCTAGGAGTGGCATTGTAGTGTCAGACAGGATGGCTCTTAAAAAAAAAATAGTACCCAAACAGCACATCATGTCAAGAAGTAAAAGAGGACAATGAGGTAGTTGTATGACTAAGCTAAGCGACACAAGCGTGCGGCACAAACACCTGGCCCATCTAGGGTTGGCACTGCAGTCCCACTGCACTAATGGCGGAAACCGGACGCACGTCTAACACCAGCATAGTTGTTATGGCCTCAGTATTCCGCTTTGCAACAGGGTATATATGTATACGGCAGTATCACTGGAATTATATTGCAGTACCACTGGACATATATGGCAGTATCACTGGAATTATACTGCAGGGTCACTGGAATTATTTGGCAGGATCACTGGACTTATACGCCAGTACCACTGGAATTATACGACAGGATCACTGGCATTATACGGCAGGATCACTGGATTTATATGTCAGTACCACTGAAATTATATGGCAGGTTCACTGGAATTATACGGCAGGATCACTGGAATTATATGACAGGATCACTGGATTTATACGGCAGTACCACTGGAATTATACGGCAGTACTTCTGGACTTATACGGCAGTACCACTGGACATATACGGCAGTATCACTGGACTGGATTTATAGGCCAGTACCACTGGAATTATACGGCAGGATCACTGGAATTATACGGCAGTACCACTGGATTTATACGGCAGTACCACTGGACATATACGGCAGTATCACTGGACTGGACTTATATGCCAGTACCACTGTAATTATACGGCAGGATCACTGTAATGATACGGCAGGATCACTGTAATTATACGCCAGTACCACTGGAATTATACGGCAGGATCACTGGAATTATACGGCAGGATCACTGGAATTATACGGCAGGATCACTGGAATTATACACCAGTACCACTGGAATTATACGGCAGGATCACTGGACTTATACGGCAGTACCACTGGAATTATACGGCAGTATCAATGGTCATATACGGCAGTACTACTGGACATATACAGCAGCACAGGGACACCACCACTGGACTGATGCAGGACAACACAGCACCACTGAAATGGACTGGACTTATACAGTAGCACTGGACATATGGCAGCAGAGGACACCACAGCTGTGACTGGACTGATGCAGCACAAGACACCACCACTGGACTGATGCAGGACACTGAGGATGGAGACACGTCCTCTCTCCTATGCCGGAGTGAAAATGACGGTGACGCGCGGATCCTTATATGGAATCCAAACCCCATGAGAATCCGACAGTGGGGATGATGATGTTTTGCCTCGTTCTGGTTTACGAGTCAGGTGGGAAAGCCGAACCTGCTCATCTCTAATGAATGCAGGGTGGCAGCAGTAGAGTATGCACCATATTTATGTAAGGCATTGGTAGGTCACACACACACACACACACACACACACACACACACACACACACACACACACACACACACACACACACACACACACACACACACACACACACACACACACACACACACACACACACACATTGGTGGAAGCGGTGTATTTGCAACCAGCCAATTAAAAGCAGTTCTCTAGTGCTGGCAACCATCACAATCGTCATGTATTTTCCTCTACCATAAAGAACCTGCAAATAACATGGCTCGCAGCGCCATACAGAGTAAACATACAAAACATCAACAGGGAATTACATCTTATATACAATACACAGCGGAATGCTATATCATAAATATCAAACAATAAATATCACACCAAACTGGGAAGGACAGATAACTGGAGCACGAGATGGACAACTCACTGAAGCAAGTGGGACTCACAGATTGTAAATAATGCATTACTCAGTGTTCCTGTATACAATGTATGGGCAATTGGACAGAATAAGAGTTGCTGAAAGAGGGAAGATGGCAGTGCACTGGTAAGCATTGCACTGGTGACATGGAGTATGCTAAGGAAGAACAATAGAGAAAAAGGCCCTGCCCACAATAACTTACATACTAAGGGGAAAGGACAGTTGAGGGGAAATGGAAAAAATAAATGCAGGTGGGTCGGAGAAGTATAGGATTAAGAGGTGGGCTGGCACGCTTTAATACAAAGATAAAAATTACGGGTGCATTTAAAACTGACTGGGCGAGGGAGCGACTTCCAAAGTATATGGGCAATTTGAGAAAAATCTTGGAGCATGAGAGGAAGTGGCCAGGGTTTAGGAGAGATGTTAGTGAGAGGAGGAGTGGAGATGTTAGGAGGGAGTGTGGGCAGAGAGGAGGTCAGTAATGAATATATCAAAGGTTAAGACTGCAGCATAGCCAACCAACTGGACTTAAGCTTGGGGAGTCAGCAGGGCCGGATTAAGGTCTGTGGGGGCCCTGGACAACAAACTTGTGGGGGCCCCTATCAATAAAAGTGATATAATGGCAATGTTATAAAAATAAAGTATAATTTATCAACAGCATTGTGAAGCCGGGCAGCGTGTTCAGTGGCGGCGGGAGGATCTCTTATGAATAAGGTATTTAAACTGTTTGTTTGTTCTTCACTGTTATCCTGACGACGGGGCTCCGGCTCCGAAACGTTGATGCACGAATAAATTCAACACTTTGTTTGCATTGAAAGTCTCTGAGTGCCGCCTCTCTCCGAATGCTATATATATATATATATATATATATATTATACAAACACAGCACCGTGTCTGGCTGCTGTGTTTGTATAGTATATATATATATATATATATATATATATAAATGTTAATAATGTGGGAGTGGCTTAGCTGGCTATCGGAGCAGATGTGTTGCTGAAGAGCTCCGGCCTAATCTCCCTTTTTAGGGGCTTATTTGGCCTCATTTTACCCAGCTGTGCCCTTATCAGTGTCCCCCCTGCCCTATGCCGGTGGCTGGTTCCGGTGAGTGCCGCCCGCTGGGCCGGGAGCCCGGTCTCCCCACCTCCAAAACCCGCGGCCTGCTTGCCGGCATCACGCCCGGGACCCCAGTTATCTGCTGCCTGTGGGGACGGAAGATTGGAACTAGAGATGAGCGCCTGAAATTTTTCGGGTTTTGTGTTTTGGTTTTGGGTTCGGTTCCGCGGCCGTGTTTTGGGTTCGAACGCGTTTTGGCAAAACCTCACCGAATTTTTTTTGTCGGATTCGGGTGTGTTTTGGATTCGGGTGTTTTTTTCCAAAAACACTAAAAAACAGCTTAAATCATAGAATTTGGGGGTCATTTTGATCCCAAAGTATTATTAACCTCAAAAACCATAATTTACACTCATTTTCAGTCTATTCTGAATACCTCACACCTCACAATATTATTTTTAGTCCTAAAATTTGCACCGAGGTCGCTGTGTGAGTAAGATAAGCGACCCTAGTGGCCGACACAAACACCGGGCCCATCTAGGAGTGGCACTGCAGTGTCACGCAGGATGTCCCTTCCAAAAAACCCTCCCCAAACAGCACATGACGCAAAGAAAAAAAGAGGCGCAATGAGGTAGCTGTGTGAGTAAGATTAGCGACCCTAGTGGCCGACACAAACACCGGGCCCATCTAGGAGTGGCACTGCAGTGTCACGCAGGATGGCCCTTCCAAAAAACCCTCCCCAAACAGCACATGACGCAAAGAAAAAAAGAGGCGCAATGAGGTAGCTGTGTGAGTAAGATTAGCGACCCTAGTGGCCGACACAAACACCGGGCCCATCTAGGAGTGGCACTGCAGTGTCACGCAGGATGGCCCTTCCAAAAAACCCTCCCCAAACAGCACATGACGCAAAGAAAAAAAGAGGCGCAATGAGGTTGCTGACTGTGTGAGTAAGATTAGCGACCCTAGTGGCCGACACAAACACCGGGCCCATCTAGGAGTGGCACTGCAGTGTCACGCAGGATGTCCCTTCCAAAAAACCCTCCCCAAACAGCACATGACGCAAAGAAAAAAAGAGGCGCAATGAGGTAGCTGTGTGAGTAAGATTAGCGACCCTAGTGGCCGACACAAACACCGGGCCCATCTAGGAGTGGCACTGCAGTGTCACGCAGGATGGCCCTTCCAAAAAACCCTCCCCAAACAGCACATGACGCAAAGAAAAAAAGAGGCGCAATGAGGTAGCTGTGTGAGTAAGATTAGCGACCCTAGTGGCCGACACAAACACCGGGCCCATCTAGGAGTGGCACTGCAGTGTCACGCAGGATGGCCCTTCCAAAAAACCCTCCCCAAACAGCACATGACGCAAAGAAAAAAAGAGGCGCAATGAGGTAGCTGTGTGAGTAAGATTAGCGACCCTAGTGGCCGACACAAACACCGGGCCCATTTAGGAGTGGCACTGCAGTGTCACGCAGGATGTCCCTTCCAAAAAACCCTCCCCAATCAGCACATGATGCAAAGAAAAAGGTTAGGTGGTATACAATTATGGACGGGCTGCCGAGTGCCGACACAGAGGTAGCCACAGCCGTGAACTACCGCACTGTACTGTGTCTGCTGCTAATATATAGACTGGTTGATAAAGAGATAGTATACTCGTAACTAGTATGTATGTATAAAGAAAGAAAAAAAAACCACGGTTAGGTGGTATATACAATTATGGACGGGCTGCCGAGTGCCGACACAGAGGTAGCCACAGCCGTGAACTACCGCACTGTACTGTGTCTGCTGCTAATATATAGACTGGTTGATAAAGAGATAGTATACTCATAACTAGTATGTATGTATAAAGAAAGAAAAAAAAACCACGGTTAGGTCACTGGTATATACAATTATGGACGGGCTGCCGAGTGCCGACACAGAGGTAGCCACAGCCGTGAACTACCGCACTGTACTGTGTCTGCTGCTAATATATAGACTGGTTGATAAAGAGATAGTATACTCGTAACTAGTATGTATGTATAAAGAAAGAAAAAAAAACCACGGTTAGGTGGTATATACAATTATGAACGGGCTGCCGAGTGCCGACACAGAGGTAGCCACAGCCGTGAACTACCGCACTGTACTGTGTCTGCTGCTAATATATAGACTGGTTGATAAAGAGATAGTATACTCGTAACTAGTATGTATGTATAAAGAAAGAAAAAAAAACCACGGTTAGGTCACTGGTATATACAATTATGGACGGGCTGCCGAGTGCCGACACAGAGGTAGCCACAGCCGTGAACTACCGCACTGTACTGTGTCTGCTGCTAATATAGACTGGTTGATAAAGAGATAGTATACTACTAATATTATATACTGGTGGTCAGGTCACTGGTCACTAGTCACACTGGCAGTGGCACTCCTGCAGCAAAAGTGTGCACTGTTTAATTTTAATATAATATTATGTACTCCTGGCTCCTGCTATAACCTATAACTGGCACTGCAGTAGTGCTCCCCAGTCTCCCCCACAATTATAAGCTGTGTGAGCTGAGCAGTCAGACAGATATATAATATATATAGATGATGCAGCACACTGGCCTGAGCCTGAGCAGTGCACACAGATATGGTATGTGACTGAGTCACTGTGTGCTGTGTATCGCTTTTTTCAGGCAGAGAACGGATTATAAATAAAAGTGGTGGTCACTGGTCACTATCAGCAAAACTCTGCACTGTACACTACTGAGTACTCCTAATGCTCCCCAAAATTAGTAAATCAAGTGTCTCTCTAATCTATTCTAATTCTAAACGGAGAGGACGCCAGCCACGTCCTCTCCCTATCAATCTCAATGCACGTGTGAAAATGGCGGCGACGCGCGGCTCCTTATATAGAATCCGAGTCTCGCGATAGAATCCGAGCCTCGCGAGAATCCGACAGCGTCATGATGACGTTCGGGCGCGCTCGGGTTAACCGAGCAAGGCGGGAAGATCCGAGTCGCTCGGACCCGTGAAAAAAAACATGAAGTTCTGGCGGGTTCGGATTCAGAGAAACCGAACCCGCTCATCTCTAATTGGAACAAGGTCCCTTCTCCTAGCCGCGACTGGTCCCTCTGCTGTGGCCGGGGCGGTGATCGGACGGACGCTAGCCCACCCTGCACTGCAGTGAAGAGATGCCACTGTAGCTATACGTGGCGGGGTGTGTGCCGGTGGGCGCAATGCAGGGGGAGAGTGTGGGGGGCCCTAATGTGTGGGGGCCCCAGGATGACCGCCCTTGTCGCCCCGAGTTGGATCTGGCCATGGGAGTTAGAATTACAAATCACTGATCATATGCGGAATCTTGGCATTGTCCTGGATGGTAGTTTGACACCAAGGACAGACTGGGGCCACTTTTCGGCGTGGACGCACGTGAAGAGGGGCACATAAGCAAGGCTAACAGGTGTATGCATGAGTCAGGGGAGCATGGACTCGCAACACACCCCTATCTTCCTTTAAACCAAGCCCTTGGGGTGGGGGTGAGGGGGGAGAGTGAGCACTGCTAAAGGAGGAGTGCCGTGAGTCAGGCAGGCTTGGACTCGTGGCACCCCCCTATTTTCCTTTAAACCAAGTGTTTTGGACAAGGGGGGGAGGGGAGCAATACAGAAAACAGGAAGCCTGCGCACTTCCCGGCTCTCTGTGAGCCCGGACAGGCCCACCCTCCATCGGCCATTCTGGCATACAGTATGCCAGAAGTGCCAGATGTGCAGTCCAGCACTGCTTGACATTTAAACTTCAGATATCAGCCACAATAAAATCCTCAATCTTTCATCTGAGGAACATAGCCAGAGTCAAGCACTATGGGGGTGATTCAGACCTGATCGCTGCTGTGCATTTTCGCACATTGGGCGATCAGTGATTAACTGCGCATGTGTATGTACTGCAATGCGCACGCGCGTCGGCAAACAACAACAGGCATTGCCGAACAGCGACAGGCTGGTGCGAAAAATTCTAATCGCACAGCCAATCGCATGCTGATTGTGGCCGTGTGTGGGTGGTAACTGACCGTTTTCTGGGAATGTCAGGGAAAACGCAGCGTACCCAAACGTTTTCAGGGAGGGTGTGTAATGTCAGCTCCGGACCCGATCAGCCTCTTCTCATCGCACTAGAGAAGTAAGCCCTGGACTCAGAGCCGGCCATAGGCATAGGCAAACTAGGCAATTGCCTAGGGCATTTGATATGCCTAGGGGCATCAGCAGCTTCTGCTGATTAAAATGATATGCGGCATGCCTATATTCTATGTGTAGCATTTCATATGCATATACAGCCACAGTCTCACACTGTCACAACTGAGGGCCTGAGCTGACGGGAGGCAGCCTCAGTTGTAGGGGCTGAGATGTACCGGAACCTGGGAGGTTGTATCAGACCCCTGGACATGTAAGTAACATGGATAATAACTGCCCGAAGGCGTGACCACGACAACTTAGATAAAAGTCAATGATGTTTATTATGACAACTCCGCATCACAGCAGCAATAAAAGAAAACGTAAAAGTCAGCAAAGAATAAATACAGTTCCTGAGTACTACAGCATGGCAGGAGCCACAGGGCACTGGTAGTGTGAGATAGTTCTTATGATCTTCTAGATGGAAAGTCCTTACCAGGCCCGGCTGTAGCAATGGAGATAACCCAGGATTGTACCAGCTGGTGTTCCAGGAAGAGCTGGGTTGCTGAAGGTAAAACAGCTGCTGTGGATACTGGCTGGAACCAGACTGTTGTTAGCACGGAGTGGATACTGGCTGGAACCAGTTAAATAATAAATGAACTTTGGGAGCGATGAAATGTGAACTGAAATGTAGAACTTGAGAGCGGAGAAATAATAATTCCGGTGGAGAGTGGTAAAGTGTAGAAAGGACACCGGCCCTTTAAGGGAAGCTGTATTCTGCTGGAAGCTGAGGCTGGAAGCAGGTAGTGTTGTAGTTGGAAACAGATGAATCCACAATGGATTGGAGAGTCAGGCTACACCGCAGGTGGAATGCTGGTGCGGGTCTCTATGGTGGAAGTCTTGAGACAGGAGCTGGAACCTGGAAGACAATCATAGAAGAGAGACAAACAGGAACTAGGTTTGACAACCAAAGCACTGACGTCTTCCTTGCTCAGGCACAGCTTACTTATACCTGCAGCAAGGAAGGGGTTGGCTAGGCAATTATGCAAATCAACAATACAAACAGCAGATTGGTGGAAATGATCAGATGACAGAATCCAAGATGGCTGCGCCCATGCAGACACTTGGAGGGAAGTTTGGTTTGTAATCCATGTGGTCTGGGAAACAGTAATGGCGGCGCCGGCCACCGGAGACAGGAGACGCCAGGCTGATAGATGCACATTTAACCACGCGGGCACAGCGGAGGCCGCGGCTGATGAAAACACCACTCTGACACTCTGCATGTGGAAACTCAGGAACAGCGGAATCTGGTCCTGGAACGCTGAGCCCGCCTTAGGAGGCATCTGAAGGGTAAGTAATGGCGTCCAGATACCCGGATCGTGACAGCACCCCCCCCTTTAGGAGTGGCCCCAGGACACTTCTTAGGCTTTAAAGGAAACTTTGCGTGGAAATTTCGGACCAAGGCAGGAGCATGGACGTCAGAGGCATTGGTCCAAGAGCGTTCTTCAGGACCATAGCCCTTCCAGTCAATGAGATACTGAAGTTGACCGTAACGGTGACGTGAGTCCAGGATCTTGGCCACTTCATACTCAACGCCTCGTTGAGTTTGGACTTTCGGAGTTGGTGGAAGTGAGGAATGAAACCGATTCAAGATTAGCGGTTTCAACAGGGAAACATGGAATGTCCTGGGTATTTTTAAGAAGGGAGGTAACTGGAGTCTGTAAGCAACAGGATTGATGACTTGATCAATTTTAAAAGGACCGATGTAGCGAGGTGCAAACTTCATACTGGGAACTCTTAACCTCAAATTCTTCGTGGATAACCATACCCGATCACCCACCTTGAGAGCAGGAACTGCTCGACGCTTCTTATCCGCAAACTTCTTGTACCTGAACGATGCCTTGAGCAGAGCTGATCGTACGCTCTTCCAGATATTGGCAAACTGATGCAAGGTGATATCCACTGCGGGAACAGAAGTTGCTGGAAGCGGTTGGAACTCAGGGACTTTAGGGTGGAATCCAAAGTTGGTGAAGAATGGTGTTGAAGAAGATGAAGAATGATACTGGTTGTTATGACAGAACTCGGCCCAGGGAAGTAATTGAACCCAGTCATCTTGAGAGGAGGACACATAGATGCGGAGGAAGGCCTCCAAGTCCTGATTCACCCTCTCAGTTTGACCATTGGTCTGAGGATGGTAAGCCGTGGAAAACTTTAACTTGACTTGGAGGACTTGACATAAACTTCGCCAGAATTTGGCTGTGAATTGAACTCCTCGATCTGAGATAATTTCTTCTGGAAGACCGTGGAGTCGGAAGATCTCTTGTATGAATACTTGAGCCAACTTGGAAGCTGACGGAAGACCGGTGAGAGGAATGAAGTGTGCCATCTTGGTGAACCGGTCAACTACCACCCAGATGGTATTGAACTTGTTGCACATGGGCAAATCTGTAATAAAATCCATCGACAAATGGGTCCATGGTCGACGGGGAACAGATAGTGGAACCAGTTGCCCCGCAGGCGACTGGCGGGATACTTTATGTTGAGCACACTTTGGGCAAGATGCAATAAACTCCAAAACGTCCTTTTTCAGAGTTGGCCACCAATAGGACCTAGAGATAAACTCCAGGGTTTTTTGGATACCTGTATGTCCGGCAAAACGGGAAGCATGGGCCCAATGCATGAGCTTCTTCCTTAGTGTCGGCTTCACAAAACTTTTCCCTGATGGGGGCGTAGAGTCCATCCCTACCGTGGAGAATGCCAACGGATTTATAATAGGATGCTTGTCTGAAGACTCTGACTCATTTTCTTGCTCCCATGAGCGGGAAAGGGCATCGGCCTTGCGATTCTGAGAGCCCGGACAGAACTGGAGTTTAAAGTCGAACCTGGAAAAGAAAAGTGCCCATCTGGCCTGACGAGGGTTGAGACATTGTGCGCCTTTTAGATATAGAAGGTTCTTGTGGTCTGTAAGGATGGTGATTGAATGAGAAGCTCCCTCCAACAGATATCTCCACTCCTCTAGAGCGAGCTTGATGGCTAGCAACTCCTGGTCGCCAATGGCATAGTTGCGCTCCGCTGGGGAGAACTTCCGTGAGAAGAAACTGCAAGGATGTAAATGACCATCTTTAGCCCTCTGAGATAACACCGCTCCTACTCCAACGGAGGAGGCATCCACCTCTAAGATGAAAGGAGAGTCGACGTCAGGCTGTTTCAGGACAGGTGCAGAGATGAACCTCTGTTTTAAAAGATGAAAAGCTTGCATGGCTTCTTCAGACCACTTGGACGGGTTAGCACCCTTCTTGGTGAAAGCAGTAATAGGCGCCACAATGGTGGAAAAGTCTCGTATAAACTTTCGGTAATAATTGGCGAACCCTAAGAACCTCTGGACCCCTTTGAGGGTTAAGGGTACTGGCCAATTCTGGATTGCTTGTAGTTTCTCAGGATCCATCTCTAGTCCGGAACCGGACACAATGTACCCTAGAAACAGAATGGACTTGACTTCAAAGACGCATTTCTCTAATTTGCAGTAAAGATGATTGACACGGAGACGGGACAGAACCTCCTTTACCCAGAAACGATGTTCCTCTAAATTGTTGGCAAAAATGAGGATATCATCTAGATAGACCACGACATGACGGTATAGAATGTCTCTGAAGATCTCATTGACGAAATGCTGGAAGACAGCTGGAGCATTGCTCAATCCGAAGGGCATGACGAGGTACTCATAATGTCCGTCACGGGTGTTAAATGCGGTCTTCCACTCGTCACCCTCACGGATCCGGATGAGATTGTATGCACCTCTCAGGTCCAGCTTTGTAAAGATGGTAGCTCCGCTAACTCTGTCAAAGAGCTCAGTAATCAGGGGTAAAGGATAGCGGTTCTTGATGGTAATGTCGTTCAAACCTCTGTAGTCGATGCACGGCCGCAGACCACCATCTTTCTTCTTTACAAAAAAGAAGCCTGCGCCGGCTGGAGAAGAAGAAGGTCGAATGAACCCCTTTGCTAGGTTCTCTTTTATGTATTCCTCCATAGAATGCGTCTCGGGGAGAGACAACGGATAAGTTCGGCCTCGAGGTGGAACCTTCCCTGGAACGAGATCAATCGGGCAGTCCCATTCTCTATGAGGGGGAAGGATATCAGCAGAAGCTTTACTGAACACATCCGTGAAATCTTGATATGGAGGAGGTGGAACATCAGACGACCTGGGGGAGAAGGAACAGACAGGCAACACTTTAAACAAACATGTCTTAGTACAGGAGGAACCCCATGCCAGGATTTGCGTAGTCGTCCAATCAATTGTAGGATTGTGAAGACGGAGCCATGGAAGGCCCAGGACCACAGGATGTGTGGCTCTTGGAATCACTAAAAGTGAAATAAGTTCGGAATGAAGAACTCCCACTCTCAGACGAACTGGTAGAGTCCTTAGAGAAATAACTGTATCAAAAATTTTACTGCCATCCACAGCAGTTAAGGAAAAGGACGAAGGAAGTCTCTCGGTGGGTAGGGACCACCGTTTAACATAGGCTTCGGTAATAAAGTTCCCAGCTGCTCCGGAATCCAGGAGGGCAATGACGTTCTGATAACGTTGAGCAACTTGAAGCGAGACTGGGAGGTTACAATCTTGAGGAGATGGAGAGGAGATCATTACTCCTAGCCGGCCCTCTCCTTGGCGAGCTAGGATTTGGAGTTTCCCGGACGTTTGGGACAGGCATTAATGGTGTGAGACGGAGCTGCACAGTACAAACAGAGAAACTCGGAGAGACGTCTTCGGCGCTCAGCAGGAGTTAAACGGGAACGGCCAATTTGCATGGGTTCATCTTTAGTTGGTGACAGTTGGCGAGGAGGAGGAGCAGAAGATTTTGGAGCAGATGATCTTCCACGCTCAGTTGCTCTCTCTCTGAAACGTAAGTCAACTTTCGTACAAAGTGAGATTAACTCATCTAACTTGGAGGGTAAGTCTCTGGTAGCTAACTCATCTTTAATACGCTCGGATAAACCATGCCAGAATGCAGCATACAGGGCCTCGTCGTTCCATGCCAGTTCGGATGCCAGGATCTGGAACTGTATAAGATATTGTCCTACAGTACGTGATCCCTGGCGTAAACGGAGAATCTCAGACGAAGCTGAAGTTACCCGGCCTGGCTCGTCGAAGATGCGCCTGAATGTTGACACGAATGCAGTGTAAGAAGATAGCTGGGTGTCGGACCTCTCCCATAACGGTGATGCCCAATCGAGGGCTGAGCCACTGAGAAGAGAAATAATGTAGGCAATTTTTGTACGGTCACTGGGGAAATTGCCAGGTTGTAGCTCAAACTGAATCTCACACTGGTTGAGAAATCCCCTGCAGAATCTTGGAGATCCGTCAAATTTTGCTGGCGTTGGAAGATGAAGACGTGGAGCAGGAATGGGTAAGGTGGGTGGGGTTATAGCTGGAGTCACTGTGGTTGACGTACCAGACGCGCCTGATCCACGGAGAGTGGTCTGAATCCCATCCAGCCGAGTAGAGAGATCCTGGAGACAGCGGATGATGTGGCCCTGTGCAGCCTCCTGATGTTCTAGTCGGGCTGCCAGTTCTTGCATCGGCCTAGCCGCTTGATCCTGGTCTCCGGCTGGATTCATTAGGTCAGTGCTTACTGTCACAACTGAGGGCCTGAGCTGACGGGAGGCAGCCTCAGTTGTAGGGGCTGAGATGTACCGGAACCTGGGAGGTTGTATCAGACCCCTGGACATGTAAGTAACATGGATAATAACTGCCCGAAGGCGTGACCACGACAACTTAGATAAAAGTCAATGATGTTTATTATGACAACTCCGCATCACAGCAGCAATAAAAGAAAACGTAAAAGTCAGCAAAGAATAAATACAGTTCCTGAGTACTACAGCATGGCAGGAGCCACAGGGCACTGGTAGTGTGAGATAGTTCTTATGATCTTCTAGATGGAAAGTCCTTACCAGGCCCGGCTGTAGCAATGGAGATAACCCAGGATTGTACCAGCTGGTGTTCCAGGAAGAGCTGGGTTGCTGAAGGTAAAACAGCTGCTGTGGATACTGGCTGGAACCAGACTGTTGTTAGCACGGAGTGGATACTGGCTGGAACCAGTTAAATAATAAATGAACTTTGGGAGCGATGAAATGTGAACTGAAATGTAGAACTTGAGAGCGGAGAAATAATAATTCCGGTGGAGAGTGGTAAAGTGTAGAAAGGACACCGGCCCTTTAAGGGAAGCTGTATTCTGCTGGAAGCTGAGGCTGGAAGCAGGTAGTGTTGTAGCTGGAAACAGATGAATCCACAATGGATTGGAGAGTCAGGCTACACCGCAGGTGGAATGCTGGTGCGGGTCTCTATGGTGGAAGTCTTGAGACAGGAGCTGGAACCTGGAAGACAATCATAGAAGAGAGACAAACAGGAACTAGGTTTGACAACCAAAGCACTGACGTCTTCCTTGCTCAGGCACAGCTTACTTATACCTGCAGCAAGGAAGGGGTTGGCTAGGCAATTATGCAAATCAACAATACAAACAGCAGATTGGTGGAAATGATCAGATGACAGAATCCAAGATGGCTGCGCCCATGCAGACACTTGGAGGGAAGTTTGGTTTGTAATCCATGTGGTCTGGGAAACAGTAATGGCGGCGCCGGCCACCGGAGACAGGAGACGCCAGGCTGATAGATGCACATTTAACCACGCGGGCACAGCGGAGGCCGCGGCTGATGAAAACACCACTCTGACACTCTGCATGTGGAAACTCAGGAACAGCGGAATCTGGTCCTGGAACGCTGAGCCCGCCTTAGGAGGCATCTGAAGGGTAAGTAATGGCGTCCAGATACCCGGATCGTGACACACACAGTATATAGGCATGCTGCATATCAGTTTAATCAGCAGAAGCTGCTTGTGCATCCTAGCCACATAGCAATGCAAATAAGCTGCATTATCATAAAAAAAAAGTGCCCGACGTTAGCATTGATGCAAGATTTGTAAGGACACATCTGTATCCAAGCAGAGGCAGAGGTCACAGTGTTAGTGGAAGTGTGAGTGCTGTGTGCATGTGAGTGGGTTGGTTGTGCAGTAGTGTTCAGAATATGTGTAAGGAGCATTATGTGTGTCATGTAAATATGCATTAATTATGTGCAACATATGTGTAAAGGGCCACTATGTGTGTCATTATGTGTAGAAGGGCATTAATAATGTGCGGCATATGTGTAACAGGGTACTACTGTATGTGTGTCATTATGTGTATAGGGGCACTAATATTGTGCAGCAAATGTGTAGGGGGCACTATGTGTGTCATTATGTGTATTAGGGCATAAATAATGTGCGGCATATGTGTAAGGGACATTATGTGTAAAAGGGCATTAATAAAGGTTGTCATAATGTGTAAGGTGCATTATGTTTATAAGGACATTAATGTGTCTCATATGTGTAAGGGACATTACTGTGTGGAATTGTGTATAAATGCATTACTAATGTGTGGCATTATGTGTATAAGGTGCTCTACTATGTGGTGTTGCATATAGAAAGGGCACTACTGTGTTGTCTGATGTGAATAAAGAGCAATAGGGTGTGGTGTAATGTGAATAAGGAGCAATTCAGTGTGATGTAATGTGAATAAGGGGCTCTACTGTGAGGAGTAACGTATATAAGGTAAAGTGATACTGCTGTGGGAAGTAATATGAATTATGGACACTATCGCATGATAAAATGTGAATAAAGTTGCAGTACTGTGTGGCGTAATTGGAATTGGGGTTACTATTGTGTGGCCATGCCCCTTCCCAGCAAGAAGATGCCCCTTTTTGGGCTGTGCGTCAAATGTGCGAACTGTTCCTATTTAAAATATAGGGGGTACAAGGACTGCTATGGGTGAGGGGTGATGGTGCTGGGAAAGAGGTGCAAGGTCAGAGGCAGAACCAGCGGTGGTGCTAGGGGGCACCAGCCAAAATCTTGCCTAGGGCTTCATATTGGTTAGCGCCGGCTCTGCCTGGACTGCCCACACTGGTAAAAACAATCCACTGGTGAGTGTGGTGCGAATGGATTTGCAGCTGTCTGGCAACTGAGGTTTTTTTTAGCAGCTTGGCGTACACTTGCGATCGCACACTTGTACAGCGAATATACACTCCCATTGGGCGGTGACTATCTGATCGCAGGACAATTTTAGCAGCCCAGCAATCAGGTCTGAATCACCCCCATAATTCCATCTGAATATCTGCCAAAAGTCATACATGCATTTGTTTCATCTCAATTAGACTACTGCAATGTCCTCTACTTTTGGCCTCCCAGCAAACAGCTTACAGTTGGTACAAAATGCAGCTGCCAGGCTGTTAACCAACCAGCCCAGTTCCAGCCACGTAACACCCATTCTGTACTCCCTCCACTGGCTGCCTGTAAGATGACGAATTGTCTTCAAGATTGGCTTACTGATTTTCAAAGCACTACATGACCAGGGCCCAAGGTACCTGAAGCAGCTTCTGATAACATACTGCTCCACTCGCTTACTGCAATCTGATGTAGGACTATTAGCAGTACCTAGAATCTCCAGTAATTCATCTGGGGGTTGAGCTTTTAGCCATGTTGCTCCGCCTTTATGGAACACAGTTCCCTGCACAGATCGAGGGGACTTCACTCTAAAACCCTTCAAAAACAGACTCAAGACTTTCCTGTTTACTAAAACATTTTCGTAATGTTCCATTAATATCTCCATGCTCTATGTACAGTATTTTATGAAAAGCTTTTCTGTACTTCATTGTTTCTGTACTGTATTATGTCCATTCTGTTAAGTGCCTTGAGTTCTATTGGAGAAAGAGCACTATAAGAGGGTGGCGGTGCGGTGCGGTGTAGTGCCTGCTACCGTGCAGGTGTAGGTTCACCACTTACCAGGCGCCGCCCTCTCTCACCATCAGGTAACGGAACCTTCAACGGACCTGGAACTCTTCAGTCGGACCCGGACACGGCGATCCCCTCTCGGAGCTGATGGACGAACGAACTGGGGAGAAAGTAAACGAACTTAAGGGGGGGTATCAACCCTTCTTCCACCGGAAAAGGGGATACCCCAGGGGGTGGCGGCGACCTTCACCGGTTGGGTGTAAGGTCATCACTGGCACAAAGCCTCAGCCACCCAAATTTCACACACTCGCATTCTCGCGCGTAGTGTGATAAAGGGGTTCTCACGTCCATGAGCAAACCCCTAATCCGGCACTCAGATGCTACTCACCGTTGTCAGTCTTGCACTGCGATCTTCCTCTCCACTTACAGGTCCCTGTAAGGAGGCAAACAAACAACAGCCGTGCAGGGCCTAACTCTAACCTAGTGCAACACCCCTATACCAACTATAACAGCAGAGCCCTCAACTAACTCTGTGGGTGTGGAGCAACAAAACTAGACACAAACTTTAAAACAAACACTTTGCCCTGCACGGTAACAACATACATCACAATACACCAATACACAGTGCGAGCACAACCACAGTGCTGTCCCTTTAATTACCTGAATCAGAACACCAGGGAGTGGGAGTCATACAGCTCACCCACCTCCCGTACACCTACTTGGGCCTACTGCCCCCTATTTGCACACAGGCCCGAGGCCTGGCTTCACCCTCGGGCCTAGCGCCCGCCTAACTTTGTGCCAGTTTGGGTGACCTGGGCCTAATGCCCAGGGTCACCTTATAACCCTAAACTGCCAAAATGCACTAGGGCCTAATGCCCTCTAATGCCCCACAGGCCTATTGCCTCAACTGTCCTCGGGCCTAATGCCCGCCTACTGTGCTAATAACGTGCCTTGGGCCTAATGCCCAAACCACCAAGAGAGGGGGGTGACACTCCTAACTGCGCCACAGGCCTAGTGCCTGAACTGTGCCCCCGGACCTAATGCCCGTCCCTGGTGGTCTAGGGAGGAAGGGGGGGGGGGGTGAGAGTAGCCTCACCTGCTCCGGGGGTCTCCGGCACCCTCTTCTGCCGCTGAACCGTCCTGGTCAGCAGCGCCACCTCCGGCCTCCTTTTGAGTCCAGCCGCAGCTGGACATTCTTTTCTTGGTGGCCGACATCTTCCGGCCTC
The DNA here is from genome assembly GCF_028390025.1 of Pseudophryne corroboree. Classification (NCBI taxonomy): domain Eukaryota; kingdom Metazoa; phylum Chordata; class Amphibia; order Anura; family Myobatrachidae; genus Pseudophryne; species Pseudophryne corroboree. The sequence continues at coordinate 915,612,487 of NC_086445.1, read as the reverse complement.
TTCAGCGGCCACCGTCTCTTCCTTCCGATCCGCTCTTCGCCACTCTTCCACGCGGCCTCCTTCTTCTCCGCGGTCCTGGCAGCGTCCTCCTCTTCAGCGCTCCTGCGCGCGGCTCTTCTCTTCGGGTCCCGCCCGACGTCTGACATCAGACGCCGGTGGCGAGGTCTATGACGTGGCGAGCGCTGATTGGCTCGCCGCGCCCGCCCGTGATTGGCCGCCGCTCTGTGAGCCGCGATTGGATCACGGAGGGTGCCAATATTCAGATGCCTCCGCAGCCTCCGGTTCGGTGCAGGGAACCAATACGCGGTCCCTGCACCAAACACTCATTGCTGCGACACAGGGCACATCCCTACATGTAAATAAAATTATTTATTATAAACTGTAAGACTGAAATTACAATCTCTTCAAATAAATCTAAAGCTGTATGCATTACTGAATGTTTCCAAATAAATGCTTGTGTCTTTCCTTCCCACCCATGATCAGAACCCAGAAATGAGGGCAATAATATTTGATTTAGAATTGCCCAGATACCAGTTCCAGAGACATGTTGTGTGCACAGGTATATAGGGCTGTATTCGCTGTAAATGCAGTGCTAGAATAAATGCCCATTTAGAATGTACCACAGCTGTTGAGCATAGATTGTCTTGTAAAGTATCTTAGAAAATTACATTTAAATATTTTCATCTATGCCTTAACCTTAGACATTAATAGTACCAATGATCGCACACAGCTGTCTGCATTTCTAGCCTCAATAATAATTAGTGTATTCCCATACGCCGATGACATTACTCCTGAATAGCTGCATTGGTGACTCATCTTGTAGCAAAAGGAGTTTCTGCTGATCATTGTATACTCTAACATACATGTGTAAGGTGCAGTCATTCTACTGAGGATACTTTTCAAAAGCAAACGTACAAATATATAGTTCTGCGCAGCAAAGAAGACTGCTTTACACACCACGCACAGGTATATGGGTATGGTATCATAACAACTTCTGTAAGGACTGGATTACTGGGAAGATCGAGGTAGATAGGTGCATTCCTTGTGCATAGCTACAGTGTCTAGTAATTATACATAACTAAATTCCATGGTTGTTACAGGATATTAAAGACATTAAAATTAATAACGAGGGAGGGAGTACCAAAAACATGAAGGGGTTTCTCATTTTGTAGTGCCTTTCCATCACATGATTTTAACTTAATCCATTAACAGATTCTTTTAGTGGTGTTATGTATTTTCAAACTAGGCACATTATTATTATTATTATTATTATTATTATATGGCTCACCATATGTATTAAAAAGATCCATGTCAGATATCGCCTGCGGCACTGCAGTCCCCGATGGGGCTGAGATGTGCCCATATGCATCAAGCTCAGTAATGTGTAATTTTCCAGAGCTTTCTCTTGATCTATAGATGACATTGCCTATAGCAGCCAAACCTTTTGGGGATAGGTTAATTATTGATGAATGAATTATATTGTAAAGCAGGGGTATTCAACATGCAGTGCTTCAGCTGCTGTAGAACTACACATCCCAGCATACCATGCCACAATTATGCTATTAGGTCATGCTAAAACTGTGTCAGAGTATGCTGGGATGTGCAGTTATAAAGCAGCTGGAGGTCCACATGTTGAATTCCCCTGCTGTAAGACAATAAAAATACTCTCTGTATTGATTGGTTGTCACACTCTGTATTATATGGCAGTCACTGATGCATTATATATTATATGGCAGTCATTGACACTATTATATGGCGGTCAGGTCACTGATACTCTCTGTGATGTTTTATGCATTGTACTGTGGTCCTTGTAATGCTCTGTGTATTATGTGTTGGTAACTGAGATGGTCTTTATTTTAGAAAATGGTCACTGCAACACTCTATATATTGTATAGTGGTCACTGTGATGCTCTCTGTATTGTATGGCAGTCACTGTAATGTTCTCTACAATATATTGTGTTCTATGCTCTATGTATTGTATGATGGTCACTACAATGCACTCAGTATTGTACGGTGATCACTGTGAGGTTCTCCACATTATATTGCAGTCAATATGATGCTCTATGTATTGTATGGTGGTCACTGTAATGTTCTCTGTATAATACTGCAGTAATGTTCTCTGCATTATATTGCGGTCACTGTGATGCTCTGTATATTGTATGGTGGTCACTGTGATCTTTTCTGCTTTATATGATGGTCATATAGGTAGACAGTGGAAGAAGGTTGCCGAGCTAAGTCTTTGTCCCAGGTGACAGAAAGCTAGCTTAACCCTGCAGTATAACAATAGGTAATCCAGTACTCAAATATAGAATTGCAAGACTGGGCTTCCTAGTATTTGTACAGTAGGTGACTTGCAAGGGTGGGAACTAGAAGGGATATACTTTCCCAAAGATTATAAATGTAAGTTATTGCTACCTAGCCACGTTTAAGAATCTGCAATCTGACTCTATATACCAATTTAAGAGATGTCCTTAGCTCTGTGGTTGGCGGTCGTAAACTGAGGTGTAAAACCTTTCAGGCCCTGGGATCGTCCAGACTCCCTAATAGCTGTCCTCTTACTCATAACACTATAGCCACCTACTTTCACCTTACATTGCATTTCTGTGTGGTGGTGGAAGAAAACATGGGTTTAGGAAAAATAATATTGAAAACTTAAAGGAATACTTTTCACAGTGTACCCTGATAATGCTGTGCAAACACTGGTATGCAGGAATCTATGAACTGCAAACCGGATTTGTTCTAGGGAACAGGGTTGCCACCTAGCAACAGCAGGTGGGTTAGGCAACAAGCCTTCCGAAAACGCTGAGGGAGAGAAAGTGAAAGAATTTTCACTCCTCTCCCTGCACAGCTCCAGCGGTGAGGGGGCGCGCGTGCGCCCGCGTTCACGTGCAGGCTGCGTCACATGCACACACATGCGCCCCCACCACTGATTAGATTTTTCGGAAGCTCACTGGTGACAAACCTGTCCCCAAAGCATATATGAAGGCAGTATAACCTTCAGGCTTGATTACACCTGGGCTAGTCACTGTAAGAAAACCACAAACAGGTAGTACATTGAAACCAGGAATGATTTATTTAAACTGTAAACTGACAGCCCTATGGCAGCAGTTGGGCTATGGCAATGGGTTTACGAACTGAATGTTGTAAACGAAAGTAGTAGGAACGAAAACAAGTAGAGCCTGGAGCCACATCGGCTTAATTCATGGAGGCAGGACGAAGTCTACTTCTGTTCTTTATTGGCAGCTGCTTGCGGCTTTATTTGGTCCCTTGGTGCGCCTTCGGGAACAAAAGGAGGATATTAATATCCGGCAGAAACAACAGACCTAGCTACATTGGTGCAAACCACGGGTGGGAACTGTTGCTAGGTGGCAGCCCTGTTCCCTAGAACAAATCCATTTTGCAGATCATAGATTCCTGCAAACCAGTGTTTTGTTCTTCGGGAGGCTTGCCACCTAGCAACAGCAGGTGGGCAGACTGCCACATACCTGGTGGTTGCTCTGAGAAACTTGATCTTTTGCAGATCAGTTGGTCTCCAATAGTGTCTTGCAAAGGTACGGGCAGAGGACCATCTTGCCGCTAACATAATTGACTGCAGAGGAATGCCTTTAGCAGCCGCTCTTGTTGCAGCTGCTCCCCGAAGGAAATGACTTTTAAAACGGTCTGTATCGATTCCTGCTTCCCTCATAGAGGCTACTATCCATCCCCTAATTGTTGCGGATTTACCGGGGCGATAAGGTTTTCTACAGGTGATGAAAAGCTGGGTGATATTGTCCCTAATAAGTGTCGTTAGGGTAAGGTAGGTTGATAAGCATGCAGCCACGCATAGATTAGGTTCTGCAGTATCTTGTATGATATTGAATTCTACTATTGGGGTATTAAATGAAGAGGTTTTTGTATGCCCCTTAAAGATGATGTGGTATCCTGTTGGGGTGCATGATAGCCATGGGTCTGAGAAGTGAATAAAGGTAAGTTCGGCCCCTCTTGCTGCTACAGCCAGCGCTAGTAGGGATGCCAGTTTGCGGGAAAGTATACTGATATTAGCGTCTGCTTCCCAGGAAGTCAGGAACGATAGGAATGGTTCATTGTCCCAGGTATTAGAATATTTTGGTTGGATGGGCCTAGAGAGGTGAATACCTCTGAGTAGGTGGATGTAGAGTTTATTGTGTGTTAGATTTGGAATCATAATGGACAAAGCAGACCCATATGATCTTATTGTAGCCAAGGCTAGACCAGCTTGGTATTTAGAGGCCAGAAAGTCTAGAGTTAAATGGAGTAGTGAACCAAGAGTAGATGAAATTTGTTGAGATCTCCAGAGATCAAATTCTTTAATAATTGCACAATATCTAGTTTTAGTGCGGGGTCTTAAGGAAGCGTTAATTAGTGATTTTGTGGGAGATGCTAGAGAAAGGTCAGTTAACAGCCCAGTGATATTGCCATCCACATGCACTGGGGAAGAGACTCCAGTATGCCGGGAGTTCCCTGGAAGCATTCCCTGGATAGTCCCACGGGAATTTTGGGGCCTATGTGTAGTTGGCTGATTAGAGGGAACCACACTCTGGATGGCCACACCGGGTACACTAGCACTTATCTGGGGTACCCGGTCTTCCCTGATTTTCTGAAGGACTTTCAGGAGAAGGGCCGGGGGGGGGGATGCGTAAGGGTGAGGGATGTTCGTCCAAGGGAAGGACATCGCATCCATTTTACATGTTCCGGATACGAAGCATGGGACATGGGCATTTGTGGGATTGGCAAAGAGGTCTATTTCTAATTTTCCGAAGGTTTCTAGTATTTTTTAGAACTTGACTTTTTAGCACCACAGAGTCTAGGGAAATTTTTTCGCGGGATAACGAGTCTGCTAGTTCGTTTAGTTGACCCAGAATATACGATGCGAGAAGAATGATGTCTCTTTGGGTTCCCATTGCCAAATTTCTAGGGCTTCTCTGCAAAGTGATATTGATTTGGTGCCTCCCATTTTGTTTATGTATGACACCGCTGTTGTATTTTCCAAACATAGGTGGTCATTCCGAGTTCGCTCGCTAGCAGCTTTTAGCAGCCGCGCAAACGCATTGTCGCCGCCCACTGGGGAGTGTATTTTCGCTTTGCAGTAGTGCAAACACCTGTGCAGCAGAGCGCCTGCAAAAACTTTTTGTGCAAAACAAGACCAGCCCTGTACTTACTCTTCGTGTGCGTTGAATCTAACGTTGGAGGGTTGGCTTTTGACGTCCGGCGTTCGCCCAGCCACTCCTGCTTTTTCCCTGGCATGCCTGTGTTTTTCTAAGCACTCCCTGAAAACGGTCAGTTGACACCCAGAAAGGCCCCCTTCCTGTCAATCTTCTTGCGGCCGCCAGTGTGAATGAAAATTTAGCTAGAACCTGCGCAAAAGCACAAAGGACTTTGTACCCATACGTCGCGCGTGCGCATTGCGGTGCCTACGCATGCGCAGAAATGCAGAATTTTAGCCTGATCGCTGCACTGCGAACAATGGCAGCTAGCGATTAACTCGGAATGACCCCCATAGTTGTATGCAAGTGTTCGTCATGTGTTTGGGAACTAGGGCTTTTAAAACTAGTTTTGCTGCCCGTAGTTCTAGGATGTTTATGAACAGCTGGGATTCCTTGGCCGACCAAGTGCCCCTGACTGCTCTTTCTTGTGAGAAGCCTCCCCATCCTGTGGTTATTGTCATGGAGGGTGTGGGGTCTAGGAGAGGGCGAGGAGGAGGAATAGGAAGACTGTTCCATTGGGACAATTCTGTCTTCACTCTCTTTGACAGGAATATCTTATCTGTCCAGGTATATTGAGTATGAATTAGAGATCTGAGAAGACCCTGCATTTCTCTGCATAGTAGGGGTATGTGTTGAAATCCTGGGGACATCGCAATCATCTTCCCAATGATTTTTGCTAAGTCCCGGAGTGATAGTCTGCGTTTGTTTACTTTTTTTGTATAAAACGTTTTGTGTGTAGCCATTTGTCTGGTGGGACCGCTAGAGAGGTAGAATGGGTGTCCAGGTCGAACCCCAGAAACGTTAATGTTTTGGTTGGGGTAAGGATGGACTTCTGGGTGTTCAGAGTGAAGCCCAAACTGGAAAACAGGGAGAGGGCTAGTTCTCTGTGTTTAAGAATAGTATTGAGGTCCGGGTGCACTATTAATGTCGTCTAAGTAAACGATGCAAAGTACACTCTGCTGGTGCATTTAGGATATTACCGCTTTCATGACCCGTGTAAATGTATAGGGTGCACAGGAGAGGCCAAATACCATGACAGTCTACTGATATATACTGTCTTTCCAAGCGAATCTGAGAAATCGCCTGTGGTTGGGGTGAACCGATATAGAGTGGACAGCTTCTTTTAAATTTATTTTTATGCAGAAGCAGTCCCTTGTGAGTAGGTATGGAATGTCTGCAATACCCTCCATGCGAAACCTTTTTATTTTAGGTATCGATTCAGCCCTCTGACGTTTAACACTGGTCTTATGGAACCGTCTTGTTTGGTTATTGGAAACAGGTGACTTATCCAGCCAGAAACTGCTGGGTCTGCTGGTTCTATTTTCCTCTGAAGCAGGGCTATTGTAAGTGCCTCATCTAGTTGAGGACTGCAATTCTTTGAATAAGGAATATGACGTATCTGGTGTGGGAACCGAATTAGGGGAAGGTTCAGGCCAAGCCGAATTGTTCTTAGCAACCATTTATCTGTTGAAATCTATTGCCATTCTGCATAAGCTAGATTGAGTGTTTTGTGTGGTACAGGGTGTGTGGGTATACTTACCAAAATTGCGTCTTCTCTTGGAGTTGTTCCAGGCGTTTGAGGACGATGCTCTAGGGGCATCGTTTGTTCTGTTACCGAAGCTTCCTGTCTGGGCTCTTCTTGTGCCTTGAAAGTCTCGGGTCAGACCTGTGACTCTCGAAGTCCAGCCCCCTTGGGGAAAGGGCCTTTTGAACTGCTCATTTCCTTTTTTTGAGGTCAGAAAAAGATTTACGAGCTTTATGCCGTATTTATACTTCCTCAATGAATTGGGGCCCGAAAAGGTCAGCATTATCCAAATTAGGGAATTCTAGTGACCTTGAAGCTAGATCTGCTAGGCCAGCAGTAGTGAGCCATCTAGACCAGCGGATATTTGTAATGTAATTAAAGGTCTGGCCTATAATCAGCGTTGCCCTGCTAATGGCCTTAAGTAGAGCAAGCTTGGATGCCACTAGTGAGTCTAGGGAGACGCGGGATTCCCCTTCCCTTTTGGCTTTGTTGGGAACATACAGGAGCGGCCCAGCTGCGTCCGCTATTTTATACTGTATCTTTCTAAAAGTGCGGTCGGTGGGGTCGTTATATCTTTTTTCACCTACTATTGAAGATAGAGGTGGGTCAAATCCCGGGGCAGATAGTGCAGGGACGTCTGGTAACCCTGTATAGGAGCACAACACTAGCTCATCCTCTTTAATCAGTGTTGCCCTAAATGCCAGCTGAGCAAACTTTTGGACTTCAGACTCATGCTTTAGTGCCCAGTACGTGGCATATAATTTAGGTGGAGGGGTCTTCCCCGCTAGAGCCACTCTTGCCATTTGGATATCGCTAAATTCCCCACGCTGGAAAGAAGCGGATGATCTTGGCACTTCCTCAGATTCCCCGTCTACTGAGGAAGAGATGCCTTGTTCCCTATGGGAAGAATATGGCTTCCTGGTAGGTGACCCCATGTACTGAGAGTGGGTACCTTCGAGCTGCCTGCTATGGACAGGAATATTTTGCCAGCTACGGGCAGATGTAGTGTGCTTGCTCCGAGCACTGTTAGGTTGTCTGCTATGGACAATACCGGGAAATGGGGGAATTTCACCTGAACAGGTCCCCTTATCATAAGACTTGCTTTTATCTGTCTTATTTTTTTTCTTCTTGTGTGCAAAAGCAGTCCCTGAGCAGGGGGATATCCCTTCATTCTGCTGAGGTGATTTTCTTACCTCAGAATCAGAGGAGTCAGACTCAATGATGCTTCTAACTGACTAAAGGCCCATACACACTTGACGATGCCCACGTCGTTAACGACTTCCCTTGAACTTCCCTTGAACAGCTGAGCAAACGACATGAGCATACACACTACCAACGACCAAAGACCATAGACCATTCATCGTTGAAGCATCCAAGCTGAACAGTTTATTAAAATAATGAGCTGGGAACAGGGCTGGTGAGCAGTGGCTTGGTCGTTGGTCGTTGACACCATACACATTCAACGACGTCTCTGGTCGGTAACGACCATAGTGGAAATTGAGCATACATGCTCCACAGATAAGCGAGGGTCGTTAACGTCCCACGGGGCCGCGCATCGGTGGTCGTCGGATGCATACACACTTGACGATATAATGAGCGATGTCGTTGATGAGGGCTGAAATGAACGACATCGCTCATTTTATCGTCAAGTGTGTATGGGCCTTTAGTCTTTTTCCTCTTTGTAAATATTTCCTCAGATGAGGTTGAGGATGATGGGGAGTGTGTTAGTGCCCTTTTAAGGGCTCTTTTCCCCACTATACTGCCAACCATGGACAGGGCTGTCTTAACAGCAGTGTGGGCCCCTGGGCACAGCAATGCATTTGTGGCCCTTACCCATCCTCCAGCGGTAGGGGTGGGGGGTGCTATCAGCGGCAGCTTTGATGTTCCGCGGGCGGTAGGGGGTGTTCTATCTTCCACTCTGCATGTAGGACCTGGAGAAGTAATTTCTGCTAATTACTCCTTTACTGCACAGATGGTGGGAAATGGGGCGGGAGGGAGAACACTAAACTGTAGAAGGGGGCATTGGGCTGAATGAAGGGGCCTCGGTACATGACTTCCAGGGTGGTATGGGGTGTTTAATATAGGTAGGGGAGGGGTCTTTAGTGGAGTGGGTTTAATATTCTTCATTTTCTAGTGAGAGGGCTGCTTGCTTGACTGCAGATACAGTATCTCAAATTCCTGTAAAAAGAATTCTTAGCTTTGAATGAAATAAAAAAAATTAGAGAGTCTCACCTTTCAGGAGGTACTGGGGAATTGGGGATCAGAGTTCAGGAGCCAGAGCAATCTACCAATGAATATATAAAACTGCATATTAGGCGTGTGGAGCTGGAGCAGGGACCGGCTGCTGGATGGCTGATATCTCTGGTTCTGGGCATAGTAGAGACAAGCTGCCAATGTCCACCGAAAGTGGAGACTCCCACCTTTGGCGTATACCATCAGAAAAACTGTAAGTCAGACAGAGCCAGAGAGATCTGGCTGGGAAGAGCAATTAATAGGCTCGGATGGGGACCACTGCTTTGAAGTCAGATATCTCCGGTTCCCTAGGGCCGATTTTCAAAAATCTGGTACCCCTGGAAAGAGGGGACCCTCAGCTATCAGCCTAGGGCCCTTATACTCCAGGGACCTTGGCCAAGTGCCCAATGAGCCCATATGAAAAGACGGCCCTGCTTATGCCCCTGCTCATTGTAATGTGGTATGAAAATGAAGTGGAGGACATTATAATGTTACATAATAGGAACCGGGGCACAGTAATGTGGCACAATATGAAGTGGAGGCACTCTAGCGTTGCATAATGGGGATCATTCTGAGTTGATTGCTCGCTAGCAACTTTTTGCTGTGCTGAGATCAGATAGTCGCCGCCTATGGGGGAGTGTATTTTCGCTTTGCAAGTGAGTGAACGCATTTGCAGCCGATGGTACAAAAAAGTGTGTTGCAGTTTCTGAGTAGCTCTGGACTTACTTAGCCACTGCGATCACTACAGACTTTTGGTCCCGGAATTGACGTCAGACACCCGCCCTGCAAACGCTTGGACACGCCTGCATTTTTCCAAACACTCCGAGAAACCGGTCAGTTGACACCCATAAACGCCCTGTTTCTGTCAATCACCTTGCAATCAGCTGTGCGAATGGATTCTTTGTTATATCCATCGCACAGCAACGATCCTCTTTGTACCCGTATTACACGCCTTGGCATTGCGGTGCATACGCATGCGCAGTTTTGCTGAGTTTTAACCTGATTGCAGCACTGCAAAAAGTTGCTAGCGAGCAATCAACTCAGAATGACCCCCAATGTGTACTGGCAGCCCTACAGTGTGGCATAATGTGGACTAGGGCTCTACTATGGTTCATAAAATAGACCAGGGCATTACTATGGGGCATAACATTAACTAAGGCACTACTATGGTTCAGAAAATGAAGTAGGGCACTATTATTGGGCATAAACTTAACAACTGCTGCAGAGAGGTGTCTATCTAGAAGCATTGGGACAGGGGCCCTTTCACAATGTTCCTATGGGGCTCACAAAGTCCTGGCTACACCCCTGTGAGCCGGTCTACTCTCTTGTTAGTCCAGTAGTACCTACCAAAATTTGTGAAATGCGCTGTTTGACCACAGGTTAGTTCTGCTGTGTGCATGTCCTAGCATGCAGATTAGCTGCAGACTGGTTCAATTTAGGCCTGACAAGCATGAAAGTACCTTCCATAAACACATAATACTTGTAAAAACAACAACAAATAAAGTTAGCATTCCAGTTATATAGGTCTATAAAGTTATTCCTAGCCTATGTACATGACACACTGTGAATTGCAAGCACTTAGCATGGTCACTGAGGTGTAAAACACTTCCTGTTGCTAAGGGTTTATCTGTGGGAGGGAGCCCTGATTGGGAGACAGTGATAACAGACCTAGGGGTTTATTTACTAAAATTCCGAGTTTGGGGGGCATGGCTACGGCGGACATGGAGTAGCACACAGGTTGTGTTTCTCTCCAGCTATACTATCCATATATTAGATCCTGTGTCCCCCCCTGGGACCGAAGATAGCCCCAATACCTCTGTGCAGCCGTGGAGGGACCCCTGTGTCAATTCGGGAGCTGTGTGTTACACTCACGCTGCAGCCGGACTGTTTGAGTGAGCGGGGCGCCCGGCCTGCTGCACCACGTGAGATGCCGCTCTCCTGTCTCCCCGCGCTGCCGCCCTACACACTGCCTGTGTCCGCTCCTGCCGCTGTGTGGAGCCGGGACGCCGGGGGCCCTGATGTGCGCTCTGCCCGACCCTGCTTGAGTCCGGGGAAATCCCTGCTACGGTGCTGCCGTGGGTTCCGCCGCCGCTCCCCTGCTTTACAGCCACGGCTCCTGCTCCCTTGCCTGCCTCTTGGGGAGACATTTACACTGCTGGGGGGACGGAGCGCACCCTGGGGGAGCTGTGTGTGTGCTTCCCTGCATCAATACTGACACATATATTATATACGGGCTGTGTGTGGCTCCTCTGTGGGGCTGCCCTGTTACCCTGCCATATTGTATAGACTATACCACAGTGCAGGCCGACCTTCACCTTATCCTGGTGGCCCTCTGCAGATGTTATTGCGGGCAGCGTCTGGACAGGCTGCAGCTGGATGGATTTGATATACTGCCTTCTCCACCGGCAACCTCTGGACAGTTTTGATATGCTATTTGTCAAGGCAGCAGCTGGACAGTTTGATATACTATATGTTTCACACATAGCAGATGAACAGTTTTGATATACTATAATTCCCTGCTCTCTGCCATCAGCTTGGCCATAATGGTCAAATCACAGAAATCTGCTGCGGCTGCAGCGAAGTTAGAGAAATTTGCCAGAAATCCTCCAACACGGTCCCAACAAGGGGGGGGAGGTACAGTCGGCCTCATCGCCGCCTTCTCCGTCAGCTAGCTCCTCTTCTGTGGAAGCTACAGATGCCGCTTTGCAGAAGGTGCTGGATACGGTCACGGCCAGCGAGGCCCGCTTGGCCGACAGGATCGGTCAGGTCCAGGCGGACTTACACCAAGACCTTCAGCGGGTGCGAGAGAGAGTCGGTGAAGTTGAGACACGCACATCCACTCTGGAGGACTCGATTACGCTACTTGGTAGACGTACTTCTGCTCTGGAGTCACAGATGTTGGAGGTACATAAAAAGATGATGGATATGGAGGGAAGATTGAGACGGAATAATGTCCGCTTCGTTGGACTCCCTGAGAAAGAGGAGGGTGCCTCCCCCGAAAAATTTCTTGAGAAGTGGCTGCTGGATGCATTTGGAGCGGAGGAGTTCACCTCACACTTTGCGGTGGAGCGCGCTCACAGAGTTCCGATGCGTCCATTACCACAAGGGGCACCTCCCCGTACGTTCATTGCCAAGCTACTTCACTACCGGGATAGAGATGTGATTCTGAAATTGGCCCATACTAATGGCCCCCTCAAGTGGAACGGTTCTCTGATCTCAGTCTTTCCGGATTTTGCTATTGATGTTCATAAGGATAGAGCTCAGTTTGTCCCCGTGAAACGCAGGCTGCGTAAACTGAACATCCCCTATGCCATGCTCTTTCCATCTAAATTGCGGGTAGTTTCTGATGGAGAAACTAAATTCTTCACGTCTCCCCGTGAAGCATCAGTGTGGCTGGACAGACGCTTTCCGGCACGGCGGGCGTTGGCCGCTGACTGAACTCATGCATTCGGTTTCTCTATTTGCAAGTATACTGGGGCAGATGTATTAACCTGTAGAAGGCATAAGGAAGTGATAAACCAGTGATATGTGCAAGGTGATAAAGACACCAGCCAATCAGATCCTAACTGTTAATTTCCATATTGGAGCTGATTGGCTGGTGTGTTTATCACCTTGCACATATCACTGGTTTATCACTTCCTTATGCCTTCTACAGGTTAATACATCTGCCCCACTGTTTCTCTTCTACCTGCTATGTTTCTTGGGAGGGATGTGCAGTCACTGTTGGCGGGGGAAAATATTGGGATATTCTTAAGAACTGTTGTTATGCTTATAATATGATGTTACGGTGCTCACTTCTATCCATATATCTGTCTCCTGTTGCCTCAGGCTAATATCCTTGTTCAGTTCTATATGTTATCTTCAGGGCCGCCTGGATATATCTGTCCCGCTGTATGGTCCCGAATGGTTATTTAGATGGGGTTGTTCTGACGGCCTTGGGGGGGGGGGGGGGGGGGGGGGGACACTTGAATTTAGCTGGAAACTTCTGCCTTAAGGTCACTCAATTCTTGGCCCCCTGTTTGGTTTCTTTTTGACTTTGTAGAATGTGTAAAGGTATTTCTTGCCTTCGTTTTTAAGGATTGTTCTTTGGCAGCGTTGTTTGTTAGGGAATTAGTTTTGTTAAGAATTTATTGTTTTGTTTTTATTTTCTGATGTGCAATGTGCTTGTTTCTGATGTGCTTCTGTTACAGCTAATCACAGGTATAGTTTTCTGGATAAGTGCTGGGGGTGGCTGGTCGCGGGTCATCTGTTTCATCATTACGCTGCTCTGTTATGGCTTTGGTTAGATTTCTGTCCTGGAATGTGAGGGGGATCAATGACAAGATCAAGCGCTCCCTGGTTCTCAGACAGATCAAACAATACGCATCAGATGTAATCTGTTTAATGGAGACCCACTTGGTGGGTACTAGAATTATGTCTCTCAAAAAGCCATGGGTGGGGTGGGCTTTCCACTCCATGCACACCGCAGCGTCCCGGGGAGTGTCGATCTTGATCAAAAAGTCTGTTCCTTTCTTGCTTGATAGTGTACAAACGGATCAATGGGGGAGATATGTGTTTCTAAAATGTAAAATTAACTCCGTTCCTTTACTGTTGCTAGCTGTGTGTGTGCCCCCTCCGTACTCGTCTGACGTGCTTAAAAAGGCATCTACTTTCATGGCTGCATCCCCGGGGTTGGCTGCTATATGTATAGGTGACTTTAACAATGTTTTAAATCATGATGTCTACGGCATCCTCCAACCCACAGCCAAAGCGTTCTCCATTTGCAGATACTGTCTCTGAGCTGGGCTTGGTCGATCCCTGGAGATTGAAATATCCTGACCTGAGGCAGTATTCGTGTTTCTCCCACTCCCACTCTTCCTTCTCTAGGATAGACTTGGCTCTCCTCACTCGGGAGCTCCTGCCTATGATTCATAATGTTAAGTATGAGACTAGGGGTATTTCGGATCACTCCCCTGTATCGGTACATATTGACTTAAGCTGTCAGAGGGGCCAGGCAGTATGGAAACTTAACCCTTTCTGGCTCACGCATATGGGTGAGGGATCCGAATTGGAAGTTAGCTGGTTAGAATTCTTTGATTCTCATGCAGATACTACAGATATCTCCTTACTGTGGGATACCTTTAAAGCCTTCCTGAAGGGGACGTTGATCAAAAGAGTGGGTAGTCTTAAATCCTCTTTTAGGAAACGTGAGGCTGAACTGGAGGCTCGGTTATTGCTTCTGAGATGGTATACATACAGGATGGCTTGGACACCTCTAAATCAGACTTGCTCCATGCTCAGAAAGAATGGAAAGAGTATCTATGGGGGAAAACCCAGCATAGGCTTCTATTCTCCTCCCATGTTCAATACGCTACAGGAGATAGACCGGGCTCATATTTGGCTAATCTTGCAAGAGGGGACCGTTCCTCTCGTACGGTGGTAGAGGTTGTGAATTCGGCCGGGACAGTGTTGGATCACCCCCCCCAAATTGTCATGGAATTTGTATCATATTATCAGGCGCTATATAGCTCCAAACTAACATGTTCCCCACTAGAATTGTGTAAATATTTAGATCGAATCTAGTTGCCTTGTATTTCTAGTGAGGCTAGAGCTCTTCTAGATGCTCCTGTATTGTTGGAAGAGGTAGAGGCAGCCATCACCGCATCTCCGGATGGTAAGACCTCTGGCCTTGATGGTATTCCATCGGAGTTGTATAAGAAACACGCTAAATTTTTCGCCCCTCAGTTGCTTAATTTATTTAATACTATATTTGCACAAAATATGCTTCCCCCTTCTATGGCAGAGGCATTGATCATAGTGATTCCCAAGCCAGATATGGACCCTAAGAGAGTCGAGTCATATCGTCCTATCTCTCTATTACCCACGGATGTTAAAATCCTGGCCAAAGTCCTGGCTTCCAGACTCAATCAGATTATAACCCAAATCATTCACCTGGACCAAACAGGCTTTATGCCTGGTAAGTCCACTGCTGTTAATTTAAGGCGCTTGTTCACTCATTTTCAGGTTTCTCGTGGGGAGGCCTGCTCTTCTGTTGTAGACTCTTTGGATGCCGCAAAGGCCTTTGATTCGGTGGAGTGGGCCTTCCTATGGGAAACTATGAGTAGATTTGACATGGGTCCCAATTTTATTAAATATGTTAAATTGCTTTATTCTCTGCCCATGGCCAGGGTCTCAGTGAATGGATATGTATCACATTCCTTCCCCCTGTCCAGGGGAACGAGACAAGGCTGCCCTCTGTCCCCCACCTTGTTTACCATTGCTATTGAACCATTGGCATGTTTGATCAGAGCTAGTCAAGATATTCTGGGTATTAGGTTGGGCGCAAGGGAAGATAGAATAGCATTATATGATGACGATCTCTTGCTATTCATTGATGATTATGTCTCCACTATGCCTATAATTCTGGATATGATAAATACCTATGGACACCTCTCTGGGCTCAGAATAAATTGGGACAAATCCAATATCACTCCACTTAAGGGTCCAATCCCAGTAGCCCCATTGATCCATATCCCGCTTAAGTGGGTAGACTCTTTCAAGTATCTGGGTATATGGGTATCGAACGAGCCTTGTACTTATGTCTCTCTTAACATTATACTGCTGGTTGATTATCTCCGTTCGAAAGTTAAGGTTTGGGGGACTTTGCCTCTATTACTGGTAGGGTCAACTTGGTGAAAATGGTGTATCTACCTAAGCTCCTCTATGTCCTTCAGCAGTCACCTATATATATTGGCTTAAAAATATTCAGGCAAATTGACAGCTTACTGTCTTCCTTTCCTTGATTTGGGCTAGCAGGAGAGCATGGTTGAAGCATGACACCTTGTCTAGACCAAGATCGGCAGGGGGCTTGGCCCTCCCTATTTTTAAATTTTACTATTACGCAGCGCAATTAGCACATATTTTTGAATGGGTGACGGACTCCGGTAGTCTCACTGTACACTCGCAAATGTTTCTGCAGGAGTATCCTGATGGCACGCCGTTACAGATGCTACTCTGTGGGAATGTTAAACTATCTAAGGTCCCTATAATAAGACAGGCCACTCTTGTATGGAAGCAGGTACATGCTGCCTTGCGGGGCCAGGGTATAGACCCAGACACTCCATTAGATAATGTCCTTGGTTTCCCAGAATTAGCCTCGCTCCACGTTAGGGCGGTGTGGTGGATAACATCCCTGGGGCACTTGTACAATGGCGATATCTTGAAGTCCTTCCAGCAGCTCCAACAGGACTATAATGTACCCCTTCTTACTTCTATCGGTATTTACAACTGAGACATGCGATTAATGTACAGTTTTCTAATACCCCTCCGATGATTCAAGACTCCCCAATTAAATCACTCTTACTGAATCTGGGGGACGGGCATTTCCAATATATATACAAGTATGCTTCAGTCTCACTACTCTGACCCGTTGTCCTCTCTTAGAAATAAATGGGAATCCGACCTGGGACCAATTTCAGACGAGATATGGGAGGGAGCTTTATGCTCTCCATGGTTATCTACCACCACCACTAGATATCAGCAAATCCAATTGTTTATTATACACAGTAAGATTGGCACCGGTGAGATTGGCCCGCATAGGCGGTACTCATTCTACCAAATGTCCTAAGTGTTGCAGTTTGGATGCTGATTATTGGCACATTATTTGGCTTTGCCCTAGGATAGCAGTATTCTGGTCTGGTATTATTAATGTCATAGTGTCGACTGGAATTCCATTGGTTGTGTGTACCCCGGCGGTGTGTGTTTTGTCGGCCTTGGAGGAAGATGCCCTGGATGCTCCTAGCAAACGATATCTGATTAATCTGTGTGCTCTAGCTAAGATATGTGTCGCTAGACTATGGTTGACTAAAGATGCTCCCACAGTACAGTCGTGGGTTTCGCTTGTTAATGAAATGGCCGCTCACGAGAAATATGTATACACGACCAGGAAAGCAAGAAAAAAGTACCACGACCTGTGGGGCAGATGGCTCAGCTCTCCTAATTCAACGAACCATAGTGACTGAATACTCACCAATGTGTGACTAATATGGGGGTGTGCTGGTGAGATGGGCCACGTTCCGTGGGGAACATGTAGAGTTATGTAAGAAGGGTTTATACTAGCATTGGTGATTCTTCCTCTCGTATAACGCCCTTGGGACCCGCGGCCGGCCACCCATTTGCCCGTACCTGAAGATAGGTGTTGTATAATTATAGTTAGCTGGTTGGATATCTGTGAAGTACTTGATCACTATATCTGAATAACCTGTCTTGATATGTGTCATTTCTCCTGATTTACAAATGTATGTTTAAAGAGATGAGCCTGCACATCGCTCTTATTTTGACTATATTGTTTTAATTGGGAATCTGCGTATTCCCATGCTTGGAATTTTGTTTTTCATTTTTTTTTCTTGTTCAGTGGTTTTGTTTTATTGTTTAAAATACAAAATGAAAAACCAATAAAAATGTATTGAATTAAAAAAAAAAAAAAATTCAGAGTTTGTCCGTTTTGTGTTTTTTTTTCTAAGTGGCCACACGGAAATTTACTAACCACAAATCTCGGCAGTGTTGGGGCTATTCGTAATGGTTTTGACGGCAAAGTTCAGAAATATCATATATTTGATTACTTGCCAATGTGGACTTCAGTATGTAGGACGTACAACTAAAAGTCTTAATATACGCTTTCTTGAACATAGGAGGAATATTATTAATAAACAATCTTTGCATAGTCTATCTAAACATATCATTCGTCAACACAAAGGAGATGTAAAAGTTATTAAAATTCAAGGCATTGAACACATACCTAATACAGCCCGACGAGGAGATAGATTTAATGTGCTTTGCAAACGTGAAGCATATTGGATTTTCTCTCTGGGAACCTTATTCCCACAAGGCCTGAATGAAAATATCGAGATAAATAACATCTGACCCATCTCTATGCTTTTGGGGCCCTTGGACGGGAAGCCCTAAATATATCCAGTTATTGGTTCTTCCGGTTCTGCATGTATGAGACGCTATACTACATACATATTCCTATTTGTTCCTGGTCTTGTAGACAGGAATATATCTATAAAATAATATAAAATATTTACTCTACTACCGGTTCTCTTTCTTAGCCTTGGTTCCCTTGTCCATATATATTTATAGGGTGTAGTACGGTATGCCGGCGGCCGGGCTCCCGGCGACCAGCATACCGGCGCCGGGAGCCCGACCGCCGGCATACCGACAGCGTGGCTAGCGCAGAGGAGCCCTTTACGGGCTCGCTGCGCTCACCATGCTGTGGGCACGGTGGCCCGCTACGCGCGCCACGCTATTTATTCTCCCTCCAGGGGAGTCGTGGACCCCCACGAGGGAGAATATCTGTCGGTATGCTGGGTGTCGGGATTTCGGCGCCGGTATACTGTGCGCCGGGATCCCGACATTCGGCATACTGAAGACCACCCATATTTATATCCCTCAGTATTATTACTCTCTATAGATCTTTTTATATATAGGTGTAGGGAATAAATGTATATATATATATACTCCTCCACTGGCGACACTCTAAGGCTTTTCCAAAAAAACGATACAAGTCGGCTGTCTGTGGGCAACGTTTCAGCGCCGTGTAGCGCTTTTATCAAGCCTTATACAGAATGACAAACACATACCGGAATTTAAGTGCTCCCACAGACAGCCAACTTGAAACGTTGCCCACAGACAGCCGACTTGTGTCGTTTTTTTGGAAAAGCCTTTGAGTGCCGCCAGTGGAGGAGTGTATTGCATGCAGCCGTGCTGGTTGTAATGTGGAAGGCATCGGGCGTATTACATTTATGAGTGTTCGTGGAGTGCCGGAGTTGGAGATGTAACTATATATATCTATATTTTAGAGGAATTGGTGAATACAAGCGCCCAAGAGTGTAATTTTATATCAAGGTGAATGAAGGTATCAAGGAGGGGTGTGGTAAAAACCGATTTAAACAACTTATCTGATAGCCAAAGAAGCTTAGTTCAATCGGTACTTCTTTGTCGCTTAATACATGTGGATAAAGCAAAGGAAAACAAACATAGTGTGTACCGTTTAAAATTTCAAATCATATCACTGCAGAAATTCCATAGGCTCAATTAGGGAACCAGCATATTCCCAAAACACAATTAATATATAGCCTGAGCAGTGTATATATAAAAAGTACAAATATTTAATACACGTAATGACATAAAAACTACATAAAAACATAAAAGTACATGAATAGCTGTATATCAAATTTGTAAAAAGAAAATCTGCTGGAATATGAAGTAATTATGACCCAGGATGAATTGCATGAAATTGCAAATAGCATTACTGTGAGTTGTGGATAATTCTGGGTCTTTGTCCAGGAATCTTCTGCAGGCTTCTATTCCCTTTTCATGAACAATGGACGTATACAGGCTTTGCACATCTATAGTGATCCAAAGATAAGAATCCTTCCATTCCACTGAAGATAGTATGTTGATTACGCTACTGGTGTCTTTCAAGAAGGATGGTAAGTTACATATTTACACAGAAAGATGTCTACGTATTCCGATAAATGACTGGTGAGCGAGTCAATCCCTGCGATAATTGGTCTGCCCGGCGGCTTTGTGAGGTTCTTGTGTATCTTTGGTAGATAGTAGAATGTTGGTATTACTGGTGTTGCCATCATGAGGTATTGAAATTCATTTTTATCCAAAGTATTGTTATGGAAGTAATGTACCAATAGAACTCTAAGTTCTTCTACAAAAGAAGTAGCCATCAATCGAATCCTGAAAACATCTCTTTTAAAGCAATTGAACAGGTGAAATCTGGAGAAAGAGGGGGAGATATCTTGAATAAACTCTCCAAACGAGAAATGTTCTGGATCTATGAACTTAAGACTTTATCACCTCTTGGATTAAACGAAGCCTTTGAAATTGCCCCTTTCCTTTGACACTTTCATCCCTATATACACTATTTTCTTTCCTGCACTAATCTACGTAGAATAATTATCTTTTATTGTAAGTCTACATCTAGTCACTAGCCATTTTATGATTCTTTTCAGCAAATTATTAATCCTATGCCAGATGTGGATAAATAGACAAGATGGTCTCTAAAGAATAAGGCACGATGCGCATGGATAAAGTTAAAGACAAGATTCATGAACATTCAAACTAATGTTATGGAAATGACCAAGAGATATTATGACGTGATATAAAATTCCCCATCGGGTCAAGAAATGAATTGGTCCAGCCCATGTAAATATAGATATATATTGTAAAAAAATATATATAATAGATTATTAGTAATTTACTAGTTCATTAATAATATTTAATTTGCACTCAAAATTAATATATACACCACTTGCACTCAAAACTAGTTTAAAACCATCACTCTCTGCTAATACTAATAGCTCGGCTTCACTATAATTTAATAAGTCTTCACGATTCTAGTTCACTTATCATATCCTTCATTAAATAATTATCTAACACTGAGCCACAATATGGCGGTGCGTTCCAGCACGGCTGTAAGTAGCGCACTCCACAGTCACTGTAATGGCGGTGCGTTCCACCGCATCCAGTCACAAAATCTTCACTTGGATAGCCACCTCCGTGTGTGAGACGCAAGTGACGCCAGTACATGGCGCTGCGTTCCACACTACGTCTAATTCCTCACTCACTTCCGTGTTTACAGCGGAAGTGATGTCACCGTTACCGAGATGCGTTCCACGATCACTTCTCTTTACTATCCTGTAATTAAACTCTGGTCCGGTTCCTCCTTCTAACCTAAGGGCATCTAGTTCATTATACTTTGTCACCACTATGATAGCTGTGCCTGCACTATCTATTTATCGGGACACGCTGACCGGAAATGACGCATGCGTTCCACATACGTTCCACCATTCAATCGGACGGCTAGATTGCCGGTTATGATATTTAAGATATCAGTTCTGCTTATTTTTCTCACTGTTCTTCTGTACCTTTTTCCACCTATGTCTAGTTGTCACCTTTTGAGTGTCAATTGGAATATTATATAACGTTTTCCTTAATGATCTAAAAATTGCATCACAGGAAGTGATGTCATCACAAATTTCCCTTTTTGGGTATAAATAGAGCATGCCTGCCCAGTGGGTCCATCCCCTTGATGAAGTCCAGTTGCTAACGGACGAAACGCGTTGGTACTACCTGCGGACATTTCCTCCTATGGACAGATAAACCATATAAAATTTAAATTCTGTACGCATGCCTTCCAGCTATTTATGGACAGATAAGCTTGATATAATCTCTTATTCTGTACGCATGATATACAGCTATTCATGTACTTTTATGTTTTTATGTAGTTTTTATGTCATTACGTGTATTAAATATTTGTACTTTTTATATATACACTGCTCAGGCTATATATTGATTGTGTTTTGGGAATATGCTGGTTCCCTAATTGAGCCTATGGAATTTCTGCAGTGATATGATTTGAAATTTTAAACGGTACACACTATGTTTGTTTTCCTTTGCTTTATCCACATGTATTAAGTGACAAAGAAGTACCGATTGAACTAAGCTTCTTTGGCTATCAGATAAGTTGTTTAAATCGGTTTTTACCACACCCCTCCTTGATACCTTCATTCACCTTGATATACAAATTACACTCTTGGGCGCTTGTATTCACCAATTCCTCTAATTACCTATAGGTGCATGCCAAGCACATGTGTACGTACTATAAGCTGCCGCTCTTATAAAATATTGAGAAGTGTTTTTTATCTGCTTAGTAAGGGTTACTTATACTTATTTTATAGATACCACAAAGCTGCACCTAAGCGCGTAGTCTTCATTTATATATATATATATATATATATAGTGTTACTGGAATCGGCGGCACTCAGACAGTCTTTCAAGTCGCTTTAAGGTAGCATAAATTTATTGTTCCAATGGCGTTTCAGGGATATACCCCGTCGTCAGGGACCGTACATCACACACAAATAGTTCAGAAACAACATATATATATACCAAGACAATCTTAACTATAATTGATAGATCCTACTCACCTGTCCCACGCCGCTGACCGTCAGCTCACCGCTCGATGCATGGTGGCAGCTTCAAGATGACGTAGTCAAACGGCGCCGGACAGGGAAGCCGACGTGATGACATTGGTTGTCGTGGTGATGCATACTATCAATAAAAAATTAAAAACACTCTGAGAGTGTATATTAATACATTTTCCTAACACAAAAACATAACAGATATTAACCACCATCACCACATCCTTCATATAATAAAGTTAAAAAAACATGTCACACTTGTTTCTAAGTATATGATAATAAAGCAGATCTTAGTGAACATCCCAGACAATATATGTCCGTTTTTAATACATGCATGTTATACCCAAGTTTTCATTGAGCCCTCTTGGTGCTATGGTATTTAATTTAAATATCCATTTAGTCTCTAACCGTAAGAGGGTTCTCTCCCTGTTGCCACCTCTGTGTGAGGGAGGAACATGGTCGATCAACATGGCTCTAATACTTGTCTGGCTATGTCTGGCCGACAGCCAGTGACGAGCCACCGGCTGATCACTAGTGCCTTTTTCTAAGGCCTGCTTGATCGCACTACAGTGTCCTGCCATCCTACCTCGGAACTGCCTTTGAGTTTTGCCTATATATGCTAGTCCGCAAGGACATTTTAGCATATATATAACATGTGTTGTAGTACATGATAACCGATGGTTAATTGTGTATTGCCGGCCAGTAGAAGGATGATGGAACACAGGTCCCGTCATAAGTGTATTACATGTGGAACACCCTTAACAATGATAACAACCCATTTTGGGTCTTAAAAAGTGCGTCTGTTCGGCCTTAGTTAAGGGAAAAATATCCAATTTAATTTTATCTGCCAAATTACTACCCCTCGTATAACTAGGAAGTATAAGACTATTACATAAAGCTGGTAAATCAGCGTCTGAAGAAATTATCGGCCATAGTTTTTTGGCCTTTTTAGTAGTGAATTCCATATTGACCGTATATTTATTAACCCATGGTATTTTAATAACTGATTTAGGCTGTGCAGAATTGGAATTAGAGGACTTTCCTTCTAATGCCACCTCCCTTGGGATACCCATAACCTTCTTCTTTGCCCTAAGTAAATATTTTTTAGGGTAACCCCTGTCTATAAATTTGTCCATCATTGTATTGATGGCTACTTCAGTTTCCTCTGGGTCCAAGGTAACCCTCCTGGCCCTATGGAACTGTGAATAAGGTAATCCCTTTCTTAACAGGAGGGGATGAAAGCTGTCATGTGCCAACAGAGAATTTCTATCTGTCGGCTTTACATAGAGAGAGGTTTTAATTAATTGATTCTGATACTGTATGTTAACGTCCAAAAAATGGATAGAATTTTGACTAATTTGATAAGTAAATTTTACACAAAGGTTGGAGACTCTTGGAGACTCTAACTGGAGTCACCCCAAAAAAGCAGCAAGTCATCTATAAATCTCCTATAGTATAACACATGCTGAGACACTTGTACATTGTCATAAATAAGACTTTTCTCAATCTGATACATAAATGAGTTGGCATATGACGGGGCCACTGGGGACCTCATCGCACAGCCCATTTTTTGGTGATAATATTTGTCATTAAATGTAAAATAATTCCTAGTTAAGATCAAGTACAATAATTGTATGAATAATTCCACTGGTGGACCTGTGTAAAGCACATTGTCCGTTATTAATGATCTAACAGCCTCTACACCTGCCTCATGAGGGATACAGGTGTAGAGGCTGGTGACATCTGCACTACACATAATTAAGGTCTCGGGTAGTGAGCCCAACTGTTGTAATTGTAACAATAAAGAGGTAGTTGTTAGGTTCCTGGTGCTCAGAACAAGGGAGATGTTCATGAAGTGAGTCCAGAGCACCAGGACGTAACGCTGGGAAAGGGGAATGGAAAGGGAATAGCCCCTGGCGCCCTAACTCTGTTGTCTCACCCGTGCTATCGGAAATCCCTTGCGAGACTATGGTTTCTTGAGCCCTTGGCAGCCACGTTTGAAGGGCGGATTATGTCTGCCCAACTCCGGTGCCCCCCGGTCTTAATGAGAGACAAAGGGAAATCCGAGGCAGAATGATAACAAAAGGACCTCTAACTAAGCAAACAGGCCAGGGGCTACAAGCTAACTAAAAACCTTAAGTATGTGCGGAGAAACCGCCAAAGGAAAAGAACAACAAAGGAAATGCTGATCACACGCCGACACAATACCTTTGTGTACCGGCGGTGACAGCATAAGCAGAACCCTCTGCAAAACACCAGGGACAGAAACAATAATGGAATACCGCGGCCTAGGCCAACGGACGCGGGAGAGCCGCTACTCACGGAGCCGGTACGAATACTGGCAAACGGACAGGAACTTCTAATGCTGCCGACACCGACTCTCAGAACTGGAGGACAGGCAGAATCCCAAACGACAGACCGGTGGACACCAGGAAGCCAGAAGACTTGACCAGGGACAGGCAAAGCCACTGGAACTCAGGGCAGGAACGCCTAACAGCAGGACACGGGATCAGACACAGGAATTGACACAGGGACTGACACAGGAATCGACACAGGGACTGACACAGGAATCAACACAGGGACTGACAGGAACCAGCTCAAACTTCAAGCAGACTGCGAACCAAGGAATATCACCAGCATCTGTGAATTGCAGTCAGCCAGCATATAACAGAGAGGCCTAATTAATAATCCCATGCAGCTGCCCTGTTGCATGATTCCAAACTGACCAGATGCAATTAGCAGCCAGGTGAGGCTGAACACATGGGAACAAGCTGCAATTACACAGACTCACCAGCGGCAGCAGACAAGAGTATTCTAAAACAGAGCAACAGGAAATCCTGGCATGCAAGACAACTTTATAAACATAAAATAGGAATGAACCACTACCTGTGGTTCATAACAGTATCCCCTCCTTAAGGGTGAGCTCCGAGCACCCCATGACACCCACGGGGAACATAAACAGAAGTATAACATGAAATACTGAACAAAACTGCAAAACAGGAATGAGCCACAGCCGTGGCTCATAACATTACCCCCCCCTTGAGGAGGGGTCAAAAGACCCCAAAATTCAGACTATCCAGAACAAGGGATACAAAAAAAAAAACCTGACACACTGGTCTAACAGACAAGAAAACAAAAAACAAGTTGTAGCAACAACTTGTAACAGTGCCCTCCCCTTGATGGTGGCCACTGGACACAAGACAAGGAAAAAAAAAATCTTTTTTTTTTTTTTTTATCAAGGCAAGAGTCAAAAATTATTTCTTTTTCTTCTTCTTCTTTTTACAAAGCTCTTTAGGTCTGACCAAGGTAATTCCCCAAACATTGTCTGAACTGATGGTACCACCCAGCAAGGCTGCGTTCAAATCAGAGACAGGTCTCTTACCCTTGGGAGCTGAACTTTCTGGTAAAGTACTATTATTAGAAGAAGAAGTCAAAAAAGCACATCCTGCAGTCAAAACAACGGGCTGGGACTCTTGTGCAGAGTTTACAGTATTTGGTGGACTCTCAGCAGACAAGACGGGTGACTTAGAGGAACCTGAACCAATTTCTTTGGAACCGTATCTTTTAACAATTGCATCACAGAATGCTAGGGGATCCAGAAGAATGGGATCTTCAGCTTTCATTAGACTGGTCGCCCACTCAGAAGGCTCTCCTCTAAAAGAATAAATCAGATAGAGCCCAAGGTTTTCTGAAGTGATGCCCAGAAATGGTCTAGACAACATAATAGTGTAATAGTGTTTGAAAAGCGCCAGAAATTGGGCGAAGTCCCCATCAAAGGTTATGGATGTTGAGATATCAGAGTCAGGATCTGTTTCCTTCTCATCTGACTGACTGGAGTGCTTTGCTAGGACCTGGTCACTATTGACCTTACTCGAGGCTGAGACTCTCTGAACCCCACCCGGGGCTGAGACTTTCTGAACCCCACCCGGGGCAGTGACTTTCTGAACCCCACCCGGGGCAGTGACTTTCTGAACCCCACCCGGGGCAGTGACTTTCTGAACCCCACCCGGGGCAGTGACTTTCTGAACCCCACCCGGGGCAGTGACTTTCTGAACCCCACCCGGGGCAGTGGCCTCCGGGAACCCCGCTGGGACAGTGGCCTCCGGGAACCCCGCTGGGGCAGTGGCCTCCGGGAACCCCGCTGGGGCAGTGGCCTCCGAGAACCCCGCTGGGGCAGTGGCCTCCGAGAACCCCGCTGGGGCAGTGGCCTCCGAGAACCCCGCTGGGGCCAGCACCTCGGATTCTTTTACTGGGACCGGGCCGTTGGCCTCCCTGACTGGGATCGGGCCATCGGCCTCCCTCTCTGAGTCGATAATTATCGAAAGTTCTCCCGGGACTATGACTTCCGGGACTTTTGCTGAAGCAATGACGTTCAGATCCTCCACTAATGCTATGCTTCTTAAGTTCTTTCCTGGGGAAGCGACTTCTAGACCCTTCTTTGGGGCTGCGTCTCTCGAGACCCCACTTGGGGATATTACTTCAAAGATCCCTTCTGGGGTTTTGCTTCTCGAGTTCCCCTCAAGAACTATGGTTTTAGAGACCCTTTCTAGGGTTGCGCTTTTCAAGTCCCTACCTGGGGTAACAGCTTCTGAGACCCCTTCCGGTATGGACACCTGAACTATAATATTTGATGTCCCTCTATAAGCTTGGGCATTGGGTACCGCTCCAGCACTCTGGGCATCGGGTACCGCTCCAGCACTCTGGGCATCGGGTACCGCTCCAGCACTCTGGGCATCGGGTACCGCTCCAGCACTCTGGGCATCGGGCACCGCTCCAGGACCCTGGGCATCGGGCACCACTCCAGGACCCTGGGCATCGGGCACCACTCCAGGACCCTGGGCATCGGGCACTACTCCAGGACCCTGGGCATCGGGCACCACTACAGGAACCTGGGCATCGGGCACCACTCCAGGAACCTGGGCATCAGGCACCACTCCAGGGACTTGCAACTCCGCTTCCACAGGAACCTCAAGAGAGGAGAGAAACATTCTCTTTTGATTCCTGAATCTATAATGGGGCTCCCTTGCCCAAGGACCCCAATTATAGGACAGAGAGCTTTTTTGTGTGGGTTGTGTGACAAGTACCTCTGCCACAGTAGAGACAGGAGTAGGTCTTGTATCATGACTCAACTTGGCCAGAGGGCAAGACTCGTCACCACACTTTGGCTTGCGCAACTCACAGGTCTGCAGATAATGGCCTAAACCCCCACAATATAGGCATAAGTTTAAGTTTCTGCGACGCAGACGCTCCTCTTCTGAGAGCCTGGGCCGCAGAAAACTTTTAAACCTTTTCTCTTCAATTAAACCAGAGGATTCTCTTGTCACCATACTGTGAACAAGAGTCTCTTTAGAGATAGATGTACTCTCAACGACTTCTGGCAAAATGAGCAAGATTTTAGTCAGAAGGTTTTGCAGTTGCTTTAGGGATTGCTGCAAAACTTCTAGTCGCTCTGGTCTCAAAGCACTGAATACAGAGTTCAGGGCTGCGAGAGATGCCTGCAGGGCTTGCATAGTAGACATAGGAGGATTTAAAACTAGACAAGACAAGACAAGGCAAGACAAGGCAAGGCAAGACAAGGCAAGACAAGGCAAGACTAAATTTTGCTAAACAAAACAAGACTTATTTTTTTTAACACCGGACTGGATTCTAAACACCGGACTGGATTCTAAACACCAGACTGGATTCTAAACACTGAATTCTAGACAGGACTGGATCCTAGACTAGACACTGGACTGGGCCAAAAAAGAAAAAAAAGTTTTATTTTTTTGTGGTATGGCTGGTGATAATGTTAGGTTCCTGGTGCTCAGAACAAGGGAGATGTTCATGAAGTGAGTCCAGAGCACCAGGACGTAACGCTGGGAAAGGGGAATGGAAAGGGAATAGCCCCTGGCGCCCTAACTCTGTTGTCTCACCCGTGCTATCGGAAATCCCTTGCGAGACTATGGTTTCTTGAGCCCTTGGCAGCCACGTTTGAAGGGCGGATTATGTCTGCCCAACTCCGGTGCCCCCCGGTCTTAATGAGAGACAAAGGGAAATCCGAGGCAGAATGATAACAAAAGGACCTCTAACTAAGCAAACAGGCCAGGGGCTACAAGCTAACTAAAAACCTAAAGTATGTGCGGAGAAACCGCCAAAGGAAAAGAACAACAAAGGAAATGCTGATCACACGCCGACACAATACCTTTGTGTACCGGCGGTGACAGCATAAGCAGAACCCTCTGCAAAACACCAGGGACAGAAACAATAATGGAATACCGCGGCCTAGGCCAACGGACGCGGGAGAGCCGCTACTCACGGAACCGGTACGAATACTGGCAAACGGACAGGAACTTCTAATGCTGCCGACACCGACTCTCAGAACTGGAGGACAGGCAGAATCCCAAACGACAGACCGGTGGACACCAGGAAGCCAGAAGACTTGACCAGGGACAGGCAAAGCCACTGGAACTCAGGGCAGGAACGCCTAACAGCAGGACACGGGATCAGACACAGGAATCGACACAGGGACTGACACAGGAATCGACACAGGGACTGACACAGGAATCAACACAGGGACTGACAGGAACCAGCTCAAACTTCAAGCAGACTGCGAACCAAGGAATATCACCAGCATCTGTGAATTGCAGTCAGCCAGCATATAACAGAGAGGCCTAATTAATAATCCCATGCAGCTGCCCTGTTGCATGATTCCAAACTGACCAGATGCAATTAGCAGCCAGGTGAGGCTGAACACATGGGAACAAGCTGCAATTACACAGACTCACCAGCGGCAGCAGACAAGAGTATTCTAAAACAGAGCAACAGGAAATCCTGGCATGCAAGACAACTTTATAAACATAAAATAGGAATGAACCACTACCTGTGGTTCATAACAGTAGTATCCTTCAAGTGAGAGGGTATACCTTGCACACATGGATTTAAATATGCATCTAAATATGCAGAGACTGGATGCAATAATGATTCTATAGCGGATACTATAGGACGACCAGGTGGTTGTTTTAATGATTTATGTATTTTCGGGACCGTGTAAAACAACGGTACCCGTGGAGATTCTACCGTAAAGGCTTTGGATTAGAGATGTGCACCGGAAATTTTTCGGGTTTTGTGTATTGGGTTTGGATTCGGTTCCGAGGCCATGTTTTGGATTCGGACGCGTTTTGGCAAAACCTCCCTGAAAATTTTTTGTCGGATTCGGGTGTGTTTTGGATACGGGTGTTTTTTTTTACAAAAACCCCTCAAAAACAGCTTAAATCATAGAATTTGGGGGTCATTTTGATCCCATAGTATTATTAACCTCAATAACCATACTTTCCACTCATTTCCAGTCTATTCTGAACACCTCACAATATTATTTTTAGTCCTAAAATTTGCACCGAGGTCGCTGGATGGCTAAGCTAAGCGACCCAAGTGGCCGACACAAACACCTGGCCCATCTAGGAGTGGCACTGCAGTATCAGACAGAATGGCAGATTTAAAAAATAGTCCCCAAACAGCACATGATGCAAAGAAAAAAAGAGGTGCAATGAGGTAGCTGTCTGACTAAGCTAAGCGACCCAAGTGGCCGACACAAACACCTGGCCCATCTAGGAGTGGCACTGCAGTGTCAGACAGGATGGCAGATTTAAAAAATAGTCCCCAAACAGCACATGATGCGAAGAAAAAAAGAGGTGCAATGAGGTAGCTGTGTGACTAAGCTAAGCGACCCGAGTGGCTGACACAAACACCTGGCCCATCTAGGAATGGCACTGCAGTGTCAGACAGGATGGCACTTAAAAAAAATAGTCCCCAAACAGCACATGATGCAAAGAAAAAAAGAGGTGCAATGAGGTAGCTGTGTGGCTAAGCTAAGTGACCCAAGTGGCCGACACAAACACCTGGTCCATCTAGGAGTAGCACTGCAGTGTCAGACAGGATGGCACTTAAAAAATAGTCCCCAAACAGCACATGATGCAAAGAAAAAAAAGAGGTGCAATGAGGTAGCTGTGTGGCTAAGCTAAGCGACCCAAGTGGCCGACACAAACACCTGGCCCATCTAGGAGTGGCACTGCAGTGTCAGACAGGATGGCAGATTTAAAAAATAGTCCCCAAACAGCACATGATGCAAAAAAAAGAGGTGCAATGATGTAGCTGTCTGACTAAGCTAAGCGACCCAAGTGGCCGACATAAACACCTGGCCCATCTAGGAGTGGCACTGCAGTGTCAGACAGGATGGCAGATTTAAAAAATAGTCCCCAAACAGCACATGATGCAAAGAAAAAAAGAGGTGTAATGAGGTAGCTGTGTGACTAAGCTAAGCGACCCAAGTGGCCGACACAAACACCTGGCCCATCTAGGAGTGGCACTGCAGTGTCAGACAGGATGGCACTTAAAAAAATAGTCCCCAAACAGCACATGATGCAAAGAAAAAAAGAGGTGCAATGAGGTAGCTGTGTGGCTAAACTAAGCGACCCAAGTGGCCGAAACAAACACCTGGCCCATCTAGGAGTGGCACTGCAGTGTCAGACAGGATGGCACTTAAAAAAATAGTCCCCAAACAGCACATGATGCAAAGAAAAAAAGAGGTGCACAGTAGTCGCTGGATGGCTAAGCTAAGCGAACCAAGTGGCCGACACAAACACCTGGCCCATCTAGGAGTGGCACTGCAGTGTCAGACAGGATGGCAGATTTAAAAAATAGTCCCCAAACAGCACATGATGCAAAGAAAAAAAGAGGTGCAATGAGGTAGCTGTGTGACCAGGGCCGTCTTAACAGCAGTGTGGGCCCCTGGGCACAGCAATGCACTTGGGGCCCTTACCCATCCTCTAGCGGTAGGGGTGGTGGGTGCTATCAGCGGCAGCTTTGATGTTCCGCGCGCCGTAGGGTGTGTTCTATCTTCCACTCTGCATGTAGGACCTGGAGCAGTAATTTCTGCTAATTACTCCTTTACTGCACAGATGGTGGGAAATGGGGCGGGAAGGAGAACACTAAACTGTAGAAGGGGGCATTGGGCTGAATGAAGGGGCCTCGGTACATGACTTCCAGGGTGGTATGGGGTGTTTAATATAGGTAGGGGAGGGGTCTTTAGTGGAGTGGGCTTAATATTCTTCATTTTCTGGTGAGAGGGCTGGTTGTTTGACTGCAGATACAGTATCTCAAGTTCCTGGAAAAAGATTTCTTAGCTTTGAATGGGATAAAAAAATAGAGAGTCTCACCTTTCAGGAGGTTCTGGGGACTTGGGGATCAGAGTTCAGGAGCCAGAGCAATCTACCAATGAATATATAAAACTGCATATTAGGCGTGTGGAGCTGGAGCAGGGACCAGCTGCTGGAAGGCTGATATCTCTGATTCTGGGCATAGTAGAGACAAGCTGCCAATGTCCACCGAAAGTGGAGACTCCCACCTTTTGGCGTATACCCTCAGAAAAACTGTAAGTCAGACAGAGCCAGAGAGATCTGGCTGGGAAGAGCAATTAATAGGCTCGGATGGGGACCACTGCTTTGAAGTCAGATATCTCCGGTTCCCTAGGGCCGATTTTCAGAAATCTGGTACCCCTGGAAAGAGGGGACCCTCAGCTATCAGCCTAGGGCCCTTATACTCCTGGGGCCCTAGGGCAAGTGCCCATTGAGCCCATACGAAAAGACGGCCCTGGAGGACAGAGACAGTGAATCTGTAGCTGAGACAGAAACGCTGTACTCCATGCCAGCGCTGACAGAAAAATCTAATCAGCTGTGAGGGTGCACGCTCACGTGACTACGCACGTGCATGTGACGCAGCGTGCATGTGACCATGGGCGCGCCCGCTCACCGCTGGAGCTGAGCAGGGAGAGGAGTAAAAATTCTTTCACTTCCTCTCCCTCAGCGTTTTCGGGAGGCTTGCTGCCTAACGCACCTGCTGTTGCTAGGTGGAAAGCCTCCCGAAGAACAAATATAGTATGCAGTCCACATATCAGGTATGTCATACTTGTTATATGTAACATTCATACTATAAAATACACAAATTTTGGATCTCTACACTCAGAATTACATTTTGGGGTACATTTCTGGCATTGTAGTCTTGTAACTAGTGGAAGAATGAGAGTCATGGAAAAAAGGACATTTTCATATTTTCCCTGTTTTGAATTCAACTCTGACCGATTTTTATGGGTTACACTGTAGCTCACTTATGCTATAATGATACATCATGTTGTACAGTAACAGCTCATATATGCTATGGTGACACGTTATACAGTATCATATATGCTACTATCAGCGGCAGAACTACCTGCAGTGCAGCCGATGCGTTGCAGGTCCCACGGTAGTGAAGGGGACCGCCTGCAGTCAGCGTATTGCCGGTAGTACTGTAATGAGTCAGACTCATTACAGTACTCCACCTCTGGCCGCAGGGAAAGTAGGAAGATGCCGTCAAGGACTACGAGGAAGGAGAGGAGACGGGTGCAGATATATATGCTATGATCATACATCATGTTATACAGTAACAGCACATATATGCTATGATGATACATCATGTTATACAGTAACAGCTCATATATGCTATGATGAAACATCATGTTATACAGTAACAGCTCATATATGCTATGATGATACATCATGTTATACAGTAACAGCTCATATATGCTATGATGATACATCATGTTATACAGTAACAGCTCATATATGCTATGATGATACATCATGTTATACAGTAACAGCTCATATATGCTATGATGATACATCATGTTATACAATAACAGCACATATATGCTATGATCATACATCATGTTATACAGTAACAGCACATATATGCTAGGATGATACATCATGTTATACAGTAACAGCTCATATATGCTATGATGTTACGGGTTGGGGCTGTAATGCCAGCGGTCGGTATTTTAGAGGTCAGCATCCCAGCCGCCAGAATGCCGGCTGGGAAGTGGTGAGCACAACGGAGCCCCTTGCAGGCTTGCTACATTTGCCATGCACCAGGCTCAGCAAAAAGTGGGAATAGCCCCTGTTAGCTGGCATTCCGTGCTGGCATTGTAAGCGGTCAGGATTCTGGCGTTGGTATCCTGACCACCGGGTTCCCGACCGCCGATAAAGCAACTGCATCCCGATGTTACATTTTGTTATACAGTAACAGCTCATATATGCTATGATGAAACATCATGTTATACAGTAACAGCTCATATATGCTATGATGAAACATCATGTTATACAGTAACAGCTCATATATGCTTTGATGATACATCATGTTATACAGTAACAGCTCATATATGCTATGATGATACATCATGTTATACAGTAACAGCTCATATATGCTTTGATGATACATCATGTTATACAGTAACAGCTCATATATGCTATGATGAAACATCATGTTATACAGTAACAGCTCATATATGCTAGGATGATACATCATGTTATACAGTAACAGCTCATATATGCTATGATGAAACATCATGTTATACAGTAACAGCTCATATATGATATGATGAAACATCATGTTATACAGTAACAGCTCATATATGCTATGATGATACATCATGTTATACAGTAACAGCTCATATATGCTTTGATGATACATCATGTTATACAGTAACAGCTCATATATGCTATGGTGGTACATCATGTTATACAGTAATAGCTCATATATGCTATGGTGGTACATCATGTTATACAGATTCAGCTCATATATGCTATGATGATACATCATGTTATACAGTAACAGCTCATATATGCTATGATGATGCATCATGTTATACAGTAACAGCTCATATATGCTATGGTGTTACAACATGTTATACAGTAACAGCTCATATATGCTATGATGAAACATCATGTTATACAGTAACAGCTCATATATGCTATGATGATGCATCATGTTATACAGTAACAGCTCATATATGCTATGATGATGCATCATGTTATACAGTAACAGCTCATATATGCTATGATGATGCATCATGTTATACAGTAACAGCTCATATATGCTATGATGATACATCATGTTATACAGTAACAGCTCATATATGCTTTGATGATACATCATGTTATACAGTAACAGCTCATATATGCTTTGATGATACATCATGTTATACAGTAACAGCTCATATATGCTATGGTGGTACATCATGTTATACAGATTCAGCTCATATATGCTATGATGATACATCATGTTATACAGTAACAGCTCATATATGCTATGATGATGCATCATGTTATACAGTAACAGCTCATATATGCTATGGTGTTACAACATGTTATACAGTAACAGCTCATATATGCTATGATGAAACATCATGTTATACAGTAACAGCTCATATATGCTATGATGATGCATCATGTTATACAGTAACAGCTCATATATGCTATGATGATGCATCATGTTATACAGTAACAGCTCATATATGCTATGATGATACATCATGTTATACAGTAACAGCTCATATATGCTATGGTGTTACATCATATTGTACAGTAACAGATCATATATGCTATGATGAAACATCATGTTATACAGTAACAGCTCATATATGCTATGGTGGTACATCATGTTATACAGTAAGCAGCTCATATATGCTATGATGATACATCATGTTATACTGTAACAGCTCATATATGCTATGATACATCAAGTTATACAGTAACAGCTCATATATGCTATGATGATGCATCATGTTATACAGTAACAGCTCATATATGGTATGGTGATACATCATGTTATACAGTAAGCAGCTCATATATGCTATGATGATGCATCATGTTATACAGTAACAGCTCATATATGCTATGATGATACATCATGTTATACAGTAACAGCTCATATATGCTATGATGATGCATCATGTTATACAGTAACAGCTCATATATGCTATGGTGTTACATCATATTGTACAGTAACAGATCATATATGCTATGATGAAAAATCATGTTATACAGTAACAGCTCATATATGCTATGGTGGTACATCATGTTATACAGTAACAGCTCATATATGCTATGATGATGCATCATGTTATACAGTAACAGCTCATATATGCTATGATGATACATCATGTTATACAGTAACAGCTCATATATGCTATGATGATGCATCATGTTATACAGTAACAGCTCATATATGCTATGATGATGCATCATGTTATACAGTAACAGCTCATATATGCTATGATGAAACATCATATTATACAGTAAGAGCTCGTATATGCTACGGTGGTACATCATGTTATACAGTAACTGCTCATATATGCTATGATGATACATCATGTCATACAGTAACAGCTCATATATGCTATGATGATACATCATGTTATACAGTAACAGCACATATATGCTAGGATGATACATCATGTCATACAGTAACAGCTCATATATGCTATGATGATACATCATGTTATACAGTAACAGCTCATATATGCTATGGTGTTACATCATATTGTACAGTAACAGATCATATATGCTATGATGATACATCATGTCATACAGTAACAGCTCATATATGCTATGATGATACATCATGTTATACAGTAACAGCTCATATATGCTATGGTGTTACATCATATTGTACAGTAACAGATCATATATGCTATGATGATGCATCATGTTATACAGTAACAGCTCATATATGCTATGGTGGTACATCATGTTATACAGATTCAGCTCATATATGCTATGATGATACATCATGTTATACAGTAACAGCTCATATATGCTATGATGATACATCATGTTATACAGTAACAGCTCATATATGCTATGATGAAACATCATGTTATACAGTAACAGCTCATATATGCTATGATGATGCATCATGTTATACAGTAACAGCTCATATATGCTATGATGATGCATCATGTTATACAGTAACAGCTCATATATGCTATGATGATACATCATGTTATACAGTAACAGCTCATATATGCTATGGTGGTACATCATGTTATACAGTAAGCAGCTCATATATGCTATGATGATACATCATGTTATACAGTAACAGCTCATATATGCTATGATACATCAAGTTATACAGTAACAGCTCATATATGCTTTGATGATACATCATGTTATACAGTAACAGCTCATATATGCTTTGATGATACATCATGTTATACAGTAACAGCTCATATATGCTATGATGATACATCATGTTATACAGTAACAGCTCATATATGCTTTGATGATACATCATGTTATACAGTAACAGCTCATATATGCTATGATGAAACATCATGTTATACAGTAACAGCTCATATATGCTAGGATGATACATCATGTTATACAGTAACAGCTCATATATGCTATGATGAAACATCATGTTATACAGTAACAGCTCATATATGATATGATGAAACATCATGTTATACAGTAACAGCTCATATATGCTTTGATGATACATCATGTTATACAGTAACAGCTCATATATGCTATGATGATACATCATGTTATACAGTAACAGCTCATATATGCTTTGATGATACATCATGTTATACAGTAACAGCTCATATATGCTATGATGATACAACATGTTATACAGTAACAGCTCATATATGCTATGATGAAACATCATGTTATACAGTAAGAGCTCATATATGCTTTGATGATACATCATGTTATACAGTAACAGCTCATATATGCTATGATGATACATCATGTTATACAGTAACAGCTCATATATGCTTTGATGATACATCATGTTATACAGTAACAGCTCATATATGCTATGGTGGTACATCATGTTATACAGTAACAGCTCATATATGCTATGGTGGTACATCATGTTATACAGATTCAGCTCATATATGCTATGATGATACATCATGTTATACAGTAACAGCTCATATATGCTATGATGATGCATCATGTTATACAGTAACAGCTCATATATGCTATGGTGTTACAACATGTTATACAGTAACAGCTCATATATGCTATGATGAAACATCATGTTATACAGTAACAGCTCATATATGCTATGATGATGCATCATGTTATACAGTAACAGCTCATATATGCTATGATGATGCATCATGTTATACAGTAACAGCTCATATATGCTATGATGATGCATCATGTTATACAGTAACAGCTCATATATGCTATGATGATACATCATGTTATACAGTAACAGCTCATATATGCTTTGATGATACATCATGTTATACAGTAACAGCTCATATATGCTTTGATGATACATCATGTTATACAGTAACAGCTCATATATGCTATGGTGGTACATCATGTTATACAGATTCAGCTCATATATGCTATGATGATACATCATGTTATACAGTAACAGCTCATATATGCTATGATGATGCATCATGTTATACAGTAACAGCTCATATATGCTATGGTGTTACAACATGTTATACAGTAACAGCTCATATATGCTATGATGAAACATCATGTTATACAGTAACAGCTCATATATGCTATGATGATGCATCATGTTATACAGTAACAGCTCATATATGCTATGATGATGCATCATGTTATACAGTAACAGCTCATATATGCTATGATGATACATCATGTTATACAGTAACAGCTCATATATGCTATGGTGTTACATCATATTGTACAGTAACAGATCATATATGCTATGATGAAACATCATGTTATACAGTAACAGCTCATATATGCTATGGTGGTACATCATGTTATACAGTAAGCAGCTCATATATGCTATGATGATACATCATGTTATACAGTAACAGCTCATATATGGTATGATGATACATCAAGTTATACAGTAACAGCTCATATATGCTATGATGATGCATCATGTTATACAGTAACAGCTCATATATGGTATGATGATACATCATGTTATACAGTAAGCAGCTCATATATGCTATGATGATGCATCATGTTATACAGTAACAGCTCATATATGCTATGATGATACATCATGTTATACAGTAACAGCTCATATATGCTATGATGATGCATCATGTTATACAGTAACAGCTCATATATGCTATGGTGTTACATCATATTGTACAGTAACAGATCATATATGCTATGATGAAAAATCATGTTATACAGTAACAGCTCATATATGCTATGATGATACATCATGCTATACAGTAAGCAGCTCATATATGCTATGATGATACATCATGTTATACAGTAACAGCTCATATATGCTATGATGATGCATCATGTTATACAGTAACAGCTCATATATGCTATGATGATACATCATGTTATACAGTAACAGCTCATATATGCTATGATGATGCATCATGTTATACAGTAACAGCTCATATATGCTATGATGATGCATCATGTTATACAGTAACAGCTCATATATGCTATGATGAAACATCATATTATACAGTAAGAGCTCGTATATGCTACGGTGGTACATCATGTTATACAGTAACAGCTCATATATGCTATGATGATACATCATGTCATACAGTAACAGCTCATATATGCTATGGTGGTACATCATGTTATACAGATTCAGCTCATATATGCTATGATGATACATCATGTTATACAGTAACAGCTCATATATGCTATGATGATGCATCATGTTATACAGTAACAGCTCATATATGCTATGATGATACATCATGTTATACAGTAACAGCTCATATATGCTATGATGAAACATCATGTTATACAGTAACAGCTCATATATGCTATGATGATGCATCATGTTATACAGTAACAGCTCATATATGCTATGATGATGCATCATGTTATACAGTAACAGCTCATATATGCTATGATGATACATCATGTTATACAGTAACAGCTCATATATGCTATGGTGGTACATCATGTTATACAGTAAGCAGCTCATATATGCTATGATGATACATCATGTTATACAGTAACAGCTCATATATGCTATGATACATCAAGTTATACAGTAACAGCTCATATATGCTTTGATGATACATCATGTTATACAGTAACAGCTCATATATGCTATGGTGGTACATCATGTTATACAGTAACAGCTCATATATGCTATGGTGGTACATCATGTTATACAGTAACAGCTCATATATGCTATGATGATACATCATGTTATACAGTAACAGCTCATATATGCTATGGTGTTACATCATATTGTACAGTAACAGATCATATATGCTATGATGATACATCATGTTATACAGTAACAGCTCATATATGCTATGATGATACATCATGTTATACAGTAACAGCTCATATATGCTATGGTGTTACATCATATTGTACAGTAACAGATCATATATGCTATGATGATACATCATGTTATACAGTAACAGCACATATATGCTATGATGATGCATCATGTTATACAGTAAGCAGCTCATATATGGTATGATGATACATCATGCTATACAGTAAGCAGCTCATATATGCTATGATGATACATCATGTTATACAGTAACAGCTCATATATGGTATGATGATACATCATGTTATACAGTAAGCAGCTCATATATGGTATGATGATACATCATGCTATACAGTAAGCAGCTCATATATGCTATGATGATACATCATGTTATACAGTAACAGCTCATATATGCTATGATGATACATCATGTTATACAGTAACAGCACATATATGCTATGATGATGCATCATGTTATACAGTAACAGCTCATATATGCTATGATGATACATCATGTTATACAGTAACAGCTCATATATGCTATGATGATGCATCATGTTATACAGTAACAGCTCATATATGCTATGATGATGCATCATGTTATACAGTAACATCTCATATATGCTATGATGATACATCATGCTATACAGTAAGCAGCTCATATATGCTATGATGATACATCATGTTATACAGTAACAGCTCATATATGCTATGATGATGCATCATGTTATACAGTAACAGCTCATATATGCTATGATGATGCATCATGTTATACAGTAACAGCTCATATATGCTATGATGATGCATCATGTTATACAGTAACAGCTCATATATGCTATGATGATGCATCATGTTATACAGTAACAGCTCATATATGCTATGATGATGCATCATGTTATACAGTAACAGCTCATATATGCTATGATGATGCATCATGTTATACAGTAACAGCTCATATATGCTATGATGATGCATCATGTTATACAGTAACAGCTCATATATGCTATGATGATACATCATTATGTTATATAGTAAACAGCTCATACATGCTTTGATGATACATCATGTTATACAGTAATCATAGCATAGACTCGAAGAAACAAGACTAAAGTTACAGTAGAAAGCCATTTTTAGAAGACAGTCTACAAAAAAACCCCACAACAATACGTAACTAAAGCTGAAGTGTTTACCCAAAATACGGAAGCTGATCTCTAAGGAGACTATAAAAACATGATGTTTGCAAAACACAAATTAAAAAGATGTGTACAAAGTATATTATATACACCTACATATAAAACGAACAGGCTATTGTAAGGAGAAAGAAATTGACCTTTTTGAAGTTGGCATAATATATGTGTGGGGGTAAAGCTAACTGCGGAACAAGGGTCTCAGCTGGAGGCATAATAATAATACTTCTTCTGCTCCATCTTATGGCTCAGTGGGAATGCAGCACAGGGGACGGAGACCTATGTGTTCTTTATTGTAGTGAGAGTGGGTGTGCTAAAAGCCAACACATGTCACTGTCACATCACTGTGTTTACAAGGATGGAACTAGCTTATTAAATAAATGCTCTTGATCTCCCAGATGTGTATGCATGCATTCCCAACAGGGGGAAGATGGGTCTATTCAACAGAAAGATGACCTATAGAATGTGCTGTGGGGGCTTCTGCCAAATGTCCTTTTGCAAAGAGCAGCGTCTGGAGGAGGCAGTGTGGGAAGCCCAGCCACTCTGAATGGCTCCTTTATCACAGGCATTGATGGAGATTAGGTGATGTGGGAGCATTTACTGAGGGTGGATGGACTGTGGGCTGCTGCTCGTCAAGCTTGTGTGAGTGTAGCTGTAGCAGCAGAGTGTGCGGCAAGGTTAAAGCGCTCTATTCCCCCACCTGTGAGTCAGCTGTGAGTCACACACACAGGGTGAAATCTGTGGGAGGAAGCGGAATAGCAGAGCTCTGCGCTACGCTGCACAAAGCAAGGAGCACATGGGGAAACAGACCCAGCAAATCCATGTTGATGAGCGCAAATGTGTACGTTTACACAGATGTACATGTATGCATCTCATCTGCACATATTGCTTTTCCAAGCTCATTGCATTTTTTTAATTAGCGTTATCACTTAACACAGCTTCATTTTAGTGTTTTAATACTGTCCAGAAATTCTCCTTTATTCTATCAAGTCTTTCCCATGTTTTTTTTTTTTTTATCTATCAAAACTTAATTTACACCTTTGTTTTGTAAAACACATAAAACTTTCTTAGGATTTATTTTGTGACGTAAAAATGTGCAGAAATTTGGAAATCAATAAATACAAAAATAATGCATTTTTGTTTTTGAAGGAAAAGTTCACATATTGTAGACTTCAGATAGTCCACATCATAAAGACAAATGGATATATATATATATATATATATATATATATATATATATATATATATAAAAATGCAACAACGGGCGGCACTCACGGCACAGTAAGAAAGACAGACAGGCTGGTCTGATGTTCGATCAACGTTTCAATGTCTTTACGGCATTTTCGTCAGGATAACAGATACAATGTGACTCACCTTTTTATCTCCGTCTGATGGTCCATGGCGCCTCCGGCCAGTCGCGTCCCGCTCCGTCCAACTGGTGACGTCATGACGAGGCGCCGGCTGTGGCGTCACGGAGCACCCGGACCGGAGCACATCTAAAGCAGAAACAATCCCCCGTGCTGTGTAATAAAACCAAAAAAAACATATAACAAAAATCACAATTAACCACATACTATAACATAGGTCAGAAGTATGACATGATTTAGCGAGCACATTGAATGTGTCAAAATAGAAACAATGTAACTGTTCATAAAAAAATGAATACAGAATGACCGATGTTAATTGTGCAAGAATATTGCATAAATTGAATGATAAACAATATGAAAATACTGAATAAAGCACTAGATAAATTCCTTTGAACATATTAGTAAGCAAGGGAAGATAAAGTGGCTGGTCAGTTATAGGAATGCTGACAAACCCGCTTGTTCGTTAAGTCCCCTAGGGGACAGCGTATCTAGGCCCTCATTCCGAGTTGTTCGCTCGGTATTTTTCATCGCATCGCAGTGAGAATTCTCTTAGTGCGCATGCGTAATGTTCGCACTGCGCATGCGTCAAGTAACTTTACTAAGAAGAAAGTAATTTTACTCACGGCTTTTTCGTCGCTCCGGAGAACGCATTGTGATTGACAGGAAATGGGTGTTACTGGGCGGATGTACGGCGTTTTAGGGGCGTGTGGCAGGAAACGCTACCGTTTCCGGAAAAAACGCAGGCGTGTCTGGAGAAACGGTGGGAGTGCTTGGGCGAACGCTGGGTGTGTTTATGACGTCAGCCGGGACCGAAAAGCACTGAATTGATCGCACAGGCAGAGTAAGTCTGGAGTTACTCAGAAACTGCTAACTCGGTTTTGATCGCAATATTGCGAATACATCGGTCGCACATTTAAGATGTTTAGATTCACTCCCAGTAGGCGGCGGCTTAGCGTGTGTAACTCTGCTATAATCGCCTTGCGAGCGAACAACTCGGAATGAGGGCCCTAGAGTATATATCCATTTGGCTTCAGCTCTAAGTAATCTTTGTGAGCGGTCACCCCCCCGTTTTGATGGGGGAATGTGATCAATAATACGGTGTCGAAGGGCTGCCACTGAGTGTTTAGCCTGGAGGAAATGCCTCGCTACAGGTTGGTCGCTTCTGCCTGCCAAGATTGCCGCTCTGATGGAGGCTCGATGTCCTGCCATGCGTTCTTTAAACATACAATCTGTTTTCCCCACATAGTGGAGACCGCAAGGGCAGCTGAGTAAATACACGACAAATTTGGTGGTACAAGTGACACGATGTTGGATCTTGAATTTTTTGCCCGTAAAAGGGTGATGAAATGAATCACCAGTTAGCATATGGCTGCACGTGGTGCAACCTAAGCATTTAAAGTAGAGATGAGCGGGTTCGGTTCCTCGGAATCCGAACCCGCCCGAACTTCATGTTTTTTTACACGGGTCCGAGCGACTCGGATCTTCCCGCCTTGCTCGGTTAACCCGAGCGCGCCCGAACGTCATCATGACGCTGTCGGATTCTCGCGAGGCTCGGATTCTATCGCGAGACTCGGATTCTATATAAGGAGCCGCGCGTCGCCGCCATTTTCACACGTGCATTGAGATTGATAGGGAGAGGACGTGGCTGGCGTCCTCTCCATTTAGATTAGAAGAGAGAGAGTGAGATTGAGACAGAGACACTTGATTTACTGGAGCTTAGGAGTACTAGAGAGTGCAGAGTTTACTAGTGACTGACCACTGACCAGTGACCACCAGTGCAGTTTTATTTAATATAATCCGTTCTCTGCCTGAAAAAAACGATACACAGTGACTCAGTCACATACCATATCTGTGCTCAGCCCAGTGTGCTGCATCATCTATGTATAATATCTGACTGTGCTCACACAGCTTAATTGTGGGGGAGACTGGGGAGCAGTTATAGGTTATAGCAGGAGCCAGGAGTACATACATATTATTAAAATTAAACAGTGCACACTTTTGCTGCAGGCAGGAGTGCCACTGCCAGTGTGACTGACCAGTGACCTGACCACACTGACCACCAGTATAGTATACTATATTGTGATTGCCTGAAAAAGTTAAACACTCGTCGTGTGACTTGTGTGGTGTTTTTTTTTTATTCTATAAAAAACTCATTCTGCTGACAGACAGTGTCCAGCAGGTCCGTCATTATATAATATATACCTGTCCGGCTGCAGTAGTGATATATATATATTTTTTATATCATTATTTATCATCCAGTCGCAGCAGACACAGTACGGTAGTTCACGGCTGTAGCTACCTCTGTGTCGGCACTTGGCAGTCCATCCATAATTGTATACCACCTACCCGTGTTTTTTTTTTTCTTTCTTCTTTATACATACTACATCTCATTATCATCCAGTCTATATTAGCAGCAGACACAGTACAGTACGGTAGTCCATGGCTGTAGCTACCTCTGTGTCGGCACTCGGCAGACCATCCATAATTGTATACCACCTACCCGTGGTTTTTTTTTCTTTCTTCTTTATACATACATACTACATCTCATTATCAACCAGTCTATATTAGCAGCAGACACAGTACAGTACGGTAGTCCACGGCTGTAGCTACCTCTGTGTCGGCACTCGGCAGTCCGTCCATAATTGTATACCACCTACCCGTGGTTTTTTTTTCTTTCTTCTTTATACATACTACATCTCATTATCAACCAGTCTATATTAGCAGCAGACACAGTACAGTACGGTAGTCCACGGCTGTAGCTACCTCTGTGTCGGCACTCAGCAGTCCGTCCATAATTGTATACCACCTACCCGTGGTTTTTTTTTCTTTCTTCTTTATACATACATACTACATCTCATTATCATCCAGTCTATATTAGCAGCAGACACAGTACAGTACGGTAGTCCACGGCTGTAGCTACCTCTGTGTCGGCACTTGGCAGTCCATCCATAATTGTATACCACCTACCCGTGGTTTTTTTTTCTTTCTTCTTTATACATACTACATCTCATTATCAACCAGTCTATATTAGCAGCAGACACAGTACAGTACGGTAGTCCACGGCTGTAGCTACCTCTGTGTTGGCACTCGGCAGTCCATCCATAATTGTATACCACCTACCCGTGGTTTTTTTTTCTTTCTTCTTTATACATACATACTACATCTCATTATCATCCAGTCTATATTAGCAGCAGACACAGTACAGTACGGTAGTCCACGGCTGTAGCTACCTCTGTGTCGGCACTCGGCAGTCCA
Organism: Pseudophryne corroboree; assembly: GCF_028390025.1. Classification (NCBI taxonomy): domain Eukaryota; kingdom Metazoa; phylum Chordata; class Amphibia; order Anura; family Myobatrachidae; genus Pseudophryne; species Pseudophryne corroboree. Next base: position 915,567,646 of record NC_086445.1, on the reverse strand, counting down.
TCCATAATTGTATACCACCTACCCGTGGTTTTTTTTTTCTTTCTTCTTTATACATACTACATCTCATTATCATCCAGTCTATATTAGCAGCAGACACAGTACAGTACGGTAGTCCACGGCTGTAGCTACCTCTGTGTCGGCACTCGGCAGTCCATCCATAATTGTATACCACCTACCCGTGGTTTTTTTTTCTTTCTTCTTTATACATACATACTACATCTCATTATCAACCAGTCTATATTAGCAGCAGACACAGTACAGTACGGTAGTCCACGGCTGTAGCTACCTCTGTGTCGGCACTCGGCAGTCCGTCCATAATTGTATACCACCTACCCGTGGTTTTTTTTTCTTTCTTCTTTATACATACATACTACATCTCATTATCATCCAGTCTATATTAGCAGCAGACACAGTACAGTACGGTAGTCCACGGCTGTAGCTACCTCTGTGTCGGCACTTGGCAGTCCATCCATAATTGTATACCACCTACCCGTGGTTTTTTTTTCTTTCTTCTTTATACATACTACATCTCATTATCAACCAGTCTATATTAGCAGCAGACACAGTACAGTACGGTAGTCCACGGCTGTAGCTACCTCTGTGTCGGCACTCGGCAGTCCGTCCATAATTGTATACCACCTACCCGTGGTTTTTTTTTCTTTCTTCTTTATACATACATACTACATCTCATTATCATCCAGTCTATATTAGCAGCAGACACAGTACAGTACGGTAGTCCACGGCTGTAGCTACCTCTGTGTCGGCACTCGGCAGTCCGTCCATAATTGTATACCACCTACCCGTGGTTTTTTTTTCTTTCTTCTTTATACATACATACTACATCTCATTATCAACCAGTCTATATTAGCAGCAGACACAGTACAGTACGGTAGTCCACGGCTGTAGCTACCTCTGTGTCGGCACTCGGCAGTCCATCCATAATTGTATACCACCTACCCGTGGTTTTTTTTTCTTTCTTCTTTATACATACTACATCTCATTATCAACCAGTCTATATTAGCAGCAGACACAGTACAGTACGGTAGTCCACGGCTGTAGCTACCTCTGTGTCGGCACTCGGCAGTCCGTCCATAATTGTATACCACCTACCCGTGGTTTTTTTTTCTTTCTTCTTTATACATACATACTACATCTCATTATCATCCAGTCTATATTAGCAGCAGACACAGTACAGTACGGTAGTCCACGGCTGTAGCTACTTCTGTGTCGGCACTCGGCAGTCCATTCATAATTGTATACTAGTATCCATCCATCTCCATTGTTTACCTGAGGTGCCTTTTAGTTGTGCCTATTAAAATATGGAGAACAAAAATGTTGAGGTTCCAAAATTAGGGAAAGATCAAGATCCACTTCCACCTCGTGCTGAAGCTGCTGCCACTAGTCATGGCCGAGACGATGAAATGCCAGCAACGTCGTCTGCCAAGGCCGATGCCCAATGTCATAGTACAGAGCATGTCAAATCCAAAACACCAAATATCAGTAAAAAAAGGACTCCAAAACCTAAAATAAAATTGTCGGAGGAGAAGCGTAAACTTGCCAATATGCCATTTACCACACGGAGTGGCAAGGAACGGCTGAGGCCCTGGCCTATGTTCATGGCTAGTGGTTCAGCTTCACATGAGGATGGAGGCACTCAGCCTCTCGCTAGAAAAATGAAAAGACTCAAGCTGGCAAAAGCAGTAGCACCGCAAAGAACTGTGCGTTCTTCGAAATCCCAAATCCACAAGGAGAGTCCAATTGTGTCGGTTGCGATGCCTGACCTTCCTAACACTGGACGTGAAGAGCATGCGCCTTCCACCATTTGCACGCCCCCTGCAAGTGCTGGAAGGAGCACCCGCAGTCCAGTTCCTGATAGTCAGATTGAAGATGTCAGTGTTGAAGTACACCAGGATGAGGAGGATATGGGTGTTGCTGGCGCTGGGGAGGAAATTGACCAGGAGGATTCTGATGGTGAGGTGGTTTGTTTAAGTCAGGCACCCGGGGAGACACCTGTTGTCCGTGGGAGGAATATGGCCGTTGACATGCCTGGTGAAAATACCAAAAAAATCAGCTCTTCGGTGTGGAACTATTTCAACAGAAATGCGGACAACAGGTGTCAAGCCGTGTGTTCCCTTTGTCAAGCTGTAATAAGTAGGGGTAAGGACGTTAACCACCTCGGAACATCCTCCCTTATACGTCACCTGCAGCGCATTCATAATAAGTCAGTGACAAGTTCAAAAACTTTGGGTGACAGCGGAAGCAGTCCACTGACCAGTAAATCCCTTCCTCTTGTAACCAAGCTCACGCAAACCACCCCACCAACTCCCTCAGTGTCAATTTCCTCCTTCCCCAGGAATGCCAATAGTCCTGCAGGCCATGTCACTGGCAATTCTGACGAGTCCTCTCCTGCCTGGGATTCCTCCGATGCATCCTTGCGTGTAACGCCTACTGCTGCTGGCGCTGCTGTTGTTGCTGCTGGGAGTCGATGGTCATCCCAGAGGGGAAGTCGTAAGCCCACTTGTACTACTTCCAGTAAGCAATTGACTGTTCAACAGTCCTTTGCGAGGAAGATGAAATATCACAGCAGTCATCCTGCTGCAAAGCGGATAACTGAGGCCTTGACAACTATGTTGGTGTTAGACGTGCGTCCGGTATCCGCCGTTAGTTCACAGGGAACTAGACAATTTATTGAGGCAGTGTGCCCCCGTTACCAAATACCATCTAGGTTCCACTTCTCTAGGCAGGCGATACCGAAAATGTACACGGACCTCAGAAAAAGACTCACCAGTGTCCAAAAAAATGCAGCTGGACCCAATGTCCACTTAACCACGGACATGTGGACAAGTGGAGCAGGGCAGGGTCAGGACTATATGACTGTGACAGCCCACTGGGTAGATGTATGGACTCCCGCCGCAAGAACAGCAGCGGCGGCACCAGTAGCAGCATCTCGCAAACGCCAACTCTTTCCTAGGCAGGCTACGCTTTGTATCACCGCTTTCCAGAATACGCACACAGCTGAAAACCTCTTACGGCAACTGAGGAAGATCATCGCGGAATGGCTTACCCCAATTGGACTCTCCTGTGGATTTGTGGCATCGGACAACGCCAGCAATATTGTGTGTGCATTAAATATGGGCAAATTCCAGCACGTCCCATGTTTTGCACATACCTTGAATTTGGTGGTGCAGAATTTTTAAAAAAACGACAGGGGCGTGCAAGAGATGCTGTCGGTGGCCAGAAGAATTGCGGGACACTTTCGGCGTACAGGCACCACGTACAGAAGACTGGAGCACCACCAAAAACTACTGAACCTGCCCTGCCATCATCTGAAGCAAGAAGTGGTAACGAGGTGGAATTCAACCCTCTATATGCTTCAGAGGTTGGAGGAGCAGCAAAAGGCCATTCAAGCCTATACAATTGAGCACGATATAGGAGGTGGAATGCACCTGTCTCAAGCGCAGTGGAGAATGATTTCAACGTTGTGCAAGGTTCTGATGCCCTTTGAACTTGCCACACGTGAAGTCAGTTCAGACACTGCCAGCCTGAGTCAGGTCATTCCCCTCATCAGGCTTTTGCAGAAGAAGCTGGAGACATTGAAGGAGGAGCTAACACGGAGCGATTCCGCTAGGCATGTGGGACTTGTGGATGGAGCCCTTAATTCGCTTAACAAGGATTCACGGGTGGTCAATCTGTTGAAATCAGAGCACTACATTTTGGCCACCGTGCTCGATCCTAGATTTAAAGCCTACCTTGGATCTCTCTTTCCGGCAGACACAAGTCTGCTGGGGTTGAAAGACCTGCTGGTGAGAAAATTGTCAAGTCAAGCGGAACGCGACCTGTCAACATCTCCTCCTTCACATTCTCCCGCAACTGGGGGTGCGAGGAAAAGGCTCAGAATTCCGAGCCCACCCGCTGGCGGTGATGCAGGGCAGTCTGGAGCGACTGCTGATGCTGACAACTGGTCCGGACTGAAGGACCTGACAACGATTACGGACATGTCGTCTACTGTCACTGCATATGATTCTCTCAACATTGAAAGAATGGTGGAGGATTATATGAGTGACCGCATCCAAGTAGGCACGTCAGACAGTCCGTACTTATACTGGCAGGAAAAAGAGGCAATTTGGAGGCCCTTGCACAAACTGGCTTTATTCTACCTAAGTTGCCCTCCCACAAGTGTGTACTCCGAAAGAGTGTTTAGTGCCGCCGCTCACCTTGTCAGCAATCGGCGTACGAGGTTACATCCAGAAAATGTGGAGAAGATGATGTTCATTAAAATGAATTATAATCAATTCCTCCGCGGAGACATTGACCAGCAGCAATTGCCTCCACAAAGTACACAGGGAGCTGAGATGGTGGATTCCAGTGGGGACGAATTGATAATCTGTGAGGAGGGGGATGTACACGGTGATATATCGGAGGATGATGATGAGGTGGACATCTTGCCTCTGTAGAGCCAGTTTGTGCAAGGAGAGATTAATTGCTTCTTTTTTGGGGGGGGGGTCCAAACCAACCCGTCATATCAGTCACAGTCGTGTGGCAGACCCTGTCACTGAAATGATGGGTTGGTTAAAGTGTGCATGTCCTGTTTATACAACATAAGGGTGGGTGGAAGGGCCCAAGGACAATTCCATCTTGCACCTCTTTTTTCTTTTATTTTTCTTTGCGTCATGTGCTGTTTGGGGAGGGTTTTTTGGAAGGGCCATCCTGCGTGACACTGCAGTGCCACTCCTAGATGGGCCCGGTGTTTGTGTCGGCCACTAGGGTCGCTTATCTTACTCACACAGTCAGCTACCTCATTGCGCCTCTTTTTTTCTTTGCGTCATGTGCTGTTTGGGGAGGGTTTTTTGGAAGGGCCATCCTGCGTGACACTGCAGTGCCACTCCTAGATGGGCCCGGTGTTTGTGTCGGCCACTAGGGTCGCTTATCTTACTCACACAGTCAGCTACCTCATTGCGCCTCTTTTTTTCTTTGCGTCATGTGCTGTTTGGGGAGGGTTTTTTGGAAGGGACATCCTGCGTGACACTGCAGTGCCACTCCTAGATGGGCCCGGTGTTTGTGTCGGCCACTAGGGTCGCTTATCTTACTCACACAGTCAGCTACCTCATTGCGCCTCTTTTTTTCTTTGCGTCATGTGCTGTTTGGGGAGGGTTTTTTGGAAGGGACATCCTGCGTGACACTGCAGTGACACTCCTAGATGGGCCCGGTGTTTGTGTCGGCCACTAGGGTCGCTTATCTTACTCACACAGTCAGCTACCTCATTGCGCCTCTTTTTTTCTTTGCGTCATGTGCTGTTTGGGGAGGGTTTTTTGGAAGGGACATCCTGCGTGACACTGCAGTGCCACTCCTAGATGGGCCCGGTGTTTGTGTCGGCCACTAGGGTCGCTAATCTTACTCACACAGCTACCTCATTGCGCCTCTTTTTTTCTTTGCGTCATGTGCTGTTTGGGGAGGGTTTTTTGGAAGGGACATCCTGCGTGACACTGCAGTGCCACTCCTAGATGGGCCCGGTGTTTGTGTCGGCCACTAGGGTCGCTTATCTTACTCACACAGCGACCTCGGTGCAAATTTTAGGACTAAAAATAATATTGTGAGGTGTGAGGTATTCAGAATAGACTGAAAATGAGTGGAAATTATGGTTTTTGAGGTTAATAATACTTTGGGATCAAAATGACCCCCAAATTCTATGATTTAAGCTGTTTTTTAGGGTTTTTTGAAAAAAACACCCGAATCCAAAACACACCCGAATCCGACAAAAAAAATTCGGTGAGGTTTTGCCAAAACGCGGTCGAACCCAAAACACGGCCGCGGAACCGAACCCAAAACCAAAACACAAAACCCGAAAAATTTCAGGCGCTCATCTCTAATTTAAAGCAGCCCGGACAGGAAGATTTAAGGAAAGTAGTGCTTTTACTTTTTTTAGGAGTGCTTTCAACATTGGTTTTAACAAGAAAGTCACGAATATTTTTGCCTCTACGGTAAGCTGGCATTATACGTGTATTGAACTCAATGCCTATTTTCTTATCTGTTTGTATAATAGGCCAGAAGTTTTTCGTTATTTTGCTAATTGTAGGGCTCTGAGTGTTAAATTGATTGACCCATATTAGTCTGTCTGAGCTTTCGGTTTTTTTGAGGGAATTTAAAGTACTGTTTCTTGGTATCTTAAGTACTTTTTCTTTGATGGTTGTTAAATCAGACTTACAGTACCCTCTCTGGATGAATTTGGCTATCATAGCGTCACATTCTGCCTCTAATTGAGATTCATCGCTGATGATGCGTTTAAGGCGCAACATCTGCGAGTAAGGAAGACCCTTACGTAGGGAGATAGGGTGATGACTTGACGCTAATAGGGTATTATTCCTGTCCGTGGTCTTAGTAAATAATGATGTGACGATTTTATTGTCACATAATATAATACGTACATCCAAAAAACTGATAGTTTTGTCATGTATGGTGTACGTAAATTTTACAGGGGAATCAGACAAGTTATGGGTGTCCAGTAGGGATACTAACATGTTACGTGGTCCCGTCCAAAATAATAACAAATCATCTATGAAACGTAAATATAACAGTACATAGGGTTTAGCTGCTGCATTGGACAGGAACAACTCGTCCTCAATTCGCAGCATGAAGCTGTTGGCGAATGAGGGCGAGACGTTGCTCCCCATGGAGCAGCCTGATTGCTGTAAATAAAAATTGTTGTTAAATAAAAAGTAATTTCTTTGTAAAGTTAATTGAAGTAAACGTAAAAATAAGTCAGTGTTCGGTCCATTGTATGAAGAATTGTTTTGTATTAGGGCTTCCACAGCTTCAAGGCCATCTGTTTGAGGGATGCATGTGTATAAATTTTTCACATCAATCGTTGCTAGAATACAACTGCTCGGAACTGAATTGATAGTGGCCAATTTGTTCAAAAGTGCTGTGGTGTCCTTAAGGCAGTGATCAACCGCTTGAATGCATGGTTGCAGGTGAAAGTCCAGAAAGATGGAAATTTTCTGATAAAGTGATCCTCTGGCCGAAATTATGGGACGTCCTGGAGGGGACTTAGTGTCCTTATGTATTTTGGGTACTGAATACAGTATTGGTACCACAGGACAGCGTGTGGATAACGACTCAAGTTGTGCCGATGTTAAATGGCCATCTTTCACTGCCTGAGACAAGATGTTATCAAGTTCCTTTTTATAGACAGCAGTAGGGTCAGAAGGTAGTTTACGGTAGGTGTTTGTATCTGATAATTGGCGATCAAGCTCAGCGATATAGTCATAGACATTTTGTATTACTAGAGCTCCGCCCTTATCTGCCGGACGTATGACTATATCATCATATTTGCTCAGATTGGTCAAGGCTTGCCATTCAGTTTTCGTTAAATTGGAATGGACATGTTTGGCCTGTTTGATGGTATGTTGCAGTTGATGATCTACCGACCTAGAGAAAATTTTAATGGATTGATTTTGGGAAACTGGATCAAATTTAGATTTAACACGGAGAGCTGGTGGCATGGTCACGTTTGTAGATGGTGTTGTTGGATGTTGAGAAAAGTACTCTTTAAGACGAAGTTGTCGTTCCAGTTTGTATTGTTCAACTTTCCAGTTAAAGGGGTCAAATTTAGTAGTTGGAACAAAGTTTAATCCTTTAGACATGACTTGTAATTCCATAGGGGTGAATTGACAATTGTGATTTTTGTTATATGTTTTTTTTGGTTTTATTACACAGCACGAGGGATTGTTTCTGCTTTAGATGTGCTCCGGTCCGGGTGCTCCGTGACGCCACAGCCGGCGCCTCGTCATGACGTCACCAGTTGGACGGAGCGGGACGCGACTGGCCAGAGGCGCCATGGACCATCAGACGGAGATAAAAAGGTGAGTCACATTGTATCTGTTATCCTGACGAAAATGCCGTAAAGACATTGAAACGTTGATCGAACATCAGACCAGCCTGTCTGTCTTTCTTACTGTGCCGTGAGTGCCGCCCGTTGTTGCATTTTTATATTGGACACAGCGCACGCTGTTACCAGGGAGGGCACCGGCTTATTTATCTGTACGCCAATCTTTGGATATTGTGAGTGCCGTGGACTTTCTTTATTTATATTTTGACCACCGCGGTCGTGCAGACCAGTGGCCATACAAAGGCACCCTTTCCAGGACTTTTATACGTCTGGACTTTTATTGGTTGTGGAGCACATTATCACGTGTCGTTTAGACACCTCACTCCTTGTCTTTCACTTTTTTCCATATTAAGAATCTTGCATATAATTGAAGATGTCAATACACACTGACACAGATCTGGAAGATTTGTTCTCAACAATTGAATTAACACCCGGTGAGACGTTCAGCTATTCCGACGGGGATGCCACCAGATTACGCTTCAAGGAAAACCTTGCTGCCACGGGTGGCACACCTGACAATGTTCATTTATTCCGCGACTTGTTTAAATTAAAACGTCGCGAAAAAGACTTTTATTATCATGGGGTGACCTTGTCGGATTACCACCGACAGGGCAAAATACCTAGGGGGTTCCGAATTAAAAACATCCCTACTATAGGGAGATTCAACGCGGCTTTTTGCAAAAAATGGGTCTCCATTTTAAATAAATGTTCTTATGACCTCATGCTTTTAGTCATAGAAGAAGTCACACGGGAACTGGCAGTCATCCGGACTCAAATAGACACCTTTGAGTCTATTCATAAACCCACGTTGCTACAGGATACCTCCACAAACTGGTATGAGAAACTCACCGTTCAAATCGACAAATACCAGAAAGATTTAATTTCCTATAAACGTAACAAACTGGAAATTGTTAACAACGACTATGTCAAAAGACAAGTGTATCCTTGGATCTCTGGTACATTAGCCCCCAGACGACCCGTGAGACGACGTCCCTTTAACCGTTTCAACGCACAACACCTGGATACGGATTCCTCCACAGATGGCACAGCAACAGCGAGTGAAACAGAAGTTCCTTGCCCTACCCAAGGTCTCCCCCCTTTAGGGGCACGCACACCGGCTCAACCAACCAATCCAGGCGTCAATTCACGAGGCGCGGCGGGCAATGCAAGAGGACGTCGAGAAAGAAAAACAGTATACTCCAAACGGAGATGATTTTTAATTTATCTGATCATCAATTCACCCCTATGGAATTACAAGTCATGTCTAAAGGATTAAACTTTGTTCCAACTACTAAATTTGACCCCTTTAACTGGAAAGTTGAACAATACAAACTGGAACGACAACTTCGTCTTAAAGAGTACTTTTCTCAACATCCAACAACACCATCTACAAACGTGACCATGCCACCAGCTCTCCGTGTTAAATCTAAATTTGATCCAGTTTCCCAAAATCAATCCATTAAAATTTTCTCTAGGTCGGTAGATCATCAACTGCAACATACCATCAAACAGGCCAAACATGTCCATTCCAATTTAACGAAAACTGAATGGCAAGCCTTGACCAATCTGAGCAAATATGATGATATAGTCATACGTCCGGCAGATAAGGGCGGAGCTCTAGTAATACAAAATGTCTATGACTATATCGCTGAGCTTGATCGCCAATTATCAGATACAAACACCTACCGTAAACTACCTTCTGACCCTACTGCTGTCTATAAAAAGGAACTTGATAACATCTTGTCTCAGGCAGTGAAAGATGGCCATTTAACATCGGCACAACTTGAGTCGTTATCCACACGCTGTCCTGTGGTACCAATACTGTATTCAGTACCCAAAATACATAAGGACACTAAGTCCCCTCCAGGACGTCCCATAATTTCGGCCAGAGGATCACTTTATCAGAAAATTTCCATCTTTCTGGACTTTCACCTGCAACCATGCATTCAAGCGGTTGATCACTGCCTTAAGGACACCACAGCACTTTTGAACAAATTGGCCACTATCAATTCAGTTCCGAGCAGTTGTATTCTAGCAACGATTGATGTGAAAAATTTATACACATGCATCCCTCAAACAGATGGCCTTGAAGCTGTGGAAGCCCTAATACAAAACAATTCTTCATACAATGGACCGAACACTGACTTATTTTTACGTTTACTTCAATTAACTTTACAAAGAAATTACTTTTTATTTAACAACAATTTTTATTTACAGCAATCAGGCTGCTCCATGGGGAGCAACGTCTCGCCCTCATTCGCCAACAGCTTCATGCTGCGAATTGAGGACGAGTTGTTCCTGTCCAATGCAGCAGCTAAACCCTATGTACTGTTATATTTACGTTTCATAGATGATTTGTTATTATTTTGGACGGGACCACGTAACATGTTAGTATCCCTACTGGACACCCATAACTTGTCTGATTCCCCTGTAAAATTTACGTACACCATACATGACAAAACTATCAGTTTTTTGGATGTACGTATTATATTATGTGACAATAAAATCGTCACATCATTATTTACTAAGACCACGGACAGGAATAATACCCTATTAGCGTCAAGTCATCACCCTATCTCCCTACGTAAGGGTCTTCCTTACTCGCAGATGTTGCGCCTTAAACGCATCATCAGCGATGAATCTCAATTAGAGGCAGAATGTGACGCTATGATAGCCAAATTCATCCAGAGAGGGTACTGTAAGTCTGATTTAACAACCATCAAAGAAAAAGTACTTAAGATACCAAGAAACAGTACTTTAAATTCCCTCAAAAAAACCGAAAGCTCAGACAGACTAATATGGGTCAATCAATTTAACACTCAGAGCCCTACAATTAGCAAAATAACGAAAAACTTCTGGCCTATTATACAAACAGATAAGAAAATAGGCATTGAGTTCAATACACGTATAATGCCAGCTTACCGTAGAGGCAAAAATATTCGTGACTTTCTTGTTAAAACCAATGTTGAAAGCACTCCTAAAAAAAGTAAAAGCACTACTTTCCTTAAATCTTCCTGTCCGGGCAGCTTTAAATGCTTAGGTTGCACCACGTGCAGCCATATGCTAACTGGTGATTCATTTCATCACCCTTTTACGGGCAAAAAATTCAAGATCCAACATCGTGTCACTTGTACCACCAAATTTGTCGTGTATTTACTCAGCTGCCCTTGCGGTCTCCACTATGTGGGGAAAACAGATTGTATGTTTAAAGAACGCATGGCAGGACATCGAGCCTCCATCAGAGCGGCAATCTTGGCAGGCAGAAGCGACCAACCTGTAGCGAGGCATTTCCTCCAGGCTAAACACTCAGTGGCAGCCCTTCGACACCGTATTATTGATCACATTCCCCCATCAAAACGCGGGGGTGACCGCTCACAAAGATTACTTAGAGCTGAAGCCAAATGGATATATACTCTAGATACGCTGTCCCCTAGGGGACTTAACGAACAAGCGGGTTTGTCAGCATTCCTATAACTGACCAGCCACTTTATCTTCCCTTGCTTACTAATATGTTCAAAGGAATTTATCTAGTGCTTTATTCAGTATTTTCATATTGTTTATCATTCAATTTATGCAATATTCTTGCACAATTAACATCGGTCATTCTGTATTCATTTTTTTATGAACAGTTACATTGTTTCTATTTTGACACATTCAATGTGCTCGCTAAATCATGTCATACTTCTGACCTATGTTATAGTATGTGGTTAATTGTGATTTTTGTTATATGTTTTTTTTGGTTTTATTACACAGCACGGGGGATTGTTTCTGCTTTAGATGTGCTCCGGTCCGGGTGCTCCGTGACGCCACAGCCGGCGCCTCGTCATGACGTCACCAGTTGGACGGAGCGGGACGCGACTGGCCGGAGGCGCCATGGACCATCAGACGGAGATAAAAAGGTGAGTCACATTGTATCTGTTATCCTGACGAAAATGCCGTAAAGACATTGAAACGTTGATCGAACATCAGACCAGCCTGTCTGTCTTTCTTACTGTGCCGTGAGTGCCGCCCGTTGTTGCATTTTTATATTGGACACAGCGCACGCTGTTACCAGGGAGGGCACCGGCTTATTTATCTGTACGCCAATCTTTGGATATTGTGAGTGCCGTGGACTTTCTTTATTTATATATATATATATATATATATATATATATTATAGTGATCTGTTTCAGACATACCTCCCTACATGACCCTCTCCAGGAGGGACTGAATGCTCTGCTCCTGCACTTCCCTCTTAATCTATGCTTGCCATCACCTGTGCTGAATCACCTTTCTTATCCATTAATCTGTTCAACACAGGTGCCGGCATTCATACATTAAGAGGGAAGTCCAGAGGCAGAGCATTGTGTCCCTCCTGGAGAGGGTCATGTTGGAAGGTATGATTTCAGAGTCAGATATATTTGTATCATACCTGGCTAGTTCTGTGCGAGGGCCGGAACATGGCATGTACTGCTCCATCCAAGGGCAGATTGGGATAGAAAACCAGCCCGGGAAATGTTATGGAAGCAGACCTAATGGGGATGTGGACTAATGAGAGGGTGGGGTCTGTTGAGGTGGGAGGGATTCCTTCTCATAGGGCCTTACTGTATGCAAGTGCGGCCTTCCATGCGTCTTTTGCTGCAGTTGTTACTAGGGGCGGACTGGGAACTAAAAATGTCCCTGTAAAATTTTGTAGAAGTGGCCAGACGTGGGCAGCACAAGAGGTATAACATACCTTGTAGCCATGGCAGCATCACTGGATGGCAGAGTTGGAATATCAGAATGAATTTTGGACAATGCAGTGTAATGAGTGTGGTGAGCTGCCTGTCATGTGGGGGGTGGGGCCTCATGACAACACACAATACAGGCCCCACATCAGCCTACCAGGATTCTTCCTGGTGAACCCTATGGCCAATCCTGACTCTTTCCAACTGTAAATGAACCCCACAGCAGGTATATTGTTCATCACATATAGATTATATACTCCAACCAATTTTATGCACAGGTGCACTACAATACCACTGCCAAAGAAAGTGATATAAATATATCAAGCAATAGCAGACACTCACAGGGTGTCAATAGACTGCTGAATACTGGGCTTAGCAGCGTTTTGGCGTTACCATGGATCTTTGTGTATATACGCAGGGCCGGTTCCGGGGCTTCTGGCGACCTGGGCGGCATTAGGGGGCGTGGCTTCGTACAGGGGGCGTGGTCATTTATGCCCCCTGTACAGACTGAAATGATGTGCGGTGCGCGATGACGTCATCGCGTACCGCATAGCAAAGGTCCTCTCCACGAAGGGAAACTAGACGCGTACGCGTCTAGTTTCCCTTCCCAGCGGCAGCGGCCAGCGGCAGCAGGGGGGCAGCGGGGGGAACACAGCAGCAGCGGATCTTGCCCTGGTGCTGCGCCCTCCGGAAGGTGGCGCCCCGGGCAAAAGTCCTGCTTGCCCGTGGCAAGATCCGCTACTGTATATACGTATGCTGGGCAGTACGGATGGTGTAATGGTTAGCATTACTGCCTCACAGCACTGAGGTCATGGGTTCAATTCCCACCATGGCCCAACTGTGTGGAATTTGTATATTCTCCCTGTACTTGCGTGGATTTCCTCCCACAAGCCAAAAATCTACTGGTAGGTTAATTGGCTCCCGACAAAATTAACCCTAGCGTGAATGTGTGTACATGTGATAGGGTATATAGATTGTAAGCTCCACTGGGGCAGGGACTGATGTGACTGAGCAAATATTCTCTGTAAAGCGCTGCGGAATATGTATGCGCTATATAAATAACTGATAATAAATATGTATATATATTTAATAAAGAAAGATATTTTACTGTAGGCATGACTGTGCATTGAAAATATGTTTCTAGCATCGTAAATGGCCTCCTCTAAAGTGAGGTACACACGGAGAGATCCATGCTTACTTTCTAAGCAATCTGACTAGATCACCTAGATATTAAGCACGGAACTCTACGTGTGTATGCCCATAGAGATAGCGATGCGTGGCCCTGCTATCGCTGACATTAGATTGTGTCTGCATGCACAATTTAGTCAGGTCGCTCACTTCACCGCTGTGTGAAGTGAGCGCCCCCCCCTCTGCTCAGATGAGTGCGATGAGTGCTGAGCGGGGGAGAGATGTGTGCTGAGCGGCCTGTGATAGATCGCTCAGCACACATCTCTACATGTGTAACCCCCTTAAATTTGTCCCCTACACCAGATTCATGCAATCAGGCCCGCCAAGAGCGGCCAAGGGCTCAGGCATTGAAAGGCGTGTAGGCAAATCTGGGGAGGCGTGGTCATGCCCCCTCAAAACAAAACAAAATTGCTTATACCACACAAATGTCCCCCAAATCAACCCCCGCCGGCAGTTGCACAGAAGGATATATGTCCCCCGCAGCAGCAACCTAGGCCTGGACCAGGTACCTCCAGCAAGCTGGGGCCCATGTAAGGAGTGCTCACTTCCTCACCCTCTCGGTGCCAAAGCATGCAATTGTACATGCATGCCCTGCAATTCATTACACACCCTTGGACACACAATTTAGATTGTAGCAGGTGTGTTATTCCAGGAAGGGTGACGCTGGGCATAAGCTGCTGTGTAGCATCACTTTCTTGCATTTGTTTCCTAGCAGCATCTTCCCTTGCTTTTAATGTACCTTCCTTATTATAATCTGCAGTGAAGTCTTGAAATCTAAACAAAGTGAGTGGTGTTCTAAGTTTTTCAGATACTACCCATTCTTACATCTGCAGACAAATGCTATCTGTACCCTGCCACTTGCTACTGTACAAAGGCCCTCATTCCGAGTTGATCGGTCGCAAGGCGAATTTAGCAGAGTTACACACGCTAAGCCGCCGCCTACTGGGAGTGTATCTTAGCATCTTAAAATTGCGACCGATGTATTCGCAATATTGCGATCACAAACTACTTAGCAGTTTTAGAGTAGCTCCACACTTACTCTGCCTGTGCGATCAGTTCAGTGCTTGTCGTTCCTGGTTTGACGTCACAAACACACCCAGCGTTCGCCCAACCACTCCCCCGTTTCTCCGGCCACTCCTGCGTTTTTTCCGGAAACGGTAGCGTTTTCAGCCACACGCCCATAAAACGCCGTGTTTCCGCCCAGTAACACCCATTTCCTGTCAATCACATTACGATCGCCGGAGCGAGGAAAAAGCCGTGAGTAAAAATACTATCTTCATAGCAAAGATACTTGGCGCAGTCGCAGTGCGAATATTGCGCATGCGCACTATGCGGAATTTCACTGCGATGCGATGAAAAATACCGAGCGAACGACTCGGAATGAGGGCCAATGTTACTGAAGTGCCCTGAGAGATGCAGCTCCAACTCTGACATTATTTCCGCACCATTGGGTAAAAATAAGTACTGGAAAAAATGCTTCTTGCTTTAAAATATAACATTTCACCAAGGAGTTATTTGACCATATCAAATTCACAAGGCTGAAGGCTAAAATATACGTATCATAGGGGACTTCAAACTTCATCATATCAATAATAGATTGTAATCTAGAAGAAGCAATTGAAGGGTGGTGAAACGCATAGACATCTCCCAGACTGGAACTAAGAGGTGCCTCCACGCCAGAAAGGTGCAGCTATGCCCCAAGTTGTGACAGTCTCCCTGCAGTAGCATAGGTATCACCTCACCATAAACACTATGAGACATGAGCATGCCCAGTATTATTCTTAGTGTCTCTGAGCGGATATGGATGGGCGGTCAGACAAGAGTAGAACTCGGCATCTTTGCTCATTTCCATAAGCTGTAAAGAGTATAAACACAACAAGGTTTAAATCTATACAATGCACTCATTGGGTTTCTGCGCTAGTTGCTGATATAATATTGTTAGATTAATTAAGATTAAAAGACACTATTCTTCATGTACTAGATTGAACATTGCCCTGGGAATAGAATTCATGTAAATAGGTCTATGGAGGAGATACTGATTACTTTCTACTGGCTTCTTACTTATATCTGAGTAGAATAATTGTTCCCACAATGGGGGTAATTCTGAGTTGATCGCAGCAGGAATTTTGTTAGCAGTTGGGCAAAACCATGTGCACTGCAGGGGAGGCAGATATAACATGTGCAGAGAGAGTTAGATTTGGGTGTGGTGTGTTCAAACTGCAATCTAAATTGCAGTGTAAAAATAAAGCAGCCAGTATTTACTCTGCACAGAAACAAAATAACCCACCCAAATCGAACTCTCTCTGCACATGTTATATCTGTCCCCACCTGCAGTGCACATGGTTTTGCCCAACTGCTAACAAAGTTCCTGCTGCGATCAACTCAGAATTACCCCCAATATTATTATATTGAATACAATAAGCAGTGGCGTAAATTCATCCCAGTTGCCCGGAGGCAAGATAAATGTTGTGCCCCCCCCCCCCTTACAAAAAATTATTTGTATTTTAACTGACTCCTTGCCCTGTGTGAGTGATATCCTCCTTCCTCGTGTGAGCCATGCACCCCCCTCCCTCCACTGTGATTGATATCACCCTCTTGTGAGCTATGTCCCCCTTCCCCTGGGTGAGCCATGCCCCCCTTCCTTTGTGTGAACCATGCCCGCCCTTCTCCTGTGTTAGCCATGTGCCCCCCTTTCACTGTGTGAGCCATGCCCACCCTTCCCCTGTGTGAGCCATGTCCACCTTCCCATTGTATGAGACAGGGAGAGGGAGAGAGCCAGAGAGACAGAGACGGGGAGAGAGAGGGGACAGCACAGGGTGAGGTGCATAAAAACTTCTGCCGCTCTGCGGGACGCAGATGAAGAGCCGCTTCTCCTAATGTGGCAAGGTGGATGTGGTCTCGTCCATAGAGTTGGTCGGCTTCCTGGCAGAGGGGAGACTCCCGATGCCCCCTGCACAAGAGCTGCAAATTTTATCCACACTTACCCACCATGGGGGTCATTCCGAGTTGATTGCACGCTGCCGATTTTCGCTGCGATCAGGTCTCTACTGCACATGCGTATGCCCCGAAATGTGCATGCGCGTCGTACGGGTACAATGCGGATCGTTGCTGAGCTATGGATTTAACGAAGAATCCATACGCACAGCCGATCACAAGAAGATTGACAGAAAGAGGGTGTTTATGGGTGTCAACTGACCGTTTTCTGGGGGTGGTAGGGAAAACGCAGGCATGTCCGGGTGTTTGGAGGGCGGGTGTGTGACGTCAATTCCGGCACCAAAAAGACTGAAGTGATTGCAAGGGCTGAGTAAGTTCAGACCTACTCTGAAACTGCACAAAATGTTTTTGCAGAGCTCGGCTGCATAGGCGTTCGCACACTTGCAAAGCGAAAACACACTCCCCGTGGCCGGGGACTATGTGTTTGCACGGCTGCTAAAAACAGCTAGCGAGCGATCAACTCGGAATGACCCCCCTTGTCCGCTATGGTGCCCGCTGGGAGCGGCGCTTCTTCTGGCCTCACTGTTCGGATTGTGTCCTCCTCTCTTGGTCAGGGTGGCTGGTCGTGGGGGAAGCTCCTCCCCCATGTCCCCGGTCTCCACTCTACTCCCCCTGCTATTGTTTCTCGCCTCCCCGTATCTCGCATATTTCGCAGCACTCAGCCAGGCAGTGTTATGTGTCGCTCGGGAGGGATATTTTGTTGACAGGTAGACTGCCCATGTCGGCGCCGTGGTTCCTGGTGTGTGTTGGATACGCACAGGCATGGTTCTGTCATCCCATGTCTCCTAAGCTTCACAAAACTTCTGTGTCTCGTGATAGGGGGGGCAGAGGGGGAGCGCACCATTGATGCTGATCGGCGCTGTGCATCTTGGTGGCTACTCTATTGAAGCAAGAAGGGCAGGGTTGGTAGACAATGGAGGAGCCAGGTGCCCCATTCAGGGCTGGAACCCAGCGGCAACAGACTCCGTTGCCTCCGGGAGTTCCGCCCCTGAGAGTAAGGACTATATGAATTTCCTTATTTTTCTATTGGGTTTCCTGTTGGCATTAGAATACCAAGTTGACATAGACTTCTAAAATAATTATTAATTTACAGGTGTAGTGTAGGTGCTTTATAATAGATTTACTAATGAACACTAAAGTGATGGCATTACAGTGGCAAACGCAGGATTTGTAGAGGGGGGTTTCCAAATGAAATACACAATCTCCCACTCTGCGGAAAATGGAATACAGTATTAACATTTAACACTATAGATTGCCTATAGTATAGGCTGTATCAAACATATTTACATAATATAAATAAATGGTCAGGAAAAGGTTAAACATCCCATAATAAATAAATAAATAAATACATACACAAACATAATAGAACCAGTCCTGCACTTTCTAAGCACACATTCTCCCACCTCAGTGTAAGGCTCCTGTATCTTCTTCCTGGTAACAAATCTCCGGTCGATTACATTGATTGAGGACCGAGAACAACATACACAGACTGGGCACATGCAGCAGCTCTGCTTACACTGCATGATAATCGTATTATATACCATTGCTATTGTCCTAATTTGAGCCACTTGCCAAGAGGAGAGTGTTTCCGGGCAACCAGAACACCCCCCCCCCCCCCCCCCCGCTTTTGCCTATGCATTAGATCTCACCTACTATAAGTAAAGATGTGCACTCCTAAACTTAGGGGATAAGGTGGATTGGGCTGCACGAAAGGCATTCTGCTAATCTCAAAGGGAGTAAACACCTCACAATGGGACTGCCTGTCCTGCGGGTGACTGGCAGGTAGCACTTCCAATAAGAAGTCAGTGCCAGTCACAGTGAAGTAGGGATTGACATCGAAAGCAAACCATCATATGATGGCAATGCTTCCACCATTGAAACTTTCAAAGCGATGGTTACTAACCATCACATCAAAAGTATTCGATGGTGAAAACTATTTATATGACTAGTGCATGCGCAAAAGCCTGCATTTTCGTTCGCAATGTGGGAATTGGGATCGGGGGCAGGGCCAGACTCTGAGCAACATATTACTTTATCACTGGACATTGTGTGTATAATATACATATATAATATACACACACAATGCCCAATGATGAAGCAACATTGCCCACTCAGTGCCAGATATACAATGCCCCCACAGTGCCAGATACAATGCCCCACAATGCCAGATATACAATGCCCCACAGTGCCAGATATACATTGCCCCCACTGTGCCAGATATACAATGCTCCACTGTGCCAGATATGCAATGCCCCCACAGTGCCAGATATACAATGCCCCCACAGTGCCAGATATACATTGCCCCCACTGTGCCAGATATACAATGCCCCCACAGTGCCATATATACATTGCCCCCACTGTGCCAGAAATAAAATTCCCCTACAGTGCCAGATATACATTGCCCCCACAGTGCCAGATATACAATGCCCTCACAGTGCCAGATATACAATGCCCCCACAGTGCCAGATATACAATGCATTCCCCCACAGTGCCAGATATACAATTCCCCCACAGTGCCAGATATACAATGCCCTCACAGTGCCAGATATACAATGCCCTCACAGTGCCAGATATACATTGCCCTCACAGTGCCAGATATACATTGCCCCCACAGTGCCAGATATACATTGCCCCCACAGTGCCAGATATACAATGCCCCCACAGTGCCAGATATACATTGCCCCCACTGTGCCAGATATACAATGCCCCCACTGTGCCAGTTATACAATACCCCCACTGTGCCAGATATACAATGCCCTCACAGTGCCAGATATACAATGCCCTCACAGTGCCAGATATACATTGCCCCCACTGTGCCAGATATACATTGCCCCCACTGTGCCAGATATACAATTCCCCCACAGTGCCAGATATACATTGCCCCCACTGTGTCAGATATACAATGCCCCCCTGTGCCAGATATACATTGCCCCACTGAGCGCTCATTGCCCCCCACCCCTTACCGCTGGCTCTGTTTCTTCTATGTGAGGGGAGGAGAGCGCAGCATAGCGTCTCTCTTGCCCCTCAATTCTCTTTGATGCCCGTTCTCACTCTCCAACGGCGGCGGGGTCAATCTGAAATGATGCGCCGGTTCGTTAGCCAATCAGAGCTTGCGGACCGGCAGCCAATCAGGAGCCGCGGCTGCCGGTCCATGAGCTCTGATTGGCTAGTAAAGCAGTGCCTTATTCAGATTGACCCCGCCGCCGCCGATGGAGAGTGAGACCAGGCATCAAAGAGAATTTAGGGGCAGGAGAGGTACTGCGCTGCGCTCTCCTCCCCTCACACAGAACGAAGCCAGCGGAATGCAGTATTGTGGACGGCCCAGCGGTACGGCGTACCGGCTGGGAATTTCTTACAATAATGTGGATGACAGCTGGCTCAGTGCATGGTTTGCTTTGCTGTCTCACATGGGACCAATTCCGATGATTATGGTGTGGAGTTTGTATGTTCTTTCCACGGTTTTTGTGTTTTCTCTTGGTTTTTCCCACAGTCCAAAACATACTCAAGCAAGAACTTTGTCCATAGCCCTCCTAAATGATGCCCCCTGATCAGTGGTGGTGTATAGCTGGGGTGATATAAAGATCAGTGAGGTCACTCTGTCTCCTCTGAATCCTCCTGAGCTCCTGTGTCTGTGGCTTCTGCTGCTGCAGGGTAAGGTCTGTGATCTGATTGGCTCTCTGAGTCAGTGAGAGCCAATCAGAGCTAGCAGTGGGCCCTGTTGCCTAGCAGCAGTCTAGAGAGGGGAGGGGGTGAGGGGACTGGCTGAGCAGGCTCATGTCTGAAACAGAGAGTGTCAGGCAGCCTCCAACGGACTTAGAAAGTTTCCCTGATACAGACACAGCAGCAAGGGGAGGCATAGCTATTTGGAATTAGAAAAAAAACAAGCCACCATCGGTAGACCATCGAATGACTATCATTTGATGGTGAAAAACTTCGGGAGGGCACCATTAAATGCTAAAAACACTACCATCGAAACGAAAACATCGATGGTTCGGAAACATCAGTTTCACATCAGAAACATCAAAACATCAGATGGTTCGGAAACAGTCAGGGCTGCCATTAACACCGGGTCTAGTGATCAACCTGTAGCTCGCCATTTCCTTGACCTCAAACATGGCATGGCGACCCTGAAATATTGGGTGATCGACCATGTACCTGAGTCCATCAGGGGGGAAACAGGTCCCTCAAGCTGCTTCAACTAGAATCCAGATGGATTTTTAGGCTGGATACAATACGACCCAAGAGGCTCAATGAATCATTGGGCCTTAATAATTTTTTATAGGGCTAGCGACATTCGATATATACAGGAGGGAGTTAACTGAGAATATGTAGCCTTTCTTTATTAATACAGTCTGAGCCAAGCTGAACATGTTAACAGACTTTGTAGCCTTGTGTAGAGTTTACATGTGCTTTCATTTTGTAATGTCTAATTTGATATTAGATTTTTTAGGGTGAAGTAGTATAAGTAAGGAGTATGTGGCCTGCGGGCCAAGTATGTATATTTAAGGTTTTAGATATTTTATTCATGTCACAATGTGGGGGATTTTTTGGTGATACATAAATACAGCTGTAAGTCCATTGGGTGTGAGAAGCACTATTGGCACACACTGATATCTTTTCACATAGCAACCAGTGGGTTGCTAGTTAGTATTTCTTGTAGCACTGTTTTTAGATACCTACATTGTAGAGTAGTCTCACTGTATTTCACAGGCTTTTTATTCCGTTTGCACACCCTTTTGCACTATTGTTGTTTTTTAGGTATTTATAGCATACAATAGACACACCAGGGCCCTCATTCCGAGTTGTTCGCTCGGTATTTTTCATCGCATCGCAGTGAAAATCCGCTTAGTACGCATGCGCAATGTTCGCACTGCGACTGCGCCAAGTAACTTTACTATGATGAAAGTATTTTTACTCACGGCTTTTTCTTCGCTCCGGCGATCGTAATGTGATTGACAGGAAATGGGTGTTACTGGGCGGAAACACGGCGTTTCAGGGGCGTGTGGCTGAAAACGCTACCGTTTCCGGAAAAAACGCAGGAGTGGCCGGAGAAACGGTGGGAGTGCCTGGGCGAACGCTGGGTGTGTTTGTGACGTCAACCAGGAACGACAAGCACTGAAATGATCGCACAGGCAGAGTAAGTCTGGAGCTACTCTGAAACTGCTAACTCGTTTGTAATCGCAATATTGCGCGTACGTCGGTCGCAATTTTAAGAAGCTAAGATTCACTCCCAGTAGGCGGCGGCTTAGCGTGTGTAACTCTGCTACATTCGCCTTGCGAGCGAACAACTCGGAATGAGGGCCCATATGTGGACACTAAGGGATGTCCCCTCAAACGATTAAGTCATGTGTACACCCTCTGGAGTATCATCAGCGGCGTTTCTTTAAGCATGTTATTGTTTGTTTCACAGTGTTACCGGGGGAACGCGTCCGGGACCCGAGACGTCACCATGTGACGCCACTTCCGGAGGAAGTGGTCACTCCAGGTGGCGGACGAACGGGCCCGGACTGGCGCGGCCATCAGGAGCCAGGCATGGGGGAGGACCGAAGGGGTGAGTGTATCTATAAATGTGTTTTTTCTTGCACTTTATTGTTATCCTGACGAAGGGGTGAAATACCCCGAAACGTTGATTTGTTCATGCAGTTTTTGCACTAAAGTCACTTTGCAATTCTAGCCTCTGAGTGCCGCCTCATTCTTTGCCGCATATACTAATAAATATATATATATATATATATATACAGTACTGTGCAAAAGTTTTAGGCAGGTGTGGAAAGAATGCTGCAAAGTAAGAATGGTTTAAAAAAATTAAGTGTTAATAGTTTATTTTTCACAATTAACAAAATGCAAAGTGAATGTACAGCAGGGAACTCTAAATTAAAACAATATTTTTTGTGACCACCCTTTGCCTTCAAAACAGCATCAATTCTTCTAGGTACACTTGCACACAGTTTTTGAAGGAACTCGGTAGGGAGGTTGTTCCAAACATCTTGGAGAACTAACCATGAATCTTCTGTGGATGTAGGCTTGTTCAAATCCTTCTGTCTCTTCATGTAATCCCAGACAGACTCGATGATGTTGAGATCAGGGCTCTCTTGGGGCCATATCATCACTTCCTGGACTCCTTGTTCTTCTTTACGTTACAGATAGATCTTAATCACAGTGGCTGTATGTTTGGGGTTGTTGTCCTGCTGCAAAATAACTTTGGAGCCAATCAGACACCTCCCTGATGGTATTAGTGTGAATAACATGGTACATTTCTAAAAAGAATGATATCCTCCCATGCATGCATCTATTTGATGGAGGAAATATAATGCAAGTCATAAACTGATCCACTGATTATAGCAAAAAAATACATTGTATGGCTATATGACAATGGATTACATACTGTATATACCAGACAATGCAAATCTCTCATCTCTAGTGGCTGTACAGGTGTTGGCTTTACACTGCAGATCCCACAAATCTCTGGTGCAGGGGTGTATCTAGAGAGGAGGAAGCCTATGTGCAGGCTCTGTCTGGGCCACCTCCTCTCTAGCCGGCAGCAATGTGGCTCTGGGCACTAGGGTCCCTAGGGGATCCTAGCGCTGTCCCAGAGCCTAGAGCGCATGCGCAGATCTCCGGGAAAATGGCGCTGCGGTCATTGTCCAAGTGATTTTCCTACTGCGTGTGAGCAAAACACTGGAAAATTGGCGCTGCTCCATTTTCCCAGTGATTTCTGCAGTGCTGCTGCTGCACCGCACGACTCTGAGGGTAAGTATTAAAACTAATGGGTGCTGGGTGTGCGGTGTGGTCCCCCCTGAGATCCAGGGGGGCTCGTGTGCACCGCACACACTGCATCCATTATAAATATGCCATTGCTCTGGTGGTTTTACATTACAGACCCCAAGTTTCTTTACAATGTAAGTTCCAGAATGTGTCACTTACTGTATGCAGTACAGTATATATAGATTATGATCCTACTTCAAGTCCTGTCAAGAGTACTGTTCCATCTAGTGAGTTTCTTGCATTCAGATTGGAGAACGACAGGTGCTGTTCACCAGTGCCGTAATTAGACATATTAGCGTTGTGTGCAAGAAACAGCATCGGCGACCCCCCCATATACAAAACAGGGCCAATGCGTACCTCAGGCACATGCCAAAACTATAGGAGCATGGCCACAGAGCTCCCTTTCACACATTATGCCAGCAAAGTCCCCCTTTTTTACACATTAGGCAGGCGGCGGCCCCTTTTTTACACATTACAGCGGCAGAGTCCTCCTTTTTACACATTAAGCAGGCAGGGTCCCCTTTTTACACATTAGGCAGCAGATTCCCCTTTTTACACATTAAGCAGGCAGAGTCACATTTTACACATTAGGAAGCAGAGTCCCCCTTTTTACATGAAAGAGAGAGAGAGAGAGAGAGAGAGAGAGAGAGAGAGAGAGAGAGAGTGAGAGAGAGAGTATGAATGTGTGTGTGTGAGAATGACAGTGTTTGTGTGTGTAAGTATTATACTTAACTGTGACCAGCTGGCAGAGTGGCAGGCCTCTCTTCTCCTCCTTCCTGCCAGAGTCCTCCCCAGCTCTCAGCTCCTCGCAGTGCAGTCTCTACCGAGTTGCAGGGGGTGGCGATCCGGCATCCAGAGGCGAACATTTATGTCCCGGGACTCGGGAGCCAGAGCTGCTGCTCCTCCATCCTCTCTTCCCCGCGGCCGCTCCCCTGGCTTGATGCAGTTGCTCCCCGCACCAACAAGTATGGAACTTGCAGGGGGAAGGTAAGGGAGCCATTGCCGCAACTATGTCTGAGAACAGCCCGCTGCTGGTGCTGGTGATCAGTGCAGAGGCTGGGACGCTGCTGAATGAAGCTGCGGAGACCAGAGGGCCGGGTCAGCGAAGTCTGGACGCTGAGGAGTTGATAGTGGTGAGTGGGCGCCGTCAGATTAGACTGCGCTAGCAGGATAATTGCAGCAGGCAGCAGCAGTGCCACGGACGATCACCTTGCTTGCCCGCATACTGAGCCAGCGCTACTGAGTCCCCTGCAGCAAAGGAAGCAGGAGACGGGAGACAGGCGCCAGCGGGAGTGAGTCGGGCTGGAGATAGCGGCCATGTGGGTGAGGGGTGTGCTGCCAGATGGTGCGCCCTCAGTGCATTTGCGCTGTGGGCAAGGCACCATTGGCACACATCTAGTTACGGCCCTGCTGTTCACCAATCAGGGTGCCATAAGAACTCCAGTGGTTATCGGGATCTTTGGTGGATAGGGCAGGCCGTACAGCAGTCATGGTGCTGGATAACAAAAAACAGCTGCCATCACTTCAATTGGTGGATAGTGAAGGCCATTCACCAGTCAAAGTATTAGAAGCGGTCTAGTGAGCATCCAATACTATGATTGGGAAATGGGTGCCACTATACTCCAAGTGTTAAAGAGATCTGAGGTTTGACTCTCTTTAGAAACAGATGATGTGCCTCTCTCAAAAAAATTAAATGCGCACTACCATGTTACCACCCCAATTCATTTTTACTCTACTGATTTTTTTTATGAAACAATTCTCATTTCCTTATAATATAATACACCCAATAAAGGCACACATGTCATATGGCATATGCCTACATTTCAGAGCAGCAGCTCCGCATATGAATATGTTATTACATATTTGGTTGATAAGGCCAGGGCCGGCGCCACCACTAGGTAGCTTTAGGCAGCTGCCTATGGGCGCCGGCCACTTGCGGGCAGCAGCTCACGCTGCCGATGAATGCTTCTCCTCTCCTTAAGAGGAATATGAAGAGCATTACTGCGGAGAGTAGCGGAAGACAGTTGCTATAGCAACTGTAACAATATCCGGCAGGGCGCTGCTTACTCTATATGCATAGAGCCGCTGCCGATGGGGTCCGTACACTCACACTGTCCGTGCTGGCGGCTGATAACAGTTGGGCGGCTGCGCGCCGCAGCATCCCTTTAGCACGGACAGTGTGAGCGGCTGTGTAACCCATCGGCAGCGGCTCTATGCACATAGAGTAAGAAGCAGCGCTGCCGGATATTGTTACAGTTGCTATAGCAACTGTCTTCCGCTCCTCTCTGTGGTAACGTCCGTCATACTCCCGCCCCGAACCACAAAAACAGACTGCCACGAAGCACGAACTCCCCGTGCAATTGTAAGAACTTCACTAAATGTATAAAGGATCAGGGTGGGGGAGCAGTAAATTTATACAGTAAAGTGAAGGGGGGGGGGGGGGGGGGTGAGGGTGGAAATTTAAATATATAAGAGGTAGAGGTTGCTGGAAGGGGGAAAATAATGACATATATATATATATATATATATATATATATATAATATCTATCTATCTATATATATATATTCCATAGACAAAAAACCTTACGGTTTCACATGTCCCATTAAGGCTTCTTAGACATGATCGAAATTTCAGAAACCTGTTGTAACTCTTCCACTCAAACTCCAAAAAGCAATGAAATTCCGATCATTAAGGCTGACGCCTTAATGGACGTGTTCCTTGCGCAATACAGATATGGTATGCCATCACAGCCTGTGGGTAAGTGCAGATTCAGCACTCTCACAGAGTGAGATTGCTGTCACTCACACAATGGTGGAGCTGCTAATTCACAGATTTGTGTGCTCATTGGAATACACACATGCAGTCTATGCAACTGAAGGTCTGAGCAGTTTTGTGGTGCTCCCATCCCACACAGTGCCCACAACCATCCCATTCGGTCACCACAACCATCCCACCTTGTTACAACATCCTTCTGACTCCATACATCCATCTCACATAGTATACACATTTAGCTCCCTCAAACATCTTGGTTAATTGCTAAAACTATAATACCCTATCTACGGTCTATGCATCTACACTTACTTCCCCTATACACCCCCATGCTGCCCTGTCTTCCCCAATCCCTACTGCTGTGTTCTCCCATCTGTGCTAGTCTGTACTAACTTATCTGCACCATCTGTCTTTCCCCACCTGTGCCTTGTCTGTACCACCGTTTCCTTCTCTGTGCTGCTCAGTGTTTCCTTCTTCAACGTCACTCTGCCTCCTTCAGTACATGGCACACTATTTTCTCTCCCATCTGCACCAGTTTTCTACCCATCCATGCCAGTGTTTTCAACCCATCTGCACCGCTCTGTCTCCCTTCCCATACTTGCTGCTTAATCTACCCCCTATCCACACCACTCTTACCCCATTCATGTAGCTGACATCCTGAAGGTAAATTTCGTGGATCATGTGCTCTTGGCAGGGGGATAACCGCTACAGCCCACCCCCCAGTGGTCTGGAAACGCCTCCGTTGTGCAGACCATGCCCTGCCAATGGCATGCTAACGCTGTTTGCACGCCCCCCTCCTTCCCCGCAACCACCTCTGCCTATCAATCAGGCAGGGTGATCGCAGCCAGTGAGATGCTGATAGCATCTCACTGGGCTCCTGGGGTACGCACGCACAGTGCGGCCATTGCACGTGCGCACCTCACAAACTAATTCAGACTGCGATTGCTGCTGCTGCGGTCTGAATTACCCCGTGTTTCTTTGTCCCCCCCATCAGTGCTGCTTAGTGTTCAACTCTATCCACACACTTCTGTTCCCCCATCCACACCGCTCTCCTCCCTCCAATCAACAACACTCTTACCTCATCTGAGCAGCTTTGTCTTCCGCTCAGACCTTCAGTTGCATAGACTGCATGTGTGTATTCCAATGAGCACACAAATCTGTGAATTAGCAGCTCCACCATTGTGTGAGTGACAGCAATCTCACTCTGTGAGAGTGCTGAATCTGCACTTACCCACAGGCTGTGATGGCATACCATATCTGTATTGCGCAAGGAACACGTCCATTAAGGCGTCAGCCTTAATGATCGGAATTTCATTGCTTTTTGGAGTTTGAGTGGAAGAGTTACAACAGGTTTCTGAAATTTCGATCATGTCTAAGAAGCCTTAATGGGACATGTGAAACCGTAAGGTTTTTTGTCTATGGAATTTCATCGCTTTTTTTAAATTTATTCTTTTTATTCAGAAATGTAAAATTTCACTGTAAGAATAAACATTTGATTTTTTAAATGTTTAATGAAAATGTTCGTATAACATCACTGTTCTGTGCAAAATTATTTTATTAACCAAACCGAATTGTTTAAGGTCCATACACACTTAACGATTTAATGAGCAACGTCGCTCATTTTCCCCCTCTTTGAGCGATGTCGCTCGTTTTATCGTTAAGTGTGTATGCCGCCAGCGACGAACGATGCGCGGCCCCGCGGGTCGGCAACAATCGTCGCTGTCGGTAGGTCATGCATGAAGGATGTGGACTGTCGTCCACGACCTTCATGCAGGGCTGGCGGGGGCGTGACGTCACTGAGCGATATGAGCGGTCATATCGCTCAGCGTGTACAGTTGGCCGCCGGCCGGCCGGGGGAAACATTAGATGATGCCGCTCACAGAGCGACATCGTTTAATGTGTATGGGCCTTTAGACTTTGGTCAAAATATTTTGCTGCCTTTGCAGCTGATGCAGGGAGGGGGGTAGGCGGCAGCAGCCTGTGACTGAGGCTGGAGGTAGGCGTGAAATGCATTGCTTGTACGTGTGAGTGCGTGGTGTCAGGTGCTGCGCGTGTATATGTGTGTGTGTGTCAGGTGCTGCCTGTGTATCAGCTCCTGTGTGTGTGTGTATGTGTGTCAGGTGCTGCGTGTATATACGAGTGTGTCTGATGGTGCGTGTGTATGCGTCAGCTGCCGCACGTGTATGTGTGTCAGGTGTTGCGGGTGTATATGTGTGTGAGTATCAGGTGCTCCGCGTGTGTACAAGGGTAGGTCTGGTGCTGTGCATGAATACGTATGTCTGTGTCAGGTGCTGCGCGTGTACATGTGTGCATCAGGTGCTGCGCGTGTACATGAGTGTGCATTAGGTGCTGCGCGTGTACATGAGTGTGCGTCGGGTGCTGCGTGTGTACATGAGTGTGCATTAGGTGCTGCGCGTGTACATGAGTGTGCGTCAGGTGCTGCGTGTGTACATGAGTGTGCGTCAGGTGCTGCGCGTGTACATGTGTGTGCGTCAGGTACTACACGTGTCTATGTGTGTGTGAGTAAGGTGCTGCATGTGTATGTGTGTGTCTGATGGTGTGCGTGTATATGTATGTGTCAGGTGCTGCGTGTATATGCATGTGTCAGGTGCTGCATGTTTATTTAATTGTGTCTGATGCTACGTGTGTGTGTCAGGTGCCGCACGTGTATATGTGTGTGTGTCAGGTGTTGCGCGTGTATGTGTGGGTCAGGTGCTGCATGTTTATTTTATTGTGTCTGATGCTACGTGTGTGTGTGTCAGGTGCCGCACGTGTATGTGTGTGTCAGGTTGCGCGTGTATGTGTATGTCAAGTGCCGTTCCCCTTCTTCCCATCCCAGCTCTCTCTGTAGAATACAGCTCTGCACCCAGAGAGAGGGAAAGACTAGGGGGCTGATCACTGCACTGCTCACTTTTTGGTCATGAGTTCGGCCTCCTGTTTCTTCCAGTGCTGTGTTCCTGCAGCCCAGCCCTCCCTGTTGTGCCAGAGAATCAGCCCTTCCTTCCCCTGCCAGAGAGAGAGAGCCAGAGGCAGAGACACTCTTCCCGTAGCTGGCTTACCCCCAGTACTTCAGCACTGGCCATGCGGCAGTCAACAAAGGAGACCAGCAGGGGGTTCTGGCAGCATCAGCTGTGGCCGCAGCTGGATCGGGGAGGCCTGTAGTGTCTGAGGTGGGCAGCACTTCCTCCGCCGCTGTCACCTTCCCCTGCCGGAGAGAAAGCCAGAGACATACCCTTCCCGCAGCTGGGCTACCCCTAGTACCTCAGCGCTGGCCAGGCGGAAGTCTATGGAGGGGACCGGCAGGGGTTTCAGGCCACAGCAGCAGCGGCCGCAGCCAGATCAGGGAGGCCTGCAGGGTCAGAGCTGGGCAGCACTTCTACCAACACTGTCACCTCTGTGCTGGGCATGTACACCAGTCCGTACGGACGGAGGTGTCCACAACAGGCAGCAGTATAATGAGTCAGACAAACTCATTACACGCCGCCCACTGCTGCGCCGCATGCACTCGATGGAGGAAGCCTAGATGCGGTCCCCAGCTGCAGCGAGGGAGAAGGGTGATCACATCACCCTTCAACCCGGCACCTCACAATCAGCTGGGGATCTGCAGTAGCTTCATCTCTCTCTTCCTCTCTGACAGCACAGCAGCCCCTCTGGGTCCCATGTAGCTCTGCCCCCCTGCTCAGAGTTCACTCGGCCTCTCCTGATTAAAAATAAGAATTTACTTACCGATAATTCTATTTCTCGGAGTCCGTAGTGGATGCTGGGGTTCCTGAAAGGACCATGGGGAATAGCGGCTCCGCAGGAGACAGGGCACAAAAGTAAAGCTTTCCGATCAGGTGGTGTGCACTGGCTCCTCCCCCTATGACCCTCCTCCAAGCCAGTTAGATACTGTGCCCGGACGAGCGTACACAATAAGGGAGGAATTTTGAATCCCGGGTAAGACTCATACCAGCCACACCAATCACACCGTACAACTTGTGATCTAAACCCAGTTAACAGTATGATAACAGCGGAGCCTCTGAAAAGATGGCTCACAACAATAATAACCCGATTTTTGTAACTATGTACAAGTATTGCAGATAATCCGCACTTGGGATGGGCGCCCAGCATCCACTACGGACTCCGAGAAATAGAATTATCGGTAAGTAAATTCTTATTTTCTCTATCGTCCTAGTGGATGCTGGGGTTCCTGAAAGGACCATGGGGATTATACCAAAGCTCCCAAACGGGCGGGAGAGTGCGGATGACTCTGCAGCACCGAATGAGAGAACTCCAGGTCCTCCTTAGCCAGGGTATCAAATTTGTAGAATTTAGCAAACGTGTTTGCCCCTGACCAAGTAGCTGCTCGGCAAAGTTGTAAAGCCGAGACCCCTCGGGCAGCCGCCCAAGATGAGCCCACCTTCCTTGTGGAATGGGCATTTACATATTTTGGCTGTGGCAGGCCTGCCACAGAATGTGCAAGCTGAATTGTATTACACATCCAACTAGCAATAGTCTGCTTAGAAGCAAGAGCACCCAGTTTGTTGGGTGCATACAGGATAACAGCAAGTCAGTTTTCCTGACTCCAGCCGTCCTGGAACATATTTTCAGGGCCCTGACAACATCTAGCAACTTGGAGTCCTCCAAGTCCCTAGTAGGTGCAAGGCACCACAATAAGCTGGTTCAGGTGAAACACTGACACCACCTTAGGGAGAGAACTGGGGACGAGTCCGCAGCTCTGCCCTGTCCGAATGGACAAACAGATATGGGCTTTTTTGAGAAAAAAACACCAATTTGACACTCGCCTGGTCCAGGCCAGGGCCAAGAGCATGGTCACTTTTCATGTGAGATGCTTCAAATCCACAGATTTGACTGGTTTTAAACCAATGTGATTTGAGGAATCCCAGAACTACGTTGAGATCCCACAGTGCCACTGGAGGCACAAAAGGGGGTTGTATATGCAATACTCCCTTGACAAACTTCTGGACTTCAGGAACTGAAGCCAATTCTTTCTGGAAGAAAATCGACAGGGCCGAAATTTGAACCTTAATGGACCCCAATTTGAGGCCCATAGACACTCCTGTTTGCAGGAAATGCAGGAAACGACCGAGTTGAAATTTCTTTGTGGGGCCTTCCTGGCCTCACACCACGCAACATATTTTCGCCACATGTGGTGATAATGTTGTGCGGTCACCTCCTTTCTGGCTTTGACCAGGGTAGGAATGACCTCTTCCGGAATGCCTTTTTCCCTTAGGATCCGGCTTTCCACCGCCATGCCGACAAACGCAGCTGCGGTAAGTCTTGGAACAGACATGGTACTTGCTGAAGCAAGTCCCTTCTTAGCGGCAGAGGCCATAAGACCTCTGTAAGCATCTCTTGAAGTTCCGGGTACCAAGTCCTTCTTGGCCAATCCGGAGCCATGAGTATAGTTCTTACTCCTCTACGTCTTATAATTCTCAGCACCTTAGGTATGAGAAGCAGAGGAGGGAACACATACACCGACTGGTACACCCACGGTGTTACCAGAACGTCCACAGCTATTGCCTGAGGGTCTCTTGACCTGGCGCAATACCTGTCCCGTTTTTTGTTCAGACGGGACGCCATCATGTCCACCTTTGGTATTTCCCAACGGTTTACAATCATGTGGAAAAAACTTCCCGATGAAGTTTCCACAATCCCGGGTGGAGGTCGTGCCTGCTGAGGAAGTCTGCTTCCCAGTTTCCATTCCCGGGATGAAACACTGCTGACAGTGCTATCACATGATTTTCCGCCCAGCGAAAAGTCCTTGCAGTTTTTGCCATTGCCCTCCTGCTTCTTGTGTCGCCCTGTCTGTTTACGTGGGCGACTGCCGTGATGTTTTTCCCACTGGATCAATACCGGCTGACCTTGAAGCAGAGGTCTTGCTAAGCTTAGAGCATTATAAATTTACCCTTAGCTCCAGTATATTTATGTGGAGAAAAGTCTCCAGACTTGATCACACTCCCTGGAAATTTTTTCCTTGTGTGACTGCTCCCCAGCCTCTCGGGCTGGGCTCCGTGGTCACCAGCATCCAATCCTGAATGCCGAATCTGCGGCCCTCTAGAAGATGAGCACTCTATAACCACCACAGGAGAGACACCCTTGTCCTTGGATATAGGGTTATCCGCTGATGCATCTGAAGATGCGATCCGGACCATTTGTCCAGCAGATCCCACTGAAAAGTTCTTGCGTGAAATCTGCCGAATGGAATTGCTTCGTAGGAAGCCACCATTTTTACCAGGACCCTTGTGCAATGATGCACTGTTTTTAGGAGGTTCCTGACTAGCTCGGATAACTCCCTGGCTTTCTCTTCCGGGAGAAACACCTTTTTCTGGACTGTGTCCAGAATCATCCCTAGGCACAGCAGACATGTCGTCGGGATCAGCTGCGATTTTGGAATATTTAGAATCCACCCGTGCTGTTGTAGCAGTATCCTAGATAGTGCTACTCCGACCTCCAACTGTTCCCTGGACTATGCCCTTATCAGGAGATCGTCCAAGTAAGGGATAATTAAGACGCCTTTTCTTCGAAGAAGAATCATCATTTCGGCCATTACCTTGGTAAAGACCCGGGGTGCCGTGGACAATCCAAACGGCAGCGTCTGAAACTGATAGTGACAGTTCTGCACCACGAACCTGAGGTACCTTTAGTGAGAAGGGCAAACTTGGGACATAGAGGCAAGCATCCGTGATGTCCCGGGACACTATATAGTCCCCTTCTTCCCGGTTCGTCACCACCGCTCTGAGTGACTCCATCCCGATTTGAACCTTTGTAAGTGTTCAAAAATTTTTTTTAGAATAAGTCTCACCTAGCCTTCTGGCTTCAGTACCACAATATAGTGTGGAATAATACCCCTTTTCTTGTAGTAGGAGGGGTAATTTAATTATCACCTGCTGGGAATACAGCTTGTGAATTTTTTCCCATACTGCCTCCTTGTCGGAGGGAGACCTTGGTAAAGCAGACTTCAGGAGCCTGCGAAGGGGAAACGTCTCGACATTCCAATCTGTACCCCTGGGATACTATTTGTAGGATCCAGGGGTCCTGTACGGTCTCAGCGCCATGCTGAGAACTTGTCAGAAGCGGTGGAACGCTTCTGTTCCTGGGAATGGGCTGCCTGCTGCAGTCTTCTTCCCTTTCCTCTATCCCTGGGCAGATATGATCTTATAGGGACGAAAGGACTGAGGCTGAAAAGACGGTGTCTTTTTCTGCAGAGATGTGACTTAGGGTAAAAACGGTGGATTTTCCAGCAGTTGCCGTGGCCACCAGGTCCGATGGACCGACCCCAAATAACTCCTCTTCCTTTATACGGCAATACACCTGTGTGCCGTTTGGAATCTGCATCACCTGACCACTGTCGTGTCCATAACATCTTCTGGCAGTTATGGACATCGCATTTACTCTTGATGCCAGAGTGCAAATATCCCTCTGTGCATCTCGCATATATAGAAATGCATCCTTTAAATGCTCTATAGTCAATAAAATACTGTCCCTGTCAAGGGTATCAATATTTTTAGTCAGGGAATCCGACCAAGCCACCCCAGCTCTGCACATCCAGGCTGAGGCGATCGCTGGTCGCAGTATAACACCAGTATGTGTGTATATACTTTTTATGATATTTTCCAGCCTCCTGTCAGCTGGTCCTTGAGGACGGCCCTATCTATAGACGGTACCGCCACTTGTTTTGATAAGCGTGTGAGCGCCTTATCCACCCTAAGGGGTGTTTCCCAACGCGCCCTAACTTCTGGCGGGAAAGGGTATACCGCCCATAATTTTCTATCGGGGGGAACCCACGCATCATCACACACTTTATTTAATTTATCTGATTCAGGAAAAACTATGGTAGTTTTTTCACATCCCACATAATACCCTCTTTTGTGGTACTTGTAGTATCAGAAATATGTAACACCTCCTTCATTGCCTTTAACGTGTGGCCCTAATAAGGAATACGTTTGTTTATTCACCGTCGACACTGGATTCAGTGTCCCTGTCTGTGTCTGTGTCGACCGACTAAAGTAAACGGGCGTTTTAAAACCCCTGACGGTGTTTTTGAGACGTCTGGACCGGTACCAATTGTTTGTCGGCCGTCTCATGTCGTCAACCGACCTTGCAGCGTGTTGACATTATCACGTAATTCCCTAAATAAGCCATCCATTCCGGTGTCGACTCCCTAGAGAGTGACATCACCATTACAGGCAATTGCTCCGCCTCCTCACCAACATCGTCCTCCTACATGTCGACACACACGTACCGACACACAGCCCACACACAGGGAATGCTCTGATAGAGGACAGGACCCACTAGCCCTTTGGAGAGACAGAGGGAGAGTTTGCCAGCACACACCAAAAACGCTATAATTATATAGGGACAACCTTATATAAGTGTTTTCCCTTATAGCATCTTTTTTATATATTTCTAACGCCAAATTAGTGCCCCCCCTCTCTGTTTTAACCCTGTTTCTGTAGTGCAGTGCAGGGGAGAGCCTGGGAGCCTTCCCTCCAGCCTTTCTGTGAGGGAAAATGGCGCTGTGTGCTGAGGAGATAGGCCCCGCCCCTTTTTCGGCGGCCTCGTCTCCCGCTCTTAACGGATTCTGGCAGGGGTTAAATATCTCCATATAGCCTCCGGAGGCTATATGTGAGGTATTTTTAGCCAAAATAGGTATTCATTTGCCTCCCAGGGCGCCCCCCTCCCAGCGCCCTGCACCCTCAGTGACTGCCGTGTGAAGTGTGCTGAGAGGAAAATGGCGCACAGCTGCAGTGCTGTGCGCTACCTTTAGAAGACTGAGGAGTCTTCTGCCGCCGATTCTGGACCTCTTCTTACTTCAGCATCTGTAAGGGGGCCGGCGGCAAGGCTCCGGTGACCATCCAGGCTGTACCTGTGATCGTCCCTCTGGAGCTGATGTCCAGTAGCCAAGAAGCCAATCCATCCTGCACGCAGGTGAGTTCACTTCTTCTCCCCTAAGTCCCTCGTTGCAGTGATCCTGTTGCCAGCAGGACTCACTGTAAAATAAAAAACCTAAGCTAAACTTTTCTAAGCAGCTCTTTAGGAGAGCCACCTAGATTGCACCCTTCTCGGCCGGGCACAAAAATCTAACTGGCTTGGAGGAGGGTCATAGGGGGAGGAGCCAGTGCACACCACCTGATCGGAAAGCTTTACTTTTGTGCCCTGTCTCCTGCGGAGCCGCTATTCCCCATGGTCCTTTCAGGAACCCCAGCATCCACTAGGACGATAGAGAAAAGAAAATAAGAGACTGACCTGCTGCTCAGATGCGAGGAGGGGACGGGCGGTAGGTCCTCTGTGAGTACACTACACAGTCAAAATTAACTCTGACTCCTCACAACAGTGTGGACTGCGGGCGACGTCAGACGCCAATTTGGGTGTGCTTGCCGCACTACCTGCCCATCAAGCCCAACGTGGTGCCATGGTGCAGCCCCGCCCACTATACGGATTCCATTTTGTATTAGGAACCCTATAACAGCATTCTGACATCCCTCCCCATGATGCTGCCATCCATACACTGCCGCTCTCACACAACTGTACACTGCTGCTCTCATACATCCATACACTGCCGCTCTCATACATCCGTACAACCCCGCTCTCATACATCCGCACACTGCCGCACTCTTACAGCCGCACACTGCCGCACTCTTACAGCCGCACACCATTGCACTCTTACAGCCGCACACCATTGCACTCTTACAGCCGCACACCATCGCACTCTTACAGCCGCACACCATCGCACTCTTACAGCCGCACACCATCGCACTCATACAGCTGTACATTGCCGCTCTCATACATCCGCACACTGCCGCTCACATCTATACAAACATAGCCTTCATACATCTACACATCCAATCCCCGCGCAAGGGAACACTGAAATCACTATCACTTTTGCCCGGGGTGTGACCACAGCCAGCCACTACTCCGGCCACCTTCTTGTGACACCAAAATGCATCTTACCTATCATCAGGGTGGTGCTGCTGCTGGGGGTGGGTTGCTGCCTCAGTCTCCAGGTTGGTGCTGTGATTGGAGGGGGTACTGCTTCCCTGTGCTGCCACTGTCTCCCGGATCATCGTGCCGCTGGCTGAATTGCAGCTTGACGCTACTGCTGCCGGGAGTAACAGCTTCCTGGCTGTTGTTGCTGGTGGCTGCCTACTGCTCATTGCCACCGGAACACTGACCGGCTCGGCAGTGATGCTGGCGGAGGAGTAGTGGCGGTGGGGTGGGGGGGTGCCTGCTCCCTTCCCTCGAGCATGCTGCAGTGTACAAAAATAAATAATAAATAGAGAGCTTACCAGGGTGAGAGTCTGTATGGATCACAGTGATTACATGGGGCACAGCAAAAGGACACCTTGCTGTGAGGGGCTCTGCCCACACAGATTGCTGCACCCTCTCTGATGTCAGCCGCTGCCCTCTCGTTCTCTGGGCGGCTAGTTCCAGTGTGAAGTAGGAGAGGAAGAGAACACACAGGAGAGCAGCCCTGATATATAACAGAGGTGGAAGTTCTATAGGCAGCAGAGACGGAGACCAGCCAGCCAGTCTCCCAGTGCCCTGATCACTACACGCCTCCAGCACAGCATTACAGGAGGGTCCTATAGTGCTGCCCTGAGCTAACAGGTGTGTGTACCAAGTGTACCCCGTACAGTGTGCTGCGCCCTGGTGTCTCTGAGAGGGGTGAGGTCACCGTGCCGCTTTAGTATATGGCTTTTCCTTAGTACTGTACGTTACAGCCCTGCACTAGTGGTGGCAACTCTGCCCTATGTGAACCTGTGAGGTTATTTTCCTATTTACAGAATAACCGGGGAGAAGGCGGCCATATTGCGGCTCTCAAGTGAAGGCACTCTAATACACCCCCTGCTGGCGGCCACTGTGCAGGCGCAACAAATTGAAATGCCCGATCTCTAATGGGGCATATTTCTCTTAATTAAAAAAAAACCTGTAACTTTCTGAAAAACCACAACCCCAAAAGGCACTTCACTGGGACATGCTCTATCTAATAAAACAAACCCCAAGTCATATATATATATATATATATACACACACACACACACACACACACACACACACTCATGTATATACATGTATACACAAATACACGTATGTCCATGTTTATGTATGTATAATACATTGATAGAGTACATTATATTTATGAATTAATTGCTTCCCGATTCTGCAGCAGCATCATCAGCACCACCAGTGTTACTCACAGTCACTTCACACTGACTGCTGCACAACACATCACTTAATTTCCGGGCCGCCCGCCACCTGGTGAAGAGACATGGGAGATGAAGGACCAGCAGTGCCACGTTGAGCGGAAGTATTGTGAATTAGTTACCCACACACTCCTTGTGACACCTGCTCCCCGTCTGCCCTCCCACCCGCCGCCTGCCGTCCGGTACCCGCACTGACAAGTAAGTCTCAGCAGAATGTGTCTGCCGGCGGCTCCCAGTCCCCAGTGGTGTGGCGGCCGCGGCACACTAGGACTGAGAGACCGCAGCGGGAGGAAAGCACAGGTGGGCGGGAGGAGAGCATGGGCGGACATCACCAAGTCACATTGCAAGGTGACGCCAGTCCCCCCAGTGAGGCCGCCAACTAATGCACTCAGCATAGTATTAGCAGCAGGCAGAGGGGGGGCGGGCGCATCGGTGGTGGGAGGTACGGAAATGAGCTGCAGGCTAGGCTCCACCGATCACACACTCAGTGATCACTGTGCTACAGCAAGCGTGGCGTGCAGCGATGCTGGACATTAGGGAGTGCCTGTGCGCACCAGGCACCCCCTGTACGCACGCCTATGCGCTACCACCCCCCATATGCCACACTACATCACTATGCTATAGCCCTCCCATATGCTGCACTTCATAATTACACTATACCCCACATACAACATACTACATCACCACACTACACTACTCACAATAAAATTAAAGCATCCCAGTTCCTCATTCTTAATGAGCTCACGTGAGTTCTCTTCCCAACGGAGCTCCAGACCAAGTAACAATGAAGACACCAGCAGCGTGTAGGGGCATGCCTGGTCCACTTGTCAGGAGAGAGCAGTCACTGGAGGGTAAGAAGGGGGCGGGGCCTAGTCCTACAGACGGGAGAGAGCACAGACAGGAGAGAGCAAGGTACAGGGGTACAAGGGGACGGCTGATGTTAAGAAGGGGGCGGGGCCTATTCTTACAGGCTTTCAAAATTCGATTTTTTTAAAAATTCGACATTTGACAAATTCGACTTTTCTGCAATGGTACAAATGCGGCAATTCGACAAAAGTATATTCAATTGAAGTTTGTAAATTCGACAACAGTGCTTTTAAACAGTAAATTCGTCATTTTCAATCCGCCACACTTTGCTGGCGGAATCTAATAAAAAAAATGTAAAAACATGTTTTTTTTGCAGTTTTCTTTTTTGGTAATATCATATCTATTTATATTAGAAGGGATTAGGTACTTAGTTTGTCTTTTTTGGAGGCACAAGTATTATTTATATATTTTTTAAAAGATTATTATTATTTTTTAAATGGAATGTGAAAAACCCGTAAAAAAAATTGCGTGGAGTCCCCCCTTAAAGCATAACCAGCCTCGGGCTCTTCGAGCCGGTCCTGGTTCTAAAAATCCGGGGGAAAAACGGACAGGGGATCCCACGTATTTTTAAAACCAGCACCAGGCTCTGCGCCTGGTGCAAAAAATACGGGGGACAAAAAGAGTAGGGGTCCTCCTTATTTTTTACACCAGCATCGGGCTCCACTAGCTGGACAGATAATGCCACAGCCGGGGGTCACTTTTATACAGTGCCCTGCGGCCGTGGCATTAAATATCCAACTAGTCACCCCTGGCCCGGGTACCCTGGGGGAGTGGGGACCCCTTCAATCAAGGGGTCCCCCCCCCCAGCCACCCAAGGGCCAGGGGTGAAGCCCGAGGCTGTCCCCCCCATAAAAGGGCTGCGGATGGGAGGCTGATAGCCTTGAGAAAATTGAAAGAATATTGTTTTTTCCAGTAGTACTACAAGTCCCAGCAAGCCTCCCCCGCAAGCGGGTACTTTGAGAACCACAAGTACCAGCATGCTGGAGAAAAACGGGCCCGCTGGTACCTGTAGTTCTACTGGGAAAAAAATACCCAAATAAAAACAGGACACAGACACCGTGAAAGTATAACTTTATTTCACACCTGCCGACACACACATACTTACCTATGTTGACACGAAGCAGTCGGTCCTCTTCTCCAAGTAGAATCCACGGGTAACTGAAAATAAAAGATAAATTATACTCACCTGATCCAGGTTCCAGATTAAATCCACGTACTTGGCAAAACAACAAACCGAACACACGGACCAGACGGACTGAAAGGGGTCCCATGTCCACGAATGCAGACATCCGAATCTCGCGAGAATCCGACAGCGGGATGACAACGTTCGGGCGCGCTCGGGTTAGCCGAGCGAGGCGGGAAGGTTCGAACCTGCCTCGGACCCGTGTAAAATGGGTGAAGTTCGGGGGGTTCGGATTCCGACGAACCGAACCCACTCATCACTAGTATGTACGTGTGCGTCAGGTGCCGTGCGTGCACGTACGTGTGTGTCAGGTGCCGTGCGTGTACGTACGTGTGTCAGGTGTCGTGCGTGTACGTGTGTGTGTGTCAGGTGGCGCGTACCTACATGTGTATGTCAGGTGCTGTGCATGTGTGTACGTACACGCGTGTATGTGTCAGGTGCCGCACGTGTACGTGTGTGTGTGCCAGGAGCCGCGCATGTCCATGTGTGTGGGTGTCAGGAACCGCGCGTGTACGTACATATATGTGTATGTGTGTGTGTCAGGAGCCGCGCGTGTACGTACATGTGTGTATGTGTGTCAGGAGCCACGCGTGTGCATACGTGTGTGTGTGTCAGGTGCCACTCGTGTATGTACGTGTGTGTGTGTGTGTGTCAGGTGCCGCGCGTGTACGTACGTATGTGTGTGCCTGGAGCCGCGCGTGTACATACATGTGTGTGTGTGTGTCTCAGGTGCTGCACGTGTATATGTGTGTATCTCAGGGGCTTCATTTGTATGCGTCAGCTGCCACGTGGGTGTCAGGTGTTGAGAGTGTATGTGTTTGTGTCAGGTGTCGCATCTGCATGTGTGCGAATGTCAGGTGCTGCGCGTGTATGTGTGTGTCAGGTGCTGCATGTATATATGTGTGTGTTAGGTGCTGTTCATGTATGTGGGAGTGGCAGGTGCTGCATGTGTATATATGTGTGAGTAGCAGGTGCTGCGTGTGTATATGATTGTGTGTCAGGTGCTGTGCGTGCGTGCGTTAAATGCCACATGTATATATGTGTCAGGTGCTGCCTGTGTGTGTGTCAGGTGCTGCATGTCTGTATGTGTGTGGGTGTGTCAGGTGCTGCATGTCTGTGTGTGTGGGTGTGTCAGGTGCTGCATGTCTGTGTGTGTGTGTGTGTGTGTCTTTCAGGTGCTGCATGTGTGTGCCAGGTGCTGCATGTCTGCGTGTGTCAGGCGCTGCATGTCTGTGTGTCAGGTGCTGCGTGTCTGCGTGTGTGTGTCAAATGCTGCGTGTGTGTCAGGTGCTGCGTGTCTGTGTGTGCGTGTCTGTCAGGTGCTGCATGTGTGTGTCAGGCGCTGCATGTCTGCGTGTGTGTGTGTCAGGTGCTGCGTGTCTGTGTGTCAGGTGCTGCGTGTGTGTGTGTGTGTGTCAGGT
This sequence comes from Pseudophryne corroboree, assembly GCF_028390025.1. NCBI lineage: Eukaryota > Metazoa > Chordata > Amphibia > Anura > Myobatrachidae > Pseudophryne > Pseudophryne corroboree. The sequence continues at coordinate 915,526,660 of NC_086445.1, read as the reverse complement.
GCTGCGTGTGTGTGTCAGGTGCTGCGTGTGTGTGTCAGGTGCTGCGTGTGTGTGTGTGTGTGTGTGTGTCAGGTGCTGCGTGTCTGCGTGTGTGTCAGGTGCTGCGTGTGTGTCAGGTGCTGCGTGTGTGCGTGTGTGTGTGTCAGGTGCTGCGTGTGTGCGTGTGTGCCAGGTGCACATCCCAGTTCCTCATTCTTAATGAGCTCACGTGAGTTCTCTCCCCAACGGAGCTCCAGACCAAGTAACAATGAAGACACCAGCAGCGTGTAGGGGGCAGGCCTGGTCCACTTGTCAGGAGAGAGCAGTCACTGGAGGGTAAGAAGGGGGCGGGGCCTAGTCCTACAGACGGGAGAGAACACAGACAGGAGAGAGCAAGGTACAGGGGTAGAAGGGGACGGCTGATGTGAAGAAGGGGGCGGGGCCTATTCTTACAGGCTTTCAAAATTCGACTTTTTAAAATTCGTCATTTGACAAATTCGACTTTTCTGCAATGGTACAAATGCAGCAATTCGACAAAAGTATATTCAATTGAAGTTTGTAAATTCGACAACAGTGCTTTTAAACAGTAAATTCGTCATTTTCAATCCGTCACACTTTGCAGGCGGAATCTAATAAATAAAAGTTGTTGTTTTTTTTGGTAATAGCATATCTATATTAGAAGGGATTAGGTACTTGGTTTGTCTTTTTTGGAGGCACAAGTATTATTTATATATTTTTTAAAAGATTATATTTTTTTTAAATGGAATGTAAAAAACCCGGAAAAAAAAATTGCGTGGGGTCCCCCCTCCAAAGCATAACCAGCCTCGGGCTCTTCGAGCCGGTCCTGGTTCTAAAAATCCGGGGGAAAAACGGACAGGGGATCCCCCGTATTTTTAAAACCAGCACCGGGCTCTGCGCCTGGTGCTGGTGCAAAAAATACGGGGGACAAAAAGAGTAGGGGACCCCCGTATTTTTTACACCAGCATCGGGCTCCACTAGCTGGACAGATAATGCCACAGCCGGGGGTCACTTTTATACAGTGCCCTGCGGCCGTGGCATTAAATATCCAACTAGTCACCCCTGGCCGGGGTACCCTGGGGGAGTGGGGACCCCTTCAATCAAGGGGTCCCCCCCCCCCAGCCACCCAAGGGCCAAGGGTGAAGCCCGAGGCTGTCCCCCCCATCCAAGGGCTGCGGATGGGAGGCTGATAGCCTTGAGAAAATTGAAAGAATATTGTTTTTTCCAGTAGTACTACAAGTCCCAGCAAGCCTCCCCCGCAAGCTGGTACTTTGAGAACCACAAGTACCAGCATGCGGGAGAAAAACGGGCCCGCTGGTACCTGTAGTTCTACTGGAAAAAAAATACCCAAATAAAAACAGGACACAGACACCGTGAAAGTATAACTTTATTTCACACCTGCCGACACACACATACTTACCTATGTTGACACGAAGCAGTCAGTCCTCTTCTCCAAGTAGAATCCACGGGTACCTGAAAATAAAAGATAATTATACTCACCTGATCCAGGTTCCAGATTAAATCCACGTACTTGGCAAAACAACAAACCGAACACCCGGACCAGACGGACTGAAAGGGGTCCCATGTTTACACATGGGACCCCTTTCCACGAATGCAGACATCCGAATCTCGTGAGAATCCGACAGCGGGATGATGACGTTCGGGCGCGCTTGGGTTAGCCGAGCAAGGCGGGAAGGTTCGAACCTGCCTCGTGTAAAAGGGGTGAAGTTCGGGGGGTCCGGATTCCGACGAACCGAACCCACTCATCACTAGTATGTGCGTGTCAGGCGCTGCGTGTGAGTGTGTGTGCGTGTCAGGCGCTGCCTGTGAGTGCGCGTGTGTGTCAGGCGCTGCGTGTGAGTGCGCGTGTCTGTCAGGCGCTGCGTGTGAGTGCGTGTGCGCATGTCTGTCAGGTGCTGCGTGTGAGTGCGTGTGCGCGTGTCTGTCAGGTGCTGCGTGTGAGTGCGCGTGTCTGTCAGGCGCTGCGTGTGTCAGGCGCTGCGTGTCTGTGTCTGTCAGGCGCTGCGCGTCTGTGTGTGTCAGGCGCTGCGCGTCTGTGTGTGTGTGTCAGGCGCTGCGCGTCTGTGTGTTTGTGTCAGGCGCTGCGCGTCTGTGTCAGGTGCTGCGCGTCTGTGTGTGTGTGTGTGTGTCAGGTGCTGCGCGTCTGTGTGTGTGTGTCAGGTGCTGCGTGCCTGTGTGTGTCAGGCGCTGCGCGTCTGTGTGTGTCAGGCGCTGCACGTCTGTGTGTGTGTGTCAGGTGCTGCGTGTGAGTGTGTGCGTGTGTCAGGTCCGTGTGAGTGTCATGTGCTGCGTCTGTGTGTGTGTCAGGTGCTGCCTGTGTGTGTGTGTGTCAGGTGCTGCATGTCTGTATGTGTGTGGGTGTGTCAAGTGCTGCATATTTGTGTGTGTGTGTGTCAGGTGCTGCATGTCTGTGTGTGTGTCTGTCAGGTGCTGCATGTCAGGCGCTGCATGTCTGCGTGTGTGTATGTGTCAGGCGCTGCATGTCTGAATGTCAGGTGCTGTGTGTGTGTGTGTGTGTCAGGTGCTGCGTGTGTGTGTGTCAGGTGCTGCATGTCAAGTGCTGCGTGTCTGCGTGTGTCAGGTGCTGCGTGTCTGCGTGTGTCAGGTGCTGCATGTCTGCGTGTGTCAGGTGCTGCGTGTGTGTGTCAGGTGCTGCATGTGTGTGTGTGTGTGTAAGGTGCTGCGTGTGAGTATGTCAGGTGCTGCGTGTGAGTGCATGTGTCAGGTGCGTGAGTGTGTGTGTCAGGTGCTGCGTGTGTGTGTCAGGTGCTGCGTGTGTGTGTCAGGTGCTGCGTGTGTGTGTCAGGTGCTGCGTGTGTGTGTGTGTCAGGTGCTGCGTCTGTGTGTGTCAGGTGCTGCGCGTCTGTGTGTGTCAGGCGCTGCGCGTCTGTGTGTGTCAGGCGCTGCGCGTCTGTGTGTGTCAGGCGCTGCGCGTCTGTGTGTGTCAGGCGCTGCGCGTCTGTGTGTGTCAGGCGCTGCGCGTCTGTGTGTGTCAGGCGCTGCGCGTCTGTGTGTGTCAGGCGCTGCGCGTCTGTGTCAGGCGCTGCGCGTCTGTGTGTGTCAGGCGCTGCGCGTCTGTGTGTGTCAGGCGCTGCGCGTCTGTGTGTGTCAGGCGCTGCGCGTCTGTGTGTGTCAGGCGCTGCGCGTATGTGTGTGTCAGGCGCTGCGCGTCTGTGTGTGTCAGGCGCTGCGCGTCTGTGTGTGTCAGGCGCTGCGTGTGAATGTGTGCGTGTGTGTCAGGTCCGTGTGAGTGTCAGGTGATGCGTCTGGGGACGGCGGGGAGGGATGGACGGACACAGCAGGGAGGGCGGGGGGGATGGACGGACACAGCAGGGAGGGCGGCGGGGGGGATGGACGGACACAGCAGGGAGGGCGGCGGGGGGGATGGACGGACACAGCAGGGAGGGCGGGGGGGGATGGACGGACACAGCAGGGAGGGCGGGGGGGATGGGAGGGCAGGGGGGGATGGACGGACACAGCAGGGAGGGCGGGGGGGGTAGACGGACACAGCAGGGAGGGCAGGGGGGGGATGGACGGACACAGCAGGGAGGGCGGGGGGGGATGGACGGACACAGCAGGGAGGGCGGGGGGGATGGGCGGACACAGCAGGGAGGGCGGGGGGGGATGGACGGACACAGCAGGGAGGGCGGGGGGGATGGACGGACACAGCAGGGAGGGCGGGGGGGATGGACGGACACAGCAGGGAGGGCGGGGGGGATGGACGGACACAGCAGGGAGGGCGGGGGAGGATGGACGGACACAGCAGGGAGAGCGGGGGGGGATGGACGGACACAGCAGGGAGGGCGGGGGGGATGGACGGACACAGCAGGGAGGGCGGGGGGGGATGGACGGACACAGCAGGGAGGGCGGGGGGGGATGGACGGACACAGCAGGGAGGGCGGGGGGGGATGGACGGACACAGCAGGGAGGGCGGGGGGGATGGACGGACACAGCAGGGAGGGCGGGGGGGATGGACGGACACAGCAGGGAGGGCGGGGGGGATGGACGGACACAGCAGGGAGGGCGGGGGTGGACGGAAACAGCAGGGAGGGCGGGGGGGATGGACGGACACAGCAGGGAAGGCGGGGGGGATGGACGGATACAGCAGGGAGGGCGGGGGGGTGGACGGACACAGCAGGGATATGGACGGACACAGCAGGGAGGGCGGGGGGGATGGACGGACACAGCAGGGAGGGCGAGGGGGATGGACGGACACAGCAGGGAGGGCGGGGGGGGGGGTGGACGGACACAGCAGGGAGGGCGGGGATGGACGGACACAGCAGGGAGGGCGGGGGGGGGATGGACAGACACAGCAGGGATATGGACGGACACAGCAGGGAGGGCAGGGGGGATGGACGGACACAGCAGGGAGGGCGGGGGGGATGGACGGACACAGCAGGGAGGGCGGACACAGCAGGGAGGGCGGGGGGGGGTGGACGGACACAGCAGGGAGGGCGGGGGGGGGTGGACGGACACAGCAGGGAGGGCGGGGGGGGGTGGACGGACACAGCAGGGAGGGCGGGGGGGATGGACGGACACAGCAGGGAGGGCGGGGGGGGGATGGACGGACACAGCAGGGAGGGCGGGGGGGGGTGGACGTACACAGCAGGGAGGGCGGGGGGGGGTGGACGTACACAGCAGGGAGGGCGGGGGGGATGGGCGTACACAGCAGGGAGGGCGGGGGGGGATGGGCGGACACAGCAGGGAGGGCGGGGGGGATGGGCGGACACAGCAGGGAGGGCGGGGGGGATGGGCGGACACAGCAGGGAGGGCGGGGGGGTGGGCGGACACAGCAGGGTGGGCGGGCGTACACAGCAGGGAGGGCGGGGGGGTGGGCGTACACAGCAGGGAGGGCGGGGGGGATGGGCGGACACAGCAGGGAGGGCGGGGGGGGGATGGGCGGACACAGCAGGGAGGGTGGGGGGGATGGGCGGACACAGCAGGGTGGGCGGGGTGGTGGGCGTACACAGCAGGGAGGGCGGGGGGGGGGGGAGTACACAGCAGGGAGGGCGGGGGGATGGGCGGACACAGCAGGGAGGGCGGGGGGGATGGGCGGACACAGCAGGGAGGGCGGGGGGGGGTGGGCGTACACAGCAGGGAGGGCGGGGGGGATGGGCGTAGACAGCAGGGAGGGCGGGGGGGGGATGGGCGTAGACAGCAGGGAGGGCGGGGGGGGGGATGGGCGTAGACAGCAGGGAGGGCGGGGGGGATGGGCGTAGACAGCAGGGAGGGCGGGGGAGGATGGGCGTAGACAGCAGGGAGGGTGGGGGGGGATGGGCGTAGACAGCAGGGAGGGCGGGGGGGGATGGGCGTAGACAGCAGGGAGGGCGGGGGGGGATGGGCGTAGACAGCTGGGAGGGCGGGGGGGGGTGGGCGTAGATAGCTGGGAGGGCGGGGGGGTGGGCGTAGACAGCTGGGAGGGCGGGGGGGGGTGGGCGTAGACAGCTGGGAGGGCGGGGGGGGGTGGGCGTAGACAGCTGGGAGGGCGGGGGGGGGTGGGCGTAGACAGCAGGGAGGGCGGAGGACGGACACGGCAGGACGGACACAGCAGGCCGGATGGACACAGCAGGCCGGGCGGACACAGCAGGGCGGGCGGGCGGCCGGGCACAGCAGGGCGGGCACAGCATCGGAGGACGGACACAGCAGGCCGGGCGGACACGGCCGGGCGGGCAGGCGGGGGACGGACACAGCAGGGCGGCCGGGCGGACACAGCAGGGCGGCCGGGCGGGCGGACACAGCAGGGCGGCCGGGCGGGCGGACACAACAGGGCGGGAGAAGTATAAGAAAAATAAGAAAGGATGGCATACATCCTGCCGACGCTCCCGCTGAGTTAAGTGGGCCCGGCTTCCTCCGAGCTGCGGCTATCTCCTCCCGCTGACACTCCTGAAGGGGACCCGGCTTCTGCTCCGTCGTTCTCCTCCCCCAGTAAGGCTCCCTCCGTCGCTCACGTCCCGCGATCTCCTCCGGGTCTTGTAGAGGCTCCCTCCTTCTCGTCCTCCCGCCGCCTGCAGCTGTCCTCGTCATGCACGAGACACTGCTTCCCGCGCTCTCCTCGTGCACAACTTGACAAGCTCATCTATGTTCACCCCCTGCTGGCGGCCACTGCGCAGGCGCAACAAATTGAAAAGCCCTATCTTTAAAATGGGGCATATTTTACTTAATTAAAAAAAAAACTATAACTTTTTGAAAAACCACAACCCCAAAAGGCACTACACTGGGACATACTCTATCTAATAAAACAAACCCCAAGTCTTAATTTGTCCTCTATCCTGAGTTATGCCTTCCCAAAAAAATCCTCATTCACTCTATAGGAAAACCATGTCAAAAAGCCACAGAGGGAGTGGCAGAAAAAAACTGACAGTTGGAACTTTAGCTTACTCTCAATTCCTCATTTTTTATTATTTTGCCCTGAAATTTGGCATGCACCAGCGGGTGACGATTCTACACGTCCATGCCAAATTTCAGCTCGGTACGTCCAATCAGTTTTGAGGTGTAGCCCCTCAAACACCATGCCCCCATCTCAGAAGTTCCCTATGGGAGAATTCCGTTTGTTCGATTCAGCCTTAATATAAGGGCACGACCGTGCCCTTATAATATATATATATATATATATAAAATACACTAGTTAACGGCCCGTCAAAATGACGGAACATCGTAACAGTAAAGTCAGTGTCGGTGGCTGTGTGCACCATATAGTCACCGCAAGCACGCAAAACACTTTAATTCCCCCCGCACAGGTGAGGAGCAGCATTGGTATTTTATTACATAGTGGGTGTTTATATATATATATATATATATATATATTGGGTAGTGGGAGTATGGCGCCACAGGTGTGTGTGAGCAGATAAATTAATATAGTGCAATACTTGAGTTCAAGACACTCCTTACAATGATATGAGGTGTCAGCTAACCCCTAAATACTTGGCAGGGATAAGCTGCCTTTAAAGTTAAATGTGGAAAAAAAGGGGGGATAGGGGTGTCAGCGACTTACAGTGTCTGATATATACGGATATAAATATGAAGAATATTGCAGGATACGGCTTAGAAAAAGATACCAAAATATTTATTTATACAATTTAAAACACAGAGATGGGATAAAAAATGGGGTATAAAACAACCTGATAATAACAAAATATATATATAAAAAATATATATATTAAGAGAAATGTATATTAAAAAAATGGAATTTGGCTAGAACCCTGAATCACATAAAATCAATAAAAGTATTAAACTGATAGAAAATTATTTAGGATAAGAGAATGATGCTTATCTTTAAAAATGGAGAGTCAGTAGAGGTACATCCAACGCGTTTCGTCCACCAGACTGATGGACGAAACGCGTTGGATGTACCTATTTTGTTATTATCAGGTTGTTTTATACCCCATTTTTTATCCCATCTCTGTGTTTTAAATTGTATAAATAAATATTTTGGTATCTTTTTCTAAGCCGTATCCTGCAATATTCTTCATATTTATATCCGTATATATCAGACACTGTAAGTCGCTGACACCCCTATCCCCCCTTTTTTTCCATATATATATATATATATATATGTATATAGAGTGGTCGAAGTGGGCCGGTATACGGCGGTATGGCATACCGGCACTTCTCCACAGACCAGGAAGTTTTTTTTTTTAATCAACTCCTGCTATGGCCGATCGTGCTCATGTTCTTCCCACCGCTGCTCCCAGTCACGGCGGTTGGTGCCGGAGCTGTGAGCCACACTACTTCCTAGCAGTTACGGCGGACACACACTCCCCCTCCCTCCTCCAGCAGCCGCTCGTGCAGAGTGCCTCAATTCCTCCAATTACTCAACCGGGCAGCTGCGTCACCATGGGGCTGCATAGAAGCTGGCGCTCGGATCCTCCTGCTGCCTGCCTCCTCTTCGGGCTGTGCCTGGATCCACGCCGCGGGACTTTGTTGACAGTGACACCCTGCAGCTCAAGCTAAGGTTGACTGGACATGGTGGCGGTGAGTGACTGCTGGAGAGCCCTGTGCCCTCCTGCCCCCCTACCATTCCCCATGTGTGTGGACCCTGCCTCTGTGTATGACACCTTGTGCCCCCCTGCCCTCCCGCTGCCCATGTGTGTGTCACCCAGTGCTCCCCTACCCTTGTTGCCCTGTGTGATGACAACCTGTGCCCTTATGGTGCTCTGTACACCCCCTGCGTGTGTGACACCCTGTCCCCCATGTTTCGTCTCATACTGTGTGCTATAATGTGAATTTCGGCTCATTCTGTGTGCTATAATGTGAATTTCGGCTCATACCATGTGCTATAATGTGAATTTCGTCTCATACCGTGTGCTATAATGTGAATTTCGGCTCATTCTGTGTGCTATAATGTGAATTTCGGCTCATACCATGTGCTATAATGTGAATTTCGGCTCATACCTTGTGCTATAATGTGAATTTTGGCTCATACCATGTGCTATAATGTAAATTTTGGCTCATACCATGTGCTATAATGTGAATTTTGGCTCAATCATGTGCTATAATGTGAATTTCGTCTCATACCGTGTGCTATAATGTGAATTTCGGACTCATACCGTGTGCTATAATGTGAATTTCGGCTCATACCGCGTGCTATAATGTGAATTTTGGCTCATTCCGCGTGCTATAATGTGAATTTCATCTCATACCATGTGCTATAATGTGAATTTCGGCTCATACCCGTGCTATAATGTGAATTTCAGCTCATTCTGTGTGATATAATGTGAATTTCGTCTTATACTGTGTGCTATAATGTGAATTTCGGCTCATTCTGTGTGATATAATGTGAATTTCGTCTCATACTGTGTGCTATAATGTGAATTTCGGTTCATTTTGTGTGATATAATGTGAATTTTGTCTCATACTGTGTGCTATAATGTGAATTTTGACTGTGTGGTATAAAGTGAAAGGGGCATCAGTACTAGATAGTATAAGGGGTCCTACTACACTGAAGGAAACCCCCCCCCCCCTCTAAGGTGCCCTGGGCCACCTGAAGGCTTAATCCAGCCCTTGTCTAGCAGTTCTTGCGCACCCTGGGTAGAACGCCTGTAGCATTACAGCAGCAATCTGTCCTGAAGTTCCCACTTAAGGCCCATACACACTGGGTGATTTTGAGCTGAAAGCAGGTCACTTTTGGTGTGTTGAGCTGCTTTCAGTTCAAAACCGCCCAGTGTATATGCCCAGACGATGAGCGGTGAGCGCTGATGCGCGCTCCTGCTTCATCGCTGGTATTACCAGTAGATGAACGGCGGGGTGAGTGGCTTTCCATAGTGTCCTGCTATGCCCAGTGTGTATGCACCTTAAGAGTCAGCTGGATGGGATATACTAGATAAAACCTGTTTCCTGGGTTTTACTGCATATCCTGTATGTATTAAGACTCGGTGTGTGGTTGGGGGGGGGGGGGGCAGCAGGCTGAAATTTTGCCTAGGATGCTGAGAAACCTTGCTCCGGCCCTGGATAAGGCCCAGTCACGATTTGAGACACAATAGGTATCATGTATCTATTCTTACATGTGAAAGTGATACATGTGGACTGACTCCTAAATCAATCTTGCAGTCTCACTTGACTGGGAGCTATAATGAGAAAAGTGTAATAACAGAAATGCTGTGCTCTGATTGTTTTTGTGAAAAGTGTGAATGAAAACGGAGAATTATAGTAAACAAATCTGCTGCAATACATTGCTGCTAACTGGATTATGTGTCCTTTATAATAGAAACAAGGGGCCTGATGCAGAGATGAATGCAAATTGGGTGTGTGTGCTCCTGCCTTGCGTGCATGGAAATAAATATGTAGATTGTAAGTTCTCACAGGGCAGGGCCCTTTACCTTCATGTGCTTTTCCTTTTTTATACCATTATCTCCCCCCCCCCCTTGCTAACAACAGCGTAAACCTTTGTGTCCTGCCACCTTGTTGCATGTTTCATGCCCCCATAGGTAAATGGCGAAAGAGTGAGAGGAGTGAAGGATAGAGAGCGAGGAGGAGAAAGGCAAGAATGAAAGAGAGGGGGGACTCAGGGAAAAAGAGATAGCAGCAAGAGAGAGAAAGAGGATGTCAGAGAGAAAGAGGGGGGGCAGGGAAAGTGAGAGAATGAGAGAGAGGGAGAGCAAGAGTGTGTCAGAGATAGAGTGAGAGGGGGTGAGAGAGTTAGGGTGTCAGGGATGGAGAAAGAGGGAGGTGAGAGAGTGAGAGAAGGGGGAAAGAGAGGGTGTCAGAAAGAGAGAGACAGAGTTGAGCGAGAGAAAGAGGGGGTCATGAAAAGTGAGGGAATGAGAGAGAGGGGAGAGCAAGAGAGTGGAATATAGAGAGAGGAGAGTGATAGAGAGAGGGTGTCAGTGATAGAGCGAGAGGGAGGTGAGAGATAGATAGGGTGTCAGGAAGAGAAAGAAAGTGGAACAAGAGCGGGAGGGTGTCAGAGAAAGTGAGGGAATGAGAGAAAGAGAGAGAGAAGGGAGAGCGAGAGAGAAGCAGGGATAGAGAGAGAGAGGGGGGGGGGTCAGGAACAGAGAGGAGCAAGAGAGAGAGAGGGATGGTGTCAGGGAGAAAAAGAGAGAGAGAGAGCGGGTTCCGGAGGCAGAGCTTCCCAACCCCAACAGGAGCAAGGTCCTGCAGCAGAGAGCACAAATCGCGGCAGTGAGTCACGCAGCATGGAGATGACTGTGGGGAATTGCCAGGGACTTTAGCAACCAGGTCGCAGCAATGCCGGAGTCACACACTGGAAGAAAGGACAGGAGGTTCTGCTCTGGAAAGGAGCTTCAATGTTGGAGGCAGAGGCCATCCAGCTCTGGCTAGTATCGGTGATAGCAGGGGCTGAGAGGTCAGCGGGTGTGCACAGCAATGGCAGTGAGAGGAGCAGTACATACTGCACTGCAGGTGATCTCTAGCTCCCGGTAAATTGTTTAGCTCCCTGCCTGCAGATATGGGCTGGCAGGGGTCAGCACTTGGAGCCGGAGACAATGGAGGAGAGGTGTGGCTGCACACTACATAGATCTGCTCAATTGCAATGCTGATTATTTTTTTTACAAAGTACCCCTAGCTTCATATAGTGGGGCTGATTCAGTAAGGATTGCAAATTCTGGTGGTCATTCCGAGTTGTTCGCTCGCAAGCTGCTTTTAGCAGCTTTGCACACGCTAAGCCGCCGACCTACTGGGAGTGAATCTTAGCTTCTCAAAATTGCGAACGAAAGATTAGCAGAATTGCGAATAGACACTTCCTAGCAGTTTCTGAGTAGCTCCACACTTACTCGGCATCTGCGATCAGTTCAGTGCTTGTCGTTCCTGTTTTGACGTCATAAACACACCCAGCGTTCGCCCAGACACTCCTCCGTTTCTCCAGCCACTCCCGCGTTTTTCCCAGAAACGGCAGCGTTTTTTCACACACTCCCATAAAACGGCCTGTTTCCGCCCAGAAACACCCACTTCCTGTCAATCACACTACGATCACCAGAACGAAGAAAAAACCTCGTAATTCCGTGAGTAAAATACCTAACTGCATAGCAAATTTACTTGGCGCAGTCGCAGTGCGAACATTGCGCATGCGCAGTTAGCGGAAAATCGCTGCGATGCGAAGAAAAATACAGAGCGAACAACTCGGAATGACCACCTCTGATAATTAGCAGACTTTGCAATCTTTTTGTTCGCATGCTGGGGGTCGCCTCCCCCTTCATTAAGCAAAATTGCGATTGCAGAAATTAAGGTTGTCTCCTGCCTGCAGGCCCCTGTTTGGCCGTCTCTGCAATGCTCCGTCTCCGCCTAGGAAACGGAACGTTGCAGCCCCGCCCCTGACTGCCTCTGCCTGATTGACAGATAGAGGCGATCGCATTTTCTGCGGCCCCCCTGTAGAAAATATGGGAGCATGAGCAGGACAGGCGCTGCGCATGCATCTTTTTTTTTTTTTTTTAAATTGTTTATTTTAATTTTCAGGTTATAAGTATCACAACAGCTCCCCACCACACGTGGGGTGAGCTGCTTCGTGTAACAATATACTACCAAGAGCAGAAATATAACCTTAATACAAAGAACATGCGGTTCCCAACATGTGGAAAGAAAATAAAAATAAGAGCCATTAACCATACATTTGTTAGAACGAGTAACAGCGATGAATTATGCTTCGGGATGGATAGAGGCTATTCAGTCGGATGGGAACCGGAAATTAGAATCGAAACTATAGCAATATAAAGGGAAAGACTAAAGAAAGAGAGAGTATGAAGAGAGAGAAGGGGAGACGGGAAAAGACGGGGAGAGAATAGAATGGGGGGGGAGAAGAGACTGGGTTGGAGGCACCGCCGGTGCGCCCCCGTATTCCGCTGACCTCGTATAGGGCGTTAGTACTGAGAGGGAAAGTGCTACCTGAGGGACACGAAGAGGACAAATTAAGGGTAAGCCTATATCCACTCGTCAGGTTAGGGGATTACCGAGATCATAGTAGGAGAGCCATCGAGCCCCCGGGGGATCGTAATCCACTTGCGGGAGCCTGAGAGTCAAACAACTCAGGAGAAACTGGAAGGATCTATTATGAAGGTAAGCAGTAATTTTTTCCATGCTTGCGAGGTACCATACTTTGTTGATGACCTGTTTAATAGGGGGGGGGGGGCTCCCTCTGTTTCCATTGGAGGGCAATTGAGCACCTGGCCGCGTTTAGAATCTGTGTCAGTAGTTTACCAGAGTTTGGAGGTGCGTTAGCAATGGGGAGGCCTAGCAGGAAGGACCAAGGGTCTTTTTTTACCTGTGTCTGGAGTACTGCGCTTAACAGGCGTGCGACTGCGTCCCAAAATAGCATGATTTTAGGGCACGTCCACCATATGTGGAGGAAATAGCCATGTCCGCCGCAGCCTTTCCAGCACATGGGCGATGAGGAGGGAAACATTTTGTGGAGTCTAGAGGGGACAAGATACCACCTGTATAAGATTTTATATGCGTTTTCCTTTACTAGGGTTGAGATAGAGGACTTCGTGACCGCAGTGAATATATCCGACCAATCATAGTCATCAGGCACCGGACCTAGGTCCCGTTCCCATTGGAGTATGAAAGCCGGGGTCGTCGTCTGGTCCCATGTCTGGAGAAGGGAATACAGTAGGGAGATGATTCCTCAGGCGAGCGGTTTGTGATAGCAGTAGGACTCCAGAGTGGTGAGAGGTTGGAGCGGGGACGAGTTCGATAAAGAGGTGACAAAATGTCTTAGCTGGAAATAGGTAAAAGGGTTCGCCTCCGGGAAGTCAAATTTCGTCATGATATCCGGTAAAGGTGCACAGGTACCCTCGGAGAGCATGTCCATAACAAAGCGGATATTCCGTTCCAACCATGGACGCGAGCGGGTCAGGGATTGACCCGGGGTGAAAGAAGGGTTGTCCCACAAGGGGGTGAGCGCCGAGGTAGATGACAGCAGGTGAAAGTGACGCGTGCAATAGTCCCAGATCTGGCAAGTGAATTCCAGGACAGGGTGCAGTTGTAGATGAGGAGATCTAGTTCTAGGGGGGGATAAGAGTAGGGACAACAAAGATGGGATGTGACTGAGCGCCGTCTCCAACTGGAGCCAGCGTATAGACTGCGTAGGGGCGAACCAGGTCACCGCTTGGCTGAGATGGGTGGCCAAATAGTAAAGACGGATTTCTGGAAAGCCTCTATCTCCCTCCTGCACTGGTTTACGCAGAGTAGAGAAACCTATCCTAGGGATCTTGCCTCTCCACACAAAGCGGAGCAACCATGAGTGGACTTGTGCCAAAACAGAGTCCGGAACTTTCACTGGCAGCGTCTGGAACAAATAGAGTAGGCGGGGGACAATGTTCATTTTCAGAGCAATAATATGACCCAGCCAGGAGATAATTAGTGATTGCCATTTATGGAGGGCGGCTTTAAGGGTTTTAAGCAATGGCGAGAAGTTTTCCTTATATAAGTCTCCGTATCGGCGCGTAATGAAGATCCCCAAGTAACGGATTTTAGAAGCGCACCAGGAGAATTTAAAGTTGTTTTGCATGTGGGACAGTCGGGGAGGGGGGATGTGGAAGGGAAGAGCTTCCATTTTGGACCAATTGACTTTGTAACCCGAAACATGGCCATACTCAGACAGGAGGTAAAAAAGGTTCGGCAAAGAAGTGTGCGGTGAGGAAAGCGATAGGAGGACATCATCTGCGAACAGAGAAATCTTGTAAACAGAGCCCCTCACCTCCAGCCCTCTAATGTCGGGCGAGGCTCGAATGCGGGCTGCTAATGGCTCTATTACTAAAGCAAAGATCAGAGGCGAGAGTGGGCAGCCCTGTCTGGTACCGTTGGAGATGTCCAGAGGGTCCGACTGCACTCCGTTCACAGATACTCTGGCGGAAGGGTTCGAGTACAAGGCCTGAATTCCCGTGAGAAATTCCCCCTGAAAGCCAGAATGAGCAAGAGTTTCGAACAAAAAGGGCCAACCTATCCTGTCAAACGCTTTCTCCGCGTCCAGAGAAAGCAAAAGAGCAGGAGTGTGTGTAAGGTTGATGTGATGAGCAAGGCTAACAACGCGCCTCGTGTTGTCTCGGGCTTGGCGGCCGGGGATAAATCCCACCTGATCATTATGGACAAGGTGGGGTAAGACACTATTCAATCGGAGGGCTAGAATTTTTGCGTATATCTTGATATCTGAATTAAGTAGTGAAATAGGTCTATAGTTAGCGCAATTGGATGTGTCTTTACCGTCCTTGGGAATAACTATAATCTTAGCCTCCAGAGCCGATTTGGAGAAAGAAGCTCCCTGTAAAACAGCGTTGAAGAGGGATGAAAGGTGGGGCGTAAGCTGGGGGAGAAAAGTCTTGTAATAGGCGGCCGTAAAGCCGTCTGGGCCAGGCGCCTTGGTAAGTTTTAGGGCTTTAACCACGGTGGCTATTTATTCGTCGGAAATCTTTGAGTTTAATTCTGCTGCAACCGAGGGGCTCAGGCAAGGCAGTTGGCAGTGGGATAGGAAGGTACGAATGGCCCCAAGAAAGTCCGGGTTCGACTGAGTGGGCCCATGAGCGTTGTATAACTTTTCGTAGAATCGAGAGAAAGTTTCAGTGATACGTTTGGGATCAGCTGTTTTCTTGCCAGTGGAAGACTGGATAGATAAAACGTTGTTCCTTGCAAGTTTAGCCCGAAGCCTAGAGGCTAGTAGTCGATCAGCTTTATCCCCTTTTTCGTAAAAGGACTGATTGAGCCATTTCAGGCTGGTTTCTACCTTCGCCATCAGGAGCATGTTCAGTTCCCCCCTGGCCGTGGCCAAGGACGAGAGATCTGCTTCGGACCCGTTGTTTTGTGTTTCAGTGAGAGGGAGGCGACCAAGTCCGAGAGCTCCCGGATGCGTTTGGATCTGGTCCTCTTATTATAAGAGGAGGAACTGATCAAGCAACCACGTATTACTGCCTTGTGGGCATCCCATAATAACATAAGAGAGACAGACGGGGATGTGTTTGTCTCAAAGTAGTGGGAGATTTCGGCGGCTATGTGGGCTTTCGTTTGGGGATTGAGAAGGAGTCTGTCATTCAGCCTCCACACAGGGTGGCGAACGGGAGGGTGTGGACCCGGGACGTCCACAGTAACCGGGCCGTGGTCTGACCACGTGCTAGGGTGGATGGAGGTGTCAAGGATACATTGAGCAGGCTCCGAGCTTAGAAATATCATGTCCAGTCTTGTGTAAACATCATATATGGGGGAATAGTATGTGTAATCCTTAGCATTTGGCTCTTTCACTCTCCAAGTATCGAAGAGAAGGTGTCGTGATAGCAGGAGATTCAAAGCAGCTGCATTGCGCGCGTGAGAGGAGCGCATAGATCTGGGTAGAGGTTTAGATCTGTCCAGGGCGCTATCCAGAGTCACATTAAAGTCCCCTCCCAGAACCACGTTACCGCGTCTGTGCAGGGCTAAGAGGCTATTTGGGGAGTGGAAGAAAGGGGCCTGAAGCTGATTTGGAGCATATACATTCAGGAATGTATAGGGGGCTCCGTTTAATGACCCCACTAGCAGCAGGTATCTACCTTCAGGGTCCCTCCAAGTTTCAGAGGAGATGAAATCTAGGTGTTTAGCAAAGAGTATAGAGACCCCCTTCTTCTTGTGCATGGGGTCGCAAGCATGGAAAGTATGTGGGAAGTATTTTGATCTAAGTTCTGGGTGTGAGTTACCCGAGAAGTGGGTCTCCTGTAAGAATACGATGTCGCCTCTAAGTTGTTTAAGAGACTGGAATAAGAGAGAACGTTTACGTGGGCTGTTCAAACCTTTCGTGTTTAAAGTGACTATTCTAAGAACCATGGTATAAAAGTGGAGCACTATTCATGTGGAAGCGCACCAGCGGGACCCCAGGAGAGAGAGGGGAGAGGAAAGGGAAGGAGACCAGAGAAAGAGGAGGAGAAAGAGTAAGAGAACAGAAGAAGAACAGGCAAAGATTAGTACCAGTAGCTAGAAGACATAGAAAATCCATTCTCACTAGTCGGACCCAAAGTAGAAATAGAACAGTGCATCCGACGTCGACCTCGGAGGTCGAGTGGGGGGTGGGTGAACCCAGCCGATCGGAGAGGAGACCGGGTCCCGTGTGTGAACAAAATCATTTTAAGTGTACATATTGCAGTTAGTAGGCAAAAGGAGCTAACGGGGAAGGGAGGGGGGGGTAGGGAGGAGAGCAGATATAAAGGAACTGAGGGTAAACATGTCATGGCGTTCACAAGGCAACAATAGTAACATTAGGACTAGTATGAAGTAAGAAAAGAGGGTGCGGCCCAGTCGGGCCACCCGGGACAGGAGCCCACGCGGTCAGCCGCGAAGAACCCCTGCCCCGGGGGCCCGAGAAGGCCCACTCACCATATATTCAACAAGGCAACGAACGGTAAACATTAGTTATATAGAGGGCTTTGCACCATATGGGAATCCTGGTGAAGTGCAACGAGCCCCCCTGAGGTCCGCTGAGGACCCGTGTGGGTATCAAGTCCCTGCAAGGCCATCAACATATGTTGGATCATGTATCTGGAGAGGCACGGGATGCCGGTCCAACGGTGTTCCAATCTGGAGAAGGGGCTGCGAGGGGAGGGGAGGCGTTGACTGGGAGAGGGCGCCGAGAGGCGTCCGGAGGGCCGGAGATGTTCAATTGACGGAGAAGCTGTAGGGCCTTGTCAGGGGATCTGGCAGAGAGGAATTTGCCATCCGCCCTGACCTGGAGGGCGAAGGGAAAGCCCCATCTATATCTGATATTGTTGTCTCTCAGGGTTTTGGTTATGTCCTTTAGTTCCCTTCTTCTATTTAGCGTATCCGGTGACAAGTCCTGGAAGATCGAAAGATCGGAGCCTTCGAAAGAGATGGTCGGCGACCTCGGGGCTTTGGCGTAAACTTGGTCTTTGACAGCAAAGTAGTGAAAACGTAAAATCACATCTCTTGGTGTTTTAGCGTCTTGAGATCTAGGGCGCAGAGCTCTGTGAGCCCTATCCAGGAGTAGCATGTCATCCGGAACGGAGGGGGCAAGTGAGCGGAAGAGGCGGAGCAGGTAATCCATGAGGTGGGTTTGTTCTA